>NC_037330.1:81024639-82392139 GCF_002263795.3 Bos taurus
AAGCTCAACATTCAGAAAACGAAGATCACAGCATCTGGTCCCATCACTTCATGGGAAATAGATGGGGAAACAGTGGAAACAGTGTCAGACTTTATCTTTTTGGGCTCCAAAATCACTGCAGATGGTGACTGCAGCCATGAAATTAAAAGACGCTTACTCCTTGGAAGGAAAGTTATGACCAACCTAGATAGCATATTCAAAAGCAGAGACATTACTTTGCCAACAAAGGTCCATCTAGTCAAGGCTATGGTTTTTCCAGTGGTCATGTATGGATGCGAGAGTTGGACTGTGAAGAAGGCTGAGCGCCAAAGAATTGATGCTTTTGAACTGTGGTGTTGGAGAAGACTCTGGAGAGTCCCTTGGACTGCAAGGAGATCCAACCAGTCCATTCTGAAGGAGATCAGCCCTGGGATTTCTTTGGAAGGAATGATGCTAAAGCTGAAACTCCAGTACTTTGGCCACCTCATGCGAAGAGTTGACTCATTGGAAAAGACTCTGATGCTGGGAGGGATTGGGGGCAGGAGGAGAAGGGGACGACAGAGGATGAGATGGCTGGATGGCATCACTGACTCGATGGCCGTGAGTCTGAGTGAACTCCGGGAGATGGTGATGGACAAGGAGGCCTGGCGTGCTGTGATTCATTGGGTTGCAAAGAGTTGGACACGACTGAGCGACTGAACTGAACTGATCAAGAAGATCCTATAACTGGTTTTTTTATTGTTACACCATGACATATGATAATCAGTGATACAAAACATATTCATCCCTGTGGTAAGTGGAAGATGAAAAAAAAGAAAACAAAAATGATAAATGACAGCTAGCATTAATTTTCAGAGAAGGCAATGGCACCCCACTCCAGTACTCTTGCCTGGAAAATCCCATGGACGGAGGAGCCTGGTAGGCTGCAGTCCATGGGGTCGCTAAGAGTCCGACACAACTGAGCGACTTCACTTTCACTTTTCACTTTCATGCATTGGAGAAGGAAATGGCAACCCACTCCATTGTTCTTGCCTGGAGAATCCCAGGGACAGGGGAGCCTGGTGGGCTGCCGTCTATGGGGTCGCACAGAGTCGGACACGACTGAAGTGACTTAGCAGCAGCAGCATTAATTTTTTGTCTAGATTCTTCAAGGTACTGTCATCAAAATTGCCACAAATCATCCTCTTTCTGAAATTTTTTCAAAATGGCTTCTCCATCTTTACTCAGCTTTTATATGTTGTTATTTCTTGGATTCTATTTCTTGGGATTCTAATGCTATGTTCCTTTTCTAACTTAAGATTTTTTTTGAGAACTCTCATGTTACACCCATGCCTACAATTATTACCAAGACAGCAGAGTATTGCAAATTTCTAAACAAAGTTCTATCTCCCTTCTAAGTGGGATTTCCAAAATTCTGTTTACTGGCTTCTCTACTAGATATAGGTGGCCACCAGTGGTAAAGAATCCACCAGCCAATGCAGGAGACATAAGAGACACAGGTTCAGTCCCTGGGTTGGGAAGATCCCCTGGAGGAGGTCATGGCAACCCACTCCAGTATTCTTGCTTGGAGAATCCCATGGACAGAGGAGCCTGGCGGGCTACAGTCCATGGGGTCACAAAGAGTTGGACACGCCTGAAGTGACTTATAATGAACACATTCTACTAGAGACATTTGAACTAAAACTCATTCCTGTTTTCTGCTATTCTCCACCTAAATCTATACCATACTGCAAATCAGGGTGGATGTCACCCATGCCCCAAACTAGGTACCTTACTCCCCACATCTCTCTCTCATCCATCCCCTGCTCTCTATCTGTATCCCATTGGTTGACTTCAGCTGCACATCACAGCTTATCTATAATTATGACCACAGTCTCCTCTCAGGTCTCCATGGAGACCACCTCACTCCCATCTTTCTATTCTCCATGCTGAAACCAAAATCACTTTTCTAAAAGTCAAATCTGAACTTGTCTCTTGCTAACCTAGACATTTCTGATGCCCCATCACAGAGAAATAAACTTAACACTAGTCTCTCTGTGCTCTGGTTTATCTGCCTTTCCGGACTTCTGGAATCTACTCTGCCCCCTAAATCCTCACCACCCCAGAAAACACCTTGCTGGGGGTATTGAAACTCTCCCCTTCTCCTCACCTGACAAACCCCTACTGAGCTGAGCTGTCACTTCTGTGAAGCCTTCTCTGACACCAAACTCCACAGAACTGATTGCTCTTCCTTTGATTCCCTCTAATTCTCATTTCTTCTCGTAGCATTTATTATCAATTGGAAAGTCATGTTTTCTCCCCCTTCCTGGTTCTCATTAGGTCCATCAAACACCTGTAGCCTTAGGACATTCTTAATAAACTGCAAAACCTGTGAAGTAGAATCTCTGGAGGTGAGCTAGGTCCTGGAATGTACATTTTACAAACACCCCAACTCCGTAAGTCTTATGAACTGCTGCTCCCCAGGATGCTAACTCACTTATCACTAAATCTAGCATTTAGTTCAGTATCTACACTCACTAGAGTCTCAGTACCCAGGAAGGGCCATGTGACTTTTCCTGTGTCACCAACAAGTAAATATCTCAGAAAAATAGTCATTTGCCCAACTAATGTTTGCAAACCTGGGCCTTCAATGCCAGGCTCTGGTGTTAGGGAGCCTGGTGTCAGGGAGAATGTTTACACACATATACCCTGGTATATGATGGGCCAATTAAAGCTTGTTGTCTGATGATAGACTATTGAGTTGCCCCAAAGGTTTGAATTTTTCATAAGATGGTATGGGAAAATCTGAGCGAACTTTTTGGACAACTCAATCCTAATCCTTAATGCCTCCACTGCATTTAAGTATAATTGCTCTACCATTAGGGCTTCCCAGGTGGGTCAGGGGTAAAGAATCTGTCTGTGACACAGGAGACACAGGTTCAATCCCTGAGGAAGGCAAGGCAACCCACTCCAGTACTCTTGCCTGGGAAATCCCATGGACAGAGGAGCCTGGCAGGCTATGTCCATGGGGTTGCAGAGTGGGATATGACTGAAGTGACTGAGCAGGCACTCATGCCCTACCGTCAACTCCTCTCAGCACCAGCTGACTTTTCCAGGGAGTGGGGGTAGGGAGAAGCTGATTAGAATTGGCTGGGCTTCTAACATTAAGTAGCCAATCTGTAGCACCCAAGGCATGGCAAAAAGATGAACTCAGTCAAGCAAATTTTCATTGTCAAAAAGTTTAGGGAAAATAAGAGGAAAAAGCAGTTAGAAGTTGTAGTTGAAATTAAAGATATGAGAAGTCAAAGGGGACATGAATCCCATAAGACACATTACAGGAAATCTATCACTATAAACACATACATACATACATATATGTATAAAATTATACATAAACATTTTTACACATACATAAAAACTTTATATATAGCCATATATGTGTATGTGGGCATGCATGCGTGTATGGCCATACAGTATGGTAGCTAAAAGCATGGAGTTTAGAATCAGAAAACCTGGGTTCAGATCCCAAGGACAGTAATTATTAGCTGTGTCATCTCTTCTCTTAAGCTTCTGTTTCTTCATCTGTACTTTGTAAACAGTAATAACCAAAGTTTTTGAGAAAAGTCATGTAAAGCACCTGCTATGTAGAAGCACTCAATAAAAATGGGGATGTCTGCAAGCTGAAGCTATGAGGGCACAAACGTTATGAAGGAGCTAAGAAAGCTGAGCAGAGAAAAAAGAATGGAGAACACAGAACCTGTGGCCTGAGAGAGACCATCCCTAAGACTCAGAACCAACTTAGTTTCAGACCTTTCTCATTGCAGTTCAAATCTACATGTTCTATTAATAAGACTCTTTTCCCCCTCCTTGTCTTGATGTAATTCTAAGGATCAAGTTCAACCATCCATTCTTACAGTAAGGACAATATGGACTGTAGGGCTATTTGAACTACAAAACAAGGAAAAGACTGGTAAGTGAGCCACGACTGTCCAGAAGACCAGAGACCACCATGAAAGCTCTCTGATAGTTTAAGCTTCCCCCTAAATTGCCCTGTACTCCTTGCTTGTGACCTGACTGGATGCCTGTTCATTATTTGCTTCCTCTTCATAAGCTCCTTAATGTGCAGGCTTGTCATTTTCCATTTATAGGTCTGTTTTCTCCGTCTTCATGTTTGTCAAAGTGCGGCCTACAGGCTTCTCCAGCAGAATCATCCATCAGGGACTGTGACTGCCTTATTCAATGCCACACTGTCAAGCACAACTCTAACTCTGGACCCAGAGTAGAAACCCAAGAAATGCTGTACCAAAGAATCTTTAAAAATTAGGAAAATCCATGAATCATTAACTGTGCAAAGAGTAGCACTACAATATTATTCCTTGACTGCTAAAGAAGAATGGACTGAGACTCCTCATCAAATTGACTTCTTGTCCCTGTTTTGGAAGGTACAAAGCCACTTCAGTGAGAGACCACCTCTTGGTACTCATGAGCCAAGCTTCTCACCACAGAAAACCTCCAGGTCAAACGGTTTTGAGGAATTCTTGGTTGGATTTCCAAAAAATGTGGTATGGAGATTCCAAGCCACCACAATTCCCCTTTGCATGCTCTGAGGTGGAAATGAGGCCAAGTTAACAACAAATCCTCAGCCTAATGCTTCTGGCAGGCTTCCCATTCAAAATAACTGGCTCCAAAATATATGGAATCTGTGAACTTAGGGAGCCCGGGAGAATAGAATCAGTAACTTCAAGGGCAGAAATTAGCACTCACACATTAACTTCTGTAAGAATTAAGAGCATGGATCCTGGGACACAGAGCCTCCCTGGTTTCCATACTCCTCTTGTTGATTTTAAAAGTCATCAGATTTCCCATTCCCCTTCAAACTGGGAGCTAGCCATGAAAGAATAACAGTAATAGATATAAGTAACCGAGACCCTCCCAAAGGTAGGATACTGTCTATGGCATACAACATAACATTTCTTGAACTCTTAGTGTGTTTCTTATGTTCTGTCATTTAATCTTCAAAACAGAGAAGGTGAGTATGATTTCATACACAGGAAAACTGAGGCTTGAAAGCGAAACAATTGACCCAGGGTTATAGGCCAGTAAGCAGTAAAGCTGGGCTGGAAATCCAGGTTTGTATGATTCCAAACTCTCTTACTGCTCTGTTATATGCCTCTCTGAGTGAAAAAAAAGACAGGAAATAAAAATAATTGAAATCCATAGATTTCGGCCTAAGAAACATCCTTATTTCTAAAGCAACAATTTTTATCCCATCAATTTCAGCTAGCATCTATTGAGCATTTGCTAGGCATCAGCGATTTTACTGGGTGCAAGGGCTACACAGATGAATGAGATTGGTTGTCCTCAAAAACTTTATCATTATTGGGAAAGTTGGAGAATTTAAGAGGTAATACCACACACAGCAGGTGCCTCAGGGCCTTTGCACTTGCTGGTCCCTGTGTCTTGAATGCTCTTCTTCCAGATATCTGTATCTCACTGTCAAGAACTGTGAAGTATGAGACTTTCCACTACTTGCAAGCCAACAAATCAGCCATAGCCTCACCTCTGCTGGCAGAAGACACACGCCTCTGGGGTTAGAGAAAAAGGACTTTGTTACTCACAGCAATAGCAGTAGCCTGAGCTAGTTCTCCAACCCCTAATTCTCTCCTGCGACATGAAGAGGGCCTGTAACACCTGCACACATCAAGTACCATGAAGAGGAGGAACCCCAAGCCTTATAACCCAAACTTTATTATAATAAATTGCAAATAAAACTGCCCTTTGTCCCAAAGGAAGATATCTTTAATATACTTGACAGAAAGCAACTTTTCCCTAGGCTCTGAAGAAAAGACACTATCTCTACCTATCAAGGATGTTCACTAAACATCCTTGAAATTTTTGTGTAGAAAAACAGGACAGATAGTACCTTGCCCACAGGCAGGCAAAAGTACAGGAACTTCACAGAGAGTTATCTCCCCACATTACTTTTTCTCTAGTCTGGACTTGAATATGAGGTGGAAGGGGCCTTCTGTCACCATTCCATTTAAGATTATAACCCCTATAAACCCCTCTCTGGAAATTCTCTATAACCTATCTCTCTATATTGTACTTATACCATTTAGCATCATATATATTTACTTATTTTGTTTATTGGAAACTTCATTGAGTAAATTATTTTTATGCGTTTTGTCAATATATTCTCAGTGTCTAAAATAGTACCTGACACAGAGTGTTTGAGAAATTGTTGTTGAATGAATGGATATAATATGGAATGCTCTAAAGAAGGAGGTTTTACATCAGGTACAATGAGAGGGACAGTTAATCTAAGCCAGGAGGGAGGTCAGAGAAATTTTCTAGAGGAGAAGGCATCTGACAAGTGTCACCAAGGAGAAAAGGGGTCACTCAGGCATAAAGAAAGTATCCCTGGTAAAGAAAAGCATTATAAGTGTAGAAAGACCAAAACAATGTGAAGAAAGGATCTGTAAGTTTCAGATTTCTATGGCATTAAGTGGGAAGGAGCAGTGGCCAAGGTCATTGGTGAGGACACAAGCCTTGGTCCTTGGCCAAGAGACTTGGAGCTTCTTCCATGAGGGATGGGGGGTCACAGAGAATTTTAAGTGGAGGAATGACATTTTAGAAAGATCAGACTATATACAGTTCTTTGGGCTTCCCAGGTAGCGCTAGTGGTAAAGAACCCACCTGCCAATGCAGGAGACTTAAGAGACATGGGTTAGATCCATGGGTCAGAACAATACTCTGGAGGAGGGCGTGGCAACCCACTCCAGTATTCTTGCCTGGAGAATCCCGTAGACAGAGGAGCCTCTTGAGCTACAGTCCACAGGGTAACAAAGAGTCAGACTCAACTAAAGTGACTTAGCACACAGGTATAATTCTTTGGGGGATTGATTTAAGACAAGGACTCTTGACTCAAACACATTGACTGAACTAAATTTGTTGTTATTCAGTCACTCAGTCATGTGTGACTCTTTGCGACCCCATGGACTGCAGCACACCAGGCTTCCCTTCCCTTGTCCTTCACCATCTCCTGGAACTTGCTCAAACTCATGTCCATTGAGTTGGTGATGCTATCCAACCATTTCATCCTCTTTTGTCCCCTTCTCCTCCTGCCTTCAATCTTTCCCAACATCAGGGTCTTTTCTAATGAGTCGGCTCTTCATATCAGGTAGCCAAAATATTAGAGCTTCAGCTTCAGCATTAGTCCTTCCAATATTCAGGACTGATTTCCTTTAGGATTGACTGGTTTGATCTCCTTGGAGTCCAAGGGACTCCCAAGAGTCTTCTCCAACAGCACAGTTAAAAAGCATCAATTCTTCGGAGCTCAGAGTTCTTTACGGTCCAACTCTCACATCCACACATGACTACTGGAAAAACCATAGCTTTGACTATACAGATCTTTGTTGGCAAAGTAATGTCTCTGCTTTTTAATATGCTGTCTAGGTTTGTCATAGTTTTTCTTCCAAGGAGCAAGCATCTTTTAATTTCAGGGCTGCAGACACCATCTGCAGTGATTTTGGAACCCCCAAAAATAAAGTCTGACACTGTTTCCACTTTTTCCCCGTCTATTTGCCATGAAGTGATGGGACTGGATGCCATGATCTTAGCTTTTTGAATGTTGAATTTTAAGCCAGCTCTTTTACTCTCCTCTTTCATCTCATCAAGAAGCTCTTTAGTTCCTCTTCACTTTCTGCCATAAGGGTGGTATCATCTGCATATCTGAGCTTATTGACTAAATAAGCAACTAAATAGCTGAACTAAATAGCAGCTCAAAATATCTAAATATTTCTAATTAGGATGTTGAAATTTCTAAGGGAAAGTATGATGTAGGATTTCAGCTTAAAAAAAAAAAAGACAAAATATAAAATGGAACTTTAGCAAGATCCTTCATGATTTTTTAATAAACATAATAGTAATAAATTAGGCATAACTTAGGGAGTCTTGGAAAGCAAAGAGCCAGAATTGACTCTCAGCTTGTTGTTCAGTTGATAAGTCTTGTGACTCTTTGTGACCCCACGGACTATACAGTATGCCAGGCATCCCTGTCCTTCTCTCTCTCTCTCCCAGAGTTTGCTGAAATTCATGTCCATTGAGTCAGTGATGTTAGCTAACCATCTCATCCTCTCAGCCAGTTATTCTGAAATCAGATGATACTTTCTGTCTGTGGGCTTGGTGATCCCTTGACTGGACATAGTAAGTGGTACAGTCCTTTTTGTCTTACCATATGTTTATCTAAAAACTATTTAAGAGTAATAGAATTATCAATAAACCAAAATAACTACAGGGTCAGCATCTACTATGTGCCAGAAATTGTACTGCTTGCTCTGAGTTTTTACTCTGGCTAGGGAGGCAAGACTAGAAATATACAAAGTAAAATAGCAATGAGAAATCAAGGCTGCGATAGGAGAGGGAACAGAGTAAATGAATTACACAAACATTGGTTTGCATAGTGAAAAGTTGACTATATATGGAAATAATATGGATAGCCAACACTGTCTGAATGCTTACTTGGTACTAGGAATGATGCTATGTTTTATATGGAATTATCTCCTTTAATCCCTAAAATTCTATGAGTCACAATCATAATAGCTATTTATTTAGGTCTCACTAGGTTCCAGACAGCATGCTAAATGTTTTAAATGGATTAGAGATTACTTTACTTTATCCTTGCAAAGACCCTTTTTAGTAGGTACAATCATCTCCTTGCACAGAATAGGAAACTGAGGCTTCAGTAAGACTGAGTTCTTTGCCCAAGTTTTCACAAGTAACATGTGATGGTGTCATTATTTAAATCCACTCTTAATTACAGTGCTCTCTCGCTCTATAACAACAAGCAGGTATTGTTATAAAATCTATTTTCCAATGGAGAAAACTACTGCTCAGAAAACTGAGGTCATGAACACGTGTCTGTATAAAAGCCAAAACATAGGATCCTAACCACAAAACATCCCAAAGCATCAGAAATATAAGTGGCATATATTTTATATTTTATCAATGTCATCCAGCAGACTTGAACTGAGTTAAAGTTGAGTATTAGTGGTAAATGGAGCAAACACGATTCAGATTTTAAAAATCTTTATCATTTACTTACACGAGGGACTTGGCCATATGCTAGGGAACAACGTTGTAGCAGGCAGACTGCGTACACTTGGGAGCAAGGACAGATCCTGATCTAGTAACTGTGAAAACAAGTAACTGGAAGTGAGGAATTTTACAAAAGACGGACAAATTCAATCAGTGCTCTTTTGTTCTGATGATTCCATGATGCTAGAGAATTCTGCAATTCCTACTGAAGCAGCTATGTTTCCTTAGCATTACAATCTCACCCTGTGGCTCGAGGGGTCAAGAAAAGGAAAAAAAAAGGAATATACTTATTTGTATTTTCTATTTTTATCCCCACCCCCACCCGACCCACCAACTCTAAAATGCCCAAGCAAACCTTGCTAATGTTATACTAAATACCTGCCAAAAAGCCTCTAAAACAAGGCTTATTTCACCTCATATTTCACCTGCCATTCATCTCTCTAGATTTCCCTGGCCCAATAAGTTCACTTTTTGTTTAAAATTTTTGGCTGCCTTTGGTCTTTGCTGCAGTGCACAGGCTTCTCTGGTTGTGGTACGCTGGCTCAGCAGTTGTAGCACACAGGTTTAGTTGCCCTGCAGGACACAGGATCTTAGTTCCCTGACCAGCGATCGAACCCGTGTCCCATGCATTAAAGGAAGATTCTTAACCACTGGGTCACCAGGGAAGTTCACTCTTAAACCCAGATTTCCACCTTTAGCACCCCTGAGTTTGATGAGCCACACTGGACCCATTTGGATTACTCACTCTCTGGCACTAGGCATCTTAATGTTGAGTGTTCTTGCCCTCAACTCATAGCACAGATTGGGCAAACTTGCTTCCTGCCTAACGTCAGGGAAGAGCATCACACAAGTGCAACCTGAAGGCATAAAGATTGAAATGAAAGAGTTGTCTTTGAAGTCCCATTTAAAAAAAAAAAATCTGGCTAAATCAGTCTCCAACATTTATTTATCAAGGATCACATATAAGCTTCAAAATGAAATGGAAATTCTTAGGACACAAGGACCTGCAGGCTGTGGACCTAAACACATCTCTCTACTCCCCACACCCCGCTCCTCCCAGCACACATCTACATCACCTGCCAACCAGCCACTTGTTAAGAATCTACCTGCCAATGCAGGGGATGTGGGTTCAATCCCACATGCTATGGAGCAGCTAAGCCCATGCACAAGTCCCAAGCCTGCACCCTAGAGCCTGTGTGTTAGAGCCTGTGCTCTGCAATAAGAGAAGCCACTGCAATGAGAAGCCCACCCACTGCAAATAGAGTAGCTCTTGCTTGCTGCAACAAGAGAAAGACCACACATGGCAACAAAGACCCACCGCAGCCATAAATAAAAATTTTAAGAAGGAAAAAAAATGTTTAAAAGTACCCCCAAACAAGCCACCTGAATCTCTGATTACAGTTCCTCATTGCTCTATCTCATTCCTTCCCTGTCTTTGCTCTTTTGATTCATCTGCTTGGAAAGTCTTCCCTCACCTTTCCACCTGGCTAACGCATTCTTATTTTTGGACATTCATGTAGAATCATCTCCCTCTAGGAAAATCTTTCCTGACCCCTCCCCCCCGCCACCTCCCATGGAGAGGTGGTGCCTCTTCTCCATGCTCCCTCAGCCTGTTACAGGCACCACCTTTATCACTCTGCATTGCAACTGTTACCTCTTGTTTTTATCACAGAACAGTCACTTCCTTTAGGAGAACACCAATTTAACACCTTACTTCTCAGTAGCAGATGACAGTCAGTCAGTTCAGTTCAGTTCAGTCACTGTGTAGTGTCCAACTCTTTGTGACCCAATGGACTGCAGCACGCCAGGCCTCCCTGTCCATCACCAACTCCCGGAGTTCACTCAGACTCACATCCATCGAGTCAGTGATGCCATCCAACCATCCATCCTCTGTTGTCCCCTTCTCCTGCCCTCAATCCCTCCCAGCATCAGGGTCTTTTCAAATGAGTCAACTCTTCCCACCAGGTGGCCAAAGTATTGAAGTTTCACTTCAACATCAGTCCTTCCAATGAATATTCAGGACTGATCTCCTTTAGGATGGACTGGTTGGATCTCCTTGTAGTCCAAGGGACTCTCAAGAGTCTTCTCCAACACCACAATTCAAAAGCACCAATTCCTCAGCACTCAGCTTTCTTTATAGTCCAACTCTCACATTCATACATGACCACTGGAAAAACCATAGCCTTGACTAGATGGACCTTTGTTGGCAAAGTAATATCTCTGGTTTTTAATGTGCTATCTAGGTTGGTCGTAACTTTTCTTCCAAGGAGTAAGCGTCTTTTAATTTCATGACTGCAATCACCATCTGCAATGATTTTGGAGCCCCCAAAAATAAAGTCTGTCACTGTTTCCACTGTTTCCCCATCTATTTCCCATGAAGTGATGGGACCAGATGCCATGATCTTCGTTTTCTGAATGTTGAGCTTTAAGCCAACTTTTTCACTCTCCTCTTTCACTTTCATCAGGAGGCACTTTAGTTCTTCTTTGCTTTCTGCCATAAGGGTGGTGTCATCTGCATATCTGAGGTTATTGATATTTCTCCTGGCAATTTTGATTCCAGCTTGTGCTTCATCCAGCCCAAGGTTTCTCATGATGTATTCTGCATATAAATTAAATAAGCAGGCTGACAATATACAGCCTCAACGTATTGCTTTCCCTATTTGGAACCAGTCTGTTGTTCCATGTCCAGTTCTAACTGTTGCTTCTTGACCTGCATACAGGTTTCCCAAGAGGCAGGTCAGGTGGTCTGGTATTCCCATCTCTTGAAGAATTTTCCACACTTTGTTGTGATCCACACAGTCAAAGTCTTTGGCATAGTCAATAAAGCAGAAATAGATGTTTTTTCTGAAACTCTCTTGCTTCTTTGATAATCCAACGGATATTGGCAATTTGATCTCTGGTTCCTCTGCCTTTTCTAAAACCAGCTTGAACATCTGGAAGTTCACAGTTCATGTACTGTTGAAGCCTGGCTTGGAGAATTTTGAGCATTCCTTTACTAGCGTGTGAGATGAGTGCAATTGTGTGGTAGTTTGAGCATTCTTTGGTATTGCCTTTCTTTGGGATTGGAATGAAAACTGACCTTTTCCAGTCCTGTGGCCACTGCTGACTTTTCCAAATTTGCTGGCATATTGAGTGCAGCACTTTCATAGCATTATCTTTTAGGATTTGAAATAGCTCAACTGGAATTCCATCATCTCCACTAGCTTTGTTCATAGTGATGCTTCCTAAGGCCCACTTGACTTTGCATTCCAGGATGTCTGGCTCTAGTTGAGTGAGCATACCATTGTGATTATCTGGACCATGAAGATCTTTTTTGTATAGTTCTTCTGTGTATTTTTGCCATCTTAATATCTTCTGCTTCTGTTAGGTTCATCCCATTTCTGTCCTTTATTGAGCCCATCTTTGCATGAAATGTTTCCTTGGTATCTCTAATTTTCTTGAAGAGATCTCTAGTCTTTCCCATTCTATTGTTTTCCTCTATTTCTTTGCACGATCACTGAGGAAGTCTTTCTTATCTCTCCTTGCTGTTCTTTGGAACTCTGCATTCAAATGGGTATATCTTTTCTCCTTTGCTTTTTGCTTCTCTTCTTTTCACAGCTATTTGTAAGGCCTCCTCAGCCATTTTGCATTTTGCATTTCTTTTTCTTGGGGATGGTCTTGGTCTCTGTATCCTGTACAATGTCATGAACCTCTGTCCATAGTTCGTCAGGCACTTTATCAGATCTACTCCCTTAAATTTATTTCTCACTTCCACTGTATAACTGTAAGGGATTTAAGTCATATCTGAATGGTCTACTGGTTTTCCCTACTTTCTTCAATTTAAGTCTGATTTTGGCAATAATAAGTTCATGATCTGAGCCACAGTCAGCGCCCAGTCTTGCTTTTGCTGACTGTGGCTTTTCCATCTTTGGTTGCAAAGAATATAATCAATCTGATTTCGGTATTGACCATCTGATGATGTCCATGTGTAGAGTCTTCTCTTGTGTTGTTGGAAGAGGGTGTTTGCTATGACCAGTGCATTCTCTTGGCAAAACGTTATTAGCCTTTGCCCTGCTTCATTCTGTACTCCAAGGCCAAATTTGCCTGTTACTCCAGGTGTTTCTTGACTTCCTACTTTTGCATTCCAGTCCCCTATAATGAAAAGGACATCTTTTTTGGGTGTTAGTTCTAGAAAGTCTTGCAGGTCTTTATAGAACCCTTCAACTTCAGCTTCTTTAGCATTACTGGTCAGGGCATTCAGTTAATGAACACTTGAATCTACCACTTCCTGTTTAGCTTTCTTACTGATTGGGAGACTATTTGGTATTTGTAGAAGTAACACATTCAGAGGTTTACAAGGACCAGGCAGTAATGTAAAGGCATTAGCTGGCCAGATGGGACATTAGTCCATCTAGAGAGGCCTTTGGTTTGGGTATGTGATATTCTTCAGAGCTGAAGTAGGAACCTGGGAAAATCATCTACTTTCTCCTTCAGCCAGTAGATGAAGACTTATCTTTCCCCCACAACACATAAAGAGGTTTCCAACTTTCTCTGAAAGTACTATGCCAATAAGCTTACTATTAAACATCAAATCCCCCTTCATCCTTTCCACTGAGTTTTCTGCCAAGTTTCTCTGCCCGTCACTATGAGAGCAGGAACACTATTCCTCACATGTTCTGTTTACCACTTAGCACATGGTGGGTGTTTAATTAGTGTTAAAAGAGTAACCATAATATATGGAAGGTGAAAGAAAATGTTGGGTATTTTTAATAAAAGAGTATGACAATTATTTTGCTTCTGAAAATGCATTCAACCTAAATGTCATTTCTTGTTTATATGACCTTGTCTTTTCCATGCTATATCAACAACAGGAGGAAAAAAAATTAAGTTTGTGTCATAGTCAACAAGCTAGTTAGCTCTCACCTTATCTATTTTGGTCATTCACTCATTCATGCATACAATAGATAATCTAGGCCTACTAGGGGCCAGGCACTGTGCTTATTACTCCAATTCTATTTAAACCCTTTTTTTTTGTTTGTTTACACTTCAATTTTCTTCTGAGACAGCCAAATGATAGCTGTCTGCCAGAACGTGGCTTGGAGTAAGGAGGACAAAGGTGCATAGCTGCGGAAAAACAAGATCTTGATGAAGGGCTTTCCTAACCAGGTCTTGAAGCCCTTCCTGGAAGATTCCACATAAGAAAACTGGAGTCCTTTTTTATAGGTAACAATCTGCTGCCGGTCAGTGAAGAGTCCAAGGCCAAGTCTCAAGATAGTTCCATATAGTTATGTTCTCCAGTGTACCTCACTGCTGGTTGATACCGCATTCCTGGCCCAAATTCATCTGTTGCTATGAATCGAAGGTCATTTCCTATGAATTTAGCAACTGCTTCAGCCTCAGAATGGACAATGGGTGGGTCCCATCACACAGGTGCCTGGCCACACACTCTGCCTCTGGACTCCAATGGTGATGTTCACACCCAATATCCCTAAGCTCTTTGTAGGTACTCTGTGCTCTGCTAAACAATGGGCTCTCGTCCTCATTCGGTCCTTCCAAAAACTTGATGAGAGAGACACTGTTGTTTTTCTCATTTTATAGATGAGGAAATTAAATGAGAAAGCAAGATTCACACCCAGACTGTGTGGATTCTGGCACCAACCTTGTCATTGCTGTTAGACTACCAAGAATCACCCTCTGAATGAGATGTCTTTTTCAGTCAGAGATAACAGTTCAATGGTAAAAAAAAAAATAATAACCATGATTCTGTATATAGTAGGGACTCTTGTTGCCCTCGTTGTTCCCTTTATTTTATAATAAAATTCCTAGTTTAGCCAGACAAATGGCTGCCTATAAAAATGAGTACCTTTTCCAGCCCTTCTTAAGGTTCTCTATAACCAGGTGAAGATGTCATTCTGGCCAGTTGGATGACACAGAAGTGGAGCATGTCCAGAAACTTCCTTTATAATAATTGCTTTGAACTTTTGGGAAGCATCCTACATAAGAAATGCATTTTATATTATGTCATGTATATTACAGTCACACATATATTTCCAAAACAGAAGTTTTATGTAGAAATACTCACCTTTACTGTGTGGTAAACGCTTAGATTTTATCTATTCGATTCTATTTCATTTTAAAAAGTTATCCATTATATTGATTTTATGACACACTAGTGGGTCATGACTCACAATTCAAAAAGCATTGCTCTACCAGAAACATTATATGTACTTCTTTCTCTTTTTATTTGTCCACACTACTGTCTTGATTCTGAAACATATGCCTCCACTTTGGACCATGAGATCAAGGCCACACACAAAGGAGATTCAAGATGGAAGCCATCTGGGTCTCTGTTGTTATAAAACATAATAGCTCTACATTACCTACCTGGGCTTTTACATGAGAGAGACACAAGTTCTTATCTAATTTAAGTCACTGTTATTTTGAATTTTCTGTCCCTCATGGCCTAAACGAACCCTAATTAGTTGTGCAAACTTATTATGTGCTTGCTTCCTGATCCATTTCTCTCTGCTTTCCTCCTTTGCTTTTATTATAAAGGGGCTGAGCCTTGTATTCAGTCAGTGGGGAGGGCTGGTGCAAGACAGGAGGACAGAGGAAAAGAAAGCCAAGGTATTTCTCATCCGCTTTAGTGGCAACTTCATCAACAGCAGCTGTGTCTCCTCCATGGCTCCAGTCCCCAATGGACACGGTTTCGTCTTCTGTTGGGCAATTTTAGCTCTTGGTCTCGTAACGTTAGCCTCTCCCTTGATCTCTGCTGCATAGGGGTGCTCGTAGCTTCCTGCTGTGGCTGACCTCTGGGTCTCCTCACCTTCCCTTTCTGGCTCTCAGTTCTTTGATTCTCCATTTAATTAAGTCCCCACATTAAATTTCCTCCATGCTAAATACTTAAAATATTCGATCTGTTTCCCTAGTGGTCCAGTGGTTAAGAATCTGCCCGCAATACAGGAAATGCTGGTTCAATCCCTGGTCCAGGAAGACCCCACATGACCAACTAATCCTGTGTGCCGCAACTACTGAGCCTGGGCTCTAGAGCCCATGAGCCACAACTGCTGGGCCCATGTGCCTCAACTACTGATGCCACATGCCTAGAGCCAGTGCTCTGTAATGAGAGAAGCCACGGCAGTAAGAAACCTGCACACCCCAACTAGAGAAAGCCCATGCACAACAACCAAGACCCAGCACAGTCAAAAATAAAAATAAATCAATCTTTTAAAAGAAAAAGAGCCCCTGCCTCACACTAAAATATCATAGAAAGCGCTTTATGTAAAATTTCTCATTTCCTCCTCATCCTGTATGATAGGCACTATTCTCTGCTGCCCTCCCTTCCCTTACAATTGATGAAACTGAGACCCAGAAACATTATGACCTTCCCTGGTCACATGGTGAGTGGAGGGGTATCCAACTCCAAAGTGACTACCAGCAGCCTAACTTTCAGAGAGCATGACCTTATTTTTTAGGATTTTTTTTTTTCAAAAAGTAATCTTTTTTTTTTTTTTTTTAAACCGTGTTAGTGTGCAAAGGTCTAGACACAAAAGCTATTGGTATGACATGTTACCCAAGTAGGTGGTCTCCATCCTCCAAGTACCTCCCCAAAGCAGGCTAATGTCCTTTAACTTCTGCCTTTAAAAAAGTTTCCAGTCCCTTCCCACCCTGGGTGAGGGAGTGCTTTCTGTCTCTTTACATCAAAGTCTTAATTATTCTTCCAGGGCTGCATTTGCTCATTCATAAAATGTTTATTGAGTGCTTAGTATGTGCCCAAGGGCTAGGGTCTGGGGCTGAGCAAACATGAATGTGACTCAGCTCCTGCACTAAAAGAGCTCATTGTCCAGGAGGAGAGACTAGTATATAAAATAATGAAAGCACACAGAGAAGACATTCTTTGGTGAAATCCAGCACAATTGCATCACAGTGGAGGTGTGGATCTTGAACTGGTTCTTGAAGAATAGGTAGGAGCTTGGGATGCGAAGGGAATCGGAGGAAACAAATGGAAGGAAGCAACATATGCAAAGAATCAAAAACAAACCATTTCATTTGCATCAAATGTGGGTATGGAGCTTACACACCAAAGTGAACCTCAGTATATTTATATTTACCCAAGACTATGTAGATATGCATGTATATGTGTATTTCCAGTGGCTCAACTGTAAAGAATCCACCTGTGATGGAGACACAGGTTTGATCCCTTGGTCAGGAAATCTCTGGGGAGGGCATGGCAACCCACTCCAGTATTCTTGTCTGGAGAATCCCATGGACAGAGGAGCCTGTAGGACTATAGTCCATGCAGTTGCAAACAGTCAGATATAACTGAAGCGACTTAGCACGCATGCATACATAATATATACATATATATTTATTGTTATATGTACTTTACAAATACATGGGCTTCTCTGGTGGCTCAGATGGTAAAGAATCTGCCTACAATGTGGAAGACCTGGGTTCAATCCCTGGGTTGGGAAGATCCCCTGGAGAAGGGCATGGCAACCCACTTCAGTATTCTTGCCTTAAGAATCCCCATGGACAGAGGAGCCTGGTGGGCTACAGTCCATAGGGTCGCAAAAAGTTGGACACAACTGAGCGACTAAACACAGCACAGCAGAGCACACATATACATACAGATAACTTTAACTACATACCTATATTTTATATAGACATTATATATACTATGCATTTGTATATAAATATACACAAATATGGGCTTCCCTGTGGTTCAGTGGTAAAAAATATCTGCCTGCCAATGCAGGAGGCATGTGTTTGATCCCTGGATTGGAAAGATCCCCTGGCAAAGGAAATGGCAACCCACTTCAGTATTCTTGCCTAAGAAATACCATGGACAGAGGAGCCTGGCAGGCTGTACAGTCCATGGGGTCACAAAAGAGTTGGACACAACTTAGCGATCAAACAACAACAACAAATACACAAATAGGTATGCTGCTGCTGCTGCTGCGTCACTTCAGTCGTGTCCGACTCTGTGTGACCCCAGAGATGGCAGCCCACCAGGCTCCTCTATCCCTGGGATTCTCCAGGCAAGAACACTGGAGTGGGTTGCCATTTCCTTCTCCACAGATATGTATACATATACATAAATATTAATATATGTATATTATATATAATGTTAGATGCATATGATATATATATCTTTAGTTTTTTATTTTCCTTTTTGACATTATATTGCTATAACTTACTGAACAAAAGAATAAAATGTACAGAAGAATTAATGTGTTATTAAAGTAAGAAAATCTAAATGCCAGGAGTGTATCTGTGACTGTATTCACCACACTAACAAATACCCAGGGAAATATGATTGAAACATAATCCATAGACACATAGCTTTATACAAGGACATTCCCTCATAGGGGAAAGCCTAAAAGGATCTTGCAGGCTCAAGTTCCTTTCTGGAAAACTATTAATGTGCCCTGCTTTGTTATGTTTCAGCTGAAAGTAAGATGTGAATAATAAAGGATATTTTCCACTAGGCTGGAATTAGTTCACCTTTATCAGTTTGCAAAATGACAATCTGTCCAAAATTCCTCTTGCTCAGGGCAGTATGACTCTGGGAGAAAAAAGGAATAATTGCTGTCCCAAATTGTCTGAGAACCTCTGCTAACCTACTAAATCTCCACCCAATGTTCTCCAGGTCACCCATTATATCAGTATTTGGGGAGGAGGACTTCCTAAATTGCCTTCCACCTCAGATCTACCAGGTGAACCCACCTCTGGATGGATTATACCATTGGCAGGAAGGGGTAGCTTTTGTATTGCTTCATGTTTTACATATTGTCTTACCTCTCCAATGAGCATGTAGAGTCCCTGAGGACAAGTAATCTTTCGTATGCCAGGTTCTTTGGAACAACTGTATTCTTTTCTAAAAAAACTCTCCCAGTGGGTTTCCCTACTTCGTTTTCCAGTTTTCTTTGGCCATTCTGGCCTCAGAAAAGGGAACATATAAATCACCTTGGGGAGGAGGAGAAAATGATGTAAAGGAAATCTTTAAATGACGGATAATTACAGAATTTTGTTGTTTTCTGTCGAACCTCAACATAAATTAGTCATAGGTATACATATATTCCCTCCCTTTTGAACCTCCCTCCCCTCTCCCTCCCCAACCCACCCCTCTAGGTTGATACAGAGCCCCTGTTTGAGTTTCCTGAGCCATATAGCAAATTTCTGTTGGCTATCTGTTTTACAAATGGTAATGTAAGTTTCCACATTACTCTTTCCATACATCTCACCCTTTCATCCCCTCTCCCCATGTCCATGTCTATTCTCTATGTCTGTTTCTTCATTCTTTTTAACACCAAGAAGTAGGGCCTCAGAGGAAAGGAGAGAAGACTAAGGCAGGGAGGGAAGACATGTGCCAGGCTGTCTTCTCTGGCCTGAAACTCCAGTGGGTGATGGTCGAGGAGAAACTTGAAAACAAGCAGGTATGTTTGATCCAGGTAGCCATACAGTAATCACAGGGCCACTACACTGTGATTCAGAGATGGCAGAGGGGCATAGCACAGTAGAAGACAGATCTCCCCCTCTTTCTCAAGGAGCCCAGGTTGGCAAGAAGATTCCTAGGTTTGCTGTCTACCTAGAGAAGGCTGTGGAAGACAGTAGGAGCATGAACCACGCCCATCAGTTCCCTGTTGGCTGTGGTACGAACCTGCCACTAGGAATCAGAGGGCCCAAGTTTCTACTTGCATAAAAGTCCTAATGCCTGCAAGTTGGGGAGGAAAGTCCAAAGAGGGCACTGAAAATGGGCCACCTGATAGGGTTGGCAGCAAGATAGCACCAGAGGACTTCCCCAACAGTCCACTGATTTAGAATCCATGCTTCCACTGCAGGAGGTGCAGGAGTGATTCCCTGCTCAGGAAACTAGGATCCCACATGCCAGTTTGTGTGGCCAAAAAAAAAGAAAGCCACCAGTACGAGAGAGACATGAACATATGAGGGTACCAGCAGTAAAGCCATCACTAAATAGACCATAGGTTTCTTTGGCTGAAAAGCATAGCAGTGGGTGCTAGCCAGATGCTAGGAATGAGACAGAACAGCTGCACTGCATCAGAGGTTGACAAGGACCCAGAAGACAGGATGGGTCCAAGGGCCCTTTTATCACCAGGAGAACAGGCAAGTAATCCTCTAAGACTAACTGTTACCAGTCCAAGCCTACTCTGCTTGCCCCATGACAAGTCAATGAATTGGAGATGATATGTTGAGGCAAGAAATACAACTTTATTCAGAAAAACAACATATGGAGAAGATGGCAGACTAATGTCTCAAACTAGTCATCTTATCAGGGTCTGGATGCCAGGTTCTTTTACAGAACACAGAAGCAGGGGTGAGGAAACAAAAAGGCCACTAATCCTACAAATATCTCCTGAAATGGCTAGCCTTGGGGAAGGGATGCATTAATTTCTACCTTTCTGTAGCCATCCACAGGTGGACAGAGGCCTGAACAAAGGTGCTTTGGTCTAATATTCAGGCAGAGGGGCAGGGTTCCTAAAGGCAGGCCATTATGTATAAACAGTATGTTTTAGTGGGAAAAAAAGCAATGGGAAGCAAAGGTTAAAGTAAAACAAACATATCCAACATGGAGTCAGTTCTTCCCTGTAACATAACCTTGAGAGAAAGGGAAAAGGAGGGAGTCATTACCCTAAAGAGAGCAAGTTTAAACTAAAGAAACAGATTGAACTAAAAAAGATATTGTTGACAGAGGCACTTAAGCATATTTTTCCTTTTACCCAATGGACTGGAGCCTATTTAGGAACTTTAAATTCATTGGAAAAAATAAAGTTACAAGTTTCTCACATATTCTGAATTTTATACTATGAAATATTTGACTGGTCTATATTTACTAATAGCAATTGGCTCAGAGGAAACAATATTTTTAGTAATAGTAGTAGGAGACCTGAAACAATATTTTAGTAAATAATTTGAATGAATAAGTAGGAATCTATTATTCAATTTGCCCAAGTAATTGCTAGATGGATTATCAAATTGACTATCCACAGCTGATGGAAGATTCCATGGCTTTCTAATTAACCAAAATTAAATGTCAGAAGATAGTGATTATTGCTTAAGTTTATACTTTAACTTACAAGTGTACAAATTCTGCATTTACTGATGCATCAATTCCATTCCAAAGATCTGCCATACTTGTGCTTATTGCACTTCTCAACCACTCTCAGCTACTTCCTAATAAGGCACAGAGACTTGGACCAGAGGGAAAAAAACAAATTGTTTATGCAGCCTTAGTGTGTTCTTAAGAATTGCCTCTATCTGCCTGTCATCACCTGTCTATTTTTATCTACCACCCATTCAGTTATCTATACCCACAAGACTTAAAAATTAAGGTTAAGTACTTTTTACCACAATGGTTAATTGTAACAAAATTCTTGTATGTATGCCACTTTATAGTTCATAGAACTCTTCTAACATTTCATCTCATCTAATTTTAACAACTCTGAATCTCTCTATAACCCATTCTAATCAAGCCTTTGTAGTTACTACTCCACTGATAATGGCTCTTGTCAAGGTTGTCAGTGACCTTCTCTTGCAAAATCCAGGGGTGAACATCGAGTCCTTATCTTTCTGACCTCTCAACACCACTCAAAATGGTTTCTGAAAGCATTTTCTTCACTTTGTTTTGTGTCATCTGCTGTTTACATTTGTAAAATTTAGTGTCTTCTCTTATTCTCTTCCTATGAAAAGAAATGTAGAAGGGCCTCACATTTCAGTCCTTGGCTTCTCCTTATTTTTACATTCTATGGGATGCAGGTCAGGAAGCAACAGTTAGAACTGGACATGGAACAACAGACTGGTTCCAAATAGGAAAAGGAGTTCGTCAAGGCTGTATATTGTCACCCTGTTTATTTAACTTATATGCAGAGTACATCATGAGAAACACTGGACTGGAAGAAACACAAGCTAGAATCAAGATTGCCGGGAGAAATATCAATAACCTCAGATATGCAGATGACACCACCCTTATGGCAGAAAGTGAAGAGGAACTCAAAAGCCTCCTGATGAAAGTGAAAGTGGAGAGTGAAAAAGTTGGCTTAAAGCTCAACATTCAGAAAACGAAGATCATGGCACCCAGTCCCACCACTTCATGGGAAATAGATGGGGAAACAGTGTCAGACTTTATTTTTTGGGGCTCCAAAATCACTGCAGATAGTGATGGCAGCCATGAAATTAAAAGACACTTACTCCTTGGAAGGAAAGTTATGTCCAACCTAGATAGCATATTGAAAAGCAGAGACATTACTTTGCCAACAAAGGTTCGTCTAGTCAAGGCTATGGTTTTTCTTGTGGTCATGTATGGATGTGAGAGTTGGACTGTGAAGAAGGCTGAGCACCAAAGAATTGATGCTTTTGAACTGTGGTTTTGGAGAAGACTCTTGAGAGTCCCTTGGACTGCAAGGAGATCCAACCAGTCCATTCTGAAGGAGATCAACCCTGGGATTTCTTTGGAAGGAATGATGCTAAAGCTGAAACTCCAGTACTTTGGCCACCTCATGTGAAGAGTTGACTCATTGGAAAAGACTGTGATGCTGGGAGGGATTGGGGGCAGGAGGAGAAGGGGACGACAGAGGATGAGACGGCTGGATGGCATCACTGACTCAATGGCCGTGAGTCTGAGTGAACTCCAGGAGATGGTGATGGACAGGGAGGCCTGGCGTGCTGCGATTCATGGGGTCGCAAAGAATCAGACACGACTGAGCAACTGATCTGATCTGATCTGATCTGATGGGATCTTAGCTCTATGCCCTTTGATACTGTGTTGATGAGTCCTAAATTCATTTCTCCAGCTCTGTTTAGTCTTGAATATCCAAGTCTACTTGGCATTTCTGCTTGTGTGTTCAAGAGGCATCACAAACTTAGTATGTCTGCCTTAGCCAGCCCTCCCAAATGCATGCTTTTCTGGTCCCCACCTGTCAATGACTACCTAAGTCTACTTCTTTTATATGCCCTCATTGTAGCTTAACTACATGTTTGACTCTAACCTTAAATTGACCTCCACTACAGGCATGTCTTCACTTCACCCTGCTCTAGGCCTGTAGTCTTGTTTTGTCCATTGATTTTCAGGTTCTAATTCTACTTGCTCCTTTTTCATGGTAAGTAGGCTGCAGTCCATGGGGTGGCTAGGAGTCGGACACGACTGAGCGACATCACTTTCAGTTTTCACTTTCATGAATTGGAGAAGGAAATGGCAACCCACTCCAGTATTCTTGCCTGGAGGATCCCAGGGATGGGGGAGCCTGGTGGGCTGCTGTCTATAGGGTCGCACAGAGTTGGATACAACTGAAGCGACTTAGCAGCAGCAGCGGCAGCAGCAGCAGCGGCAGCAGCAGCAGCGGCAGCAGCAGCTCCAGCTTTCCTCAACAATAGCATCTCTGTCTTATATCCAAGACTCTAGTTGCCCATGATGCTGGTGTTACTATCTACCTGACAGCTTACTTTTAATGAAAATCTACTGCTTTTTAATAACCAGTAAATCCTGTCTCCTTGACCTTCTTCTTTAACAAAGGCTGTATAGAGTACACATATGGCCTATAGAGTACACATCATAAGAGCATCATCAGACAAGACTTATTAAGCATTCAATTGCACGCTGCCTTG
The DNA here is from genome assembly GCF_002263795.3 of Bos taurus. Taxonomy (NCBI): domain Eukaryota; kingdom Metazoa; phylum Chordata; class Mammalia; order Artiodactyla; family Bovidae; genus Bos; species Bos taurus. The sequence goes on from NC_037330.1 coordinate 81,048,295, forward strand.
TTCTGGCTTTTAGGTGATTATCATCAGAATTGACTGAGGTTCATCTCCATTACCAATCCCAGTTGATTGGTATTAGCTGCCCGGAGTGCTTTTTGGAAGAATTTTGACAAAATGCTATGATCAAATGATAATGCTTGCCATCTCACTGCATAGGGGAACCTTCTTCTATGCACTTGCACCCATGTATATAATCTAAGACATTATTCTCTCTCAAATTCTTTTACTGTCATATACCAAAAGAAAAACTCATTAATACAATTAATACTTCATTAACAATTATAAACAAAACAAATTTAATAATAGTTCATTAATAGTTCATTTAATAATAGTTCGTTAATAATTTATTAATATAGTAGAGGCAATAACCTGCTAATAATAGATATCATTTTAGTTTACTTCATTTTGCCCAATAAGATATTATACAAAGATTATATAAATAATACACATAATAAAAAAAATTTTCTCAACTAAGTCATTTAATCCTTACAATTACCTTGTGAGCATTACTATTTTCTCTTCTCACACATAAAGAAACCAAGACTTAGAGATATAAAACAATGGCTACAAGTTCTCTTCACTAGTAAATGGTAGAATTATTCAAACCAAAATTTATCTGCCTCCAAAGTCATGCTCTTAAAGACGTTGCTATACTGTTAATAAGACATTTGTTTAAAAAAGTTTTAAGAATTTGATAAGTAGCATACATAAAGTATAAGAAATTAAGAAGAAGTCATAAGAATACACAGAACTATAGGAAAAAAGTCTAATGACCCAGATAATCACTATGGTATGGTCACTCACCTAGAGCCAGATCCTGGAGCGTGAAGTCAAGTGGGCCTTAGGAAGCATTACTGCAAACAAAGCTAGTGGAGGTGATGGAATTCCAGTTGAGCTATTTCAAATCCTAAAAGATTTGAAGTTAAATTGCTGTTAAAGTGCTGCACTCAATATGCCAGCAAATTTGGAAAACTTAGCAGTGGTCACAGAACTGGAAAAGGTCAGTGTTCATTCCAATCCCAAAGAAGACCAATGCCAAAGAAGGTTCAAACTACTGTACTTGTGTGCTAAATTGCTTCAGTCATGTCCAACTCTTTGCGACCCTATAGACCCTCTGTCCATGGGATTCTCCAGGCAAGAATACTGGAGAGGGTTGCCATGCCCTTCTTCAGTGGATTCTCCTGACCTAGGGTCTGAACCTGTGTCTTTTATGTCTCCTGCATTGGCAGTTGGGTTCTTTACCACTGGTGCCACCTGGGAATTCCTAAACTATCTTACAACTGGGCTCATTTCACATGCTTGTAAGGTTATACTCAAAATCCTTCAAGATAAGCTTTAGTAGTATATGAATCAAGAACTTCCAGATATATAAGCTGGATTTAGAAAAGGCAGAAGAACAAGAGATCAAATTGCCAACATTCATTGGATCATAGAGAAAACAAGGGAATTCCAGACAAACATCTATTTTGTTTCATTGACTATGCTAAAGCCTTTGACTGTGTGAATTACAACAAACTGTGGAAAATTCTTAAAGAGATGGGAATGTCAGACCACCTTACCTGTCTCCTGAGAAACCTGTATGTGGGTCAAGAAGCAATAGAACGAGACATAGAACAATGGTCTGGCTCAAAATTGGGAAAGGAGTATGTCAAGGTTGTATATTGTCATCCTGTTTATTTAACTTCTATGCAGAGTACCTCATGTGAAATGCCGGGCTGAATGAATCACAAGCTGGAATCAAGATTGCTAGGAAAAATATCAACAATCTCAGATATGCAGTTGATACCAGTCTAATGGCAGACTGGAATGAAGATGAATGAAAGAGTCTCTTGATAAGGGTAAAAAAGAGAGTGAAAAAGCTGGCTTAAAACTCAACTTTCAAAAAACTAAGATCATGGCATCCAGTCCGATCACTTTATGGCAAATATAAGGGGAAAAGTAGAAGCCATGACAAATTTTATTTCTTGGGTTCCAAAATCACTGCAGATGGTAACTGCAGTCATGAAATTAAAAGATGCTTGCTCCTTGGAAGGAAACCTATGACAAACCTGGACAGGATATTAAAAATCAGAGATGTCACTTGCCAGTAAAGGTCTGCATAGTCAAAGCCATGGTTTTTCCAGTAGTTATATACAGATGTGAGAGATGGACCATAAAGAAGGCTGAATGTCAAAGAATTGATGCTCTCAAATCATGGTGCTGGAGAAAACTCTTGAAAGTCCCTTGGATAGCAAGGAGATCAACCAGTCAATCTAAAGGAAATCAACCTTGAATATTCATTGAAAGTACTGACACTGAAGCTGAAGCTGTAATACTTTGGCCACCTGACGTGAAGAGCTGACTCATTGGAAAAGATCCCGATGCTGGAAAAAACTGAAGGGAAAAAGAGAAGTGGGCGGTAGAGGATAAGATGTTTAGATAACATCACCAACTCAATAGACACGAATTTGAGTGAATTCCAGGAGATAATAGAAGACAGAGGAGGGGTTCTGCAGCCCATAGGGTCACAAAGAGTTGGATACAACTTAACGACTGAGCAACAACAGCAACGTATCCATATTGCCCTAATCTCCCCACTCCTTCTTTTATTGAAATATAATTGACACACATCATTATACAGATTTAAGATATGCAGCATAAGGATTTGACCTTATATGTATTGTGAAATGATTACACATTAGTTAACATCTATCATCCATCAGCTTGTTTGGATACTAAAGAAAAAGAAAAAATAATTTTTCTTTGAGATTAGGACCCTTAGGATTTACTCTCCAAATAAATTTCATATAAATCATACAGCAGCATTAGCTATAATTATCATGTTATACACTACATCCCTAGTACTTACTTATTTTATAACTGGAAGTCTGTACCTTTTGACCACCTTCATTCAATTTCCTTCTGGTAAATGTAAATGTGACCTCTTTTTTTATGTGGTTCTGTTTTGTTTTGTTTTAGATTCCACATATAAGTGAGATCATACGGTATTTGTCTTTCTCAGTCTGATTTATTTTATTTATCATAATGCCCTCAAGGTCCAGCCATGTTGTCACAAATGGAGGATTTCCTCCTTTATTGTGGCTGAATAATATTCCACTGTGTACACATACCACAACTTTTTCTATTCATCTGTCATTGAACACTCAGGTTGTTTTCATGTCTTGGAAATTATAAATAATGCCATTCTAAACATGAGGGTACAGATGTCTCTTTGACATAATCTTTTTAGTTTCCTTTGGATACATTCCCAGAAGCAGAATTGCTGCATCATTCGGTAGTTCTATTTTTTAATTTTTTGAGGAACCTTCATACACAGTGTGAAAATCTTAACTGTATGTGAAAATCAAAATGGGAAAATCTCAATTAATTTTTACAAATACTAACACTCAGGCAGCCACCATTCAATTCAACGTCTAAAACATTCCCAATGCCCTTGTGTTCTTTCCCAGTTTCTACTCCTTCCCAGTAGTAGCAATTCTGACTTCTATCACATAACTTAGTTTTGCCTGCTTTTGAACTTCACATAAAGGGAATCATACCGTCTGTAGTCTCTGCGGCTGTATTTGATTGCTAATCATTATGTCTGTGAACATCATCTGTGGTGAACAGACCATAACATGACTCCCAGTGATTTCTATGTGCATCCTATACTAAAGGGATTTCTAACCTGCAGAGATCACTCTGGCTGGCGCAGTCAGAGAAGTGACACTGAAGTTCGGTCTTGAATACCAAGGAAGTTTTGGCCAGGGTGATCAGAGCAGGACAACTGATTTGGGCAAGCCAGCTGGCCAAGGCACTAAACAACCACAGTTCTGGCTGAGGGGCAGAAAGCAGCAGACAAATCTAGAGATGCATTCCCCTGGCCCTAGAGATGTGGCTAATGATGTACTGTGGGAGGCAGGACTACTTAGTATTCCGCAAAGAGCCTCTTCTCCTCCACCTACTTCAGTGATTCCAGTGTCTGGTTTAGAATCCAGCCTTTTTTCTTTTTTCCACTAATTTTTATTTATGAGATTTTAGGGTGTTTTTTAGTGAATGTTTTAGCTGTATTTATTTTCTCCTTGTCCTTATACCCTAGAACACAATGTTGTCGAAGAAACTGTCATTATTCTAGCATCCACTAAAGAAATGTTCCAGTCACATCCAGCCAAGAAGGAAGCAAATGTTCTCATAAGCATAATCTCTGCCTGTATTGTTTCCCTGTGCTCTTAGCCTCCTGCCTTCACAAGTTTCCTCCTGGATTCATTTATTTCTGATGGATACGCACAGTTGTCAACAAATGTGGTATTAAAAATAGATTTCTGTATTTCCTAAGAGTGCCTTGGGACTAGAGAGACAGCATCAAAGGAGTGTTTTCGGCACAGTCTGCTACTGAGAGAACTGTGGCGCACACCAAGCTTTTCAGAAATCTGAAAAAAAAAATGTGTTTTCAATGGCAAAACTGACTTATAACAACAGAAATAACATAAAATGCTCTGAGTAGTAGTTTTGCATTCACCAGCAGTTCAACCAATTGATTGAATCAGTTCAACCTTCTGATTTACCCTAGCTCTAAGGTTATCACAATACTCTATGCTAAGTCCAAGTCACTTTCAGTCGTGTCCGAGTCTGTGCGACCCCATATACAGCATCCCACCAGGCTCCCCCATCCCTGGGATTCTCCAGGCAAGAATACTGGAGTGGCTGCCATTTCCTTCTCCAATGCATGAAAGTAAAAAGTGAAAGTGAAGTCGCTCAGTTGTGTCCGACTGTTAGTGACCCCATGGATTGCAGCCTAACAGGCTCCTCCATCCATGGGATTTTCTAAGCAAGAGTACTGGAGTGGGGTGCCATCAGGTCAAATGGAGAACTCAACTGAGGTAGCAAATTCTAATTTTCGGGAGAAAGAAAATGTAAGCAAAAATAGCAAATAGATTTAAATTTTCTGTCCTGGATCTGAGTAGCAGACCCTGTTCTCAGCATTTTGGCACATGCTTTAGGGCCTGACCTTTCTTTGAGTTGTAGATATCTGCTACGTTGCTTCTGTACATGTACCTGCAATCATACACTAGCAGCCGGCACACATTCAGGCTTCTCCACGCTCATCACTCTTTCTTGTTCTCCTGTCTTCATCACTCCCTTCAGTCCAGCTCCTCTACCCCTGACAGTAATGATCCTGGACTTAATTGTCTTCCTCCTATAACCTGCCTCACACAGGTTTTGTTCTTGAATCCCTCCTCCCTTCCCAGCTTCTTTCCTGGCTTCACTTACCCTAAACCAGGCCCCTATAAGGAATTTACATATCTATTGGTTTCAAGAATACACAGAACTGTACAAAAAAGATCTTCACGACCCAGATAATCACAATGGTGTGATCACTTACCTAGAGCCAGACATCCTGGAATGTGAAGTCAAGTGGGCCTTAGAAAGCATCACTACGAACAAAGCTAGTGGAGGTGATGGAATTCCAGTTGAGCTGTTTCAAATCCTAAAAGATGATGCTGTGAAAGTGCTGCCCTCAATATGCCAGCACATTTGGAAAACTCAGCAGTGGCCACAAGACTGGAAAATGTCAGTTTTCATTCCAATCCCAAAGAAAGGCAATGCCAAAGAATGTTCAAACTACTGCACAATTGCACTCATCTCACACGCTAGTAAAGTAATGCTCAAAATTCTCCAAGCCAGGCTTCAGCAATATGTGAACCGTGAACTTCCTGATGTTCAAGCTGGTTTTAGAAAAGGCAGAGGAACCAGAGATCAAATTGCCAACATCCGCTGGACCACAGAAAAAGCAAGAGAGTTCCAGAAAAACATCTACTTCTGCTTTATTGACTATGCCAAAGACTTTGACTCTGTGGATCACAATAAACTGTGGAAACTTCTGAAAGAGATGGGAATACCAGACCACCTGATCTGCCTCTTGAGAAATTTGTATGCAGGTCAGGAAGCAACAGTTAGAACTGGACATGGAACAACAGACTGGTTCCAAATAGGAAAAGGAGTATGTCAAGGCTGCATATTGTCACCCTGTTTAGTTAACTTATATGCAGAGTACATCATGAGAAACGCTGGACTGGAAGAAACACAAGCTAGAATCAAGATTGCCGGGAGAAATATCAATAACCTCAGATATGCAGATGACACCACCCTTATGGCAGAAAGTGAAGAGGAACTAAAAAGCCTCTTGATGAAAGTGAAAGTGGAGAGTGAAAAAATTGGCTTAAAGCTCAACATTCAGAAAATGAAGATCATGGCATCTGGTCCCATCACTTCATGGAAAATAGATGGGGAAACAGTGGAAACAGTGTCAGACTTTATTTTGGGGGGCTCCAAAATCACTGCAGATGGTGACTGCAGCCATGAAATTAAAAGACGCTTACTCCTTGGAAGGAAAGTTATGACCAACCTAGATAGCATATTCAAAAGCAGAGACATTACTTTGCCAACAAAGGTTCATCTAGTCAAGGCTATGTTTTTCCCTGTGGTCATGTATGGATGTGAGAGTTGGACTGTGAAGAAGGCTGAGCGCTGAAGAATTGATGCTTTTGAATTGTGGTGTTGGAGAAGACTCTTGAGAGTCCCTTGGACTGAAAGGAGATCCAACCAGTCCATTCTGAAGGAGATTAGCCCTGGGATTTCTTTAGAAGGAATGATGCTAAAGCTGAAACTCCAGTACTTTGGCCACCTCATGCAAAGAGTTGACTCATTGGAAAAGATTCTGATGCTGGGAGGGATTGGGGGCAGGAGGAGAAGGGGACGACAAAGGATGAGATGGCTGGATGGCATCACTGACTTGATGGCCGTGAGTCTGAGTGAACTCCGGGAGTTGGTGATGGACAGGGAGGCCTGGCGTGCTGCGATTCATGGGGTCACAAAGAATCAGACATGACTGAGCAACTGATCTGATCTGATCTGATCGGCTTCAATGTGCATTACTTATTCTTACTTCAGGCCAGGACTGACCCAGTGGGGTATGAGTTTAACTTAAATAGGGGTATCTACTTTTCCTCTAGAAAAGTGAAAAGGCTGACTTAGAGACCCACTTCCCTCAGATGTATTTGATTGTCAGTTTGAGAAAGTTAAAAAGAAAAATAATTAGAAGAAAATAAACCTTGAAAGATAGTGATAGCAGGTGGATGGCATTCACCTATTTGAACTGTTAACAGTCCGCTGCCTTTAGGTCTCCTCATCCCAACTTCCCAGTCATCCTAGGATTGTTGTAGAGAAGAACCAATTCTGACTCCATGTTGGAACTGTTTCTCTGACTTACTTTTTGTTACTGTTATTATAGTCATACATAATGGCCTGCCTCACAGGACCTTGCCCTTCTGCCTGCCTGTTAGATTACAGTGCCATTGTTCAGTTTAACTGAACTGAACTGAACTTCTCAGCTCATAGAGAGATAATCTGACCCTGCCCACCTGTGAATGGCTACAGAAAAAAAGAAGAGATTAACACATCCCTTCCAAAGGTTGGCCCTTCCCAGAGATGTTTTGCAAGACTGAAGATTCTTTTTACTTTACTTCCTTATTGCCTCTCCCTCTCTATTCTGTCTTTTGACTTTAGCTCCTCATTGCTTCTCTCTCTGATTCTAGGGCTTCCCTGGTGGCTCAGATGGTAAAAAAATCTGCCTGCAATGCAGGAGACCCGAGTTTAATCCCTGGGTCAGGAAGATACCCTGGAGAAGGAAATGGCAACCCACTCCAGTATTCTTGCCTGGAAAATCCCATGGACAGAGGAGCCTGGAGGGCCACAGTTCATGGGGTCTCAAAGAGTTGGACACAACTGAGCAACGAACACTTTCTGGATCTATAAAAGAACCTGGCAGCCAGACCCCGGGTTTCCCTGGTAGCTCAGATGGTAAAGAATCTGCCTGCAATGCAGGAGAACCCTGGTTTGATTCCTGGGTTGGGAAGATCCCCTGGAGAAGGGATAGGCTACCCACTCCAGTATTCTTGCCTGGAGAATCCCCATGGACAGAGGAGCCTGCTGCTGCTACTGCTAAGTCGCTTCAGTCGTGTCTGACTCTGTGCGACCCTAGAGATGGCAGCCCACCAGGCTCCTCCGTCCATGGGATTTTCCAGGCAACAGTACTGGAGTGGGGTGCCATTGCCTTCTCCGACAGAGGAGCCTGGCAGGCTACATTCCTGGGGTCTCGGAGAGTCAGGCATGACTGAGTGACTAAGCACAGCATCCAGACCCTGACAAGACGATTATCTTATTGGTCAGCCAGCTTTCCAAATAAAGCTGTATTCCTTGCCTCAACACCTCTTCTCTTGGATTCATTCGCCTGTTGTGTGGTGAGCAGAGCTAGTGAGCTTAGGCTCAGTAACAGGATCAATATCCCATGGGTAGACTCTTGAGTTCTTTACTTCAGTTTTTATAATGGAATGAAAAATATTTCTATCTTGCTATCAGTCCTCTGCTGCAGCCACTATCTCCTGAATAGTCATGCATGTTCTGACTGTAGGTTTTTACTCATGGCTTCCTGAAATTCCCTTTCCCATCTCTCTAAATGCTTTATGTTTTTAAAAACTTATTTGAATCCAAGTCCTCTACAAATTCAACCCTGACCACCCAGTGAAAATGAGCTCTTCCTCCACTCATATTTTTTGTACAATTTGGCAGTTACAAATTTTCAATGCAATAAATATTTATTGAGTGTTTACCATGTGCAAATTACCATCTACGGTACTCCAAGATAAATAAAATACTTTTAACCTAAGTAGAGTATAAAGTAAGTACTCAAAATTATAACCAAATGCAGAACATGCTATGTACTAGGAGGTGTGGTAGACAGAGCTGTAGGGGTTTGGAGAAGGAAGGGGAGAAAGGAGCTAACATTTATGGGATGGACATTATAGGTTAGATTGAAAATGCTGAATGTTTTATATCATCATTTAACCCTCATAACAACTCTTTTTATAAGGGTGGAAGATAGGTTTCAAAAAAGTTAAAAAAAAAGTAATCAAGATCACATCCCAGATTAAGTAGTAGTGTAGAATTTAAATCTAGGTCTGTTTGGCTTCAAAGTCCCATTCTTTCTACTTCTCTTATCTAGTTAGAAATTAAAGAAAGTATTCATGAAGTAGGAGGCATTTGAGATGAGGCCTGAATCATGATCAGAATGAAATACATTAGAGAAGGGAGAATACAGGCAAGTTTCACTTTATCGCACTCTGCAGATAAATGTGTTCTTTATAAATTTAAGATCTGTGGCAACTCTGAGTTAAACAAGTCTATTGGCACCATTCTTTCCAAGAGCATTTCTTCAATTCATGTCTCTGTGTCACATTTTGGTAATTCTTATAATATTTTTAAAATTAATTTTTCAGTTCAATTCAGTTCAATTGCTCTGTCATGTCCTACTCTTTGTGACCCCATGGACTGCTGCACACCAGGCTTCCCTGTCCATCACCAACTCCCAGAGCCTACTCAAACTCATGTGCATTGAGTCAGTGATGCCATCCAACCATCTCATCCTCTGTGTCGTCCCCTTCTCCTCCCTCCTTCAATCTTTCCCAGCATCAGGGTCTTTTCAAATGAGTCAGTTTTTCACATCAGGTGGCCAAAGTATTGGAGTTTCAGCTTCAGCATCAGTGCTTCCAATGAATATTCAGGACTGATTTCCTTTAGGATGGACTGGTTGGATCTCCTTGCAGTCCAAGGGACTCTCAAGAGTCTTCTCCAACACCACAGTTCAAAAGTATCAATTCTTGGTGCTTATTACAGTATAACTGCTTACAATGTATTGTCTTGCAATATTTTTTTAACTTTTTCATTATTATCATCATTATGGTGATATCAATACTATGACTTGCTGAAGGCTCAAATGATGGTTAGAATTTTTTAGCAATAAGGTATTTTTATCTTTTTAATTGAGTTTTAATTGAATGAACAAGTCTTTAAATTCTAGAGTGCTTTAAAATTTTGTGACGTTTCACACACATGATTTCATACAATCCCATAATAGCCCTTCCCCCCACCCCTAACTTTCCCCTTCCCTCTCCCTACTGGTAATCACTAGTTTGTTCTGTGTATCTGTTAGTGTGCTTCTTTTTTGTTTTAGCAATAAACTATTTTAAAATTTAGGTATATATATTACTTTTTTAAAACATACATATGTTGCACACCTATCATGAGAAAGGCTGGACTGGAAGAAACACAAGCTGGAATCAAGATTGCCGGGAGAAATATCAATAACCTCAGATATGCAGATGACACCACCCTTATGGCAGAAAGTGAAGAGGAACTAAAAAGCCTCTTGATGAAAGTGAAAGTGGAGAGTGAAAAAATTGGCTTAAAGCTCAACATTCAGAAAATGAAGATCATGGCATCCGGTCCTATCACTTCATGGGAAATAGATGGGGAAACAGTGGAAACAGTGTCAGACTTTATCTTTTTGGGCTCCAAAATCACTGCAGATGGTGATTGCAGCCATGAAATTAAAAGACACTTACTCCTTGGAAGGAAAGTTATGACCAACCTAGATAGCATATTCAAAAGCAGAGACATTACTTTGCCAACAAAGGTTCATCTAGTCAAGGCTATGGTTTTTCCTGTGGTCATGTATGGATGTGAGAGTTGGACTGTTAAGAAGGCTGAGCGCCGAAGAATTGATGCTTTTGAATTGTGGTGTTGGAGAAGACTCTTGAGAGTCCCTTGGACTGCAAGGAGATCCAACCAGTCCATTCTGAAGGACATCAGCCCTGGGATTTCTTTGAAAGGAATGATGCTAAAGCTGAAACTTCAGTACTTTGGCCACCTCATGCAAAGAGTTGACTCATTGGAAAAGACTCTGATGCTGGGAGGGATTGGGGGCAGGAGGAGAAGGGGATGACAGAGGATGAGATGGCTGGATGGCATCGCTGACTTGATGGACGTGAGTCTGGGTGAACTCTGGGAGTTGGTGATGGACAGGGAGGCCTGGCGTGCTGCAATTCATGGGGTCGCAAAGAGTTGGACACGACTGAGTGACTGAACTGAACTGAAGAGACTACAGTATAGTGAAAACATAATTTTTTATATGCTCTGGGAAACCGAAAAACTCATGTAACTCACTTTATTTTGATATTTGCTGTGTTGTGGTGATCTGGAACCAAATCCACAGTGTCTGTGAAGTATGCCTGTACATTCCTCCACACTTAAAATTCATAAGCAAAGCACAGAGACAAGAAATAGGATGAATTTAGGTAACAATAAATGGTCAAGTTAGACTGGCTCATGGATTATGTGGAATGGGCTAATAATACAGTAATAATTGTCTTTTATTACATGAGACATCATTTCATGTAAAGAGTCTCATTCAACACTCCTAGCAACCCTGTGAGATATCAGTTAATTTTTCTGCTTAACACACCACCCCAAAACACAGTGGTTTCAATTAGCTCCCAGTTCTGTGGGTTGGCATTCTGGATTGGGTTCAACTTGGTAGGATGGGAGATGGGGTGGTGTTCTTTGGCCAGTCTTGCCTGGACTCACTCCTGTAACTTATAGTCACTGGTGGATGAGCTGGAGCTTGATGGTCCACGATGGCATCAATTACACGTCTAGTCAGTTGTGGATAAGGTGGGGAATTATGGTTCTCCTCCACATGGCCGCTCCAGAAGGCTAGCTTGAGTTTATTCTCAAGAGAACCTTTGGTTTTCAAGCACAAAGAATGGAGTAGTCAAGGCCACTTGAGGCTAAAGCTCATAAACAGCACAAAGTGTCTTCCACATATTTATTTAAGAAATGTCAAAGCCAGAATAGAGTGTAGAGCCCAAGCTGAAAAGGTATGTAGTAGCTATGTGACTCAGTCTAATGTGATGGACAAGGTGATGAGTTTTTGTGTAATTTAGAAAGGTAATAAACTGCCATTGATAGGTTTCCAGTAGGAAAATGAAAAAAACAGTTATGCTTTAGGAGGTGCAACGGGATAGACTGGTGAGGGAAAGGCTAGATGGGGGTGGCGCCAGCACAGAAACTCATATAATGGTCAAAGTAAGACCAAAATGTGTGTCAGAACTAGAGTGTCTGCTATTCAAATGGTAAAGATGAGAATAAATGTGTCTCCTCTTGGAATGAGGGAACGAATTCAAGAGAGAGTGTGGAATTAGACTTTATAGAATTTGGCGATTGACTGATATAATGGAGGAATTAGAGTGAAGACAAAAAGGTGCCTCTAAAGTTGTAATCCTAAGTGTCAGAGGGAAAAGTGATGTTGTTAATAGAGTCAAGGAAGACGGAAGAAAGAACTGGGTTGTGGATTATTGAAGAGTCTGGTCTGGGACTTGTTCAGGTAAAGTGTCAGCAGAAACGTCACATGAAAGGGTTTAACAGGCAACTGTTAGAGAGGATTAGAGCTGGAAGAGAGACTATTTCTGCCGGGCAGGTTCAGAAGTCATCTTCAAAGAGGTGAGATTAGGAGCTGTAAACGCAGATGAACTTGCTGAAGGGAGAGATGGTCAGGGGAAAAAGTAGTTGGAGTAAAAAGATTTTAATGTTAGTCACTTTCAGAGGCTATCTGGAGAAAACAAGACCAGATACAGAGACAGAAGGATAGTAAAAAAAAAAAAAAAAGTAGATGGAGGATGAAAGTAAAAGAGTTTCGAGATGTCAGGGAAAGACAGAATGGCAAATGGAAGGGAATATCGGCCTACAGTTCATTTCCGTCTCTCAGTCATGTCCGACTCTTTACGAAATGTCAAATTGGCATACAGATGCTACCAAAAAATCTGATTTGATTTCATTTCCGGGGCAAATAGCTCGTATTGTAAAGTTCAGAGTTGGGGAAGTGGTGGGTCAGAAAAGTGATGAGTTGTTGAACCTAAGGCAGAAATTCTTAATATCTTTTGGATGGAGATACCTTTAAGAATCTTTGGAAGCTATGAATCCTTCTCCCAAGGAAATATATTTCCAGAAAATACTGCACATACAAATTTAACAGGTTTAAAAATTCACACAAAATTTCAGGCAGCTTATAAAGTCAATGGGCTACAATGAGCAAGAAATGATTTCAGATTTTGAACACCTGTTCTAAGGGTAAACAGAGTCACATCAGAGGGAGCAGAATACTGATTGGTTGTTTTGAAGCAATACTCGAGATATCTTCTCCATGCATACACATTCCCAAGCTTAAAAAGGGCTCAAGTGAGGGGGGATTAATTATGGTCAAGTTAAGAGTAATGATTATAACTATAATTTATTACGGTTCTTTATACTAGGTGGCCCTAGGGGTAAGGAACCTGCTTGCCAATGCAGGAGACACAGGAGATGCAGCTTCAATCCCTGGGTCAGGAAGATCCTCTGGAGAAGGAAATGGCAGCCTACTCCAGTATTCTTGCCTGGAGAATTCCATGGACAGAGGAGCCTGGTGGGTTACAGTCCATAGGGTTGCAAAGAGTTGGACACAACTGAAGCAACTAAGCATGCACACATATCAGGTATTACACATATAATATTTTGTTTAAAACTTACAAAAAACTTACAGGGTAGGCATTATTATCCAGATGAACAAACTGAAATTTAAATCAGCTAAATGGCACCAAGAAAAGGAAACTGATTTAGAAAGTCTATGCCATTGAGCTTCTTATTATATTTAATAAGATATATGATATAAAAATACTCAAAACATAGATGTTTACATGATATGTATTTAAAACTGAGGTCAACATTTATAGTGAGTGGAGACCTGACAGAGTCATTTCCTCTGGAATGGTTACAAGAACAAATTCTATTCTTAGTCCCCATCAACCTACTATGAGATACTGATAATAATTATTTAAGAAGCAAAAGAAAACACAGATGCATTTACATCTATGGATGACATATTTTAAAAGTCCTTGGACATCAAACAAAATTATGATACATTAGAAATAATTCACAAATCATCTCATCATACTTTAGAGTATGAACTACACATCTGTGTCAGATCAAATCTTGTATACCTCTTCAGATTCCCTGAATGGCTTCCTAGACTGAGCCACCCTTACTGAACTCCCTAAGCTTACCAGAATTAAGCGGCAGCACTGGCCTACCTGCGCTCACATCCATACAATGTGTTACTGCCTCTAGTCACCACTTCCAGACTCGGAAGTAATGCTCTGTAGTGTGCATTTTAACTTCCTGGGCTCCTATCACAGGGCTGGATGATACAACTCAGAGGTGCAAGAGGGGGACTTCCCTAGTGGTCCAGTGGCTAAGAGAACGCACTCCCAATGCAGGAAGTTTGATCCCTGGTCAGGGAACTAGATTTCACATGTTACAACTAAGAGTTCACATGTTGCAACTAAAGATCCTTCATGCCACAACTTAGACCTGGCACACCCAAATAAATAGGTAAATGTTTTTAAAAAAAAGTAGAAGTGCAGGAAAACTATTTTCCTGTGGAGTAATTCTTGACAAATAGGGAAAGGGAGACTGAAGAGATCTGTGCGAGTAACTTTCTCTCTTTATCCCCTTGGAGACCATCCAGAGGTATGGTTTCTCCTCGCCTTTCTTGAAAGAACCACCCACGGTGGCCAGTTGTGAAGTGGGGCTCATTGGATTGCATTATCTCTTTCCTTGCTTCATTGACCCTTTTCTTCTTCAATTTCTGTTCTTATGCCTCCCCACACTTAAGCATTTTATTCTTATTTAAGGCTCTGCTTCATGGAGGACCCTGTCAAAGTTTATGTTTGCTCACAAATAAATTACATTACTATATGCTGGTGACCTGACTGGAAAAGAGAATGAAAAATAAATTTCTTTCAAAATAATAACTAAATATTATTTTATCTAAGGTAAATTAATCTAAATGAAATGAAAACATTCTGGGAGAAGTAAATGAAGAAATAATAAATAGATATATAAGCTATGCTCTTATTTGGGACCTTGGGAAAATGCTATATTTTTAAGATTTCTTTCTATGGTAATATGTATTTAATGGAATACCACTTCACAACTTCCCATGGGGTACTTTATGTTGCAAGATTAACTGAGTGTGAAAATGCCATTGGAAAAATGAAAAGTCAGCAATATATATTAGTATTTATATAAGTGGTGATAAAATCAATTAAATTTAAACCCACATGTCAGTATAATGATAAAATAATTTTTGTTGTTTTAGAGCTTGTAATGTATTTTCACATACATTTCTCATTTATTCATCACAATAACACTGTTAGATTGATTAGAGATGGACTAGAGTTATATGTACTTTAAAGACTATTTACTTTTTGGATTTAGTTATATATGGGCTCCTTCCAAAACAGGCTTGAGATGCTGCATGTCACAGTTGAGAAGTCTGAAGGTTGGAGAGCTCCCAGTTAAAGGGATATTGGGACTTCCATCCTGGCATTTTGCCTCCAGAACCTGTTTTTCTCACTAAACGTCACTGTCTTCTGTTATGAAATGACAATGAATCAATGAATTTAATTTAAAGGCAGAAAAAATTTAATGGAATGGAATAGATTCCAGAAACAAATTAAACTATTTTAAGAATGTGGCACAGTCCTGTGTGTTTATGTCTTATGAAATTACTTCAAATTGTTTTGAGAAGTGGGAAGAATGTAAGGGAAGAATCTTAAAAATGAATGAAGTAAATGAATTAATACATTCCAAATTTTTTAAAGTATAATAATTAGGAGATAATAATTAGATATATTATGTTGGGATATTCAGTAATAATACAGTATTGAAAACTAACTCACTCATCCATATTTCACACTCAATATCACAAAAAATTTCTAGGAAAACTAAAGAAGTAGGTTGGTTCATAGTAGGTGCTCAATAAATATTTAGTAGTTGAATGACATCTAAAACATAATTTAGAGGCCCAGATGGGTTCACAGGTGAATTCTACCAAAATTTTTACAGAAGAAATTAAACCAATTCTATACAATCTTTTTCAGAAGATAAAAGCAGAGGAAATACTTACTAATTCCTTCTGTGAGGCCAGCATTACCGTAGTATTAAAACCAGACAAAAACATTACAAAAAAACTATAAACCAACATCCATCATGAATTTGAAAGTGAAAGTGTTAGTCACTCAGTACTGCCCGACTCTTTGTGACCCCATGAAGTGCAACCCATCAGGCTCCTCTGTCCATGGGATTTTCCAGGCAAGGACACCGGAATAGTTTGCCATTTCCTTCTCCAGGGAATCTTCCCAACCCAGGGATCGAACCTGGGTCTCCTGAACTGCAGGCAGATTCTTTACCAACTGAGCAACCAGGGGAAGATATCCTGAGCTATGGGCTTCCCTCATACTTCAGTTGGTAAAGAATCTGCCTGCAATGCAGGAGTACCCGGTTTGATTCCTGGATCGGGAAAATCCCCTGGAGAAGGGATAGACTACCCACACCAGTATTCTTGGGCTTCCCTTGTATTTCAGCTGGTAAAGAATCTGCCTGTAATGCAGTAGCCCCAGGTTCGACTACTGGGTTGGGAAGATCCCCTGGAGAAGGGAAAAGCTACCCACTACAGTATTCTGACCTGGAGAATTCCGTGGACTATATACTTCATGGGGTCACAAAGAGCTGAATACAACTGAGAGACTTTCACTTTCACTTTCCATCATGAATATAGATGCAGAAATTCTCACCAAAATATTAGCAAATCAACTCCAACAATATATAATAAGAATTATATACCATGACCAAGTGAAAGTTATGCCGGGTATACAGAGCTGATCTAACATTCAACCAAATAAAGTAATCCATCATATTAACAGACTAAAGAAAAAGAACCACATGATCATATCAAATGTGCTTGTACTCAGTCGTGTCTGACTCTTTGTGACCCCATGGGCTGTAGCCTGCGAGGCGTCTCTGTCCATGGAATTTTCCAGGCACGAATACTGATGTGGGTTGCTATTTCTTACTCCAGGGGATCTTCCTGATGCAGGGTTCAAATGCAGGGGTCAAACCCATGTCTCTTGCATCTCCTGTGTTGCCAGGCAGATTCTTTACTACTGCACCACTTGGGAAGTCTGATCATAGCAATAGATACAGAAAAAGTTTTTGAAAAAATTCAACATCATTCATGATAAAAACTCTCAGTAAACTAGGAATAGAGAATAATTTCATCAACTTGATAAACAATAGCTACAAAAACCCAGTTAACATCATACTTATTGGTAAGATAAAGCTTTCCCACTAAGATCAGAAACAAGAAAAGGATGTTCCTTCTCACCACTACTTTTCAGAATCACACTGGAAATGCTGGCTAGTGCCACAAGACAAGAAGAGACATGCTGGTTGCAAAGGAAGAAATAGAACTGTTTTTTCCTGCAAATAATAGGATCATCTAAGTAGAAAACCCAAAAGAAATGATCAAAAAAACTTCTGGAACTAATAAGCAAATGAAACAAAGTTATAGGACATAATGCTATTATATATATAAAAAAATTACTTTCCTATATATCAGCAATGAACAAGTGGAATTTGAAAAAAACACAATAGCATTTACATTAGGAAAAATGAAATAGATAAAAAATTAACAAAATATGTACAAGACAAATGTGAGGAAAACTACAAAACTCTGATGAGAGATATCAAGAAAGAACTAAGTAGATGTAGAGAAAGTCCCTGTTCATGGATAGGAAGAGGATTTTTTAGGGCAGTGAAACTACTCTGTAAAATTTTATAATGATGGGTACATGTCATTGTAAATTCATGCAAACTCAGAGAACATGCAATATCAAGAGTGAATCCTAACACAAACTATAGATTTTACCTGATAATCATGAGTTGAGGTAGGTTTATTAACTGTAACAACTGTACCACTCTTGTAGGGGACACTGATTAAGAGGAAGTTGTGGGTGTAGAAGTGGGGGCATATGGGAAAGCTATGTACCTTCTGCCAAATTTTTCTGTAAACCTACAAGTGCTCTAAAATGTTGAAATTTAAATTTTAAAAGTAATAATTATTTAAAAATTACTAGAAGAAAAGGAAGCTATACATTAATCCCAAATGTTGAAGAGAGATTGATGCATGTGATCAGAGAAAAGATGGATTTGAACATACGTGTATTTTAAACATTTGTGCAAAAAAATGTCCTCAGCCTTTATCCACCCACCTATAAAATCCTCTCCAATGGTGGAAGAGTTGCTACTCCATTAGATTTCAGGACAGGCAATGAGCCATGTTGATCATTCGATGAGGCTACTGTGTATACCTGCAGTCATATTAATACTTCCAGCACTTGCTTCCAGCCCCATTTTATTTTATATGTCATTCATGTATGTATGTATGTATGTATGTGTGTGCATATATATATGTCTTCCCAGGCTGCGCTAGTGGTAAAGAACTCCTCTGCCAATGCAGGAGAGGTAAGAGATGTGGGTTTGATCCCTGAAGAAGAACATGGCAACCCATTCCAGAATTCATGCCTGGAGAATCCCATGGACAGAGGAGCCTGGTGGGCTGTGGTCCATAGGGTCATAAAGAGTCAGACATGACTGAGCAACTAAGCACAGCACAGCATAAATGTTATATGTCATTTATGTTATAGGAGGCCTATCTTTGCTGTACACACCATGTATTTCTCCTCCAGCTTGCTGTATCTATATGTTAATCTTTCGCTCTCATACTGTTCCTGGCACATTGTGGCAGAGCCTGGTCCTTAGTGGCAAGTCTAGCCATTTCCCTCCATTTCTTCCTGCTTCCAAGATTGTATGGGATACATGAACTTTTTTTCCTTTTGCTTAGGAACTATGGCTACATAGAAGGACAGGGAAACCTGGTGTGCTGCAGTCCCTGGGGTCATAAACAGTTGGACACGACTGGACTGAATAGCAACAAATAGCTACATCTTTTCTGCCCTTTCTTTTCCCACCTGAAAGCTAAGGCTCTGTCCTGATGGTTAGGCAGCTGTGCAGACACTTACAAATGGGTGAAGGAAGACAGGCTTTCTGTGTCCAGACTGCCTCAGCAGTCACAAGTGTTCTACCGGGGCACTCTGGCAACAGACGTTCTCCCTGGCCAATGGGGTGGGCACACAACTCATGCTTGGACACTGGGCACTGTCCTAGGTGCTTTACACAAATTAACTCATTTAATCTTCACAATAACCCTAGGAGATAGCTACTCTTCTGAAGATAAATGTACTTCCATATAGAGAGATTAAGTGTCTTCCCCCAACGTGTTACAACTAGTAAGTGAATGGTTGTTTTAGGGTCCAAAACCAGGCAGCTTGGTTCTCAATTCTTCTCGGCTTCAGTGTTTCGAGCTGAAACATTCAGAGCCCTTTCCTAGGACTTTTTCCAAATTGTGGTGAGGAAGGTAATACTGTTACATCCCCAAGATGTTAAGAAGTGAATCTAGAGGCATTGACAACCATGAGTGAGGCATGTTCCTCACCATGAGTCTGCCATGGGAGAGAATGTATGTAACAGTTGGAGAGAAGCAGAGTTGCTTGACTGGTTCATAGAAACATTAAGACACAACTTCTAGTTGCTTTCAGCCTTTCTCAGTTTCTTGAGAACATGAAGTACATCAGTACACTGTTTTGCTTATGCTTTTTCAAACTTTGTGTCAGTCTGTTGCAACTAAAAGAGTTCTGACTATGAGAGAAAATAGAACCCAGATTACCCAAGCTCATATGGCAAAGGAAACATGGTCATTAAAATAGAGAGTGATATGGGCTCAGTAGTCCCTTTTAGAGAAACTGTTAAAAGAACAGCTCAGATAAGGTTAATTAATCATTGCTGTTGTTGTTCAGTCACCCAGCTAAGGAACTCTCAGAAGTCTTCTCCAACACCACAGTTCAAAGGCATCAATTGTTTGGTGCTCTGCCTTCTTTACAGTCCATCTCTCACAACCATACGTGACCACTGGGAAGACCGTAGCCTTGACTATATGGACTTTTGTCGGCAGTAATGTCTCTGCTTTTCAACACGCTATCAAAGTTTGTCATAGCTTTCCTGCCAAGAAGCAAACATCTTCTGATTTCATGGCTGCAGTCACCATCTGCAGTCATTTTAGAACCCAAGAAGAGGAAATCTGTCACTACTTCCACTTTTCCCCCCTCTATTTGTCATGAAGTAATGAGCCAGATGCTGCGATCTTAGTGTTTTTAATATTTAATTTTAAGCCGGCTCTTTCACTCTCCTCCTTCACCCTCATCAAGAAGCTCTTTAATTAATCATAGGTTCACAGAAACAATTTTTACCAGGTGACCCACCAAAGTCTTGATTTGTATAACCCAAAATATTAGATTAG
The DNA here is from genome assembly GCF_002263795.3 of Bos taurus. NCBI lineage: Eukaryota > Metazoa > Chordata > Mammalia > Artiodactyla > Bovidae > Bos > Bos taurus. The sequence continues at coordinate 81,068,456 of NC_037330.1, forward strand.
GTAAACAGAGGCTTATATGAGCCATTGTGCTATAGGGTCATGTCCTCTTATCCGTTTACACCTGAGTGATCTTTGAGACCTAGAACCCTTGAACAAACAGAATCAGAATAAAGTAAGAAGGAATAGGTAAGGATCCTACTATAACATAGCATGTGCCTACTGTGCATCTCTTTCCCCCAAAAGGACTTGCAGTCTTTATGACTATTAACTCAGGAAAGAAATATCCAAATTGAGTATCTTGGATGGTAGGATGGAGCACTATCAGATTTGGGCTTCAAACCTACCCTGTTCATGGCTGCCTATAAATCATACCACTGTGGGTGTTATGGGAACAGATGGTCTGAAGCTGAATTCCAATCTGAATTCACCTCATAGAAGGTCCAATGGAACCTGAATTCATTTCTATGGCCATTTCCTTAGTATTGTTGTTGTTGTTCAGCTGCCAAGTCCTGTCTGACTCTTTGTGACTCCATGGGCTGCAGCATGCCAGGCCTCCCTGTCCCTCACCATCTCCCAGAATTTGCCCAAGTTCATGTCCACCGAATCGATGATGCCATCTAACCATCTCATCCTCTCTTGCCCTCTTCTTCTGCCTTCAGTTTTCCCCAGCATCAAGGTCTTTTCCAATGAGTCAGCTCTTTGCATCAAGTGGCCAAAGTATTGGAGCTTCAGCTTCAAAATCAGTCCTTCCAATGAATATTCAGGGTTGATTTCCTTTAGGATTGACTGGTTTGATCTCCTTGCTGTCCAAGGGACTCTCAAGCGTCTTCTCCAACACCGCTATAAGAAAGTATCAATTCTTCGGCACTCAGCTTTCTTGATAGTCCAACTCTCACATCCATACATGACTACTGGAAAAACCATAGCTTTGACTATATGAACCTTTGTTGGCAAAGTGATGTCTTTGCTTTTTAATATGCTGACTAGGTTTGTCATAGCTTTCCTTCTAAGAAGCACTGTCTTCTAATTTCAAATGCAGTGATTTTAGAGCTCAAGAAGAGGAAATCTGTCACTGCTTCTACCTTTTCCCCTTCTATTTGAATGAAGTGATGGGACCAGATGCCATGATCTTATTTTTTTAAATACTGAGTTTTAAGTCAACTTTTTCACTCTCCTCTTTCACCCTCAACAAAAGGCTCTTTAGTTCCGCTTTGCTTTCTGCTATTAGAGTGGTATCATCTGCATATCTGGTGTTGCTTGTATTTCTCCTGGCAATCTTAATTCCAGCTTTAACTTAGTCCTTGGTCTCAAATGAATATATCTGGCATTTCACCCCTTCATTGGATCCCTGTCCCATGAAATGATAGCAATCATGGAAGGAAGAAGCAAGTGGAAGATATTGGAGGTCCTACTCTGTATCAGAGAGGTAAACCAAAACAATGTGCTTCCCCTGGGAAGTTGGAAAAGATAGTGCCACGTTAAAAGAAAAAGTTAGTTCTTTGTCACTGGGCTAAAAGTTGATTACATGTTTTAGTTTCTCCACAATCTTTCACTTATTTTCTTACTTAGGTCCTGGGTTTTGAAACCACACTAATTTCACTTGTTTTTTATGTTATTTCAGTGTGTTACTTATGTCTGGTATTTGTTTATGAGTTAATGGCTTTAAGATTTATTCCTCTTTTAAACTGTATTTAAAAGGCTGAATCCTCATGATAAAATCTTCTTATTCCAACTTATAAACATAAGCTGGCCAAAGAGAAAACCTTATCCTCTCTGACTAAGGGAGAATGATTGCATTTAATGTTTACTAACACAAGTCTGTAGAGATAGTGAGAACTGGCCCATGGGACTGAAGCAGCACAGATTTCTTGTTTCCTCAGTTATACGACAGTGAACTCTGCCTGCCAGTCATGTCCATTTTGGAGACTGTTTGCAAATGAAGTTTAGAAATAAGTGCTTAATAGAGAATTTGAAGAGGGAGAAAATGTCATAGCAAATGTTTCGGATTTTGGAAAATCTTACTCATTTACTTAGATTTCTCTCCTTGACAGATAAAGCATTTCAGCAATGTTTTTTTTTAACCAAATGATCTTGTGGATTTTATAAAATTTTAACAAAAACTGTACTCTTAAAGAACTTATCCAAATAATTCTAGAAAAGTTCTGGAAAAGGGAAGTGACAAGAATAACTAAGCAGTTGCTGAAAAATAAAGCTATTTGTGAAAACTGCTCACTAACAATTAAGGTGAAATAAGTAAAAGCAGTAGAGTACTGATTCAAAATAGATATAAAATCAATTGAATAGATTTAAAGCCCAGAAGCCAACATAGGTATATATAAAAACTTAATATATAAAGAAACTCAGGTCTCCTGCATTGCAGGTGGATTCTTTACCATCTGAGCCATGAGGGAAGCCCAATAGGAAGCTAAGGGTGTTATAGAAATTGAATACTCTGAAAAAAAAAACAACAACTGATATTCCTACTACATGTTATGTATTAAAATAAATTAAACTGAAACTAAGTTTAATTATTTTAAAAACCACTGAGATAGAGAGTATAAGATGGTGGAATAGGAAGTTCAATTTTCCCTCCTCCCACAGATGCAATATATCTATAGCTACTTATGAAATAATTCCCAAAAATGGATGAACAGAGTCTCCACAGCAAAGGGTAGAAGGACAGCATCCAGAGAGACAGAGATGGAGCTACAATCTTCCAAGGGGAAAGGCACATTCCAGCCACAGAGATCCACATATAGGAGGATCACAAAGGTATGCATCTTTTCCCTAATGAGTGACAGATTTGAGCTCCACATCAGGCATCTCAAGCCCTAAATCCTGTACAGAAAAGATGAATCCCAAAACACTTGACTTTGAAAACCAGTGGGGAATACATCCAGTGAAGCTATAGAACCGCAGGAAATGAAAAACCCCTTCTTAAAGGTCTTGTGCAGATTCATTTGATCTGAAACCAGTGTAAAAACACCAGATTAAAAGATGCATGAAACCTAGGTGAAGGGCACCCACTTACTAACCTTAAAGCGCCTGCCAGAGAGGCAGAAACCAAGTGGGATGCCCCCTGGTGACTGATACACTATTAGTGCCTGTAGGCCTGCCCTCCAGAGAGCCCTACCCAACCCTGATCCTTGACCAAGTGTCACAGTCTGGAGCAATAGGGCAGCTACCAGTGCACCGCAGTAGTCACTGAGGTCAGTTTTCATTGCAATCCCAAAGAATACTCAAACTACCACACAACTGCACTCATCTCACACGCTAGCAAAGTAATGCTCAAAATTCTCCAAGCCAGGCTTCAACAGTACACGAATCGTGAACTTCCAGATGTTCAAGCTGGATTTAGAAAAGGCAGAGGAACCAGAGATCAAATTGCCAACATCGGCTGGATCACCAAAGAAGCAAGAGTGTTCCAGAAAAACATCTACTTCTGCTTTATTGACTATGTCAAAGCCTTTGATTGTGTGGATCACAACAAACTGTGGAAAATTCTGAAAGAGATGGAAATACCAGACCACCTGACCTGCCTCCTGAGAAATCTGTATACAGATCAAGAAGCAACAGTTAGAACTGGACATGAAATAACAGACTAGTTCCAAATTGAGAAAGGAATACATAAAGGTTGTACATTGTCACCCTGCTTATTCAACTTATATGCAGAATACATCATGAGAAATGCTGGGCTGGATGAAGCACAAGCTGGAATCAAGATTCCCAGGAGAAATATCAATAACCTCAGATATGCAGATGACACCACTAATGGCAGAAAGTGAAGAACTAAAGAGTCTCTTGATAAAAGTGAAAGAGGAGAGTGAAAAAGTTGGTCTAAAGCTCAACATTCAGAAAACTAAGATCATGGCATCTGGTCCCATCACTTCATGGCAAATAGATGGGGAAACAATGGAAACAGTGACAGACTTTATTTTGGGGACCTCCAAAATCACTGCATATGGTGACTGAAGCCATGAAATCAAAAGATGTTTGCTCCTTGGAAGAAAAGTTATGACCAACCTAGACAGCATATTAAAAACCAGAGACATTACTTTGCCAACAAAGGTCTGTCTAGTCAAAGCAATGGTTTTTCCAGTAGTCATGTATGAATGTGAGAGTTGGACTATGAAGAAAGCTGAGTGCCGAAGAACTGATGCTCTTGAACTGTGTTGTTGGAGAAGACTCTTGAGACTCCCTTGGACAGCAAGGGGATCCAACTAGTCCACCCTAAAGAAAATCAGTCCTGAATACTCATTGGAAGGACTGATGCTGACGCTGAAACTCCAATACTTTGGCTACCTGATGTGAAGAACTGACTCATTTGAAAAGACCCTGATGCTAGGAAAGATTGAAGGCAGGAGGAGAAGGGGACGACAGAGGATGAGATGGTTGGATGTCATTACCGACTCAATGGACATGAGTTTGAGTAAACTCTGGGAGTTGGTGATGGACAGGGAGGCCTGGCATGCTGCAGTTCACAGGGTCACAGAGTCAGAGAGGACTGAGAGACTGAACTGAACTGAACTGACAGGCCTTGAAGCTTGGCTTGGAACCAACACCACTCACCAGTATGGCACAGACACATCCAGGACCTTCAGCTGGTTCACAGAATAGCCCCACCCACTGCTGCACAACAGCTGCTGTGACGAGGTCCCACAGTCAGTCCAGGGGCCAGCCCTGTATGCCAGGGCACTGCAGTATCAGCTGTGGTCACCACAAATGAAGGGTGAATCCAGCCCAAGCAAGGGACATCGGAAGTGCTTGGCTCTAATGGCCAGACATAATAATTGCACTTTTGAGCCCCACAGAACATTTCCTAAATAAGGTCACTCCTTTAAGACTGGAAGAGATGGTGATTTACTCAATACATAGAAATAAACACAGAGGTTTAGGTAAAATGAGGACACAGAGAATACATTTCAATCAAAAGAACAAGACAATACCTCAGAAAAAGAACTAACAAAGTGGAGGTAAAAATCAACTTAATAAAGAGTCTAAAGCAATTGTTATATGAATTGAGAAATTAGGATTAACATATGCACATGATTTATATTATGTATAAAATAGATAACTAATAAGAACCTAACATATAGCACAGGGAACTCCACTCAGTGTTCTGTGGTGACCTACATGGGAAGGAAATCCAAAAAAGAGGAAATAAATATATATGTGTGCATAGCTGATTCACTTGGTTATACAGTAGAAACTAACACAACACTGTAAAGCGACTATACTCCAATAAAAATTTTTAAAAAGTAATTGTCATAAACATGTTCACAGAACTCAGGAGAAGAATGGATGAACATAGTGAGAACTTCAAAGAAGAGATAGAAAATATAAGAGTATACCAAACAGACGTTATAACTCAACTGAAAAATACACTAGAGGAATTCAGCAACAGACTGGATGAGGTAGAAGAATGGGTCAGTGAGCTGAAAGATAAAATAATGAAACTCCCCTATAACTGCATCAAAAAGAATATAATATTGAGGCATAAATTTGACCAAGGAATTTAAAGACCTGTATACTGGGAAACAGATGGGGAAACAGTGAAAACAGTGTCAGACTTTATTTTTTGGGGCTCCCAAATCACTGCAGATGGTGATTGCAGCCATGAAATTAAAAGACGCTTACTCCTTGGAAGGAAAGTTATGACCAACCTAGATAGAATACTGAAAAGCAGAGACATTACTTTGCCAACAAAGGTCCATCTAGTCAAGGCTATGGTTTTTCCAGTGGTCGTGTATGGATGTGAGAGTTGGACTGTAAAGAAAGCTGAGCACTGAAGAATTGATGCTTTTGAACTGTGGTGTTGGAGATGACTCTTGAGTCCCTTGGACTACAAGGAGATCCAACCAGTCCATTCTGAAGATCAGTCCTGAGTGCTCTTTGGAAGGAGTGATGCTAAAGCTGAAACTCCAGTACTCTGGCCACCTCATGCGAAGAGTTGACTCATTGGAAAAGTCTCTGATGCTGGGAGGGATTGGGGGCAGATGGCTGGATGGCATCACTGACTCGATGGACATGAGTCTGAGTGAACTCCGGGAGTTGGTGATGGACAGGGAGGCCTGGCGTGCTGCAATTCATGGGGTCTCAAAGAGTTGGACATGACTGAGTGACTGAACTGAACAATGAAACTGTAAGAAATTATGAAGGAAATTAAAGAAGACACTAATAAATGTTCATGGTTTAGAAGAATTAATCTTGCTAAAATATATTTATTATCCAAAGCTATTGATGGATTTAATGCAACCCCTATTTCTTAGAAATGAAAGAAATAATTCTGAAATTTTATATGGGATTACAAAAGATCCTGAATAATCAAAACAACCCTGAGGAAAAAGAACAATGCCAGAAAGATCACACTTCCTAATTTCCAACCATACTACAAAGCAATAGTAAGCAAAACAGTATGGTACTGGCACAAAACAGGCACATAGATTAAAGAAACAGAATAAGAGCCCAGAAATATTCCCACAGATATATGAATAATTAATTTACAACAAATGAGTAAAGAACACACAATGAAGAAAGGACACTTTTCTCAATAAACGTTTAGAAACTGGATATCCATGTGAAAAAATGGAGCTATATCATGCCGGGAGCCACCACGGGAGATCCCACCCATGACAAAGGTCATGTGGAAGAGACCTGACAGGCAAAGGCGGATCAGGCCTCAAGGGATCTCCTGAATCTGCTCGAGCATCCACCCCAAAACCAGAATCTGTCTGTCTTATTATTTTGTGCCTTTCACCAACTCTTCTGTCATTAACAGGGAGCTATCCCCGACCACCTTTCTCTGAAAAAAGTCAACTTAGGGCTTTAGTTAATAAGTCTCCTGGGCATGAAAAGAATATTTCTATTTTAACCCCTCTGTTGGCATTCTAGCTTGCCTGACAGGTTTTTCCATACTCTTGCAATTAACACATATGACTGTTCACAACTCCCCAACCTTGAGAGGCACGGGAAGCCAAAACATTCTAAAAGTCCTAATGAGCATAGAGTCTTTTAAGGGATAAAAAATTATTAGAATAGATAGTACTGGAAAAGGGCTTCATTACTGGGCCAATGCTTGCTGCCAAGTTCCCATATCCCTTATCCATTGTGCGCCTGGGAGTGCATTGGTTAACATAGTTGGAATGTAGGAAAAACAAGTAGCAGCCTTGGAATTAACCACATCAGACCTTTGAGCTAATTGGTTCTCTCTTTGTTGTGACCCACTGCACCTTTGCTCTGTGAGAATATAACTTTATTTAGTATTTTCTGAGGCTGGGAAAAATAGAGGAAAAAACACTTTAAGAGAAAATAAGTTTTCTGGCTGATCAGCCTTTATCAAAAAAGGGTCATAAAATGTCCACAGGCCTCCAAGGCCAGAAGATATTGTACACAACATTGTTTATGGGAAAGGTATGCAGAAAAAATCCTGTTTTTTTTGTTTTTTATATTGGTTCAATTTATTATAAGATAAGATTCCTCTTTTAAATGAAAAGAAAAAGAAATCACAGGATGACCAGGTCTGATACTCCGATTTTCATTAACAGTTACTTATGATTCACGGTATCAAAATGATTTATCAGTCTTGTCCATAGAAGACTTTAACTTCTACTGCATTATTAATTTCTACTGCATTTCATTTTCATTACTCAGTTTACTGTTTTCCTTGTGGCAATATATTCTTTGAAGAATTTAGGAAGTTTGAAATTAGCCTTGTTTGGAAATCTGGCTAAAATCAAATCAATCCAAATTAAAATAACATTGAGGTTTAAAGAAAAAGAAAAAGAAAAATCCTGGTTTTGATAAAGACAAAACAGATGTAATGTTTGGACTGACTCTGTATGACTTTGCATCTTTCATTTCCCTCTATGTACAAGTCAAAGTATAAAAGCTCCTTTTGAAAATAAAGTTATGGGCCTTGCTCACCGAAGCTTGGTCTCCTTGTGTTGTTCTTTTTTCCCTTTTCCCTCCTTTTCTCTCTCTGTTCTTCTTTCAGGATGACTCTTTGGAACACAGGAGCTTTATTGGCTTTCTGTGTTTGTCAAGGAAGATCAAGCCCTGCTCTCCACTTTGCTATCCTTATCGCCGAAGCCGTCATCCTGAGGGTACACCTGGATCCTGCTGGGGCTGGACCCCGGCAATATCATTATTTTATATCATGCACAAAAGTTCATTCAGAATGGATCAAAGACTTGAATGTAGGACTTGAAGTCATAAAATTTCTAGAAGAAAATATCAGTAATAACCTTACTGACCTTGGTCTTGGTGGTATTTTTATGGATCTAAATCCAAAGTAAAGGGAAACAAAAGCAAAAGTAAACCAATGAGAGTATATCAAACTGAAAAGCCTTTGCATAGCAGAGGAAATCACAAAATTAAAAGACCAACTACTGAATGAGAGACTATATTTGCAAATTATATTTCCAATAAGGGGTTAATGCCCCAAATATATAAAGAACTCATGCAACTCAATAGCAGAAAAAACAACTTGATTAAAACAATAAGCAGAGGTTCTAAATTGACATATTTTTTAAAAAGAAGCATATTTTTGGTCAAAAAGTACATGAAAAGATGCTCAACATCATTAATTATTAGGAAAATGCAAATTGAAACCACAATGAGATATCACCTCACACCTCTTAGAATGGCTATTATTGAAAAGAAAAAATAATAAATGTTGGAGAGGATATGGAGAAAAAGAACACTTGTACACTACTGGTGGGACTATAAATCGGGGCAGTCACTATGGAAAATACTATGAATTAGTCCTCAAAATATTAAGAATAGAAGTACCATATGATCCAGGTATTTATCTAAAGAATTTATCTTCTGGGTATTTATCTAAAGAACACAAAACCATTAATTCAAAAGTTATATGTACCCCTGTGTTCATTGCAGTGTTATTTACAATAGCCAAGATATGGAAGCAACCTAAGTGTCCACTGACAGATGAATGAATAAAAAAGATGCAATATATACACAATAGAATATTACTCAGACATTAAAGGGGACACAATCCTGTCATCATGACAACATGATGCATCTTGAAGGTATTATGCTAAGTGAAATAAGTCAGATGGAGAAAGATAAATGTAGTGTGATTTCACTCACAGGCAGGGCCTTTTAAAAAAAGAAGTTAGAAAAGGACAAAATAAACAAACTCATAGTTAGAGAGATCAGATGAGTGTTTAGCTGAGAGGAAGGGAGTTGGGAGGAGCTGAAATGGGTGAAGGGCCACTGCATAGTGTTGGATGATAAGTAGGTGTATGGTGGTGATCACTCTGTTTACAGATGTCAAACTATAATGCTGTGCACCAGAAACTTTTAAAAACCCATAAATAAAAATCCACAGGAACATTTAATGTATAGCTTTTTGATCTCTGAGGAAGAAATAGAACACTCTCAACTTAAAAACAAGGAATAATAAAATTTGCAAATTGAAAGATTTGACATGATGTTTATATTATAAACAAAAAGCAATCATAATTATATCTGATCATAAATATATAAATATATTTATAATTAAGACACTAATAACAAACTGGGGGACAAATTTTCAAAAACATGACAGGTAAGAATAAATGTACATTGATATAGACAGCTTATAGATGCTAATGAGAAAATGCATGAGCTCCCAATTGAAAGATTGGCCAAGAATATCTACAGTAAGTTCACATCCTTATAAACACACAGGAGAGGAAAAAAGATAAGGCAATGCTTTACAATATTAAAATATTTAATGTTATAAAGTATGGCATAGATGGCCAACAAACTTCCAGAATTTAACGTGTTTCTTTTTAGCATCTTTTTATAAAAACTGCCTTTCTCAGCCACTCTTTTCTCTAGGTGATCCATATGACTGGCCTCTGTCAATAGAATGTGAATGAAAAGTGATGTATGTTTCTCTTAGAGCAAGGCTTCTTTAAGAATTGGGTTGTGCCTTTTTACATTCTTTATTCTTCCATCTTCTGGATGCAATTAACTACAATGTTCTAGCAAACATTTATGACTTTGCTGCAATTATCTGGCATTTTCAGCTCTTATAAAATGAAGTGAATGAAGTGGTCTTTTTTTGTCCTATCAAGATTCATAAAGTAGGAAATTCTCTAAACATAGAAATGTTTAGAAAGTGGCTATAAAACAGTCAATGCTACAAGATATTGTAGAACTATCCTCAGAAAAGCAAGTAAGAAGAAGACATGGGATACTGGAAACTGTGAATCCATACCAAATAGAATTAGGTTTGCTGCATGTAACAGGCAAAAAATAAGAGCAATTTAAACAGGATAGAGAGGTATTACTTTCTCATATAAGACAGGCAATGTAGAACTGATGTGATATCTACATATGATCATTTTGGACCTATGGATTTATCTTTCTGTTCCACTGCCTAAGCATTCTGCTCCCACATCCAAGGTCATATAATGATGCAAGATGGAGAGCAGAATGCCAGATGTCATAGTTATAGTGCAAGGAGAAAATGCAGAAGGCAGAAAGTCTGCAGAATCAGTTTCCTTAAAAAGTGTTGTGAAGAGTCCTACACTACACTTCTGGTTCCATCTCATGGCCAGAACTGCCATACAGTCAAACCAAACTGAAGAATCCTAGGAAATGTATTTTACATCAGGTGGCAATATGCCCATTTAAAACTTGGGGTTTTCTTCCAAAAAGAATTGATGAAGGTGATAGGCAACTGAACCACTGGATCTCTTCTACACAGTGGTAAAGAGAAGTTCTAGGATGAGCAATGCCAGCAGATATAGAAAAAGTTAGGCCACACTAGAGGAGGAAGGAGATCTTTGGAAGAAAGTTCTTTGGAGGAAAAACTGAGACTCCATGCCTTAGATGATATGATTGAGAAGGCAAGACAATTTGAGAATCTGGTAAGGACTTTTTTTTAACGAAAGAGAAAACAATAGCAGTTAAAATTCCAGGAAGAACAAAATATGTACAACAATATTGTTTAAAATATATAGCAAAATAATATAATAGTATAAGAAAACAGAGTTTATCAAATATTTTCAATAAGTATATTCACTTTTAAGTGGCCAAGAGATCACATAGTGACCATGTAAACAAAGATGTAATTCTAGCACACATCTTGAACCAATGGGAAAATAATATTTACATAGGTATAAATATGAAAATAGTATCCGTTTTTAATATTTAGAGTCAGCCTTCAGACAAGAAATGAATTTGTTGCTAAAAAGCAACTAATGTGAAAGTGTAATTGACAGAAGATAAAAAGTGGGAGAGAGGGGAGGAACTTAAAGAAAAGGGTAGAACTCATTTCTCATAAAGTTGAGTCAGGATACTGACTAATATGGATAGAAAGAGAATTTTAAATATTATTTAAATTTATAAAAATTTTCAGTAAAAGAAGTAAAAATAATACATTAGAGGTTTGGCCAAAATGCTGTAATAGGAAGACCCTGAAAATGCTATGATAGGAAGAGCCTGAGCTCACCTCCTCTCTTGGACATACCAAAATTATGACTATTTACAGAGCAATTATTGATGAGAAAGACTGGGATCTACCAGAATAGATGATCTACAACAGAAGATATAAAGAAGAAACAACAAGACAGGAAGGCAGAATTGGGCGGACAGGTAGGGCAGAACTGCAATATAGTCAACACTCATGCCCCAGGTGGCTAACCTACAATCAGGAGGATAATTACAACTCCAGAGCCTCGCCTCCAAGGCATGAGCGGTTTAACCTTCACACCGCGTTCCCTAGCATAGGGGTCCTGCACCAGGAAGACAACCTTGAGAATGTTCAGCTTTGAAGCCCAGCAGGGCTTACTTTTGGGAGAGTCAGAGGATTGTGGGAAATAGAGACTCCATTTTTAGAGAGACACATAAAATCTCACATGCTCTAGGATTCAGGGCAGAAGGGATAATTGGGAAGAACTTGCGTCAGACTCACCTGCTGATCTTGGACAGTTTCCCAGAGAGGCAGGAGGCAACTGGAGTTCATCACAGGGACACAGACCCTGACAGCAGCCATTGTGGAGCACTCATTCTGCCACGTGCACACTGGTGCTGGAAAGCGCCATTGTGGGATCCTTCCTCTAGCTCATTCTCCTTGAGGAAACAGTCTGACCCCTGCCCAACAGCCTATAAGCCCCAGGACTGGAATGCTTCTCCTAGAGCAACTAGCTGGGAAGGGACACAGCCCTACCCACCACAGGCAGGCTGCCTTAAAATCCCATTTACCTAGAGCAGTTCCTGGGCATGGCCTTGTCCACCAGAGGGCTCAAAGCATGGCCCCTACAACCATGTATAGGAACTAGAACTGCAACCCCCCAGGGCCCACAGCCAGAGACCGTGGGACCCAGCTCCACTCCCAGTGGGCACGCACCACCACCAGAACCACCTGGGCTTCAGCCCCACGCACCAGCAGGTAGCTACCAGCCCTAGGACAACTGCCACCCCTCAGTCAGCTGTGACAGGACACAGCCCAGTGCCCAGTAGGCTGGTACCATCCCGGGGACATGATGGGCCCCAGCCCTGCCCACTAGAAGACCAGCATCAGCTCTGAGAAACCTCGGGTCTCTCCAGCCACCACAGGGTCAGGCCCTACTCACCAGGAAGACAACACAAGCTTCTTGACACCCTGGACCCCACAGCCAGTTGTACCAGGTATCGGCCTCACGCACAAGGGGTCTGATAACAGCTCTGAGACCCAAGGACCCTGCAGCCAGAGACCTCAGGACTGAGTTCTGCCTGCCAGTGGACTGGCACTAACCACAGGATATGGTTACAACTGGAAACATAAAAATTATGAAAGAAAAACCCATTATAAAGGCAAATATACAGTCAAGGTATATCATCTATATCTACCAAAAACAGTTAAGGGATGGGCTTCCCTGGTGGCTCAGACAGTAAACAATCTGCAATGCGGTAGACCTGCATTTGATCCCTGGGTTGGGAAGATCCCCTGGAGGAGGGCATGACAACCTTCTCCAGTAGTCTTGCCTGGAGAATTCATGGACAGAGAGCCTGGTGGGCAACACAGTTAAGGGATACACAAGAAAATTACATGTAAAATATGATGTCAAATCAGTAATTGTGAGGGAAGGAGAGTAAAAATGCAGTGCTGTTAAAATGCATTTGAAATTAAGAAATCTCAACTTAAAATTTATATATATACATATATATATATATAAACTTAAAATTTATATATATATATATATGGCTGTGTGTAAACATCATGGTAACCACAAATCAAAAGTCTATAATAGATATACACCCAACACTCAGACAGGAATCCAAATGTACCACTGACAATCATCAAATCACAAGAGAACAAATGACAAAGAAAGGGACAAAAAAGAACTACAAAAACAACCAAAATAATGAATAAAATGGAAGTAAGTTCATACGTATCAATAATTACTTTTTTTTACAGATTTTTTTTATTTTATTTTTAAACTTTACATAATTGTATTAGTTTTGCCAAATATCAAAATGAATCCGCCACAGGTATACATGTGTATATAAATGGTCTAAATGCTCCAATCAAAAAAAAAAAAGAACGTCTAAATGGATACTAAAACAAGACCCATACATATGCTACCTATAAGAGACTCACTTCAGATCTAAAACACAAACAAACTAAAAGTAAGGGGATGAAAAACTTTCCATGCAAATGGAAATCAAAAGGAAGCCAGGTAACACTACTTATATCAGACAAAATAGACTTTTAAAATACTAGGTTGGTAGAAAAGTAATTGTCATTTCAGACTGTAAATTTTAAGTCATTATAATTAGGCTCAAACACTTCTTTATTAGTCAAAATAGGAGTCATTACAATCAACACAGAGAGAAATAAGTTTTTGCCAGAGAGAACTAAGTTTTATTCCTGTAGTGTAAAATCCGTGCTTCAGGATTCGATGAACACGTGGAAAGCATTTTCTGCCTCCTGCTGGTTATGGAAGAGTTTTCCCTGAAAAGGTTGTTGAGATGCTTGAAGAAGTGGTGGTTGCTGAGAGGTCAGGTGAATACGGCACGTGAGGCAAAACTTCATAGCCCAATTTGTTCAACTTTTGAAGTACTGGTTGTACACCGTCATCAGAAGAACTGGGCTCATTCTGTTGACCGATACTGGCTTGTAGGTATTGCAGTTTTCAGCGCACCTCATCTATTTGCTGAGCGTACTTCTCAGACGTAACATTTTCGCTGGGATTCAGAAAGCTGTAGTGGACCAGACTGGCAGCAGACCACCAAACAGTAAACATGACCTTTTCTTGGTGCAAGTTTGGCTTTGGGAAGTGCTTTGGAGCTTCTTCTCGGCCCAACCACTGAGCTGGTCATCCGCCAGTTATTGTATAAAAAAACACTTTCTGTCACTCGTCACAACCTGTGCAAGAAATTGCTCATTGTTTTTATGTAGAATAAGAGAGAGCAATGCTTCAAAATGATGAGTTTTTTTTATTTTCACTCAGCTCATGAGGCACCCACTTAATATAGATTTTTTACCTTTCCAATTTGCTTCAAATGCTGAATGACTGAAGAATGGTCATTCATTCTATGACCCCTTGTTCATTATTTGTGGGAATGTAAATTATTGTAATCACTATAGAAAATAGTATGAAGCTTCCTCAAAAAAATAAAAACAGATCTGCAATGCTATCCTTAGATATGTATTTTAGAATACTGAATATATTAATCCAAAATAGTAAACATGTATCCCAATGTTTATAGCATTATTTACAATAGTCAAGTTATGGAAGCTAAGGGTCCATCAAAAGACGAATGGTTAAAGAAAAAGTGGTGTATATATACAATGGAATACTACTCAGCCGTAAAAAAGAATTTGAAATTTTGCTATTTGTACCAACATGGATGCATCTGGAGGGTATTATGCTGAATAAAATAAATAAGACAGAGAAAGACAAATATTGTATGTTATCACTTATTTGTGAAATCTAAAAAATAAAGCAAACTGAATATAACAAAACAGAAGCAGGTTCACAAATATAGGGAACAATCAGTGGGGAGAGGGTGGGGGAGGGACAAGACAGAGGTATGCAATTAAGAGATACAAACTACTGTATATAAAATAAATAAGCTACAAGGATATATTGCATAGGAGACGAAACATAGCCAACATTTTATGATAACTTTAAATGGAGTATAATCTATAAAATTGTAAATCCCTATGTTGTATACCTGAAATTAATATAATATTGTAAATCAATTACACTTCAATAAACAATATATAGGCAGGAGGATACAAAAGTATCACGTGTTATTAGAAATTATGTCTTTTAAGGTAATGGTTATAATGAAGTTTACATTTTCTCATAAGAATAATGTTTTAATTGGGAGTTAAGTTTCAGATAAATCCATGAACAATATGTCAAGGAAGCAAGGAAAGAACTTGATAAATCTAAATTGATTCAAAAGCGTTTATTTGTATTACAAATGGATACATTTCCATTGATGGTATTTATTTTTCAATGGTTCTAATGTAGCAAACATTATTATTAGTTAAAAGTTGAACCTATATGTTTTTTAAAAGCAATATGAATTGGACATTTTTAGCTATTAGTTTGCTTGAAGTCTCTGAATTTTGAGGATATTCTAGTAGCTTTGAAAAGTTCACTCTTATTCAGAGGCTATTTCCTGAAAGATTAAGATAATGATTTCTTTTTATACGAATTTCTCTATATGAACTTGCCGATAGCAAGAGAGGATTTCAAAATAATTTTGCCAACGTTATGTCAACTTTCAATTTGAGATGATTGTTTATATTAAGAGGCTTTTCAATCTCTAAATATTTGAGAACTCCACTGTGGATTTTGCGGGATCCTAGTGCTCACAATTGCCCTCAGGCAGGCTCTATGGTTTATGTTTTCATTTGTTTTTCTTCCTAGGCCCACCAATGAATATAAAAGGCAAACATGAAGAATAAAATAAGGCATTAAAAGATAAGGTCAGGAGCTGGCGGAAGAGGTAAAGCATTGACTTGCATGGCCAGAATTCTGTCCTTTTTGGGTTACAGATGAGTGGTATGTGGGAGAGGCTGAGTTTCCCTCCAGCTGATGATGAGACTCTGGATATTTCACACGTCCTCCTCTAAGAAATTCTGTACTTTTCTGAACCAGTGCCAGGGGCTCTACTCAGAGCTCTTAAAAAGTAAAGAGTAGTACAGACACTAATGAAATAAAATACGAGAATCCATGATTGTCCTGTATTCCAAATTTTACTTCTTTAGAAGCTATATATCCAAGTGTTATTGGTTTCTAGGTAATATGATATACAGTGACTTTATTTTCTTTTTGCTGATTTACATTTTCTAGTTTTTCTATAATAAATATTTAAGACATTTATGGAAATAAAAAGTGGGGAGAAGAATGCTGAATATAAAAAGTGAAAATCATTTGCATGTTTTCCCCTCTTTTCTTGATCTTGTTTTCTTAACCTTGTTTTCATCTTTTTTATATCCTTGCCACCAGACAATCTATAAACCAACTAAACCACAAGTAAAGATTCCAGGCTTTGTGCTAATACTTGCTTGGCTATTTACAGCTCTGAAATGAATGTAAGAAATTCAGGTTATTTTTCTTCACCATAGCATTAGTTGTTCAGTTGTGTCTGACTCTGCAACCCCATGGACTGTAGCCTGCCAGGCTCCTCTGTCCATGAAATTCTTCAGGCAAGAATACGGGAGTGGGTTGCCATTTCCTTCTCCAGGGGATCTTCCCGACCCAGTAATCAAATCCCAGTCTCCTGAATTGCAGGCTGATGTTTTATCAACTGAGCTATGAGGGAAGCCATGTTCTTTCTCATACTGAAAAATAATAACCAGCTTAAATGGTTATTATTATTACTCCTCCTCGATCAAACAGGAGTTTATAAATAAGCTATTCCACTTGATGGTGTCACTAAAAGCTGTTATATGAAGATTCTGATGAAGATTCTATTATCAGGGAAAATGTTTAAGGTATCCATGTTTGATTTTTAAAAGCAGTATAAAAATTACATGGGCAATAAATTTACATTTAAAAGAAAAGCCACTAGAAAGAAATATACCAATGTGTAAATAATTTTTATTTTTACAGTGCTACATGTAAAAGCACTACAGAAAGGCCAATTAGTAGGGGGTCAACCAACATTAGTTAAATTTCAATTTGGAATTTTACTTTTAAGGACTCTCTCATACAGAGATAATCCACAGTAGGAGAGGGGCAATTTATATGAAATGTATTCAGCAGACTCCTAAATGAATAAGAAATTGGAAATGAGCTAAATATTGAAAACTAGGTATGTGGTAAATAAAACAAATTTGATTACAAATATGAACCAATCTCTGTGATTTCAGATTAAGGCTAATGATAATTTACAAGAGATAAAAATAAGAGTTTAGGTGCTTTCTTTATGCCCCTTGCAATCTGTGAAAGCATCTACATGTATATTAACAATTTTAAAGAGTATCATTGAAGGAACATTTGTTGAAGACGTTCTAATTAAAGTGTACCGAAAGATGAGTCTGTCTTGCCTGTTGAGCAGTTTGTAACTACTAGGTAAATAAGGATAGTCGAAAGAAATTAAAAGTTTGTTTTTACTCTTTAGTCTTGGTGAGATTTTCAGAGTTCCCAGAATTTCTTTGATCTTCACAAAATTCTGGAATAACCACTAAAACATTTTTTACTAGGCTTTAGTATCTTAAAAAATTCCATTATAAGGGGTTTAATTATGAGATTTGGTGCCATAGTGTTTCAGTTATTGGTTCTGGATGTGGCGGCATGTGGCAAAGACTTAGGTAATATTCTTCCTTAAAGGCATCGTACTTTAAATATGCTTATCCTTTAAATTTATAAAATAAGTTGTATATGGTGATTTCCATTTGAAAAATGGGCATTTCCTTGTCTTAAGAGCAAAATGGACTTAACATTTTTTGTTATGAACCAAAGAAATGTTATAAATTTTTGTAACTGATTTAAATATTATCTCAAATTGGAAATATTTTCCCACAAACATTTATATTAACTTGTCAGCATAAAACTTGCCATAATTCTTTTAAAAACCCAAACTTTAACATCTCTATTTTTTTCTGATCCTCAAGGAAATGTTTTTGTGTATTTTGTAATGTAATCAGTGAATGCATTTGATTTGTGTTGTTTCATCTATTTACTCTTATATCAAAACATATTACCAAATGTGAATATTTCTCATATTTTAAAAAATCAACATTTTTAGCCATCTAAAGTATTAATTCTTTCTGAGGACTAAATGAATTATACATTTAATTGAAAACTCACCTCTTACATTTCAAAAAAATGCAGAGAAGGCATTTATTCTGAGAAATGTTTTTATAGAAAAATCTACATAATCAGGAGCATGTTCTCTCTCCAGGCAATCTCCTACTAATCTTGCTGCTTCAACTGTAAGTCCAGTTGAAAAAGATTCACTAATCTTTTTCTGCAGCTCTGATCTCTTTTTAGAATTCTAATCATGGATTCCAAGCTGCCTTCTAGACTTGTCCACTGAGATGTCATGATATAAATTTATTTTCTTGATTAATAAATAGATTCTGTTAACAAATACCTTTTTGCTCTTCAACATTTGTATTTTATATGTAACGGAAAGGGATTCTTTATTACTTTCATAGCAATACATTGTCTTCCCTAGAGGGGAGAAAAGAAGTCTTTTGAAGAGAGATTCTTAGCAAAATGTGCCTGAAAGTAACAAGTGGAGAGGCAGTGGGATTATCAAGAGGGGTTTGTTGCCTGGTGGTTCCTCCCAGTGAAGAATGTCAAGATCAACATCTTTCAGTTCAGAGTTAAGAATATGGTTCTTGAGGTGGTGACAGAAGGTGGCAGAAAGTGCAATTTGAACTTGGCATTTGTAGGGAGAATAGAAGGATAGAATGCTGAAGTTGAAGCTCCAATACTTTGGCCACCTGATGCAAACAGCTGACTCATTGGAAAAGACACTGATGCTGGGAAAGATTGAAGGCAGAAGAAGACGGTGAGAGAGGATGAGACGGTTAGATGACATCACTGATTCAATGGACATGAATTTGGGCACACCATGGAGGTGGTGAGGGACAGGGAGGCCTGACGTGCTGCGGTCCATGGGATCGCAGAGAGTTAGACATGATTTGGTGACTGAACAACAACAACAGAAGGACAGAAAAGAATAAGGAAAAGGATTTCCAGATTTCCCCTTTTTCTTACCAAAAGTGATCAGTTTCTTGAGATGGCATAAAAGATCTACTTTTACAGTCTTCTAGGATAAATTGAGGACACAGAGATAATGTAACATGTCCACTTAGGTCACATAAACCCAGGTTTGAAACCTACCAATGACACTTGCTAGCTGTGAGATCACGGGCAAATCATTGTTTCTCACTGAGCTTGTTTCTTCATCTGTAAAAGCAGGATCAAGTGAAATAATTCTCTGAGGCACAAACCTCAGGGCCTGACACACATTAGATTTTCAATTAAAAAAAAAAACAAAACTCTTCTCTATTGTCTTCTTCTAGAAAACTAAGCAGCTCCAGAGGAAAATTCCTATTGATATTGACAGTTGGCAGAAAAATTGTCAAAGGAAGTACTAGGACAATAATAAGAGAGCAACCAGTCTAGGTAACTGCCGAGAACAAAGCACATGAAGGATGTCCCACTGTGACAAATATGCCCTGAGAGATCACCTGTCATGTTTGACAATTTGGAGAGAAGAAGACTTAGTTCTGTCAGAGAATTTAGGGAAAATTAAGAGAAACTGGGTGCTGTTATTAAGAGACTCTTTAAGGCCTAAGTAGGTCTGAATAATAAAAACACTGAGTCATCATTTAACCACAAGTAGTGATATAACTATTTTAAAAGATGAAAGAAAAGGAAATGTGTCTTTTGTGGAGGTGAGAGATCTGAGGGTCTTCCACAGTAGGAAGTTGGTAGGTAATATTTAAAATGAAAAAAAGATTAAGAAATAGGACTTAGCATGTAATTAAGAAATGTGGAGGCAAACACTGGAAGAAATGGCTAAAATAGTTGGAAATGGTTGCTTCTGGGGAGGGGAAATTAGAGATGAAGTGGCAGGACAGGTAAGTCTTAATAATAAATGTAATGTCACTTGACTTGTTGAGCTATGTATTTGAATTACTTCAATTACAAAAGAAAAGAAAGAAAGAAAGAAAGAGAGAAATGTGTGTGCCTGCACTCTCTTCCCTCATGGATGATATGGTGTATATATATATATATATATACACTTATATATATGCAATTTTTATGTACTATATATATATATATACACACACACACACACACATGCATGTGTGCTGTTGCTTCAGTCGTGTCTGACTCTTTGTGACACCATGGACTGTGACCTGCCAGGCTCCTCTGTTTATGGGATTCTCCAGGCAAGAATACTGGAGTGGGTTTCCATGCCCTCCTCCAAGGTATCTTCCCAACTCAGGGACTGAACCCAAGTCTCCTGTGTCTTCTGCATTGTAGAGGGATTCTTTACTGCTGAGCCCATATATATATGGGCTTCCCTGGTGGCTCTGATGGTAAAGAATCTGCCTGCAATGTAGGAGACCCAGGTTCAACCCCCTGGGTCAGGAAAGATCCCCTGGAAAAGGGAATAGCTACCCACTCTAGTATTCTTAAGACAGAGGAACCTGGAGGGCTACAGTCCACGGGGTCGCAAAAAGATGCACACGACTGAGTAGCTAACACTCACTCAGTGCTTACATACAGTATATAGTATGTATATACTTTTAAAAATCCTTCATGGTCCCACCATGAGGGACAAAGTTACAAGTTCTTGAAAAATGGAAGTTCAGAAAGAAAGGGAGTAAATCGTAGGAAGAATTTAAATGAGTTACCAGAAATTAGATTGAAAGTTTTAGTTTGCTTTGATTACTAGAAGTCCAATCTGAGTTGCAGGGTGTTCTCACTCATGGTACAATTTTAAAGTGAACCCAGAAGAATTATGAAAGGAAATTGGTTTAGAATGCTGGAGCTGCAGCTACTAAGTTAGTTTTCACTGGGATCACCTCTCTTTCTTTTAAATGTACTTCCTATGGTGTTGGAGGACTTTCCAGCTTTTCCTTCTAATGCACCAGTTCCTTTGAACTCAGGTACTAGGATTTCCAAATATACATATCTCACTCAAAACCGGATACAGTATTTGGCACATGGATTGTAGTAAGAGAACATTCAGGAAAAGTAGTAGTGCACTGCTTCCTTATAAAAGTTTCCAAAATCTGTTTATAAATTCTTTGTAAAATATATATTTTTAATCTCATAATAGCATTTTCATATTACTTATGTTATTTCACCTTTTTTTCTCAAGTCTCTCTTTTCACATGTTGAGGTTTGCATTTGTTCCTTACATATTATTTGCTATGTCAGATAGTTATTTGTAACACTTTTATGTAATCTCTTTAAAAATTATTCTTTTGCTCATTCCACAAATACTGGTTGATGATCTATGTTGTGCTTGGTCCTGTACCAGAGCCTGATAACAGTGAAAAAAATACAAGATAGGCTCCAGCCATCTAAGAAAAGAGAGACTATTGTTTAAAAAGTCATACAAGTAATGTACAACTATGACTTGTGCTTAGAGAGTTTCAAGTGAGAATTGAAGGGAGTTCCTCTTGTATGTCCCAGGTTTGGGATTCTAGATCTACTATTTCTAGCTTAGAAAATTAAATTTTCAAAAAGCGTGTACACAGACTGGCTTTTAAAAATAAAGGCATAGCAGTGTTCTAGGAGGTCACAGATACTGGTATCCACATAGTTTTTAAAAATCTTTTCTATATTAATTCTTCTATTTATAGCCACTCAGTATGTAAAATGCAGCTGCCTGTGTATTCCTCCTAGTTGTAAATGACACAACAAAGTCTTAGCTTAATTAAAAGACTATAAAGAGAGGGAAAATCCCAGCTCCTTTCCCTTTTCTTCTGCTATCAATAGGATTAGGATATTTCTCCATCCAACTTTGCTTTCAGATGCCTATCACAGACATTCTCAGAACCACTAGTTAATGAGAGGTATTACCAAGTCAGGGGGAGGGAGAAAAAGGCTTATTTTCCAATTATGAATGTACTGATTCATTAACACTGACTTGAGCATTCATTTTAGATTGAGGTTGTCATGGACTTGCAATTTAACAATAGTGGAATGTGGATCTCTGTCATCTTTCATCAATCTTACATGAGATGCCATTTAAGAAACAGAGTAAAGGGGGTTGAAAAGGAGTAAAATGTTCCTTGCCAAAGTCAAAATTATATAAACTTGCTGAAGAACCCTAAGTTGTTTTACTCATCTTTGGCCAATCTCAAAATGTATGACAATAATGGCTTATTATACAGACTTTAAAGTAGACACTAAGAAATCCAAAATAGAAACATCATTACTCATCCAAAACCTACTTGAAGTCCATGGAAAAGTTAATGGTAATGTTAGAAAAAACATTAAGTACAAGAGGTTAAATATTTACTCATTTATTTTTTAATATTTATGAATGTACCAATATTTCTACAAGATACACCTTCTTAGAGATGCAGCACCAACCAAAAGTATAATCAATTTTAATAGAAAGCATCATATTACTTTAACTAATAGTATTGTTCAAGTCACCATCTCAAACTACTTTTCTTAACCTAAATGTGCTGTGGTTTTAGGATAATATTTTATACCTTTATTTGTCACATGAGCTGGAAGTAAGAACTCTGAGAGAAATACCAACAACCCCAGATATGCAGATGATGCCACTTTAATGGCAGAAAGAGAAGATGATTTAAAGAGCCTCTTGATGAAGATGAAAGAGGAGACTGAAAAAGCTGGCTTAAAACTCAACACTCAAAAAATATAGATCATGGCATCTAGTCCTGGTGGGGAAAATGTGGAAACAGTGTCAGATTTCATTTTCTTGGGCTCCAAAATCACTGTGGACAGTGACGGCAGCCACAAAATTAAGACTCTTGCTCTTTGGAAGAATAGCTATGACAAACCTAGACAGGGTATTAAAAAGTAGAGACATCACTTTGCCAACAAAGGTCCATCTAATCAAAGCTATGGTTTTTCCAGTGGGTCATGTATGGATGTGAGAATTGGCTTATAAAGAAAACTGAGCTCCAAAGAACTGATGCTTTTGAACAGTGGTGTTGGATAGGCTCTTGGACTTCAAGGAGATCAAACCAGTCATTCCTAAAGAAAACAAACCATGAATATTCATTGGAAGCACTGGAGCTGAAGCTGAACTTCCAATACTTTGACCACCTGATGCGAAGAGCTGACTCATTGGAAAAGACCCTAATGCTGGGAAAGATTGAAGGCAAGAGGAGAATGGGGTGACAGAAGATGAGATGGTTGGATGGCATCACTGACTCAATGGACATGAGTTTGAGCAAACTCTGGGATATGGTAATGGACAGGGAAGCCTGGCATGCTGTAGTTCATGGGGTCGCAAAGAGTCAAACATGATGAAGTGACTGAACAACAAAATTTGTCACATATCAGTGGCTCAGATAACACTTTCAAAATTTTTGTCCATATCCAGGCAATGGTTTCACTTTAATTTCTTCATATTTTTGTTTAAATTGATGAATTTTAACTTAGCCTATCCTGAGTGATGAAGTACATAATTTCATATTAGTAATTGTGTCAGTCAGTTCATTTCAGTCGCTCAGTTGTGTCCAACTCTTTGCGACCCCATGAACTGCAGCACACCAGGCCTCCCTGTCCATCACCAACTCCCGGAGTTCACACAAACTCATGTGCATTGAGTCGGTGATGCCATCCAGCCATCTCATCCTCTGTCGTCCCCTTCTCCTCCTGCCCCCCAATCCCTCCCAGCATCAGGGTCTTTTCCAATGAGTCAACTCTTCGCATGAGGTGGCCAAAGTATTGGAGTTTCAGCCTCAGCATCAGACCTTCCAATGAACACCCAGGACTGGTCTCCTTTAGGATGGACTGGTTGGACCTCCTTGTAGTCCAAGGGACTCTCAAGAGTCTTCTTTAACACCACAGTTCAAAAGCATCAATTGTTCAGCGCTCAGCTTTCTTCACAGTCTAACTCTCACATCCATACATGACCACTGGAAAAACCATAGCCTTGACTAGATGGACCTTTGTTGGCAAAGTAATGTCTCTGCTTCTGAATATGCTATCTAGGTTGGTCATAACTTTCCTTCCAAGGAGTAAGCGTCTTTTAATTTCATGGCTGCAATCACCATCTACAGTGATTTTGGAGCCCCCCAAAATAAAGTCTGACACTGTTTCTACTGTTTCCCCAACTATTTCCCATGAAGTGATGGGACCAGATGCCATGATCTTAGTTTTCTGAATGTTGAGATTTAAGCCAACTTTATCACTCTCCTCTTCTACTTTCATCAAGAGGCTTTTTAGTTCCTCTTCACTTTCTGCCATAAGGGTGGTGAACAGTATGAAAAGGCAAAATTATAGGATACTGAAAGAGGAACTCCCCAGGTTGGTAGGTGCCCAATATGCTACAGGAGATCAGTGGAGAAATAACTCCGGAAAGAATGAAGGGATGCAGCCAAAGCAAAAACAATACCCAGTTGTGGATGTGATTGGTGATAGAAGCAAGGTCTGATGCTGTAAAGAGCAATACTGCATAGGAACCTGGAATGTTAGGTCCATGAATCAAGGCAAATTGGAAGTGGTCAAACAGGAGATGGCAAGAGTGAACATTGACATTCTAGGAATCAGAGAACTAAAATGGACTGGAATGGATGAATTTAACTCAGATGACCATTATACCTACTACTGTGGGCAGGAATTCCTTAGAAGAAATGGAGTAGCCATCATGGTCAACAAAAGTCTCTGAAATGCAGTACTTGGATGCAATCTCAAAAATGACAGAATGATCTCTGTTCGTTTCCAAGGCAAACCATTCAATATCATGGTGATCCAAACCTATGCCCCAACCAGTAACACTAAAGAAGCTGAAGTCGAACTGTACTATGAAGACCTTTTAGAACTAACACCCAAAAAAGATGTCCTTTTCATTATAGGGGACTGGAATGCAAAAGTAGGAAGTCAAGAAACACCTGGAGTAACAGATAAATTTGGCCTTGGAATATGGAATGAAGCAGGGCAAAGGATAATAGAGTTTTGCCAAGAGAACACACTGGTCATAGCAAACACCCTCTTCCAAAAACACAAGAGAAGACTCACACATGGACATCACCAGATGGTCAACACCGAAATCAGATTGATTATATCCTTTGCAGTCAAAGATGGAGAAGCTCTATACAGTCAACAAAAACAAGACCGGGAGCTACTGTGGCTCAGATCATGAACTTCTTATTGCCAAATTCAGACTTAAATTGAAGAAAGTAGGGAAAACCACTAGACCATTCAGGTATGACCTAAATCAAATCCCTTATGATTATACAGTGGAAGTGAGAAATAGATTTAAGGGACTAGATCTGATAGACAGGGTGCCTGATGAACTATGGATGGAGGTTTGTGACATTCCTGTACAGGAGACAGGGATCAAGACCATCCCCATGGAAAAGAAATGCAAAAAAGCAAAATGGCTGTCTGGGGAGGCCTTACAAATAGCTGTGAAAAGAAGAGAGATGAAAGGCAAAAGAGAAAAGGAAAGCTATACCTATTTGAATTCAGAGTTCTGAAGAATAGCAAGGAGATATAAGAAAGCCTTCCTCAGTGATCAATGCAAAGAAATAGAGGAAAAGAACAGAATGGGAAAGACCAGAGATCTCTTCAAGAAAATTAGAGATACCAAGGGGACATTTCATGCAAAGATGGGCTCAATAAAGGACAGAAATGGTATGGACCTAACAGAAACAGAAGATTAAGAAGAGGTGGCAAGAATACACAGAGGAACTGTACAAAGAAGATCTTCATGACCCAGATAATCACGATGGTGTGATCACTGACCTAGAGCCAGACATCCTGGAATGTGAAGTCAAGTGGGCCTTAGAAATCATCACTATGAACAAAGCTAGTGGAGGTGATGGAATTCCAGTTGAGCTATTTCAAATCCTGGAAGATGATGCTGTGAAAGTGCTGCACTCAATATGCCAGCAAATTTGGAAAACTCAGCAGTGGCCACAGGACTGGAAAAGGTCAGTTTTCATTCCAATCCCAAAGAAAGGCAATGCTAAAGAATGTTCAAACTACTGCACAATTGCACTCATCTCACACGCTAGTAAAGTAATGCTCAAAATTCTTCAAGCCAGGCTTCAACAATACGTGAACCATGAACTTTCAGATGTTTAAGCTAGATTTAGAAAGGGCAGAGGAACCAGAGATCAAATTGCCAACATCTGCTGGATCATGGAAAAAAGCAAGAGAGTTCCAGAAAAACATCTATTTCTGCTTTATTGACTATGCCAAAGCCTTTGACCGTGTGGATCACAGTAAACTGTGGAAAATTCTGAAAGAGATGGGAATACCAGACCACCTGACCTGCCTCTTGAGAAACCTATACGCAGGTCAGGAAGCAACAGTTAGAACTGGACATGGAACAACAGACTGGTTCCAAATAGGAAAAGGAGTACATCAAGGCTGTATATTGTCATCCTGCTTATTTAACTTATATGCAGAGTATATCATGAGAAATGCTGGGCTGGAAGAAGCAC
This sequence comes from Bos taurus, assembly GCF_002263795.3. Classification (NCBI taxonomy): domain Eukaryota; kingdom Metazoa; phylum Chordata; class Mammalia; order Artiodactyla; family Bovidae; genus Bos; species Bos taurus. The sequence continues at coordinate 81,094,989 of NC_037330.1, forward strand.
AAGCTGGAATCAAGATTGCTGGGAGAATATCAATAACCTGAGTAATTGTATACCAGCCCTCAAATTTTGCATTTGAATTTCCCCAAATCCTTTAGTGATTGCAAAAGTACAAATACACAAAGTGAGAACCCCCAAAAAATGGCTAGGAGGAAGAGATTTTAGTAGCTGCATGGAGCTGGGGAGAAAGAGTTTAAAGTTCAAATTCTGCCAAGTTAGAAAGATTTATTAAACATCTTAGACTTTTCACGAATACCTCAGAAAAGCCATGTCTTATAAGTAAGCCCAGGACTAAGGACTCTACCTAGAACTGAATTCAAAATGAAAATAAATCCACTGTAACAAAACTTGAAACAAGTTTTCACTTATGATTAATACATTTCATGTGCGTGGTTACCAGAGGCAGAGTGGAGGGAGGAGGTATTGGAGCAAGGTGGTCAAAAGGTACAAATTTCTGGTAATAAGATAGACAAGTACAAGAGGTGTAATGTAGAACCAGATGATTATATTTAATACTGCTGTATGATATACAAGAAAGTTGTTAAGAGAGTAAATCATAAGAGTTCTCTTTCAAGAATAATTTTCCCCCCTTTCTTTATATTATATCTATATGAGATGATATTAACCTATTGTATTAATCATTTCACAATACATGTAAAGCAAACTATCATGATGTATGCCAACTTATCCAGTGATGTATGCCAATTTTTTCTCAATAAAACTGAAAAAAAAAAAGGTTAATGTGATGTACCAATAACTTAACTGTATGTTAGTACAAATTCAGCTGTCTTTCAAAAATACAGTATCTCTGTAATGTATCACCCACACTGTCCAGGATAAAATAAATTATTAGACACTTGAAGAAACAGGAACATATAAACAATCAATCAAAGAGAAAATGTACTCAAGACTTTTTCATTAGCATTGAGACTGGGATTTTAAAACAACTTTTATAAATATATTAATGGATAAAAAAGAAAAGATGAGAAAAACTGGTGAACAGACAGGGAATCCCCAAAAAGAAATGGAAACTATAAAATGACAAACTTGAAATTCTACAGCTGAAAATACAATATCAGAGAAGAAAAAATCACTGGATAGTATTTAAAAGATCAGATAATGCAGAAAAAGAACAAGCCAATTTAAAGACAAGTGAACAGGAATTTTCAAACTGAAAAAGAGAGGAAAAAAATAATTGAAAAAATTAGCCAAACTGCAGTGACTTGTGGGACAACAAGCTGACTGGATAATTGGAGTATCAGAAAAAAGGAGACAGTGTGGGGTAGAATTTTTTTCTTAAGCAGTGTGTTAAACATTTCCTTAACTTAGTGGAAATATTTCAATCCACAATTCCAAGTAGCTCAGAGAACTCTTAAAAGGAAAAATATGAAGAACACCACATCTATGCAAATGATAGTCCAATTGCTAAGACCAAAAGATAAAAAGAAAAATTTTTAAACAGAGAAAATATATAAGAATGATATTTTTATCAGAAAATAATGGAACTAAAATAAAACAGAATAACATCATTAAAGTGTTGAAATGAAAAGCTATCAACTTAGCATTCTATATCCAGTAAAAATATCCTTCAACAATGAAGAATAATAGAGATTTTTCAGATAAAAGAATGGTGAAAGGATTTATTTTATGCAGAAATTCTTGAAAAAACATATTAAAAGAAATTCTTGAGTCTGAAAGGAAATCGTGCCAGCTGGAAATATGAATCTATAGGAAGGACTTTGGAATAAATGGTAAATTTGTAGATACATATAGTTTACTATTTTTCTTCTCTTAGTTTCTCTAAGGATGATTTAACTTTTAAAGCAAAGATAATAATGGTGTATTATGAAAGTTTATAATATATAAAAGCAAAATATATAACAAAAAGTACACAAGCAATAATTGCACAGGAGGGGAAGTGAATGAGTTCATACTGTTGTAAGGTACATTATACAGGAAAAAATTTTATATGAATAGTTATAGTTAAAAAACTAACAAAGTAAAATAAAGATATTCAACCCAAAAAAAGATGGAAAGGAGGAATAATTGAAACAGAAAGAATGAATAAAAAACAAATAGCAAGACTGAAGTCCAACAATATCATTAATTTCATTAAATGCAAATAGATTAACATTTGAGTTATAGAGATTGTCAGTTCAGATAAAAACTCAAAACTCAGTAATGTTTATAAGAGATGAAGTTTAAACATAAAGACATGGATAATCTGAAAGTAAAATGATGAAAAAAGATATATCATGAAAAGGTTAAGCCCAAGAAAGCTAGTGTGGCTATGTTAATAACTGACAAAGCAGACTTCTAACTAAAAACTACTGGCAGAGATAAATAGAAATATTTTGTAATAATATAAAGGTAAATTCAGTTCTAAATATGTATATACTTTGTAATGGAGAGGGAAGCTATACACAGCAAAATATGTCAGAATATAAGGAAACTAGATAAAAAGTCATAATCATAGCTGAAGCTGTTAATACCCTCACCCCTCTCAGTTCAGTTTAGTTCAGTTCAGTCACTCTGTCGTGTCTGACTCTTTGCGACCCCATGAATTGCAGTACGCCAGGCCTCCCTGTTCATCACCAACTCCCGGAGTTCACCCAAACTCATGTCCATTGAGTTGGTGATGCTATCCAGCCATCTCATCCTCTGTCGTCCCCTTCTCCTCCTGCCCCCAATCCCTCCCAGCATCAGGGTCTTTTCCAATGAGTCAACTCTTCGCATGAGGTGGCCGAAGTACTGGAGTTTCAGCTTCAGCATCATTCCTTCCAAAGAACACCCAGGGCTGATCTCCTTAGGATGGACTGGTTGGACCTCCTTGCAGTCCAAGGGACTCTCAAGAGTTTTCTTCAACACCATAGTTCATCCCTCTCAATAACTGATAAAACAGGTAGTAGGAAAAAAATCAATAAGGGCTATGGTTAGACAACTAACATGACTTAACTGACTACTATAAATAAATAAATACTATAAATACTACTGCTATAAATTTGCAGTGTACACATTTTTTTCAAGTACACATGAAACATTTATCAAGACAGACCATATTTTCACCTATTTTTTAAAAACTCAGTAGATTTCAAGAATTAGATATCCTACAGAGTATATAGTTTAACCACAATAGAATTAAATTAGAAATTAATAATGAAAAATATTTAGAACATTCTATATATTTAGAAATTGTGTAAAACATTTCTAAATAAATCATGGGTCAAGAAAAACTCACAAAGAAAACAGAAAATCTTTGTAACTAAATGATAATCAAAACACAAGTTAAAAATTTTGTGGGATATAGCTAAAGATGTGATTAGAGGAAATTTTATAGCTCTACATGAATATCTTGAAAAAGAAGATAGATTTAAAAGCCATCATCTAAGATTTTCACATAAATGTTAGAAAAAGCCCAGCAGAATAAACACAAAGTACATAGAATAAGGAAATAGAAATGAGTGGAAATAAATGAGACAAGCAATAAAAAAGTAAAAAAATTAATAGAGTCAGTAGTTGATATTTTGAAGGATTAACAAAACGAATAAATCCTACTACCAATACTGGTGTATTAATATCTAGAGTGAAAAAGAATTCATAGCTTTAAAAATGAGGTGTCAGGCCCAAGGTGATGATAACAGGAAGACTGGAGCAGAAAGGTTGTCCCCTCCCAACTGCACAGTGACAGGTCTGAAGGTCAGTGGCGGTGGATGAGAGCTTTGCCCTGGTTCATATAGTTCTCCACTATGCCTTGCAACCCTGCTCGACCCACACCTGCAAAGGCAGTTGCCACGTTGAGGGAACCAGCTCAGAACATCTGCTTCCCTTCTTGTCTTCCACAAAGAAATTTTGCATCAGCTCATGGCCAACTGCTATAACAGAGTATGCATCATACTGAAATGGAGCAGGACCCTAAGGTCCTTGCCTCCACCTCCACCCCCCATATCCTCAGTCTGCCTTCTGTCTGTGGAAAAAATTTAGCCCAAGAATAAGTTTAACCAGAGAAATGAGAAAATGCAGAAAAAAAGGAAAACAGTCTCAAAGGAGGCCAAATAATAATAATGTACTCATTAAGCATAGTCAAGGACCTTTAGTTTTCTCTCAAGGGCTATAGATACTATCCTGAGCTATATCTTGTAATATATCTCATAGATACTGAAACCCCTACGAGGAGGAAGAAGTACATGATGACCAGATGGCCCATGATGACCATACCCATGATATAAGCTGCCACAATTCCAAGAACTGGCTTCAAAGAAATGGAAACAAATTGACTCTGGAAATGAACATTAACTGTACCTAAAACAACCAAGGTAACACTGGGCAGATCACTGATGACACATTTGAAGATGACTGTCAAGAGTTGACTATGCTGTTTCTGCATGTAGCCCTCTCCCTCTGTCTAGAAAGGCTCTTACTGATTGTCAGTGAGGAGGCAGGAAATCAGCCTCTGGACAAACATTGACCTTTTCCTGCCCCTGCCGCCCCCTCCGTTGTTGGCATCTGAAATAACGCAAACTTCCCTTTCTACCAAAAAAAGAATGAAAAAGAAGGAATAATTTCAGATCTTAAAAACATTAAAAGGAAATAATAAGAGAATACTGCAGCCATGAAATTAAAAGATGCCTGCTCCTTGGAAGAAAATCTATGACAAACCTAGACAGTGAATTAAAAAGTGAAGACATTGCTTTGCCAGCTAAAGTCTATACAGTCTAATCTATGGTTTTTCCAGTAGTCGTGTATGGATGTGAGTGTTGGAATAAAGGAAGCTGAGCACCAAAGAATTGATGCTTTTGAAGTGAGCTGGAGAAGACTCTTGAGAGTCCCTTGGACAGAAAGGTATCAAACCAATCAATCCTAAAGGAAATCAACCCTGAATATTCATTGGAAGGACTGCTGCTTAAGTTGAAACTCCAATACTATGGCCACCCGATGTGAATAACTAACTCACTGGGAAAAATCCCTGATGCTGGGAAAACTTGAGGGCGGGAGGAGAAAGGAGCAATAGAAGGTGAGATGGTGGGAAGGCATCACCAACTCAGTGGACATGAGTTTGAGCAAGCTCTGGGATATGGTGATGGACAGGAAGGCCTGGTGTGCTGCAGTCCATGGGGTCACAAAGAGTTGGACATGACTTAGCAACTGAACAACAACAACAACAACGTGGTAAATAATTAAAGCAATATGATATTGATGCAATGATAGATAACTGACCAGTAGAACAGAAGAGTCCATCAGCAGAGCCACAGTATGTGGTACCTACTTTATATAACAAATGAAATGCTACAGTGGAAAGGCATTTTTCTGCATAAACCAGCATTGAGTGAATTGGAGATGTATGTGGAAAAATTTTTACCTGGAAATGTGCCCAACACTACATTGGGCTATGTTAAAATTAACAGCATCTGTTCATCAAAATATCTTGAGTGAAAAAATAACCCAGATTAAGAGCAGATATTCGCAATACATGTATTTGACAAAGGACTCCTATCAAACCTACGTAATAAACTCCTACAAAGTAATAAGGAGAAATAATTCATTTAGGAAAAAAAAAAGGCAAAAACTTGAACAGTCACCTCATAAAGGAATGTAGAAAACTGGTCAATAAACATGAAAAAGTTCTCAACTTCATTAGTCTTTAGGAAAAAGCAAATTAAAACCACCATGAGATACCACTGCTCCCGTCTGAATGGCTAAAATTAAAAGGTTAGGAGAATTCCAAGTGTTGATGTGATTGTGGAATAACAGAACTCATATACTTACGTGAGTGAAAATGGATACAACTGTTTTTGCAATATCTCACCAAGCTGAATGCATGTATAGTCTATGGACCAGCAATTCTACTTCTGGGTATGTAACCAAAAATAAAGACATACTAGAACACATATAACATGTGTGCTTAGTCATGTCCTACTTTGTGACCCCATGGACTGTAGCCCACCAAGCTCCTCTGTCCATGGAACTTTTGAGGTGAGAACACTGGAGGGGACTGCCATTTTCTACTCTAAGGGCTCTTCCTGACCCAGGGAATGTACCTGCGTCTTTTGCATCTCCTGCATTTACACTGAATTCTTTACTACTGTGCTACATGGGAAGCCAAGAACATTTATAACAACACTATTTAAATGCCTATCTACAGAAGTATGGATAAATAAAGTGTGGTATAGCCACACAAAAGGATGCCACACATAGCAAAGAGAATAAAAACTCTGTGACAATACAGAACAGTACGGAGGAATCCCACAAACAGAATGTTGGCCAAAAGAAGTCACAAAAGGGCACACATTGTCTTTACAATGCTTGATTTTATTTACCTGAAGTACAAAAAGACCAAAAGTCATCTAGGCTGTTAGAAATCAGGACAGTGGTTACCCTGGGGGAGGAGTAGTGATTGAAAGGAAGCCCAAAGGGGTTTTCTGGCATGTTAGAGATTGATGTGTCCTGGGTACATGAATACGCTCAACTTGTGAAGGTGTGTCAAGCTACACACTTATGAGAGATACACTTTCCGTAAGTATATTATATTTTAATAACAAGTTTAAAAATAATCTTTTTCTTCTCTTCTCTTATATCCTCAACTGGAAGAACTATAAACTGCTTTTATTGAATGAACTGTCACTGGATAGATGCAAACAGACAGCAGCATTTTTCTCTCTCTCCTGTTGCTTGGTTTACACCCTCCCTGGATGACATAAATATTGGGCAGTTCCCATGGCTTTTCCAGTCATGCTTAGATAATGAATAAATAGTCCCTTTGTTTTGGCATTAAAAAAGTCCACTCTTGCCTCATAATCCCATAAGACTTCAGCCTGGTCCAGGATAACCATCGAAACTTCAAACTTTTATCCAATATAAAGTTTCTCCCTTCCTGCAGCAGAGTCCTGACCGGGGCCTGGAAGCCCACAGAGGAGGCAGAACATTCCTGTTTGGCTTCTTCGTGGGTTCCCAGCCCCTCCTTCAGCTCACTCACTACCGGCTTGCCTAAACCCTTAGAGTTGGGCCAAGGCAGAGGGGATTAGAGGAAATGGCACTGGTCTGTGGGGCCAGAGCAGCTGTGGTGACCTATCCTGGATGCTGGCTCTCATGAAGTGCTTTTGTGGGTTCTCCAGAGAGTGTCCCAGTGAGACCTCAGATGGCAGTCTCGCCAGCATACACAATGCTTGTCCCCTGGAAGCTGCTGATGAGCTGATTCCTGTGATCAGCCCTGTGATTTCAAACACCCTACACAGACCCTCTCTGTTGGGACCCTTTCCCCAACTGGGGAATCTTCTTGAGTATGTCCTGTTTTGAGAAGACTCCGTATCAGTTCCTTCTCATAGAACCTACATCTTTCCTTCCAGGAAAACATGAACCTCCGTCCTGCTGTTTGCGGAACTGCAGCTTGCTCCCAACACATTCTCCTCTCTTCTGTCTGCTGATGGCAGTTGTTCACCATTAAATGACCAGAGTAGGTTAAGGCACACGTCCTCACATTCACCAAACTGCTCATTTATTTTATTTTTTGGTTGAAATGGGTCTTCATTCCGGTGTGTGGGCTTTCTCTAGTTGCAGCCCAAGGGGCTACTCTAGTTGTGGTGCGTAGGCTTCTTATTGTGGTGGCTTCTCTTGTTGCGGAGCTCGGGCTCTAGGGTGCAGGCTTCAGTATTTGTGGAGCACAGGCTTAGCTGCTCCTCAGCTTGTGGAATCCTCCTGGACCAGGGATTGAACTCATGTTCCTTGCATTGGCAGGCAGATTCCCAACCACTGGATCACCAGGCAAGGTCCCCCCACAAACTTCTGATGTGCTCTTAGAACCCCTCCACTTGGCTTGAGGTGAAGGACAGCAACTCCTTTGTTCCCCAACACCTTTTTTTTCTACCTGGAGGACCAGTGAGAGGGTAATACATAGGACACTGATCATTCTCTCCAAAGAAATCTCCCAGTCTGCTCCTAGGCACATCATCCCTTCTATACCTTGACATGGGTCTCCTCCCAGCATGCCCTGTGTAAGTGGTCCTGCATCTTGCTCTAGGGCAGTGGCGTCACAGTGAGGAATTTGGCACCTATTGGGCTCTCAAAGTGAGACAGCAAAGTCTCATGTAACATCGTCTTGCATAATTAATCTCCTTCCTCTTCTCATCTATCATAGTTCTTCCTCTGTTGGCTTTTGTCAGTTTCAACCTTGTATTCCAGTTATTGATGTGCATATCAAATTCCCCCTTCCTGACTATAGGTTTTTGGAGAATAGGGGTCAAGTCTGACTTGACTTTGTATCTCCCACAAAACCTTGTGCAGTGTTGGTACACAGATGGGGCTTAATACAAATCCAGGGAATGAATGGTAAATAATTAGAGCTGCCCTCTACAGGACTGGTCACTCAGGGCAGGCATCAACCTGACCTTTTGTTAAATATCCTGGTATTTCCTGATTCTGCGCTGTGTGTTCAGTCGTGTTTGACTCTTTGTTAGCCCATGGACCATAGCCCACCAGGCTCATCTGTCCATGGAGCTCTCCAGGCAAGAATACTGCAGTGGGTTGCCATTTCCTTCTCTAATTTCCTTCTTCTGATTCTGTAGCCAATGTTTAAAACTCAATCATTTGCTATTTACTCAAAAAATATTTTTTGAGAATTCATTATATGCCAGACACTGGGTAAATGATTAGAAAGAAAACAGACATAGCCTCTACCCTTTTGGAGTTTAGAATTGAACTGGTGTGAGTTTGACATTGAGAGATGAGTAATCTTTGGCTAAGTGGATAAGAAGAAGAAGAGCCAATCCCTGCAGGGAAATGACTGCCAAGTACTCTTGACTCAGAAGTGAGAATGTGTGGATGTATCCAGAGAGAGGGGGTAGATGTGCCAAGTTGTAACAGAGCAGCCTGCAGCAAGCACATGGTCCAGGCTAAAAGATCAGTGTTCGTGTGAAGGGTAAAGTGATTCTGAGGAACAGACAGGCTTGAGTGGACAAGAACAAGTGTCCTTGAGGGTGGCTCTGGAATCTGGTTTACTCTGGAAGTCATATTCCTTAAAAATATGATTTACAACCTCCTGTAAATCTTTTGTAAACATACTCATTCCAATGAGTATGAAAATGCAAATAAGCACCGTGGTATCTTTCTGAAGTTTGTGATGGTATCTGTCTCTCAATTGATAAAGAGCCTTGCCAATTTTCTAAGATATTTAGATGTTTTTGCTTCACAATGTCACTGAAAGAGGGGCTTGTAATCTCCTCTCAACTCCCCACCCCTCTCCACTCATGTACATGTTCATATATACTTCCTCCAAGAAACTGACACTATTTGGCTACTCTGAAGTCAGGTGCTTATTTATCTTTCATTAAACTGATTGACAAGGAATTTGAAAAGTGACCTTGGGGAAAGAATATGGGTTGTCCCAACTGAAACTTTAGCAAAACCATGCCAAGTTTGCCTGAGGGAACAAAAGAGTTCTGCAAAACAAGCTGAGTTGGGCACATTTTCTCACCATGAGAATATCATGCACAGTCATCTCAGCAGCAAAACTCAAAGCCACATGAACCAAGTGTGTGGTCGGGAATATTAACAATGCATTTTAATTTGAAGGCACTTCTGCCTGTAGGGCTTTGGGCACTTAAACAGAAAAAATAACTAAAAACAAAAGAAAATCAAGTAAAATGACAGGGCAATGATAATCTCTGGTCTATAAGCAGAGAACTGCCATGACTCCTAATAACATGTGAATTAGCAAGGTTTATGAAGTGTAACAGATAAAAGATATGAAGAATATAGAAGGAAAAAGTATGTATAATGCCATTGTTTATTGGTATAAAATGACTCTAAGATACCCACAGACTGAACCTATATAACTTGCAAACCACAGGGAACTCAAACCTGCCCAAACACTAACACTGAATCTTAGCTCTCAAGGTGTACTCCATCTGTGGCTTGATTGATCTTTTATGTGGCAGGAGAAAGCCTTCCAATATTTTATGATCCTGGCAAGCATCGGTAGTCAGGGTTACTATAGCTGAGGATCAAGGACAAGGGCTAGAATAAACTTCTACAGGGAAGCTGGAAAGGATGCATAGGGAAATAGAAGCAAGAGGCCACTAGTAGCTCCCTGTAAGTGGCTAGGAATGGGGGCATATTATTAGGACAAGAAGTGGAGTTATCCCAAAATACAGTGCAGGATCTAAGTCCAACAGCCAGAAAGAGAATGGATTTTTGGAATTAACAGCAATCACCAGAGGCCAAGGCACAGAGTCCAGTGGAGATATCAAGTCATAAAGGTTGAAAGCCAAAGGAGGCAAGTGAGCACATGAGGGGTAGAGGCCAGGAACAAGGTTGGGTTGCAGTTGTCTTGGGAGACCAAGTGGGGAAGCCAGCAGGGAGGTCTGTGATTGCTCAGAGTGGTCAGATAAAAAAACTCTGTGGCAAGGAACATCTCTTTCAGAGGACTGTGACAGAGCTCTTCCAGCTGACTGATGAAAAATCAACACCAGATGGCTCAAAAAGAGAGGCTTCTCTTGGATTTGCTGTTTTTTCCTACCTTAGGAGGAAGAAAGTTGAGCGATAAAGCAATGTTTCCTCTTTAACAAGGTTTCAAGTCTATTTCATGGAACACATCTGGTAAGATGCTCAGCAACAAAGTACTCCATGGTCACATACATTTGGAAAAATGCCAGATATTATCTTATTTATGTTTTACAAGGTACATTAATATATTAAAGGTTCTGAAAAGTCCTGTAGTAAAGAGACTTGTTTAACTTCTGTTATCCTTGTTTAATGCAGTATTTCTCAAAATTGCTTGATTATGGAACCCTTTTCTTACATAACACATCTTAATTTCCCAAGGTACCCTTATTATGAGCAGTGTGCTTTGAGAAATACTTTTCTAGAACTTTGTTACATTTGTCCTGTGGACTCAATTATAATGACAAAATCCACCTTGATTCAATGCCAAGGAGATCATAGAAAACACTCGCCTTCATAGTACAAATGAATTAACGCCAGGTGTGGACACAATGCTTTCCAGAGAAGGTCTTTTTATTTATTTAAGTATCTATTTCCAAAAAGGACTTGAAATGGTGTGTGTGTTGTGTATTGTCCTCTGAGCCTGGAGAGAGATGGCCAGGATAATTATTCAGTCACACTGACTTCTATTTCTGAAGTGTGAATGACATGAACAGTCATGATAAACCAGGCAACAGGTACGGAGTACTCTAAAGGTAACTATGTCATTCTTCAAGTCTGGCCATTAGGGGTTAGGGTAATGAGGCAACATAATGGTGACTCATATACAAGTAGATAGAATTTCTGCCGGCAAATCCATCAGATTCAGCATCTGAGACAGGAAATCATACTTGTGGTGTTATTGAAAACAACTGGTGAAGAGCTTGGTTGTTGTGATGGGGCTAGGTATGAAACAGTCCTTAAAGCCTTTTGCAGATGGAACTGACCTCAACACACAATGTTTAAGTCAATCAAAGGGGTCAGCATGGGATCTTGGCTAGGCTTTGGGTAGGTTGGCATGTATTACATTCTTCCACAACTTTTCAATAATAGCATTTTCTGCTCAAAGCAGATAACTTACACTGATACAGAGGGCCACAGGCCCCTTCCTTCTCCTGCTTCTGCAGAGAGAAGATCTACTTGGTGAACAAAGACCAGAAGCAATATGATATTTTTCCTGACCTACCTCTTCCTCAAGATCAAGGTCATAGCCTTAGTGTGCATGCTAAGTATCTTCAGTCATGTCTGACTCCTTGTGACCCCGTGGACTGTAGCCTGCCAGGCTTCTTGGTCCATGAGATTTCCCAGGGAAGAATACCGGAATGGGTTGCCATTTCCTCCTCCAGGAGATCTTCCCAACCCAGGGATGGAACCCGCATCTCTCGTGTCTCTTGCACCGGCAGGCGGGTTCTTTACCACTAGCACCACCTGGGAAACCCAACTTAGCATGAGTGTGCCTTTTCCAGTGAGGTTCCAGGGTGGGCCTGAGAGCAAGATAGCTAATGACCTTGCTCAAGTCTGACTGAAGATCGAGCTTTCGCATTGTGATAGAACAAGATTTGGTTACTTCCAATTCCCTTTCTGGAGCTTTATAATTCCAATTATATTTAACCAGAAGTGGATTTTTTTGTAACGCTACTGCAGGTTGTAAAGGATTTACTCTTTAGTATAGAAGTAAAGGTAGAAAGGGATTAAGAGACGTGGAGGAGAGAGAAGTTCTAACTTCTCTAACTGGAGTTTCAGGAGGATAGAATAAAGAGAATGTGGAAGAAGCAATCGTTTAGGAGATAATGGTTAAAAGTTTCCAGAACTTAAAATTAAAAAAAAACACAACTGATTTTCAGATTTGGAAATCCAAAAAGATCCTGCTGCTGCTGCTGCTGCTAAGTCGCTTCAGTCGTGTCTGACTCTGTGCGACCCCAGAGACGGCAGCCCACCAGGCTCCTCCATCTCTTGGATTCTCCAGGCAAGAACACTGGAGTGGGTTGCCATTTCCTTCTCCAATGCATGAAAGTGAAAAGTGAAAGTGAAGTCACTCAGTCGTGTCCTACCCTTAGCAACCCCATGGACTGCAGCCTACCAGGTTCCTCCGTCCATGGGATTTTCTAGGCAAAAGTACTGGAGTGGGGTGCCATTGCCTTCTCCGCCAAAAAGATCCTAGGCAAAAATTAAAAGAAATTCTCTTATAGATGTAAATCTTAGTGAAACTACAAAGCATCAAAGGCAAGGGAAAGACTTGCAAACAAGTAGAGAGTCAAGACTTTCTACAAGACATCTCAAATAAACTAATGGAGTAATTTTTGTACAACAATGAAAACTAGAAGACAATGAACGGTATCTTTAAAGTGCTGAGTGAAAATAATTGTCAACCAACAATGAAATACATGGTGAAATGATCTTTCAAGGGAAGAGGGAAAGAATAACAAATGCATGCTACAAAAAACCAAGATAACAGAATTTACCACCAATAGATTCAGGTAAAAGTAATCCAAAGTGGAAAGTCTCACATGCAGAAAGGAATTACCCAGAAAGATTTCCATTAAAATGTAGGTAAATCTAAACAAATATCGACTGTATAAAACAATAGCATTTATTTTGTCAAGTTAAAAAATACAAGCCAAATACTGGACAATAATAACATATAATTCGAGAAGTTTGATTAGATCTGAAGCACTAGAGTCTTTGTTTTGGGGAACAAATAGAAAGATACTGATCAACATTTAATTTTTTAAAGGATGCATGTTAAAATACCTGGGGTAACTACTAAAAAAATGGACATGGAAAATATAACTTTAAAACTAATAGAAGACAAAAGAAAAAACGGTGGTGGGGATAAGCTAGCAAGAGGTTAATCACAGTATAAGAGGCATTTACATTTTTTAAAAAGATATTTCAAATAAAATCCAGATCACTATGAGGAATTCTCTGCCGTCATTTCTTCCAGATTTCCTCTGGTTCCTACTTTCGTCATCCTGCATTCATCAGCAGCATCCCAAAGAGAAGATGACTCAGAGGCAGGACATTAAAAGGACCATGGAACTATGGAAGGTCTAAGGATGGGAGGGTGAGGGAAGGGATGCAAGGAGAAAGTCTATTCTGATGGAAGGGTTGGTCACATGCTATGATCTAAGAAAACACCAGTGTAATCACAGGTTCAAAGACATGGGACAGAGATTTCCTAAGACTGAAATGGCCTGAGAAAGTGTTTCAGTGAAACTGGGATCTGTAGTGGTGAGAAAAATCAAGTTAATGCTGAAAATAGCTACCTGACCCATTGAACAAAATAAACTCTAGCACCAGCACTGCAGGGAGGTGGCATGGATTAAGTAGATTTCCCCTTTATGTTTCCATTTAACTTTTCATTTTTTGCCAAGAAAGAGCCTATTCTATGTATAAAACCTCACTAGGCAAAACATCGGAAAAGGCAATGGCACCCTACTCCAGTACTCTTGCCTGGAAAGTCCCATGGACGGAGGAGCCTGGTAGGTTGCAGTCCATGGGGTCACTAAGAGTCAGATACGACTGAGCGACTTCACTTTCACTTTTCACTTTCATGCATTGGAGAAGAAAATGGCTACCCACTCCAGTATTCTTGCCTGGAGAATCCCAGGACGGGGGAGCCTCGTGGGCTGCCATCTATGGGGTCGCACGGGGTCGGACACGACTGAAGCGACTAAGCAGCAGCAGCAGCAGGCACAACATTCCCATGATCATTTGACATAGCCTCTGCTCTTTTGAGGTGAGAAGATTCACATACATAGAGGAAGATAAGAGAGTGAAGGAAAGGTATTAATAGAAAAGAAACGAGGTAGTTGGGATGGGCACAAATATTGAGTACAAGTTGCAGGTGGAACTGATCAGCTGCAAGTGTGCAAAACTGACCACTGATGTTGACATTTTTAAAAACTGTGGTCTAGCAAATTTAGAGTCAAAGATTGTAAAGATGCATCAATTACGCGCGCACACACACACACACACGCATTACAGAGATCTCTGTAGGGTAACAGAACTTCTAGCTTCTGCGATAACCATGCAGCGGACATTTGTCATTCTTTTTGGCCTCCTATTGTCTGAACCTCCTTCCTATGTTTGCGAATTTCTCACACTATAAGGCATAGCCCATATGCTCCAAATCACTGTTTGAACCTGTGATTACACCTATGTGTTCTTAGATCATAGCATGTGACCAATCCTTCAGTCAGAAGAGACTTTCTCCCTGGATCCCTTCCCTCAGGCTCCCTCCCTTAGACCTTCCTTAGTTCCTTGGTCATTTTAATGCCTGCTCCTTTGCACCAGAATCCTGCCTCCTCCGATGTCCTGCCTCTGAGTCATCTTCTCTTTGGGATACTGCTGATGAATACAGGAAGATGATGAAACCCCATATGCGATACACATTAGGATCGCAAACATTTTTCCCCAGCCTCCATTGTAGTTAGAGCCTTGGTCACTAACTGGGCTCTGCCAAACAGATTATTGAGTTGAAGGCCGGCGATGTGAAGATGTGGTGTCTGTCCAGAATCCATTCAGACAGCAGCAGTGGCCACGGGGCAGTGGGCATGGCCAAGGCAGTGAGAATGGGGTCCAGGGTGGTAACTGAGCAGTGGAGGCTCTGCAGGGAGCAGCGATGACGTGGCGGAGGCTGTCATGCAGTAGGTGCAGCTTTCCAGAGGCAGTGGGAGCAGTGGTTCTGGTGGTCCTAGTGTTGAGTGTCTAGTGATGCTGGCAGCGCCAGCTGTGGCATTGAGTGCCCAGAGGTAGCGGCAGTTTTGCATTGTGATTTGGGCATTATAACCTCCAAACTGGGTTCTCTAACTTTCTGGAAGACACTGCAAGCTATTCAATATCCTTTTCTGCTTAAATTAGCTTAGGTATGTTTCTGTTATTTAATGATCCTGCTTGATGCATAAAGCAAGGTCTGTGTCTTTAAAAAAAGGTGAGTAAAAAAAATAAAAAAGGTGAGTATAATTCCATAAGATACCACTCCTGTGCACCAAGCCAGTAAAACCTCGAAGTTAATTTTTTACTTATTCAGTAAATATTAATCGGTCTCTACTTTGTGCCAGACATTGTGGTAGACACTCTGGATACAGCAGGGACCAACACAGACATTGTCCTTGTCACTGTGGAACTTCAGCTTAGCGGAAAATACAGATATCACATAAATGATGAAACAGGGAGTGACAGAGTTCTATAAAATTGTAACTCACAGTTATGTGCTATGGGAAGCCTGACAGATCGGGAAGCTTAACCTAGTTTCAGGCCCCAGAAAGAGCAGACAGTGAGACATGAATGATTCGTAGGAGTTAGCAAGGTAAAGGAAAGTAGAATGAGAGAAGGCATTTCAGATCTGGGAACAACGTGTTTCAAGACCCAGAGGTGAGGGACACAGTGGGAATTCGGAGAATCCAAAAGAACTCTTATATAAGTAGAGGAGAGAAAGTGAAGAGGAGGAAAACTGAAAGAAGATGTCGAAGAAATTAGTGAAAGTTTATGAAGGGCTTTGTAAACCATGAGAATTAGATTTCTGAGACCCTCCATTCACTGCATAACTGCCATAATTTGTATTCAGAGGAGTCCAAAGAAAATTTAGAAGACAACTAAGTTTCTAAATATGGGCTCCCCAGGTGGCTCAGTGGTAAAGAATCCTCCTGATAATGCAAGAAGCACAAGAGATGTGGGTTTGATCCCTGGATTGAAAGATCTCCTGGAGAAAGTAATGGCAATCTACTCCAGTAGTCTTGCCTGGGAAATCCCATGGACAGAAGAGACTGGTGGGCTACAGTCCATGGGGTCCCAAAGAGTCAGACACAACTGAACACACACATATGTTTCTAAATAGATTATTTTGTTTTGTGGGTTGAACTGTGTTCCCCTTCTGCACCATCCTCCCTGACACCTGCCAGATTCTTATATTAACATCCTAACCTCCAGTACATCAGAATGTGACTGTATTTGGAGACAGCACCTTTAAAAAGAATTAGGGTAAAATGAGATCATTTGGGCGGGCCCTAATCCAATGTGACTGGAATATTTATTTATAAGGAGAGGGAATTGAAACACAGATAACACACAGACAAGAGAAGGCCACGTGAGGACACAGCAAGAGGGTGGCCATCTGCCAACAAAGGAGAGAGGCCTCAGTAGGAGCCAACCCTGGTGACACCTTGATCTTAGACTTCTAGCATCCAGAACTGTCAGAAAATAAACTTTTGTTGTCTAGTTCACCCAGTCTGTGGTATTTTCTTAGAGTAGTCCTAACTAAAATTAACACATTTTGCAACCCTAATGGAGGTACTAGTTTTGAAAATCAGAGGTTTTGAATTGTAAGATCTGGGATTTTTGAAAGAGAAAAGATGTCCACATGCTCCGAGCCTGGTTTTAAAAATCCAGAGAAAAATTGTATAAGAATTAGAACATAAATTTAATACCATAAAGGAAGATGCTAGATTTTTAAAGATAATAACTATATCCCTGAGACAAAACAAATGTGTAGGAGGCAGCATTACAAGCCAGAATCAAGATTACTGGGAGGAAAACAACAACCTCAGATAATGCAGATGATGATATTCTAGTGGCAGAAAGCAAAAAGGAGCTAAAGAGCCTCTCGATGAAGGTGAAAGAGGAGAGTGAAAAAGTTGGCTTAACATGTAGAACTCAACATTCAAAAAACTAAGATTGTGACATCTGGTCCTATCACTTCATGGCAAATAGAAGGCGGAAAGGTGGAAGCAGTAATCGATTTTCTCTTTGGGGGCTCCAAAATCACTGCGGATGGTGACTGCCGCCATGAAATTACAAATGCTTGCTTCTTGGAAGGAAAGTTATGACAAGCCCAGACAGCAAATGAAAAAGCAAAGACAACTTTGCCAACAAAAGTCTGCATAGTCAAAGCTATTGTTTTTCCAGTAGTCATGTACGGATGTGAAAGTTGGACCATAAAGAAGCTGAACACCGAAGAACTGATGCTTTTGAATTGTGGTGCTGGAGAAGACTCTTGAGAGTCTGTTGGATAGCAAGGTGATCAAATCAGTCAATCCTAAGGGAAATCAACCTGATTACACATTGGAAGGACTGATGCTGAAGCTGAAGCTTCAATACTTTGGCCACCTGATGCAAAGAACTGACTCATTGGAAAAGACGTCGATGCTGGGAAAGGTTGAAGGCAGAAGGAAAAGAAGGTGGCAGAGGATGAGATGGTTGGATGGCATCACCAATTCAATGGACATGAACTTGGGAGAAGTCTGGGACATGGTAAGGGACAGGGCAGCTGGTGTGCTGCAGTCCTTGGGGTTGCAAAGAGTCAGACATGACTTGGCAACTGAACAACGATGACAACAGGAGGCAGTATAGATTAAACAGGAGACAGATGTCACAAACTGTCTTAGAGAACAGTTCTTGTGCTCCTATTCTGCTCTGGGCCACTGGAAACCCCAGAGATATTTGAGAGTAGTTCAGTAAACAGGGAAACTAATCTTCACCTCCTAGCATGTTTGAAAAAGTCAGCTAAGCACTAGAGCAGCAGGGGCTGAGTGAAGCAGCTCTGCAGATGGGTCTAAGGGCAGTTTCATAAGCACACAATGTGAAATGTGGATCAGCTCTGTGCTGATGGAAGGGGTGTGGATCTTTCTAAAAGGGGCCAATAGACTCAAAGGACCCTTGGGAGTGGGATAAAGAGTACAAGGACCTGCCAGTTGGAGGCCATGGTAACACAAAGATAATCTTATCAGATGCAGGTGGAAATAAGGACCAAAAAATGCTAGGGAAGAGATGCACCTTACCAGATACCAGCAGAGGACAAAGGGTGCCTATGGACTAGCTACCTCCCCATATTAGGGCAACCAGACAAATGTAAGGCCTTCCAAACAGGGAGGAAAAAGGGATAAAACAGAAAAGCAACACTGAAGGAAGAAATGGTTTGATTCAAAGTCAAAATTACACATTGAAATATATAAAATAAAGGAGATTTGCACAGATTGCAGAAGACTACAATCACTTATTTTAAGGATGTGACTTAATGGGAATGACTTCAACCCCATTTAGTTCTTTCACAGAGCCAATTAAATGATCAGCAATAGCTCTTTTCCATGCAGGAAGAACATGATATATATTGAGTAGCCATAGAAAGTTTTGAGAAACTGATTTGGTTGGATTAAACTATTACTTGTTACAAATACCTTGTATTTAGAAAGACAAATGTAAAAAATATTGATGCAATAGCCTTGAAAGTTCTCAGTAGCCCTGAATTTATATTTCAAGTTTTTTCGACATGGATGTCTCTTTAAAAAGTATGATTTATGTTCATCTTAAAAAAAAAAAATATATATATATATATGTGTATGTATGGTTGTGCTGGGTCTTCATTGCTGTACGCATGCTTTCTCTACTTGTGGACAGTGGGGGCTGCTTTCTAGTTACAGTGCGTGGGCTTCTCATTGTGGAGGCTTCTCTTGTCGTGGAGCACAGGCTGTAGGGTGCATGGGCTTCAGTAGTTTCTCAGTAGTTGCCGCTGACTGGCTCCAGAGCACAGGCTCAGTAGTTGTGGTGCATGGGCCTAGGTTGCCCTGTCACATGTGGGATCTTCCCAGACCAAGGACTGAATCAGTATCCCTTGCACCTCAAGGTGGATTCTCAACCACTAGAATACCAGGGGAGTCCCGACATGGATATATGACTGCAAAACAATGTAGGAAGTTTTTCTGTGAGTTTATCTATTATTGATTCCTAGAACACAATATCCTAGAAACACAGAACTACACTGGGGAGTCTGGAAACAAAAATCTCCTCAATGCATTGTAAAAGTCCAGTATGATAACAGCTAAGAACTAAAAGGTAAAGAAGTTGAAACTCCCTTGGCACTTCAGTGGTTAAGATTCCACTACAGGAATGGGTGGGTTCCATGCCTGGCAGGGGAACTGATACCCTCCCTGCATGCTGCACTGCATGGCCAAAAAGTAGGAAAATAAAAAAGAGGCGAGGTGGTAATTTAAACATTGTGATGAATTGGTAAGTTTGGACTTGGTCAAATTTTACAAAGCAATTTCAGTTAAGTTGCTGACTTGTAGCAAATACTGGAAGTGAGTTTCTTACTAATAGTTCTTCAGTGATTGCTCAAAAGTCTCTTCTCATTTCAGGATTACAGAATTGGCATGATTTTGTTTAAAATATTATGAACACTTAGGCTCTCCTTTGGAGAAGGCAATGGCAACCCACTCCAGTACTCTTGCCTGGAAAAATCCCAAGGACAAAGGAGCCTGGTAGGCTGCTGTCCATGGGGTCACTAAGAGTTGGACACGACTGAGCGACTTCACTTTCACTTTTCCCTTTCATGCATTGGAGAAGGAAATGGCAACCCACTCCAGTGTTCTTGCCTGGAGAATCCCAGGGACGGGAAGCCTGGTGGGCTGCCGTCTATGGGGTCGCACAGAGTCGGACACGACTGAAGCAACTTAGCAGCAGCAGCAGCAGGCTCTGTTTTCTTTGGCCACAAAGGCATATCTCAGTCTTTCAAGTGTATTTGTGTCCAGAAAAGGACACTTGTTTCTTGGGAGGGACACAGACCACTATCAGGGTTTTGGGCTCAGATCTCTCTACTGGGTTTACTGGTATAGTCAACACCCTGTACAGCTTTCCACGGTGACTCTGTTTTGGGGGAATTTTGTTGATACTTTGAGTGATTTGGCAAACTAAGGAGACAAAGACCTCACAGATTCCTAATGGTGTGGATCACTTTCATCCCAGAGGCTTGTGATGGACAGTCCCCAATAATCCCCAATTCTTGATATTCATAAATTTATGTAGACTCTCCTTGCACTGAATAGGGCTGACTTTGTAACTAAGAAACTATTACAGGAATAACAGACTTCTAAGCCTAGGCCATAAAAGACATTGTAACTTCTTTCTTGCTCTCCTGGACCACACTCTCACACTGGGGGAAGTAACTTGTCATGTCTTGGGGCCTCTTATAAAGCTCTGAAAAGGACTCCTACCAACAGTCCTGTGAGTGAGTCATCTGACAGAAGAACTTTTAGCCCCAGTCAAGCCTTCAGATGATTTCAGCTGTGACCTACATTTTGATTCACCCTCAGGAGATTTCTGAAGCCAGAAATACCGTTAAGCCACTTACCAAAGGCCTGACCCACAGAAACTATATAACTGATAAATGCTTATTGTAAGCTGCTAAGTTTTGGGGTATTGCACAGTAATAGATAAATAATACAGTGCTTTTAGTATCTTATCTTTTACCTTTAGTAAAAGTCTGAGACCTACACGAGCTTGTGTTTGTGGTACTTTGGGGCAACTGAGGAATTACAATCATTTACAGTGTGGGTTTAAGTGGGCTTATGAGAGAAGGACAAAAGCAGTAATGGAGAATGTCAGAAGTAGTCAACAGTGGAAAGAGGGCCGTAGAGCACATTGGCAGGGAGACATGAACACCTTCGAAAAATTCAGGTTCAGGAGAACTTCCCCTATTATATAGAATGGAGACTTTCACATCTTATTTGGATTTTTAAGAGTATTGAAATTATTCTTTTCATAAAAGAGAGCAGTTATCTTTGGTATATAAGATTAACTCCAAAACTTAGTAGCTTAAAGCAAAAACAATTTATTGTGCCTCAAAAGTCTGTGATTGACTAGAATCTTCTACTGTTTTTGCCTGGGCTCACTCATGCAACTGTGGTCATCTGACAATTCAGCTGGGGTGAATTGGTCTAACATGGCCTCATGCACATGCCTAGGGCCTCATCTAGGATGGTTGGAATAACTAGGATTTCTGGGACTGTATCTTCATATGTTTTTACATCTTGGATTTCTTTTTTAAAAAAAAGTAATTTATTTTTATTCAAAGGATAATTGCTTTACAATATTGTGTTGGCTTCTGCCATACATCAACATGACTCAGCCATAGAAACCTTCCTCCCACTTCACATCACAGCATGCCTGTCTAGGGTTCCAAGAGAATAAGCCTGGAAATCTCAATATATGGCTTCTGTTGCATCCCATTGGTCAATGCCAGCCAGAAGTCAGGCTCAAATAGCAAGGATGGGAGACAGACTCCATTTCCTGATGAGAAGATTGGCAAAGAATTTGTGGTTCAATTTAAACCCACTCCAGTGATGATGATCACTTCTTAAAAATTCAAGCACAACAGAGGAGTAAAAGAAAGCCTGAAAAATTTCACCATCCATAAATAAATAATGTTAACATTTGATGAACACCATTAGGAGTGTGTCTATATGTAAGATAATGAACAGATGGAATGATGGACAGATGAACAGTGGATAGCCAGAAAGTAATAACCCCTAAGAGGTGAGAATCACTTATTTTTATACCTACACATTAACTTTAAACAAGATAGATTCACTACTTGTTAAGAAAGATGAGGAAATAAGCTTTCTTATAATTCTTCCCATCTCTCTTTCTTCACTTATAGAGTTATTCTGATTTGGTCAGTCTATATATTTACTCGAGAGTCCCTTGGACTGCAAGGAGATCCAACCAGTCTATTCTAAAGGAAATCAGTCCTGGGTGTTCATTAGAAGGACTGATGCTGAAGCTGAAACTCCAATACTTTGGCCACCTCATGCGAAGAGTTGACTCATTGGAAAAGACTCTGATGCTGGGAGGGATTGGGGGCAGGAGAAGAAGGGGATGACAGAGGATGAGATGGCTGGATGGCATCACCGACTCGATGGACATGAGTTTGGGTAAACTCTGGGAGTTGGTGATAGACAGGGAGGCCTGGTGTGCTGTGATTCATGGGGTCGCAAAGAGTCGGACACGACTGAGCGACTGAACTGAACTGACTGATCATTATGATCCCAATTATTCTTATGTTGGATCTTCTTTATCTTTCACATCTATCATCTTGTTACCTTAATCTCTTTGCCTTTTTCTTCTGCATTTATGTTAACTGAAGCTTTTTACTATTACATTGATTTTCTTTTTACTGTTTCTATTTAGAGTCTGAAATGGTTACTTTGGTTTCCTAATCTTGTTCACATAGGTTTGCATCTCATTTATTTTTCCTTATTTGTGTGTTATGTTGCCAATGAGCTCTTCCTTTATTGAATTGAGAACTTTATTTAATACTTTTCTGGCATAAAGCACTCATAAGACATATTCTTATGTTGTTTATATTATTTTTTAATGAATGCTACATTATTTTTTCTTTTTCTTGATATATCTTTTTCTTCTTAATTTAATCTTTTTTTTTTTTGGTAACATTACATGTTTACATATTTACCACACCCTTCCTTTCTATTTGTTCTGTGTCACCTTTTCCGTCTTCTCTGATGTCCCTTTGCTTTCATTTCTCTGAGCCGTAGTTTAAGGACGAGGTGTTGCTCTCTATCCTGTTTGCTAGGGCCAAAGGACTGAGGAGAACAGGAGTACTAGATTTTAGTGAAGACTAAAGCCTCTCTGTGGTATCTCAGCATTCCTTTTCTTCGGGAATGCCATTAATTATCCTGTAGTAGGGCCCCTCTTTTCTCTGCCAGAGATGCATCTATTTTTGGTGCCCTTTGGCTCAATTCCTCAAAGTTAGCATCGTCTCTGAAAGATAAAATCCTGATGGACTTGCCCAACCTATTAAGGACCCAATGTAATATTAAGATAGCGAAAGGAGAATAATATAAACCTCTATTTTGGAAGGATAATATGAAATAAAAAATAAAATGTCCCTCTTCAAGAATAAAATGTCTTAACTAAAGGAAAGCTCTGTAGCAAATCACATGAAAAATATTTGTAAAGGCACTATAATAAAATACCTTTGCTGCACTGATAAGAAAGCTCAAGAATATAGACTATTTAATATCCAAGTTGCTAAACAACTCAAATGCTGACTAGTCAGATCAAGGTAAAACTCTAAAGTAAGATTAAAATTGACTGTGCTTTTACTTTCATCACAAGTAAAAAAGACTCTCCATTGATTTTCTTGATATTCAATAAAAAGTGATAAGGGCTTTTGTTGACAAGTTATTTTTCCATTGATCTTCTCATTACTCAAATGACATGTAATCCTTTAGTCTCAATGTTTGAGTAGACTTCAATATTTTGAAATGTTTTAATAATTGTATGAAATCATAAAATATGGCTGGTGAAAAGGTAATGATGGTTCACAATATATATACATAATTACTAATTTCAGACATAAATAAACTTGTAATGAATTCACCATACTTTGCTCTGCTTACTCTTTTTTCTGTAGTTCTCTGAGTCTTTTTGTTTTCAAACTCTATAATAATCATAGAGCATCTCCTTGTGTTGAGACATAATTCTCTGTTATAATTCTCACCTCAGCTGATTTTCTTGGATAGTGGTTTACAACAAGTTTGTGAAAAGTGTTTTGACAATTTCTTAACCTAACCCCAAAGTTAAGCCTAGATGGATCAAAATAGATGTAATGTTTGAAGAGAGAGAGAATGTCACATAAAAGATAACTTTGATTCTTCTACAATTAACTGATGCTGTGTGTTGTGTTAAATACACACTATCCTACCACAGGTTAAACTCTAGGCTGAAACTAAACTGATCTCTTTTGCTGCAAAATGAGTCAGAATCTATTATTTGAGAAAAAAAGAAATACATAGCTGATATCCGTCATGGAATAATTTTGTGTCAACAAATAAACTCACCTGTACGTGAGATAATTGAGTCATGTGAAATTTGTTCTCTCATAAAATATATGCGTATTCTCATAGAAATGGATTTTTAATCAAATTAAATTGTGTCTGAATAAGTACAGTCGGTGTGTGAATTCCCCACCTCATCCTTTTTCTGTGAAGTGAAGACAGTGACGGCTTGGTGTCAGTTACCCGGGGTTTGTGTTCCTGCTAGGAAGTTATGAGTAGTATTATATCTTGGACAAACTACTAACCTCTTTTAAGTGTTAGTGTTCTCTATTTTAAGATGGGATGTAGTGTGAAATAAAAAGGGAATATGTATAATTAAAATGCCTGAAACAATTTGTAATGGTGATTACTAATATACTAAGTGTTTTTAATTTCTAACACATTTTGAAGATCCAGGTAATGATTAGAATTTGACTAGACTCGGAGGGCTTCCCTGGGGGTTCAGTTGGTAAAGACTCTGCCTGCAATGCAGGAGACCCAGGTTTAACCCCTGAGTCAGGAAGATCTCCTGGAGGAGGAAATAGCAACCCACTCCAATATTCTTGCCTGGAGAACTCCATGGATAGAGGAGCCTGGGGGGGTGCAGTACATGGGGTCACAAAGACTCAGAAATGACTAACACTTTCACTTTCATCCTAATGGATGTGGGGTGTATCTCTATCTCATTATAGACTACACATATAAAAATATAAGTATATACACACACACATATATAAATATATACACATATAAATAGTCTACACATACAAATAAGTCACGGACTCTGCCTCAGTGAGTATACTATCTGAGAGGTAAGGAAAGGAATCCCCTGGAGGTCCAGTGGTTAGGACTCTACACTTCCACTGCAGGTGGTCAGATTTGATCCCTGGTTGGGGAACTAAGATCTTGCAAGGCACATGGTGCAGCCAAAACAAAACAAAAAAGTGAAAAAAAAAAAAAAAAAAGAAAAGGCAAGGGAACAGTGATGACTAACAGGCAAGAGAGCATGTGACTCTCAATTAAAAATATATCAAACTTGTCTACCTGAATCAGCGGCCTCTACCTTTGACTAAAAATTCTGCCTAAAGTAATAAGGATTCTCTTTTCTATGAATGATTCACATAATGATAAAAGATTGCTAGAGATGACAGAATAGTAATACAGAAAGGTGAGCACAAAGAACAAATATGGATGGCCTTGTGTGTGGTAGAAAATGCCTAAGTTTTGACATCAACTGAATGAATCTCGACTTCACTCTTTACAGAATACATTTGTGAGAGTCGGGGCAAATGGAATTCTCTTTAGAATGCAGCTTTCTAAAATAAAAACCACTCAAGTTTTATTAATGCTTATTATGTGCCAAGAACAGTGATGAGAATTTTCCATACATTAAAAAAAAAAAAAGAACAGCTGCTCTATTTGGAAAGTACTATGATTTTCTTTATAACTGAGAAAACTGAGGTGCAGGAAGGTTAAGTAACTTGCCTAAGATCACACAGCCAGTAAATACTTTCACTGTTATTTTCATGGAAACGGCATGACTCTGGAATCTGTGCTCCTAATCCAAATAATAAAAACTTAAACATTTCTTTCCCTCTAAATTTCTTTTTTCTAAATAAAGTTAAAATGCAATTGACTCAAGGATTTTAATAGCAAAACTATTTGGAGAATTTTATTGACTAAATTTGGGTCAACAACCATTCGGTCTAAACAGTAGAATATTCAAATAGAGCTCCTTCTCCAGACTTTTGTCCTCTTTAAACTTGAAACCACATTGTCAGGTTGGGATCTCAGCATAGGAAACTTTGCCCTCAGGTACTTTAAACAATGATATGTTGTAGTTATGCTCATCTGTATTCTCCTAGGCACTAAATTAGTCCCATAGGAAAAACT
This sequence comes from Bos taurus, assembly GCF_002263795.3. Classification (NCBI taxonomy): domain Eukaryota; kingdom Metazoa; phylum Chordata; class Mammalia; order Artiodactyla; family Bovidae; genus Bos; species Bos taurus. Next base: position 81,120,959 of record NC_037330.1, read on the forward strand.
TACTTTCTTTTTAAGGTTATTGAATTACTCACTAGCTCCATGGCACAAAAAAGGCCTGATACCCAGGTGACTTTCCAGTCATTTATTATTATTTTGCTCACCATTAATAAAATGTTTCCTCATAGACAGTATTTCAATAATCTTCAGAAAAGTCTCATTGATGTGGTAATGTTAACATTGTCCTTATTTTCAAATGAGGAAACTGAGGACCATGGGAGGTGTGTTACAGAGATGATTAGAAACAGTCCCTCCCCAAGGAAATTTACATTTCATGAAAATATCTGTGTTATCACTAGACTTTGAGTCAAGCTCTCTGCTTGCTCCTGCCATGACCCCTCACCAGTGATGGTCGTATTCAGTGATAATGGAAGTACAGTTACATCTGTGACACCTTATTTGATAGCTTTTCCTTAAATGGGCAGGGAGTGTGTGCTGGTGGTATTTAGTCACTAAGTCGTGTCTGACTCTCTGTGACGACTCTCTGTGACCCCATGGACTGGGTACCCTGCCAGGCTCCTCTCTCTGTCCATGGATTTTCCAGGCAAAAATACTGGAGTGGGTTGCCATTTCCTTCTCCAGGGGATCTTCCTGACCCAGGGATTGAATCTGAAGGGAATGGGTTAAGTGATGCAGACTCCCACATGTGTCTACAACCAAAACAACAACAAAAAGGACATTTAGATGAGAAAGTAGGGAAAGTGAGTTAAGAAATTAATGAGGAAAAATAATTCAAACTATTCAACTCCCTGTAGGCCAAGTAGAAAAGGCAGTGGGTCAAACTATTTTCATCTTCAATTGGTTGTTCAGGACTTTTTATAGACAGCTAAAGTCTCATGAAAACATAAAATGAGTTTATTACACTTTTTTCAGTCTATCAGACTTCCTTCAGGCTCTAGGCACATGCTAATGATTGGGGTAAAACCGAGTTTGAATGGAGTTCCTGCTAAACAAATGAATGGTGGAGACTGGAAAGTTACATGAAAGACAGCCAACTCTTCTGCAAAACCACACCACAATACACAAAGCCACAATGGTAACAATTGCATGCATCTGGGAAGAAGGTATAAACTAGCATGTTATGAGGAAATCAAGGGGGCTGGAGAAAGGGAGGAGGGTCACAGATGAAAAGAACTCAAAGGATGGAAGCAGAACCCTAAAAGAAACCAAAGAAAAAATAAAAGCAAATTCTAAACAGCTCCCCTTACAAATGACTTTCATATGCATGGTAAGACGTGAACTGAAAGAAAACAAATACCAAGAGATATAATAGACACATTATGTAACAAGGATTACTAAGGAGAGGCTAAAACCAGAAACAGATTTGGAATAATTTGGAGATGGAAAGTTTATATAAGAGAGAGACACAACAGGCTAGGGGGAATTATGCCAACATGGGTCAAGGAGGATATTGTGTCTGAAGGGAGAAAGAATGTCACATAATAAATAAGTTGGCAGTGGGACAAAATATATTTGGATGGAAATAAAAGATAAAAGGAATATAGAACTAATCATAGGAAATTACGATAGACCATCTGGGTCAGATAAAAAAAGGCAGCTCAGAATGTTTATGCAGATAAGGATGCCCAAGAAAAACAGGGTATGGTCTGGGATGGCTGATCTGGGATTGTAATACGACAGAGCGATGTGCTGGTTACATTCCTGAAGAAGACCATGGATTTGATTACAGCCCAGTTTTTGCATATTATTTGGAAGCCAAAAACCTATAAAACAGTGAATAGACAAGGATCCAGAATGATTTGGGACAGCCTATCACTCAACAGTTATCTATCCCTTCATTTGTAATGTTTTGTAGTGTCCGTGAAGACTTGATGACCTTACCTTTCTTGTCACCCCACCACTCTGGAGATCTACTATAATGTGACACTGTCTTTATGAACACCTTTCTTTGGGAAAGCATCCTTTGCTTTGGGAAAGCAATGCCAAAGACTGCTCAAACTACCACACAATTGCACTCATCTCACATGCTAATAAAGGAATGCTCAAAATTCTCCAAGTTAGGCTTCAGCAATACGTGAACCATGAACTTCCAGATGTTCAAGCTGGTTTTAGAAAAGGCAGAGGAACCAGAGATCAAATTGTCAACATCCGCTGGATCATGGAAAAAGCAAGAGAGTTCCAGAAAAACATCTATTTCTGCTTTATTGACTACGCCAAAGCCTTTGACTGTGTGGATCACAATAAACTGTGGAAAATCCTGAAAGAGATGGGAATACCAGACCACCTGACCTGCCTCTTAAGAAACCTGTATGCATGTCAGGAAGCAACAGTTAGAACGGGACATGGAACAACAGACTGGTTCCAAATAGGAAAAGGAGTACATCAAGGCTGTATATTGTCACCCTGTTTATTTAACTTGTATGCAGAGTACATCATGAGAAACACTGGGCTGGAAGAAGCACAAGCTGGAATCCAGATTGCTGGGAGAAATATCAATAACCTCAGATATGCAGATGATACCACCCTTATGGGAGAAAGTGAAGAGGAACTAAAAAGCCTCTTGATGAAAGTGAAAGAGGAGAGTGAAAAAGTTGGTTTAAAGCTCAACGTTCAGAAAATGAAGATCATGGCATTTGGTCCCATCACTTCATGGGAAATAGATAGGGAAACAGTGGAAACAGTGTCAGACTTTATTTTGGGGGGCTCCAAAATCACTGTAGATGGTGATTGCAGCCATGAAATTAAAAGACGCTTACTCCTTGGAAGGAAAGTTATGACCAACCTAGATAGCATATTCAAAAGCAGAGACATTACTTTGCCAACAAAGGTCCGTCTAGTCAAGGCTATGGTTTTTCCTGTGGTCATGTATGGATGTGAGAGTTGGACTGTGAAGAAGGCTGAGCGCTGAAGAATTGATGCTTTTGAACTGTGGTGTTGGAGAGGACTCTTGAGAGTCCCTTGGACTGCAAGGAGATCCAACCAGTCCATTCTACAGGAGATAAGTCCTGGGTATTCTTTGGAAGGACTGATGCTGAGGCTGAAACTCCAATACCTTGGCCACCTCATGGGAAGAGCTGACTCATTGGAAAAGACCCTGATGTTGGGAGAGATTGGGGGGCAGGAGGAGAGGGGACGACAGAGGATGAGATGGCTGGATGGCATCACCGACTCGATGCACATTCAGTTCAGTTCAGTCGCTCAGTCGTGTCTGACTCTTTGTGACCCCATGAATCGCAGCATGCCAGGCCTCCCTGTCCATCAACAACTCCCGGAGTTCACTCAGACTCACGTCCATCGAGTCAGTGATGTCATCCAGCCATCTCATCCTCTGTTGTCCCCTTCTCGTCCTGCCCCCAATCCCTCCCAGCATCACAGTCTTTTCCAATGAGTCAACTCTTCACATGAGGTGGCCAAAGTACTGGAGTTTCAGCTTCAGCATCATTCCCTCCAAAGAAATCCCAGGGCTGATCTCCTTCAGAATGGACTGGTTGGATCTTCTTGCAGTCCAAGGGACTCTCAAGAGTCTTCTCCAACACCACACTTCAAAAGCATCAATTCTTCAGCGCTCAGCCTTCTTCACAATCCAACTCTCACATCCATACATGACTACAGGAAAAACCATAGCCTTCACTAGACGGACCTTTGTTGGCAAAGTAATGTCTCTGCTTTTCAATATGCTATCTAGGTTGGACATAACTTTCCTTCCAAGGAGTAAGCGTCTTTTAATTTCATGGTTGCAGTCACCATCTGCAGTAATTTTGGAGCCCAAAAAAGTAAAGTCTGACATTGTTTCCACTGTTTCCCCATCTATTTCCCATGAAGTGATGGGACCAGATGCCATGATCTTTGTTTTCTGAATACTGAGCTTTAAGCCAACTTTTTCACTCTCCACTTTCACTTTCATCAAGAGGCTTTTTATAAAAGTTCACATAAATTTGGGTAAACTCCAGGAGTTGGTGATGGACAGGGAGGCCTGGAAAGCTGCAATTCATGGGGTCCCAAAGAGTCAGACAGGGCTGAGCGACTGAACTGAACTGAACTTATGAATACCCTGCCCAGATCAGTCTCCTCTCAAACTTCCTGCTGTGGCTACACTTGTCCCAAGCTATTCAGGTCCAGTTCCTAAATTCATGCAGCTGAGTACCCTCATAAAAACGTAACTAGCCTATCCAAGTAGACTCTGACCATTTGTTCAGTCAGAGGGCTTTGGCCTGGGCATTGTAACCAGGCATCCCTGGAGAATAGAAACACAAAAAAGAGCCAACAGCTGGAATTCCAGCCCACTCACCCTCGAACCCTCTAACTGAAGTAACAACAGCATCCAGGAAATTGCGTTGCTTTGTGTGCTGTGATGATCCTGTTGACTTCCTGATGATATGGCCAAAATTTTAAGGACTCTAACAGCAAGGTTGAGAGATATATTTCACTTCATTCTGGGCTCCAAAGCCTATTCTCTGACAGCACATATTATGCTGTGTTATAGGTGAATATGGCTGCTTCCCACAATGTACTTGAAATTCCTGAGGTCAGAGACTGAATCTCTCATGTTCCACTTGCAGAAATTAGCATTCTGTCTAGTAATTCTGAGTGCTCACTTATCATGTAAAATGAATGAAATGATAAGGAGTGACTCAAAGGAATTAATCTGTAAGTAAAAGGTTTTAGGCAGTTGTACTGGCCTATGGAGGTAATTTGCCAAAGCACTGGCTGGGTAGATAAGGATAAGAAAGGATGGTACCTACCTGGTGTCTTTAAGTTTGTTCCTCAATCTGGAATTCTCTGCTCACATGAAGACCAGCCTTGGAAATACCTTTCTGATCTAAGAATTAAAAGTTCAGTTTATAAAGACTGGAAAGCTCAGTGATCCCAACATAGATGCTTCTTATGTATTTTTCTCATCACTTACATACAAATGTCAACTTACTTATAAATCTACTCCTTTGGGTCCCTAGCAATACCTAATCATCTTGCCTAGAACTCTATAGAAAATTTACATCTTGTAGAAAGTTAGTGTATATTTACAATATCTCAGCTTTGTTAACAACATGTTGTAGCCTAGTAGCTCCCAAAAGTTTCATCAGGAGCACCAGAGGAATGTAAAAAATAGAAAAGGGACTTCCCTGATGGTCCAGTGGCTAAGACTCCTCTCTCCCACTGCAGGGGGTCTGGGTTCGATCCCTGGTAATGGCAGTAGATCCCACATGCTGCCAACCTTAGAGTCTACATGCTGCAACTAATACCTGGCACAGTCAAATCAATCAATCAATATTTTTTTAAAAAAGGAAAAAAAACAAAAACAAAAACAAAATCCCCAGATTCCTGGTTCCAGGCCTGGCCTCAAACTCCCTATATGAGGTTATAAAAGAATCTGCATTTTCAATCCCCAAATGTTTATAAAACATAACTTGATTTGGGAATTACATCTTTGACCAAATGCATTTATTAAACAAATAAAAAGTCAATTAGTTGGTTTAAAAATATCCCTGGTTATTAATAACTTCTATACCATTTTTAGAGACACCAAAAAAAATCACTGATGATAGGTAGAGTTTTAGTTTAGAGCAAGATACAATAACCTCTGTTCACTGAAACCTTCACCCTTGAAGGAGTAGTGAGACTAATTAGTAGCTATAGTTCTTTTAAATGATAATTTTGTCTCTTATGTGGGCAATTACCGAATGAAATTCATTAATATTTAGCTATATCTTCATTCATCCTGAATAATGATAATGACCTATTAGCTCATTTTTCAGTAGCGCCTATGGGTAGGGAGGATGTGCATAGGACAGTACATGGAACAAATTACACTCAATAGTAACTGTCAATTTTTTATGCTGTCTGCTTACAGGATCTCTGAATGTGACTAGGCTGTGAATGAGCCAAGAGAGAAATGGAGGAAACAGAGGCACTGCATCAAGTTTCAGGGATGTTCAGAAAGGAGAAGATTATGGCCAACTTTGGAGTAGTTCTGCCTGAGACCAATTGCCCGCCACTGAGAAACCTTCACTGTATTTTATGAGTAAATAGCTGTGGTACAGAAAGGGAGGGGGCATTAAAAAAAAGGATTTAAAAATCTACAACTTTAAGGAGCTTTCTGTTTCTTCAGAAGGATAGTTATTAGCCATAATTTAAGGTAAAATGCAGTTGCTGGTATAGTAGAGGTTGGGACTGACATATACACACTTCATACTATGTATAACACATAACTAATGAGAACCTACTGTAGTACAGGGAACTCCACTTTGGTGGAGTGGTGAACTAGGCGAGAAGGAAATACAAAAAAGAGGGGATATATGTATACACATAGCTGATTCACTTTGTTGTACAGTAGAGATTAACACAACATTTTAAAGTAACTATACTTCAACTAAATTTTAAAAATCCAACCAACCAACCAAAAAAAGACAAAACAGCAGCAACAACAAAAAGCAAAAGTATCCCCAAAAGATGAAATTAGCTTAAAACCATAAAAAAATAATAATGACATAGACTTGATCCAGCAGATATTAAAACATATTATGAAATTATAGCAATTCACTATGTGTGATGCAGGTGCAAAAGTCAGACAGATAGAACAGAAAGAGAAAGCCCAGAAAAAGACTCTATCTGATATAATCATTTAACAGTGAAGGAGAGAAAGTAAATCAGTGGTGAAGGGACAGTGTACTCAACAAATAGTTCATAAAACATTACAAAGAAAATTTGGATCAAAAGAAATTAGATCCTTCTCTCATATCACCACTAAAATAAAGTTATTACAAATGTTATAAGACTATGGTGAGATGGATATGGTTTTATACAGCTCTTAGGGCAATAAACTAGACCAATGTTTTGAAATTTTGAAAAAAGTTATTAAATGTCTAAATTCTGAATCAGTATCTAAAGTTAAGTATATGGATAGAAAGCTGTTGTACTATACACATGAGTATACTCAGCCTTTGAATACATTTGATCAGTTCTAATGAGTGGTGAACTGAACTATTTACTGATAAAGAGAAATAATGTAAGCATGTATATGGATTGAAAAGAGGTAGATAACGGTATGAACAGCAAAGAATATGTAAAAAAAAAAAAAAAAGTATGAATGTTCGTCAATCATGCTCTTTGAACCCATGGACTGTAGCCTGCCAGGTTCCTCTGTCCATGGGATTCTCCAGGCAAGAATACTGGAGTGAGTTGCCATTTCCTCTCAAAGAGATCTTCCAAACCAATGGATTGAACCTAAGTCTCCTGCATTTCAGGCAGATTCTTTACTATTTGAGCTACAAGGGATAATGACACATTTACTTTTAGATACACATAGACACATACACATAGATATATATACACACACACACATGTTTTTTCTCTATACACTCATGTTTAAGAATACAATTTTTTGTAAAATGTTTATTACAGCTTTATTTTTTAAAATAATGGAACTGGAAAAATAGTAGTTAATTGGAAGATTATTAAGTAAATTATATCACAAATTATGTTACTTTTTTTTAACTTGACCTAATCGACATTTTTTGATAGAGCACTTTACCAAAGAACATCAGAGTAAACATTTTCAAACATGCCACATCCATCAAAATAAATCATACATTGAGCTGTGAAATGAGTCAATAAATTTTAAAAGATTCAAATATGTAGTATATTCTCTGACAACAGTAGAACTAACATAGAAATTAACAAGAGAGAGCTATCTGGGAAATCCCCAAATATTTGCACATTAAACAATGCACTTCTACTAAATAAGTATGTTGAAGAACGAATCACCAAAGAACTTCAATTGAATGAAAATGAGACCATCAAAAATATCAAGATTTGTAAGATTTAGCCCAAACTGAACCTAGATAACAAATTATGTCACTTTAATGTAATGGAATAGAATGCATTTGTTAAAAATATATTTGTTGGAAGTTTTTATTTTTATTTTTTGGTAGTTTCTTCATCTTTCATATGTTAGAGCAAAAAGTAGGGAGCTATTCATTTCAACTATGTTAATACACAGAAAAAGGATTGGAAATGTATATTTCCAAAATATATATTCCAAAGTGTTACTTTTGTTATTTTAGGATAATCATAGTATGGATAGGTTCCTCCCTTTTAGTGTATTTCCTTTCCGAGTTTTCCACAATTGGTGCATTTTAGAGTAGATTCTTGACATGCACAGAAGACATATCCTAAAACAATAGCTAGCCTTTAAAATGCAAAGAACTTCTCTTTCTTAGACTTCTTTAGTTTCTCTTTATTGCTATCATTAGCACTATCAGTTAGCTTTCTTCTCTCAAAGAATGTTTCTGTTGTGTCCCCAGAGTTACTATATACTTGATAATGAGAAGAGAACACAAAAGCTGCATTGAGCTCTGGATTATGGGTGGTCTGCTAGCAGTAATAGCAGTAAGAAGTAAACTCTCCTCTATGTTTTCTAAAAATCCCATTCTAAGACACCCAATTAATAAAAGTAATAAAAATAATAGTGTTCTTTGATATGGACAACTGATATTCTCTGATTCTCATAAAAAGAGTGAATAAATGCATCTTTAGAAAGAGTCGCTATTTTTCTTGATCAAAGTTAAGGTCATGTTGGCCAAGCAAGCCCTCCAAATAAATTGCAGACCCTAAGCACCTCTGAGAGTAAAATTTGGGATTTTGCTAGGCTTACTCACTAAGCCATTTTGGTCTCACACCATCTTCAAATCACTCATGCTTAAAATTCACATCAGAGCAAAATGACCAACTACCAGGTCACAGAACCTGGGTATTTTTCTTAAATGAACAAACTCAAGAACAATGAAGTATCAAATGCCAAGACTATGTTAAAAATGGAGAGTGAGGGCAAGCTGTAGAAACAAAGAAAGAGATTGATTTGATGTGGAATGGAGGAAGTGTGATTTTCAATAAGTATTCACAGGTGCCAAAGGCCATTGTCTTTATTTCTCTATGAAAGTAACTATATCCTCAGTCTCCCTCACCTTGTGCTCTACAGATTCCTTCATCTGATGATAAAACTTTCAATATTATCAACTCAAGGTGTATATTTTCTATTGTTATGTTAAAAATCACCACGAAGTTAGCAGCTTAAATCACCACACCTTTATTATCTCACAGTGTATGTGGGTCAGAAGTCTGGACATGGCTTAGCTGAGTCCTTAGCAGGCTATAGTCCAGGTTAGCCACAGCTTGGTTCTCATCTGGAGACTCAATTGGTGATGCATCTCCTTAGGTTGGTGGCAGAATTAATTTTCTTGCAGTTGTAAGGCTGAGAATTTAAGTTGTAAATCATGACTTTAACTCTTTGTTCTTATTCAGACAATAAATTTAGTCTAGAGCTTTAATAATGGAAGTTCTGGAGGATAAAGAATTACTAAGAGGACAAAAACATGAGTCAATATATAAACATATCATCTCAATTTATAGTGGTTGACAATGACTTACTGAAGTTACTAATTCTGTAGGTGTTAAAGAGATGGGTATGATTTCAATACCTTATTTTCTCTGCTTACTTTAACTTATTTTTCTTCATAGGACTTATTACTGCTTGATAAACTTGTATTATTTCTTTATTGTTTCTCTCTCCTAGTAAGGTGTAATATATTATAGGCTCCATCCTCCAGTGTCTATAATAATGCCTGCTGTGTAAGTTCTCAATAAATGGATATTTAATAAATGAATAGATGTGCAATGAAAGATAAAATATATTCAAAGGGCAAAAAATATTATAAATAAAGACAGATAAAACCACAGGAAGACTGTTTTACTAAGAACTGAAATCAGTGTAATTTCTCTCTGTGTTAAACAAAGCGTGAACCATGTATACTTCCTAGCTCCTATGTTAGACAGTACTAGGATCAAGAGAATAACTTGGCTACCTGTTCTGGAAAGTACTTGCTTCTGCAGTATAAAACTGTGAACTAACTAACGTTATTACTTTAAGGCCCTCCTCTCATTGTGGATTGGAATTTAAAGCTTTTATATTAAAAAGCCTGCCCAATCCCAACTAGCTTCCTATCTTAAAAGACTTTTTAAAATCACCTCATCCAGCTCTGAAAGCTTATAATGCTCTTCTATAACTTCCCCTCTGACATGTTACCAGGACTCTAGCAAGTGTTCACTCTTCGCAGAGTAAGTCTAATAAACTTAGTTTTGCTTCATCAAAGTTGTCCACTGATGGTCTTTTTCAAGAGGTAGCATGTGACTCTTGAATTAGTAACTTTCGAGAGGTAGCAACTGAGGGGGAAGCAGAATGTAACTGGAGCACACCTCAGGGTGGGAGGTAGTGTCTGGTTCTAGTGGTAAGAAGCAGATAACTGGAAAAAATTTGTTGGGGTCTGTATTAATAAAAGTCAAGAAAACAGAAACCTCTGTAGCTATTTCAAATAGAAGAAATTTAACATGGGGAATTGGTTACATGGGTAATGGATTGGTAGAGGAAGACAGAGAAAATGCAAAGGGAATGGCTAGTAATGTACAGTTTAAGTAAATACATGAAGCAACTATGATCACTATGGCTCGTGACAAAAAGATGAAGATGATGTCACCAGAACCCAGATGTGTAGAGTAGTAGGGCTCTGTGGCTATGCTGGAACCACAGAGAAGAGGCTTCCTGGCCGATGTTGCTACTATGGAGAATGGAGGATTGCCTGAGGGATACAGCCACTTCCAGAGAAGGTTTTAGAAGCAGAGCAGGAGGGAAAATAACTTTTCCATTTTCTTGCTTTCTATATCCGGCCAGTGACGCCTACTAGAAGAAAAATAACAAGAAGCCAGCTGTCAAAGAATCCTGGGAAAAGTAGTATGCAGACCCTCAGGTTCAGAATTACAGAGCTGAATAGAGAAAAACAGATGTGGGCTGAAAGATGACAGGTGAACTAGGCACAGGACCAAACAGAAATGTAGATAAGGAACGTGGATTTTTAGAGAGGTTATAAGGATCTGTAATAAGTGTAATTATATGAACAAAGTATTGGGAAATAAGTAGGCTAGCTTTCTTAGTCCTACATGAAACTACTCCACCCCATTCCACTCAACCCACCAAGCTGTGAGCTTTCCTCTTTCTCTACACACCTGTATTGGAGAGAAGGTAGCTTTCTCCTCGGAGAAGGCAATGGCACCCCACTCCAGTACTCTTGCCTGGAAAATCCCATGGATGGAGGAGCCTGGTAGGCTGCAGTCCATGGGGTCACTGAGGGTCACACTCGACTGAGTGACTTCACTTTCACTTTTCACTTTCATGCATTGGAGAAGGAAATGGCAACCCACTCCAGTGTTCTTGCCTGGAGAATCCCAGGGACAGGGGAGCCTGGTGGCTGCCATCTATGGGGTCGCACAGAGTCGGACACGACTGAAGTGACTTAGTAGTAGTAGCTTTCTCCTTCCTACCCCTATAACTCTCTCTGTGGTTAGAGGAGAAACCACAGGACTAGGAATAAGAAATTTTATGACACCACTACTCATTGTCAGTGAATGTTAGAGAGATTTGTTAGAAAGATTTGTAACGGAATTTAGGACAGGGGTGGTGGGGGGGGAAATACATCATTTTTAGCATACTAATGGCCAGAATTATTCTTTCACAAGATGTAAGATCAGATATAAGATATAATATTGGGATGCACCTCTTAATTCTGCCTTGAGTGTTATTACCAAAATTCTGGGATTAAGTGACTCTCTTTCCCTTTGTTCCTGGAAGGGCAGGAAGTTATTATAATGAATCACCTTGTTGACTTTTCTGGTCTCCACCTGTGGTTTTTTTTTTTTTTTCAGAGAAATTATTTACTGTTTTTTAAAATATGTATATACATTCCAGGAGGATAGCATTATAACTTGACATCTATATACACTATATGGCAATCATCACCACTAGTCTTGTTACCACCCATTACCATACAGTTGAGCCCTTTCATCCATTTAGCTTACCTTTTGTTAGATATATGATTTACAAATACCTTCTCCTACTCAGTAGGCTGCCTTTTATTCTGATAATGGTTTCCTCCACTGTGAAAAAGCATTTTGGTTTGATGTTGTTCCATTTATTTTTGGTTTCATTTCCCTGTGTTTTGATTCAAATCCAAAAAATATTACTAAGACTGATGCAAATGAGAATACTGCCTAGGTTTTCTTTTAGGAATTCAGTGGTTTCAGGTCTTACATTCAACTCTAATCCATTTTGAGTTACTTTTTTGTATGGTATAAGATAGTAGTCTAGTTTCATTCTTTTGTATGAGGCTGTCCAGTTTTCCCAACACTGTCTATTGAAGACACTATCCTTTCTCATAAACAAGATTGCCAAACCTCTGTCCAGGCTCACCAATAAGAAAAGAGAAAACTCAAATAAATAAATAAGAAATGAAAGTGGAGACATACCAACTGATACTGCAAAAATACAAAAAAGCGTAAAGAAATACTATGATCCATTATATGCCAGCAAATTCAACAACCTAGAAGAAATGGACAAGTTTCTAGAAACATACAGCCCACCAAGACTGAATCAAGAAGAAATAGATAATTTGAATAGACCAATTACTAGAAGTGAAATAGAAAGTATAATTTAGAAATTCTCTATTAACAAAAGTTCAGGACCAGATGGCTTCAAAGGTGAAGTCTACCAAACATACAAAGAAGAACTTCTACCAATTCTCCTCAAACTCTTCCAAAAATTTGAAGAGGAGGGAATACTCCCCAAAACATTCTATGAAGCCACCATCACCCTAATACAAAACCAAAGAGACCACCCAAAAAACATTATAGGCCAATGTCATTGATGAATATAGATGTAAAAATTCTCAACAAAATATTAACAAACTGAATCCAACAACACATAATAAAGATTATACACCATGACTATATGGGATTCATCCCAAGTTCACAAGGATAGTGGATCTAAAATACGAACCTATCTACGAAACAGCATCATGAACATAGAGAACAAACTGGTGGTTGCCAAGGGGGAAGGCCTTAGGGGAGCGATGTAGTGGGATGTTAGGTTTAGCAGATGTAAGCTTTCATATATAGAATGAATAAACAATAAAATCTTACTGTATAACCCAGAGAACTATATTCCATATCCTATGATAAACAATAATGGAAAAGAATGTATTAAAAAAGAATGTACATATATACAGAGTCTTAACTACTCAGTTTAGTTCAGTTCAGTTGCTCAGTCTCATAACCTATTTTGCAGCTCTACTCAGTTTGGTATAGATTCTGAACTTTCTTGGTGCTCTTAAATTCCCCAGTACACTGATGAAATGAGTTCTCAGAATGAAAACAACTAGAATGTGGATAAAATGTGACTGATCTTCTATTTGGGCTCACTGAACATTGTTGTTGCTGTTGTTTAGTTGGCTCAGTTGTGTCTGACACTTTATGACCACATGGACTGTATAGCCCACCAGGTTCCTCTGTCAATGGGATTTCCCAGGCAAGAATCCTGGAGTAGCTTATAATTTTTCTCTCCAGCAGATCTTCCAGGCCCAGGATCAAACCTGCGTCTCCTGTATCAGCAGGCAGATTCTTTACCAATGAGCCACCTGGGAAGCCCTCCTTGAACATTAAGGTATAGTGATCAGAGCCAACCCTTGAGACAAAACACAATATATGGCAGCATTGTGGGTGGAAGCCCAGCTCTGCACTGACTAGTTGTGTGTTCTCAGGCAAGTCAGGATCAATTCTCTCCTCTGCAAAACACACCTAATAATATTTGTCTCCAGAGGTCATTTTGAGGAATAAATGAGTCAACATGGGCAATGGACAGTCCAAAAATACTAACCCCTTGCATTGTCCTGACCAATTAAATATTGTAATTGTTACTAAAAAATGTATTTGGTGGTTTACGTGTATTTTTCTCTTGGACAAAGTGCCTGATGGGTTCCGAAAGCAGCTGTCATCAAGTCTCAACCTGTTTGACATGAATGTTTAAAGATGCCTTATTTGGCTCCTGCTAACCTCCTCCAGTACATTTCCAGTGGGTGGCAAAGATGGCAAATAATACACTTTAATCCCTCTTATTTGAGGGGCAACGCCTTGTCATGGCACATTGGACTTGACATGTGGGTACACGGAAGGAGATTAGGGTGACTTGAACTCTCTCTAAAACTGTAACATCACTTAACTCTCTAAGGAACAGAATCTTGTTTGAATGGTGTTGAGTTCTGTTTTGTTCACCTGCACTGGGAGAACAGAATGATACACATTCCTCAGTTTTCTCAGACTCAGGCTGCCTAAAGATGAAACATGGGACTTTTCTCAATGATATCTACTTGCCTGCAATTTTTAAAAAAACTTTTCTACAGGCCCAGATCTGCAATTTCTTACTTTTTTTTTTCCTTCTCGCAAGGAATGATCAAGCTTAAAATGAACAGTAACTGAACTGTTCATTTGTCCTAAATCTACCTTCCTCTGATAGTCTCATTAAATTGTAATTTTAGACTCGGAGAGGACTCAGCCTGAGACCCAGAGGTTAACTGCTTTTGCCTCTTATCTTTCCACTACCCTGGTCTCCCCACTTCTGTCTAGTGCTCTTTGCACTTCACCCACTACAAACAGAAAGTATTTAGAGGAAGCTCTACTGATGAAGACCCACTCCAGTGTTCTTCCCTGGAGAATCCCAGGGGCAGGGGAGCCTGGTGGGCTGCCGTCTATGGGGTCGCAGAGAGTCAGACACGACTGAAGCGATTTAGCAGCAGCAGCTACTGATGAAGAGACTGATGCACCAGAGTTCTCCTTCTGAAAATCAAAGCAAGAGGTGACTTCTCATTACCACCATTGACAACCACACCACCCTCAACCCCATCATTTCTCTCTTTTTCTTTAATGGAAAGTTTAAAAAAATTTTCTTTTTGGCTGTGCCATGTGGCATGTGACTGCAGCCATTAAATGAAAAGATGCTTGCTCCTTGGAGGAAAAACTATGACAAACCTAGACAGTGTATTAAAAAAGCAAAGACTCCACTTTTCTGACAAAGGCCTGTATAGTCAAAGCTATGCTTTCTCTAGTACGAATGTGAAAATTGGACCATAAAGAATGTTGAACACCAAAGAACTGATGCTTTCAAATTTTCATACAGAAGCCAGAGGAACATTAAAATGTCAGTTAAATCATGGCACTGTTGAGTTTAAAACCCTGTAATGACTCTCTATTTCATTCAGAGTAAAAGCCCAAATTTCTGCAGTGACCAACGGACCCTACATATTCTCCTCGCCTTCCTTAACATACATTTTGTTCCAGATATGATGGTGTCTTTGCTGTTCCTTGAACAGTATGCTCCCAGTGCACTGAAACTCTTTCCTGTATTTGTTGGTTCATTCCTGTTGCTCCTATAAGCTTTACACAGCTATTACCTCCCTGAGACCTGCACTGACCACCAGTTTTAAAAGTTGCAAACGTATCCCCAGCACTGCCCCACTTTCTTTCTCTCCATGGCACTTGTCGCCACTGTTTCTGTTTCTAGTGAATTCTCTCTTCCTAGATGTAGATAGCTGCCTCTCCCTCTGTCCTCCCATGGGCTTTCCTGGGAGTTTGGACATGGCGTGGGTGGGAGGACAGAGCATGTAAGATGACTAATCCTATTGGATCAGGTCCTACCCTTTTAACTTTTTTACTTCTTAGAGGGCCCATCTCCAAATTCAGCCACACTGGTAGTTGGGGATTCAATATATGAATTTGGAGGGGGCGGGGGGCAGTACACCAGAATCAGGGCATGGATTTTTGTCTGTTCTGTTCACTGGCTACAAAAGTTCTTGTTACATAGTAGGTACTCAAAAATAATTGTCCAGTGAAGGAATAAAATACCTAGCCCATAGGTGGTAGACAGCCTCTAAAATGGTTCCTGGTATCCACACCCTGGTGTAATCCCCTCTCCTTAGGTTATACCTAGCAACTCCCTTCTCGGAGAAGGCAATGGCACCCCACTCCAGTACTCTTGCCTGGAAAATCCCATGGACGGAGGAGCCTGGAAGGCTGCAGTCCATGGGGTCGCTAGGAGTCAGACACGACTGAGCGACTTCACTTTCACTTTTCACTTTCATGCACTGGAGAAGGAAATGGCAACCCACTCCAGTGTTCTTGCCTGGAGAATCCCAGGGACGGGGGAGCCTGGTGAGCTGCCGTCTGTGGGGTCACACAGAGTCAGACAGGACTGAAGCGACTTAGCAGCAGCAGCAGCAACTCCCTTCTAGTGCATAAAAAAGTTACAGAATGTCACTTCCTAGATTATGAAAGGACTCTGGCTTCTAGCTCTGTCCTCTCTTTCTCTCTCATTTGCTGATTCTGATAGAAACTAGTTGCCATGTGTGTGCCATGGAGAGGCCCACATGTCAAGGAACTGAGGGAAGCCTGCAAAAAACTTAATCTTGCTGACAACCACAAAATTGGAAGAGCATGGAAGATCTTCCCTCAGTCAAATTGATTCAAACCCATAGAAACTATGAAATAATGTTTGCTATTTTAAGCTATAAGTTATGGGGTAAATTTTTTATGCAGCAAAGCCTAACTTATGTACCTAATAATACAGGAATGATGACCATGTCTAAAGAAACCTGAACACTTTATCTGGGAATGATCATTTGAAAGTCGAGCTGTCCTTATAGTTTGGTACCATTCAATTGCTACAGGCCTGTTGTTCAGTCGCCAAGCCATGTTTGACTCTTTATGACCCCTTGGACTGCAGCACACCAGGCTTCCCTATCCCTCACTATCTCCCAGAGTTTACCCAAATTCATGTCCACTGAATCATTGATGCCATCCAACCATCTCATCCTCTGCCACCCTCTTCTCCTCCTGCCCTCAATCTTTCCCAGCATCAGGGTCTTTGCCAATGAGTTGGCTGTTTGTATCAGGTGGCCAAAGAATTGGAGCTTCAACTTCAGCACCAGTCCTTCTAATGAGTATTCAGGGTTGATTTCCTTTAAGATTGACTAGTTTGATGCTCTTGCTGTTCAAGGGACTCTCAAGAATCTTCTCCAAGCACCACAATTCGAAAGCATCAATTCTTTGGCACACTGCTTTCTTTATTGTCCAGCTCTCACATCCGTACATGACTAACGGAAAGACCATAGCCTTAACTATACAGACCTAGTCAGCAAAGTGATGTCTTTGCTTTTTAACATACCGTCTAGGTTTGTCATAGCGTTCCTGCTGAGAAGCAATCGTCTTCCCATTTCATGGCTGCAGTCACTATCCACAGTGATTTTAGAGCCCAAGAATAGAAAATCTGTCACTGCTTATACCTTTCCCCCTTCTATTTGTCATGAAGTGATGGGACTGAATGTCATGATCTTAGTTTTTTTAATATTGAATTTTAAGCTGGCTTTTTCACTCTCCTCCTTCACCCTCATCAAAAGGCTGTTTAGTTCCTCTGTGCTTTCTGCCATTAGAGTAGTATCATCTCCATATCTGAGGTTGTTCATATTTCTCCCAGCAATCTTGATTCCAGCTTATAACTCATCCAGCCAGGCACTTTTCATGACAAGCTCTGTATTTAAGTTAAATAAACAGAGTGACAATAAACAGCCTTGTCATACTCCTTTCTCAATCCCGAACCAGTCTGTTGTTCCATACAAGGTTATAACTGTCGCTTTTTAACCCATATACAGATTTCTCAGGACACAGGTAAGATGGTCTGCTATTCCCATCTCTTTAAGTGTTTTGCACAGTTTGTTATGGTCCACACAGTCAAAGGCTTTAGCGTAGTCAATAAAACAGAGAGAGATGTTCTTCTGGAATTCCCTTGCTTTCTCTATGGTCCAGCGAATGTTGGTAATTTGATCTCTGGTTCCTCTGCCTTTTCTAAACCCACCTTGAACATTTGGAAATTCTTGGTTCATGTATTGCTGAAGCCTGGCTTGGAGGATTTTGAGCATAACCTTATTAGCATGGGAGATGAGTGCAATTGTCCAGTAATTTGAAAATTCCTGAGTACTGGTCTTCTTCAGAATTAGGATGAAGATTGACCTTTTCCAGTCTTGTGACCACTGCTGGATTTTCCAAATTTGTTGGCATATTGAGTGCAGCACATAAATAGCATCATCTTTTAGGATTTTGAATAGCCCTGGCAATACAGGTGCTTTTTTCTTCCCATAGCACCCAGCTTGTAGGATCTCAGGTCCCCCACCAGGGACTGAATCTGGGGCCCTGCAGTGAAAGCACTGAGTCCTAACCACTGGACCACTGGGGAATTCTCTTCAGGAACTTCCTGTCTATATTCAAGGCTCTAAAGTAGGAGTTAGCAAACTGTGGCCCACAGGCCAGCTGTCTGCTTTTGTAAATAAAATTTTATGGATCACAGACATACTTATTTACTTCATAGATTGTCTACTCCTACATTTGTAGAATTGAGTAGTGGTGATAGGGATCATCTGGCCAGCAAGCCTCAAATTTTTACTATCTAGCCCTTTAAGAAAAAGTTTGTGTACTCAGAGACAAAGACTAATAAAGAGATCTTGATATCTCTGTCTGTAATGCTTTCTAAGAAGTATACCTTTTGCTCTCTTTTCCCCAATCTTTAAAAGCCCAGTAAGAGGGTCAAATACCTCCCACCTATACATGGAGGCAGGACTACTGAGTGGTTTAGAGCAGCAATCTTTACATTTTTTGGTGATAATCCACAGTAAGAAGTCAATTTTATATCACGACCAAGGATACCAGGTACATATACATGTGTGTGTATATATACACACACACAAACATATACATATAATTTTTAAAATGTATCATAAACCAATACTTATCCTTCATATAAGATATCTTCTGCTATTTTCTATTTTATTTCATGTTACTGCAAGGTGCTGGATTCTCCCACTAAATTGATCTTCCTAATGGGACTGCTGAATGGATGGGACTTCCTGGATGACCATCCTTGGTCAGGGTTTGGTGTGATGTCAGGACAACCTGCCTTCTCATCTCAGCTCTGACTCTCACCAGCTGTGGAATCTTGGAGGCAGAGGCCCTGATGCTCTGAGCCTCACTCTTCTCACTGGCAAATGGGAGAGTTACCTATCTTGGGGATCGCTGTGAGGGTGAACATGAGAAAGTCCATGTAAAGTGCTATGCCCTTGGCACATGGTAATACTTTCATAAAAATAACAACAAATCAACAAATGCCCTTGTCCCAGTTGCGTATTACATTACTTTCGTGTCCTTCCAACTTTGTTGAGCAATAGAGTAAACCTCCAAAGGGACTCCTAACAGAGGACTGACAAAGTCTATGGAATCATTGTTCCTTTTCTGAGACTCAGAAATGAGTTATGTTGGCAAACCAAAAGATTCTGTACCAACTGACGTGAAATGCCTGCAGCCCTATAAACAGTGATCCTTTGCCAACTGGATTTAAGGAAACTCCCTTTTATTCAATCCCACAGCCATTATATTTGCTAAGCATTGAATTCCGCAGTAAGGTAAGTGTGCAACTCAAAAAGCAAACCACATGTAGATTATCCCAGGTAGAAAAAAAACAGTATTTCTCCTTACCCATCCTCTTTTAGGAAGGAAGATCTGGTCTTACTGTTCAAAGTCTTTCACATCTTTTTCCCAAGTTGCTTCTTATTCTCTCTCAGTGCCTCAGACCGCTGCTTTGTTTACATCTTAAAGGCTACTTCTCTCAAGAGAAGATTATAGGCACATTTTAGGAGGCAGGTGAGCCTGAATAAGAGCTTCCGTGCTAGATAAGTGGTAAAGAACCTGCCTGCCAATTCAGGAGACATGAGTTTGATTCCCAGGTCAGGAAGATCCCCTGGAGAAGGAAATGGCAACCAACTCCAGTATCCTTGTCTGGGAAATCCCATGGATAGAGGAGCCTGGCAGGCTACAGTCCACGGGGTCACGAAAGAGTCGGACATGACTTGGCAACTAAACAACAGCAACAAGCCTGAATAAAACAGAATTACGTTCAGAGTCTACTTTGCCCTGTTGTAGTCTCTCCCCCCATGACCTTCAACCCCAGTCCTTTAAATGAAGCTATGATCTTGGTTTCAAATCCCCAAGGGTACCCTGAGAAAGCTTTATTAGGTTAGGGTTAAGCCTAATGTTAATTGTTGCACTAATTTTCATTCTGAATTACAGGGATCATAAACCCCAAATGGAGTTCAAAAGGAAAGGCTGGAGAAACAATCAGCTAAAGCTCATTTGCTGCCAAACTGACTTTACTCCCTTACTTCACCATCAGTCCTCCCACTTTAGACTCTCTGGAGCTGGTGCAACAACAGCCTGGCACCTCTGCTTTCTCAGGAGCAACCTCACAGCCAGCCAGACCCCTCTCCTTCGTGACGTCTTATCCAATTCCCCGAGTCGATCCAAGTCCCATCCCAACAAATCATTTCGTTACCACACCCTCTAGCCTAGAGAGGGAGAAGGTTTTTGAGAAAGTGAATTGTTTCTGAAGAACTTTCTAGCTGTGAAAATTCCTAGCTGTGGACTAGAATGTGTAGGGAGGGAGATGGGTGCCCCTCTAGGGACTGCTGCTCTTATTGTGAAACCCTCATTCTTTCCTCACCACCTAGTGGGACAGTTTCAAGAATCCCACAGTTTGAAGGTTTGTGGAAGGATCTTTGTTTTCCTCTTCTTTATCCCCTGTCCTCTTCCTGGAATAGGAGGAGGAACAGTAATATTCTGCTGTCTGTCCCTAGCTGTTCCCTTGTGAGTCTGTTTTCCCAGGCATAAGTGATCCACTCCAGAGATTCTTCTGTGTCCTTGCTGGGTTCCAGGACATTGTTAAATCATGCAAAGCTTACATGATACAGAAGAAGACTTATCTGTCAGCCACTGAGTGACCTTGGGCTGGTCACCTTACCTTCATGGGCCTCATAATGTAAGATGACAGATTAATTAGCTTAGGTAGGGAATCACTAGCAACTCCAGTTACTTGGTAGTGGCTGCTGGGAGACTTGTGTAGAAAACATCGGTGGGGCCACATTTAGGCTTGATAATTGATTAGTGATATCTGCCACAGATGGGAGGTGAGGGAGAGTTGCCTCTCCAATCATAGCAGCCATCTTTAAACTAAATGCTCTACTAATTATTCTCCATTTTTGATTCCTTTGATTCTAGATTCTGTTACTGAGATCTATCTCAGTTTAAGCTACATGTTTTAAGTGTTTGCCTCTGTGCCAATGAAATGAGGAGAAGGTACAGAAAAAATTTATCTTCTCACCCTTTAAGTAATAAAGACCCAGAAATCTGATCTGCTTCTCTTTGAACCACAACTCTTTAATTAGCTGCAGAAACTGGAGAAGATGGATTCTTTTGTTAGACACAGCCATTGTTTTCCTTGTCCTAAAATGGAGAAAACAACACTTAGATCCTTTTCATGCACCAGGCCATTATGGACAAAATTCTGACTTAATTAGTGAACTTTGAATATTAATTTAGTAAGACTGAAATTAGAGAACAATTTAAAGATTCTCATTTTGAACTGAGTACAAAGGAAAAATTAAAATTAAAGTAATATATTTCTGTAGCTTTTTGAAATCATGAAAAATAATAGTAAGACAGACCATGGAAACTTTTCAGCTTCAATGACATGTGTGCCTGAGAAGAGTAGTTGAGAGGGCTGAACACCTAAATAGAAATAAAATAAACACCCACCTACAGAAAGCAGTAGAAAAAAGGGTAAACATCTATTTGATAGTTAACATACATGTTATTCATGAATGACTAATGTTCAAAAATGTGGAATACGAGAGCATAATTGCCATAAAACTATTCAGAACAAGAGTTAATCTTGAGTTAATTTTGGTCTGGTGGTTTGAAGACACTCCAAAATTTTACAGTGCTGTGGATCCATCAAGTCAAACACCAGTGATCCCTACCCTGTAACAGAGGTCTTGGTGTTTGCCCTGAATCTTCCCTGACTTCGTATCTTGATGTACTTTGGAGAAATAAGGGGCATTTTGCTTGTCATTTTTCAAAAAAGTATCATGCAGAAAGAGGAAAAATTTTTACTGATTTGAAGTTATGTAGAAACAAACTGTGGAAAATTCTTAAAGAGATGGGAATACCAGACCACCTGACCTGCCTCCTGAGAAATCTGTATGCAGGTCAAGAAGCAAAAGTTGCAACTGGACATGGAACAACAGACTGGTTCCAAATCGGGAAAGGAATACATCAAGGCTGTATATTGTCACCCTGCTTATTCAACTTATATGCAGAGTACATCATGAGAAATGTTGGACTGAATGAAGTGCAAGCTGGAATTAAGATTTCTGGGAGAAATATCAATAACCTCAGATATGCAGATGACACCACACTTATGGCAGAAAGTGAAGAACTAAAAAGCCTCTTGATGAAAGTGAAAGAGGAGAGTGAAAAAGTTGGTTTAAAACTCAACATTCAGAAAACTAAGGTCATGGCATCTCCCATCACTTCATGGGAAATAGATGGGGAAACAGTGGAAACAGTGAGAGACTTTATATTTTTGGGCTCCAAAATCACTAGAGATGGTGACTGCAGCCATGAAATTAAAAGATGCTTGCTCCTTGGAAGAAAAGTTATGACCGACCTAGACAGCATATTAAAAAACAGAGACATTACTTTGCCAACAAAGGTCCATCTAGTCAAAGCTATTGTTTTTCCCGTAGTCATGTATGGATGTGAGAGTTGGACTGTAAAGAAAGCTGAGTGCTGAAGAATTGATGCTTTTGAACTGTGGTGTTGGAGAAGACTCTTGAGAGTCCTTTGGACAGCAAGGAGAGCCAACCAGTCCATCTTAAGGAAAATCAGATCTGAATATTCATTGGAAGGACAGATGCTGAAGCTGAAACTCCGATGCTTTGGCCAACTTATGCGAGGAACTGACTCATTGGAAAAGACCCTGATGCTGGGAAAGATTGAAGGCAGGAGGAGAAAGGGACGACAGAGGATGAGATGGTTGGATGACATCATTAACCCAATGGACATGAGTTTGAGTAAGCTCCTGTAGTTGGGGATGGACATGGAAGGCTGGTGTGCTGCAGCCAATGGGGTTGCGAAGAGTCAGACACGACTAAACAACTGAACTGAACTGATTCCTTATAACAGGTTTACTGTAACTTTTATTAATAGAATATCCACATTTTCAATTTAATTTTTTCAGGGAGTGTCCTTTATAAAAATCTATCATTGTGATGTAGAGGTGCATCACATCCAAACAATAAATGCATATTACATTGCCATGATGTGAACAAGATGTTTGTCCCATATCCCCTCACTAAAAAATGACCCACAAAGACATGAATGTTCTCTAGGTGTGTACTGTAGGTTCAGAGAATGGAGCAGAATTAGCTTTACAGGGCCTGGAAGATGGGATCTTTCCCTGATGGGCTCTTTGTCACATAATTCATGGTCTACTTGCATTGACATCTTTAGCCTGAACCATTCTCTGAGTTCTAGAACTTCTTATCTACTCCATGATGATTTAACATAATTTTATATTATTGGTATTATTTGGGCCAGAAAGTTTGTTTGGGTTTTTCCATAAGCTGTTATAGAAAAACCCAAACTTTCTAGCCAACCCAATATTGTGGAGCCTAGTACATGTCATCCCAGGGACAGGGGAGCCTGGGGAGTCGTCTATGGGGTCGCACAGAGTCGGACACGACTAAAGTGACTTAGCAGCAGCAGCAGCACATGTCAAGAATTAGGGGTGCCAAAATAAATAAGATAATGGATGAGATGGACATATAATTAGACAAGCAAACAAGCTGGTAAGAGGGAGGTAAACATACAGTATGGTAGGCAGCACAGAGGAGGGGTGGCCAATCTGTGTAGACTCCGCGTAATGTAACTATGTCTCAACTTGAATTCATTAATTCTGTCCCTATGGGGTCGCTAAGAGAGCGACTTCACTTTCACTTTTCACTGTCATGCTTTGGAGAAGGAAATGGCAACCCATTCCAGTGTTCTTGCCTGGAGAATCCCAGGGGCGTGGGAGTCTGGTGGGCTGATGTCTATAGAGTCGCACAGAGTTGGACATGACTCAAGTGACTTAGCAGCAGCAGCAGCAGCCAGTCATACTTTAAGAAACTAAAAGCCATTGACATGCAAACTATGGAGACCTGATAAGATCTGTGAGAACCCAAGTTCCTTCAAAGCAACCCATTATTATAAAGTCCCTGCAGGTGCCTCAGAAGGCCAGATGAAGAGGGAAAACTATGGAATAAGTTCAGAAAAACTGTAACTTTAGTTCTGACTCTGCCTGTAATCGTATAACCTAAGGCAAGTTACTTCACCTGTTTTTCTGTAAAATTACAACTTGGAAGGGAAAAAACGGGGCTTGGTCACCTAGGAAATAAAAGTATCTGAGGCAGACATTGGCAGTACTCAACCACTGTTTAGGAGAGGACCTTCACCAAAGGGCATCTGGGAGATAGTCTCTAGACTTGTGATACATCAGCTTCCACTATCTCGGTGGTTCACAGCCTTGGCTGTACTTTAAAATCGCCCAGACAGTTTTTGAAGCTATACCTATGTTCAGGGTGAAACCAGAACAGTTAAACTCTCCAGGGCTTACAGCAGTGAGCACTGAATACTTGACTTGTGACATCATGTTCACCAAGCAATCTTTTCTGATTAATATTTGGCTACCTACAAATATTTAACAGGGAGGAAAATGTGCTGGTCAAAATGGCTTTGGATATTTTTGGCCGTGTGGCATTTATAAATCTCACTGTGTATAAATCTCATGAACTGGCCTTTTTTTTTTTTCCTCTGTATCCATCCTGTGAATGGAGTTAATGTCAACTTCTGAGAACAGGCCTGCTGTCATTGTGGGAACACTTCACATGTCTAAGCTGGCAAATCTGTGGCCAGAGGCTGGCTCTTCCTGGAGATCACAGGAAGCTGATGAATGCCAAACAGGCCCCTCGGGAGGTGGGGGCTGCTACCTGTTCCCACGAGAAAAGCGTGTGTGTCCGTGAATTGCTTCATGTGTGGGCAAAGCTAGTGAATGTGTGCTGCCCTTCCCATACCTTCGGGCACCGTTTCCCTTTTTATTCTTCTTTCTTATATAAATAACTAATCTTTTCTTTTAAAAAGAGAAGACCTGGACTATTTAATCTGTAAGATTGCCCTCCAGCAATCATCATCTATGATTGGCTTTAGTATTTCTAAAGAGTATTCTCAACCACTCCTCTAAAGAATCTGATTTTCTGCAGAAGTTCCTAGTCATTTTATGATCCTCTTTGTAAATATTATATTTTTTAAAAAGGGCTTCCCTGGTAGCTCAGCGGGCAAAGCATCTGCCTGCAATGCAGGAGACCCTGCTTTGATTCCTGGGTTGGGAAGATCTGCTGGAGAAGGGATAGGCTACCCACTCCAGTATTCTTGGGCTTCCCTGGTGGCTCAGCTGATAAAGAATCCACCTGCAATGAGGGAGACCTGAGTTAGACCCCTGGGTTGGGAAGATCCCATGGAGAAGGGAAAGGTTACCCACTCCAGTATTCTTGCCTGGAGAATTCCATGGACTGAACAGTCCATGGCTTTACAAAGAGTCGAACATGACTGAGTGACTTTCACTTTTCATCTTTTTAAAAAGGAATACACTACCTTGTTCTCAACCTGGGCACTCAGCATCCCGCCTGGTCACAACAGAACTCATTAAATGCAGTTAAATTAATTTTGCAAAGGCATAATTCACATAATTGCCAAGGATAGATATATATGTGGAAATTGTTTCTCAAGATAAAATTCAAACATCTCAGTATTATCAGAATTTGTCCTTGTCCTAGAGGGACAATAGCCTGAGCAGGTTTTCCCTTCTAGATGATAAAGCTATCTTTTTAGGAAAAAACTATGGTAAAATAGACACACCACACCTTTTAAGTCATTTTCAAGGATTCTGTTCAATGGCATTAAGCACATTCACACTGTTTTGCAGTCATCACCACCAAAGCTCTTCACATTTTTCACCTTCCTGAACAGAAACTTTACACCCAATAACTTCCCTTTCCCGTGTTTCCACAGCCCCTGGCAATCGTCATTCTACTTTCTGTCTTTATGAATTTCACTAATTTAGGTCCTCATATAAGAGGAATCATACACTATTTGCCCTTTTGTGACTGGCTTATTTCACTTCACATAATGTCCTTAAGTTTCATCCATGTTGCAGCATTTGTCAGAATTCCCTTCCTGTTTAGAGCCAAGTAATAAATATTCTTGTGTGTGTGTGTGTACATATCACATACTGTTTATTCATTCACCCATCAAAGGACATCTCAGTTGTTCCTACCCAATTTGGTCACTGTGAATAACGCTATATGAACATGGGTGTAAAAATTGTTTGCCTTCGTTCCTTTTGGATGCAGACTCAGAAGTAGAATTGCTGATCGTATGGTAATTATATATTTAATTTTTTCAGAAACTACTGTATGGTTTTCCACAGTGGCTGCATCATTTTACATCCCCACCAGCAAAGCACAGGGTTCCAATCTCTCCACTTGCTTGCCAACAATTGTTATTTCCTGTTTTCTGGTCATAGCCATTTAAATAGGTGTGAAGCACTACCTTCTATTGGTTTGATTTGTGTTTTCCCTCCTGGTTAATAATGTAGAGCATCTTTTCATATGCTTGTTGGCCATCTGGATATCTTCTTTGGAGAAATGTCTATTCAAGTCCTTTGCCCATTTTTAAATCAAGCTATTTCATTTTTTGCTATTAAGTTGTAGAAGTTCTTTGTATAGTCTAGATATCAATCCCTTATCAGATATATGATTTGTAAATGTGTTTTCCCATTCTTGTGAGCAAGTTTTTCACTCTGTTGATAGTGTTCTTTGAGGCACAGTTTTTAATTTTGATGAAATACAATTTATCTATTTTTTTCTTGTTGTTACCTGTGCTTGGTGTCATATTTAAGTAATTATTGCCAAATCCAAGATTATGAAGATTTTTCCTTACATTTTCTTCTTAAAAGATAGATAATTGATCTTGGCCAGGTTTCTAGATAGTTCTTTAAGCGCAAGCTTTTATTTGATATTTATAACAATTGGTATCCATGACTGTTAGGTGGGGCTCATCCTGGACTCCAGACTTTACTCCTACCAGATACAAGATTACACAAGTTTTTCATGTCTGGATACCTTAGTGGTGTTGGTTCTCAGTTTTGGATGTTTTTGCTGTTAAAATGGCAAGGCTTTCAAAGATCCCTGATTAGTTTTGCAGAGGGAAGTATGCACTATTACTACCTTTTCATGTCCTGTATTTCACACACTCCCTTTAGCACAAGCTTTGCCTGCCACACATCACAGAACATAATGTGAGTTACGAGTCCCCAGCTGAAAACTGGAGTGTGTAACTGCATCACGGTCCATTTCCAACCTGTAGATCCAATCTCCAAAGAGGCAACTGAAAAATGTCCCTATGGATTTCAATATAATATAGTGTTGATATTTTTTCCTCTTAGAGCTTACAGCAACTAAAGATTACATTGAAACTTTAAAGGAAGAGAGCAGTAAGAAATGGGCAGACAGTTCCCCAACAGGTTTCTGACAGGACTTGGACTTAATTATTTCACAGTGACAGTAATGTAACCGAAGGAGGGGAGAGGGAAATCATTAAGTACAGATTTGAAGACCTTGGGGATGATACTACATGTAGGTAGTTTTAAAACTGACTTATGCCTATCACTCCGTTCCTTGGCAACATTGTTACCTAGATTATAAGTAATACCAATGAAATGTTAATAAATACTGGAGTGCCAGCTCATCTGGCAAAAAGGTGTCAGTTTAGTTGGGGCTTATCTGCATAACAAAAACTGCAAAATGATTAACTCATATGACATCTTTTCTGTTCCTTCTGATTAAAAAAATTGTTTTATTATAGCACTAACTATATTTTAAGGAGTAAAAAATGATGGTTGGATTGATTAATTCTGAATACTGGATTTGTGACATAGCATATAGTGTTACAAAATGACAGCTACTTGTGTATGTATCTGTGTGAGTTTCTTGAGTTGTGAACCCTTTTTTTCATTCATCTTTATACGGCAGGACCTGGCATACAGTAAACACAAAATCAACTTACTTATTCAACAGGCTTTTTTTTTTTTTTTTTTTTGAGGCCCACTATATACCAGATGCTAATACGGAGATATTTATCCTGGAGAAGCTATAGTTAGTAAGAGTGACAAGCATCTATTATCGATCAACAATAAAAATACAGTTGCAGTCATAAATGTTAAAATAATGAGCTGGTGTTGATGAATATAAGCATTAGAATGTGCAGTGGCTAGTGCAGATTAGTTTACAATTCTTTGTGTTTGGAGATACAAGTGCCAG
This sequence comes from Bos taurus, assembly GCF_002263795.3. Taxonomy (NCBI): domain Eukaryota; kingdom Metazoa; phylum Chordata; class Mammalia; order Artiodactyla; family Bovidae; genus Bos; species Bos taurus. The sequence goes on from NC_037330.1 coordinate 81,149,140, forward strand.
GTAGAAGTCAGATCTGTGTCTTCCCACTGGCAAACCAAGTTAGAAAGCTCACTGTGTCCTCTCCCTGAAAGAATTCCAGGAGGAAAGGCCCATGAACAGTTGGGCTTTGCAGTTTATGTGAAAGCCTTGCAGGCTGTGGGAAACGCTCAGGGAAGTCTCATCCTGACCTCTCAGATCTCCCCACAGTGGCTGAGGGATTGTGATGAGGTCTCCAGCTCCAGGAGTTTGCTTTGAAAAGTTTTGCTCTCTGCTCTCCTGCCAGCTTGCAAGCTGGAGATGTCTCCTGCTGAAAATAGAAGCAGGATAAAGAGATGGGAAAGCAGAAGGTAGAAAGGGGCTGAAGGGGAGTTACTCCTAAGGGACCCAAGATAGAAAGAGAGGGAGGAACTGAGAGCAGGAAGGAGGCACTCCCTTTGATTTGCGGTGTCCTTTCTCTGCTAGGAATTCCCATGCGCTGCTACTGATATCTCCTTTAATCATCCCCACGACATTGTGAAGGTATCCACTATTATTTCCAATTTCACACAGACAATCATTCATTCATTAAATATTCATCCTCCTCTCTGTGAGATAGTGAAGGACAGGAGAGACTGGTCTGCCGCAGTCCATGGAGTTGCAAACGACTCAGTGATCGAGCAACAACAATTTCTCTGTGAGGCCCTGTGGGCGGGAGGCCAGGAGACACTGTGTAGGTTCTATTAGGGGAAACCGAGGCCCGGGGAGGCAGGTATGGAGCTCAGGGCTGCTGCTTCGTAGCGAGTTTTTCACATCGGGCCAGGTTGGCACTGGAGTAGTCCACTGGTGTGATTGGACAGCCTCCTCAACCGGTTCAGGCTAGGGGGTCACCAGGATGGCGGAAGTGGCAGGGTACTGACTTCACTCCCATCTACCAGGCTGTGCTGCTGGCTAGGGGCAGGCCCAGGCGCCATGCAGGGAAGAATTTCTCTCCTACTTGTGAAATTACTCTGATTGAAGCCAGGGAGATTTACAACCTACTGAGATCTGGAGCTTGAATATCCAAGGAGGGGCATATGAATAAGAACGGAAGTCCAACAGATTCTGTGAAATTTTATGATTTCATTTTCATTTCAAAGCTTTGAGAAGGGTTGGGTGGAGGAGAGGGCAGCAGTCCTCGGGAAGGCCCCTCCCCCGCTATCCAGCCGCAGGAAGTGAGCCCCGGGGGGGGGGGGGGGGGGGCTGGACCCAGAGAGAGGGGTGGGAGAGGTGTGACCCCCCGGGTTTTCTTTTGGAATCTGAATTGAAAAGACAAAACAAAATTGAACCCAACAGTTCTCGCCACTGTTGTTCCTAGAGTATTTGGCCATTGCTCTCCAGTTGGGATCAAAATACTGTACTTTTGAGTATTATACACTTAAGCTTTTTTTTTTTTTTTTAATAGTCGCTAAATCCTGTCTGACTCTTTGCAACCCCGTGAACTACAGCACGCGAGGCTTCCCTGTCCTTCACTCCCTTCTGGAGTTTGCTCAAACTTCTGTCCATTGAGTCAGTGATGCCATTCAACCATCTCATCCTCTATCGTCCCTCCTCCTCTTGCCCTCAATCTTTCCCAGCATCAGGGTCTTTACAGTGAGTTGGCACTGTACTTGTATTAAAAATGAGTAGGCAGAGGCATAGGTAGAGAGGGTGGTAAAAAGGAATTAATAAAGAGCTGTGGGTGAATATGATAGGGGTTGAGAATGGGCTCCAAGATGAGATAGATCCAATTCTGATACTTCTATAAAAGTTAGAACCTGTTTCCCATCGTAATGGGAATAATAATTCCCACCACAGAGGGTGTTTCATATATTTAAATGTCTCTCTTTTGCTTGCCATTCTCTAAAACAAATTAGACCATGCCACTCATGCTTAAAGCTCTCAAACATTCCCTCATTATACTTGGGATTAAAAAAAAATGTTAAAAAGCTTAACAAGCCCTGACACCAATACAAATCACATGGATTCTCAGCAGTCTACCCATCACATGCTGCTTTTCTTTTCATAAAATTATCATTACTTGTGGATTATACAGGTGTTCTCTTAGTTATTGTTTGCCTCTCCTATGGAAGTACAGTCTCTCAGAGAACAGGGATTGCTGCTAATTTTGTTCTTTAATCCACCATATAATCACATGATACCTGGAACTTAAGTTCAAGAAATATGTTTTGAACAACTTAATGAATGGATGAATGAAATGTGTCTGATACACAGTAAGCTGTCAATAAATGGCAGCATTTTCTATCCCTATTGTTAGTGGTAATGAGAAGTGGGGAAGGTGGACCTCCTATACATGAAACAGCTGGAGTGTTAAGCAGCTTTACTGTTCAAAAGTGCTTTTGCAAGCAGTGTCTCATCGTCATCCTCACACCAATCTTAACAGGGAGGCAGGCCAGGTGTCCTAATCCACATTTACCAACAAGGAAACTGAACTATAGAAAAAAATGTTCAGCTTCCAAGTCCCATAGCCAGCTAAGCAAGATCAAAGTGCTGATGCTCAAATGTTCCTGTTTATGTGGCCAGAAGGAACCCCAGAGCCACCTTCAGCACAATGCCAGGCAGAGCAATCACCCATCTCTGGGCCTTCCTTCTGATCTGGGGGAGAAGAGAGGTGTGGCCTTCAAGGTGACAGGGGATATTTAAGACTTAAGGAACTATCCTTCTAGCCACCTTCTCTGTAAAAATGTTTAAAAAAAAAAAAAACCCAAACACAGTAAAGCAGAAATGCCAAATGCTGCCTGACAGTGTTCAAACTCCAGAGCCTCTGCCTAGAGACAGCTCAGAAGGACACACAGACACTTACATTGTCAACAGAGGCAGCAGGTGAGCAGAGGTGGATGAAGACTTCCTGAAGTGGGATTGGAGTTGTGAAGCAAAGCCCTCTGCCCTGAGCCCCCAGATCCTCCCAGTCCATCGTCTGGGACCCTTTACAGTCCCCCTCCTCTTGAAGGCACCATCATTCGGTGGTTGTGTTACTGTTCTATGGCTGCTATAGCAAATCACCACAAACCTGGAGGCCTAAAATAACACATTTGTTCCTGCTCGGTTCTGGAGGGAAGAGGTCCATAATCTGTTGAGATCAAAGTGTTGGCAGGGCTGTGCTCCCTCTTGGAGGCTTTAAGAGAAAAATCTCTTCCTTGCCTCTTCTAGGTTCCAAGGGCTACATTCCTTGGGCTGTAGCCACATCACCCCAGTTTCTGCCTCTGTGATCATAGTAACTTCTTTTCTGCAGTCAAATCTCCCTCTGACTCTCTCTTATAAAGACACTTGACTCTGTTTAGAACCCACCTAGATAATCCAGTGTAGTCTTCTCCTCTCAAGATCCTTAACTTAATCACAGCTACAAAGTTCCTTTTTCCATATAAGGTCATATTCACAGGTTCTAGAAGTTAGGATTTTTTGATCTTTGGGGAGAATTTTAGGTTAAAACAATACATTGGAAATCACTTTCTTAGCTAGGTTCCTCATTTGACAAGTGAAAAAACTGATGCCCAGAGAGGAGAAAGTCCAAAGTCACAGGACAGGTCCAGAAAATGCTGTATTTAAGAAGTTGGGCCTTGGTATCTATCTATCTAATGGAATATTACTCAGCCATAAAAAAGAATAAAATACTGCCATTTGCAGCAACATGGATGGAACTAGGTAAGATCACACTAAATGAAGTTAGTCAGAGAAAGACAAATTTTCTATGATATTACTTATATGTGGAATCTAAAAAAACAATACAATGAATCTCTACAGAAAACAAACTCACAGACATAGAAAGCAAACTTATGGTTACCAAAGGGGAAAGAGGGTAGGGGAAGGCTGAATTAGAAGTACGGGATTAACAGATACAAACTACTGTACATAAAATAAATACTCAATAAGGATTTTCTGTATAACACAGAAAACAACATTCAATATTTTATAATAACATAATGTAAAATATTGGAAAATAATATATATATACACATACATAACTGAATCATTTTGGTGTACACCTGAAACTAAGTATTATAAATCAGCTATACTTTAACTTTTTAATTAAATAAAAAGAAGGTGGGCTTTTCTCTATACCATACAATTGTGATTCTAGAAAAGCCATTTTAAAAGGAGGATTGGGAATAGCCTGATGTATACATCATATTATCCATTCATTTTGAAATTCTGTTTTATTTTTGAAGAGAGGTTGGACATTCCACTACTTACCCAGCATGCTCTCTGAAAATTTCCAAAGACAGGAAGATGTGTTAACCTATTTTTTCCCTGTGGTGGGTAATTAGTCTGGGCTCTTGAAATCCTATACAATGGCCTACTTTGGAGAAGCAGCTAAAAGCAGCTCTACCTCAAACCTATTCCCTGATTTTCACAGTGTGAGTACATGTGTGTGGGCACCCACACAAATATGGAGGAAATGACGAGTCACATAGAAAGTCACTGCTGTGTGTGCAGACAGAGCCCACCAGCTGGGAGGCAGCCAAGACGGAGGAAACGCAGAGCACCTGCAAGGCACCCCTCCCAGTGTAATCACAGCTACATGTATATGCACAGCTCACAGGCCACACCAGAAACCCACTCCCTACACGCAGGCTTGGCAGGAATTCCCAGTTCTGTGGAAGAAAAGGCCCTGAAATGTCTGTCCTGTCTTTATCATCGTCCATGTCACCACAGCCGTCCCTGTCCTAGATCTCACCCCCAGCTGCACCCTCCCCATAAGAGCCGTAAAACCAACCAGACAGGAAGCCCTGCCTCTCCTCTTTCCTCAGGCATTTTGCCCAAGACCTCCTCCTCCTCTTTTATTTACCAGCCTGTCATCCTCATTTTTCTTGATTTTATATCCAGCCTCTTGATACCTGATTTTCGTCCTTTCTTGGCTTATGTCTTAGTTTGAGTTTTTCCAGAAGGAGAGTTAAGCCTGTAGTTTAGGTGAGAGATGCAGGTGTCTTTGGTAGGAAGGGAAGACAGACAGCAAAGTGTGCCTGCTGAAGTTACACAATAAGGTAACTGGATCATTGTCCTGCAGGGTTGCTCTGGGAAACAGTGCAAACCACATACCTCCCCAAGGAGAGAGGGAGCTGCAGTATTTATACACCAGTTCCAGATAGTCTTAGGTGAGGGCTATTTCTGGGGGCTGAGAATTTCCCAGAGCTCTTGTCTGCCTTTCACAGGCACATTGCAGCTTTACATGATGCTGGGAAACGAAGCCCTCAGGCACAGGGATGCAGATGCTGGCAGTTGGAAGGTGCAGGGTTTGGGAGATCTGGATGGGCACTGATAGTGTCTGCCACAGGTTGCCAGGTTTGGCTCCTTCCTCAGCTTTCTATTCCAGACTCAAGACAGTCCCATCACACAGCTTCTTTGATATTTTAGAACTTGGAAATGAAGAGGCAGAGTGAGTGTTAGTTCTCTGCTTCTGAGGAGCACTATCTCCTAATGTTTGAATAAACCCAGGCTGCTATGGGAAAAAGGAGGCCAGCACACTAAGAGAAATAAACCCGAGCGGAGGAGAGTCTTCTGTTGGGTTCTAACCCACGATTCCAGTTGCCTTGAGATCCAGCTAAGTCCCCCTCTCTGAGCCTTTCAGGAATTCGCCTCTTCTGCTTAAGCTATTAGAGTTGGGTTTTTTCCAAACTCAGATAAATTCTGACTAATGTACTCCTGAATGGTTGTGAATTGCTCTCCCCTGCCACTATCCACAAATAATAACAAAATGGTGATAATAATAAATATTGTACTGCTACTATGTGTCAGATATTTTCTAGACACTTGGGTATAAAGGGGGAAGTGATTATTTTTTTCTTATGAACAGAATTTGCCTGCCCATGACCCTAGATTATCTTTCTTGGTTTTCTTTATCTTCTCTAATAGCCCTTCTTTGAGCACCCATACTCGCTGGACTATGTGTTCCGTATGCCCCGTTCCTACCCAGCCCTTGATGGGGGCTCTGTCTTTAAGATATATTTCTTTTCTCAGCCAGTGTGAAATAACTGGTGCCCTCCCACTACATTTCTCTATTAAAAAAATAATTTCCATGGTACTTCTGAAATTTAATTTCTTTTAGCAAAGAGAATAGACATCCATTTTAAAAAAAAGTTGAAAAAATGTCATGTGTGGTAGTCAGGAGCCTTTCAGTTTCAAAAGGAGGATTTATTGACTCCTATAGGAAAATTATTAAGAGTAGTCAGCCTCAGGTATAGCTAGATCTAGGATTTTAAGCAATGCCATTAATACTTAGTGCTGGCATGTCTCTCTGTTTTCCTTGGTGCTAGCCTCATTCTTCAAGTGAGCATTAGCCAGAGGATAACCTCTTTCTTCATGCCCGGCAGTTTTAGGATGACATCCTATAGGCAAAATCCTAATGCTAATGCTTATTAGCTTTCATTGGCCAGGTCTTGTACCAGCTCCTTGACTTATCACTGTGGCCAAAAGCATGTGGTCCTCTTATTGATCATGCCTGGGTAATGTGACCATATTTGAATTCACAGGGAAGAGTTAGTTTTCCATGACCCACGTAGCCTGGCTTTGAGAAGTGAGTCTCTAATGGAAAACAGGAAAACTCTTTCCAGAGAAGTGGAATGGATGCAGGGCCCACAGAAATATTATACTGTGCAAATACCTAGCTGAGAGAACACTTTCGTACATGTGATTTTCAGGCACATTTTCTGCCAGTCAATAACGAACTGTAACGTTTAACCACAAATCCATAAGTTCTCCGTTTTTCTGGAGAAAAAGTATAAAGAGAGCAAAAAGATAGAAGGACCTGAAGTATGGTGAGAGTTTCCTGGTGTTAAGGAGAAAGAAGCATTTATAAAAGGGTGGCAAGGATGCTCAGATGTAATTCAAAGACAGAAGGATTATGTCTTAGCTGGTTCTATTTTCCTTCAACTTGGTAGGTGATATGAGTGGTACTCAAAATATCTTGCATGTGTATGTGTATCTGCTGGCTTTGTATAAAGGAGCTTTTCCTCTTGGCCCTTTTAATTGGAAGACTGCTCTCAAACACATTTGGCAAGATTCCATGGGATGAACAAGTTAAGTCAGGGAGAGAGGGGGAACTTGGAGAGGCACTCTGCTCTTAGCATCAGGAGACCTGAGTAGCTTTGGATAGCCATTATCATTCTGCATTTTCCAGAGTTTGAAATTTTCATTATAGATTCTTGCTACTTGCCCAGAAGCACTATTGTATTAACTTTCTGTTTAATAATTCAGTTTGATCAAAGTATGGATTGTTTGTGGGAGGGAGACTAGCTGAGACTTCAAGCAACTCAAGATTCATTAAATCCTGGAGCAGGTCACTATGCAGATGTCAGGAGAAATTGTCTGCCTGAGATCAGAAGACTTACCGTCCACAAAATAATGGCTAGCATTTACTGAGGCCTTACTAAGAGCTTACTAAATGAATATTAACTCATGTAATCCTCATGACAATTCTGCATGCTGGATTCTATTAGCACCACTATTTTACAAATAACAAAACTAAGAATCCACAAATAAACAACTTTCCTAGGCTTGCGGAATGAGTAAAGTGGCAGAGTCGGGATTAGAACTCAACCTGTCTGCCTCCAAAGTCCACAATTCTGTCCTCCAGAATCAGCCTTGGCAGACTTTACCTTTGGAAGGCATATGCAGCATATCTAGTTCTACCTCTCATGAGCACAGGTACTTCTGATGGAGAAACCGCCATCCAACCTTACTACTTGAATCCCTCCAGTGATGGGGTACTCATTACTTGTCAAGGGTGCCATTTAGATTGTTGATTAGCTATAATGATTTTTTTAAATTTATTTTTAATTGAAGGATAATTACTTTATAACATTGTGTTGGCTTCTGCCATGCATCAACATGAATCAGCTTTAGAGATGCATATGTCCCCTCTGTCTTGAACCTCCTTCCCACCTCCCACCCCATCCCACCCCTCTTGGTTGTCACAGAGCACTGAGTTTGGGTTCTCTGCATCATACAGCAAATTCCCACTGGCTATCTATTTTACACATGGTAATTATATATTTCAATGCTGCTCTCTCAATTCGTCGCACCATCTCCTTTCTCTACTGTGTCCACAAGTCTGTTCTGTCTGTGTTTCCTATGCTGTGCTATAACGATTAAGTTGCTTTTTCTTTCCCCTAAACTAAACTCCAACTACCCTCACTGTAGCTCTCATTCTTGATATGAGTGAGGATTGCCCTGTACCAAACAAGTATTATGGGCCTGGTTCTGAGCTAAGCATTCTCTTAAGCATACTCTCAACTACAAGTACAGGAGGAGACTCAGAGAAACTTGCCCAGCATCACGCAGATTAGAATCCTAGTCTGACTCCAAAATTATCCCCAAGGAAACAAATGTCTGCCAGGAGCAGAATCTTTGCCTTTGAAGTATTTTATTTGGTTACAATTCAGCTTTACTTACTGAGCCATAGTCTTGGTTTGGGGGCTTGGGGTGGGGGATACCAGGCTTTGAGGACTCACGCACAGATGTATGTGAGACAGAATGAGTACTTCCCAGGAATTCCCCATCTAAAAAATCACATAGATGAATATGTCTGTGGTCTGAGGCCCAGCTAGGATCTAACTTCACAGAGAGGATGCCTTCAGCTGGGGTCAGATGGAGCAGCTGAGAGAACCCTGTCTACTGACCGTCTCCTCTATGGATATACCATGGGCTGACCACAGGTATCTCCAAAGTGTTTTCTTCTGTTTCCTCCAAAGCCTTTTTTATCAGAATGCTTGTGCTCTGGGAGGAGGAGCTCTCCATGAAGATCTGCTTCTGGCCTCAGTGCTGAAGGGTGGGAAAAGACCTGAATGGACAAGCTGAAGCAAGCACTGGGAGGGGCCAGTGCTGACTGCCTGGGGCATGGCAGAAAGCTGCCAGCAGCTAACATTTGAAGATAGTTATCGCTACTTTTCTATAATCCAGTACTGTGTTCTCCAAACCAAAAGCCACTGCAAGCTTCCTGATGCCCTTAAGCAGGGTTAGTCACTTAGCATTCTGTACACACCCTGCTCTCTGGCTCACTTCAGCACATTGTATTATAATTGTGCTTACATTCCGTTCTCCTTCTCTAGAATGCCAGCTCCCAAGACTAGTCCTACCTAAAAATCTCTGCCCCACGTTGGAACATCACCCGAAAAGTGCTTGGCCAGGTACTTATCACACCACACATTTCACTTATTTTTTTATCCATTGTCTTTCTCTCCTCCAATTGAAATACAAGATCTTTGAGTACAGGCACTTTATCTGTTTCACACAGAAATGTGTCCTCAGCACCTAGGACAGTACCCAGTAAAGTGTCGATTCTTGGTATTTGATAGGTGAATGACCTTCCCTGACTGAGAGTGGAGGGGAACAGGGTGGGGGTGGGGCAAGAATCAGAAAAGGGCTTGGTTCACCCAGGTACCAGATGCTGGTTAGGTTCTGCTGCTGCTACTGCTGCTAAGTCGCTTCAGTCGTGTCCGACTCTGTGCGACCCCAGAGACGGCAGCCCACCAGGCTCCGCCGTCCCTGGGATTCTCCAGGCAAGAACACTGGAGTGGGTTGCCATTTCCTTCTCTAGTGTATGAAAGTGAAAAGTGAAAGTGAAGTCGCTCAGTCGTGTCCGACTCTTCGCACCCCATGGACTGCAGCCTACCAGGCTCCTCCGTCCATGGGATTCTTCAGGCAAGAGTACTGGAGTGGGTTGCCATTGCCTTCTCCAGGTTAGGTTCTAGTATCCTTTATTACTAGTAACCTTTATTGGGTTAGAATGTGAGTCATCTTCCTTCTTATTGTCATTTTAAAGGTATCTGTTTAACAGTGTTTGAAACAATAACCTACTAGTTTGATGAAACAATGAATTAGAAAATAGACCATAAGTACAATGCTGAACGGAGAAGGCAATGGCACCCCACTCCAGTACTCTTGCCTGGAAAATCCCACGGACGGAGGAGCCTGGTAGGCTGCAGTCCATGGGATCGCTAAGAGTCAGACACGACTGAACGATTTCACTTTCACTTTTCACTTTCATGCACTAGAGAAGGAAATGGCAACCCACTCCAGTGTTCTTGCCTGGAGAATCCCAGGGACAGTGGAGCCTGAGGGGCTGCCGTCTATGGGGTCACACAGAGTCGGACACGACTGAAGCGACTTAGCAGCAGCAGCAGCACAATGCTGAAAAATTTTAAATACTGCCCATTAAGAAAACCCACATCACTGTATATGTTAACAGGACGTTAAATGAGACTGCTTCTGTTTTCTTGAGAGTTGGAAAACCAGAAGGCAAAGAACACCTATATATCCTAAAGAAGCGCTAGAAAGTTGTGCCTGACATGCTAAAGAGGTTTCTCCTAGAACTAGTTTATACCCCAGGCTGTAGGAAGGGTGATTTTGGAGAAAATTGTGGACATGCTAATTTTCTTCTTTCCCTTTACTTTGTGCCATGTGAAGAGAGGTTTGTGAGAATCATTCGGACAGGTTGACATATGTTCCCTGGAATTTTGAGGACCCAGTGACTCTCAAGGGAGAAATCTAAATGCTATTGCATGTGATTGAGTAAAATGCAGAAAGGGCTGTCCTTATTGCCTATGGCCAGTCAAGTGGACCAGATAAAGGCCTCATGGAAGGCCAGCTGGGGATCATCTTAAATTGGACCTTTCCCAAAGAAACTACCTGAAGTGATGACATGACTGGCACAGGGAGGTGGACTACCCTATGACCAGCTGGAAGAGGCGATGCCTGTCCCAGGAGAAATTTAGGAAGGAGGTCCACTTGCAATCCCACTCCTGGGCATATATCTGGAGAAAAACATGATCTGAAAGGATACATGCACCCCAATGTTCATTGAGCACTGTTTACAACAGCCAAGATGTGGAAGCAACCTAAATGTCCATTGACAGAGGAATGGATAAAGAATGTGTGCATATATACAGTGGAATATTATTTAGGCATTAAAAAGAATGAAATAATGCCATTGGCAGCAAGATGACTGGAACTAGAGAGTGTCATACTGAGTGAAATAAGTCAGACAGAGAAGGGGAAATATTGTATGGCATCCCTTATATGTGGAATCTAAACAGAAATAATATAAATGAACTTACTTGCAAAACAGAAATAGACTCACAGTCTTAGAAAATGAACTTTTGGTTGCTGGGGGAGGCATAGTTAGGGACTTTGGGAAGGTCATGTACTATTGCTATACGTAAAATGGATAACCAACAAGGACCTATTGTATGGCATATGGAACTCTGTTCAATGTTATGTGCCAGCCAGGATGAGAGCAGGGTTTAGGGGAGAATTGGATACATGTGTATGGCTGATTCCCTTCACTCTCCACCTGAAACTACCACAACATTGTTAATTGGTTGTATCCCAAGACAAAACAAAAAGTTTAAAGTTTTGAAATAGAAAAGAAAGAAAAGGAGGTTTAGCAAGGAATCTCCAAGGGACCTGTTAAAGTGCCCACAGGAGAAGAAGCCAGCAATTGTGCCTCTGGTGGATAAAGAGAGTCCAAAGCTAGGGCACAACTGTATTAGTAAAGTAAGACTCTTCTTATCCTTAACTTCTTTCTTCCTTCTTTCTGAGCCTTGGGGAGCCCGAAGCAGCCACCAAGTGGAGGGGGAGGAAGTAGAGTGAGGGGAGAAGGAAGCAGCAGCTTTGCCCCCATCTCCTGAGCCAATACTTTAAAGTTCTGTGCCAATCATTCTGCTGTGACTTCCCTTAGTGGCCAGAATTCGGAGCCGGAAGGGGCCTTCCACTTATGTGAATGCTTGTTAAGCACTACTCAACCTAGGAGGTCTTCAGTTGCAAGCAAGATGAAATCTAACTCAAGCCAATTTAACATTACATGGTACTTACAGGCCCACACAATTGAAAAACTTATATGGAGGACCACTCAGTGGTAAAAAAACCCACCTGCCATTGTAGGAGACATAAGAACCATGGGTTCCATCGCTGGGTCAGGAAGATTCCCTGGAGAAGAAAATGGCAACCCACTCCAGTATTCTTGCCTGGAGAATCCCCATAGACAGAGGAAGCTAGAGGGCTATGGTCTATAGGGTCGCAAAGAGTAGGACATGACTGAAGTGACTTAGCACACGAAGGCTACTAGGTATGGTTTGTTCAGAGCTTTGGTTTCAGTTCACTGTATCTTCCTCAGCTCTGGACTGGTCTTCATCCTCAAGCTTCCCTCATGGTATGAAGATGGCTGCAGGCATCTCCTGGAGCAATGTGTCTCCTTATCCACGGCCTGGGGAGAGATATACTTTTACGAATAATCAAAGACAAACCCAAGCTTCTCTCTGTTTGGAACAAGTTAGGCCCCATGTCTATTCCTGAACAAGAGTAGCTCCAAGGACCATGAGATGACTCTGGTGGCTTGGACCACTGGAGCTGGATGGGGTTAAATCCTTCCAAATAGCATGGCTGCAACACCTTGGGGGTATGTGTGGAATGGATGCTGTGGAGGCAAACACCTGTTCAGTATAGTAGGGTATTGAACTCAATCCTTCCTAGTGGCAGGTCCCTTCTGATCTAGCAGTAACAAGGGAAAATCCTCAGGGTCAAGTTGTGAAATCCCTTGTCAAGCTGGAGGTACCTGTTGAGAAAGACCAAGTGTACTTCCCAATGGTTTGCTCTTAAGAACATACAAACCTCATGAATTCATAAGAAAAGACTACCTCCTCCCAGACTATGCAAGGAGTCAGGCAGTTTTTCCCCTAAAGCTTGCAGGGTTACACAAGAGGAGGCTCACTGAAGTCTAAAGGGTCTCATACAGTTACCACATCATCTAAAGGGTTTCTTATGGCTAATGCTAGCCTGGAACTGCTGACCACAGGGCATGTATCCTTGGGTCCTGGGACTCGGTCACCCCAATGCTAAGGTGGCAGCAGGGAAAATTCCAGCTTGAACTCATTTCCTGAAATTTCCTTTGGCACACAATAGAGAAAAAGAGAGTCATCTTTTCAACTTGGGGCAATAATCCATCTCATATAATTACATTAAGATGGCTTCTCAAACGCTCTGTTCCCACCATCTCTTTGAAATGCATTACAGATATGAGACTAGAAGAAAGCTGAGTGCTGTCTGCAAAGAGCTTGTAAAAAGTTTCCGTTGTTATAAATGCAGAAAGGAAATATGCTAGACATTAGCTTTATGTCACAGTCCAGCTCTTCTAAGAATGGTCTCCTTATAAAGAACTCTCACTCATCACAGACCACACTTTTATACTCTTCCCTTCTCTGAGAAATTTCTGCTGAAGTCAATAATCGTATCTTAGGTTGATGACTTTCCCTGGAAAACTTTCCTGCTCAGGATTCATTCTTGATGTTACTAAAGTGGCCATGCATCTAAGTTTCTCTAGGACAGGTTATCCACGTTCTAGTTTAGCATTTATCTCAGACAAAAACATCCTGATTTTGACAACAAATTTTGTGGTCATTCTAGTGGTTATCCACTTGGTTTATGCTGCAAAGCATACTGGGAGATGGAGAAAAAGATGGAAACAGATGGGGCCAACCATAATATATCACTGCAATTTCTAGTATTTACTATGTGTCAGGTCCTGTATTAAGTGCTTCATGAGTTTATATCCCATTTAATCCTCATAACGACCCTTCAAAGGCAGCAGTACTACTATGCTTATATGAAAAAACAGAAGTAAAATTAAACAAATGGCTCCAGCAACTTGGCCTGGTTATTAAATGGAAGCAATGGAATTCAAACTCAGACTCCAGAACTAGAGATTTTAATTACTATATAACATTGATGCTGAGGTTAACAACCAGAAAGCATAGCAGTCCTTCTGCTAGACACAGTCTAGGGTCCAAATGACGGTGCACACCAATGCTGGGATCAGTTATCTGTATCACTGAAGACGCTTTTATCTTTGGGCAGCAGAAAAATCCAACTCAAAATGGTTTAAGCTGTATTAGCTCACAAAGGAGAAGCCCTGAGGCAGGGAGGCTTCAAGCTGGGTGGGTGAGAGTTTCGGTGGCCTTGGTGAGGACCCAGTGGACTCTTATGTCCACAGCATTTGGCTTCACCACAGGCTGGGGTCCCTCTTCGTTGTACGGTTGCTGCACTAGCAGTCAAGGGTACACGCTTCCTTGTTTTCACCCAGTAGGAAAGAGAGGGTGGCTTCCTGTGATGTTTAAGATGGAAAAAATATTTTTCCCAAAACACCCAGTTAGTATCTCATTGCTCAAAATGGCTTAGACCTGCACCTCCTTAGACCAGTCACTGGCAAGGAGGTTACTCTTACACGTTTAGAATGGAGTGGAATGGCCTTAGGGGCCTCAATTGCAGTGTCTACTAACACAACCAAGGCAGAACTGGGAACCCAGAGGCGGGAAATTCTGGGCAGTATTAACCTTTGGAGCCCTGGTTCTGGAGTTAATGATATGGGCTTAACACCCCATTTTTTCACTTTCCAGCAAAAACTTGAGCAATTTTCTTCACCTGTCTAAACTTCGATTTTCTCCACTGTAAAAAGAGGATCAATAATAGTATCTGCTACATTGGATTGCTCTGAGGATTACATTAAACTATTTAAAATAGGTAAGAGCAGGGAGCTCAATGCTTGATCCATAGTAGGCTTTTATGAAACATAAATTCCATCCCCCTTTATGGTAGACTAGTATAAAAGACCATCTCAACCCCTACCACACCCCAGACTCTATAGGGTATATGTATATAGTACAATTTTTATATAACACTGATATTTCTGCCTTTTATTTAGATCTGTTTTTTCTGTTGAGAATCTTGGTAACCCCACTTCCTGTGGATATATGAGGAGACATATTGTATATTAGTCTTAAGAGCTGGTTTAAGACTAAATATTAAAAAAAAACGAAGATCATGGCATCCAGCCCCATTACTGCATGGCAAATAGAAGGGGAAAAGATGGAAGTAGTGACAGATTTCCTCTTCTTGGGCTCCAAAGTCACTGCAGACAGTGACTGCAGTCATGAAATCAGATGATTGCTTCTTGGCAAGAAAACAATGACAAACTAGACAGGGTGTTGAAAAGCAGAGACATTACTCTGCCAACAAAGATCCATATATTCAAGCCTATGGCCTTCCCAGTGGTCACGTATGGTTGTAAGAGCTGAACCATAAAGAAGACAGAATGTCAAAGAATTGATGCCTTTGAACTATGGTGCTGGAGAAGACTCCTGAAAGTCCCTTGGACAGCAAGGAGATCAAGCCAGTCAATCTTAAAGGAGATCAACCTTGAATATTCACTGGAAGAACTGATGCTAAGCTGAAGCTCCAGTAATTTGGTCATTTGACGTGAACAGATGACTCATTGGAAAAGTCCCTGATACTGGGAAAGATTGAGGGCAGAAAGAGAAGAGAGGATCAGAGGATGAGCTGGCTGGATGGCATCACTGACGCAATGAGTATGAACCTGGGCAGACTCTGGGAGATGGTGAGGGACAGGGAGGCCTGACATGCTACAGTCCATGGGGTCACAAAGAGTTGGACACTACTGAGTGATTGAAAAACAATAACATCAATATCCTATATAATCTTAGGGTACAGACAGAGTGTGTCCAAGTCTTTGCCACCCAATGGACTGTAGCCTGCTAGGCTTCTCTGTCCATGGAATTTTCCAGGCAAGAATCCTGGAGTGAGGATCCAGGATCCTCCAGGGCATTTTCTGCATCTAGGGCTCAAACTTGCATCTCTTGCATTTCCTGCATTGGCAGGCAGATTCTTTACCACTAGCGCCACCTGGAAAGTCCCAAGAGACAAAACATGGCACAAGAAATCAGAACAAAGAAGCCAGGGCTTAAAGCAATTAGGAAGATAAGAAATGAGAGTAGTTGATTCTCTTTGGTTCTTATTCTCCAGGATCTGGATGTCAAAGAGTTTAGAAGTGGTGAGGGAGACAGGTGGTTTCTGCTCCAAGGAGCATTCTGAGAGCTGAGCAGCTGTGTTGTAGGGGACCTTAAGTATGATGAATAGACCATGTGTTTTAAGCCAGGCTATAAGGCTGGCTATATGCCAGTCTCTGTTTTGATTTCTCTTTTATTCTTACCAATCACAAGGAAAAGTGGGCTTGAATGTGCCAGTCTTTGCTAGTGAGACTTATGGGACAACTCCTACCTGGGCCCACATTTGAGCTGCAGTATCAAAGGAGCAACAGTACCCAATGTAGTCAATGTGGTGATGGCAGTGGTATTTAATAGAAAAATCTCAGAAGGAAAGAAGATTTTCCAACAGTGGGTAGTCTCCTCTACCTTTATGGAGAGTCTTCTTACATCACCAATCTTGGAGACACCAAGATATTAATAAGGAATCAGAAGTGAAGTGAAAGTCACTCAGTTGTGTCCAACTCCTTGCAACCCCATGGACTATACAGTTCATGGAACTCTGTAGACCAGAATACTGAAGTGGGTATTTTTCCCTTCTCCAGGGGATCTTCCCAACCCAGGGATTGAACACCCAGGTGTCCCACATTGCAGGCAGATTCTTTACCAGCTGAGCCACAAGGGAAGCCCAAGAACACTGGAGTGGGTTACCTAATCCCTTCTCCAGCAGATCTTCCTGACCCAGGGATAAAATTGGAGTCTCCTGCACTACAGGCAGATTCTTTACCAACTGAGCTATCAGAGAAGCCCAGTGAAAGTTGCTCAATTATGTCTGACTCTTTGTGACGCCATGGACTGTATAGTCCATGGAATTCTCCAGGCCAGAACTAGAGTGGGTAGCCTTTCCCTTCTCCAGGGGATCTTCCCAACCCAGGGATCGAACCCAGGTCTCCCACATTGCAGGCAGATTCTTTACCAGCTGAGCCACAAGGGAAGAATATAAGAATCAGAGGGGTCTCTTATTTGTGATTAACAGTCTCTTTGTTAGAGCAGGCCCATGGCTGGAGAGTTCAGTATCCAGCAGGACATGAGCCAGAGAGCAGAGCTTGAGAAAATGGGCTAACGGTCAGTTTAGGACTCTAGTTCTAGGGGGCAGATGGTACACAAGCCACAAACCAGAGGGGAGAGGCACAGATCATTGGAAGTGGCAGATAGGATGAGGGGAAGGCTTCAACGCAACAGCTTCATTCAGAACATTCTAGAAAACCATTTGCCAATTCCAGACTCTACCTTCTAGTGAGAACAGGCTGATGGCTCCCCTCCACAGTCAGTGAAAGCTACATGAGTTTCCTCCCTCCAACTCCTCCTTCTTAGTGTACTGAGAAGCTACATTTCAAAGGTGATATGGGGCATTAGTTTTCTGAGACATGGAGCCTCTGAGAACTATGAAGATATCTCTGGGATTGAGAATAGAGGGGGATAAAGTTGGGAAGACAAACAAATAGGCAGATTTCAGGGATTCATCACCTTGACCCCAGGAAGTTCCACTTTCCGCTGTTTTGATGAGTGCCTTGAAGAGATTCTGGCACAAAATAGGTACTCAGTAAATCAGTGAATTCATGTTTCAGATATTGCAGCTCTCTGTAGATTTTCATTTGATGAAAGGATTCCACCAACAAAACTGTAAGCATGAAAGTTACTGCTTTAGAATATTTTTAGAAGATGCCTGTCCCATATAAGAAGGAATAAAGACTTGTTTGCAGGGATGGCTCTCCACTTAGGCTCAAAAGCCAACTTGGTTTTGAGTTTTAAAAGAAGTCATCAGATATACAGATGGTCAATAGGCACATGAAAAGATGCTCAACATCACTAATTATTAGAGAAATGTAAATCAGAGCTACAGTGAGGTACCACCTCACATCAGTCAGATGGCTATCATCTACAAATAACAAATGTCTGAGAGGGTGTGGAGAAAGGGAACCTTCCTATACTGTTGGTGGGAATGTAAATTGATGCAATCACTATGGAAAACAGTATGGTGTTTCCACAAGAAACTGAAAATAGAGTTGCCATATGATTCAGCAATCCTACTCCTGGGCATATTTACAGAGAAATCTCTAATATGAAAAGATACATGCATCCCAATATTCATAGCTTTACTAGTTACAATAGGCAAGACATGGAAGCAACCTAAATGTCCATCAACAGATGAATGGATAAAGAAGATGTGGTATATATATACAAGGGAATACTACTGAACCATCCAAAGAACTAAATAATGCCGTCTGCAACAATGTGAATGGATATAAAGCTTATAATACTAAGTGAAGCAAGTTAGAGAAAGACAAATACTATTAATATGAAAAAAATTAAAAAGTGAAAATGTTAGTTGCTCAGTCATGTCCAACTGTTTGCAACCCCATGGACTAGCCTACCAGGCTCCTCTGTCCATGGAATTCTCCAGGCAAGAATACTAGCGTGAGGAGCCATTCCCTTCTCCAGGGGATCTTCCTGACCCAGGTCTCCTGCATTACAGACAGACTCGTTCCCATCTGAGTCACCAGGGAAGCCCTACTATTAATTTATGATATCACATATGTGGAGTCTAACACATGACGCAAATGAACTTATCTATGAAACAGAGACAGATGCACAGGCCCAGAAAACACATTTGTGCTTGCCAAAGGGGAAGTAGGGTGGAGGAGGGATGGATTGAGTATTTGGGATTACCAGATGCAAGCTATTACATATAGAATGGATAAACAACACGGTCCTACTGTATAGCACAGGGAATTATATTTGATATCCTATAATAATCCATAATGGAAAAGAATTGCCCTTTCTAGACTGTGATGACAGCTGGATAAGAGCATGTTACCAGAGGGAGTGATTGGCATTCTTGGTATATTTTTTTATTTTTTGGAGAAACACAAGCTCTCTGATTGTTCCATAACAGTGTTCTTTATTTCCACAAAGGACACGAATAAAAATACATTTGAAGTGGCTGCTGTGAGCAAGGTACCTTCACACCTTATATGCCATGTGATCACACTAGAACCTTCAGAGGTGGCTATTATTATTCTCCTCATTTTTAAAATGAGGCACAGGAAGATAAAGTACCTTACCAGTGATCACACCAGGAGGCAAACACAGGACTGCACTCACATTTGCCTGACTCTAGTAGGCATACTCTTTTATATTGGTTTTCATGGTAGGAAGAGTGATTTTCAATATCTATGAGAGTAAATCATTTTTGAAGGGCTGCAGAGAACTGAGATCCATTAATAAAGCAGGTTACATATTCCTCTCCTCTAATAATATTTCATTAAATAAATTGGATACTTAACTGCTTATAGTGCTTAACGGTGAAGCCGGCCTGGAGGTACAGGGGAAATTGCTCATCTTTGTCCCCACTTATTCATTGGTAATTTTGTGGCAACATACCTGGGTCCAAACCCATGAGAAGATGTCAGGAGTGGGAGACAGGCAAGATTCCAGTGGCAGTAGAAGTTAAAAAAACACTTCTAAAATTTATATGGAACCACGAATGACCCTGAATAGATGAAGAAATCCTGAGAAAGGGGAACAAGGCAGGAGGCATCACACTTCCTAATTTCAAACTATACTATAAAGCTGTAGCCATCAACACAGTATGGTACTGATATAAAAGCAAATACACCAGTGGAACAGAATCAAGAGCCCAGAAATAAATTCAAGCACAGAGAGTCAATTAATATTTGATAGAGGAGTCAAGAATACTCACTGAAGAAATAGCAGTCTCTTCAATAAATTGTGCTGGGATGATTGGGGATATTCATTTTAAATAATGAAATTAAACCTCTATCTCAAGGTTTACAAAAATTGAAGTTGATGAAAATTTAAATGTAAGATCTAAAACCATGTAACTCCTAGAAAATAGCATAGGAATAAAGTTATTTGATGTGGGTCTTTGTAATGAATTTTTTGAAAATCTCACCTAAATCTCAAGCAACAGAAAATAAACATGTGGAACATCAAACTTAACAGCTTTTATACAGCAAAAGAAACCATTAACCAAGTGAAGATATTTGCAAGCCATAAAACTGATAAAGAAGTAAGTATTTGTTGCTCAGTTGTGTCTGACTCTTTGTGACCCCCATGGATTATAACCCACCAGGCTCCTCTATCCATGGGATTTTCCAGACAAGAATACTGGAGTGGGTTTCCATTTCCTTTTCCAGGGGATCTTCCCAACCCAGGGATCGAACCTGGGTCTCCCAAGTTGCAGGCAGATTCTTAACTGTCTGAGCCACCAGGGAAGCCCTAACTCTTTGATAAAGGGTTAATATCCAAAATGTATAAAGAATTCATACAACTCAGTAGCAAAAGGCCAAATTACCCAATTAAAAATGGCATGGAACAGAACAGACATTTTTCCAAAAAAAGATATTCAAAAGTTTAACAGGTATATGAAAAGATTCTCAACATCACTAATCATTAGGAAAACACAGATTAAATCCATAATAAGATACCATTTCATGTCTATCAGGATGGCCATCATCAAAAAGACAAGAGATAATAAATGCTAGCCTAGATGTAGAGAAAAAAGAAACTTGTGCACTGTTGGTGAGATTCTAAGTTGGTATGCTGCTGCTGCTGCTGCGTCGTTTCAGTCGTGTCCGACTCTGTGCGACCCCATAGACGGCGGCCCACCAGGCTCCCCCGTCCCTGGGATTCTCCAGGCAAGAACACCGGAGTGGGATGCCATTTCCTTCTCCAAGTTGGTATAGCCACTATGAAAAACAGTACAGAGATTTCTCAGAAAATTAAAAAAGAACTATCATATGATCCAATATATGAAGGAAATGAAAACACTGTGTTGAAATGATAGTGAACCCTCATGTTCATAGCAGCATTATTAACAATAGCCAATACATGGAACCAACTGAAGTGTCCATCAACGGAAGAATGGATAAATACTATATAATACAGACACACTGGAATATTATTCAGGCCTAAAAAGGTGAGGAAATCCTACCATTTTCACCAACATGGCTACACCTTGAAGACATTATGCTAAGTAAAATAAATTAGACAGAGAAAGACAAATATTGTATGAGTTCATGTATATGTAGAAACTGAAAAAAAAAAAAAATACCCCAAACTCATAAAGAGATCAGATACGTGGTCATCAGAGGTGGAGGGTAGGGGAGAAGTAATTGGAGAAAGCTGGTCAAAAGGTATAAATTTCTGGTTATAGGATAAACGAGTACTAGGAATGTAATGTGCACTGAGCTGACTATAACACTGCTATATCGTACAGTATAGGAAAGTTAAGAGAGTAAATTCTAAGAGTTCTCATCACAAGGAGAAATTTTTCTTTTCTTTTTATTTTATCTACATAAGATGATGGGTGTTAGCTGAACCTATCTTGATAATCATTTCACAATATATGTAAATCAAACCACTATGCTGTATACCTTTAACTTATACAGTAATGTTTGCCAACTATTTCTCAATAAAACCGGAATAAAAAATTACCCAGTTAGAGGAAACAGGATATTCTTGGATACTCTGTTAAAAACAGTTTTCAATGAGAATTCCAGAGCAGCCATAATGTTAAACAGATGTATAATTGTCCAGACTTAATGTAAGAAGGAACAGTCATTGTATATAATACAGAATACTTTGTCTTTATATTATTTTCCCCAGCAACATGGATGAACCTAGAGATTGTCATACTGAGTAAAGTCAGTCAGTCAGAGAAAGACAAATGTCATATAATATCACTTACCTGTGAAATCTAAAAAGAATGCTACAAATGAACTTATATATAAAACAGCAAGAGAGTCACAGATGTATAAAACAAACTAATGGTTACTGGCGAGAAGGAGGAGAGGGATAAATTGGGAGGTTGATATTAACATATACACACTACTATATATAAAATAGATAACTAGTAAGGATCTATTGGGAGAAGGCAATGGCAACCCACTCCAGTACTCTTGCCTGGAAAATCCCATGGATGGAGCAGCCTGGTGGGCTGCAGTCCATGGGGTTGCTAGGAGTAGGACACGACTGAGTGACTTCACTTTATTTTTTCACTTTCATGCATTGGAGAAGGAAATGGCAACCCACTCCACTGTTCTTGCCTGGAGAATCCCAGGGACGGGGGAGCCTGGTGGGCTGCCGTCTATGGGGTCGCACAGAGTCGGACACGACTGAAGCGACTTAGCAGCAGCAGCAGCAGCAAGGATCTATTGTATAGTACAAGGAAATCTATTCAATACTCTGTAATGACCTATCTGGGAAAAGAATCTAAAAAAGAATAAATATATGTATGTGTATATCTGATTCACTTTGCTACACACCTGAAACTAACACAATATTGTAAATCAATCATACTGAAATAAAAAATCTTAATAAAAGAATGTATCACAAAATATTTGTTCATTCTTTGTCAGTAATTGACATTTGGGTTAGTTCAAGTGTGGGGTATTCTGAACAAAAACTTTTGAATATTAAAAAATATTGCTTTCCCAATAAAAATATAGAGATTTAAAAAAACGAGTAGGGAGATAGGGAAACACATGGAACAGAAGAGCAAAAGCCAAGAAAATGGGCCACTGCCTCTGTTCCTTTGTCAAACATGAATGGCTGGCTCAGGAAATGCTGGATTTGAGGGCAGAGAGAGGGTTTTCTGCCTTCCGAGACTCTTGGTTTCCCACTGTTGAGTCAAATCCAGGGTGGACAGAGGAGATGACAGAGTTGAAATCCTAGCTCCCTTCAACCACGGATGTCCTTACACAAATTACTTAATTTGTCCAAACATCAGTTTTATCTTCTATAAAATAGGAACAATTCCTCTTACAGTTATTATTATATTATAGTTATTATGATGACTGCGAAGCTTACAGAATATAATAAATTAACATAAGGGCATAAAATAAGTATTCTGCGAGTAGTTTTCTTTCTCTTTCCTTCCTTACTTTGTCCCTCTGAGTACCCCTCCCTACCACAATACCCACTTGAAATTCTGATTATAAGGCTGCATCTAGCTCTATAATTTCAAGGTTTTAATTTCTAGAAAGCTGTCTGCAAGGGACCTTTCTGCTTGCCCTCAGGAATGTTCCACTCTATACACAGGAAGCAGTGATCAAAATTTGAGTCAGTGCAAACCCAGGAAATGTGGCAGAGAATCAAACCTAGAACTCCTTTAGATCAAAAAAAGGCATTGTGAAAGGGCCCGGGGGAGGGCTTTCATAAATGACTGGTGGAAGAACTGATCAAATGATAATAAGAACAGAGATTTATCTGGATCTCAATCAAATGCTGTCAGGACTCTTGCCTTCCATATTTCATTTCTGTTTTTTGGAATACTGAATTACCTTCCCCTACACATGGGTTTCCTTTGCTTGGTGGAAATCCTGGCTATAGTTTCCAAATTTCATAACTTGTGGCTTCTTCTTACCGTGTGGGAAAGACTGGTTCACTCTCTCTCATTCATGTCAACAATAAAAATAGGGACTTCCCTGGTGGTCCCGTAGCTAAGACTCTATGTTCCCAATACAGGGGGCCTGAGTTCGATCCCTGGTCAGGGAACTAGATCCCACCTGCCACAGCTAATAATTCATGTCCTGCAACTAACCCCACATTCCAGCAACTAAAACTCAGCACAGCCAAACAAATAAATAAATATTAAAAAAAAACATGGGGCTCAGGATGAATGATTTGCTTACCCTTGGTCTATTCAATTGTGACTTGAAATGGCATTTCCAAGAATGTGGTGACACTCACTCAAGATAAATGGATGGAATTCAGATAAGAGGATTTCCTGGGAAAAAGGGAATTTTGTTTCTAGACTAAAACAGAAGGGTGTCAGATAGATAAAGCAATAGATGTCTTCTATAGGAAGTATAAATTCCACCAACAGTGTGCTTGACTGATTACAGTCAAGCTAGAATATCTCAAACCAGGAAATGACTACACTCTACAGGTGAGATGTCCTACCATAATATTCCTGGGCTATCCCATGAATATAAGTTATCCCATGCATGATAAGTTACTTCAGCCGTGTCTGACTCTTTGTGACCCCACAGACTGTACCACGCCAGGCTCCTCTGTCCATGGGATTCTTTAGACTAGACAAGAATACTGGAGTGGATTGCCATACCCTCCTCCAGGGGATCTTCCTGATCCAGAGATCGAACTCATGTCTCCTGTGGCTCCTGCATTGGCAGGTGGATTCTTTACCACTAGCACCACCTTGGGCTATCCTATAGGTAAATCTAAATTCCTGGGGTGCAATGTTCTAGGAATGTGTGTTATTTCCATGGAGAGTGTTAGTCTAATTGAAGCGATGACTAAACTAGGCATCACTGAGACCTCCTACCCTGTGAAACACATGGTTTTCCCTCACCAAAGTTGAGGACCAAGGATGGTGAGCTGACCTGGGGCAGGGGAACTTGTTAGCTCATCAGTGGTCTGTAAATTCATTCATTCATCTATCCATCAGTTCAGCTCCCAGGAGGCCCTGTGGATGTCCACCAGGATCGGCACTGGCTGGCGCCGGCTCATGAGAGCTCCCAGGTGCGTCTCTTCCCAACTCCACGATCAGGGACATGACGCTGTAGCTTGGAATTTGCCACAGTGGGAGTGTTGACAACATGGAAATTGGCAAACTCTACACAAGTTACCTTCATTGCTGCACTCGCATTACCCAACAGAGTCTGGCACATAACAGCCTTGGCAAGTATTCGTACTTAGAATGTTTATATTTAATTATTGAATGATTTAACTGTTATCTGTAGATTACTCAGAGCTAACACCACAGGCTGTATGCTTATGTTCCAGGTATTATGTGAGGTACAATGGATACTCATCTTCTCATTTAATTCTCTAACAACCCTGTGAGGTACAACTACTATCCTCATTATACAGATAAGGATGCAGAGGCATAGAGAGGGCAAAGAAGATTTTGAAGGCCATGAGCAGGGATGAATGAGTACAGTGAACCATATCTTGTAGGCAACCAACAACCCAGACCAGTGGTGAATGATGAAGAAGCGGGTCACAGGACAGTGTGTGGCTCTGGTTCTGTGTGTGTGTGTGAATCTAGCTGGTCTGAGATTTCTTAAATTGGCAGCTCCAGGTAAGCCTGTCTGCCAGCACCTTGGGCAGGACCTTGGGCTGCCAGTTTTCTGAAGGGTCCAGATCCTCCCACCCTGGGGCTCTGTTACATTAGGATGCTGCTCATCAAAGAGTTGTTTTATTTTGGATACAGCTGCAAAGGCATTTGCCAGGGCTGGCCTGAGGCCTGGCAAGGGATTGTAAGTGGCCAGACTTGAAAGCTGAGAAAACCTCAAAAACCCAGTGGTTGGTAACCTCCTGAAACTGGCAGCTGCCAAGGACTTGGCAGCCAGGAAACCATCAGGTTGGGTCTGATGTGGGGCCCTAGCCCAGCAGAAGTCAGGAAAGGAGGCTTTCACCTCCGTTTCAGTAAATTCTCTCCCAGCAACCTGAGGCACTGCGGTCCTGACAATGCCCACATACCTGCCTTGTTTCCCTAGCCCAGCAAGAAGGCAGCTGAGCCTGACAAGATGGGCAGTGTCCTCACGGGCGCAGACGGCTATGTGTAGACCCAGACCACACAGGGCAATATGGGGGTGGGGTGCAGACAGGATGGCATTGTTCTGAGCCAGGGCAAGGGCGATGGCATCTGTCAGTGTGCTGTGCTGTGCTTAGTTGCTCTGCTGTGTCTGACTCTTTGTGACCCCATGGACTGTAGCCTGCCAGGCTCCTCTGTCCATGGGGATTCTCCAGGCAAGAATACTGGAGTGGGTTGCCATGCCCTCTTCCAGGGGATCTTTCCAACCCAGGTATCGAACCCAGGTCTCCTGCATTGCAGGCAAATTCTTTACCAGTTGAGTTAACAGGGAAGCCCGGCACAGGTTAAGCCTGAGTACAGATCTTACTAGCTGTGGGGTGACAGGCCCAGAACATAAGTCTCCAAGTCTCAGTCCCCCTTCCCCATGCCCCCACACTTATCTCCCAGTGTGACTGTGAAGGTACATGAAATAATACATCAGAACCACACAAGCTTTATTATTGTAAGAGATCAGTTTCCATCACAGATTAAGGTGTGGACTCTAATTTAGGAGGTCACAGACTCCTAGAGAGTAAGCATATGGTGGTGTCTTGAAAGTGGTTCATTCCAGCTTTCATATCTTACAGGAAAGGAAATTGAGGCCCAGAAAGGTTACACAACTTGTTAGATCAGCACTGCAGCTGGAATCTGGCAACCTGGGTTTTCTCACTGATCCGGGCATCATTCTCAATTGGTGATAAGGCCTTAGCCGGGTCTGAGCATTTGTAGGCTGTGTAGAGGGTGCTGGTTTTTTATTGGGGTCGGGTAGGGAGTCTAGCGACCATCACCAAGATGCAGCTCCCCATCCATCCACATTCCTGGTGACAGAAGGGGCTCAGTATACAGTATACTGGTTTAATTGAATCAATAACTGTACATGCCCCTCAGAGGATGCACAGGTTTCGGCACGAAACACAGCAATGCTTCCAACCCAAAGTTCCTGTTTTCTTTTACTTGGGCATGCCCCACAACTGAAGAAGGCAGCATGGAGAAATAGAAATGACACTAAGCTGGGCCCAGATGATCCAGGTTCAAACACTGGCTCTGTTACTGTCTAGCTGGTTGAAATTAACTAAGTCATTGACTTCCTCTGAGCATCAATCTGCAAAGTGAACAATAATCCCTGCCTTGCCTACTCTATAGGGAAGATTCCATGAGATTCCCTTATTCATAACCAGCACGATTGGCAACTAGTTTGTAGTGGGGACAAGCCTGGACTAGGGCCAGACTCCCTGGCTTCAAATCTAGTCAAATGCTTACCGACTAGCTGTGAGACCTTGGGCATTACTTGGTCTCTCTTGCCTCATTTTCCTCATCTGTAAAATGGGAATATTATTATCCCGTAAGATGATGACTGAAGACTACAAGAATTCATGTGATATGTTTAGAAAAGTACTCAAGAGTAAGTTTTCCATCAAATGCCAGCATTTTATGATTAGCTTAGAGGGTAAGTTTTTTCCAAACTAAATTCTCATGTGCCCTTATTTGCAGGAGTCTGTTGTTTCCCTCATGGGTCCTTCCTAACTTATACTCTCCCACTGATTCTCAGTCCATTGCCCAGTGAGTTCAGAATGTCCCCAGACCAACTGCTTCCAAATGCCCAGCAGAGACAAGAAACAAGAGAATCCCGTCAGGCCTCAGTGGCTCGTGCTTCTCACCCTCACCTTGCTGCCTGGTAGTACACTATCACTCAGATGCTCACTCGCCCTGGTGACATCTTTGCCACTGGGACCCTTGACAAATACCAGCAGCACCCCTTCTTTTGGCTCTCTCTCTATACTCTCTGATATCATACTTGCAACACTTCTCAAATCAGTACCTCTTGCTGGGAGGCTGGGTCCAAAGTTCTCCAACCTCAAGTCCACCTGGTGCCAGCTTGAGCTTTCCTGGTGAGAACACTCACTGCACCCTCCTACTGTGCTAACCTCCATCAGGCTCTCACTTCCATCCTCCACACTCTGTGATACTCAGGGATATAGGTTTGGGTTCATAGCAGCTTCCTTCCCCTCAACCCAGGAGCCAAAATCAGGCAGGGAGGGATGGCCTTGCTGTGTACTTCCCTGTGGCAATAAGTGCCTTCTCCCCTTACTTCTGCTAGGCCAAGAAGCTCCAGTGTCTCCTGTCAGAGCAAAGGTGACCTGCCCTGAGGTCATGCCTGGCGTGGTGGGTGAAATGGTAACCCATCCAACAAATACGCCCACCCAACATATATGTCTACCTGGGACCTGTGAATACGTCCTTATTTGGAAAGGGATCCTTATAACCATAATTAAGACTTATTTTGAAAAGACATCGCCCTATGTAGAGAAAAGGGAACCCTCTTACACTGTTGGTGGGAATGCAAACTAGTACAGCTACTATGGAGAACAGTGTGGAGATTCCTTAAAAAACTGGAACTAGAACTGCCTTATGATCCAGCAATCCCACTGCTGGGCATACACACTGAGGAAACCAGAAGGGAAAGAGACACGTGTACCCCAATGTTCATCGCACCACTGTTTATAATAGCCAGGACATGGAAGCAACCTAGATGTCCATCAGCAGATGAATGGATAAGAAAGCTATAGTGCATATACACAATGGAGTATTACTCAGCCATTAAAAAGAATTCATTTGAATCAGTTCTAATGAGATGGATGAAACTGGAGCCTATTATACAGAGTGAAGTAAGCCAGAAAGAAAAACACCAATATAGAATACTAACGCATATATATGGAATTTAGAAAGATGGTAACAATAACCCTGTATACGAGACAGCAAAAGAGACACTGATGTATAGAACAGTCTTATGGACTCTGTGGGAGAGGGAGAGGGTGGGAAGACTTGGGAGAATGGCATTGAAACATGTATAGTATCATGTATGAAACGAGTCGCCAGTCCAGGTTCGATGCACGATACTGGATGCTTGGGGCTGGTGCACTGGGACGACCCAGAGGGAAGGTAGGGGAGGGAGGAGGGAGGAGGGTTCAGGATGGGGAACACATGTATACCTGTGGCAGATTCATTTCGATATTTGGCAAAACCAATACAATATTGTAAAGTTTAAAAATAAAATAAAATTAAAATAAAATAAAATGGCTTTAAAAAATAAATAAAAAGCAGAAAAAAAAAAAAGAAAAGACATCAGCCTAGATTACCCGAGTGGACCCTAAATCCAATGACAAGTGTTTTATAGAAGACAGACCAGAGGAATATGCAGACACTTGGAGGTGGTGGTCATGTGAAGATGGAGGCAGAGACCGGAGCATTGCTGCTGCAAGCCGAGAAACACCTGGAACCCCTAGACGGTGGAAGAGGTGAGGATGATTTTCCTCTAGAGCCTCTGGAGAAATGGTGGTCATGTGGGCACCTTGATTTCAGATTTCCAGCCTCCAGAACTGTGAGAGAATAATTTCTGTTGCTTTAAGCCACCTAGTTTGCAATAATTTATTGCACTCACCCTAGGACACTAATACCTGGGGTCCACTCATGCTGAGAAAAGGCCACACCTTCCTACATCCTGTTCTGAGGACATTTATTAAAAGTCTGCTCCTCATGTGCTGGGGCTGGGCTGGGGACACTGGGAAAGGACAAAGCATGCCTTGTGAAGCACAGGGTGCCCTACACACAAATGTACAGCATTAGCTGCTCTGATGATTGATTTTATCGGATCTGACTCTTAAAGTTGGGTTGGGATTTTAAAAGTTGTCAGAGCTTAACCTTGAACTTCCCAAGTTCAGACAGTGATAATACCCAGCTTTAAATTAAGCCTTTTGTGCCAGGCACTGGTCTCTTTGGTTTACATATGTTATTTCACGTAACTCTCATAACAATCAGAGGTGCCTACCACTAAGATCCCTATGTAGAGATGAGAAATTCAAGTGCTGGGAAATCAGATATCTTGATGCAGATTCCACAGTAAGTAAGTGCAGGAACCAGGCATCAAAGCTGGGCCCGCTTCTCTAACCTTTGGCCCTCTGATCACGATGCCTCACCAGTCACTTAGCAAGAGCTTAGATATCAATATAGGAGCTAGGTGCTGGGGCCACAAAGATGAGTATAATGTATAGAATATAGTAGGAGAGATTAAAATGTTAACAAAGTATAGTAATAGGATTGTCCAAGTTCTGCTTGGAATAAAATTAAGAGATGAGTCTAGAAATTGGGAGAGACTGATGTGGGCAAGCATTAAGGAGTTTATTCTGTAGGTAGGGCTGGGCTACAGAAGGCTTTAGGCAGGGCTCTATAGGGTGCCCGGGGAAGGGGCCTTCAAGGAGAGGTGGGAGGAGAAAGCACAGAGAGAGACTTTTTGGACTTCACCTGATTTGGTTCATCAAGATGGTCAGGGGTTAATCGCTCTTCTCTTCCTCCCTGACCTGTTTGCTCATACTCCTTCACTCTGAGCCTACAGAACACATTGGACTTTCTAGGGTCCTTCTGGTCTCCTAGCAAGTCCGTAACTGATCAGCTTTACTTTGAGCCAGCTCCTGAATTCGAGTCTTTTCTAACTGACCTGGTCTCTCAAATAACATTCTCTTTTATGACTCCCTTTACAATTTCTTCAACCTGGACCAAATTAGCATTCTTTCCAGTCTCCCATTTCCTATTCTCTTCTAATTCCTTGTAACCGATTCTCAGCTGCTCTGCAGCTGCACATAAGAAGTCATGAAATAGTTCATTGATTTTTATTGCCCACCATTGATGTGCAGGGCTCTGAGCTACACACCACAGAGGATAAACAGATGTGGCTGTCTCCACCTGACTAGGACCTTATCTTCTTCTTGTGTTAGCGCAGCACCTGACTTTTGGAAGATGCTCCATATTTGTCAAATGAATGAAGAAATAGTTTCTGCCTTTTATAAGCTTGTAGTGTAGTTAGGCAGAGAGGTATAGTGATATCTTTCTCAGCTGACATCACTGGGGAATGAAAAACTCAAGATAAATGAATTTTCCAGGCAAATGAAGCATATTCCTTTGAATACCAAATTGTATTTATCTTAAACATTTTCGATGAGAAAATTTAACTTCCTTTCTTTTCTTCTTGTAGCATGTAGGATTCTTTATGTTGCCAGGATTATAATTAAAATTGGCTTCAACAACAAAGAAAGTGTTTTCTTATCTGAAAACCAGGGGTTACACTTTTAGGTGTGGCTTGATTCAGGGTGCAGACAACGTGATCAGTGTGCAGTTTTATTTTGTTTTTTTCCCTATCTCCATTTCTGGCCTCTGTCTCCTAAATGTTTGTTTCACTCTCAGATAGATTTTCTCTTTGAAGTACATGTGGGTGCCAGCAGCGCCCAGGGCTCCACACTTCCTTATTCATTCATTCCTTGTTCTTTATTCATATCAATCAGGAAGAGAAAAGCACCTCTTATAGAAGGAAGTTCGTCTCTCTCTAAAGACTCAGAAAATGTCTGTAACTCAGCTATATACTCATCTCTGAACCCATTTGTAGCCAGGAAATTGGAATATTGTGATTTCTTTGGGTCAATCAGGCCTACTCTTTGGGGTGGGATCAATCACATCCTGACACTGGGGTTGAGCAAGGGGAAGGCAATTCCCTCAAAGGACATCAGAGAAGTGGGAAATGGATGCTCAGAAGCAACCAGTCAATGTCTGCTATCTCCTACCCTTCTTTTCCTTCTCTTTCTTTCTCACCTTCTTTCCTTTTCTCTCCTACAGCAAATTTTGTGTCAAAGGCTACAAACATGAGAACATATTCCCTGTCCTTGAGGCCTTCAGGGCAGGGAATGACAAATGAGATCAATAATTATAGCAACAGATAAACATTAATAAGAGAGAGATGGGCACAGAGAGGAAGAAAGTGGGCAGTGTGGTTGGCCTGGGAAGGGCACAGCAGGGTCTCCAGACCAGTTGCAATTTGAGCTGATTTCATAGAGGTCACCAAAGAGTCAAGAAGAGACAGGGCATTCCTATCAGAGGAAACAGGAAATGCTAATGCAAACAGATGAAGGACTGAGGTGAACACAAAGTGGATCTGTGTGGCTTGAAGAGAAAAGAGGGAACTAAGATAGCCTGGGTGGTCTTTTGTCATTGTCATCCATTGAACTGGGCTTTATTTTTTTGGGCACCAAAATCACTGCAGATGGTGATTGCAGCCATGAAATTAAAAGATGCTTACTCCTTGGAAGGAAAGTTATGACCAACCTAGACAGCATATTAAAAAGCAGAGACATTACTTTGTCAGCAAAGGTCCATCTAGTCAAGGCTATGGTTTTTCCAGTGGTCATGTATGGATGAGAGAGTTGGACTATAAAGAAAGCTGAGCATCGAAGAATTGATGCTTTTGAACTGTGGTGTTGGAGAAGACTCTTGAGAGTCCCTTGGACTGCAAGGAGATCCAACCAGTCCATCCTAAAGGAGATCAGTCCTGGGTGTTCATTGGAAGGAGTGATGTTGAAGCTGAAACTCTAATACTTTGGCCACCTGATGAGAAGAGCTGACTCATCTGAGAAGACCCTGATGCTGGGAAAGATTGAGGGCAGGAGGAGAAGGGGATGACAGAGGATGAGATGGTTGGATGGCATCACCAACACAATAGACATGGGTTTGGGTGGACTCTGGCAGTTGGTGATGGACAGAGAGGCCTGGTGTGCTGCAGTTCATGGGGTCACAAAGAGTTGGACACAACTGAGCGACTGAACTGAACTGAACTGGGCATTGTCACATGTCACCTTATTTAATTCATAGCCCAATGCATTATGTGATGGGATAAACTTATTGACAGCCATCCCTTCTCTTCTGCCTGCTCACCATCCTTCTCCATTCCCTCTTCTCCTCATCTCAGGATAGAAAAGATAAACATGGCAGAGACAGATTTTTTTTAGGATAAAAGCAATGAGAATAGGAGGAAGATTACTCCTGAGGGACTGTTCTCTGTAGGAGACAGGACATGTCTGGACCATGTTATATGGGGGTGGCTGTGATGAGGAGAAATGGGATGTAGGTATAACTTGATTGAACAGAGAAAGACAGTGAGAAGTTTCTGTTAAAGTAGAGGGTAAGAGACCCCCAGGAGTCTGGACCTCTAGAGGAGAGGAGAAGGAAAGGGGTTTAACGCATTTTGTGGGTGAATTTCTGGGCCCTGTATTAGTTATTGACTACTGTGTACCTTAACAAATAACCTCAAAACTTAGTGCTTAGGGACTTCCTGGTGGCCCAGTGGTTACAAATCCACCTTCCAATGCAGGCGACACGAGTTCAATCCCTGGTTGGGGAACTAAGATCGCATATGCTGTGTGGCAACTAAGACCACACTCTGCAGATACTGAGCCTGCATGCTCTGGGGCCTTGAGCACCGCAGCTAGAGAGAAGCCCCCACTTGGCAACAAAAAGATCGCAGGAGTTACAACTGAGCCCTGAGGCAGCAAATACATAAGTATTTAAAAAAAGAATATCCTTTTTATATGCTGAAGCTGCAACTCCAATACTTTGGCCACCTGACGTGAAGAACTGACCCATTTGAAAAGACCCTGATGCTGGGAAAGATTGAAGGCAGGAGGAGAAGGGGACCACAGAGGATGAGATGGTTGGATGGCATCACTGACTCAATGGACATGGGTTTGGGTGGACTCTGGGAATTGGTGATGGACAAGGAGGCCTGGTGTGCTGCGGTTCACAGGGTCGCAAAGAGTCAGACAAGACTGAACGATTAAACTGAACTGATTGATGAACTTGTAGGTTGTTTCTGAACCTTGGCTATTGTAAACAGCACTACAATGAATATTGGGATTCTTGTGTCCCTTTGAACCATATTTTCTCCAAATATATGCCCAGGAGTGCATGATTATATGGTAGCTCTATTTTTAGTTTTTTAAGGAAACTCCATACTGTTCTCCCTTACTGGCTGCACGAATTTATGTTCCCACCAATAGTTTAAGAGAGTTCCCAAGAGCAACCAATTCTTGATGGCTACTGAACTAGGGTAATATTTTCCATTGGAAGGACTGATGCTCAAACTGAAGCTCCAATACTTTGGTCACCTGATGCAAACAGCGGACTCATTGGAAACGACCCTGATGCTGGGAAAAACTGAAGGCAGAGGAGAAGAGGGCAACAGAGGATGAGATAGTTAGGCATCATCGATTCAATGGACGTGAACTTGGGCAAACTCCAGGAGAGAGTGAGCGACAGGGAGGCCTGGAGTGCTGCAGTCCGTGGGGTTGTGAAGAGTCAGACATGACTGGGTGACTGAGCACCAACAAAACAGAAACAGACTCAGAAACTTAAGAGAATGAACTTACGGTTACCAGCAGGAAAGAGTGGGCAGGAAGGGAGAGATTTGGAGTTTGGGATTGACATGTTCACACTGCTATATTTAAAATAGATAACCAATAAAGGCTTACTGTATAGTACAGGGGACACAGCTCAATGTTCTATAATAACCTAAATGGGAAAATGATTTGAAAAAAATAGATACATTCATAAGTAATATTGAATCACTTTGCTGTATGCTGAAACTAACAACATTGTTAATCGACAATACTCCAATATAAAATGAAAATTATCTAAATTAAAAAAAAAAGGGTTGGCTGCTCTATCCCAAACCCATATTGCTTCTATGGGGTGAAACTAAAATGAGGAAAATGTCCTAAGAGGCTCTGCACTGACAGTTAACAGTTAAATAGTAAGTGGACTACAGACCTAAGTGTACCTTACCCTCTAGTTCAAACCCATCCTATTCTATCTATACTATTGTTTGTGTTTATTTTTCTTATTGTTTGTATTCATTTATTCAATGAATATTTACAAATATAAGAGCATAATAGTTACTTCATAATAGTTACTTCAAGGGAAGTAACTATTTCTTATTAATGCTGTCCCAACATCAAAAAACAATGATGAACATAGTAGGTAATCAATATGTATTTATCATTGCTTTATTAGTAACATTTCATTACCTATTAATGGTTATGAACAGGTAGGCAATGGCTGGTGGGAAGTATATTCTCAGGGTCTGTCAGGTAAACAAACTACTCTAGGTATTTCAGGTTGGAAAAGAATTTAATCTAGGGAGATAGAGGCCTACACAGCTATTGGAAGGGCTGGGGCAAGGATAGGGAAGGCTAGCGCTCACTGTCAAGGAATCTCTAAGTAAGTGTAGGAATTTGCACTTTCATGATCATGGCTGATCTTCAGGGGAACTTGCATTTGCTTACTATCATGCAATATTCTTTGAAGGGCTAAAAACTCAAGTGATGAGATAGCTAAAGTTTGAAAAAGAATTACTAGTCTTACCTTCAATAACATTAACTATTAGCAGTCATTGTTATCCATAGGGCTTCCCTGGTGGCTCAGAGGTTAAAGCGTCTGCCTGGAATGCAGGAGACCTGGGTTCAATCCCTGGGTTGGGAAGATGGCAGAGTCATTCTGATTATAGGTTTCAGAATTCTAAAAACCTAGGTGTGAGAAGGAAATGGCAACCCACTCCAGTGTTCTTGCCTGGAGAATCCCAGGGACGGGGGAGCCTGGTGGGCTGCCATCTCTGGGGTCACACAGAGTCGGACACGACTGAAGCGACTTAGCAGCAGCAGCAGGTGTGACTATCTGGTCTGTGACCTTGAGGAAGCTATTTAACTTTTCTACTTCTTAATTTCTCATCTGTAGGATGGGAATCATAGATTCTCTCTCATAGGCTGCTTGTGAAGATTAAATGAAGCTAAACATATAAAATACTCAGCAAAAGGCTGGGAATACTTAAGAAGTGGAAACTATTTGTATTCAATATTGTGTGTGTGTGTGTGTGAAGTTGCATATTTATCACCTGGGCAATTTAAAATTGCCATTTCCCTAACTACCCCTATTGTTTATTTCAGAGTGACATAAAAACTGGTGATCTCTTAACGACCACATTATAGACCACAGTTACCAAATAGAAAACACCAAGCCGTCTGTTGAGGAAAATGGAGGTCGCCCGATCTGAAGCCTTTTGGATCACTTCTTCCCCAGGTAGTTGGTTCATCTCTGTCATCATGGCAGGGGAGCCATACAGCAGGTGATTAAGTCATCCCATTTTAGACTCTTTTCTCAGGAATGCTCTCGGTCGGTACAGTCTGCATTTTGATTGGCACTTCTTCAGGTCGGACACGACTGAAGCGACTTAGCAGCAGAATGTCCTCACACCATTACCAGTTGTCAGATACTTTGAATATCAACCTCTAATTTCTACAAGCCCTGGCAGCACCAACCCAGCGCTCATAACAATACAGTCCCCTCTGGTTATGGTTCATGGTATCACTTCTTTAAAAATTGTTCTTCTAGAGATAGTTACTTTCAACAATGGGGTTCCAAATGTACAGCACTTTTGCACAGCAAGGCCGTAATCAATGTCCTTCCCATCCTTATAGATGATGGTCAACTATCCTCAACCAGCCTCACTTGCCCCATGGTTCACCCCAGGAATTCCAGACAGTCCAGTTCTCAATCTTATTGCTGAACCCCACCCAGCCATGAAAATAATGTGGTTTACGTAGGCCTTGTCATAATATTGCCATTTACCAAACAACTCAGGACACTGACTTCACAGGACACACCTGGTTACAAAGAGACATGGGATAAAGAAGAGAAGAGAGAAGAGTGGGAGATGTGAATTTGACATAGGGTCCAGAAGGCAATAGGGATGCCCCAGAGGCAGGAACTAGAATCAAAGACCAGAGCGGGAGGGGGCTGGCTGGCTCCAGGGGGAACACCCGACTGGAGCTGGCACACCCAGCATCTTGTCAATGGTCTCCCTTCGGTGGTGGTTAAACCAGAGGAAAGGAAATATAAGCAAGCACTAAGCATCTATAAAGGCTCTGAATGCTGACATCTGAATGACGACTATGGATTTAAATACTTTTTGTGCCAAATATTAGAAAGAGAAAATGTAAACAGTAAAACTTTTCTTCTGCTCCAGTTCCAGCCACAGAGGGTTCTATGGCTCCACTTATAACTAATAGATGAAGGGCAGAGACTGCGGGCTTTTTGGGGCCCTTTAAGTTACTCTAATTATTTGGGGAATTTAAAAAAATATTCTCAGCTATTAATCACAGATTAACTATTTCAACTGATTTTATGATGTTTCCCTTTGCTTATTCCACAGGAAACAGGCTCAGCCATTTGCTGTTCCTGCCTTTTCCTTTGGAGACAGGAGATGCATCTGGCACTTGTCAGGTGGGCTTGGAACATTGTGCTGCTCCAAGGAGAGCAGGGCTTCCCAGGTGGTGCTAGTGGTAAAGAATCTGCCTGCCAATGTAGAAGAGGCAGGTTCGAGGATCCCTCAGTCGGAAGATCCCCTGGAGGAGGGCATGGCAACCAACTTCAGTATTCTTGCCTGGGGAATCCCATGGACAGAGGAGCCTGGCAGGCTACAGTCCATGGAGTCGCAAAGAGTTGGACACAACTGAAGAGACAGCACACACCCAAGGAGAGCAGGGATTTCTGGCCATGCTTCTGATAGAGCTATATCTGGGTCATCAGCACCCCAAAGCCACCACTTTGTGTGTCCTTAGTTTTTGATATGGGTATTTTATCTTTTCTCAGTCTTCTGTAAAAAATGACTCAGCATTTGTAGATTTTCTGTTTCCTATTTCTATTAACAGATAAAACATCTATTTTAAAGAAATGTGTTTGGTATGTAAACTTACATTTAAATCAAGTTCACAAACTCTCTTTCATAGTCAGGCTACAACTCCTGACCCCAAATGAAAGTTGCAGAGCTTGGTGCTGTTAATCACAGCTCTGCCGCTTGTTAACTGTGTACTTCAGTTCTCTTGATTACTTCTGTCAAGCTCAGTTTCTTCTTCTGTCAGCATAGAATGTGCTTGTGATATGCCATGCTTAGTTGCTCAATCATGTCTAACTCTTTGCAACCCCATGGACTGTAGCCCGCCAGGCTCCTTTGTCCATGGGGATTCTCCAGGCAAGAATACTGGTATGGGCTGCCTTGCCTTCCTCCAGGGGATCTTCCCAACCCACGGATTGAACCCAGGTCTCCCACATTGCAGGTGGATTCTTTACTGACTGAGCCACCAGGGAAACCCAAGAATATTGGAGTGGGTAGCCTATCCCTTCTCCAGAGTATCTTCCTGACACAGGGATTGAACAGGGGTCTCCTGAATTGCAGACGGATTCTTTACAAGCATAGAATAACCACCCTTATTTCCTGGAGCTATTGTGAATATTGAATAGATCACATATAATGCACACAACATGGTATTGGGTACATTATGAATGCTCAGTACATAATTTTTGTCATCATTAATGAGTATCAGTCCCAAGGGCATATTGTCAGTGAAAGGCAGAGTCAAGATTTGACCCAGAATAAGGTTAAAAAGTCCTCTGCCCTTTCCACTCTAGAACTCTGCCTCTCAGCTGAATACGAGTCAATACGTGGTTATTCCATGACAGGACAAATAGGGAGATAGATAAACCATCAAAGAGAAAGGAGAAAAAAGTATGTGCTAAGTGGCCAAATAAGAACAGAATATACCCTGGTGGTCCAGTGGCTAAGACTCCATATTTCCAATGAAGGGGC
The DNA here is from genome assembly GCF_002263795.3 of Bos taurus. NCBI lineage: Eukaryota > Metazoa > Chordata > Mammalia > Artiodactyla > Bovidae > Bos > Bos taurus. Next base: position 81,187,040 of record NC_037330.1, read on the forward strand.
CCCAGGTTTGATCCCTAGTTGGGGAGTTAGATCCCACATGCTGCAATCTGAGTTCTTATGCTGCAATCTGAGTTCTTATGCTGCAACAAAAAGATCCCACATGCTGCAACAAAGATTGAAGATCCTGCATGCCACAACTAAGACCCAGAACAGCCAAATAAATAAATATTAAAAAAAAAAAAAAGAGTAGAAGGAAGGAAGTACTGGAGGTGCAGAGATGAGGGAAGGCATCGGCTGAGTTTAAATTGAGATTTGACAAGCAGAGGAGGTTCATGAGGTCGCAAAGAGTCGGACAGGACTGAGCAACTGAACTGAACTGAAGCAGAGGAGGGAGAAGGGACTCTTGATTACATTTATTCTCTTGGTTGAATAACAGCCTGGAGTCAGATCTTCCTCTCAAACGACAAGTTCAGATTAATTTGAAATCCTGGCTTTATACCCATCAGCTGTGTGAACTTGGGGACACCACCATGATCTTGGTCTTGGTCTCCCACTGTGTGAATTAAAGGCCTTAGACTGTAAAGCTCCTCTCAGTGCCACTCAGTCCTGGGAGAATGCTCTGTTCTCAGGCGCCCAGGGCATTATGCGTAAGGACCTTGTTTTATTTGGGCTTGTTGATTTTAAGTAAGGGAAACTCATTCAAAATCAATTTAGAGGGAAGATGGGAAGGTGGTGGTGGGTGTAATACAAGAACATTGTATTTTGCCCAAGAGGACTTCAGTTTTACCCCAGAGGAGGAATGCATTCAGGCTTCATATCTGGAGATACCCAAAAGTAATTATCTCAGTCTCTCTTTCACCTTCTTTTTCGTCTCTTTTTCTTGTGACACATCTGCTCCTGTCTCTTCTCTTTGCAGACAAATTCTCTGCTTGCTCTTCAGCATATAAAGCCCTCCAATATGCAGCCCCCATCAAAATGTAAACCTTGGTTCCCCAGATTAGAGATTACATAGGTGCAGCTCCTACAGCCCAGTAACTCAGTTTGTGCCCAATTCCAAAATTTTGGGGCAGAAATCTGATTGGCTCAGCTATGGTCACATATCCTCCTTGGTCTTACCAGCTGCAAGTAATGATCCTACAATGAAGGACAGTCCCTTTCCTAGGCAGGGACATGGTAAGGGCAGGATGGGAAAGCCATTCTGGTACTCATCCTTTCTCATTGTAGTTTTTCCCACATGTGATCTCATTCAACCCTCTGGACAATTCTGAGCAATAAGTATTACTGTTATGCCCATTTTATGGCTGAGGAAAATGAGGCTAGCCCAAGGTCACATTGCTATTATGTGGTGGAATCAGGATTCAGATTTAAATAATCTGGCTTGAAATTTCAGCATCTAACTAAAGATTGCCAAGGATCCTTCTGGTCCTAATATTAACCAATCCAAAGAGATTAATATATCTATGTTTTCAAACACTCTGCTTCTTGGTAATTATTTCCATCTCCTTCCTAGTTTTTGTTTTGTATCATGATATGGCAAATAAGATGCTGCACTTTCAAAAACCCACAACACGTAAGGTCTCATTCTATTCAGGGAAAATATATTTCAAGTGAAAGCAGGAAGAGTAGAGAGAAACTGGGAATTTCACAATAAAAAGGGGAAGGCTATAAAATGCTGTCTGGCTGTGTTTTTAATGAGAAGCACTGGACCTTACTCTTTAGGCCATTTGAGAATCTAGCTGAGGTTTCCAGCATAATTTTAGTCACAGGTTGCTGCGGGCACCTGCATGAGTGGTCTTCTGTTGTTGAAATGTCAGGAATGCCTTTTATTTCTTTTACTGGCATAGGACATGCTTTTGGTGGACTTGCAAGTATTTGTGTACATCCTGACCTAAGCATTTAGCTTTCATCCCTGTGGAGCCATCCCCTAGGGAACTGATATCTTTCAGGAGGCCTTCTTGGAAGAATAGTAATAAACACACTATCACTTACTGATTACCATACAGTGCAATAGGTAGGTAGTAAACAATTTACATAATAAGATCCATTTAATTCTCTCAGCCGTTGTATGAAATAGGTAATAGATCTTCATTTTATAGACAGGGCCACTGAGGCTCAGAAAAATAAAGCAAGATCCCACAGTGGAATTGGCATTGACCCCAGAGCTGGGGTGGGGGCTGCAAAGTGCCTGCTCTTAACCATTGGATTCAGGGTCTCCTAAGCTTGGGTTACTCCTTGGAAGAAAAGTTACGACCAACCTAGATAACATATTGAAAAGCAGAGACATTAATTTGCCAACAAAGGTCCGTCTAGTCAAGGCTATGGTTTTTCCTGTGATCATGTATGGATGTGAGAGTTGGACTGTGAAGAAAGCTGAGCGCCAAAGAATTTATGCTTTTGAACTGTGGTGTCGGAGAAGACTCTTGAGAGTCCCTTGGACTGCAAGGAGATCCAACCAGTCCATCCTAAAGGAGATCAGTGCTGGGATTTCTTTGGAAGGAATGATGCTAAAGCTGAAACTCCAGTACTTTGGCCACCTCATGTGAAGGGTTGACTCATTGGAAAACTCTGATGCTGCGAGGGGTTGAGGGCAGGATGAGAAGGGGACGACAGAGGACAAGAAGGCTGGATGGCATCACTCACTCGATGGACGTGAGTCTGAGTGAACTCCAGGAGTTGGTGATGGACAGGGAGGCCTGGTGTGCTGTGATTCATGGAGTCGCAAAGAGTCGGACACAACTGAGTGACTGAACTGAACTGAATTGAACTGAAGCTTGGGTTGGATGCTGAGTGGCAGATGCTGTATATGAATCCAATTTTGCCTTATTTCAAAGCCTGTGCTTCAAAGAGAATGCTCTGCTTCTATATATTCGGGCTCTAAGTAATACATTAATTTTTAAATCTCCAATACCAAAAATATAATAATAATCATGATAACTCTGATACTCTGTCACCTCCATTGTCATTCAGTGTGTGTGTGTGTGTGTGTGTGTGTGTGTGTGTGTGTGTGTGTGTGTGAGTCGCTCAGCCATGTCTGACTCTTTGTGACCCCATAGCCTGTAGGTCACCAGGCTTCTCTGTCCATGAGATTCTCCAGGCAAGAATACTGGAGTGGGTTGCCATTCCCTTTTCTGGAGGATCTTGCCAACCCAGGGATCAAACCCAGGTCTCCTGCATTGCAGGCAGATTCCTTACCCTTTGAGCTGCCAGGGAAGCCCTCTGTTGTTTAAAACTTCTTTCAGTTGCCTCTCACCCCCACACTCACCATTTCCCTGCCTCCTGGGCATCCAGGTAATCTACCTTCCCATACCATGTTTGTGTGGCCACGCCACTGAATTCTGGCCAACATACATATTTTCTATTATTTCACACTTAGACTCACCTTAAATTAAGTGTTTTGGAAGTCTTAAGAAAGACTCTTACAGCCATATTCTCAATTTGTTCTTTGCTTTGAGCCATTTCTTACTTTGAAATTCTTTAGCTCTCTAGAGAGACTAAAAACGTGAAACTTTTATTTTCTCATCCAGCAAGTCCTAGTTTCTCTAAATTTCTTTCAAATTCTTTCTTGGAGAATTCCATGGACAGAAGAGCCTGGTGGGCTAGTCTGTGGGGTCACAAAGAGTTGGACACAACTAGTGACTAATATTTGTTGCAGCTGAGAGCACCCAACTTACACTTTCAATATCTATGTGGAGATCTCTTTAGTCAGATCTACTGATTAGTAATTTTCTATCTTTCAGGTAACTATAGGCAACACTTTGTCAATGGTTTTGCTGTGATGTAACGTGGGTTCATCCTTTTTCCAGCCTGCTATGCTCGTTCTTTCAATGGTTTTTCAGTCTCCACTAATGACGGGCTCATCATTTCCCCAGTTTTTCCTAACAGCCTCCTCCCCACATTTCCAGCTTCTCACTAGTCAGTTCCCCTACCTACGCCTGACCTTGTTTTAAGTTTTTGTTACAGCTACATCCCTCCTCCACTACCTATTAGCATCAGTTATCTTTCATAGTGTAACAAACCCAGAAAACATACTGGCTTTAAAAAAATAATGCTTTAAAAAAGTTCTTAAGATTCTGTTGCTGGGCAGAGTGATTTTTCTGACCTGGGCTGAAACTGGACTGGGGCTGGAGAATCAGAAGCCCAATCACAAATTTGATGATGAGCTGGAACAACGGGGCATGAGCATCATCCAGCATGCCAGCCCAGGCTTCTCCACATGGAGGCTGGGTTCCAAAAGCAGCAGCATCATACTAATTATCAGAGACATGCAAATCAAGCTACAATAAGGTATCACCTCACACCAGTCAGATGGCAATCATCAAAAAGTCTATAAAGAATAAATGCTAGAGAGGATGTAGAGAAAAGGGAACCCTCCTACACTGTTGGTGGGAATGTAAATTGGTACAACCACTATGGAGAACAGTATGGAGGTTCCTTAAAAAACTAAAAATAGAACCACCACATGGTCTAGCAATCCCACTCTTGGACATATATACAGAGAAAACCATAATTAGAAAACGTACATGCACCCTAGTGTTATTGAAGCACTATTTACAATAGCCAAGACATAGAAGCAACCTAAATGTCCATCAACAGAGGAATGGATAAAGAAGATACGATATATATACATATACAGACTGGAATATTACTTGGCCATAAAAAAGAACAAAACAATGCCGTTTACAGCAACATGGATGAACCTGGAGATTATCATACTAAGTGAAGTAAGACAGAGAAAGACAAATTTCATTATGATATCACTCATATGCGGAATCAATTTTTTAAAAGTGATACAAATGAACTTATTTACAAAGTAGAAACAGACTTACAGATGTTGAAAACATCTGTAGCATAGTTACCAAAGAGGAAATGTGGTGGGGAGGGATAAATCAGGATTTTGGGATTAACATATATACACAGGACTATCTATAAGATAGATAACCAAGAAGGACCTACTGTATGGCAGAGGGAACTATAGTCAATATTCTGTGATAACCTTTATGAGAAAAGAATTGAGAAAAGTGCCCTAGTTCAGCTCCATCAGCCAGGGATTCAACCTGAAGGGGTGAGTGGTGTTGGTGAGAAACTGAAGCAGCCTCTCATTTTTCTTGGACTGCCTGTTTATTTCAGGCTTATGATTCTCTTTTATACTTTTACAAAAGCATTAGGTCAGAGGTTTGATATTTTTAGTTCCCACAGACCCAGATTTATTTTTCTCCAAAAATCATTACTGCTACTGCTAAGTTGCTTCAGTCGTGTCCAACTCTGTGCGACCCTATAGACGGAAGCCCACCAGGCTCCCCCGTCCCTGGGATTCTCCAGGCAAGAACACTGGAGTGGGTTGCCATTTCCTTCTCCAATGCATAAAAGTGAAAAGTGAAAGTGAAGTCGCTCAGTCGTGTCCAACCCTCAGCGACCCCATGGACTGCAGGCTTCCAGGCTCCTCCATCCATGGGATTTTCCAGGCAAGAGTACTGGAGTGGGGTGTCATTGCCTTCTCCAAAAATCATTGTTGCCCCTCAAAAGGAGTTCCTTCCTCAGGAATTCTCTTATGTACTTTTTCTCATGTGTCCTTGTGTATACACTGTAACTCATACTAATGTCTGGGCTCCATACCGCATTCCTCAGTTTATTTCTTATCTTTCTAAGTCCTGTTTGCCCCTAGTATTCTAAGATCACTATTTCTTAGAAAGGGCTTCTAGCTAATAATATCTCTAAAGTCCCTAATTTCTATAAGCTATAGTAGAATATGCTAACATTACAGCAATCCTTAAATCTTTAGCTTCTAACTATTTAAATTATTCCTAAGCCCTAAATTCAGCAAACTCCTTTGCCATAAACAGTTTTCTCACAAATAGGCTTCAGATAGCAATCCCTCCCATGGCCTCAAGCCGTGGCCTGTGTGCTCATCCTGGAACACTTTTTTGTAAAAGTCCTTGAATAAATGTCAGTGATTAACTTTATGAATTAGTCTTTGAGCACAGCTGCAGAAGGCTTTCGGAGAAGGCAATGGCATACCACTCCAGTACTCTTGCCTAGAAAATCCCATGGATGGAGGAGCCTGGTAGGCTGCAGTCCATGGGGTCGCTACAAGTCGGACGTGACTGAGTGACTTCACTTTCACTTTTCACTTTCACACAATGGAGAAGGCAATGGCAACCCACTCCAGTGTTCTTGCCTGGAGAATCCCAGGGACGGCAGAGCCTGGTGGGCTGCCGTCTATGGGGTCTCACAGAGTCGGACACAACTGAAGCGACTTAGCAGCAGCAGCAGCAGCAGAAGGCTTTATGCCTTCTCATGCTCCTCTCAAAAACAATAAGCACCTTAATATTCTCTTCAGTCAACTCAGCCGAGGAAAGGAAAAAACAAGTCAGAATCACAAAGCCTAACTCCTTCATCCCGGGTCCATGCCTACGGAACAAAGGGAGGGGGTTTAGGGCCATGCTTCCATTTTGTCAGTAATGCCTAACGTGGCTCCCGACAAGAAAGAATCTGAAAAAGAATGAATATGTGTATGTGTATAACTGAATCACTTTTCTGCACACCCAAAACTAACACAACATTGTAAATCAACTACACTCAAAAAAAAAAAAAAAAAAAAAGCAGCAGAGAGCAAGCACTTTCCATTATCTGCAGTTTGTTTGTTAATTCCCAAATGGCCAAAACAAGTCATATAGCCAAACCCAGATTCAAGAAGTTCAGAAATGAAATTGATGGTAAGGTCTGCAAAATATGTGGCCATTCTAAAAGTGTATAATATAAGCATTGTTTTGTGGAACTTTTATTTCTTCCATGTTTGAGGGGATGCTGGTTGGCTAGTATGACAGATAATTTTATGTGTCAGCTTTACTGGGCCACAGAGTGGCCAGATATTTTGTTGAACAGTATTCTGGGTATGTCTGTGAGGCTGTGTCTGGATGAGATTAACATTTGAATGGCAAACTGAGTAAAGCAGATTGCCTTTCCCATCGTGGGTGGGTCTCATCCAATCAGTTGAAGATTTGAATAGAAAAAGAGGCTACAAGGCCACCTGCCCAATTGCCTTCATTATGGAACTTACATCATTGACTCTCCTGGGTCTCAGGCCTTCAGATTCAGACAGGAATTGCACTACCAGCTCTCAAGTACAGCCTCTGCAGATTTCCCCAAATCAGTCTTCATAAATGCATGAACCAATTTTTAATAATTAATAAATATCCTTATAAATATGAATGTATCCCATTGGTTCTGTTTCTCTGGAGGACATAGACTAATGCATCTAGTATTCCTGGAGTAGTGGCCTGGGTATAGGGAATCATTGCAACACCGATCAAGTGACTGTTATGCCCTAGTTACTATTCTAAGTGCTTCACTTCTATTAACTCATTTAATTATCAACCCTATAAAGTAGGCATTTTTAATTTATCCATTTATGTAAAAAATGAACTGGAGATACAGATAAGGTAAGTAATTTATCCAAGGACACACAGCCACCAGCTTGTGTTTACCTACTAGATGCTGGTAGCATCCCCCTCAGTTGTGACAACCAAAAACTCTTCCAGATATTACCAGATAATTCTGGAGGCAAAATTGTCCCAAACTGAGAACCAGCAGTGCAGAGGTTAAAAGGGTGAACACTGCAGCCTGACGAACCTGGATTCAAGTACGGACATTGACCCTCACTTAATTAGGTAGCCACATGAAAGTTGTTTTTAACATATTTGGTGCTCAGTATTCTCATTTTTAGAATGCAGGAGGCTTTAATATTCTTTTAGTGGGAGAGCCTCTGTGAGGAGACAGCTGGCTTCCTAGACTGAGGCAGGAGCCAGGCCTTTCTTGTCTCAATAAACAACATTTCTTCCCCCCCACCCCTGACTGGCCGGCCTGTTCCTTAAGCATGTTAGTGAGCTTGTCTTCAGGCCTGACCCCTCAAAGGCAACTAAGACTCTGAAAATTTGGTGACTGGCTTTTGCTGCTCCACATGCCTTTGTTTGCATCTTATTCCTCTCCCTGCTTCCCCTCCAGGAACTGGTGTTTGAGGTTCTGAAAATAGTAATTACTTATTAGTAAAGAAATCCAGAAAGCCTGAAGAACATAGAAATTCTTCACAATCCTAACACTCAGAAATAACCCCCACTCACTTTTTGGGTGAAAGTCTCTGAAGCCTCTTTCTCTCTGTCTCTCACACACACATGCTATAACTTAATGATCTCACCCTTGGAGCTGTTCTGTAAGCTGCTTTTTCATTTAATCACCTCTCCTGGACATGTTTTCACGTTGATCAACATGGACAGACCTGACTAGGCCCCCTCTTCTCCCTTCCTGATGGTTTTCCTGCTTCACCTGGATCATGTCTGCCATCCTAGCCCAGCCAGCCCACGGGCTTCCTTCCCCAGACATCAATAATTGAACAGAAGCCTCTGCAGAGTTGGGGCTGGGTACCATGGTGGCTGCCCATGGCCCAGAGCCTCTCTGCCCTCCTCAGCCACAGTCTTCCTGCTGAGGCTTTGGAAGGAGCAGCTGCTGGAGAAACCACACTGAAGGAAAGTGACAACAAATTTCTTTTGTTTCCTGGCTGGACTGATTGTCTCTTTCTTTCTTTACAGGATTCTTGGTTTTGTCTCTAATTATCTAGCACCTACAGCTTCAGAGCAAGGATGCAGCTGAGAGGAGGCTAAGCTTCACACAATTTGTCAAGGGAGTTTAGGATCTTTGGCACCAAAGACACTATACAAAAAGGAATTAATTCAGCTTTGAACATGTAGACTTTTGCAAAATGAGAGTTATGGCTTCTCAGGCAACAGAAATAGTGCCTATAGGTGGGCCTGCCATCAGCGTGCCCACAGGCATGTTTGTCCTGATGCATCCCTGACCCCCTCCTCAGTGAAAGTGAAAGTTGCTTAGTCATGTCTGACTCTTTGCGAACCCATGGACTATACAGTCCATGGAATTCTCCAGGGCAGAAGACTGGAGTAGGTAGACTTTCCTTTCTCCAGGGAATCTTGCCAACCCAGGGATCGAACCCATATCTCCCACATTGCATGAAGATTTGTTACCAGCTGCGCCAAAAGGGAAGCCCAAGAATATTGGAGTGGGTAGCCTCTCTGTTTTCCTGACCCAGGAATCAAACTGGGGTCTCTTGCTTTGCAGGCAGATTCTTTACCAAGTGGTCTATTAGGGAAAAAACAACAATCAAACCTTCTAAACATTTGCCTCATTTGGGAAGCATTGTCTTTCCTCTCAATTGGTCAATAGTGTGTATGCTTAGTTGCGTTTGACTCCTTGCGACCCCAGGGACTGTAGCTCACCAGACTCCTCTGTCCATGGGATTTTCCAGGCAAGAATACTGGAGTGGGTTGCCATTTCCTACTCCATGAGATCTTCCCAACCCAGGGACTGAACCCAGTTCTCCTGCTTCTCCTGCACTGGCAGGCAGATTCTTCACCCCTGGGCCACCTGGGAGGCCCGTCTTCTCTCAAGTTGGAGACAACAAATATGAAACATGGTTTCTCAACCTCTGCACCGTAGACATTTGGGCTGGATAATGCTTTGTTAGGAGGGACAGTTGCGTGCAGGGTAGGACACTTAGACGCAACCCAGGTGTCTACCCACTAGATGCTGGCAGCATCCCCTTCAGTTGTGACAACGAAAAACATTTCCTGATACTACCAGGTGTTCCTGGAGGCAAAATTGCCCCAGATTGAGAATCACTGGTGCAGAGGTGAAAGGGTGAGTATTGTAGCCTGGCCAACCTGGCTTCAAATCCTGGCATTGACCCTCACTTAACTAGATGCTATGCTATGCTATGCTACGTCACTTCAGTCATGTCCGACTCTGTGTGACCCCATAGACGGCAGCCCACCAGGCTCCCCTGTCCCTGGGATTCTCCAGGCAAGAACACTGGAGTGGGTTGCCATTTCCTTCTCCAATGCATGAAAATGAAAAGTCAAAGTGAAGTCGCTCAGTCGTGTCCGACTCTTCACGACCCCATGGACTGCAGCCTACCAGGCTCCTCCATCCACGGGATTTTCCAGGCAAGAGTACTGGAGTGGGGTGCCATTGCCTTCTCCACATTTAACTAGATAACCTCATGAAAATCATTTTTAGCATATTTGGTGCTTGGTCTTATCCTTAGGGTGTGAAAAACAACAGTACCTCCACTAGGAGTTAGTGAGATGGTCACATAATATGAAGGAAATACACTGGTTAATGAAGGGCTCGGTGAATTGTTTCTTCACAGTTATTCTTTAAGGTAGTTAATAGCAACAAACCCATTCTTCAGAAAAAAATGGAGACTAAGAGACATTGGGAAACTTCCTTGATTAATAAGTGACCTAGGCTATTAATTCCTAGAGCAAAAGGACATCTCAGGCATGCCTGGAATAGGCTACTAATACGCTGAGATTCCAGTTCCCTTAAACCAGGGGCAGCAAGCAGTCCGGGCAGCCCAAACTCATGAACTAGTTGACTTTGTTTACCCCGATGTGCTTCACAGATGCCATCATTTTCTCTGTGTGCCAAGCTTTACATGAAAGCACTTTTGTAATTTCAAGCCGTTATACAAATGAAAGCTGTTATTATACAGAATGTATCCCTGAGAGGATATAAAGGCCTAAGGGAGAAGGTTATGTACTCTGTAGGAGCTGGACATTATTGACCTTTAAAATGTCTTTCACCTCTAAGATTTTATGGAGCACATACCTTATGAATGAAGATGCTGAGAACCAGTGTTAATGGTGAGAAAAATAGGAAAGAATGTCTGAGCTAGTGCTGAGGAGCTAGGGAGGGGATAAGACCCTAGGGGGAAAAAAAAATGAAAGTGTTAGTCACTCAGTCATGTCCAACTCTTTGGGACCCCATGGACTATAGCCAGCCAGGCTCCACTGTCCATGGAATTCTCCACGCAAGAATACTGGAGTGAGTAGCCATTCCCTTCTCCAGGGAATCTTCCTGACCCCTGGGATTGAACCTGGGTCTTCTGCATTGCAGGCAGATTCTTTACTGTCTGAGCCACCAGGGAAGACCCTAGACATACAAGTAATCCAGGCAGATTGCATTGCATGGTTGAACTAGAAATTGCTTCCTCTCTGAGGGTAGCCTTCTCCTCTGCTCCATCCTGAACTTTCAGAATCAAGACTTAATGATGAGTGAATAGAAGGGTAAATAGATAACTGATAAGCAAGTAGAGGGCTTCCCAGGTGGCACGAGTGATAAAGAATCTGCCTGCCAATGCAGGAGACACAAGAGATGTGGGTTTGATCCTGGGTTGGGAAGATACCCTGGAGAAGGGCATGGCAACCCATTCCAGTATTCTTTCCTGGAGAATTCCATGGACAGAGGAGCCTGGCAGGCTAGCATCCATAGGGTCATAAAGAGTCAGACACAGCTGAAACAACTTATTACAGCACAGCACAAACAAGTAGAGCAAAATGTTAATGGTAGAATCTAGGTGGTGGGTGTTTGGGTGTTCACTGTAAAATTACTTCACTTTGCAGCATGTTTCAAATTTTTCATGCACTTGCTGTGCATGTGTGTATTCAGTCAGTTCGGTTGTGTCTGACTCTTTGTGACTCTATGGACTGTAGCCCACCAGGCCCCTCTGTCCAAGGATTTTCCAGGCAAGAATACTGGAGTAGGTTGCCATACCCTCACCCAAGGGATATTCCTGACTCAGGGATCAAATCTCCATCTCCTGAGCTGCAGGTGGGTTCTTTACCACTGTGCCACCTGGGAAGTAGTATTTATTCTCTGAAAGAATAAATGGAGTAAACAAGAGACACATCCGAAGGTCAGAGTTGCTGGCTGCAGATACAGCTGGGTTCAAGGCTTCCTCTTCTCATTCTGACCCATTGGAAGTCTCAGTAGAGAAAATGATACTGGTTGTGGCCACCCCCATTTCAGCACAGTGTCTGCGGTCCTGTGGCTTGGGGATGTCTAGGTAGGGATATGGGAAGGTGTAGACAGTGGCAAGACTCTCTGCGTCCACTCCCAAGGCTGCAGTTTGATTTCTGTGTCCTCTCATTTCTTCTTCCCCTGTCTGTCTCATACATGCAGAAGACCCTGGAAGAAGCAGCTGCCCTTGCCATGGTCCCCAGCTCTGGGGATCCTTCTTCACCTTTATCTGGGCTCTTCTTCACCTCTCACTTTATCTGTGGGCTCAAGACCCTCAGAGGCCCCACAGTGGCTTCTGACACTGCCAGTGAGAACAGTGAGATCTATTAGTAGTCCCCAGTTCCTGCTGGGGCTACCTATTACTCACTTCCCAAATATATTTACAGTTTACCATGAACCTAGCAGAGCAGATTTCTTTCCTTTGAACTTTAAACATTAAAATATCTTAAAAAGTTTTTTACTTTTTTAAAAAAATGTTTTTAAAGCAAAACATTACCTGTAACTCCTTCCTCTGTCCCCTTATTTTCCCATCAGACATAGTTATTGATTGGGGTCAGAGCCTTAGAATAGGTACAGGATTAGATTCTAGCTCTGCCAGCTACATGACCATGGCCAATCTGAGAGCCTCCACAAGCCTTATTTACCTCGCCTAACAGGTAACAATTCTGCTTAATGTTGTTGTGAAAATGAGAATATGATATGTGTAAAGGTTTCTTTGTGTGATGCCTGACACATGGTATGTTCTCAATTAATGGTAGCTATAAAATCCTGAAAGATGATGCTGTGAAAGTGCTGCACTCAATATGCCAGCAAATTTGGAAAACTCAGCAGTGGCCACAGGACTGGAAAAGGTCAGTTTTCATTCCAATCCCAAAGAAAGGCAATGCCAAAGAATGCTCAAACTACCGCACAATTGCATTCATCTCACATGCTAGTAAAGTAATGCTCAAAATTCTCCAAGCCAGGCTTTAGCAATATGTGAACCGTGAACTTCCAGATGTTCAAGCTGGTTTTAGAAAAGGCAGAGGAACCAGAGACCAAATTGCCAACATCGCTGGATCATTGAAAAAGCAAGAGAATTCCAGAAAAACATCTATTTCTGCTTTATTGACTATGCCAAAGCCTTTGACTGTGTGGATCACAATAAACTGTGGACAATTCTGAGAGATGGGAATACCAGACCACCTGACCTGCCTCTTGAGAAACCTGTATGCAGGTCAGGAAGGAACAGTTAGAACTGGACATGGAACAACAGACTGGTTCCAAATAGGAAAAGGAGTATGTCAAGGCTGTATATTGTCACCCTGCTTATTTAACTTATATGCAGAGTACATCATGAGAAATTCTGGGCTGGAAGAAGTACAAGCTGGAATCAAGATTGCTGGGAGAAATATCAATAACCTCAGATGTGCAGATGACACCACCCTTATGGCAGAAAATGAAAAGGAACTAAAAAGCCTCTTGATGAAAGTGAAAGTGGAGAGTGAAAAAGTTGGCTTAAAGCTCAACATTCAGAAAACGAAGATCATGGTATCGGGTCCCATCACTTCATGGGAAATAGATGGGGAAACAGTGGAAACAGTGTCAGACTTTATTTTTGGGGGGCTCTAAAATCACTGCAGATAGTGATTGCAACCATGAAATTAAAAGATGCTTACTCCTTGGAAGGAAAGTTATGACCAACCTAGATGGCATATTAAAAGCAGAGACATTACTTTGCCAACAAAGGTCCGTCTAGTCAAGGCTATGGTTTTTCCAGTGGTCCTGTATGGATGTGAGAGTTGGACGGTGAAGAAGGCTGAGCACCTAAGAACTGATGCTTTTGAACTGTGGTGTTGGAGAAGACTCTTGAGAGTCCCTTGGACTACAAGGAGATCCAACCAGTCCATCCTAAAGGAGATCAGTCCTGGGTGTTCATTGGAAGGACTGATGCTGAAACTGAAACTCCAATACTTTGGCCACCTCATGCGAAGAGTTGACTCATTGGAAAAGACCCTGATGCTGGGAGGGATTGGGGGCAGGAGGAGAAGGGGATGACAGAGGATGAGATGGCTGGATGGCATCACTGACTCGATGGACATGAGTTTGAGTGAAGTTGGTGATAGACAGGGAGTTGGTGATAGACAGGGAGGTCTGGCATGCTGCAATTCATGGGGTTGCAAAGAGTCAGACATGACTGTGCGACTGAACTGAATTGATTAATACTCTTGTCATTATTATATTTCCCTGTTACCTTTTAGCTCTTGTTTGTGTGCCAAGTCACTTCAGTTGTGTTTGACTCTTTGAGAATCTATGGATTGTAGCCTGCCAGGCTCCTCTGTCCATGGGATTCTCCAGGCAAGAATACTGGAGTGGGTTGCCATGCCCTCCTCCGGGGAATCTTCCTGACCCAGAAATCAAAACGGTGTCTCCTATGTCTTCTTTATTAGCCGGCAGATTCTTTACCACTAGTGCTCCCTGGGAAGTGTTAGCTCTTATTTAAGTGAGTAAGTAAGTGTTAGTTGCTCAGTCATGCTTGACTCTTTGCAACCTCATGGACTGCAGCCCACCAGGAGCCTGGTCCATGAGATTTTCCAGGGAAGGATACTGGAGTGGGTTGCCATTTCCTTCTCCCGGGGATCTTCCCGACCCAGGGATTAAACCTGGGTCTTCTGCACTGCAGGCAGATTCTTTACTGACTGAGCTACAAGGGAAGCCCATATTTACAGACATCCAAATGTTTATATTGTTGAAAAAATAGTTTACTTACTTATAGAATTTCTGACCAAATTTTTGACACCAAGAGGCACTGGTTACCTGGCTGCCAAGTACAAGGTTGGCATTATCAGTCTCTCAGGAGCTGATTTATAGTAATCAAATTCGTAGACAGCTGAAATAATCCAAGTGTCAATGTCTTAATTGAGAGAAATGTAACTGCCTTAATTTTTTTAAAGGAGAAATGAAGGGTTTAAGGTCTTTGCTAATAAATAATATAAGAGCTTACTTGATTTACATAGTGATGGGTTGGTTTAGGGGCTTCCCAGGTACCGCTAGTGGTAAAGAACCTGCCTGCCAATGCAGCAGGCATAAGAGATGTGCGTTTGATCCCTGGGTCAGGAACATCCCCTGGAGGAGGTCATGGCAACCCACTCCAGTATTCTTGCCTGGAGAATCTTATTTTGCCCACCAGGGCAGAGGAGCCTGGTAGGCTACAGTTGATAGCAGAGTTGGACACGACTAAAGCGGCTTAGCACGCATGCATACATAGGCTGATTTAACACGAAGTTGGATGGTAGATTTGCAGTTTAAGAAAACAAATTCTCTTTTCTATACCAAACATACTGGGGGTTAAATGAACAATAAGATATTTATAAGCTTTTGAGGTCAATCCATGTTTTACTGTTGGAGGTTACATTTCTGTGAGATTAAATAGAAACTCTGAATTGAATAGTCCCAGAAGAATTTCTAAAAATCTTAAATATCACAAGAAGCTTCTTGCTACTTCTCAATAACATAATAAAACTTAAAAAAATCTGTATCTAAATGTATTATTTTTATCTATTATTTATTATGTAGATAGCAGAGGCATATGATTAAAAACTCAAAAAGCATAACGGTGTAATAGTGAAGAGCTTCCCCACCCACATCCCACAGTCTCCTACTTCCCCTCCATAGGGAAAAGCACTATTGTTAGTTTCTTATCCTGTTCTTTAGAGGTATTTTATGCGTATGTGAGCAAATAGGATATGTTACAGTTAAATTGCCCTTTTCCCCACCTGTCTACACTCTTTGGTCCTTGTGCTTCTGAGGGCACAGAAATGTAAATGTTTTCATCCTTTCCTTATCTCATGAGGAAGGTAATGACTAGTCCAGTGCTTTGAAATGTCAAAGTCCTTATCAACAAGATTATTTCCTCTCAAAGACTTCTGATTAAATACCATTGTGCTTTATGGTTTACATTTTAATTTAATTCTAATGAAGGCTGAAACAAAGATTTTTAAGTTTATAATTTCTGTTTCCATACACTGAACAGTAACAACGAAAGCATAACAGTATTGTGCTAACTATCAGGAATAAAACACCGGAGAGTATGGATCAGAATGCTTCCAATGGGCATGATGAGGCAATTTTTCTCTGTAGATAGACCACTTAGGAACACAGACATATTCTAAAGTTTCGCAGTAAGAAAGCACAAGGAAATAATAAATAACTATGACTAGAGAAAAAGAAAAATTTCCCTGTAAAAAACAAAAACACAAAACAAAAAATGAGTAAGATCGATAGGGAAAAGACAAACATAGGAAGGAACTCCTTGGTGGTCCAGTGGCTAAGACTATGCACTCCCAATGCAGGGTCTCCAGTTCAATCACTGGCCAGGGAATTAGGTCCCATATGCCACCACTAAAGAAAGCCCACGTGCCACAGCTGAAAGATTCTGTGTGCCGCAATGAAGATTGAAGGTCCCACAAGCCACAGATAAGACCCAGCACAGCCAAATAAACAAACAAACAAATACATATGTATATATAATTTTAAAGGAAAACACAGGAAAAGTTTTTGAAAAATAAATGGTAGAAAAATGATTAAGATTCTAACACTACACAATGAACATTTGCATTCACACTCATGATTGCCCAACATATTATTGTGAATAACTTTTTTACAGTTGGGAAATTCCTAAGTTACGAGTCTAGCCCCCACAGTGTTGAAGTCAAAGCTCAAATTCCCAGGTTTCCTTGTAGCTAGATGTCAGATAGAGCAACATGACACTCTGATCTTGAAGAGAGCAAAGAAAAAAATCTTTCACAGAGCTTTCATTTTACTGATGCTAGGTCAAATTCCTAATAGAGAAGGAACAGTGATTGAGGATGTGCTGTCCTTAGAATCTAATTATTAGAGGGTATAATTCTTTTTTAAAAAACAGTATGGCTTACTTAATTCCAAATACTTCCTATATTATTTTTTTTATTATTAACACACACTATAAATATTTTACTTAAATACAGTTTTAATGATGGAATGTCATAAACTCTGGTGGATTGTTGGGGAAACCACATCTTGAGACAAGATGGAAGTAGCAGATTTCTGAAGATGGCCACAATATCTCCCATCCTTCATGCTATTGTACAAAGTGACCTTGCCATTGAGAGATTTCTCACTTTGAATCAGAGCTGGCCTTATGAGGCACTGACAGCCCATAGAATGCAGCAGACATAATTCTATATAATTTCTGAGGCTAAGTCAGAAAATGTTCCACACCTTCTACCTGATTTTCTTAGATCTCTCCTTCAAAGGGAAGCCAGCCACCTTGAAAAGAGCCAGACTACTGTATGATTTCTGTGCTGGAGAGATAACATGTAAACACACAATTAATAGACTCAGACAAGCCTACTCCTCCAGCTCTCCCAACTAAGACCCAGACATGTTAATGAAACAGTCTCAGACTCTCCAGTCTAGCCCATGTGCCAGCTGAGTACCACAGTCAAAGAACAGAAGAGTCATCTGACCAAGTTCAACTGAAATTCTTTGCCCACAGAATCCATATATACATATATAAAATCGTTAGTGTTTTAATCCTCTGAGTTTTGAAATAACTTATTCCACAGCAGTAGTAACTTGGACAAAGAGTTTTGGGGAACATTACAATTTAACAAAATAGTTAACTTGTGTCTTCCATGGGGAGGCACTGTATAAAGTTCTGGGGATTATAGCAAACAAGATTCCTATTTCAAGAAGCTTATAAATCACTTAGTGGAAGTCAACTTGCAAATAAATATAAACACAATCAAGTGCTTTAGGTGCTATGATAGCACTAGGTGTGGAATAATATTGGGGCCATAACATAGGAATGGAAAATGGTTATGTCACTCATGATTCTAGAGGTGTTGCTATCTGCTCTCTCTTCTGAGCCTTTGCTTTTGACCTGATATTGTTGACTAGAAATAGGAATAGCAGACATCCACGATTCATTCTTAATCTCAGAGTAAAAACCTTAAATATTATAGAGGGTAGTTTTTGCTGTATTTTGCAAATACTATATCAGATTAAGCCGAGACATCACTCTGCTGACAGAGGGCCATATAGTCAAGACTATGGTCTTCCTAGTGGTCATGCATGGTTGCGAGAGTTGGACTGTAAAGTAGGCGGAGTGCCAAAGAATTGACGCCTTCAAACTGTGGAGCTAGAGAAGACTTGTGAGACTCCCTTTGTCAGCAAGGAGATCAAACCAGTTAATCTTAAAGAAAATCAACCCTGAATACTCATTGGAAGGACTGATACTGAAGCTGAAGCTCCAGTATTTTGGTCACCTGATGCAAACAGTCAATTTATTGAAAAAGTCCCTGATGCTGGGAAAGATTGAGGGCAGAAGGATAAGAGGGAGTTAGAGGATGAGATGGCTAGATGGCATCACTGATGTAATGGACATGAATTTGGGCAAACTCTGGCAGATAGTGAGGGGCAGGGAAGCCTGGTGTGCTGCAATCCATGGGGTCACAAAAAGTTGGACACCACTGGGCAGGTGAACAACAACAACATATCAGATTAAGGCAATTCCCTTCTATTCTCCTATATATATACATACTTAATCTTTAATGGATATGAAATTTTATCGCATGCTTTTTAAAATTTATGGATACAATAGATTTCTTTCTTTACTCTGTTAATATAGTGAATTACATTGAATGATTCTCCATATTAAACTACCTTTGCAATCCTGGAATAAATAAAATTTGGTAATGATATATAAATTTTTAAATACATTGCTAGATTTGATTTGTTAATACTTAATATTTTTTTTTTTGTATTTATGTTCATGGAAGAGATTAGCCTGAATTTTCATCTTATAGTGTAATATTCTTGTCAGTCTGTCTCAAGGCTATGCTAGCATTAAAGATATCTATCTGTCTATGAGGGCTTGTGCAAGATTGATCTATTTCTTCTGAAATGATGAGAGAATTTACCAATGAAATCATGTAAGCCTGGAGATTTCCTTGTGGGAAAGTTCCTAATTACAAAATTAATTTCATTTTAAGGAAAAAGACTATTTGGGTTTTTTATTTGCTCTTCCATCAGTGTGCTAAGTTGTATGTTCAAACTTTTGTTCACTTTATTTATTTAAAAAATTATTTGAAATCTATAGATGGCTTATTTTATTTTGCTTTTTGGCCACACTATGCAGCATGTGTGATCTTAGTTCCCTAGCCAGGGATCACACCCATGCCACCTGCATTGTGAGTGCAGAGTCCCAACCCTTGGTTCACCAGGGAAGTCTCAGGTCACTTTATTTAAAATTTCAAATTTATTGGCCTCACATTACTTATAAAATTCTATTAGCTTTTTAAAGTCTGTTCCTCAAGTCCTTGTGTCTGAGTAGGGCCTGTCTTTCTTTTTGGTAAAGCTTTTACCACGTGCCATATGTCTTCTAAGATCTTTTCTACATTTCCCACATCTTTTGCTATCTATGCTTCAGTCTGAATATTTTCTGTCGACCTATATATTCCAAGTCACTTGACTTTCTTTAACTCTGTCTCATCTGCTCTTAAACCCATCCATTCCCAACCCAGGGCTTGAACCCAGGTCTCCTGAATTGTAGGCAGGATTCTGTACATCTGAGCCACCGGGGAAGTCCCACTGAGTTTTTAAATTTCACTTAATATATTTATCTGAACTAGAAAAGCCCTTTTATTTTTAAGATGGAACATATTTTGAAAATGAAAATTCATATCTTGTCATCAATTTCTCAGATCAAAATAATTAGCAATTTAAAAGTTTGTGCCTGTGAATAAATTATGGTTGAAAACTTCCCAAATGTAAATAAGGAAACAGATATTCAAGGAACAGGAAGCATAGAGGGTTCCAAACAAGATGAACTCAAACAGACCTACACCATGATATATTTTAATTAAAATGGCAAATTTAAAGATAAAGAGAGGATTCTAATGCAGCAAGAGAAAAGCAAAGAGTTAATTGCAAGGGAATCCTCATAAGGCTAACAGCTGATTTCTCTACAGAAATATTGCAGGCCAGAAGTGAAGACAAGATATATTCGAAGTCCTGAAAGGGAAAAGCCTGCAATCTAGGATACTCTACCCAGCAAGATCATTATTTAGAATAGAAGACAAGAAAAAGAATTTCCCAGACAAGGAAAAACTAAAAGAATACAGCAATATTAAGCATATTCTAAAGGAAATATATGAAAGGTCTTCTCTAAAAGGAGCAAGAATCTATAGGAAAGAGAAAATCACAGTTGAAAAGTAAATCACTTAAATAAGTCTCTGCAGGTAGAAAAAAATTAAAAAGAAATTTTTGTGATAGTGATAACTACAATGAATAGCAAAAGGATAAGCATGAAGCTATAAAAGAAGACATGAAAATCATTAAATGTTGGGGAGGAGAGTAAGAAAATACAAGAGTTTTTTCATAATGTGTTTAAGCCTATATGACTACCAGGCTAAAGTAAATAGATACATTAATGGGTTAACATACTTGAAAAACAGTTCAGTTCAGTTCAGTCGCTCAGTCGTGTCTGACTCTTTGCGACCCCATGAATTGCAGCACGCCAGGCCTCCCTGTCCATCACTAACTCCCAGAGTTCACCCAGACTCACGTCCATCAAGTCAGTGATGCCATCCAGCCATCTCATCCTCTGTCGTCCCCTTCTCCTCCTGCCCCCAATCCCTCCCAACATCATGGTCTTTTCCAATGAGTCAACTCTTCGCATGAGGTGGCCAAAGTACTGGAGTTTCAGTTTCAGCATCATTCCTTCCAAAGAAATCCCAGGGCTGATCTCCTTCCGAATGGACTGGTTGGATCTCTTTGCAGTCCAAGGGACTCTCAAGAGTCTTCTCCAACACCACAGTTCAAAAGCATCAATTCTTCGGTGCTCAGCCTTCTTCGCAGTCCAACTCTCACATCCATACATGACCACAGGAAAAACCATAGCCTTGACTAGACGAACCTTTGTTGGCAAAGTAATATCTCTGCTTTTGAATATGCTATCTAGTTTGGTCATAACTTTCCTTCCAAGGAGTAAGCGTCTTTTAATTTCATGGCTGCAATCACCATCTGCAGTGATTTTGGAGCCCAGAAAAATAAAGTCTGACACTGTTTCCACTGTTTCCCCATCTATTTTCCATGAAGTGGTGGGACCAGATGCCATGATCTTCGTTTTCTGAATGTTGAGCTTTAAGCCAAGTTTTTCACTCTCCACTTTCATCAAGAGGCTTTGTAGTTCCTCTTCACTTTCTGCCATAAGGGTGGTGTCATCTGCATATCTGAGGTTATTGATATTTCTCCCGGCAATCTTGATTCCAGCTTGTGCTTCTTCCAGCCCAGCATTTCTCATGATGTACTCTGCATAGAAGTTAAATAAGTAAGGTGACAATATACAGCCTTGACGTACTCATTTTCCTATTTGGAACCAGTCTGTTGTTCCACGTCCGGTTCTAACTGTTGCTTCTTGACCTGCATACAAATTTCAAGAGGCAGATCAGGTGATCTGATATTCCTATCCCTTTCAGAATTTTCCACAGTTTATTGGGATCCACACAGTCAAAGGCTATAGCATAGTCAATAAAGCAGAAATAGATGTTTTTCTGGAACTCTCTTGCTTTTTCCATGATCCAGAGGATATTGGCAATTTGATCTCTGGTTCCTCTGCCTTTTCTAAAACCAGCTTGAACATCTGGAAGTTCACGGTTCACATATTGCTGAAGCCTGGCTTGGAGAATTTTGAGCATTACTTTACTAGCGTGTGAGATGAGTACAATTGTGCGGTAGTTTGAGCATTCTTTGGCATTGCCTTTCTTTGGGATTGGAATGAAAACTGACCTTTTCCAGTCCTGTGGCCACTGCTGAGTTTTCCAAATTTGCTGGCATATTGAGTGCAGCACTTTCACAGCATCATCTTCCAGGATTTGAAATAGGTCAATTGGAATTCCATCACCTCCACTAGCTTTGTTCGTAGTGATGATTTCTAAGGCCCACTTGACTTCACATTCCAGGATGTCTGGCTCTAGGTGAGTGATCACACCATCGTGATTATCTGGGTTGTGAAGATCTTTTTGGTACAGTTCTTCTGTGTATTCTTGCCACCTCTTCTTAATGTCTTCTGCTTCTGTTAGGTCCATACCTTTTCTGTCCTTTATCGAGCCCATCTTTGCATGAAATGTTCCCTTGGTATTTCTCATTTTCTTGAAGAGATCTCTAGTCTTTCCCATTCTGTTGTTTTCCTCTATTTCTTTGCATTGATCACTGAAGAAGGCTTTCTTATCTCTTCTTGCTATTCTTTGGAACACTGCATTCAGATGCTTCTATCTTTCCGTTTCTCCTTTGCTTTTCGCGTCTCTGCTTTTCACAGCTATTTGTAAGGCCTCGCCAGACAGCCATTTTGCTTTTTTGCATTTCTTTTCCATGGGGATGGTCTTGATCCCTGTTTCCTGTACAATGTCATGAACCTCACTCCATAGTTCATCAGGCACCCTGTCTATCAGATCTAGGCCCTTAAATCTATTTCTCACTTCCACTGTCTAATCATAAGGGATTTGATTTAGGTCATACCTGAATGGTCTAGTGGTTTTCCCTACTTTCTTCAATTTAAGTCTGAATTTGGCAATAAGGAGTTCATGATCTGAGCCACAATCAGCTCCTGGTCTTGTTTTTGTTGACTGTATAGAGCTTCTCCATCTTTGGCTGCAAAGAATATAATCAGTTTGATTTTGGTGTTGACCATCTGGTGATGTCCATGTATAGAGTCTTCTTTTGTGTTGTTGGAAGAGGGTGTTTGTTATGACCAGTGCATTTTCTTGGCAAAACTCTATTAGTCTTTGCCCTGCTTCATTCCATATTCCAAGGCCAAATTTGCCTGTTACTCCAGGTGTTTCTTGACTTCCTATTTTTGCATTCCAGTCACCTATAATAAAAAGGACATCTTTTTTGGGTGTTAGTTCTAAAAGGTCTTGTAGGTCTTCATAGAACCGTTCAACTTCAGCTTCTTCAGCATTACTGGTTGGGGCATAGACTTGGATTGCTGTGATATTGAATGGTTTGCCTTGGAAACGAACAGAGATCATTCTGTCATTTTTGAGATTGCATCCAAGTACTGCATTTCAGACTCTTGTTGACCATGATGGCTACTCCATTTCTTCTGAGGGATTCCTGCCCGCAGTAGTAGATACAATGGTCATCTGAGTTAAATTCATCCATTCCAGTCCATTTTAGTTTGCTGATTCCTAGAAAGTCGACATTCACTCTTGCCATCTCTTGTTTGACCACTTCCAATTTGCCTTGACTCATGGACCTGACATTCCAGGTTCCTATGCAATATTGCTTTTTACAGCATCAGATCTTGCTTCTATCACCAGTCACATCCAGAGCTGGGTATTGTTTTTGCTTTGGCTCCATCCCTTCATTCTTTCTGGAGTTATTTCTCCACTGATCTCCAGTAGCATATTGGACACCAACTGATCTGGGGAGTTCCTCTTTCAGTATCCTATCATTTTGCCTTTTCATACTGTTCATGGGTTTCTCAAGGCAAGAATACTGAAGTGGTTTGCCATTCCCTTCTCCAGTGGACCACATCATACAATAGATTCACAAAAACCAAAAAGTATGCATAAAGCATAATATGAAAGAAAATCATCAAACCACAAAAGGAAAAACAGAAAGAAATAAAAAAAGAAGAAATACAAAATCAGTTGGGAAACAGGTTTAAAATGGCAATAAAAACACATGTCAATAATTTTGTTAAATGTCAATGGGATAAAAGCCCCAATAAAAAGACATAGAGTGGCAGATTGAACAACAACAAAAAAAGCCTACTGTATGCTGTCTAAAAGAGACTCATTTTAGGGTGAAGGACACTCACAGATTGGAAGTAGGGGATGAAAAGGGGTATTTCATGTAAAAGGAAATGACAAGAAAGTGGGGATTACAATACTCATATCAGACAAAATAGACTTTAAAACAAAGGCCACAAAGAAAGATAAAAACGGAAAATGAATAATGATAAAAATGAGCAATGCAAGAAGATATTATACTCTTTAACATGTATGTACCCAATATAGGAGCACCTAAATATATAAAACAAATACTAAGAGACATAAAGGAAGAAACTCATGAGAATAAAACAACAGTAGAAGAATTTAACACCTCACTCACATCAATGAACAGATCTTCCAGATGGAAAATCAATAAAGCAACAGAGATCTTAAATGATACAAGAGAACAATTAGAACCAATCGATTTTTTTTCAGGGCACTACATCCAAAAAGCCTAGAATACACTTTCTTTTCAAGCACACAGAACATTTTCTAGGATTGACCACATACCAGAACACAAAATAAAGCCTCAACAAATTCAAGAGGATAGATAGAAATCATTTTAAGCATCTTTTCTGATCACAATGGCTTGAAATTATAAGTCAACCAAAGGAAGAGAAATGAGAAAAGATAATGACGTAGAGGTTAAGCAACAGGCTATTAAAAAAAAAACAAAACAATGGGCCAACAGTGAAATCAAAGAGGAAATTTAAAAATTTCTTGAGAAAAATGACAACGAAAATACAACGACACAAAATCTATGAAATATAGCAAAAGCAGTTCTTAGAGGGAAGTTCTTAGTGATATAAGCCTTCCTTAAAAACTAAGAAATGTCTCAAATAAACAACCTAACCCACCACCTAAAAGAATTAGAGAAAGAAGAATGAACAAAGCCTAAAGTGAGAAGGAGGAAGAAAATAATAAAGTTCAGAGAGGAAATAAACAAAATTGACATTAATAAGCAATAGGGGAGAGAAATCAATAAAACAAGAGCTGGCTCTTTGAAAGGATAAACAAAATCAACAAATCTTTAGCCAGGTTCATCAAGAAGAAAAGAGAGAGGACCCAAATACAATAAAAATGAAAGAGGAGAAATCATAGCCAATAGAGTAGAAATACAAAAAGCCATTAGAGAACATTATGAACAATTATGTGCCCCAAAATTGGACAATGGCCATCCAAAAGGAATGGCCAAGTGTCTACAAAAATTGGTTGCTTTTCTTTACACTAACAATAAAATGGGGCTTCCCTGGTGACTCAGATGGTAAAGAATATGCCTGCAATGCAGGAGACCTGGGTTTGACCCCTGGGTTGGGAAGATCCCCCGGAGGAGGGAATGGCTATGCACTCCAGTATTATTAAGTAAAAAAAAAAAAAAAAATCCCTTTTGAAATCACATACAAAAAATACTTAGGAATAAACTTGAGCAAGGAGGTGAAAGACCTATATGTTGAGAACTATAAAACATTGATAAAGGAAACTGAAGATGATTCAAAGCAATGGAAAGACCCACATGCTCTTAAATTAGAAGAGTTAATATTATTAAATGGCCATACTAGCCAAAGCAATCTATAGATTTAATATGACCACTATCAAATTACCCATGACATTTTTTCACAGAACTGGAACAAGTAACTCCAAAATTTATATGGAACCATTAAAGACCCAGAATTTCCAAAGCAATCTTGAACAAGAACAAAGTTGGACGCATAAGCTTCTCAGACATCAGGCAATACTACAAAGCTACAGTAATCAAAACAGTGAGGTACTGGCAAATAAATAGACATCTGGATGAACAGAATTGAACAGAGAGCCCCAAAATAAATCTATACACCTAGTCAATTATTCTTTAACAATGGAGGCAAGAATATAAAGTGGAGAAAAGACAATCTCTTCAGCAAGTGGTGGTGGGAAAGCTTATAACTGCATGTAAATCAATGAGGTTATAATACACTCTCATGCCATACACAAAATTAAACTCAAAATGGCTTAGAACTTATAAATAAGATGTAACACCATAAAACTCCTACAAGAGCATAGTCAAAATATTCTCTGACATAAATCATACCAATGTTTTCTAGGGTCAGTCTCCTAAGGCAATAGATACAAAAGCAAAAAATTAAAAATGGGACCTAATTAAGCATAAACTTTTACACAGCAAAGGGAATCATAAACAAAAATGAAAAGACAAATTCCAGACCGGGAGAAAATATTTGCAAAGCAATATGATTGACAAGTGATTAATTTCCAAAACATACAAACAGCTCATACAACTCAATAATAAAAAGCCAAACAACCCAACCAAAAAATGGGCAGAAGACCTAAATAGGCATTTCTCCAAAGAAGACATACAGATGGTCAATAGGACATGAGAAGATGCTCAACATCACTAATTACTAGATAAATCAAATCAAAATACAAGGTACCACTTCATACTGGTCAGAATGGTCATCATTAAAAAGTCTGTAACAAATACTAGAGAAGGTGTGGAAAGAAGGGAATCCTCCTACACTGCTGGTGGTTATATACATTGCTATAGCCATTACAGAAAATAATAAGGAGGTTCCTTAAAAAACTTAAAATAGAGTTGCCATATGATCCAGTTATCCCATTCCTGGGCAAATATTCAGAGAAATCTCTCATTTGAAAAGAGTTCAATGTTCATACATGTGTGCTTAGTCACTCAGTTGTGTCCAGACTCTTTGTGACTCCATTAACTGTAGCCGGTCAGGCTCCTCTGTCCATGGGATTATCAGGCAAGAATACTGGAGTGGGCTGCCATTTCCTTCTTGATCAATGTTCATGGAAGCACTATTTATAACAACAAAGACATGGAAGCAACCTAAATGTCCATTGACAGATGAATGGATAAAGATATATGTGATATATATATATACACACACATATATATTTCTCAAAGTCAAATACATATATCAGTTCAGTTCAGTCAATCAGTTGTGTCTGACTCTGTGACACCATGAACTGCAGCACACCAGGCCTCCCTGTCCATCACCAACTCCCGGAGTTCACTAACCCATGTCCATTGAGTCAGTGATGCCATCCAACCATCTCATCCTCTGTTGTCCCCTTCTCCTCCTGCCCTCAATCTTTCCCAGCATCAGAGTCTTTTCAAATGAGTAAGCTCTTCTCATCAGGTGGCCAAAGTGTTGGCGTTTCAGCTTCAAAATCACTCCTTCCAATGAACACCCAGGACTGATATCCCTTAGGATGGACTGGTTGGATCTCCTGGCAGTCCAGAGGGCTCTCAAGAGTCTTCTCCAACATCACAGTTCAAAAGCATCAATTCTTCAGTGTGCAGCTTTCTTTATAGTCCAACTCTCACATGCATACATGACCACTGGAAAAACCATAGCCTTGACTAGACAGACCTTTGTTGGCAAAGTAATGTCTCTGCTTTTTAATATGCTGTCTAGGTTGGTCAAAACTTTCCTTCCAAGGAGCAAGCATCTTTTAATTTCATTGCTGCAATCACCATTTGTAATGATTTTGGAGCCCCCCAAAATAAAGTCAGCTACTGTTTCCCCATCTATTTGCCATGAAGTGATGGCGGTGGATGCCATGTTCTTAGTTTTCTGAATGTTGAGCTTTAAGCCAACTTTTTCACTCTGCTCTTTCACTTTCATCAAGAGGCTCTTTAGTTCTTCTTCACTTTCTGCCATAAGGGTGGTGTCATCTGCATATCTGAGGTTATTGATATTTTCCCTGGCAATCTTGATTCCAGCTTGTGCTTCTTCCAGCCCAGTGTTTCTCATGATGTACTCTGCATAGAAGTTAAATAAGCAGAGTGACAATATACAGCCTTGACATACTCCTTTTCCTATTTGGAACCAGTCTGTTGTTCCATGTCCAGTTCTAACTGTTCCTTCCTAACCTGCATGTAAGTTTCTCAATAGGCAGGTCAGGTGGTCTGGTATTCCCATCTCTTTCAGAATTTTCCACAGTTTATTGGGATCCACACAGTCAAAGGCTTTGGCATAGTCAATAAAGCAGAAATAGATGTTTTTCTGGAACTCTCTTGCTTTTTCCATGATCCAGATGTTAGCAATTTGATCTCTGGTTCCTCTGCCTTTTCTAAAACCAGCTTGAACATCTGGAAGTTCACGGTTCATATATTGCTGAAGCCTGGCTTGGAGAATTTTGAGCATTACTTTACTAGCATGTGAGATGAGTGCAATTGTGTGGTAGTTTGAGCCTTCTTTGGCATTGCCTTTCTTTGGGATTGGAATGAAAACTGACCATTTCCAGTCCTGTGGCCACTGCTGAGTTTTCCAAATTAGCTGGCATATTGAGTGCAGCACTTTCACAGCATCGTTTTTCAGGATTTGAAATAGCTCAACTGGAATTCCATCACCTCCACTAGCTTTGTTCATAGTGATGATTTCTAAGGCCCACTTGACTTCACATTCCAGGATGTCTGGCTCTAGGTGAGTGATCACACCACCGTGATTATCTGGGTCATGAAGATCTTTTTTGTACAGTTCTTCTGTGTATTCTTGCCACCTCTTCTTAATATCTTCTGCTTCTGTTAGGTCCATACCATTTCTGTCCTTTATCGAGCTCATCTTTGCATGAAATGCTCCCTTGGTATCTCTCATTTTCTTGAAGAGATCCCTAGTCTTTCCCATTCTATTGTTTTCCTCTATTTCTTTGCATTGATGGCCAAGGAAGGCTTTCTTATCTCTCCTTGCCATTCTTTGGAACTCTGCATTCAGATGTTTATATCTTTCCTTTTCTCCTTTGCTTTTCACTTCTCTTTTCACAGCTATTTGTAAGGCCTCCTCAGACAGCCATTTTGCCTTTTTGCATTACTTTTTCTTGGGGATGGTTTTGATCACTGCCTCCTGTACAATGTCATGAACCACCATCCATAGTTCATCAGGCACTCTGTCTATCAGATTTAGTTCCTTAAATCTATTTCTCACTTTCACTGTATAGGGGATTTGATTTAGGTCATACCTGAATGGTCTAGTGGTTTTCCCTACTTTCTTCAATTTAAATCTGAATTTGGCAATAAGGAGTTCATGATCTGAGCCACAGTCAGCTCCCAGTCTTGTCTTTGCTGACTGTATAGAGCTTCTACATCTTTGGCTGCAAAGAGTATAACCTGATTTCTCCGTCTTTGGCTGCAAGGAATATAATCTGATTTTGGTGTTGACCATCTGGTGATGTCCATGTGTAGAGTCTTCTCTTGTGTTGTTGGAAGAGGGTGTTTGCTATGACCAGTGCATTCTCTTGGCAAAACTCTATTAGCCTTTGCCCTGCTTCATTTTGTACTCCAAGGCCAAATTTGCCTGTTACTCCCAGTCTTTCTTCCTACTTTTGCACTCTAGTCCCCTATAATGAAAAGGAGATCTTTTTGGGGTGTTAATTCTAGAAGGTCTTGTAGGTCTTCATAGAACCATTCAATTTCATATATATACATATATACATATATATATATAATGGAATATTACTCTGACATAAGAACTGATGAATTAATGTCATTTGCACAACTTGGATAGACATAGAGATTATCATACTAAATGAAGTCAGAAAGAGAAAGACAAATGATATATGATATCACGTATTTGGAATCTAAAGTATGACACAAATGAACTCATTTAGAAATAGTAACATTTCCTTCTCTCTAGTATCTTGATCCCTCACATTCTAGCTGTCTCTCAATGGCTTCCTGCAGATATATATATATATTTTTTTTTTCCTTATTTTTGTTTTTCTTTTTTTAATCTAGATTTGTTACTTATCTGGTTGCTCTTCTGCTTTTTAATCTAAATTTTCTGCTTGTTTGTTTGTTCTGATATTACTTTCTCCATCACAGCCACAGGTAAGTTAATTTTAAATGTAGAAATACCCCAAATATAGGTATCATACATTTTCTCATGGAGTCATGTATTAGTTGTTTTATAATAAACCCTCAGTTATACACATAAAAACTGTACATTCTCAGGTTACTATAATAAACTTGGACATAACTACAGAGGCTCAGGAAACTAAGCCCCATAAATGGAAACTAAGATGGGAAGTCTATTGATGCTATAGCTTCAGAAATGACTGTTTTAATATGTGTCTTTTAAAAATTCACAAGGAAGAAATTTTTGAAAGAAAGAAAGTGTTAGTCACCCAGTCATGTCTGATTCTTTGTGACCCCATGGAACCTGCCAGGCTCCTCTGTCCATGGAATTCGCCAGGCAAAAATACTGGAGTGGGTTGCCATTTCTTTCTAGGGGATCTTCTTGACCCAGGGATTGAACTTGCGTCTCCTGCATTGCAGGCAGATTCTTTACCATCTGAGCCACCAGGGAAGCCCACCTAAATTAAATTTCTCACTTTGCAGAGCAATAAGTGATAGAAAGAAAATTAACTCACTGCCTGACATGTGTGACTGATAATGTTTATAAAATAAAGGAAATATGGAATTTAGAGAGATGGTAACAATAACCCAGTGTACGAGACAGCAAAAGAGACACTGATGTATAGAACAGTCTTATGGACTCTGTGGGACAGGGAGAGGGTGGGAAGATTTGGGAGAATGACATTGAAACACATAAAAGATCATGTAAGAAACGAGATGCCAGTCCAGGTTCGATGCACGATACTGGATGCTTGGGGCTAGTGCACTGGGACGACCCAGAGGGATGGTATGGGGAGGGAGGAGGGAGGAGGGTCCAGGATGGGGAACACATGTATACCTGTGGCGGATTCATTTTGATATTTGGCAAAACTAATACAATTATATAAAGTTTAAAAATAAAATTAAATTAAAAAAAATAAAATAAAGGAAAATGGGTTGAAACTGACAAGGTTGTAATGGGGATTCTGATACTAAAAAGTATCATGCTTGAGTTCTGCCAAAATACAAAATGATAAATTGATGAAAACTATGAAGATGTGGATTCTTTTGACTGAAGGGAGAAGCTACTTTGATCTTTCATGCAATGAAAAATTGTATAGAAAGATGATCATATTACTTTATGTAGGAGGTCATGCAACTGAAACTATTTCTCTCCACATCCATGAGGAAAAAGAAAAATGTCTAGATAGCAACCAGATGGTAAGGAAAATAGATTTAACAAGTTTCAGGTTTGCACTTAACTTAGAATATAGGTTCATTTGTTCTGACAGACCTAAAAGAGTATGCTTTAAATTATATAAATCAAGAGTCAGAAAACCACGGCCTTGGGGCCAAATCTGGCCCATTACCTGTCTTTATAAATAAAGTTTTATTAGAACATACCCACACTCATTTACTTATGAATCATCTAGGGCTGCTTTTGTGCTATGACAGCAGCATTTGTAGTCATGACACCAATCATGTGGCTTGCAAAGCCAAAATATTTACTGCATGATCCTTTACAAAAAAAAAACTTTACCAACACTGGGTACAGTCTTTTTTTTTTTTTTGGTATGTAAGCATATAAACAGTTTGTTGGCTCTTCTCTGTGAAGTTTTCTGGGCCTCGGAATCTTTCTACCTTGTCACTTGAGCTTCACTAAGTTGTTGATCCTGCCCAGAACAGTACAAAATGACCGACCGTAGGGTCTATCTCACAGCCATGGGGAGGCAGTCATGTGAGTTCTCGTCAACCTATATCTACGCATAAGTGAACTAGTCCTTCATTTACACAATAATCTTTTATTTTTTTAAAAAAGTTAATCTCCCTTCAGCATGTCCTGATTTTTAAAGTAGAAAAGCAATGTATTCTAGAATTATTTCCATTTAAGATTTTCTGTGCCTAAAGGGAAAACTTCAGTTATCTTGATACCTCTTTTCCCAAGCATGAGGGATAAATGAGCTATTTCAGTGTAGAAGCTGTATGGTGAAGTGGATGTTCTTTGAAGTCAGATAGATCAGACAGACTCTGTCCCTAACTAACTTGGGTAAGTTCTCTATCCCTCAGAGTCTCAGTTTCTTCACTGCAAAAATAGTTTGCTGAGCAAGTAGTTGTGAAGAGTAAATAGATATATATATATACTATGCTGACAACTAGTAGGTGCTCTATAGCTGTTGGCTTGTTCTTCTTTCTGCGGATTTTCCAGCTGTGTCAATAAAAGCTTGATTTTTAGAAGTGTTAAGGAGACTAAAAGCTCATCAGTTCTCTTCCATAGATATGTACCAGGCCCTACACATATTATTTATCTCTTATAACAACTTTGTGAAGTTAAGTCCCATTTATGTTGAAATAATTTGTGAAGAGCCTAGTAGGAACCACATATTCTTTCTCCAGATACTGATATTCAAGAGTCCTATGACCATTCTTGGGTAGTGGGGCATTTGAAGAACATCCTTTATATATTCTGCTTCTGAAGCCTACAGTTGAAGCCTTAAACTACAGTTCATAATTTAGCGTGACAGAATTCTTTTGTGTTAATAAGTTACTCAATAATTTATTTCCTAGTTTTCTCACTGTAAATCATGATAAACTATTGCAGTTTTAATGAGGTGGTAATATGTTTTCCCAAGAGAATCCTGCAGTGTTTTAACCATGTACCAAGCTTTTAAGGCACCATTGTCTCAAGAGTGAGTGCAGCTCAACAACAAAAAAATGCCACTTTCAAGGTCCAGTGACAGGAAGTTCACCAAAACACTTTCTATACAGTTGCGGTAGAATCTGGAGATTAAATTGATCAAAACTTGGAACAAAACAAATCTGAGGTTCTGGCATGAGATGAAATAATAGACTGTTTCCCTTCCCTGAAAACTACTGTCCACTATGGAAAAATTAAACAAATAAAAAAGAATCACTGATGCTTTCAGCACTAATGGTCTTAAATGCAGAAACTAACCCATTCAAGGTGCTTGATAATATTCATCTACTTTTTGAATTCCTTTGTTCATTTTAATGGGATTGATTTTGTTTTGATGTTCATGGTCCTTTAACATTTTGTTTAATCATGCAAGATGCTTCATACATTTTTAGAAGGAGGGAGAGCATTAATTCTAAACAGAAAGCCAAATAAACAAATGCATAAGACTTGTTTTCTCTAGAAACATCTGAGAACTGTTGTATATACTACTTAGACTTACCTTCCGATGCTCTAGGTGTTACATTATAAAATTTAGCAACAAGGAAAATAAGTGACCACCACACTGATTCAATTAAATAATCATTATTTATGCATTTACATAGTCAATATAAAACAAGATGCAACACATTATAAGGGCATAAAGATGGATAAATGCTTCTAGGATCTCACAGTAAAGACAAATGTATACACAAATAACATTGATATATAGAATTTCTTGAAAAGTGTTATTAGGACTCCCGGAGTTGGTGATGGACAGGGAGGCCTGGCGTGCTGCAGTTCACAGGGTCGCAAAGAGTCGGACATGACTGAATGATTGAAATGAACTGATAAACTTTAATTTGAATTATAATATTACCTCTTATAAAAGGCCTTTATGAATATTTTGTTCATTTGGATCTCACAAAAATTCCATGAAGTACATGAAGATTACTATCCCAGTTTTACAGATGAGGAAACTTGTGGTTCAGAGTTGTTAACTAGCACAAGTTCATATGGAAAATAGATAAGGAATGAGGCTTCAAGTCCTTCACTTGATTTACAGTATTATTCTACTTTTCTTATATAATACGAAAGGGCAGGACATCTTTAAATAATGTTAAGTCCAATAATATGTCAATTTGTCCTGTAGGTGAAGGCTGACCTGCCCACATCACAGGTAAATCCTTCCCTGGAATCCTAAGCCCTGGATGAAGTCCAAGCTCTTGGATCTAGTACAGGAGACCTCCATCACTGGTGGTTCTTGCTGGAGTCAGCCCATGGCTTGCCATTTTTGGCCTCGAACTCCAGGAACATCATTGCATGTATAGTTCTGCATGTCCTCTCTGTCGTTTCTTACCTCTACCCAAATTGTCTCCTCTACCAGCAATGGACTTTCTTCCCATTTACTCAGACAATCCCCTCTCATCTTTATGACTTGGCTACTTCACTTCCATTGGAAGCGTTCCAAACTCCATCAGAATCGATTAGGTTTTCATTCTCTGTGTTTCTATAATATTTTAAATTACATTTTCCTCATTTTATTATATTATGTTTATAAGCTTGTCTCCTTTATCGAACTAGGACAGGGAACTAGGTCTTATTTTCCTCTGGTTCCTGACACATAAGAATGTGCTTAATAAAGGAGGGATGTGTGAAGATGGATTCATCTAAAATGTAACTGTCCCTGACATAAGGTTCAGACAATATATGGCACGACTAGAAGCACCTTCTCTTATAGTTTTTACAGGATGAAATTGGTTGATGAGTGGAGAAGCCAGTCCCTGGTCAGCATCAGCCTATCCCCTGTGCTTTTCAGCCTAGATTAGAGGCTGTATTAAAAGCAGAGTATAGTAAATTTTTCCTAGTAAAGAGGAGAAAATAAGTATAGACAATCCCCAAATAGTCACATTATAAAAAGTTTAATTCAAAGATGTCTAATTCTCATATACACAATACTATGTATAAAAGAGATAATTAATGAAAACCTACTGAAGAGCACAGGAAACTCTACTCAGTTCTCTGTGGTGACTGAAACAGGAAGGAAATCCAAAAATGAGGGGATGCTTGTACATATATAGCTGATTCACTTTGCTGTACAGCAGAAACTAACACAACACTGTAAAGCAACTATACTCCAATAAAAATTAGAAAACAAACAAAAAAGATGTCTTATTCCTAGACGCAGAGGTACATGGAGCCCAAGAATATCTAGGCCAGTCCTAATGTGTGATGGACACATACACACACGCAGCTGAACTTGGCTACTAAACAAACAA
Source organism: Bos taurus (assembly GCF_002263795.3). NCBI lineage: Eukaryota > Metazoa > Chordata > Mammalia > Artiodactyla > Bovidae > Bos > Bos taurus. The sequence continues at coordinate 81,221,447 of NC_037330.1, forward strand.
TGCATGTGACCAAGAGCATTCCTACTACTACATCTCTCTTCTCCTGTTGCTCTTCCACTCTCCCAGATGGCAGTCGTACTGACAGTATCTGGAGCCCTGAGCTTCTTCAAGCGGCACTGGGAACCAGCCATCCCAGCTAGCTCATCACTAGGCAACTCAGAGGGAACTCCTGGGGGTCATCTGCATGGCCGGCTTGTTAGTCTCTTCATAGACTTACCATGACCAAAACTAAACTCTCGATTTCCCACCAACCCCAAACCTGTTCCTCTGGCAATTGCCCCTATCTTAGGAAATGGCAATGATGTTCTGTTGTTCAGCCCCCTAATCCTGGGGGCATTCTTGATATACCTGGTTTTCTCATATCCTATATTCAAAGCATCAGCAAATCCTGTAAGCTCAACATTCAAAATTATCTGATCCTTCTGCTTGCCTCCCCTGTTACCACCCTGGGCTAAACTACCACCTCACTTCCCTTAGATTTTTGCATTGTCTCCTCACTCATCTCTTAGCTACCGCCCACCTTTGCCCCACCTTGCCTGGACGGTCTATTCACCACCCAGGAGCAAGGGCAATCCTTTAAAATATGCCTTGCCTTGGCTTGAAACACTCCAAAGATTTTCTTTTCATTTGGAGTTAAAACCAAAGGCTTTTACATGACACCTCTCCACCCGTCCCCCACATGCTCACTTGAGTCCAGCCATAGCTCCTTTTCACTGCTCTCAAAGAGACCAGGTGGGCTCCTGTCCTGGGGCTTTTGGTAGCACTTTCTGTGCTCTGAACCAGGAAGATTCTTCCCTTAGCAAAGGCTTGACTCAGTCCCTTATTTCATTCAGATGTCTGCTCAAGTATGAACAGGGCTTCTCTGTGCATGCTGTACTAAATTCTAACCCTCCTTCCCTCACTCCTTATTACCATTATACAGTTATTTTTCTCCACAACACTTATTGCCACCTGACCCATCATATATCCAGTATATATTTGTTATTACATATATTACCCTTTCTATCTCTAAAACAGTTAATCTTTGTATGGACAGAGACTTTGTGTTTTACACTCAAGTATCTCCAGGAGCTAAAATTGTTTCTGTCACATGGTAGGCATTTGTGTTGATTGAATGAATGAAGAGTCAATGAATGAACACCTCGCTTATCACACTAAAAAATTTAAAAGATTAGTAATACTTAGTGATGGTGAGATTATGGGATAATCACATTGTATTCTGTTGATGTAATAATAAATTGAGACAAACACTTTGGAGAGCTATTCAGCACTTGGAAATATCCATAAAAATAAAAGACAAATCTTCCTTTTGATCCAGCAATGCAATTTCTAGGAATCTCCCCCATAATAGTACTAGTTCAAAAAGATACATGGCCAACAATAGTTAAACAAATACTTTTTCACAGAATAAAATAAATCACAACGCACAGTATTAACTACAAATCTAAAAAGAAAAGATACAAATGAACTTATTTACAAAAGAGAAACAGACTCACAGACATAGCAAACAAACAGTTATTCAAGGGCTGCTGCTAAGTCATGTCAGTCGTGTCCGACTCTGTGCAACCCCATACGAGGCAGCCCACCAGGCTCTCCCGTCCCTGGGATTCTCCAGGCAAGAACACTGGAGTGGGTTGCCATTTCCTTCTCCGATGCATGAAAGTGAAAAGGGAAAGTGAAGTTGCTGAGTCTTGTCCGACTCTTAGCGACCCCATGAACTGCGGCCCACCAGGCTCCTCCGTCCATGGGATTTTCCAGGCAAGAGTGCTGGAGTGGGGTGCCATTGCAAGGGGGGATAAATCAGGAGTTTGGGATTAATATATACACTACTATTTATAAAATATATAATCAACAAGGATCTACTATATGGCTCAGAGGACTAAATATTTTATAATAGCCTATAAGGGAAAAGAATTTTAAAAAAGAGTATATATCCATGTGTGTTTGCATAACTGAATCACCGTGCTACACATGAAACTAATATGATGTTGTAAATCAACTATACTTTAATAAAAAAAGAATAAGATAAATCAAAGCAACTTAAATGCTCATTAATAAGGAATTGGTTGAATACATTTCTGTGCCTTGGAAAATAAATTTGAAGGTCAGCAGGCTGATCTATATGTTAAAACTCCCTGGGATGCATTGTTTAGGGGAAATACAGTAGGTTACAGAATTGTATGACTAGAAGGAGACTTCTTACTTTTTCAAAAGACATGATGCAGATTTACATGTGCACATGCTTACCGGCACCAGGCAGTGCCTAACAGGATGTCATCAAACTGGAGCAGTGATTTTCTCTGAGAGGAAGTGGGGAGGTAACTTTGCTCCCTGATTCAAGCACTTCTGTGCTATTTGAGTGTTTCCATCAATACCTACTTTATTTAAAAATTACTTTCAAATGCCATATTTCCCAGAAAGCTTAAAAGGGCAATGTAGATAGATATGAAGACTGGTTTGAATACTGACTCTGCAACTTACTAGCTTTGTGACTTTCAGCCACCAATGTGACCTCTCCAGAAATCAAACCTATTTTTTGACAAGGAAGCAGGGATCATATGACTCCCACCTGGTTGTGGGATGGGGGACCTTCTTGGACACTGAACCACAGTAAGAAGCAGTAGATAATGCAGTAGACAGGATTCAGGGAGAGGGTTAGCATAATGCTGCCGCATGTCATTGAAGGCTCCATAAAGCTCTTCCCCTTTTACCCAGAAGTCTTTAAGTTTGCAGCAGTTATTTTATCCATCCGGGCTTCCAATCAATGCTTTTACTTGGAAGATATTTATGTTTAGGATGCTGAAAAGCTTCCCTGACCCTCAGCAGATCCCCAAGGCATTCTAATACCACTTTCTCAAGTTAAGTGCTGAGACCTTGGACCCTTGATGTGAGAAACAATAAATAATAAGGACTGCAGCACTTGGCAAATATAAAGCTTTGTGCAAAGTTTTAGAAAGAACACTCAAGCACTCAGAATAAACACAAGAAACAGAATGTAATGCCCCTAGCGCTCTGTAAGCAGTAAACATTGTAAAATATAATGACATTTATGGAGTACTTATATGAAATACTAGGTAGCATGCTGCTGCTCCCTATAGTTGCATGCTATATACCTATGCTATAGTTGCTCAGTCATGTCTGATGTTTTGTGACCCCCATGGACTATAGCCCACCAAGCTCTTCTGTCCTTGAGATTTCCCAGACAAGAATACTGGAGTGGGTTGACTTTTCCTCCTCCAGGGGACCTTCCTGACTCAGGGACTGAATCTGCATATCCTGCATTGGCAGGCAGATTCTTTACCGCTGAGCTGGTAGGTAGCATGCTGCTGCTGCTGCTAAGTCGCTTCAGTCGTGTCCGACTCTGTGCGACCCCACAGACGGCAGCCCACCAGGCTCCCCCATCCCTTGAGATTCTCCAGGCAAGAATACTGGAGTGGGTTGCCATTTCCTTCTCCAATGCGTGAAAGTGAAAAGTGAAAGTGAAGTTGCTCAGTTGTGTCCGACTCTTCGCAACCCCATGGACTGCAGCTTACGAGGCTCCTCCGTCCATGGGATTCTCCAGGCAAGAGTACTGGAGTGGGGTGCCTGTGCCTTTGCCTTCTCTGGGTAGGTAGCATACTTGCTCACTAAATGTCACTAATAGGTTGCCTATTGCTATTTCCATTTTACAGTAAGATAACCCAGTATGTGTGGGTTCTAGCATCTTAGGGACAGAGCGGACAGTCCAACACAGGCTCTAATCCTCGAGCCCATACTTTGACCATCCTGCGGTTCTCCTATTAAATATGACTGCCCGTTCCTCACAAAGAGGCAGCCATGCCAGTGCTCACTTCTCCAAGTTTCAGAACAAGCCACACTCACCTGACCTTTGTCCATCTGACATCTTCCTTCTTTTCTGTAGAACCAAATGCTTCACAGTCCAGTTCAACTCTCATCCTTTTCAACAAATCTCCTTTGACCATAGTCCTTATAAGACCTCTGTTCACTCCTCACCCAGCCCTTCATTGCACCTCCCTTTGCCTTCTGTGGGCTTCGGCAGGCTGGAAGGATAGAATTCCTCTGTTTTCCTGGCATTCAGCACAATAGAAGGTGCTCAATGAGTAGTTCTTGAAGAAGGAAGTATTAGCTAACTTGGTATTCTTCAAATTTACCTGTTTATATAAATTACTTGGAGTAGTTGTTAGAAACACGTATTTCTGTGCCCTGCGCCAGGGCTTCTGAATTAGCAGCTCCGGGAGGTGGGTGGAACCAGGGAATCTAAACTCAAGAAGCAATTCAGGTGATTCTCATGATCAGGTATAGAAAGGCCTGGTCTAATTCAGCGGCTCATAACCAGGGTACACACCTGAACGTCCTTGGGAAGGTTTTCACCCCAGGGAAGCCCATTTTCATCTCAGCTCATCTCAGAGATTCTGAGTCATGAGGTCTAGAATATGTTTTTTAAAAGTTTCTCACCTGATTCCTATGTTTTCGTTTCCAACTCGTGCCTCAGTTAACAATCCATTTCTCATTGGGTTATGCGCTGGATTGTGCAACCTTCACCCTCCCACCCCAAAAGAGACTAAAATATTGATGGTAAGTTTCAAGACCTATACTTTTGAATCTAATACAATGCCAAGGACATAATGGTGTTCAATAGGAAATTGATTAGTAGAATTAAAATTTCTATTCCATTTCCTTACCCCTACTCCACTTCCCACCTAACTAGCTTTTGACCCTACCATGTATCCAAACCTATTCCTGGTTTAATTTACTTGTGTTTTTTCACTTGCCTGCATAGCTATCTCTCGACACTGGAATCCATAATAAGTAAGTGACTTAAAAATCTACCCTCATTAGGATTCTACATCCTTTCAGTGAGTACATTCTGATTTTTTCAGACCGTTGTCATGAACCCTGCATCACATTCAAAGCATGCCCTGGCTGCCAGTAAGCCTCTGCCTTGCCCTTAGTAATGACACATACACAACAAGATCGATTCTACTGTAAATGAACCCTAGGTCTCCCTGTGATAGGCCTGATTGGACACAGCGGAACTGCTCACAGCTAACTTCTCCCCAGCAGAACTGCGTGGGTGCCTAGAATTCTGATAGAACAACTATACACTTTCTTCTCTTCAGAACAATGCAAACACAACCTGGGGCATATTAACATCTATAAACACTCCCTAGTTTCTCTGGTTATTTCGGATGCAGGCTTTGAGCACAGAGCATGGAGCTAGTGAGCGTGAGAAATGGGAGAAGAGGAGGGTTAGTCTGTCTAGCACTTGAGGGCAGGGACTAGAACAGGATGCCCTGAAACGCTTGTCTTTGCGACCACCCGCGACAGGTCTAGAAAAGCGTAGAGATGTTTGATAAAACTGGGAAAGGGAAGCCGAAAACATAGATCACAGGTAGCACTTTTTCTGAGCACATAGGAATGAAGTAGGACACTTTCTAACCATTCAATTCACATCATGTCTAATTTCATGTTCTCCCTCAACCCAATAATTTTAATGTGCTGATACTTGTTACTCATTTGGTTTTTTTCGTCCTCTCCTTGGCCCTCTCAGACCCACTCTCATTTCTCTTCCTTGTCTCTAATATGCTTTAAACATGCTATTTTCCTTCGGGATTTGATTTATGACTCTTTCAGAAGATTCTTAAGAGTTCCTTGGACAACAAGGAGATCAAACCAGTAGGATATCAACCCTGAATATTCATTGGCAGGACTGGTGCTGAAGCTGAAGCTTCAATACTTTGGTCACTTGAGACAAAGGGTCGACTCATTGGAAAAGACCCTGATGCTGGGAAAGATTGAAGTCAAGGGGGAGAGGGGGATGACAAAGGATGAGATGGTTGGATGGCATCACTGACTCAATAGACAAGAGTTTGAACAAACTCCGGGAGATGGTAAAGGACAGGGAAGACTGACTTCCTGCAGACTAAAGTGCTGCAGTCCATGGGGTCACAAAGAGTCGGACATGAGTTAGTGACAGAACAACAAGTCTCCTTGGATATGAAATGTGTTGCAAAGAAGAAGAAGAAAAGGGAAAAGGCATCAACTTAGAATTCATCATTTGTCCCTTTCATAGTTGATATGTGTGTGAGAGACTAATTGATTCTATATTTTCCTTAAAGAGAATTGTGACTTCACTGTATTATGTAATTATATATGAGATTTGGACTTTTTTTTTTCTTTTACTTTCTTTGCTTTCCTTCCCTCCCTTTGCCTTCAGTTGCTCTGGATCATAATAAATGCTAAACAATCTGCCATTGTATACAATTTGCACACAAGCTGCCAAGCTGACTGCCAGTTTTAAGTCCTGATATGATCAAGAATGGTTGAGTTAAAAAGGCACTGAAAAACCGGTTTGCTACAAGAAACAGGAATTTATTAAAATCAGGCCTCCTCAAATGCTCTGGCTGTTAGGCTGGCGGCCTTCCAGATCAGCCCAGCTGGGAGAGGAGGAAGAGGCTGGCGGATTCGATCCCCCTGCCAGGCTGGGGGCACTGCAGGGGCAAGAGAGACAGCTGTCATTGTACAGATGAGAGAATCTCCCTGCAGCTTCTCCCAGGACAGCAGAACGATGGTTTCCTACTCTCTTTAATTCCCAGGTTTACTAGGGAGTGCTGTTTGTGGATTCTAGCTATCTGTGGGCTCCCAACTGATATTTTAACTTATCTCTGATCTACCAATATTTTTTCCCTAATAGACTAAAAATGTTACTAAGAACCTCATGAAGTCTTGGGTTCTAATCCCAACAGGGTTCTTTAACTTCAAATACCCGCCCCATGAATTGTGAGCTGAAATGAAATAACACCCAGAAACTGACAAGTATTGCTGTGTCTATCATCCCAGCAGGGGGCACCCAGGACCACTGTCCTCTCTTATTACCCATTGGTTTGGACACCACTTCTGTTCAGGTGGCTCAGATGGTAAAGCATCTGCCTGCAATGAGGGAGACCCGGATTTGATCCATGAGTCAGGAAGATCCCCTGGAGAAGGAAATGGCAACCCACTCCAGTACTCTTGCCTGGAAAATTCCATGGACAGAGGAGCCTGGTGAGCTACAGTCCATGGGGTCACAAAGAGTTGGACACAACTGAGCAACTTCACTTCACTTTCCGTTCAGGACCTAACGGCTTGAGAAGGCACCATCGTGGCTCACTAGTCTTTCTGCTGATGCTGTAATAGTGGCTAACATTTTCTAAAGGTGTACTTGGACCAGCAATTGTTCTACCAGTTTTAAAAATATTGACTCGTTGAATTCTCACTGACTCCCTCTGAAATTGAGGTCACAACAGATTAAGTCACTTGACTTAACCAGTGGTCAGATGGGAATCTGGGAGGTTTGGTTTCAGAGCAGGCACCCAAGGGCAGTGCCATAGGACCTGCGCTCTTTCTTGTTGAAGGAAGGAAGTTGTTAATGTATATATTTTCAGAAAGCAGTGCTGGGAGTTTGAGAAACAGATGAAAAGACAAATACTGAGGAACAATTAGGGGCAGAGGGAAGCAGGTCAGAATGTGTTTCTGGGGCAGGGAGCAAATGCATCTCTGGTCAGCCTCTCACTGGGAAGAAGCGTCTCAGGAGAGATGGGACAATGGTCTAGGGGCCCTAGTCTACTACATTTCCTCAGACCCTGTGTCTTCTCTTCCTCCCTAAGCTCCTGTTTAGTTTTAACTCCTGAATTTTCTGAACGGCATCTGGGTCTAATGTTCTTCCTTTCTCTTTCCACCACTTTCAACGCAGTAATTGTAGTTAGCATTTACTGAATGCAGCACTGTGAGAAGCACTTTATATATAGTTTAGTATTTGACTCCAACAGCAACTCTGTGAAATATGATGAGGGAGACGAAGCTCAAAGAGGTTAAGTGATTTTCCCAAGGTCATATCTCATAGCCCGTAGGTGGTGGAGCAGTTTTGAGTCAAGTCTGTCTACCTCCAGAACCCAGATTAATTCATTTGCAATCAGGTTAAAATGGATATGAAGTCTGCCACTAAAAAGTGAGACAAACTGTGGGGATTAGTAGCAACATCCCATCCCAAATTTCTTACCCCTCACCTCAGTAAATGCCCCCGTATCCCTCAGGCCATCCAGACCCCTGACCCCTCTCTCCTACAGTGTAATTCATCATCTACTCGCATCAATTCAGCCTCCTATGTAACCCTTGAATCCATCCAGTTTTGTCTTCTCTGCTTTCGTCTGGTCGCTATCACTTCTCACCTAGCCTGCAATTGTGCGCATGGTCCAACCCCTGTCTCTTTCTCTTGCCTCACTTTTGTTGCCTCTTGCCCATCTACTCTAAGAAACAGTTATAATTAAGTACTTTGAGGTCTTCTCAGGTGTTGTGTGCTGTTGCCTGTCTCATGCAGGTTACTAGAGAAACTGTTCTGTCTGCCCATGCCATTTCCTACAATTCTCCTCATTGCCTGGCTAACTTCACTAATTTTTCAGGGCTCAGCTTAGATGTTACTGCCTCTGAGAAGTTTAGCTTAGTTCCTCAAGTCTCAGTTTAGGGTCCTTGTAACACCAACCCAGCTTGAACTTCACTCATCAAACCATGTCCATTTATTCATACTCTCAATTATAAGCTCAGTGAGGGCAGGATTCATCACTAGCCCCAGCACTTAACTCAATATATATATGTTGAATGAATGAATATGCACATGAGTTTGAATATTTACATGTATTAGGGTTCTCTAGAGAAATAACCAATAGGATATACATAGGGAGAAATGCATTTATTATTTGAGCAATTGATTCATGTGATTATGGAGGCTGTCATGTCCCAAGATCTACAGGGTGAGTGAGCAAGCAGAAAATCCAAGAGAGCTGATGGTTTTGTTCCAGTTGAAGGCCAACAGGCTCAAGACCCAGGAAGAGCTGATATCTCAATTCAAGTCCATGTGTGTGGGAGAGCTCAGTTGCTTCAGTTGTGTCCAACTCTTTGCAGCCCCATGGACTATAGCCTGCCAGGGTCCTCTGTCCATGGAATTTTCCAGGCAAGAGTACTGGAGTGGGTTGCCATTTCCTTCTCCAGGAGATCTTCCCAACGCAGGGATCAAACCTGAGTCTGTTGCATCTCCTGCATTGGCGAGTGGATTCTTTACCATTAGCAACCCCTGGGAAGTCCTATAAGATAGGAATAATTCTCTTACTCATGGAGTGGTCAGCCTTTTTGAGCTATTCAGGTCTTCAACCGATTGGATAAGGCCCACCACACTGGGGCCCAAATGAATAATCAGACAGACCTCAACTAAGCTGGATGCTGTTGCAGGTACACATGACTGAGCCCCAAAGCTACCAGAAGAAATGAAAAGCTAAGTTCAACCCAAACTGCTAAAAACAAAAAATTGTGAAATAAAAAAAATGGCTGCTGGTTTGAACCACAGAGTTTTAAGGTAGTTTCTTATATAGTAAGCTAACTAATACACTATTTGATTCCTTCCTTTTGTAAGCAACAAATCAACAATCACACCCTTGCAGATGTCAGGATAGAAATAACGGGGATACCATCTGTATGCAAAAGTAGATAACTCTGGTCCATAGAAAGATTGTACTGATGACTCAATTTTAGGACAAATGGAATTAATTTTGGCAAAATTATAAGCTGTGAGCTGCTGTTTTAAACTGCAGAAATTCTTATTTTTCTTTAAATTCACTTCTCTATTTTTAAATTGGAATTGGGAGACAAACTGAATTTGGAAGACTGTATCTATTTTGATCTAAATTTCCTAAGCTTTTGGATGAAATTCAGACTTTTTTCCCATTCTCAAATCCTTTATTTTAAAAGTTGTTATGTTTATTTACTTATTTATTTTTGCCAGTGATAGGATATCTTTTAGATGCTCTGATCAAAACAAGACAGTACATCCCGAGTTTACTTCTGTGTAAGTAAAAGTTCACATCCATTTAGCTGTCTTGAGAATCTGAATATTCTTTAGATTTTCTATGATAAGATTCTCTTTTAATTTTAGGCCAAATTATATTCAATTCCAAATTAAAGATAAAGAAGAATTCCTGAGCTCTTCTGGTTCTCCCTTGTACAAATCAGATTTTTAAAAAATACACAACAATTTCTCAGGACTTACTTGATCACTGAAGGAATCAACTGAAGGCCTAAAGGCTGGAGAGCTTGGATACCTAAGTCTCAGAATGCTTTTATTTATAGAATGAAATCAGTTCTGCATGTCAAAGTCTTAAATGCTGAATCCTACCCTCCCCTACACCTCCATCAATTCCCCATCTCCAGGACACTGTAGTTTATACTGTTATTAGACAATTATCTAAGTTTTGTTTGATCTCGAGTACATTGTTCTTCCTGGGGGCATCAGAGTCTCTTCGAGTCTAGACTGCAGTTTATACTGGATGCTGACATGAAGCCATCTCTGTCTGGGGCCACCCTGGGTCTGACCATCCCTGACCGCTGCTGTGTGTGTTGCAGTGAGCCAAGTTCTAAGCATACCCTAGTTTATGAGACTTTGGTGGACTGTCGACATCACTGAAGCCTACAAATTCTGAAATACAGAATGGGCCTAATCATCCTATGATCCCTTCTTTCCAAGCTATTTTATGACTGAGAAGAAATTACTTCAAGGAAGATCTGATATTAGGACTCTTTATATCCTTGCTTTTATATGAAATGTTAAAAGTCTTTGTCCTAGGCCACGCAGGATATTTGGTTACCTAACCAAGATATAAATGCCTAGAATTTCTGCAGTCTCAATTGCCTGTCTCTTATTTGCTTCAAAGGGAGTCAATGTTTTTGTAAGAACAAAAGTATAAAAATAAAAAATACAACTTGAAATACAGAACCAACCATTTCCTTCCTTATCAATTCAAGCACTTTAAAATGTGGCAAAGGGTATTATAAACCAAGAACTGAATCAACCATAAATGAAAAAGTGAAGGTATAGATAAATTGTATTACTAACAGAACTGATGTTAAATTTGCCAGCAGTTTTATTTTCTAGCATTGAAGACACTAAGTCATCTTGAGGTAGCCCTTTGCTCTGGAACAGAAGTAGCAGCCAGCATCACTTCTCATTCTTTTCTGCCTCCCTTCTTTCTCTGTTAAAGACAGAGGAGAAGTCTGAGCTGCAGCAGCCATCTTGTAATCATGAAACTGAAAGTATGAAGACAAATGCCAAAACTGTAAAAATAGCACTGTGGAAATGTAGAAAAAGCTGGGTCTTAGATGGTATCATTGCACAACAAGCTGGACCACTGGCTTCAACTTTGAACCTTAGAATTCCTTGTTCTGTGAGAAAAGTGAACTCTATTTCTTTAATCCTCTGTTAGGTTTTCTGTTATTTGCATCTGAACAAAGGGAAACTTACTTCTGGTGGTAAAACAGTGTGAGAAATCAGTTATAATTTGAACATTTTTGGACATTAGAGTGGTACTGTCTTATTAATACCACTCGAGGGGCTTCCCTGGCAACTGAGACAGTAAAGCATCTACCTGTAATGCAGGAGACTTGGTTTCAATCCCTGGGATGGGTAGATCCCCTGGAGAAGGAAATGGCAACCCACTCTAGTATTCTGTCCTGGAGAATTCCAGGGACAGAGGAGCCTGGCAGGCCACAGTCTATGGGGTTGGCAAAAGAGTCGGACATGACTAAGTGACTAACACACACACACACACATCTATTAATAGCTCTCAATGATGACATAGACTAAGGTTTTAGACATTAATTATTATACATACACTTAAGCAGAACAATACCTTAATTATGTAGTTTGACCTCAACATGTATAACAACTTGTGAACACATCTATTATATATGATTTTCTTCGCTACAGGAAACATTTTTCTCTATCAATAATGCATTGTTACTGAAGTGACTTAGCACCGCAGTGCATTGTTAACATGAGCTAGTTGCTGAGACATGCAAAAAAGTCTCAGGAGATCAGATTGGATGTTGTCATTATATTTGCTGAAACAGAATTCAACTCATAAATATAATTATCCTTGGTCATTAGAGCGAACACTTTTCATTTGAATTCTGGTCTGCTCTCTAGAACTTAAGAGGGAAATGAAGGGTCTGAGGCAGGATTTGGACATTCAAGTCATGACAAAAAACAAAAGGGGCTGGAGTTGGTTAGTACAGATAGTAGATGACTATGGAGTATGGAACACTTAAAATTAGCCTTCACATCTATTAAGAGATATTGTTCAGAAAATGAGAGCCAGCTGTTCTCCAATTTTATGATGAAAACCCACTATGGAGTGGGCTTATATTTTTGCATCTGGAATTCAGAGAAGCCAAAAAGAACTCCCTCCTGAAAGGTAAATATTGATTATTCCTCCTGGAACTGAATATTTAGGTAAGATTTAGATCTTATTCTCTGGACATAGTGGGTTAAATTTAATTGAGTCTCAAACAAACAAACAAACAAACTCCTTATCGTATTTGTTAAGAAACAAAAAACGGATATGCATAAGATAGGGTCTCCCATGACACCTCCACAGGCAAAGCTGCTGAGCATTTATTCTTTGGGGACACCCAGGGTCTACAAGTAAGAAACAAGGAGGCAGAGGCCATCTAGGTGGGAGATAGGCCCTGAAGCCTTGTGGCTCTCTGCCAGCTGTTAGAGAACTCTTCCTTCCCTCAGGTAGGAAGTAAAGCAGCTCTCAGTGAATGCACTGGTGTCTGGAAGTCATTACACAAAACCCTGAGCTTTTCTAGTTCTCTTTGTACTCATTCTCATCTGTGTGGTACTGCCTGGAGGCATTGGTCAGAACTGATGATTTCTCCAGGATGGTTCTATGATTTTATCAGTGTACATGATTTGTAAGCTCTGGATTTCTTTCTTCTTAGTAAACCTTTCCTAGTACTGAGTAAACATCTTTCTAGGGAAGAAAAGCAAAATATTCTCACTCTTAAATTATGTTTGCCTGCTTTGCATACCTTTGAAGTGGAAGAAGATTGTATACCTGGCTTCCGGGAAAAAGGTCAGTGCACCTTGACTCCAGTACATAAACTAGCAGCTAACTGGCGCCATCTGGAGGGCAAGAGGAGTCTGAACACTAAAGTAAATTTCAAAAATTTAATATGACATATAGGCATATTTCAGAGATATGGCAGGTTCCAGATCACCACTATAAAGCAAATAATGCAATGCAGTGAGTCATATGAATTTTTTGGTTTCTCAGTGCATATAAAAGTTATGTTTATACTGTCGTCTCTTAAGTGTGCAATGTTTTAAAACATTATTATGTTTAAAAAATCATTATACATAACTTATTTTGAAATATATTATCATGGTAACTGAACTTATGATAATTACTTTGAAATGTATAGAAATACTGAATCACTATATTGGGTACCAGGAACTAATATAGCGGTATAAATCAGTTATACTAAACAAACACTCGCAGAAGAGACCAGATTTGTGGCCACCAGAGAAAGGGTGTGAGGGGAGGAGGAACTGGATGAAGATAGCCAAAAGGTACAAATTTCCAGTTATAAATAAGTACTGAGGATGAAATGTACAACATGATAAAGATAACACTGTATGATACGTATGAAAGTTGTTAAGAGAGTAAATCCTAAGAGTTCTCATCACAGGGAAAAGTTTTTACCTATTTCTTTAATTTTGTATCTGTATGATATGGTGGATGTTTATTAAACTTATTATGTTAATCATTTCATTACCTATGTAAGTCAAGTCACTATGCTATACACCTTAAACAGTATGACAATTATAATAAAACTAGAAGAAGCAAAATCTTTTTAAAAGAAAAAGCACCCAGAGATTAAAAAAAAAAAATTGGTTCTAAAATATACTAACCATCATCTGACAAAGCAGGGTTGCCAAAACCCATCAATTTGGTAAAAAAAATTGCAAAGTGTAATACAGCAAAGTACAATAAAATGAAGCATGCTTATGGATCGAAAAATTATAGAATTAATAGAATTTCCTGCTCCTTTTCTCCTCCCTTTCCTGAATGTGCCTGGGCCATTCACAAGGGAGGCTGGGGGAATCCATTCAGTTCAGTTCAGTCACTCAGTCGTGTCCGACTCTGTGACCCCATGGACTGCAGCACACCAGGCCTCCCTGCCCATCACCAACTCCCAGTTTACTCAGAGTCATGTCCTTTGAGTTGGTGATGCCATCCAACCATCTCATCCTCTGTCTTCCCCTTCTCTTCCTGCCTTCAATCTTTCTCAGCATCAGGGTCTTTTCAAATGAGTCAGCTCTTCGCATCAGGTGGCCAAAGTATTGGAGTTTCAGCATCAAAATCAGTCCTTCCAATGAACACCCAGGACTGATCTCCTTTAGGATGGACTGGTTGGATTTCCTTGTAGTCCAAGGGACTCTCAAGAGTCTTCTCCAACACCACAGTTCAAAACCAACAATTCTTCGGCTCTCAGCTTTCTTTATAGTCCAACTCTCACATTCACACATGACTACTGGAAAAACCATAGCCTTGACTAGATGGACCTTTGTTGGAAAAGTAATGTCTCTGCTTTTCAATATGCTATCTAGGTTGGTCATAACTTTCCTTCCAAGGAGTAAGCGTCTTTTAATTTCACGGCTGCAATCACCATCTGCAGTGATTCTGGAGCCCCTAAAATAAAGTCTGACACTGTTTCCACTGTTTCCCCATCTATTTCCCATGAAGTGATGGGACTGGATGCCATGATCTTAGGTTTCTGAATGTTGAGCTTTAAACCAACTTTTTCACTCTCCTCAAGAGGACACCAGATTTCTCTCTCCAAATCAGGTTCTACACTCAGTCGTGGGGCTTTATCACATACTGTGACACTCCCATTACCAGCTGATACCACTTGTCATGCCCTGTACTCATGTTTGAAATGAATCGTGGATTTGAAATGAATCGTGGAATTATATGGTCTCAAAGTGTCATCCTGTGATCACTTCCATCAGAATCACCTGGAGTATTTAATATAACTATAGATTTATGGGCTTCAGTTTAGGCTTTATGGATTTGATTTCTTTCATACCTTATTAGAACAATCAGTGGAAGCAAGTAAAGTTTATGTTTTCTTATTTATATGGTAGTTTAGTCACTAAGTTGTGTTCAACTCTTTGTAACCCCAGCTACAGCCCACCAGGCTCCTCTGTGGGAGGAGATTTCCCAGGCAAGAATACTGCAGTGGTTGCCAGAGCACTTATTATAGGTTGGCACTGTTCTGAGCACTTTAGAAATAATGTATCAATGCATGAGGACTTCTCAATAACCGTAGGAACCTAGATGCCATTATTATCCATCCCTAACTGATGAGAAAACCAAGATACTTGCCCAAGGTCCCATGGCTAGCAAGCACAGGATGATCCACCAAGGCATTCTGGCTCCAGAATCTGAGCTCCTGACTACTATCTCATGCTGCACTGCTTAGGTTAAATAATAGAAAATATTCTCCTTCGGATTTTTTTTTAAGCATTTCTACTTTGGCCTTGATATATTTTTAGTGTATTTTTCTATTTGTATCTAAAAGTAGAAAATATAAATAGAATTGTAGCCAAGTAATGAAAACATTCTGATATGTTAAGGAATGTTCTCACTGCCTTGAATATAGTGATAAGAAAGGCAGGGATCTGGGGGAGGGTGGGGTTGGGATAATCTGGGCAATTGGGATCGACATTTACACTATAGATACTATGTATAAAATAGGTAACTAATGAGAACGTACTGTATAGCACAGGGAACTCTATTCAGTGCTCTGTGGTGACCTAAAGTGAAAGTGAAAGTGAAGTCGCTCAGTCCTGTCCTTGACTCTTTGCAACCCCATGGACTGTAGCCTACCAGGCTTCTCCATCCATTGGATTTTCCAGGCAAGAATGCTGGAGTGGGGTGCCATTTCCTTAAGGGAAGGAAATTCAAAAACGATGGGACAGGTGTAAACATGTAACTGATTCACTCTGCTGAACAGCAGAAACTAACACAACATTGTAGAGAAACTACACTCCAATAAAAATAAATTTTTAAAAAGAATTACCTTATGAGCCAAAAAAAGTTAGAAAATAGTATGTACCATAATACCCTCTTACTAGAACTGCTGTAAAATAAACAGTTATTTATTATTGTGGATTATTATGAGATAATACATATAGCAAACTACTTAGCACAGTTAAAAAAGAGAGAAGATAGATATAAGGCACACAACCACAGAATTTACAGATATTAAAAGGACAATAAGGAAATATTATTAATTACTTCATACTAAAAAATTAGACCCCTTTGATGGAACGGATAAGCTACATGAAAGATGCAAACAAAAGTCACTCAAAAGGAAATGGATAAATAGCCATAAAGCTATTTTTAAAAAATTAATTCTAATTTAACGACATCCCAGAAAGAAAACTCCAAGCCAAAATGGCTACACTGGTGAATTATACAAAACATAAAGAAGAAATAACATGAATTCTGCAAAAACTCTTCCAGAAAATTAAAAAGAAGGGAATTCTTCCCAATTCACTCTATGAGACTAGCACTACTCTGATACCAAACCTAGACAAAGACATTTGAGGAAAACAATCGTTGATTTTCCTCATGAACATAGATATAAAAATTCTAAACAATACAATAGCAAATCAAATTAACAACATATAAAAGGATAACATACCATGATCAAGTGAAGTTCACCCTGGGAATGCAAAGTTGGTTTAATATTTTAAACAATAAATCAATGTAATTTACCATGTTAATAATCTAAAAAAATCATATTTTTATCTCAGTGCTAATGCTAAGTCACTCTTTGGCATGCTACAGACTATAGCCTGCCATGCTCCTCTGTCCATGGTATTCTCCAGGCTGGAATACTGGAGTGGGTTGCCATGCTCTCCTCCAGGGGATCTTCCCAACCCAGGGATCGAGCCCACATCTCTTTACATCTCCTACATTGGCAAATGGGTTCTTTACCACTAGTGCCACCTGGGAAGCCCAATAGACATAAGAATATCATCAGACAAAATTTAACTTCCATATTCTACACATGAACAATTGAAAATTAGAAAGAGTTTTAAGAGATATTACAGAAGATCCAAATAAAGGAGAATTCATAAGTGAGATGACTCAGTATAGTTAATGTCAATTCTTTCCAAATTGACCCATATATTCACTGCAATCCCAATAGAAATCTTCACGACTTTTTTTTTGTTGTTGTTGTAGAAATTGATAGGCTTCTCCTAAGATAATATAGAAATTATTTCTATATTTCTCATAGAGATATAAAGAATCTAGAATAGCCAAAACAATTTTGAAATAAACTAACAAAACTAGAGGGCTAATATTAACTTATTTTAAAACAAGAAATTAAAACAATAGTATAATCAAGGCAATATGGTATTGATGTAAAGATACACAGGTCAGTGGATCACAGAATCTAGAAATAGACCCATACATATATGGATAACTGCTTCTGACAAAGATCTACAATAATTCAGCCGAGAAAGGATAGTGTTTTGAACAAATGGAGAAAGAAAGAAAGGGAGGAATGAAGGAAGGAAGGAAAGGAGGTAGGGAGGGAAAAGAAGGAACACACACATAATTTTGATCCATTCCTTGTACCATATACAACTCAAAATGCCTCATAGAACCTAAATGTAAAACCTAAAGCTGTAAAATTTCTACAGAAAAATAATAAGAGAAAATCTTGTTACCTTGGTTTAGGCAAGAGTTTTTCAGACACAATACACAATCTATAAAAGAAACAAAACATATGTAGGACTTTATCAGAATTAAAAACTTCTGCTCTTTGAAGATTCTGTTAAGATAATGAAAAATCAAGTGGCAGACTAGTTACTTGTTGTAAATTATAAATCTGTAAGTCATTTATCTGATAAAGGACTTGTATCCAGAAAAAATAAAGAACCCTCAAAACTTAATAACAGGGAAAAAACAATGAAAAATGGATAAAAGATTTAAACAGATGCTTCATCAGAGAAGATAAAAGGATGGCAAATAAGCACATAATGCTGATCATCACAGTCTTCAGGGAAACGTAAATATAAACAATGATAAACCAATACACACCTTTTGGAATGGCTGACATTTGAAAGACTGAACATACCAAGTGTTGGACAGGAAGTAGAGGAACTAGAACTCTCATGCACTGCTGGTGGGAAACTGAAATAGCAAAATCCTTTTGAAAAATAGTTGGCCATTTCTTAAAAATGTAAATACCATATGATCTAGGCATTTCAATTCTAGGTATTTACCCAAGAGAAAATAAAGCATGTGTCCATTCAAGAATGTTTACATAAGTGTTTCTATCAGCTGTTTCAATCTTCTATTTCTGCTTGACAAATTTCCCCAAATTTTAGCAGCTGAAAAAACACATACACTCATTATCTCACAGTTTCCATGGGTCAGGAGTTCAGTCATGGCTTAGTAGGATGCTTAGGATCTCTAAACTGCATCCAAGGTATTGGCCACACTACACTCATTTCTGGAATTCAGGTTTTTTCCAGCTCACATGGTGACAGATTCAATTCCTTGTGGTTGTAGGGCCAAGGTCACGATTTTATTGCTGGATGTCACCCAGGGGCTATTCTTAACTCCTAGAAGCCATGAGCAGTTTCTGGCCATGTGAGCTTCTTGTACCATGACAGCTTACTTCCTGAAAGCCAGCAGGACAATCTCTCTCCAATCTCTCTCCAATCTGCTAAGATGGAGTCTTATATAACAAAACATAATTGGCAGAAGTGAGTATCCAATCACCTTTGTCATATTCTATTGGCTAGAAAAAGTCACAGGTTCTGTTTATGCTCAAGGAGAAGGGATTCTACAAGAGCATGACGCACTGTGTCATCTTAGGGTGAATCTACCACAGCAACTTTTATATTTGTAACAGTTTCCAGATTAAAACAACTCAAATACCCATCAACAGGTGAATGGATAAACAAGCCACAGTATTTCTATAGAGTGGAATACTACTTAGCACTAAAGATGAATGATAATATACAAAACATGACTCAATCTCAAAAACAATTGTGCTGAGTGAAAGAAGCTAGACAAAACAAGTACTTACAGTATGATTCCATTACATAAAACTCTGGAAAATTCATAATAATCTATAAGGACAGAAAGAAGATCAGGGATGGTCTGGGAATGAGAGTGAAGGGCAGGAAGTGTTGAGGCAGGAGAGAGACATTACAAAGAGGCAGGAGTTAAGTTTTGGGAATGACAGATATGTTTACAATCTTAATGGTAGCGATGATTACATGGCTGTATCATAAACAAAACGTTTCAAGCTGCATACGTTAAATAGTTCAATTAATTGTGTGTCAATCATACCTCACTGAAGCTGTTTTTGTTTTTTTAAACATAACATCTATTTTCAGAATCAACTTTGTTTGTATATTCCTGCTTGTTGAGGTCCTTTAATGGACTGGAACTTGGTGGTCCCAAGTCGACGATAAGAAAATAAAGGAGAGAAAGAGGCTGATATTCCTTGGTTTACACAGAAAGCCAATAAAGCCCCTGCACGGGGCTTGCCCTGTTCACGAAGGCCTCAGGCACCCTCTCAATGGGGTGAATGCGCAGAGCACCTTCTAGAGAGGGTCTTAGAAGCCTGAGCAGGAAAGTGAACTCAGAGAGCCTCTGCGCTCCAGGGGATCAAGCCTGAAAAAGAGAGAGAGAGAGAGAGAGACAGACAGACACGGGGACCAGAGCTCTGATGGAGCAAAGGTGTTTTAATCAACATGGTGTGCGCATATATACTGTCTTACAAAGTAGTTAGTCTCAGCAAAGATAAAGATTAAAATTCCAGACTTACAAAACATAGGCAATCCATATTAAAGACAGAGATTTGTAAACAATCACTTTTACCGTATGCTTCACAAGAAGGAAGAGGGTACTTATCACCATATAGAAACGCTAATGAAGGAAATGCCTGGATTCCTCAGTCCTGGGAGAGGCTTCACTCTCCCCTTAATTCCTGAATATTCAGGAATTAATAAGGAGCAGAGAATTCCTGACAGATCCAAAACAGCACACAGGAAGCCTCCTGTTAAATGCTTCCTGACACTGCTTGTTAACGAAAGCTTCCCTTTTCATCACTTGAGTTTTCCAAATTTACTTTTTAGCAGATTCTAAGACAATGCATTGCAGGTAGATTCTTTACCACCTGAGCTATCAGGGAAGCCCCCAGTGAAATAGTAGTCTTTTTTTTTTTTTTTTTTAAAGCCCGATTTACATATTTAGCTATTTGTTTTATATCCACTTTTTAGGAGTCTGTTCCAGTATAGGTCATTACAGAGTACTGAGTAGAGTTCTCTGTGCTAAACAGTAGGCCCTATCAGTTATCTTTTTTATGTGTGTATATGTCAGTCCCAATCTCCCAAATTCTCTCCTCGCTTTCCCCCTTTGGTAACCTTGTTTTCTATGCCTGTGACTCTATTTCTGTTTTGTAAATAGGTTAATTTGTACCTTATTTTTGTTTAAGATTTCACCTATAAGTGCTATCATATGATATTTTTCTTTCTCTGAAACAGCAGCTTTTGTTTGAGGTGGAAAGAATTGTGGCAGCTGTTGGACTGTGGGTCCTACATGATGAGATCTCCTAAAGTGGATTTCTGTCTGGTTAGCTTATACTTTGAAGATTTAGTGGGAGAGTCAGATGGGCAAACATACAACAATATAACTGCACACACCTACACACACTCTATGGAGAGTCTGGGCTGGGTATGCGGTGTGCAGAGAAGATTTTGTGGAGATGATTCCTGAATGAGTTTCAGGGGATAAAGAGGAGCTGATCAAGTGAGGACGGGAAAAGGCATTATGGGAAGAGAAAATAGCATAAGTAGAGGCAGGGAAACAGGAAAGAGCATGTTACACGTGGGAAAACAGGAGTTCAGGCACAAGGTGGGGAATTGCAGTGGATGAGGATGAAGAGGGTGGGTGAGGGCTGACGTGATGCACATGGTGATATGGACCTTATCTTTCAGGCAGAGATTCTCTGAAGAATTTTAGGTAGGTGAATGATGTTATCAAAAAAAACTATAATCTCATCTATGGATGAAAAGGCATTCAAAATATACAGTGACGGTGAGGAGAGGAATGAGTAGATGGATTTAAGACATTGAATGGACAATATGCTAAATATTGGGGATCAACAAGCCATAAATGAAAGAGTGAAGTCCATAGTAATCCCCAAGTTTTTATCTTGTGGTTATTCCTTAACTGAAAAAAGAAACATAAGAGGCAGGAGGTAGTCTGCTGGGGGTGAGATGAAGAGGAGGAAATGAGTTTAAGTTGGGCTTGTTGAGTTGAGTTTCAGGTACACTGGAAAGTTAAAGCAAAGGTCTTTTAAGGCACATATAAAAAAGTCAGAGAATAAGAATATACATGGGTGGTGCAACTCTCATAGTGGCAAGATGTTCAAGAAAAATGTGTAGAGAGCAGCACTGGGCTACAGCCCAAAAGAACCTTCCACCAAGAGCTAGGAGTAGAAGGAAAATGCATATTGAAGACCCAGAATGAATGGTCAGTGAAGGTAACTAAATTAACTATCCTGTTCTACTAACTAAAGTATCTATTACAAAAACTTGTTCTCTCCTCACTTCCCCCCACCACCCATTTTCACCCCCAGGTCTTCTGGTTGCAAGAAAGGAAAGTAACAAATGCAACTACTTTGCCCTAAAGAAAAGATTAGAAATAGACAGGATAAAATACTTATGAGACTGCTGATATCACAGAAACATTTTTGATTGACTGCCTTGTCCAGGACTTCTTGGTGACTGCTGTTTATCTGTTGACAATTCACATGTTTGTCCTCCTAGAGAACTACCAGAGAAGAGTCAGAGGCCCAGCCTCTGTTGTGACCATCAGCAAAATGCACCTTTGAGCTACATTCTGTAGTTTCACTGAGGTATGGGGTAGGCCATGCAATATGGCTCTTTTACTAGATGTAGAAAGAACTGTAATTGCTATGGAGCTGGATGGGGTTGTGAATTTGGCTCTGACTGTACTTTAGCACTGATAAAATGAGGAGAGATCTGAGACAGCTGCTGGAATTGTTTGGTTCTGGTTGGGGAGGATAACAAGATCCAGCACTACAATGTCGAGAACTTATTTTATAAACTACCACAGGTAGACTTGGAAATATCTACTAGCCAGGGAAGTGCCCAGACATCAAAGTACGTAGACAGAGCTTTTGTCTGTTTTCATAGCAACTAAAATCAGTTTCTCTAGAAATAAGGGAGAGACCTATTTAATACCTAGACCCAAGGTAGGATAGATGGATGGATAGACAGACAGATAGGTGGGCAGATAGGAAGACACACAATTTGTGGTGTTTGGGGGAGAACTGTGTTGTGTAGGTAGGTAACCTACAAACTAAGTCTCTTTTTAAAGCAAGGCTGAAACAAGGGTTTCACAGGTGGTGCTAGTGGTAAAGAACCTGCTTCCTAATGCAGGAGACATAAGAAACATGGTCAGGAAGATCCCCTGGAGGAGGAAATGGCAACCTACTCCAGTATTTTTGCCTGGAAAATCCCATGGACAGAGGAGCCTGGTGGGCTACAGTCCACAGGGTTGCAAAGAGTTGGACATGACTAAAGTGACTTAGCACTTAGCACATAAACATTAAAAAACACACAGAGAGAAAGGTGATCAATAATATCCAATATAGCCTAGAGGCCAGGTAAGATAAGGCATCTGTTGAATTTGGGAAATATGGAAGTTTTTGGTGATCGTAGTGAATTTTAACCTAGCATAAGACAGATTTTATTGTGCACTGCATGTAAACATGAACTAAAGAAATACAGAGAGTCTGTGACAGATTACTATCAGTAAGTCTGAGAAAATATGAATGACATAGTATTGAGGGAAGTGAAAATGCAGGGTCAGAGGTGGAGATGTAGTTTAGGAGAGATTTCAGTGTATTTTCAGGTTGGGGTAACAGCAAAAATAAAAAAAAAGAAGGGAAAGAATAAAGATGAGAATATAAGGGGATGGTTAGTTAAGGTCAAAGAGAAAAGACAGCATGTCCTTTAGGAGAAAACAGAACAGGAACACTGGTGAACTGGACAGATGACATCCTTTCCCTTGAATATGGAGGAAATAAGATGCTAAACCAGGCAGAAGGAGATAAATGTATAGATCCTGTGTGTGTGTGTTAGTCACTCAGTCATGTCAGGCTCCTTGCAACCCCATGGACTCCTCTGTAGCTCACCAGGCTTCTCTGTCCATGGAATTCCCCAGGCAAGAATACTGAAGTGGGTAGCCATTCCCTTCTCCAGGGGATCTTCCCAACCCAGGGATTGGACCTAGGTCTCCAACACTGCAGGCAAATTCTTTACCATCTGAGCCCATGGATCCTCTACTTGGGTTAATGTCCAGCCTCTGAAGCTCCTGAGTGCTCCTCTCCAATACTAGCCTCTTCCCTGATCCAAGTCCTGCCAGCAAAAATGTGTGTCTCTGGTCGTCTAACAACTCTGGATAAAATACCACTAATTGGAAAACCATAATGAATACTGCTGCTTGGCTAACCTGGGGTCAAACAATGAAAGAGAGCTCAAAAAAATCCAAAACAACATATTCACTGATTCACACTTAAATTTCTAATTTGTTCTTGCAGTGAGAGGATGAGACAAATTTGGAAAAAAAAAAAAAAAGGAAGCCAAGCTGTAAGAGTCTTCCAGAGTTGCTCCATGAAGCTGAGCTGTGGTTGAGGCTGTTCATTTTTTAAATCCTGGAGCTTAATCTTCCAAGGCATCTGTATCAAGGGAGTTGGTCCAGGCAACCAGATCATCCACTTCGTTTTCCCATGGCTCATTTATGCTAACTTCAACCGGCTTTCTCTTCCACCACTCCTTTTCTTTGTCCTTCTTTGTGACAGTATCTGTTTTAGTTTGTGAATCAGGAGAAGTTTGAACTAGAATGAGAAACACAAGAAACAGAAATTTAATAGACATGGCAGGAAAAACAGTAAGAGAAAGTGTCCCTGCATTTGTACCATAATGCCTAAGATCATCTAAGTGAATGCAAGTAACCTTTTTAAAGTTTCTAAATTTTACAATTGCAATGAACTTATTTTTCATAAATCATTCTTTTCATTTTGGTCGATCTTCTTATGCTCATATATTTACTGAGCCCTGCTAAGTGCCAGTAGGTGTAACAAGGGAAAGGTGTCCGTAGATGTGTGCACACGGATGGAATCACAGGCTCTAAGGGAAAACAGATGTGGGCTCTGAAAGACAAGAAGTTTGCTGAAGAGAGGGGGCAAAGGAGGGAGACGGGACTGCTTTAGATGGAGGACACAGCACAGACCACAGCACATAGGTATGAGAGAGAGAACTTGACGGGTTTTGAGGTAATCAGAGTTGATGCTTCGGTATTTACGCTCTGCCAGGTGCTATGCTAAGCATGTGCTACATGCAAAATATAATTTAACTTATACACAATGCTTATGATGGACAGGTATTATTATTTTTTTTTAATTTTATTTTATTTAACTTTAAGATGGACAGGTATTATTATCTTTACTTTAAGGATGAGACAATAGAAACTAAGTACCCTGCAGTAACCTGTCCAAGGACATTCAGCTTATAATAGTTAATCATTGGTCCACTGGATCCCAAATCACGGTGTTACAGTGTGTGGACAATTGAGTGGGGTTGGCTAGTTAGGCTGAGGCCAGGTTAGGAACACCTCATATATCACGCAAAGAAGTCTCATCTTTCTTGTATCCATCTCATAAACAGGGAAACAAATTGGTTACATTTTAAAAGAATATAGATACAGTATCTTTATTTCTCAATATTTCTACTCAGTGAGGGGAACTTGCTTTCCAGGGATGAACCCAAGTTGGTGCTATTTATGTCCCGCTACCCCTACAATCCCACTGTGTTCTCCTCTCTCTGTGTAACTGTTGCCACCTAATTCATTGCCCAGCACGTGGACCCCGACAAATTCTGTCTCATAATACTTCTGTGTTTATTTCCCCAGTAACAAATCGAATGAACCTTGTCATATTCATTGTCTTCTAGTTGTGCTGTAGGCAAGGATTATGAATGAATTGTTCTCTTGATTTCTTTGGTTATTGCAAAGATTTGCAGAGGATCTGAGTTTAGACAGCTACCTTTATTCTATAAGAAGCCTGATGTCACCAATGATTGAGTTTTTATTTTTATATTTTAACATTAATCTCTAGATTTCATTAATTTAGAACTAAATTCTCTTTTCCTTGAGAAAATCTTCTTTAGGAACATATCATTGATGGATTAACTATACTTTCTAGCCATGTTTGAGCTGTTCTGAGTTCATATGCTTTTGGTCACAAGAAATACTGTTCAAACCACTTTAAACAATAGAGAAGTGTCTCATCTCATAGAAGAGGAAGATCAGAGGAAGGGCAGGACTGAATGATACAGTGGCTCAACGATGTCATTTAGGACATTCTTTCCACAGCTTTGCTCTACCATCTCTGGCGTTGTCTTCATCTTCAGAGTCACAGTGAAGAGAGGTGTGGTCACTCTAGTACTCATATCAGACACAGCGATATCCAGAGGAAAAATGGAGGCTTTTCTCCAGGGTCTCGTTTTTAAAAGTAGGAAAACTACCCTTGCAAGCTCCTAGTTTATTTCCTCTCAGGCTGGTTTGTGAACCTTGCTCCTAAGCTAGTCACTGGCAAGGAAAATGAGATTACTATGATTGGCCAACAACAGTTGTTAAAGTGGAATGAATATTGGGAGTCAATGACCTTGATTATTTGCCCTCTTAGTTCCTACTCTGTTTTTTTTTTGTTTTTAAAAAAAAAAAAAAAAAAACCACACTCCCAGGAAGCATAAAAAGAAATTCTGGCTAGATTAGCAGAGCCTAATGCAAAACAAACATAAAAATGTTTCCTCGTGACACAGAAAAAGTAAATATTATTTTGAACTTTTTTCCTCCAGAAAATCTTAAGCATTATAAACCCCTCTGAGAAACCTTGGATTTACTGGTTGGAATGAACCAATAACTTTTGTTACTACATTAAAATAAGTTACAGAAGCACAAATTCTCATTACCTTATGGTTTGTATGCCTTTCTTGGGATGGATCTTGAAAACTCTGCTTCTTAAAATTTTTTCTAGTCTTAAAATAATTTTGTCCATGAAGAGACTAAATTTTGTTCTGGTTGGTGGGCTCTGGTTTATTGCCAGATGGTTCATTTCCATTCACTTCTGTATCAGCCTCAGTTTAATTAGAAAAGCAGAGCACTTATAATACAAGAATGAAAGGTTTAAGACATGAAACAGGGATTACACATGTGTGGAAAGACCTGGAACAGTGAAGTCTGGAAGGCCATAGCTGGAAGAACATCACTGCTTTAGGTCAGTCTGATGCATGGATATGAGTGGAAACACCAGGAGTGCAAGGGGAGCACAAGATGCTGCACACAGCTGACCACTCTACACGGGATAGACATTGTGGGCTCATGGAGGTTTCTATGAAGCCCTCACATCTGTAAAAGTGAGAGTGTGTGAAGAGTTGCATGAAACTGCTGTCTGAGAAAACTGCCATGTATGATACACACAGCTCCTCAAGAATTATGGCCTCCTCTTTATTCCCACCTCCAAAATTTGAGATAAATTTTTTTCACATTAGCAAATCATGATATGCTAACCCTTCTCTGCAAAAGGGAAGCACAGAGTTCATTTCTTTTCTAGCTGAGTCATATTTCCCTTTGGTATTCTGGATAAGCTCACTCTTGCTATATTATAAACAATCACAAGATCCCAGTGGCATATGACAGCAAGCATTTGTTTAGGTTACACATCTACAGGTCAGCTGAGTGTTGGCCTCTCTGAGTTGGGAATGGTTGGGAAGCTTGATTGGGAAGCTTGGTGACCAGAGGGCTAGTCCAGGCATGCTCTTGGGATGATGGAAGAGGTGAAAAAGAGCAAACCAAATTGCACAAATCCTTCCCAAACTCTGAGAACACCAGTTCAGTTGCTCAGTCGTGTCCGACTCTTTGCGACCCCATGAATCGCAGCACGCCAGGCCTCCCTGTCCATCATTAATTCCCAGAGTTTACCCACACTCATGTCCATCAAGTCGGTGATGCCATCTAGCCATCTCATCCTCTGTCGTCCCCTTCTCCTCCTGCCCTCAATCCCTCCCAGCATCAGAGTCTTTTCCAATGAGTCAACTCTTCGCGTGAGGTGGCCAAAGTACTGGAGTTTCAGCTTCAGCATCAGTCCTTCCAATGAACACCCAGGACTGATCTCCTTTAGGATGGACTGGTTGGATCTCCTAGCAGTCCAAGGGACTCTCAAGAGTTTTCTCCAACACCACAGTTCAAAAGCGTCAATTCTTCAGCGCTCAGCTTTCTTCACAGTCAAACTCTCAAATCCATACATGATCACTGGAAAAACCATAGCCCTGACTAGACAGACCTTTGTTGGCAAAGTAACATCTCTGCTTTTGAATATGCTATCTAGGTTGGTCATAACTTTTCTTCCAAGGAGTAAGCGTCTTTTAATTTCATGGCTGCAATCACCATCTGCAGTGATTCTGGAGCCCAGAAAAATAAAGTCTGACACTGTTTCCACTGTTTCCCCATCAATTTCCCATGAAGTGATGGGACCAGATGCCATGATCTTAGTTTTCTGAATGTTGCGCTTTAAGCCAACTTTTTCACTCTCCTCTTTCACTTTCATCAGGAGGCTTTTTAGTTCCTCTTCACTTTCTGCCATAAGGGTGGTGTCATCTGCATATCTGAGGTTGATATTTCTCCCAGCAATCTTGATTCCAGCTTGTGCTTCTTCCAGCCCAGTGTTTTTCTGAGCACATCACACCCCAGTAAAATGCCATTGGTTAAAGCAAGTAGTATGGCAAAGCTCAAAGTCAAGGGTCAAGGGAGTATATTTGGCCTGTGGTGGTAGAACAAGATAGGGAGTGAAAATTTCTGAACAATAATCTAATTGGTCACAACTTCTTAGGTTTAGTATCTTAGCAATAAGATTAGACACAAAAGAGAGTCTACCTCAATGTCAAAGTGGACATGGTTCAGCACTAAATTAAATGAAATTAAGTGAGTTTCTGGACATTCTTTAAAACATTCTCTCTCCCAGCTCACATTTCTTACTTTTTCTCATTCACCATGAGTTTATCCCCCCTTTCTCCAAAATCACAGGGCTGCTGAAACCATGACAACTCTACCCTATTCGATCATTCATTTGCTCATTTGTTTATGAGCTCTGAATGACTACTCCATGCCTCTCACTGTGCAGAGAGGTCAGCAGCCCCTTCCCTCAAGGAAGTCACCTTCTATTGAATGAGACTGGCCATAAAGAGACCATTATAACATGGCATGTGTGGTGGGCAGACTCTAAAGTGACTTGTTATGATCTCCACATTCAGGTGTTAACACCTTTGTGTAATCCCCTCCCTTTTGAGTGTGGGTAGGATTTGCTACTTGCTTCTAATCAATGAAATATGCCAAAGGTAATGGAATCTCATCTCCATGATCATGTCACATTACATAAGATTCTACCTTGCTATGGGACTTGTTCTAGAGACTCTCCTTGTTGGGTGGATGAAGCAGGAGGCTGTGTTAGGAAAGCCCACATGGCAATGAACTGCAGGCAGCCTTAAAAACATAGGAAAGCCTCCAGCATACAGCCAGCAAGAAAATCTTCAGTAGTAAAGACAAAAGGGAGTGAATTCTGTCAACAGTTCTGTGTATTCACCTCAGTGAGCTTACAACAAGCAGATTCCCCACTCGAGCCTCCAGATGAGAATGCAGCCCAGCTGATACCTGGATCACAGTCTAATGAGATCCCAACCAGAGGGTCCTGCTACACTGTGCCTTGTCTTTGAGCACACAGAAATTGAAATAAAAATATGTGTTGTTTTAAGCCAGTAAGTGTGGTAATTTGTTACATAGCAATAGAAAACTAACAGAGCATGATAAGGCACGATAGAAATGCTATGAGAGCCCACAGGGAAAGTTTCTTAGAGAAACCTGAGTTGAATCTCAAAGGATTAGGTACTAGAAAGGAAGGAAAAGGAAGCAATGGTCTTTGGGGGGTGGTATAAGAAAACGGTGCACCTCTCAAATTTTTTTGAAATGAAGACAGGAATAAATAACCATGACCTATTAAGTCAGTGTGGTGTTTATGGTATTAGTAAAACATCAATAAATGATATCGCTGGAAAGGCAGACAAATATTAGAGTATTAAGGACTTTGCCTTATCAAAGGGTAGACATTTTCTCCTGAAGGAAATGATAAACAAGAGGTTTTAGATATGCTAAAAACATAAGCAGATTTGAGCTGTAGAAAGCAGTTTGACAAAGCATGAACAGAAATTATTGTAATCATCAACTTAACCAGATAGATATGGAGCCTGGGAACAGAAAGTTAGAGACAGGGGAGTAGGACCTTGAAGAATCACTGATTGAAGGTTACTGCCTGTGCCTGGGAATTAGATGTGGTTGTGTTTCAAGGACAGGCAACAGCAAAAGCAGTAACTAATAGTTCATAAGACTTCCCAGTTCACAAAGAATTTTTACCTATGTGGAGTCATTTACTCACAAGAATCCTGTGAGGTAGGGAAGGATTTTGGAAACAAATACATATTGGACATTTTCCATGTACCCAGCACTAGCTGAGGATGAAGAAACTGAAGCTCAGAGGTTAAGAGGCTGTCCTAAATTACACAGACCTGCTGGCTCCACCCAAATTCTCTGACCCCAAACATTTTGCTTTTCCTTCTACAGTAGCTGATTTCCATGATAAATTACGAGCTCTCTCCTCTTGCTTAAGACCTGCCCCCAATCTGCTCCAAATGTTTCTTTGAAAAAACTTTAATTCTTAAAAAAAAAAAAAAATACCCAAAACATTTCAACTAACTTATTCCTTTCTTTTTAGCCATATTGCAGTTATCTCTAAATCTAAAATGAGCTCTAGGAGTCAGTTTAGTGTTTTACTTATTTTTGCTACTTTTATACATTTTGAAATTTAGCCTTGGATTTTCAAATTGTGTATTCACCTATTAAAGGCTACAAAAGCTTGAGAGTAAAACTAATCCATTTTTTTTTTTCAAAGTTCCAATTCTTATGTAAGTAGTTTACTGAATTTATTGTGTTAGTCAGAAAGAGTGAATAAAGCAACTTCAAAAGGAGAACAAAAGATTAGACCTCACATATTTCAACTTATTTGAATTAAACAAAAATTTAAATGCATTAATACGACTAGTATCTTAGTCCTAAAAACAAAGTAAAACAAATAGATCGAACTCAGTTTACTTGGAGGTATGCAGACATAACTTCTTCCAGTTTGATAATTGGCTTTCTGAGGCTTTATATTTTCTCTAGCAACCCGAGATATGGCAGCAATATACCTAGAATAACAAAAAGAAGAAGCTGTCACTTATGAATATAAATGGAAAGGCCAAACACAATTTCTAGAAAAATAACATTTAAAAAATAACTGTTAACTTTTGATGTCAATGTGTTGAATAAGTTGGTGAGTTTTTTTCCCCACTCTGTTTTCTGGAAGACTATGTATAAGGTTTGAGTGACCTATTCTTGAAACTTAGGTTAAAAAAGCCTATGAAAAACATCTGTACTTAGTTAAAAGAAGAAGAAAAAAATTGTCTAATTTCTATGAAGTTTGGGAGGTGTACATTACTTTTGAAAAAAATAAGGCCAACAAATCCGATGAACCCAAGGAGCAGAGCAATGAGTTTTGACTATGGTGCCATTCTGAGTATTGACTAATGCAGTGGTAAACTGAAATTACTCTGTATGTGTTATGCCGTGGAAAAGTATCTAGAAAAGTAAACAAATATGGTGTTAGAGTAATATTTTAAGAATAATAAAGACATCATTTGGTATAACAAAGGTATGTTAATTTCTTAGAGCAGCCATAATAAACTAGTACAAACATGGTGACCTAAAATAACAGACATTTAATTTCTCTTGGTTTTGGAGACTAAAGTCTACAAACAAGGTGTTGGCAGGACCAGGCTTCCCCCAAAGGCTTCAGGGAAGAATCCTTCTTTGCCTCTTCCTAGCTTCCGCTGGTTCCCAGCAATCCTTGAAAGAGCTGACTCATTTGAAAAGACCCGATGCTGGGAAAGATTGAAGGCGGGAGGACAAGGGGACGACAGAGGATGAGATAGTGGGATGGCATCACCGACTCAATGGACATAAGTTTGAGTAAACTCTGGGAGCTGGTGATGGACAGGGAGGCCTGGTGTGCTGCAGTCCATGGGGTCGGAAAGAGTCAGACATGGAAACTGAACTGAATTGAGCAACTGAACTGAGCTGATGAAACTCTAGGTTAATGGACAGTGATGGAGCTGGTGATGGACAGGGAGGCCTGGCGTGCTACAGTCCATGGAATCGGAAAGAGTCAGACATGACTTGAGCAACTGAACTGAACTGATGAAACTCTAGGTTAACAATTTCTTTTTAACACTTTAAAACTGGCATTCATTATCTTTTGGCTTGCAAGTTTTCTAAGAAGTTGTTATTGGTTGTTTTTATCTTTGTTCCTCTATATGCAGTGTGTATGTGTGTTTAACCTTCATTGCTTTTAAGATTTTCCTCTATCACATATAAAAATCTTATTTTTATATGTCTTGGAATGGTTTCTTTATTCTTCTGCTTCTTGGGATTTGTTGAGCTTCTTCGTCTCTGAGTTTGTATCTTTCATCAAATTTGGAAAATTTTCTGCCATAATTATTTCTTTGCATATTTTTTCTGTCAGTTTTTTTGGGATACACCAATTACATGTATCTTACACCACTTAATAATATCCCACAGAGCATTGGGACTTCAAATCTTTTTTTCTCATTATGCTTATGTTCAAGAGTGTTTATTGCTACATTTTCAAGTTCATTAGTCATTTTTTCTTCAGTATCTAATTTGCTTCTTTCCATATAGTTTGTATTTAAAGTATTTTATATTTGTTTTATCTCTGGATGTTCCCTTAGTCTTTTGTATATCTTCCATTACTTTTCCTTATATTCATGATTTTCTTCAGATCCTTGAGTATATTTCATAAGATGTATAAAAGCTGCATTAAGGTTCACACTTACTAATTCTATTATCTTTATCAGTTATGGATCTATTTATACTGATAGATTTCCTTTTGGCTATGAATTATATTTTCTTGCTTTTTTGTACAACTGATCATTTTTGATGGGATGATGGACAATGTAAATTTTATGTTGCCGCGTGCTGAATTTTGTTATTTTCCTTTATATATAGTTGTCCATTGCTGCGGCCTGAAGCTCAGTATCTTACAAATCAGTTTAGTACTTCAAGGTTTGTGTTTAGGCGTCCACAGGGGTGCAGAATAGCCTTTACTTAGAGACAAGCTCAGTCGGTAAAGCATCTGCCTGCTATGTGGGAGACCTGGGTTCAATTTCTGGATCAGGAAGTTCCCCTAGAGAAGGAAATGGCAACCCACTCCAGTATTCTTGCCTGGAGAATCCCATGGACAGAGGAGCCTGGCAGGCTACAGTGCATGGGATCGCAAGAGTCGGACATGACTTAGCCCTATCTTTTTTAATCTTTATAGCCCCATTCCTAATGTATGACCTTTCTGAAGCTTCCATCCAATGTCCTTTGAATTAAGAGTTCTAGCCACTCTAACTAGTAGGAATGCACACCATTTCTAGCTCTGTAAGTCTTGTATGAATTCCAAAACAAACAAAATCATTATAATCTTATTTTCCTCAAAGCAAACATGACTTCAGTTAGAGAACAGTATAACTTGATTTATACCTTTTCTCCCCCAGTGGTAAATCTTTGTCCTCAAAAATTATATAATATTAATATTTCCTCTTTCATTTAAACATTTGCCTTTATCTAACTGAAAATATAAATTATAAAAAAAATCTTGTCACAATTTTAAAATTAAAAATGCAATTAAAATGACTATAAGGGAAGGTGCAATAATTTATTAAGTTAAAAATAACCAAAAAAATCTAATGCTTGTTCTTATTAAATTCTTGTATCATTTTGGTGGCTCTGTAAACTGTTACACATTCTTGAGAAGTTGCTCTATGTACAAACAAGTGTCATAAAACTTATTACATCCTTCCATCTAGTAACCTGACTTTCAGTAACAAGCTCTAAGAAACTTCTTGGCCTCCTTTTTATCCTTCCCATCAGGTAAAATATACACTAATAAGCCTTTAGGGAACCACAGCTGTCTTCAGTCTTACCTTGCTCAGACCAAGGCATAAGCAAATTCATGCAACACATTTCTATGGCCTTGGGGAGTGGGGTAGGTTGTTGTAGGGGTAGGCAATGGCGACAGGGAAAGAGAGAAAAAGAAAAAGAGAGATCACTCTCTCAGAAGTGTTATATGTGGGAGCAGAACCAAAGAAATGATTCCCTTTTTGGCAGGAGGTGGGAGGTAGCCTAGGATGTTTCTGAATTGAAAGCCCTCTTTCTGAAGAAAGATGGAAGAGGAAGCAGCCTTAAGCCCTGACGCTGTCTATAATACAGGAAGATCCATCAGATTCTGTGCTGCAGCCAAAGATCCACAGTAAAATCTGGGGGCAACCTTTTGAGAGAAAAACTAATGAATCATATCCATAAGAGAGAAACAATAAAGAGTAAAAAAATTCATTAAAAAAAAAACAGCTGAGAGAACTGGGTGTGTTTATTGTGAAAAAGAGAAAACTTAAGAGGAGGAAAGAGAAAGACATTATGACTATTTCTGAGACTTAAAGGGCAAGTCCACAAAACAGAGGAGCCTTACCTGTGTTGCTTCGAAGGACAGTAGCAGTACTTTCTCATCTGCCACAACGTGCGTGCCTGCTAAATCTCTTCAGTCATGTCTGACTCTTTGCGATCCCATGGACTGTAGCCTGCCAGGCTCCTCTGTCCATGGGATTCTCCAGGCAAGAATACTGGAGTGGGTTGCCATGCCCTCCTCCAGGGCATCTTTCTGACCCAGGGATCGAACGTCTCTTTGGCACTCAGCCTTCTTTATGGTCCAGCTCTCATATCCATATACAACTATTGGAAAAACCATAGGTTTGACTATATGGACCTATGTTGGCAAAATGATGTCTCTGCTTTTTAATATGCTCTCTAGGTTTGCCATAGCTTTCCTTCCAAGGAGGAAGCATATTTTAAAATGGATTGTCATGTGTTATATCAAAATACCAATATAAAACTTCCTTATATTTGTAAAATATACTCTTAGTTGTACTGTATTTTAAATAAAGGAGTTAATATTCATTGTTTAATGAACAGTAAACATATCAAACATCTCTTACGTTTCCTTACTTGGCAGGCAGGTTCTTTACCACTAGGGCCACCTGGAAGCCCCTTCTGCCACAGCAGTCTCCCCTGAATCACGCTTTCTACCCACATCAAAAGCCAAGGTGCTTAGTGTCTGAGCTGATGCTCAATCTCATCAAATAAGGCATGCCTTGTAGCATCTGGTAGGTAGGCCTGGATTTGAATTTCGGCTCTGTCGTTCACTGAGTGTGTAACCTTAGCGAATTCGTTTTTTTCTTTTTTTCTGTTAAAATCCTCTTTATAATATGGAGGCAATTTCTCATTTTCTGTATGGCTTTGCAGACATATGTAAAAGTGCATAATAGGTGTTCAAGAAAAGTCTGTTAAATGAATGAAAGAAATTTGGAATAGCTGAATATCACAAGATGTTAGATTTAAGCTTGAAATAAGGAAGGTTAGAGCTACTTGAATGTTCCTGAAGTACTGAGCTTCCAGTCTCTAAAAATATCTAAGTAGACACTAAGTAAAATTATTTTTTAAAAGAATTTTTCTCCTCTAATTTTTTCCATGTCTTTATTTTAACAAGGACATTTGAAATACTCATTCTAATGCCATTTCTCTCTTAACCACAAGATGGCACTCAAGGTTTAATCTTTGGGGAATAAAAAAGTAATTCCTGCTTAAAAATGCCTTAAATATGTAATTATGTAAACCTACAAAAACAATGTTTAACTTCAATAATCCTGAAAGGATAACACAAGCATACATTAAGTTAACATATCCAGAATAGATACTTTCTATATAACTGGAGAAACTGGAATCAAACAGTTACATTAAAGGATGATCACATATTTTTGTGAGTTAAAACACACAGTCAAAAAACCAGACACTAAAGGAACTTAGAAACAATGAACATTAACCCCTTTATTTAAAATACAGTACAACTAAGAGTATATTTTACAAATATAAGAAAGTTTTATATTGGTATTTTGATATAACACATGACAATCCATTTTAAAATATGCTTCCTCCTTGGAAGGAAAGCTATGGCAAACCTAGAGAGCATATTAAAAAGCAGAGACATTATTTTGCCAACATAGGTCCGTATAGTCAAACCTATGTTTTTTCCAATAGTCGTATATGCACGTGAGAGCTGGACCATAAAGAAGGTTGAGTGTCAAAGAATTGATGTCTGAATTGTGGTGCAGGACAAAACTCTTGAGAGTCTCTTGGACTGCAAGGAGATCAAACTAATCAATTCTAAAGGAAATCAACTCTGAATATTCATTGGAAGGATTGATGCTGAAGCTGAAACTCCAGTACTTTGGCCATGTGATGCAAAGAGCTGACTCATTGGAAAAGACCCTGATGCTGGGAAATACTGAAGCAGGATGAGAAGGAAGTGACAGAGGATGAGATGGCCGGATGGCATCACTGACAATGGACATGAGTTTGAGCAAACTCCAGGGGATGGTGAACAGCCAGGAAGCCTGGTGTGCTGCAGTCCACCAGGTTGCAAGGAGTTGGACATGACTCAGCAACTGAACAACAGAAACAACAATCCATTTTTATTAAAGGGCTCCCCTGGTGGCTCAGAGGTAAGGAATCCTCCTGCAATGCAGGGGATGCAGGTTCGATCCCTAGGTTGGAAAGATCACCTGGAGTAGGAAATGGCAACCCACTCCAGTATTCTTGCTTGTAAAACTTCATGGATAGAGGAGCCTGATGGACTACAGTCCAGGGGGTCACAAAGAGTCGGACATGACTGAGTACGCATGCACAACCCGTTTTATACAGAAGAAAAAAGGAACTAACACTGTTTAATAATAGAATTAAAATCGATCCAAAACCACAAAACTTTTCCACAATAGCAGACTTGACTTATGTTAGTAATTGGGTAGGTAGTATTTTTACATGTACCTGAAAATTTTAAGCTTTTAATAAGCACATCTTTATAGGCAGATGGGAAATAAAGTTTCAGTTTTCAAAAACAGTATGTGTTTATCAATAACTTTGGGCAAGTTGGTTAATCTCTTTGTGCCTCATTTTTTCATTCAGTTCAGTTGAGTTCAGTTCAGTTGCTCAGTCGTGTCCGACTCTTTGCGACCCCATGAATCGCAGCACGCCGGGCCTCCCTGTCCATCACCAACTCCGGGAGTTCACCCAAACTCATGTCCATCAAGTCAGTGATGCCATCCAGCCATCTCATCCTCTGTTGTCCCCTTCTCCTCCTGCCCCCAATCCCTCCCAGCATCAGAGTCTTTTCCTGAGGTGGCCAAAGTATTGGAGTTTCAGCTTTAGCATCAGTCCTTCCAATGAACACCCAGGACTGATCTCCTTCAGGATGGACTGGTTGGATCTCCTTGAAGTCCAAGGGACTCTCAAGAGTCTTCTCAACACCACAGTTTAAAAGCATCAATTCTTCGGCTCTCTGCTTTCTTCACAGTCCAACTCTCACATCCATACATGATCACTGGAAAAACCACAGCCTTGACTGGACGGACCTTTGTTGGCAAAGTAATGTCTCTGCTTTTGAATATGCTATCTAGGTTGGCCATAACTTTCCTTCCAAGGGGTAAGCGTCTTTTAATTTCACAGCTACCTCTACATTTCCTCCACAATCCTGTCTAGAAACCCAGGAGTGACAATCCAGTTGAAGAGGGAAGCTAGGAACCTTGTCATGAGGCTGTGTCTGTATGACAAGGGAAGTGGTCTGACTTGGAGTGTAGGTTGATTTGCTGTGGCTTTGAAGGTGGCTGATGGATATTCTTGTGGGTTACACTTACAGGCGTGTGCTTATGCTTGGAGGTGTAACTGTCCGCCCCACAGTGTGGCCAGTGCTACATCAGGAAATGCAGAGAGAATGCATGGCATACAGTAGGTGTATCATGTTAGTTTCGGTTTCCTTTGTACTTCAGGTATGGACAAGGGCAATATTCTTTCCCGAAGTCACACCGAATGTAAAACTTCTCCAGAATTGCTAACTTTTATTAGATAACTTGCTGGCTGACAAAGCTTAGATGACTGCCATAGTTCCTTCCATGACCAGATAAGCAATCACTAGGTATAGAGTATGATGTAAAAGTCATGTTACATGTGCTTAAGTAAGGATAGTCAAAAGAAAAGCTTGCACTGCTTTCCTAGTTTGTAGCTTTCCTTTTCTCTGGAGAAAATAAATATGAACTACTGATTAGATTCTAGGTTCATATTCTCTCCCATGTCTTGGTAGATATAAAGCCTTTTCATGAATAGCCAAAAGTCCGGCAAGAAAGAAAAAAGACCTTAGAAATGAACACCAAACCAAATGATTGGTTCATGAATATTTATGAGCTGTTTATAATGACAGTGAGTTCCTATTAATACTAACTAAAAACATGTGTAAAACTTAAGAATTTGCATAAAATATTCATGACAGTCATTTA
This sequence comes from Bos taurus, assembly GCF_002263795.3. Taxonomy (NCBI): domain Eukaryota; kingdom Metazoa; phylum Chordata; class Mammalia; order Artiodactyla; family Bovidae; genus Bos; species Bos taurus. The sequence continues at coordinate 81,259,026 of NC_037330.1, forward strand.
TATTTCCAGTTTTCAATCACTGCTCTATGACTATACCCTTAAAATACCCCAAATATAACCATAATCAGTACATTAGAATGGGCCCCAACATTTTACTTGTCCTAAAATTAACTGCCTTCACATTTAATCCTTTTATTAAGTGGGAAAACAGGGTACGTATGTATCATTCAACTTACACGAATCAAGTGCCTACTAGTTGCCAGGTACCAGCCTAAGTGCAGAGAATACAAAGCTACAAAAGCAGTCCTGCCCCTATCATTCTGCATGAACAGATGAATTTCCCTACCACAGGCACCGAAAGAGACAGGGACAGAGCACTGCAGAAGGACAGGATGGGGGGACATGGGAGCCTGAAGCAGGGACTGTTCCACAAAACACACTTGAGTTGGATCTTCATGCCATCCTTGTGGGGCACTTTGCCAGCTGAAGAGATAACAGGACAGAGAAGGGAAAAGAACCATGGGTAGAGTGGGATTGAAATACATGTGGCCTTGACAGGTGTTGATTTTTGGTTTCTAGACTAAGAAAATTTCAACAATTTTACATGTTTCTATTTTTATTCTCTAAAAAGTTGGGGAACATGGGCTTTTGTCAGCCCCTCTCCTTGGGAACTAATATTTACTGAAGGTCCATATGCTAACACTATGTGGTTTTTATATATACGATCTCATTCAAGAGATCAAATGCAAAACCACTTTGCAAAGTAGGTAATATCTCATATAACAGATAAGGAGATAAGCTCAGAGAGGGTAAGAATTTGCCCAAGATCTGTCTGACACTATAGCCCACCCCCTTACCCCATGCTGCCCAGAAAGGAAGAGTTTGCATGTGACAGTTGATCTAGGGCCACAGCCAGGAAAAGATGAATAACAGTGAACCGCAAGTGGGGCGTACTTTACATGTACCAGATACTGTCTGAAGCGTTTACATGCACGTATCAGTATATTTAATCCTCACAATCTCCTTGGGAGGTGGGTAGAGTTATTACTGCCATTTAATAGATAAGGAAACTGAGGGACAAAGCAGTCAGATAACATGCCCGAGGTCACAGAATTGGTAACTGGCAGAGCCAGGATTCAGATGCAAAAAGTCTGGCTCCCATGTCCCTGCATTTAAGTGCCTCACGTCCCACCTTTTAACTCAAACCAAATCCTAACTTGAGACCCTGCTGGGAAAGATATCCCAGGCAGAAAGCACAAAGTGGTGAAAAGATCCTATGTTCCCAAACAATAGGGAAGAAAAAAAAAAAAATTTAGGGTAGCTTATGAATCAGTCTTGATTGATGGGGGGATGGGAAGACAGTAGGGAGAGGGCCACGAGGCAGAAGGGATAAGTCTTTTTCCTGAACTTTGCAGATGAAAGACTCTCAATTTGCATTTTCTGGGTTTTTTCAAAGGGGAAATTTCCTTGTGAGGAAAGCATTTTCAAATATTAAAACCATAGAGATGCATAAAGTATTATATTCCATGTACACATAGACCAACTACTCACTTGCATAAATTCCCAAAAATTTTACTTGAATTTCGTGAATTGACTACTTTATTATACCTTATATATTTTGATAAACAAGATTTTTATTAATTATTTTAAAAAACGGATTCTACCATACTTTATATTTTTGCATGCAATAAAATTATGTAGATAAATATATCTTTTAAACACTTTAAATATTGTTTAAATCAATGTTTTGTTATCATCTGATCTAAATATATTCTCATCAACCACCAGATGGCATAAGGTGTGAGAGTTTTATTCTGACAGGGTTACCATGCACATGATAATCTGACCTATAACTTCAAAATAATGTATTTTGGAAAATGTTCTAGCACTCCAACAGCTCACAATTATTTCAGCCATATGGGAGAAGTGGGTGGATAAGGTGAAAATGACATTGTCCTACTCCTTCTACATTTTGAGTTCTCTGGGACTGGCCTTACATAATGAATCAATAATCAAACAAATAAAACAAGGTAATTCTGTCAGAGGAAATTGAGAAGGAAGTCATGTCAAAGCAAAATTAACCTTATATTCTACGTAGGTTTCTTTAAGCGAAACTTGAAACATGCCTTCCAGAAAAAAACACAAAAACCATGCTCATACTTCTTCAACTTCTGCTCTGTAAAAACTTTTCTAATGCTTGCAATTTACTCTGAAAGCGGAAAAGTATCCATCTAATGCAAAAGCTTTTCTCCATTTTGGCTCGAAGGAAGGCTGATGCAGAAATTATCTGAAAAAAAGTCTCCAACTGAAAAACTCGATCTGAACTATGATATTAAAGGACAGGAAAGTCTATTTTAAGAGCCTTGGTTTCTACACAAATTAATAATAAGCACACTATTTTTATTAATCCTGTATTTTCACCTAGTAAAGAGGTCACAGTGCTAACAAGGAGCTAAAAAATGAAATAAATACAAAAAATAGGAACTGTAATTCCCCTAGCTTTGTGGTAGCACATTCACCGCATGCTTTGAAATAAACACATCAGAATAAATGATCACTGCAACACAGCCAGTACCACAGAATGGAGATGGAATCTGTGCTCTAACATGATGAAGCAAAAAACCTGCCTTTGGAAGTCACAAGACCAAAGCTGAGATTAAGGTCCCTTCCTTAATGTGGTCTAAAAGTAATTCCAAAAGATACTGTCACAATTTAACATTGTATTTAATTACATACTTCCTCATTAATTTAATATACTTGGTTCCTGAGTGAATAATCCTTCTGTGAAAGAAGAAAAGGTATTTGAAGCTATGAGAAAGATGAAATGCTAACTGGTGATCTATACAGATGAGAGAGTTGGACCATAAAGAAGGCTGAGCACTAAAGAATTAATGTTTTTGAATTGTGATGTTGGAGAAGTCTTCAGAGTCCCTTGGACTGCAAGGAGACCAAACCAATCAATTCTAAAGGAAATCAACCCTGAATATTCATTGGAAGGACTGATGCTGAAGCTGAAACTTCAATACTTTGGCCGCTTGATGAGAAGAACTGACTCACTGGAAAAGATCCTGATGCTGGGAAAGACTGAAGGCAAAAGGAGAAGCAGGTGGCAGAGGATGAGATGGTTAGATGGCATCACTGATTCAGTGGACATGAATTTGTGTAAACTCTGGGAGACAGTGGCGGACAGAGGAGCATGGTGTGCCGCAGTCCATGGAGTCACAAAGAGCTGGACATGACTTGGTGACTGAACAACAACGAGGATGGAAACAAGAAAATTAACAGGAAAAGTATTGTGAGATCCCTTCACGGTGGCTCAGGTCCTGTCTCTATCTTTGGAAGCCAGTAGATAGCAAAGATATTTCCCATCTGGGTTCATATGAAAGGATAAAATGATACTTAGTTTTGTTCAGGTTTTAAAGAAATTCAATGGGCTTCTTCTAATAGTTTAGTTAGTAGAAAGTGAATAATAGATATTTCAGGTGCACAGTAAAATATTCTAGACACTTAAAATTACTTACCTTAAACTCCATTCTTTAGTATGTCTTAGATCATCTTTCCTCCAATTATAATACTGTTTAATGAAATTCGGATCTTTAAGAACTGAAATTGGAACAATATAAAAAGGAGCTATGTATACATTCTTTAACAACTGTTCAAAGTTTAAAATAATTCATATCTTAAGTTGGTATATGGCAATAACACATACTATCATAGTTCAAGTCACATTACAATCCTCAGACACTTTCCAAATTCTTTTTACTTAAATTTCATGATATTGGATGTTGTTTGAATAATCAGATTGTAACTTTGTAACTTATACAAGCTCTTATACAAAGACCATGTAGATCACAACAAAATGTGGAAAATTCTTAAAGAGATGGGAATACCAGATCACTTTACCTGCTTCCTGCAAAACCTGTAAGCAGGTCAAGAAGCAACAGTTAGAACTGGACATAGAACAGCAGACTGGTTCCAAATTGGGAAAGGAGTACGTCAAAGCTGTATATTGTCATTCTGCTTATTTAACTTATATGCAGAGTACATCATGCGAACTGCCAGGCTGGATGAAGCACAAGCTGGAGTCAAGATTACCAGAAGAAATATCAATAACCTCAGATATGCAGATGACACCACCCTTATGGCAGAAAGTGAAGAGGAACTAAAGAACCTCTTGATGAAAGTGAAAGAGGAGAGTGAAAACTCCATATTCAAAAACTAAGATCATGGCATCCAGTCCCATCACTTCATGGCAAAAAGATGGGGAAACAATGGAAACAGTGACAGAATTTATTTTCTTGAGCTCCAAAATCACTGGAGATGGTGACTGCAGCCATGAAATTAAAAGACGCTTGCTCCTTGGAAAGAAAGCTATGACCAACCTAGACAGCATATTAAAAAGCAGACATTACTTTGCCAACAAAGGTCCATCTAGTCAAGGCTATGGTTTTCCCAGTAGTCATGTATGGATGTGAGAGCTGGACCATAAAGAAAGCTGAGCACCAAAGAATTGATGCTTTTGAATTGTGGTGTTGGAGAAGAAGTGTTGAGAGTGTTGGTGTTGAGAGTCCTTTGGATTGCAAGGAGATCAAACCAGTCCATCCTAAGGGAAATCAGTCCTGAATATTCATTGGAAGGACTAAAGCTAAAGCTGAAGCTCCAATACTTTGGCTACCTGATGCTAAGAACTGACTTACTGGAAAAGACCCTGATGCTGGGAAAGATTGAAGACAGAAGAAGAGGAGGAAGACAGAGGATGAGATGGTTGGATGGCATCACCCACTCGATGGACATAGTTTGAGCAACCTCTGGGAGCTGGTGATGGACAAGGAAGCCTGGCATGCTGTAGTCCATGGGGTCGCAAAGAACTGGACACGACTGAGCGACTGAACTGAACTGACTGAACTTATCATTATACTGACAATTGTTTATATATCACTTACAGAAATGAAGACAGTGTTAAAATAGCTTATAGAAACTGACATCATTGTTTAATAAAATTCTAATTCAGCACTTCAAGTGAAAAAAATAAAACCTTGGGAGTCTGATGTGACATTACAGATCATGATTTTCGATGAAGCAAAAATCTACAACAAATGATCATCCAGCCTCTAAATCCCTTGCCAATGACAGAAAATTCTCCTCTGTATTTTGAGACTGCCCATTCCACTGACAGTTATTTAGGTCACACGGTCCTTCCTTAATCTGAGGGCTTAATCTGAGTTTCCTCTGTTCATCCTTCTGACCCCCTCAGCAATACTGAGTAAATTTATCCCTCTCCCGTGGGCAGGATCCCTCCAATATTTGAAGATAGCTCTCAGGGCAGTCTTAGTTCCTTCAACTTTTTCTTAAATCATGATTTTCTAGAGACCTAACCATTCTCAGCCCAGCGGTGAACTTTGTTGATATTCCTATTAGAATTTTTATCCAGAACTGGCTCAGAATCTTGACTTCATACCAATAGCAAGATGCAGGTGGGATTGCTGTCTCCCTCAAAACAGACAGATCAATTTAGTTCAGATCTGCCTCGGCATTCTGGAAATCACATTACACCGTTGGCTCATATGTCTGTGGTTAATTATAAGCCTTATGCCTTCAATCAGTTTCACATAAAGTTATTGAAAACCTACTAAGCTTAAGCACTGGTAGTTTTTACATGAAATACTATTAAGCCAGATCATTCACACACACACATATATATCCTTCCTTATCTCCCTTGTCCTCCCCCTGGCTTTCTGCCTCTTCCTCCTCTCCTCCCCTTCCCTTCTCCCGTATCCCCCATCTCTTTTTCTCTCTCTTTCTTCTAATTGTCCTGGGTTTACAGCCCTGAACTATTTAACCAACCTGATGCTCCCTACCAGTCTTCTCCTTATCTGGAGCTTCCTTCTTAACAGTGATTAATTAATGCCTTCCAGTTTGATGAAATTTGTCATTGACACAAAAAACATTTAAACTTAGTCATTCTCCTTTTTTTCTATTAATGTTACATGATTTTCACCAGCAATGTTCCTATCTATACTTTAATGTATTTAATTCAAACACACATACATACATATTCTTATAGACTTTGTTGATATTCTTTTTCTTGTTATTTGGAATATATTCCTTCCTTCCTTCAAGTAAGCAAACCTGCACTCCCCAGAGTCCTTAGCAGGATTCATTATTACTTTTAGATGATTATAATAATTAACATTAATAGAATTCTTACTATGTATGGGGGTACTTGTAGATATGCAGTCTTACCATTATAATACCCACTTCACAGACAGACACGGAAAAGTTGAGAAATGTCTTCTCAAATGTACTGTTCATTACTCATTCATTACTATTTGAATGATGTACTCAGCATATAGGTTAAATAAACAGGGTGACCATATACAGCCTTGACGTACTCCTTTCCCAATTTGGAACCAGTCTATTGTTCCATGTCTGGCTCTAACTGTTGCTTCTTGACCTGCATACAGGTTTCGCAGGAGGCAGGTAAGGTGACCTGGTATTCCCATCTCTTTAAGAAATTTTCACAGTTTGTTGTGATCCACACAGTCAAAGACTTGAAACACACAAAAATTTTTTTTTGCCACACTAGCAGCTTATGGCATCTCAGTTCCCTGACCAGGGATTGAACCTGGACCTTAGCAGTGAAGCAGTAGATATTAAGAGAACAGAAGCAGAAGATATTAAGAAGAGTTAACAAGAATAAAAGAAGAACTACACAAAAAGGATCTTCATGACGTGGATAACCATGATGGTGTGATTACTCACCTAGAGCCAGACATCCTGAATTATGAAGTCAAATGGGCATTAAGAAGCATCACTATGAACAAAGCTAGTAGAGGTGATGGAATTCTAGTTGAGCTAATTCAAATCTTAAAAGATGATGCTATTAAAGTGCTGCATTCATTATCCCAGCATATTTGAAAAACTCAGCAATGGCCACAGGACTGGAAAAGATTAATTTTCATTCCAATCCCAAAGAAAGGCAATGCCAAAAAATGTTCAAATTACTGCACAATTGCACTCATTTCACATGCTAGCAAGATCATGCTCAAAATCCTCCAAGCTAGGCTTCAACGGTACATGAACGGTGAACTTCCAGATGTACAAGCTGGATTTAGAAAAGGCAGAGGGACCAGAGCTCAAATTGCCAACATCCACTAGGTTATAGAAAAACAAGAGAATTCCAGAAAAAACATCTACTGCTGCTTCATTGACTACTCCAAAGCCTTTGACTGTGTGTATCACAACAAACTGTGGAAAATTGTTAGAGATGGGAATACCAGATCACCTTATCTGTTTCCTGTGAAACTTGTATGCAGGTCAAGAACTGGACATGGAAGATCATGTGAAATGCCAGGCTGGATGAAGCACAAGTTGGAATCAAGATCACTGGGGGAGATATCAATAACCTCAGATATGCAGATGACACCACCCTATGGCAGAAAGCGAAGAGGAACTAAAGAGCCTCTTGATGAAAGTGAAAAAACTGGCTTAAAATTCAACATTCAAAAAAATAAGATCATGGCATCTGGTCCCATCACTTCATAGCAAATAGATGGGGAAACAATGGAAACAGTGACAGACTATTTTCTTGGGCTCCAAAATCACTGGAGATGGTGACTGCAGCCATGAAATTAAAAGACACTTGCTCATTGGAAGGAAAGCTATGACCAACCTAGACAGCATATTAAAAAGTACAGATATTACTTTGCTGACAAGAGTCTGTCTAGTCAAGGCTATGATTTTTCCAGTAGTCATGTGTGGATGTGAGAGTTGGACTATAAAGAAAGCTAAATGCTGGTGCACTGGGATGACCAAGAGGGAGGGTATGGGGAGGGAGGAGGGAGGAGGGTTCAGGATGGGGAACACAGGTATACCTGTGGCGGATTCATTTCGATATTTGGCAAAACTAATACAATATTGTAAAGTTTAAAAAAAAAAGAAATATTGGTAATATAGAAAAAAAAAAAAGCTAAATGCCAAACAATTGATGCTTTTGAACTGTGGTGTTGGAGAGGACGCTTGAGAGTCCCTTGGACTGCAAGGACATCAAACCAGTCCTGAATATTCTTTGGAAGGACTAAAGCTGAAGCTCCAATATTTTGGCTATCTGATGTGAAGAGCTGACTCACTGGAAAAGACCCTGATGCTGGGAAAGATTGAAGGCAGGAGAAGGGGACAACAGAAGATGAGATGGTTGAATGGCATCTCCCATTTGAAGGAAACGAGTTTGAGCAATCTCAGGGAGTCGGTGATGGACAGGGAATCCTGGTGTGCTGCAGTCCACGAGGTTGCAAAGTATTGCACACGAATGAGCAACTGAACTGAACTGAACCACTAGGCAACCAGGGAATTCACAAAATTTGATGTTTCCATTGAAGGATAATTCATGTCTTTCCTTAATTCTTTGGAATTGCCTTTCCTATGTTTTCTACTTGAGTACGTATGGCACTCTCTTCCTTATATATTATGAAATCCCAAATGGCATGGTCACCTTTTCTGAATATTCCCATTATTCTTATATTACAGACTCATTTTCTCCATTGCTTTGTCTACTATCTGAGAGAGGACAGAGGCCACCATATTTGTACAAACTTTTAACACAACATTGAAAAAACCAAGACCATGATATCAGTCCCATCAATTCATGGCAATAAATGGGGAAAAAATGGAAACAGTGACAGATTTTATTTTCTTGGGACATGGAATGTCAGGTCCATGAATCAAGGCAAAATGGAAGTGGTCAAACAGGAGATGGCAAGAGTGAATGTCAACATTCTAGGAATCAGCGAACTGAAATGGACTGGAATGGGTGAATTTAACTCAGATGACCATTGTATCTACTACTGCGGGCAGGAATCCCTTAGAAGAAATGGAGTAGCCATCATGGTCAACAAAAGAGTCCGAAATGCAGTACTTGGATGCAATCTCAAAAATGACAGAATGATCTCTGTTCGTTTCCAAGGCAAACCATTCAATATCACAGTAATCCAAGTCTATGCCCCAACCAGTAACGCTGAAGAAACCGAAGTTGAATGGTTCTATGAAGACCTACAAGACCTTTTAGAACTAACACCCAAAAAAGATGTCCTTTTCATTATAGTGGACTGGAGTGCAAAAGTAGGAAGTCAAGAAACACCTGGAGTAACAGGCAAATTTGGCTTTGGAACACGGAATGAAGCAGGATAAAGACTAATAGAGTTTTGCCAAGAAAATGCACTGGTCATAGCAAACACCCTCTTCCAACAACACAAGAGAAGACTATACGTGGACAGCACCAGATGGTCAACACCGAAATCAGACTGATTATATTCTTTGCAACCAAAGATGGAGAAGCTCTATACAGTCAGCAAAAACAAGACCAGGAGCTGACTGTGGCTCAGACCATGAACTCCTTATAGCCAAACTCAGACTTAAATTGAAGAAAGTAGGGAAAACCACTAGACCATTCAGGTATGACCTAAATCAAATCCCTTATGATTAGACAGTGGAAGTGAGAAATAGATTTAAGGGCCTAGATCTGATAGATAGAGTGCCTGATGAACTATGGAATGAGGTTCGTGACATTGTACAGGAGACAGGGATCAAGACCATCCCCATGGAAAAGAAATGCAAAAAAGCAAAATGGCTGTCTGGGGAGGCCTTACAAATAGCTATGAAAAGAAGAGAAGCAAAAGGCAGAGAAGAAAAGGAAAGATATGAGCATCTGAATGCAGAGTACCAAAGAATAGCAAGAAGAGATAAGAAAGCCTTCTTCAGTGATCAATGCAAAGAAATAGAGGAAAACAACAGAATGGGAAAGACTAGAGATCTCTTCAAGAAAATCAGAGATACTAAAGGAAACATTTCATGCAAAGATGGGCTCGATAAAGGACAGAAATGGTACGGACCTAACAGAAGCAGAAGATATTAAGAAGAGGTGGCAAGAATACACAGAAGAACTGTACAAAAAAGATCTTCACGACCCAGATAATCATGATGGTGTGATCACTGACCTAGAGCCAGACATCCTGGAATGTGAAGTCAAGTGGGCCTTAGAAAGCATCACTATGAACAAAGCTAGTGGAGGTGATAGAATTCCAGTTGAGCTATTCCAAATCCTGAAAGATGATGCTGTGAAAGTGCTGCACTCAATATGCCAGCAAATTTGGAAAACTCAGCAGTGGCCACAGGACTGGAAAAGGTCAGTTTTCATTCCAATCCCAAAGAAAGGCAATGCCAAAGAATGCTCAAACTACTGCACAATTGCACTCATCTCACACGCTAGTAAAGTAATGCTCAAAATTCTCCAAGCCAGGCTTCAGCAATATGTGAACTGTGACCTTCCTGATGTTCAAGCTGGTTTTAGAAAAGGCAGAGGAACCAGAGATCAAATTGCCAGCATCCACTGGATCATGGAAAAAGCAAGAGAGTTCCAGAAAAAGATTTATTTCTGCTTTATTGACTATGTCAAAGCCTTTGACTGTGTGGATCACAATAAACTGTGGAAAATTCTGAAAGAGATGGGAATACCAGACCACCTGATTTGCCTCTTGAAAAATTTGTATGCAAGTCAGGAAGCAACAGTTAGAACTGGACATGGAACAACAGACTGGTTCCAAATAGGAAAAGGAGTTCGTCAAGGCTGCATATTGTCACCCTGTTTATTTAACTTCTATGCAGAGTACATCATGAGAAACGCTGGACTGGAAGAAACACAAGCTGGGATAAAGATTGCTGGGAGAAATATCAATAACCTCAGATATTCAGATGATACCACCCTTATGGCAGAAAGTGAAGAGGAACTAAAAAGCCTCTTGATGAAGGTGAAAGTGAAAAAGTTGGCTTAAAGCTCAACATTCAGAAAATAAAGATCATGGCATTGGGTCCCATCACTTCATGGGAAATAGATGGGGAAACAGTGTCAGACTTTATTTTTCTGGGCTCCAAAATCACTGCAGATGGTGATGGCAGCCATGAAATTAAAAGATGCTTACTCCTTGGAAGGAAAGTTATGACCAACCTAGATAGCATATTCAAAAGCAGAGACATTACTTTGCCAACAAAGGCTTGTCTAGTCAAGGCTATGGTTTTTCCTGTAGTCATGTATGGATGTGAGAGTTGGACTGTGAAGAAGGCTGAGCGCCGAAGAATTGATGCTTTTGAACTGTGGTGTTGGAGAAGACTCTTGAAAGTCCCTTGGACTGCTAGGAGATCCAACGAGTCCATTCTGAAAGAGATCAGCCCTGGGATTTCTTTGGAAGGAATGATGCTAAAGCTGAAACTCCAGTTTTGGCCACCTCATGTGAAGAGTTGACTCACTGGAAAAGACTCTGATGCTGGGAGGGATTGGGGGCAAGAGGAGAAGGGGAAAACAGAGGATGAGATAGCTGGATGGCATCACTGACTCAATGGACATGAGTTTCAGTGAACTCTGGGAGTTGGTGATGGAAAGGGAGGCCTGGCGTGCTGCGATTCATGAGGTCGCAAAGAGCTGGACATGCCTGAGCGACTGATCTGATCTGTGGTGCTAAAGAAGACTCTTGAGAGTCTCTTGGACAGCAAGGAGATCAACCCAGTCAATCCTAAAGGAAATCCACCCTGAACATTCATTGGAAGAACTGTTGCTAAAGCTGAAGCTCCAATACTTTGGCTACCTGATATGAAGAGCTGACTCATTGGGAAAGACCCTGATGCTGGGTAAGATTGAAGTTAGGGGGAGAAGGGGGTGACAGAGGATGAGATGGTTGAATGGAATCACCGACTTGATAACATGAGTTTGAGCAAACTCCAGGAGATAGTGAAGGACAGGGAAGCCTGGCATGCTTGCAGTCCATGGGGTTGCAAAGAGTCACACATGACTGAGTGACTTAAAAAATTTTATTCTCATAGTTTTTTCACTCATTTGTCTCCTACCATCTAATGTTGCTGCTGCTGCTGCTAAGTCACTTCAGTCGTGTCTGACTCTGTGCGACCCCATAGACGGCAGCCCACCAGGCTCCCCCGTCCCTGGGACTCTCCAGGCAAGAATACTGGAGTGGGTGGCCATTTCCTTCTCCAATGCGTGAAAGTGAAAAGTGAAAGTGAAGTCACTCAGTCGAGTCTGACTCTGTGCGACCCCATGGACTGCAGCCCACCAGGATCCCCCGTCCATGGGATTCTCCAGGCAAGAGTGCTGGAGTGGGGTGCCATTGCCATCTAATGTTAAATGCCTCAAAAAGCTTATCATAATGCTTATCTTTTTGTCTTCAATACAACCTGCCGTCTAGACAGAGAATATGGTCAGTGGATGATGTTCAGAGGGGAATAATGAAGAAATGAGAACTGGTGAGATTTTGTCAGAAATTCTTCATTAAAATCTCCCATTGCTACCGGAACTTGACACTGTGGCAATTTTGTAATCTTTGGTAGAAAGCATCCTCTATTGCCTCCATAGTATAGTTCTTCCTGCCTTTACTTCTGAGGATTACAGGACATCACTTCTACTGTTTTCTTCCACGATACACCTATTGTCCAATATCTGTATAGGCTGATCTGAAAAATTTTTTTGCACTCTGGGACTGTCATGTCCAAAGAAATATATAAGCACTAACTTACCTTAGTAAGTTCTATTTTCACACGTACTACCTTATGCTAACCATAGAGGAACAACTTAGGATAGTATATTTTTGTCAATGAATAGAAATGAAAAATGAGATACAAAGAGTTAAATGATTAACCTAAATTCACTTAACTAGGAGTCTCTAATTTCTGACATCAGGCTTTTCCCATAAGGGCCTTTCCATTGCTTGAATATTGTAACCACCTGGGGAGCTGTAGAAACTACTCTCCCCGGGTCCTGCTCCCAAGACCCTACTATAATTGGTCTGGGGGTGCACCTTTAACACAGGAATTTTCACAAACTCCTCTGGGGATTCTAATGAGTGGTCAAGACTGAGACCACTGCACTGGAATTTGATGATACTGCCTCTTGCATCTAAATGTATTTTTGGAGATACCTGCCCTCATCGCTACTTCAAAGGCTCGAGGAATTAAAGTATCCCAAGGTGAAAGCAAGCATTCCCATGATGCTTCAGGCTGTTTGGTCTGTCTTGTTGACAGCAAACAAATGCCAGGAAGCCTCCGCTCACTATCGCAGGGTACACTGGTCTGAAGGAATTCTTTTCCTGTAACATAAACATTTCCTTATGGGGATCGGATTTTGTCATTAAGGTGATGTTGCCCACAACCAGATGTATTGGTTTGTTCTCTGCCAAACTTTTTATTTGCCATTTTATAGTGATGGACAGAGAACAGTGGATCATCAGTACATTTTCCCATGATTGTCTATGATTATGAATAAATAATTGTAATTATTGAAAATGTACCACACATACTTCAGGGTTTGAATTTAAATCTCAAGTTATAGAGAAAGAACAATTTTATATCATATTATGGAGGCAATGTAATATAAACAAAGAACAATGAATGTGGAATCAGAGGATTCGGTTCAGGTCTTTGGGCCCCAGCCTAACTGTACTATAAACAGTAGCCACACTTACTGAGCACTCACTGCACACTAGGCACTGTTAGGGAGTCTCAGTGTTATGAGGCATGTTCTGTGATTATTCTCATCTTACAGACGAGAGAACAGGGACACAGAGAGGTTAAGAAACTTACCCAAGGTCACACTACTAGTAAATTGCAGGGTCTTGGCAATATACATCCAGAATTTACACTGTTACCAATATCTCACATTCCATGTGTGATTTTAGGTAAATTACTTAGCTTCCCTTGGTCTTGGTTTTCTCATGTGTAAAACAGAGTAATAACAACGCCCAGCTCATTGGGTTCATATACAACTATGGATGACAGAAATTTGGTGTTCAGTAAATATTGGTTGATAAGTGAAAAAAGAACAATAATATTGAAATGATTAAAAAATACAGATTAAGAGATACAAACAACTAGGCACAAAATAAGCAAACTACAGAAATATACAACACAGGGAATTTAGCCAATAATTTATAATAACTATAAATGGAATATAACCTTTAAAAATTGTGACTATCATTGTATGCTTGAAACTTACATAATATTGTACATCAACTATATCTCAATTAAAAATGAACAAAAAAACACCAATAGGGCATATACTTTGTAAACTATATTATACAGTTACTCTGTATCACACAAGAATAAACTTACTATTTGTGGCACAAAGATATGCAATAGAGTTAAAACTTAAAATCATAATATAACCACTCATCACTACTCATAAAATAAAAAGCTCTTTAAAATATGCACAAGAGTTTAATAATCCTCCCAGTGATAAAAATATAACTGTAGAAATGAAGTTAATAGAAGTTTCTCTTTTATTCCTGAGTGGTTGAAGGAGCATTCTATAATCTGAAAGCTTCATCTTTATTATTGCCAGGAAATTAAGCCATTAAAAAGATAGTATTGGATCTTAGCCAGCTGAACTATGCAAAGACAAAATGGCCAGCAGAACATGTAAGGTTTACATTTAATTTTTTTTAATTAAGTGCTCGTTATTATTGAAGGAAAGCTTTTGAAACATTCTTATACAAATCTCTGTAGGAAAAAGAGACAGAGTGATTGTGAAATCTTGCACCAAGGGCTAGAATCAGTCTCAGAAATTCTTCTGGGCTAGAGGTAACCATTACCAGCTATTGCCTTCACAAAAAGGAATGAATTACATACTAGCTTAGTGACAGATGTAGAAACAGAACCAAATTAAATATTTTGGTGTCAAACTCTTTTGAAGAAGAAATTTCAGCCAGTGACACTGCATTATTTCTTCCATTTTAAAATTACTCTTTATTCTAAGAAATCATTTCCAATTTTCTTTAATTGGGCATGTGCTTCCATTATTTCCTTAGCAGCTTGGAGTTTTCTAGAGCCTCTATATATTTGTACGTTATTCCATAAAGCACCATCCTATAACAATCTGTTTGTTTTCTGGTTGAAGGAATTGGACACTGAATTGTTCCCTGAAGCATGGCAACTGCCTCTCGACATGTCTGTTAAGGGTTATCACCTCCTGGAACCCATCTGAGCTCCTCAGGGCCTCTTACATAACAAATACTCAAGATGCATTTGCTGAATTAACTAAGAAGCAGTCAATCAAAATCTTAGAAATGAAGTCAATGCTCATGTATTTTGGTACCAAAATCAATAAAACTCTTTTATGCTGATAGTGTTGCTAAAGACTATTTCTTAAAGTACCTTAAACAAATTATTTTTCTTAACCACTAATCCACGAATCAGTGAGGAAGATAATGTGTAATTACAAAATAAACTAATAACCAACATCCTGAAAGAGCAAGTAATTTCTTAGAAATAATTTGATCTCACATTTTTATATTTATTACGTTTAGTACTTCTTTTTGCTCTTGTGTGCTAAGTTGCTTCAGTCATGTCCAATTCTTTGTGACCCCATGGACTGTAGCCTGCCAGGCTCCTCTGTCCATAGGATTCTCCAGGCAAGAATACTGGAGTGGGTTACCATTTTCTCCTCCAGGGGATTTTCCCAACCCAGGGATCGAACCCACACCTCTTATGTCTCCTGCATTGGCAGGCGGGTTCTTTACCACTAGTGCCACCTGGGAAGTTCTTTTTGCTCTTATTTGTGCCTTGAAACTAGATATGATTTTTTGAGAGGTGATATTTTGTTCTCTTAAAACCAGACTATCACAAGGATGAGATGAAACATGATGAGATCACAAATTAAGGCAGTGGTCATAGAGGTGGAGTAGAGGGAAAACATTTGTAATGCTGCAGGAGATAAAATCACTAAGGCTTAATGAGGGAAATAAAGTGGACTAGGAAATGTACATGATTCTGGCTTGGCAAGTAAATGCAAGAATGGTGATCTACTACTGATCAAGAGAAATAATAAGGGATGGAGAAGTGGTTTGGGGGCAACATAATGAATTCATTTTGGGACATCTTAGATATGAAGTACCTTAGTGTCAGACTTTATTTTTTTGGGCTCCAAAATCACTGCAGATGGTGACTGCAGCCATGAAGTTAAAAGATGCTTACTCCTTGGAAAGAAAGTTATGACCAACCTAGATAGCATATTCAAAAGCAGAGACATTACTTTGTCAACAAAGGTCCGTCTAGTCAAGGCTATGGTTTTTCCAGTGGTCATGTATGGATGTGAGAGTTGGACTAAAGAAAGCTGAGCACTGAAGAATTGACGCTTTTGAACTGCGGTACTGGAGAAGACTCTTGAGAGTCCCTTGGACTGCAAGGAGATCCAACCAGTCCATTCTAAAGGAGATCAGTCCTGGGATTTCTTTGGAAGGACTGATGCTAAAGCTGAAACTCCAGTACTTTGGCCACCTCATGCGAAGAGTTGACTCATTGGAAAAGACTCTGGTGCTGGGAGGGATTGGGGGCAGGAGGAAAAGGGGACGACAGAGGATGAGATGGCTGGATGGCATCACCGACTCGATGGACATGAGTTTGGGTGAACTCCAGGAGTTGGTGATGGACAGGGAGGCCTGGCATGCTGCGATTCATGGGGTTGCAAAGAGTCGGACACAACTGAGCAACTGAACTGAACTGAACCTTATTACATAGCTGGAAATGTGCATTCGGAATTCAGAAGACAGTCTGGTTAGAGATGAGGCTTTAGGAATTATTGGCATGTGGGCTAATGAAAACCATAGTAATGGATGATGTCTCCCAGAGAGAGCTGGGCAGCAAATACTGAATGAAGAAGTTATTCCTAAGGAAAGAGGCAGAGGAGCACTTGGAAAGGTAAGAGGAAAACCATGGAGTCATAAGGAGAGCATAGCCAATATGAGTTCAAGTAAGATAAGGACTGAAAAAAGTAATCACTGAATCTGAGAATTCGGAAGTCATTGATAACTTTAGAATGTACCATTTCAGTTGGATAGCTTGAAAGTCACATGTGCAGACTGGATAACCTACTTTGATACAAATCAGAACATAGCACTCTAAAGATTAGGTTAAAAGGAACCAGAAAGTTGTCCAGCTCTCACATTGCATCTTTTCAGCTCTTACTATATGATGGTAACAGATGATCTTTCACTACACTGATATAATTGAGCAGCCCCAGGTTTTCTTGCTGTTCCTCTACTTAATAATATCTCTGGCTTTGGGGATAATTGTGTTTAGAATTAAAAAGTTTCCTCCTGCTCTGAAGGCTTCCTTCTGGGGTGAGGAAGTAAAGTAAATCTCAAAAAACTGAGAACTTTATCTTTTATTATTCCAACTGTCTATCCTTCCTTCTGGCTTTTGATCAGATTTTAGTCCAGGACTCTATACAAAAGAGGGACTAAATGAACAGTTATTGAATGATTAGTACACAGAACCAACAAAGAAGCTTATCACCCTCAAATTCCAAATATGTGTCAATTAGTCTTTGAAGGCAAGATAAGCTAAGAATGTTCAGAGATTAATATACCATCCCACTCCCCACAAAATAAGACACGGCTAGATCACCTTACATGGAGTTCTGTAATATTCTGTGGCTTTTGATGTGGCTATTCCAGACCATGTCTTGTAGTAATCACTAAATGAGACTGGTTTAATTGTTCTGAAAATACAAAATAAAATCGGGCAGTGAGTAGCATGCAAACTTGCTTTTCAAAATTATTTTATTAGATTGGACTCTTTCAGATATTTTGTTATAAGCCATTAGCGTGTGTGTGTGTGCGCTAAGTCACTTCAATTGTGTCTGGCTCTTCGCAACTCTATGGACTGTAACCTGCCAGGCTTCTCTGTCCGTGGGATTCTCCAGGCAAGAATATTGGAGTGGGCTGTCACACCCTCCTCCGTGGAACCTTCCGTACCCAGGAACTGAACCCACGCCTCTTTATGGGCACCACATGCCTGCACTGGCAGGTGGGCTCTTCACCACTAGTGCCACCTGGGGAGCCCCCACAAACCACTAGGCTGATCTGCAAATTCTAGCATGGTTATTTCTAACAAATTAATCTCACATAATTTTCCACTAGTACATGCAAATCACAAAAAAGATCTGGCCAAACCAGTTTTTAAGAATAAGTATAAACGTGCATCCGTGTGTATACTATAAAAAGAAAAAAATGTAGGTTTAAGATGACTGCCTTTCGTGACTAACAGTAAAAAGAACTTTAAATAAAGCATCACAGCTGTATATTTTATCTTTCTACAATAAACATCTTTCTTACATTTCTATGCCGAATTTTAGTAAAATCGCCTTTATTTCTTTTTTCTTATGAGGAGAAAAGAAACACCAGAATTGAGGTTAGTTTAATTTTTATACAGAAATCTGATTACTTCCAAAGAGGGAAAATAAACAACTCTTTTCTAATATTACTGCCAGCACATTTCCTTCCTCTGTGCTAATGTTACCAAATCCTAATGGAAGAGCAAAGACTGCTACAAAGTATTAAACAGGAATTATGAAACAGTGTCTTACTCTTAGACAACTGCATTTCCGATTTTTTTCCTACAAACATTTTGAATGCAGGGATTCTCAATACTCTATAAACAAAACACTACTTTCAGGTAATTTTTAGATGTGTGAAATCATCAATTAACTGGCTTAAATGGATGCTTAAACATCAAATGTAAAAGACCTTATGTCTGTTTTAAATTCCCAGCTCTGGAGGAAGAAGCAAATTTTCAGTTACAATAGGTTATTAACATTAATTTTTATAGGTAAATCATAGGTGCTTAAGTATTCGACTCAATTTTGAAAGTAATAGGGCAATACCTGAATGTACTAATTCATTCATTTATTTAAATAATAATTATGGACATCTAAAATTTAAGGCTAACATTTTTCAAGTGTGCTATTGCATCTGTAATCACACTTAAGTAGAAACCTGAAACTTGGTGAAGATAAATTAATCACTACTATTATTGCTTCCAGAGCTACACTTAGTGCTTTATACTACTAAATGATATACTAAACTAACATTAATTTGCCAACAAAATGTTTCAGCATTTGGCAACGGAGGTAACAAAATGAAAGACTGCATTATATCTCCTGCATGAGAAAGCTTGTGATCAATCTGCTGTCACAGATCATTTAGCAGACAACAATGACCCAAGAGGAAGGAAACTGTCAACATACTGTCTAGTGAAAAAAAATACACCATCTTCAGGCACAATCGTCTCCATTGTTTTCTGTCTGTTTGACGACGACCCATGACCCTCTCCCTTCCCAATGGTGTCCTGTTCAATTTCAAGCTCTTAGCCTTCAGGGGCTTTCTCTTCTTCCCCTAGAATAATTAAAAATATTACCCTAAAAGGTATAACTTTAGTATAGTGTGAATATACAAAACAGAATGCCTTGAACACTTGGGAATATCTGCACCTTCAACTCTATAAAGGAAATAACCCCTTAAAATAAGAGAACAATAATTATTTACTATTATTATTCAGATAAACTACTAATGGATAGATACAGCATAAAAATACCTGTGTTTATAGTTTCAACCAGTAATAGGAATTTATTGAGTATTATTTTTGGCACTAAGAATATGAAAAAGTAGAAGACATTATTTTAAACTGAACACCAGGGTTTATTATCCTGTTGGGAAAATAAGATATATACCTGAACTATTAAGTAGAATAGCTTTATAGATTAACATAATAAATGTCACATCATTTAACAGACATTTGGAGACTATAGTGAAAAACGTGTCTTTGGCAGTGGCAATAAGGAAGAAAGTTGGAGGAGGGAGCTGTGACTATTTTGGAGCCACTTGGGAAAGAGTCACTTGGATATAGACCTAGGACAAAGGAAGGAGGCATTTTGGGCCAGGGAAACAGTATTAACAATAGCTTAGATGGCAAGGAGTGTGGTGTGTTCATGCCTACATAGAGAGGATGCCAGGGGAAGAGGTGATAGTAACAAGATAACTGACCAGAGGGAAAAGTTCCAATTTCAGAAGAATTGGCATTTAATTAAGATAGGTGAAATGAGGCAATGATAGGTCTTCAAATTTAGGCAGAGAATGGATTAGAGTTGATTCAGTGATCTTGATTTATTAGGTGATAGAGAGTAATCAGAAGTTCTCAAATAAGGCAAGTAAACTAAGAAATCAATGTTTGAGCAAGAGTTTTCTCTAGCACTAGCATGCAGAGTAGATTATATGAGAGATTAAATGCAAGGGGACCAGTTAGGAAATGAATTCAGTAACTTAGGCAAGAGATCTTGAGAGCCAATACTAGGGTGGGAGCAAAGATTATGAAGGGGAGGAGATGAATTTATGAGAATGCTAAAGAACTGACTGAATCAGCTGCCTGATAGAGTGTGAAAAGTAAAGGAATTTGAGGGTCACATATTCTCCTAAAACCCAGAAGGCCAGTTATTTTTGCTATTAATAGAAAGTGTCTAGAGAAACTGAAGTAAAATATGAGTTTAATTTTAAACATGGGTTGTAGGTGATGACCTCTAGGAGTGTGATTGAGAAATTGGGACTGGAAATAAGAGATTTAGGTCAAATCAACATAAAAGTTGATAGATGACACCATTAGGGAAAACAAACTCCAAAAGAATAAGTGTTTAGAAAAGAAAGGGCAGAAACCAATTCACAGTTAAGGGCCGGGGGGCGGGGAGTGAAGGAAACCAAAAGGATCATTAAAGGAAGAGAATCATGGTAGCCCTATTTCATGCAAGCAACACCCCAGCCATTGCCAAAGCCTAATGACTAAATCCTTAAATATCTCTGGATAAGGAATGGAAAATGGTACAGCTTCTTTGTAAGATAGCATGGTAGTTTCTTACAAAACTAAACATACTCTTACCACACAATGCAGCAATAACACGCCTTGGTATTTACCCAAAGGAGCTGAAAACTTAGGTGCACACAGAATCTTATACACAGATGTTTAGAGCAGCTTTATTCATAATTGCTAAAATGTAGAAGCAACCAAGATGCCATCAATGGGTGAATGGATAAGTTAAGTGGTGTATATTCAGACAATGGAATATTATTCAGCACTAAAAAGAAATTAGCTAATAAGCCATGAGGACTTCTCTGATGGCTCACTGATAAAGAATCTGCTTGCCAGTGTAAAAGATACTGGTTTGATCCCTGGGTCAGAAAGATCTCCTGGAGAAGGAAGTGGCAATCCACTCCAGTATTCCTGTCTGGGAAATCCCATGGACAGAGGAGCCTGGCAGGCTACAGTCCTTGGGGTCGAAAAAGAGTCAGACACAACTAGCAACTACAACAACAACAACAACAACAAATAAACCATGAAGAGTCACGTAGTATCATGACTAAGAGCACAGGCTCTGGAATTAGCTGGCTTGGGTTAAAACACGGTAGCACCATTATTGATTAGCTGTGTGACTCTGAACAAGTTACCTAACCTCTTCACGTCTTCAGAGACAGAATTTTCTCCAGTGGTGGTTGTGAGCATTCAACGCAAGCACGCACGAAAAGAGTCAAGGAGGGGTTTAGCACCCCCAGCGCTCAGTGTCAGCTGGGCTCCTCATTGCCTTGGATAAGTGCCTCATCATTTTTCTCCTGCAAACTCCAGATAGCCTCCTAACTGTCGTTCTGCCTTGTGCTCCAGTCATATCTGATTGCTCTACCTTGGTCTCTCCCTATTCCAGGGTATTATGTCTCTGCTTGAAAGCCACAGTAGGTTATCTACTTCCATAGGATGACATCTAAAGACTTTTACATAGAATTCGAGGTGGTTCATCATCTGGCCATTTCCAATCTTTTCTCCCATCATTCATCCTCACATGCAGAGGCTCCATCACATAGAACTGTATCCTGACAATCCTAAGTGTACCACAATCTTACACATCCATGTCTGTACAAGCAGTTCTATTAGAGACTCTTTTGCCCCCTGTGCAAAGTCATACTCATTAAGATTCAGGTCCAGTTAAAAATAATATATACATGAAGGTTGTCACACTGGATACTGTGGTTGTCTCTTCAATAGCTGTTCCATTCTTCTCCCATTCCATACATGCCATGTGGTCTGCTGTGGGGACTGGATCTTACTCCAGCTCTAAATCAGGACTTCAATGATAACTGGTATAGGGACAGGAATCTGACCTAAATAGCTCCAATAATAGTACAATTTATTCTAGCTTACTAGTACGTCCTCGTCTCTGAGACTGTTGATACTCTTTGTTCTTCTTCAAGACTGCCTTGTTATTTTAAACCTTTTGCATTTCTAGATCCATTTTAGACCACCTTATCAATTGCCAGAAAAAAAAATAAGGCTGCTGAGATTTTGACTGAGAATGAACTGAATCTACAATTTGGGAAGATTTGATACTGTAATAATATTGAGTCTTTCCTAAGTGGTAAACATTGTATATCTCCATTTCTTTAGGTCTTGAAAAAAATCCTCCCATATATATTTTGTGATTTTCAGCATAAATGTCTTACTCATCTTTTGTTACATTTTGATGCTGTTGTAATGGTATTTTTAAAGTTTCATTTTTATGTTGATTGCTTATATATAAAAATAGTTAATTTGTGAATATTCATCTTCGAGCTAAGATCCTTGCTAGATTTACTTACTAATTTTCAAACTTTCAAATTTGTATATTCTTTTGGATTTCAGTATATATATAATTGTGTTATCTGTGAATACCAATGGTTTACTGTCTTCTTTCCAAATTTTATAACTTTTTTCTTCCCTCATTGCACTGGCTAGGACTCCAATACAATGTCAGATAGAAACGGTGATAATGTGGATACTTGCCTTGCTCCTAAACTCGGGAGAAAAGGATTAAACATTTCACATTTAAGTGTGAGGTTAGCTGTTAGATTTCTGTTCAATTCAGTT
This sequence comes from Bos taurus, assembly GCF_002263795.3. NCBI lineage: Eukaryota > Metazoa > Chordata > Mammalia > Artiodactyla > Bovidae > Bos > Bos taurus. Next base: position 81,281,733 of record NC_037330.1, read on the forward strand.
CAGTCACTCAGTCACGTCCGACACTTTGTGACACCAGGCTCCCCTGTCCATCACCAACTCATGGAGCTTACTCAGACTCATGTCCATCGAGTTGGTGATGCCATCCAACCACCTCACCCTCTGTCATCCCCTTCTCCTCCTGCCTTCAACCTTCAAAGTATCAGGGTGTTTTCCAATCAGTCAGTTCTTCGCATCAGGTGGCCAAAGTATTGAAGCTTCAGCTTCGGCATCAGTCCTTCCAATGAATATTCAGGACTGATTTCCTTTAAGATTAGCTGGTTTGATTTCTGTAGATTCCCTTTATTGAAATAAGGAAATTCTCTTCTATTCCTCAGTTTGGTGAAAATTTTTATCATGAACGAGTATTAATGATTTCTTCTAGATTAACAGATATAAGTCTATGTTTTTATTTTTCCTTTATTTGGTTAACTGAGTTACATGCATTGATTTTCAAATTTTAAACCAATGTGGCTTTCCTGAAACAAAACTCACTTAGTCATCATGTACTATCCCTTCTTTATATATCAGTGGGTTTAATTTGCTAATATTTTGGTTAGGACTTATACATTTCAGGTTTATGAGAATACTGACGTATAATTTTCCTTTCTTGTAATGAATTCTGATTTTAGAATCAGAGTTTGGAAGTTTGGTGACATATTCACTGTCTCTATTTACTGGAAGAGTTTGAATGCCTTTTTAAAAAAGATTTTATTTGAAGTAACTTTAGATTTAGAAGAGTTGTAAAGTTAGTTGAATACCTTTAAAATTAGCTTTGTTAAAGTATAATTTACATTCAATAAAATGTACAAGTGTTCAGAGCACAGATTGATAAGTTTTGATAAAAGCATGCCCCTGCAAAACCATAAGCCCAAACAAGTTACAGAATGTTTTCACTAGTCCTGAAAGTTCCCTACAGCTCCTTCCCAGTTAAGCTCCCTTGACACTTTGAGTTATCACTGATCCAGTTCTCTATCACCATAGATGAGTTTTGCCTGTCATAGACTTCATACAAATTGAACTCTACAGCATGTACTCTTTCATTACTGAGTTTTTTTTTCCCCCTCAACATAATGCCTGTATTATTCCATGTCATTGCATGTATCAACAATTTTATTGCTGAGAGTATTCAGCTTATAAATACAACACAATTTATTTATATATTCAACTGCTGAATATATAATATTGACTGTTGATGGAAATTTTAGTTGTTTTCAGTTTGGGATATTACAAATAATCTGCTATCAACATTTGTGTACAAGTCTTTTGTGAATATATACTTTTATTTCTTTTAGGTAAATACTTAGGAGTGGGTTAGAGGGCAGGTGAACCTTTGACATGACAAGAAACTGCCACACTGTGCTCTGAACTGGCTGTGGGCAGTCAACAGGCACAGAGACAGAGGAGCACTACAGTACAATCACGTCCTCATCAATAACTGGGATTGTTAGTTTAAGCCAGTCGTGTGATCTTCCAATCTCCCCCATCTTAGTATGTCACTGTGGTACCCATCCAGTTCAAACCACAATCTATTACTAATCCTTGATTCCACTTTCTCTCTTGCCCCAATAAGTCAAGCTAAAGCCTTGAATCCAACCATTTCATCCACTTATCTCCCACTCCACATTTATGCCCTTAGCCCTAGCCCAAACCACGCATCTTTCCCCTGGTCTACTAAAATAACCAAATAATTCTTTTTGTTTCCCCCTTAGATCCTTCACAGTTGATCCCCAGAAGGCAGTTAAAGTGGTCCTTTTAAAATGTAAATCTGATTACATCTTTCTCTTCTTAAAAGCTGTCCAGTTGTGTCCCAATTCCCACTGCAAGATTAATAAAATGCCAATTCCTTACCTAGTTTATAAAGCCCTATCTATATCTCTTACTCCACCCCTACCCATCCCTTCTTCCCCCTTGCTGTGTTCCAGCTGCAGTGGCCTTCTTTCTGATCCTCTAACACATTTGTGTGCATGCTCAGTCCCGACCAACTCTTGGCAACCCCATGGACTGTAGCCCACCAGGCTCCTCTGTCCACAGGATTCTTTAGGCAAGAATACTCAAATGGGTTGCCATTTCCTCCTCAGGGTATCTTCCTGACCCAGAGATTGAACTGGTGTCTGCACCTCCTGCATTGTCAGTGGATCCTTTACCACTTGAGACACCTAAGAAGCCCTCCAGCACACCTTGCTCACATCCAATACTCAATTAGTCAATACTCTAGGTATCCCCTCTGCCTAGAATCTCACTGTACTATAAGACATTATTCTCTCCCAACTTTTCACTTCTTTTTTTCCCTTTCAATGTCATAAATCTTGATTTTCCAAGAAAATACCAACTACAAGTTGATCTCACCATGGTTCTTGAGTCATTTCTGAATACAGTTCTAGTGAATTCTTTCTTCCAGGCTCCAGATTTTATAGTCCTGTGATCAGTGCTGGATCCTCATGGTGCTGTCTGGTTACCCTGCTGCCTGTCTGATGAGGGACTCAGCGCCCCAAAGAACCAAAGGGCCAAAGTTTCCTCCCTGTAACAGGGTCTCCCCTTCTTCCTGCTCCTGCCTGAGACAAATGCCACCATTGCTACTGGCTGGGCTTCATCTCAGTGCTGGGGGACAGACAAGGTCAATGCTCTTGCTGTCATGTTCCAATTAACCATTTCATCAGTTGTTCTGGGTCTTCTCATTCTGATCTTCTAACACTTCCAGGCACAGAGCCCCTTGGTATAACACTGTCTCACATTCTGGGGGAGAAGGCAATAGCAACCACTCCAGTACTCTTGCCTGGAAAATCCCACGGATGGAGGAGCCTGGTAGGCTGCGGTCCATGGGGTCGCTATGAGTCGGGCACGACTGAGCGATTTCACTTTCACTTTTCACTTTCATGCATTGGAGAAGGAAATGGCAACCCACTCCAGTGTTCTTGCCTGGAGAATCCCAGGGACGGGGGAGCCTGGTGGGCTGCCGTCTATGGGGTCGCACAGAGTTGGACATGACTGAAGCGAGTTAGCAGCAGCAGCAGCACATTCTGGGACAAAGTCCGGATCTGAGTGCTCCTTTTGATTTCAGTCTTTTGGGAACATTTTACTATTATTAATCCACTAAGAGGATCCTTGTTTTGGAGCATGTACAGTATAAAACCAAGATAGAATAAGTATTATTTCAGCACTAGTAAGTTGGCTATTTTCTACATCCGATTGACTATTAAAATTAGGCTGGGCAAGGGCCGTCATTCCGTGTCCGGGCTGGCGGCCGAGCCCGAGTGTCCGCGCTCAGGGCTGCTGGCCGCTAGCACCGCGCCCTCGCGGGCTGCGTGTCGCTGCTGCCCAGACGCTTTTTAAAAAAAATAAATAAATAAATAAAATTAGGCTGATGCAAATGTTAGAGAACCTAAAAGCTGCAGAACCTACACCTGTCCAAGTGTTCAAGGTCACACTGTCAGGTGGGCGGTCTCCCAAGTGTACAATGGCTTCAACCCTAACTCTCACCATTTCACTCCAAGACTTATTCTTTTCCTAAACTGCTTGGAGATTTGTGATCTATAATGGTCAGGCTATAATGTAGACAATGGTCTTTTTTTTCCTTTTCAGAAATAAAAAATAAAAGACTAGGCAATTAATATAGTTACATTCAATTTTAATTAAATAGTCTAGAAAGAACTCAAGATTTTCACATTCTTCCTGAAAAAGAATCATTTTTAAAAGGTATTGGAAGGGAAGATATATTTAAATGAAATAATTTTTCTAAGTCAAAAGATGAAAATACAATTATGATAGAAAATACAGTTTAAGCCAATAGTTCTTTTAGTGTATAAATTTGCATAGAACTGTATAAAGGAAAACTTACCTGTTAAGTTTATGTGGCTCTTTTGGTGACTCAGAACCATCATCTTTTGCTATAAAGAAAAATATGAAAAGATTCTGGTTTACTTAAGGGAGACTGAATGTATGTCCCTATGTGCATTCTTTCCAAGGCCCCAATAAGATGGTAAGAAAGGAATAAAAATACGGTGTATGGAGAAGGAAATGGCAACCCACTCCAGTATTCTTGCCTGGAGTATACCCATGGACAGAGGAGCCTGGCAGGCTAAAGTTCATGGGGTCGGGGAAAAAAAAAAAAAGGTGTAAAACCTCAAGAGCCAAAGAAAGATGGCAAGAAAAATGTTCAAGATAGAAATCAGATGTCAAGTGGTAACCATCTTAACAGGTCACAGAAATTTGAAACCTAATGACATGATGAGAGAAGGCCAATAAAAAGCAAGCAGATTTACACTTCAGAACTTGAGAAACAACTTAGGAATTGGAGGTACCAGATACCCCTGAAAGGTGAAATGTATACTGTGGATACCAAAGACATAGCCTTCATCCTGTGCAACCAGATGACCACCGCTGCCTAGGCAGGAGGGAAGATACCTTATTCTGGAGAGGCTGAGCCAGAGAGATTCAGGGGACAGCAGAACAAGAGTATGGTAAGGGACTGATGACAGAGAATAAATCAAATAGATCATATTGAATAAGCAATATTCCTTACTCTCTCTCCTTGTCCAGCTCCTAGAGTGCAAGTATAGTTAACCTTTCTCTCTTCAGGCATATGACTGGAGGATTCATCTCAGAATAAACAGTTAAGCCTAATTAATGGTAAGGTCAGATCCTCAATGACTAATCGATAATGAAACAAAACCATCAGCAAGTCTAGCCTGTATCCAAAATTTCCAGTCTTTTCAATGAATGATTGTCATTCATTATTTTCATTCATCATTCCATGAATGATTTTCACACAGTTAAAGATGCACAGTTAAAGATGGGTAGATAATTGAGTAAAGTCCTTATTATGAATGATAACAATGATAACAAATAAACAGGAAGAAAATAGAAACAAGAAACATACTTTTCTGGACGTTTTCCAGAATATAGAACAAAAAAAACAGAGAGAAGGATAATTGGAGAAAATAGATTTTTTAAAAAGTTTACATAACAGATCAGTAGATCCGACATCCAAATCTTTGGAGATTTAGAAGAGAGAACAGGGAAACTGGAGGGGAAGGGAATTATAAAAGAAATCAAATGAGAAAAATGTCCAAAACTAAAGAATTAGAGTTCGAGATTCAAACAGCCTATGAAATGCTCTACATGATGAATGAGGAGGTTAAAAAATGAAATTATATCAAGAAATATTATCAAGAAATTTCAGACCACTGGGAATAAAGAGAAGATTTTAAAAGCTTCCACTAAAAATAAATCACATGTGGAGAAGCAGACATCTGAATGAAAGCAGACTTCTTGAGGGTAATACTGGAAACTAGTCTTTACAATTCTGAAAGAAAACTATTTTCAAACTAAAGTGTAACCAAATTATGAACATATGAGAGTGGAGTGAATACATTTTTAGGCATGTAAAGTAAGGAAAGGTTTAGCGCCCCTGTCCTAGGAAGCTCCTGGCAGAAGTGTTTCAACAAAATGAAGGAGCAAACCAACCAGGAGGAAAAGGAGAGATCACGCAAGAGCTCCCATTCAGTAGGTGGGCAGAAAGGTCTTCCCAGGATTCCTGTGAGAGAACTGCCAGTTCAGAACTGGAAGAGGAGGATGAATGAGTGTCTAGCAAAGGTGTTTCCCAGGGGAAAAACCAAACTGAATACCAAAACAGTTTTGTCAGAAAGTTTGGGGGAAGAATAAATGGTAGATATTCTTCCAAAACACAAACCAAAATAAATCCAAAAAACAAAACCAAGGGAATAAAAATACAGGCCATTTGCCCAAGAAAAGAAAAGTCAGTCAGAGCTCATTTGTGAAAAATATTCACTAAGTCATATTAATGTAAATGAATGATACTAGGAGAACGGGGGAGAGAAAATGTGAGTGGAGATGGCACCATAAAATTTCAATCTTTATCTTTCAGAAGAAGCCCATGAGTCATATCTAAACTAAAAATCCTAGAATTTTAGTATTGAATACACTTAGAAATACAATGGTAATTCCAAAAGAAACAGCTAAATGTGTTGAAAGAGGTTGGTACCTTGTGGGAGGTGGGAGCACCTTTTAGTTATGGATGGTGGGGCTTATAAATCTGCTGTATTTCCTTAAAAACTGATTTGGATTATTTGTCCTTTAAAGCTATGAATAAATACTTCTTTGATAGAAAATAAATACTTAAGATTTTTAGTAAAACTGCTTTAAGACTTAGCTTAAAAGCTATTAGACTATCTGGTGCAATGAAGTACAAACAGGAAAAACGAGATTTGTAACCCCAGCAAACAGATCCACATACACTAACCCTGTTAAAGTCACAATTTTTACATTGCCTGACACCTGTAGATATCAGATCTATCTGTGATAATACTGTAATCATCAACAACAAAATTATGGTTGAATGATGGTGCTAAAGCTCATGTTCCTTAATTAGTAAGTTATACTACTGGACTAAATTCCTTTCTGCTGATATTCAGAAAGAATATTTTTCCAGAGGAAACGGAATTCTTATAGGAATACTCAACAACCAATACTCCCTTTGAAGAAAAAAAACACCTGAAATTCTGAGACATCATCTGCTTCAGCTATAGAAACAAGTTTCTTTAAAACTTGTTCTATTGTAATGAGGACTTTAAAAAGAACAGTGAACAAATTGAGAACTTAAACTGAAGAATCAAATGCTTATCACATCTTCCTCACTGTAAGCAGAATGGGATGTATTTGCACAATCATTTTTTTTAAAGTACTACATAATGTGAATTAGTAGTATAATCTCCCTAATATTGCTATAATTCTTCTCTATTCTTGTATTTTGACTGTCAGTAATTAAATTATAGTTTATTTAGATAAGAATCTGAAACTTAGTAGAATGACTCTCCTCTAACAAAAGCTAAAGGAATATGCCTAGCTAAGAGAAAAATTATTACCTTAGGTTTGGCTACTATTATTTATTTTTATATTCTTATACATTTTGTTTGAACCAAAGATTTTTTTTTAATTATATGAACTCTATGCTTTGAATAGGGCTTCCCAGTTGGCTCAGTGGTAAAGAATCCACCTGCCAATGCAGGAGACACAGGAGATGCCAGTTTGATCCCTGGGTTGGGAAGATCCCCTCCCCTGGAGGAGCAAATAGCTACCCACTTCAGTATTCTTGCCTGGGAATTCCCATGAACAGAGAAGTCTGGTGGGTTGTAGTCCACGGGGTTGTAAAGAATGGGGCACAACTGAGTGACTGAGTATGCACACATGCATCCTTTAAATGTCAAAATAAACATGATAACAAAAAACAATTTGACCATATTACCACACAGAAGTAAAAATTCACTGGGACAAACTGAAAAAAAAAGATGTATGAGCTTACAGTAGTTCCTCATTATTGGCAGGAGATACCCTCCAAGCCCCCCAGTGGTGCTTAAAAACATGGACAGTAGAATCCTTGCATCCCTGGGATAAAGCCCACTTGGTCATGGTGTATGATCTTCAATATCTGCAAATCAATCAATGTAATACACCACATTAACAAATTGAAAAATAAAAACCATATGATTATCTCAATAGATGCAGAGAAAGCCTGTGACAGAATTCAACATCCATTTATGATAAAAACTCTCCAGAAAGCAGGAATAGAAGGAACATACCTCAACATAATAAAAGCTATATATGGCAAACCCACAGTAAACATTATCCTCAATGGTGAAAAATTGAAAGCATTTCCTCTAAAGTCAGGAACAAGACAAGGGTGCCCACTTTCACCATTACTATTCAACATAGTTTTGGAAGTTTTGGCCACAGCAATCAGAGCAGAAAAAGAAATAAAAGGAATCCAAATTGGAAAAGAAGAAGTAAAACTCTCACTGTTTGCAGATGACATGATCCTCTACATAGAAAACCCTAAAGACTCCACCAGAAAATTACTAGAACTAATCAATGATTATAGTAAAGTTGCAGGATATAAAATCAACACACAGAAATATTCCTATACACTAATAATGAGAAAACAGAAAGAGAAATTAAGGAAACAATTCCATTCACCATTGCAATGAAAAGAATAAAATACTTAGGAATATATCTACCTAAAGAAACTAAAGACCTATATATAGAAAACTATAAAACACTGGTGAAAGAAATCAAAGAGGACACTAATAGATGGAGAAATATACCATGTTCATGGATTGGAAGAATCAATATAGTGAAAATGAGTATACTACTCAAAGCAATTTATAGATTCAATGCAACCCCTATCAAGCTACCAACGGTATTCTTCATAGAGCTAGAACAAATAATTTCACAATTGGTATGGAAATACAAAAAACCTCGAATAGCCAAAGCTATCTTGAGAAAGAAGAATGGAACTGGAGGAATCAACCTGCCTGACTTCAGACTCTACTACAAAGCCACAGTCATCAAGACAGTGATGGCACTGGCACAAAGACAGAAATATTGATCAATGGAACAAAATAGAAAGCCCAGAGATAAATCCACGCACATATGGACACCTTATCTTTCACAAAGGAGGCGAGAATATACAATGGATTAAAGACAATCTCTTTAACAAGTGGTGCTGGGAAAACTGGTCAACCACTTGTAAAAGAATGAAACTAGACCACTTTCTAATACCATACACAAAAATAAACTCAAAATGGATTAAAGATCTAAACGTAAGACCAGAAACTATAAAACTCCTAGAGGAGAACATAGGCAAAACACCCTCTGACATACATCACAGCAGGATCCTCTATGACCCACCTCCCAGAATACTGGAAATAAAAGCAAAAATAAACAAATGAGACCTAATTAAACTTAAAAGCTTCTGCACAACAAAGGAAACTATAAGCAAGGTGAAAAGACAGCCTTCAGAATGGGAGAAAATAATAGCAAATGAAGCAACAAACAACTAATCTCAAAAATAAATAAGCAACTCCTACAGCTCAATTCCAGAAAAATAAATGACCCAATCAAAAAATGGGCCAAAGAACTAAATAGACATTTCTCCAAAGAAGACATACAGATGGCTAACAAACACATGAAAAGATGCTCAGCATCACTCATTATCAGAGAAATGCAAATCAAAACCACTATGAGGTACCATTTCATGCCAGTCAGAATGGCTGCGATCCAAAAGTCTACAAGTAATAAATGCTGGAGAGGATGTGGAGAAAAGGGAACCCTCTTACACTGCTGGTGGGAAAGCAAACTAGTATAGCCACTATGGAGAACAGTGTGGAGATTCCTTAAAAAACTGGAAATAGAACTGCCTTATGATCCAGCAATCCCACTGCTGGGCATACACACTGAGAAAACCAGAATTGAAAGAGACACGTGTACCCCAATGTTCATCGCAGCACTGTTTATAATAGCCAGGACATGGAAGCAACCTAGATGTCCATCAGCAGATGAATGGATAAGAAAGCAGTGGTACATATACACAATGGAGTATTACTCAGCCATTAAAAAGAATACATTTGAATCAGTTCTAATGAGGTGGATGAAACTGGAGCCTATTATACAGAGTGAAGTAAGCCAGAAAGGAAAAACACCAATACAGTATACTAATGCATATATATGGAATTTAGAAAGATGGTAACAATAACCCTGTATACGAGACAGCAAAAGAGACACTGATGTATAGAACAGCCTTTTGGACTCTGTGGGAGAGGGAGAGGGTGAGATGATTTGGGAGAATGGCATTGAAATATGTATAATATCATATATGAAACGAGTCGCCAGTCCAGGTTCGATGCACAATACTGGATGCTTGGGGCTGGTGCCCTGGGACGACCTAGAGGGATGGTATGGGGAGGGAGGAGGGAGGAGGGTTCAGGATGGAGAACGCGTGAATGCCTGTGGCGGATTCATTTTGATATATGGCAGAACCAATACAATATTGTAAAGTTTAAGAAAAAAAAAACATGGACAGTATGAAACCCTATATACATTATGGTTTTTTCCCTATACATACATACATACTTATGATGAAGTTTAATTTGTAACTTAGGCACAGTAAGAGGCTAACAAGAATAGCTAATAATAAGACAGAACAATTGTAACAACATACTGCAAGAAAAGTTATGTGAATGTGGTCTCTTTCTCTCTCAAAATATCTCGGACAAGTTTAATATCGTGTTTCCATCTTAACTAAGCACTTATGCTTTCATATCTTTTGCAGTTTGAGGTATGACAGCAAAATTAGCATGGATTTCTTTCTCCTTCACAATTTCATGGGTAGAAGATTTGTTCTTACTGTAAATCTTAGCAACCTCAGATATGAGATTTTTTCTTACAAGTCAAGAACTTTCACTTAAAGGAACACTTTATGGCTTCTCTTGACATGTGTGAATGGCCAGCAGCACTACTCTTGTCCTTTGGGGTCATGATTAAGTAAGGGTCACTTGATCAGAAGCACTAAGATACCTCAGATATCAGACAGTTCATTTGATAACACAGATGGCTACTAAATGACTAATGGGTGAGAGATGCTGAACAAAGAGATGATTCACATGCTGGGCAGGATGAAGCTGGATGGCAAGAGACTTCATCACGCTACTCAGAATGATGCACAATTGAAAACTCATGAATCATTTATTTCTGGAATTTTCCATTTAATACTTTTAGATTGCAATTGACTACAGATGGCTAAAAATGGAAAGTGAAATGGTAGATAAGGGGGGACCACTATATATGAAATCCCTTTGTAACAGAAAGTCTCTAACTTACTCAGAATCTAGGAGGCAACACAGTTATTTTATACATTGTCTTCTTCCAGACCTCCAAGTTTTCATAAACAAATTGAAATATGACTTGGGAGGCACTTGAAAAATCCCCTTGTCCAACTCCTGACACTGGGCAAAATATTCTTTGACAACATCCCTGAAAATCAAGTCATTAAGCTCTGCCAAATGAACGAAAGCTATGAAAGCATACCTTTGGTGATGGGGAGATTACCACCTGTCAACACTGTCTTGCCCGTTCGTAAGTGACTTGAATGGTTAGAAAATCTTTCCTTGTGTTTGGTCGGCTGGGACCTGCTGGATGGACTTTCCCCTGAGGCATGCCGCAAATGCAACATCTAGGAAGATCAGCTAACCCAACTGACTGTAACTGACTGCCCAAACTGGAATGAAGGGAGTGAAGGGGGAATGAAGGGAGAACGGGACATGATTACCCCAGGACTGCTCCAGGCAGTTTGGTAAGTGTGAGCACACAAACTATAAGTAAGGGGGTCAGAGTCCAGGCCACAAGGAGAAGAGGCTGCCAAGACATGGGAAGGTCATTGGGATCTCCAAAAGTTGGGTTTGAGCTCACAGTTTGTGCATTCTTGTCAATCCACCAAGGCAAAGACCTAGCTCTTCAGGCACACATTAGATGGTAGGCAAACTTGGGGGGATGAGAGGCACTGGCATGTCTACATACCAAATGGGAGTCTTAGGCTTAGGATAACAAAATTAATTCCAGACCACTGATTATGAGAGGAAAAAAAAAAGTCCCTGGTGTATTCAAGGTATGTTCTGACACAAAATAGGGCAAAGCCTGTATATCATGGACATCAGTGGCTACAACCTACCAGTTCTAGGGAAGATATGACTGACTTGTAGCTTCAATGTTAGTCTGATATTAGTATACTGGAATAATGGAGAAGAATTTTCCCTTTTCTATAGGAAATCCCTTCAAATATTTGAAAGCGGATTTTACAACTGCCTTTTAGCTTTCCTTCCATTAGCTAAGTGTACAGTTTCTTCAGCACAGGAAATGTGAGGCTCCAAGTTAAGCATGCTTGGATGAGGGCACAACAAACCAGAGTCAGGAAAGCTATCATCTAACACATGCTTGGTAAATAATTATTATTAATAATTAATTATTATTCACATTAGGCTTCTGTTCAAAGAGTTTTCTGATAGTTTTTCATAGACTAACGTTCTGCCATGAAGTCAGGTCTCTTCTCTTCTGTACTTGGAAATTTAATTCTTTGATTCCAAATGGATGACTTTATGTTCATTGCATTAAATTGGAGGTTTTAATTGCATTACCCCATTGGAGGGGCAATGGGAATATCCAGGTTGGCTCTCTGGCCTTGTACCTTAGCTCTGTGTGGCCTTGGGCTAATCCTTTCATCTTGATCCTCAGCTTCCTCACTGAGGAAGAGGCTGAGGATCAGGCGGATAAATGCATGTGAAAGCACTTTGTAAATTATGAAGTAAAACCAGGATCCAAGTTTATGTGTTTTTTATTCATTCAATCTACAAATGTTTACTCAATACCTATAGCCAGACACTGCTACTGGGCATTGACAACATTGTTGTAGCCTAAAATTAATGCCTACAGAGATGATACAGTTAGCTGCCTCTTGAGTTTCTCATGTATGTAATTAATTATCTACTCCAGTTCTGTGTTATTTGAGAATGGGATGATAATTTCTTCTATGTACTTTCTGCTGCTGCTACTGCTACTTCTAACTCGCTTCAGTTGTGTCCAACTCTGTGCGACCCCATAGACGGCAGCCCACCAGGCTCCCCCGTCCCTGGGATTCTCCAGGCAAGAACACTGGAGTGGGTTGCCATTTCCTTCTCCAATGCATGAAAGTGAAAAGTGAAAGTGAAGTCGCTCAGTCCTGTCCAACTCTTAGTGACCCCATGGACTGCAGCCCACCACACTCCTCTGTCCATGGGATTTTCCAGGCAAGAGTACTGGAGTGGGGTGCCATCGCCTTCTCCAATGTACTTTCTAGACCTCTTTATTAGTATATTAAATGAATATGAGATCTGATTCTTGCAGTAAAGTAGTAGAGACCTTTTTTTCAAGTCATTAAAGTGAAAGTGGCTCAGTCGTGTCTGAATCTTTGCGACCCCATGGTCTATACAGTCCATTGAATTCTCCAGGCCAGAACACTGAAGTGAGTAGCTGTTCCCTCCTCCAGGGGATCTTCCCAACTCAGGGATCAAACCCAGGTCTCCTGCACTGCAGGCAGATTCTTTACCAGTTGAGCCATCAGGCAAGTCCAAGAATGCTAGAGTGGGGTAGACTATCCCTTCTCCAGTGGATCTTCCTGACCCAGGAACTGAACCAGGGTCTTCTGCATTGCAGGCAGATTTTTACCAGCTGAGCTACCAGGGAAGCCCAAGTCATTATAGGTAATTAATTCTCACTGGATGTTGTTTTTCTCAGAAATCCACATCGTACTATACAACCATCTAGTTTAGAGTGAACATGGTTTTTTGCACTTTATTTTCCACCATAACAGCTGCTTCTGCTTCATTACAGCAGTCTTTCCCTACGAAGCTGCAGAAAATCATTTTCTTCCTGGCACTAAAGGTACTCCTCCAGTCCTGCCGTGAGGGCAGGCAAGCTGAAAACTGTTCACTGTCTTGGATTTCCACATATTTCACCAACACACATAAAGCGAACAGTGAAAACCTGCCAAAGCACTATTTGCTTTGTCGCTCATTTGTTCAGTGATTTGGCAACCTGGACAGCTTTCCTGTCTGGGCTGATGGCAAAGCTGGAGGACTAAAAGGAATGAAGGGTGACACTGGCCTGAGAGAAAAGAAGAAAAGAAAAGGCCACCTTGTCTTCCAGTTTCTTCTCATCCTTCTCTTTCAGGCTAAAACCAAAATCTAATGCACAGAATCATTTATCATGAAAATTCTTTACAACCGGTTCTTAAATTACCATTCACCAGAATATGGATATAGCTTTGTATAGAATATTCTTGTGCAAGGGTAGTACTATGGGGCTTGATGAAAGATTAAGGGATACGTATCATTCATTTGCTCATTCCACAAACATTTCCTGAGTGGAGAGGATACAGCAAGGGAATGCTACAGATTCTGGTTGGTCAGAAATATGATCATCTTGAAGAAGTACCATTCCTCTGTGGACACACCAGCCTTAAAATTGTCAAGAGAATTCTGAAGAACTCCGTGACAATCATGACATATTTGAAGATACTGAAAAAGATGCCTGATCAATACTACATCAGATTCAGATGCTCTGTGGAAGAGCACTTGAACTTCATCACAAATTGTATGCATTTAATGGCAGGTCCCAGAAAGGGAAAGAAGAGGAGACCATAGACATCTAGTGAAGAGAAAAAGCACAAGAGAGATCCTTTTGGAAGAGTGAGCCTGAGCAGCAAGTCCTGCTGATAGGGGAGGTAACAATGCCAGTTACTGTGTGATGCTGTTGGGTACCGCTGAAAGGAAGGGCAGATTGTAAAGGAAAACGCTATGTCACCAGGAAACCCAACCCTTACCTGTGGCTAACCCCTCCGGGCAAGAGGAGCCAATAGCTTTGCTCTTCTCATTGTAGAGAAAGCAAAGGAGCAATGGAGGTGATGGAGTTAAGAGTTACGAAAGGGTTGTGGGTAAGAAGAGAGTGAAATGACCACGGGTATCAGAAAAGCATTGGTCAACAGAACAGAAAGACTGCAAAGCCTCAGTCATTTCCACATAGATTCTTTGAAGGAAAACCTAGAAGGGGACCTCTCTAGAAAAAAAAAATGCTGATGGTTTTCCTAACCAAGGGGAGAGGAGTCTCAGATTAGTAAGCTCTGGTGGTTACTGAGGGTAAAGTCTGAGAAATAGCTACTATAGATCAGAGAGTTAAAAACTGATGTCATATCTTTATGACACGGACACCATTTGTCCACATGACCATGACATTTAAAGATACTAAGCTTACAATTTTTGATAATTAAAAAAAAAAAAGGATCACACTAAACCAAATGGAAAAAGACAAATATGATACTGCTTATAATGTGGACTTTAAAAAAATGACAGAAATGAACCTATATACAATATAGCAATAGACCTACAGACATAGAAAACAAACTTGTGGTTACCAAAGGGGAAAGCAGGGGTAAATTAGGAGTTTGGGATTAACATATATACTCTACTATACATAAAATATATAATCAATAAGGACCTACTGTACAGCACAGGGAATTAAACTCAATATTTTATAATAACCTATAAGAGAAAAGAATCTGAAAAAACACATATATAAAATGATAAATATGTATGTATAACTGAATCATTTTGCTGTATACCTGAAACCAACACAACGTTGTAAGTCAACTATACTTCAATTAGAAAAAGAAAGGATTACACAGATGGATTTGACACAGGTACAACAGGAGAGCTCTTAGTATGATTTCATTACTGAAAATGGATACAGAAAATATTGTTGTATGCAAGTTACTTGCTAGATTATTTACTTGCTATGAATAATTAATAACTGGCAAATAACAATAAGTAGTCACTTCTTACATGGTAACGGCCGGTGGAAAAGTCGTAGAATTATTAGTCTGTACAGAGTTTCATCTTTCATCAGTATATGGGCTGCTTCCAAATTCACTGGATTTTCTAGCACTGGATTAGAAAGCATAACCTATAGGAAAACATAAAACACAGAATTTTTAAAGTGGCTTTTTCTTAGGGCAAAAAGACAAACCAGGACATACAAAATTCAAGAAGCATTTATAAATGCCTACAATGTGTCCACCTGGAGACAAAGACAAATGAGACATGGTCCTTGCTATCAAGACACTCATGATCTATCTTGGTTTTATACTGTACATTCATGAGCCAAACATTAGGATCAAAGCAAGTTACAAGTTCCTCCCTGTAAATTATTCCTTCCTATCACATAACTTTAAATTGATTTATGTGTAAAGGGAACTAAACATTAGGAAACACTGAAACATTTCATTAAAAAATAATTACATTTTAACATGAGATATTTAGATCATGA
Source organism: Bos taurus (assembly GCF_002263795.3). Lineage (NCBI taxonomy): Eukaryota > Metazoa > Chordata > Mammalia > Artiodactyla > Bovidae > Bos > Bos taurus. The sequence goes on from NC_037330.1 coordinate 81,297,435, forward strand.
ATAAACAAACACATGTATTAAAAGCTTGCATGCAATTCAATATCCCCACAGATTACTGAATGCTTAATTTGATATCACTAGTAGTTTTCTCTGCTGGGAAACATTGAAGGGAGAAAGAGAAGAGGGTGACAGAAGATGAGATGTTTGGATGGCATCACCGACTCAATGGACATGAATTTAGGCAAACTCCAGGAGATAGTGAGAGACAGGGAGGCCTGGTGTGCTATAGTCCATTGGGTTGGAAAGTGTCGGACATGACTTAGAGGTTGAACAACAAAAACAAGTAGTTTATTCAACATCCAAAAAATTAAGATCATGGCATGTACAGAGTTTCATCTTTCATCAGTATATGGGCTGCTTTCAAATTCACTGGATTTTCTAGCACTGGATTAGAAAGCATAACTATAGGAAAACATATAGAACATAGAATTTTTAAAGCAGCTTTTTTCTTAGGGCAAAAAGACAAACCAGTACATACAACATTCAAGAAGCATTTATTAAATGCCTACAATGTGTCCACCTGGAGACAAAGACAAATGAGACATTGTCCTTTCTCTCAAGACACTCATGGTCCCATCCTTCATGGTAAATAAAAGGGGAAAAAGTAGAAGCAGTAACGGATTTTATTTTCCTGGACTCCAAAATTACTGCAGTGACTGCAGCCATGGAATTAAAAGATGCTTGCTCCTTGGAAGAAAAGCTGTAACAAACCTAGGGAGCATATTAAAAAGCAAAGACATCACTTTGCCAACTAAGGTCCACATAGTCAAAGCTACGGTTTTTTCAGTAGTCATGTACAGATATGAAAGTTGGACCATAAAAAAGGCTGAGCACTGAAGAATTGATGTTTTTGAATTGTGGTGCTAGAGAAGACTCTTGAGAGTCCTTTGGGCTGCAAGGAGATCAAACCAGTCAATCCTAAAGGAAATCAACCCTAAATATTCATTAGAAGGACTGATGCTGAAACTGAAGCTCTAATACTTTGGCCACCTGATATGAAGAGCCGACCCATTGGAAAAGACCCTGATGCTGAGAAAGACTGAAGGCAAAAGGAGAAGAGGGTGGCAGAGGATGAGATGGTTGGATGACATCACTGACTCAATAGACATGAGTTTGAGCAAACTCTTGGAAGTAGTGAAGGTCATGCAAGTATGAATGCTGCAGTCCATGGGGTCACAAAAGGACATGACTTAGCAACTGAACAACCATAGTTTTCTACCACTGCTATAACAAATTACCACAAAATTAGCATCTAAATCAACACAAATTTATTCTCTCATATTTCTACAGGTAGGAAGCTGGGGTTGGTTGTACTGGCTTCTCTTCTCAAGACTGCACAAGCCTGAAATTAAGGTATCTGCTGGCTGGGCTCTTATTAGAGGTTCTGGGAAGAATGTGTCTCACAGTTCATTCAGGTTTTTGTTCCTGAATGCAAAACTCCTTCTGCAAAATTTAGTTCAGTTACTCGGTTGTATCCAACTCTTTGTGACCCCATGGACTGCAGCACGCCAAGCTTCCCTGTCCATCACCAACTCCCAGAGCTTGCTCAAACTCATATCCATTGAGTCAGTGATGCCATCCAACCATCTCATCCTCTGTCGTCCCTTTCTCCTCCTGCCTTCAATCTTTTCCAGCATCAGGGTCTTTTCAAATAAGTCAGTTCTTCACATCACGTGGCCAAAGTATTGGAGATTCAGCTTCAGCATGTCTTTCCAGTGAATATTCAGGACAGATTTCCTTTAGGGTGGACTGGTTGGATCTCTTTGCAGTCCAAGGGACTCTCAAGAGTCTTCTCCAATACCATAGTTTAAAAACATCAATTCTTCAGCACTCAGCTTTCTTTATAGTCCAACTCTCACATACATACATGGCTACTGGAAAAACCATAGATTTGACTACTTTGTTGGCAAAGTAATGTCTCTGCTTTTCAATATGCTATCTAGGTTGGTCATAGCTTTTCTTCCAAGGAGCAAGCATCTTTTAATTGCATGGTTGCAGTCACCATCTTCAGTGATTTTGGAGTCCCCCAAAATAAAGTCTGTCACTGTTTCCATTGTTTCCCCATCTGTTTGCCATGAAATGATGGGACTGGATGCCATAATCTTAGCTTTCTGAATGTTGAGTTTTAAACCAGCTTTTTCATTCTCCCCTTTCACTTTCATCAAGAGGCTCTTTAGTTTCTCTTTGTTTTCTGCCATAAGGGTGGTGTCATCTGTGTGTATGAGCTTATTGATCTTTCTCCCTGCAATCTTGATTACAGCTTGTGCTTCATCCATCCATTCATTCATTCATTTGCTTCATTCATTCAGCATTTCACACGATATACTCTATATATTTAAATAAGCAGGGTGACAATATACAACCTTGTCATACTCCTTTCCCTATTTCCCAGTCTGCTGTTCCATGTCCGGTTCTAACTGTTGCTTCCTGACCTGAATACAGATTTCTCAGGAAGCAAGTAAGGTGGTCTGGTATTCCCATCTCTTTCAGAATTTTCCACAGTTTGTTGTAATCCACACAAAGGCTTTGGCGTAGTCAATAAAGCAAAAGTAAAGGTTTTTCTGGAACTCTCTTGCTTTTTCGATAATCCAATGGATGTTGGCAATTTGATCTTTGGTTCCTCTGCCTTTTCTAATTCCAGCTTGAACATCTGGTAGTTCTCGGTTCATGCACTGCTGAAGCCTGGCTTGGAGAATCTGGAGCATTACTTTGCTAGCGTTTGAGATGAGTGCAATTGTGCGATAGTTTGAGCATTCTTTGGCATTGCCTTTCTTTGGGATTGGAATGAAAACTGACCTTTTCCACTCCTATGGTTGTCTGTTAGATAAATTCAGTTCCTGAATTCACTGTTTGTAGAACTGTTTCCTGTTTCTTTGCTGATGGTTAACTGGGGGCTGCCCTCAACCCTGAGACATCTCTTGCTGGTACTTACACTTGGACCTCTATGTCTCAGAGGCAAAAGTGTGAAAAAAAAAAAACCTTCTTTTGCTTGGACCTCTCCTACAATTTCCTTTCCTCCGACTTTACTCCATTTCTCTGAGAGACTCTTGTCTTCCTCTTCTATTGGTGAGGGCTCATGTGATTATTTTGGTCATTACCCTGCATAATTCAGGAAATCTTTCTATTTAAGGTGATCTGATTAGTAATGGTAATTCCTTCTGCAAAATTCCTTCACACCTAGATTAGAGTTTGACTGAGTAACCAGACAGTGGGAGTCTTGGGGACATCTTCAAAATTCTGCCTATAATACTATCTGCTCATCTGGATAACATAGGTGACCAGGAGGAACCAAAACATAGTAGTTCTGTTAGGTTATGATCCTATTTATCTGGAATCTCAAAATTAACACAAATTTGAAATATTTATTCAATAATTCAGTATGCTGAATGTTAGATTACAACAAACAAACTAGGTAATAAAATACAGCCAAAATAATTCCAACCAGAATCTAGATAATAAAACATAGCCAAAATAATTACAACCAGAATGTCTAAGTGTAGATACAGCTCAGAGTAGATTATTGTGGCTTAAGAGTCATGGAAATGATAGCAATCTTTCACTAATAAGACCAATAATCTGACAGCTGATATTTCAAAAGCAACAAGAATTTTCTTTTTTTTTCATATTTGGAAAACACACTGGGCTATATTTTCAAGAATACTGCAACTGCTTAAATGAGGATTTGATGTGGATTGCACTAGATCTTTCAAAGTGGGTGGGAAGCAGATGAAACTTTTCTTCAAGAGTAAGCTTTGCTCTTTGGTTGGAGAGAGAGGCTTACTCAGAGAGACACATTTGGTAGAGTTTATTCAATGGTCTTTGCATTCAGCACTATGCTTAAGAACTTGCATATAATATACACACAAGCTACATTAAATGATTTTTTTAAAGAATTGGAATGAAAGGAATAATTAACATATACAAATCAGATACCCTGCAGAAATAGTAAAAGTCCAGCTTCTAAAGTAGCCTTATGAAATAAGATAAAAAGCTATCCAGAGGATAAATAAATTTGAAGCATCAATAAACAACTATACCAGTTCAGTTCAGTCGCTTGGTGGCGTCAAACTCTTTGCAACCCCATGAACTGCAGCACGCCAGGCCTCCCTATCCATCATCAACTCCCGGAGTCCACCTAAACCCATGTCCATTGTGTTGGTTATGCCATCAAACCATCTCATCCTCTGTCATCCCCTTCTCCTCCTGCCCTCAATCTTTCCCAGCATCAGGGTCTTTTCCAATGAGTCAGCTCTCCGCAACAGGTGGCCAAAGTATTGGAGTGTCAGATTCAACATTAGTCCCTCCAGTGAACACCCAGGACCGATCTCCTTTAGGTTGGATCTCCTTGCAGTCCAAGGGATTCTCAAGAGTCTTCTCCAACACCACAGTTCAAAAGCATCAATTCTTCAGCGCTCAGCTTTCTTTATAGTCCAACTCTCACATCCATACATGAACATTGGAAAAACCGTAGCTTTGACTAGACGGACCTTTGTTGGCAAAGTAATATCTCTGCTTTTGAATATGCTGTCTAGGTTGGTCATAACTTTCCTTCCAAGGAGCAAGCGTCTTTTAATTTCATGGCTGCAGTCACCATCTGCAGTGATTTTGGAGCTCAGAAAAATAAAGTCAGCCACTGTTTCCCCATCTATTTGCCATGATGGGACCAGATGTCATGATCTTCATTTTCTGAATGTTGAGCTTTAAGCCAACTTTTTCACTCTCCTCTTTCACTTTCATCAAGAGGCTCTTTAATTCCTCTTCACTTTCTGCCATAAGGGTGGTGTCATCTGCATATCTGAGGTTATTGGTATTTCTCCCAGCAATCTTGATTCCAGCTTGTGCTTCTTCCAGCCCAGCATTTCTCACAATGTACTCTGCATGTAAGTTAAATAAGCAGGGACAAATACATCCTTGACAGACTCCTTTTCCTATTTGGAACCAGTCTGTTGTTCCATGTCCAGTTCTAACTATTGCTTCCTGACCTGCATACAGGTTTCTCAAGAGGCAGGTCAGGTGGTCTGGTATTCCCATCTCTTTCAGAATTTTCCCCACTTTATTGTGATCCACACAGTCAAAGGCTTTGACATAGTCAATAAAACAGAAATAGATGTTGTTTTGGAACTCTCTTGCTTTTCTGATGATCCAACAGATGTTGGCAATTTGATCTCTGGTTCCTCTGTCTTTTCTAAAACCAGCTTGAACATCTGGAAGTTCATGGTTCACGTATTGCTGAAGCCTGGCTTGGAGAATTTTGAGCATTACTTTACTAGTGTGTGAGATAAGTGCAATTATGTGGTAGTTTGAGCATTCTTTGGCATTGTCTTTCTTTGGGATTGGAATGAAAACTGACCTTTTCCAGTCCTGTGGCCACTGCTGAGTTTTCCACATTTGCTGGCATATTAAGTGCAACACTTTCAGAGCATTATCTTTTAGGATTTGAAATATCTCAACTGGAATTCCATCACCTCCACTAGCTTTGTTTGTAGTGACACTTCCTAAAGTCCACCTGACTTCACATTCCAGGATGTCCAGCTCTAGGTGAATGATCACACCTTCGTGATTATCTTGGTCATGAAGATCTTTTTTGTACAGTTCTTCTGTGTATTCTTGCTACCTCTTAATATCTTCTGCTTCTGTTAGGTCCATACCATTTCTGTCCTTTATTGAGCCCATCTTTGCATGAAATGTTCCCTTGGTATCTCTCATTTTCTTGAAGAGATCTCTAGTCTTTCCCATTCTATTGTTTTCCTCTATTTCTTTGCGCTGATCGCTGAGGAAGGCTTTCTTATCTCTCCTTGCTATTCTTCAGAACTCTGAATTCAAATGGGTATAGCTTTCCTTTTCTCCTTTGCCTTTCACCTCTTTTCTTTTCACAGCAATTTGTAAGGCCTCCTCAAGGAGGAGGCCTTTTTGCCTTTTTCCTTTTTTGCCATTTTGCCTTTTTCCATTTCTTTTTCTTGGGATGGTCTTGCTCCCTGTCTCCTGTACAATGTCATGAACCTCCGTCCATAGTTCTTCAGGCACTGTATCATATCTAGTCCCTTAAATCTAGTTCTCACTTCCACTGCATAAGGGATTTGATTTAGGTCATACCTGAATGGTCTAGTGGTTTTCCCTACTTTCTTCAATTTAAGTCTGAATTTGGCAATAAGGAGTTCACGATCTGAGCCACAATCAGCTCCTAGTATTGTTTTTGCTGACTGTATAGAGCTTCTCCATCTTTGGCTGCAAAGGATATTATCAATCTGATTTCGGTGTTGACCATCTGGTGATATCCAAGTGTAGAGTGTTCTCTTGTGTTGTTGGACGAGGGTGTTTGCTATGACCAGTGCGTTCTCTTGGCTGCTGCTGCTAAGTCGCTTCAGTCGTGTCCAACTCTGCATGACCCCATAGACAGCAGCCCACCAGGCTCCCCCATCCCTGGGATTCTCCAGGCAAGAACACTGGAGTGGGTTGCCATTTCCTTCTCCAATGCAGGAAAGTGAAAATGAAAGTGAAGTTCTCTTGGCAGAACTCTGTTAATCTTTGCCCTGTTCCATTCTGTACTCCAAGGTCAAACTTGCCTGTTACTCCAGGTGTCTCTCGACTTCCTACTTTTGCATTCCAGTCCCCTATCATGATACAGACATCTTTTTTGGGTGTTAGTTCTAGAAGATCTTGTAGGTCTTAATAGGACCATTCAACTTCAGCTTCTTCAGCATTACTGGTCGGGGCATAGATTTGGATTACTGTGATACTGAATGGTTTGCCTTGGAAACGAACAGAGATCATTCTGTCATTTTTGAGATTATATCCTAGTACTGCATTTCAGACTCTTTTATTGACTGTGATGGCTACTCCATTTCTTCTAAGGGACTCCTGCCCACAGTAGTAGATATAATTAATGGCCATCTGAGTTAAATTCACCCATTCCAGTCCATTTTAGTTTGCTGGTTCCTAGAACGTCAATGTTCAGTCTTGCATCTCCTGGTGACCACTTCCAATTTGCCTTGATTCATGGACCTAACATTCTAGGTTCCTATGCAATATTACTCTTTACAGCATTGAATCTTGCTTCTATCACCAGTCCCATCCACAACTGGGTACTGTTTTTGCTTTGGCTCCATCCCTTCATTCTTTCTGGAGTTATTTCTCCACTGATCTCCAGTAGCATATTGGGCACCTACTGACCTGGGGAGTTTATCTTTCAATGTCCTATCTTTTTTGCCTTGTCATACTGTTCACTGTACCAGTAAGTATATTTTATACTATCCAATTAGTTAAAGCCCATGAATTTGGAATTCCTTCTGTGGATGAGTGTTGATATTTACTTTTGCTTATATATGAAAGGACAAATTTTCAAAGAAATCAAGATCATAGAAATTTAGGAGCATATCATTAGCATATTTAGACTTGAAAATATTTTAAAAACCAGTTCAAGTACCAACCCCATGGAAAACAGTGTGATAATTATAATTGTGTATCACCTGTTATTCAAAAGGTTGTAATCAGAAAGTAATCTCAATTTAAATTATTAGTACTTAAATAAAATGAAAAACTCAGTCCCTCAGTTATAGGAGCCATATTCCAAGTGCTCAGTAGAACTAGAGACTAGGGGTTATATATTGAACAGCACAGATATTGAAAATTTCCATAAGTGCTTAAAGTTCTAGTGGGCAGCACTGAACTCCAAAGAGCTATTAAATAAGCCATTAAAATATTAATTGTAGCAACCTGGAAATTACTTGAGTGAAATGTTAAGTGATAAAGTAATAAGCTGTATAATTTGAACACATATACTATCATTGCAACTATGTAAAAACAGATTTGTTGCTTCAGTCATATTACTTAGTATCTACCACAGGAATTAGACTTGTTTCCTGACCTTCAGGGGCTTATAGTCTAATAGGGGAAGGCAGATAAGGAAACAGTATTTGCTTTATAGCATTATAGTTCTCTCACACACATTTACATAGGCAACACTTCACAAAGAAAGCCCCCCTCCGCATACCAAAGCCATTAATTTCACCTAGGAAAGGAAATCAGGAAAGGCATTTCAGAGGAGGCATCTTTTGACCTCTTAAAATGTGAGCAGCTGCTTGCCAAAAGGACGGAGAAAGAGGGAATAAAACGGGATGCTAGTCAGATGCAGAACTGGACTGAGCACTTCTTAAGGTCCAAGATTGATTTGGTTTGTAACTTTAGAGTTTAGAACTCTATAAATGCTTTTTAGCCTGAATTGAACCAAGCACTGTGAGTAAAAAAATAAATAAATAATAAAGATATAAATAAGAGCGGATGCCACGGTGTGTTTCGGAGGGTTAAGGCCAAGGTGTGAGAAGTAGATCATTTGTCAGGCAACAGAATTTGGCCTTGACCTTGTAGGGAATGTGGAACTGAAGATTTAAAACCAAAACACAAGAGAAAAGATCAGAAGAAAATGTTAATAACAACAGGGAAGGAATTTCTTTATGATTACCAGTGATTTTCTTTTCCTTTCTACTATCTTAAAAATGTTTTCTAATGTGGGCATATCTGTTTTATAAAACTATTTGAAAAATAAAAGCAACTGTGTAATCTACTGGCTTTTCACGATATATTAGGGAACACTTTGTTGTCACTTTTTATTACTGGTTAAAATTGAGAACAATAAAATATTAACCAGATTTTATTGAATTCTTTTCTTATACCACTCATGGTTCTAAGTACTTTACATGTATTTAGTCCATACATTTAGTCCTCACAAGCTCTATGAGTTAGCTACTAACAGCCCCACTTTACTGATGAAGAAATGGAGGGAATGATAAGTGGAGAAACCTGTTCCAAAAGTGCAAAGGTATTAAGTGGCAGAACCAAGAAGTGAAGCCAAGCCATCTAAACTCACAGTCCCCAATTTACCTTGATTAAATTATTCTGCAACTCAAGATGTTCACCATTTCATTCTGGTTTGCCCTCATGAGAACATTCACTTTTACTGTTTTTAAGGCTGTTTCTACTTAGGTGGAAGAGATAGGATGACTCAGTTTGAAAGAATCTGAAAGATCAACCACAAATCTCTGCACATCACGCTCACTTACTTCCTCAAAGTTTTTGCTCCAATCTCTCTTCCAGAGCATGGCCTGGCACCAGGTGTACATACGCTCAACACACAGTTGTAGAATGAATGAATGATTAAATTCAACACTGAATTTTTAAAAATATTAAATTTTACTCAGCATACTAAGATGACTAGAAAGCTAATGATAGTTTTATTTTTGAAAACAAGACATAAGAGAGATGGAATTTTTATTATAATTCTATGTTACTGAGAAAATTCAATTAAGCCAGAACACTTTATTCTCCAGGTATTTTAGATAATCAAAATTTAATACTTTATCTCCAAATATTATTAATGATGAGTAGATAGAATTTTACCATGGATAAAATCTGGTGGATAGAATCTCACTGGGCCAGATGTAAGTGGTCAAAGCAAGTGACGCTCAAATCATTCAACATCTCAGGATGAGAAAGGAGGCTCTTTGAGGGTCAGGAATAACATAAAACACACAACAGAGAAGCATGCTTCTAAATACCATAGATTTTGGATGCAAAGGATACATTCTATAAACAGGGTTCTACTGAGCAGAGGAGGAAATTCCTGGTTTAATTGTTCACTGGGTTTGATATGAAAACTTATCAAAGCAGGTCTCTAGTGCTGTCATAAAGGGTAAAGCTGACTATTTTACACTATAGTCACTTGTTCACCTCTCTGAGGAAGGCAAGGTTCATGAATGAAGAAAGATCTAAACGGCCTGTTCAACACTACAAAGTGACGTTAGGAGCCAAAAGCAAGCCTAAGAGTATATTTCCAGAATTGAAACCATCCAAACAATTCTTTTCTTCTTTTATAAAATACATATTGTTTGGTTGGAAAGGGCATAAGCTATCAATTTCACTTTAAAAATAATAGTTTTTATAGTTCAAGTTCCATTTTACAATTCTGATGTAGAAATATTGAGTCATATAAGCTTACTCAAATCCTTTAAATATTTAAATATACATTGTATATTTTCTTCCTTATACTTTGAATAATTGGGTAATTAAATGTATTAAAGACATCATTGGGCTTTCCTGGTGGCTCAGCAGTAAAGAATCCACCTGCCAACGTAGGAGACACAGGTTTGATCCCTGGGTCGGGAATATCCCCTGGAGAAGGAAATGGCAACCCACTCCAGTATTCTTGCCTGGGATATCTCATGGACAGAGGAGCCTGGCGGGCAACAGTCCATGGGTCCATGGGGGCTCTTTGGGGGGCGCCAAAAGAGTCTGATACAGCTGGGCAACTAAACAAAAACAACAAAGACAGCATTTTATTATTAATCTGTTCTTACCTGGAGGGTAAGTAAGATGCTGCTCAATGTATAGCTTCTATTCCATTTATGAGGGCTGTCCAAAAAATCTATACAGGGCTTGCCAGAATGTGGGTCTACTGTATTAAAATAACATATTAATATTTATACATAAAATTATCATTTAAAACTTATGAAGATCAACATATCATAGGCTAAGTTAGAAAACAAGTGACAAACTTTGCAATTAATGTGACAGTTGGTATAGACCAGGTGTTAGAGCATGGACTTCGGTGTCAGATACACATACATTTGACGGTTGACTCCTCCACTTATGAGCAACGGACACTGAGCAATGAACTACCTCTCCAGGTCTCATTTGCCTAGTATGTGAAATGGGAATATGATTGAAGTACCTACTTTCACTGAAAAGAGTCTAAAAAACAAAGTCCTTAATAAAGTACCTGGCATAGAGTAGATCCTCAAAAAATGATAGTTATCATTATTAAAAATACTTTTGTTAATGTACAAACAATTTTTATAAAAAAATAACAAAAATATTTATATCCAATGGAAAGATCTTGCAATCTTTAGGAAAGATCAGGGAAGAAAATGTTGAAAAGGTGAAAAGAGGGGTCTTTGGTTTGGGACATTGTATTTTTTTTTTTTCCAATGTATCCTTTATTCCATGACCAACCACTGTGTTGCATCCAGGCAACACCACACAAATAGGCAGTCAACCGCAACCCAGCTGTACAACAATCGGAGGCTTACAGTACATTTAAGGCTTTTAAATTTGGAAAAAGAAAAAAAAGGTTTTTAAATAAAACCAAAGAACTCTCAAACCCAAATCCCCAACCAACAGAAGTAGTGTAATAATTTTAAGCATCTTACATTTCTGTTGGTGCAACCCCAGTGTCAAAACCCAAATAACTCCTAAATTAAAAAGATTAGTTTTGTGAAATTTTAATTACATAAATTTTTCAAAGCATAAACTTGTCATTTTTTTGTCTTGGAAATGTTATAAAAAATTTAATAGCGAAACATAGGAATAAAAACATATTAACAAAATGTATTCAATCACTTACATTACAAACAAGGAACCTGCAGTCATTGCTGTGGCCTGATAGAAGAAAATTACTCAATAGGAATCTACGCACAAAGTGATTGCAAATATGTACAGTACTTTAAAAAAGCCTACAAAGAGGAAAGTTGGCTAGGTTCTTTGTTAGACCAACCAGACAATCCAAATATTAAAACTCTGTGGACTAGTGTAATAAATTTACACTTTAAAAAAGTTTCATTTTGTTTAAGAATATTCCAGTTATATTTATATGGTTCCAGTTGATGAAGCCAATCACCATAGTTCCAGTAAATTACCCTTTAATTGATTTGTTTGGGGGAAAAGATTGGCATGTCAATAAAAACGAAGGACTTTTCATCACAATGGTTTCCAGTTAAACTAATCACAGCTTCACAAATAGACTGAACCCATGAATCCAGTGGCTGAAAGAGAGCTGCAGGTCAAATACTGAGAACATGGGAGGAGAGAGGTTGAAAGTGAAAAAGTGAAGTCGCTCAGTCATGTCCGACTCTTCGCGACCCCGTGGACTGTAGCCCGCCAGGCTCCTCTGTCCATGGGATTCTCCAGGCAAGAATACTGGAGTGGGTTGCCATTTCCTTCTCCAGGGACATTGTATTTTGAAACTACAATAATAGGTTAACAGTGCAATGGACAAAAGATGTGAGTGAACAACGTGATAAAAGTATTTAGAAAAAAATTCTAGTTGGTATTAAAACTGTGGTAAGTGAAAACTGAAATTATGACTCAATAGTACAAAAGATGATCAAGAAACGATATGAAAAGTTTCAAGATCATTACTCATGGTCCTCCAGGGTTTGTTCTTCCTTTCTTCCATTTCTTCTCTCAAGCCTGATGCCTGCCTCCCCCCCACCCGTCGTGTGGTTTTAGATGCATACATAGTCGCCCACATTTTCCCAGCCTTTCCTCTAACAAGATGCGGCCATGTGACCAGTGTGACCAAGTCTTAACGGTGGGACATCAGCAGAAGTAAAGTGTGCACCTTTTGGATCCTATTTTCTTAAGGAAGCTGTTCTGCCCTCTTCTCTTTTTCTCTCCCCTTCCCACTGGCTGGAAATAGTGACAGAATAAATGTCTTAGGTCCAGAAATGGCACCCACAAGTTGAGGATGGTAAAACCTTTCTGCCAGCTTTGTTCTGTTATATGTACATTGGAAAGTCATTTGAAAAGGTTAGCCTATGTCCTAATACAGTCAATTAACTAAATTATTAATAGTATTTGGGAAAAAATGCACACACACACTTTTGTGTATGTAGTTATTGTGTTTTTAAAATTAATTACATTTTATTCTTCAAAGTATTTTTCATTTAATAAATTGTCAACACATTTTTCGACAAGTTTTTTCAAAAAATATTTGAACACCAACTCTATGCCAGGGAGTGAAGATTCTAGGGACATAACAATGACCAACGAGTAAAGTCTTCATATATCTTTCTTGTTATGTTTAAAAGCAATGTATATAGCTATAATACATTTTACTTAAAAATTCCTATATTTATGTACATTGTAGCTATTTATGGACATTTCCCTTTTCTGTATATCCAATACTGTTACTGGAAACAAATCTTTATTAATTATATATGAATAAGAATATTAAACATATTCTTTATATAGAACCTTAAAGTTTCCATCCCAAAGCTATTAGAATAAATGAATTCAGCAAAGCTGAAGGAAAAAAAATTAATATACAAAAATCTATTGTATTTCTATACACTAATGATGAAACAGTCCATCCTAAATAGTCAATGGAAGGACTAATGCTGAAGCTGAAGCTCCAACACTTTGGTAACCTGATACAAAGAGCCAACTCACTGAAAAAGATCTTGATGCTGGGAAAGACTGAGGGCAGGAGAAGTGGGTGGCAGAGTTTGAGATGGTTGGATGGCATCATCAACTCAGTGAATATGAGTTTGAGCAAACTCCAGGAGATAGTGAAAAACAGGGAAGCCTGGTGTGCTGAAGTCCAAGGGGTTGCAAAGAGTCAGACACAACTTAGCGATTGAACAACAATGATGAAATATCATAAAAAGAAAGTAAAAAAAAAAAAATTCCCATTTAAAATAGCATAAAAAACCCTAGAAGTAAATTTAGCCAAGGAGGTGAAAGACCAATGCCCTGAAAACTATAAAACACTGATGAAGGAAACTGAAGATGATTCAAAGAAATGGAACAATATCCCATATTCTTGGATTGGAAGAATTAATATTGTTAAAATGGCCATACTATTCAAAGCAATCAACAGATTTGATGCAACCCCTATCAAAATATCCTGAATATTTTTCACAGAACTAGAACAAATAATCCTTAAATTCATATGGAGCCACAGAGAAATCTTGAGAAAAAAGAATGAAGCTAGAGGTATAACCCTCTGAGAGTTTAGACTATGCTACAAAACTGCAGTTATCAAAACAACATGGTATTGCCATAAAAACAGACACATATATCAATGGAACAGAACAGAGAGCCCAGAAATAAGTCCATGCGCTTGTGGTCCATTCAACTATAACAAAGGTGGCAAGAATATACCATGGAGAAAAGACAGTTTCTTCAACAAGTGGTGATGGGAAAACTGGATAGCTGTATCAATAAGCCAAAACAATGAGATTAGAGCATTCCCTCAACCATATACAAATTAAATTCAAAACAGTTTAGAGACCTAAATGTAAGACCAGAAACCATAAAATTCCTAGAAGAAAACATACATGGAATACTCTTTGACATAAAATATAGCAATATTTTCTTGGCTCAAGTCTCCCAAGGCAAGCAAAAATAAACAAATGGGACCCAATTAAACTTAAAAGCTTTGCATAGCAAAGCAATTTCATTGACAAAATGAAAAGACAACCTATAGAATTGGAGAAAATATTTGCAAATGATGTTACCGACAAGGGGTTAATATCTAAAATATACAGTTTACACAATTAATATTAAACCCCCAAATCAACCAAAAGTGGGCAGAATACCTGAAAAGACATCTTTCCAAAGAAGACATACAAATATCATTCATGTTCAAAATTATATTTTGAAGAATGTTTAACACTGCAGGAATAAATGTATTATGTCATTTTAAATAAAAATATATGCATCTTTGTGTAATAACTCAACTATGGAGATAAAATACATACATGGAAGAAAGGAAATAAACCTCATTAAATGTTGAGAATAGTATCTGAGTTAGGATTCAGATGATAATTTTTTTCCTGCTTTTTAATATTTTCCCCAGTAAGTATGCTTACTTTATAATGTTAAAAATAAACATTATTGAACACTAATGAAGAATAACATTAATATGGACAGAATTTATGATAATAATTTATTTGTTCCTTACCATTTGGATGAAAAGGAATTGTTCTGAATTTCACAACTGGAGGGACAAAATTATACTCTGCTGTAAAATTTATTCTCAGTTGGAAGACTGCTCCTGTGATACAGAAATAAAAATTTTTACTAAAGTGTCACAGATTAACTGTAACCTAATATTGATGTTTATGCCTACAGTTTATCTTCCCCAATGTCCCTAGAGTTTTACTATAATAAGTAAATTGGATTAGAGGATGCCCAGACACCTCTAGATGGTATAATAGACTCCTCACAATCTAACCCAGTGTTTTCAGCCACATTCTCACCAACCCTTTTCATCCACTAACTCTGTCCTTCTAATACCAGCCTATTCACTGGGTTTCTCATATTTACTCTCTGCTCCAGAATCCTCTCTCTTCAGGTCTCGCTAAGCTGTTTAGTCTACCTGCCCTTCCTTCTGATTCTAAACCTGGTGAATCCTCAGACATTCTTCAGGACCCAACTCAAGTGTCACTTCCTTGGGAAGCTGTTCCTGACTCTCCAAGGTAAAATTAACTAATCACTGCCTCCTCAGTATTCCATTCAAAATTCATAACAGGACATGTTTTTATTTTATTGTAATTATCCACTTACATGCTTTTCTCCCCTATCTCACTAAGCAAATGTATCTTGTTAATCTGCAACTCTAAGAGGGCATGGTCATTAAAGTTTATGGTTGCCTAGTCTTCTTGAGAACTTGACTTATGGACATCTGTGGGAAAATCATAGAGGGGAAAAAAAAAAGAGACATAATTGTGGGATTTTTCTGTCAGTAAGCATTTTGTTAGTTATTCTCTGAATTCATGGAAGACTATTAGATGATATTCTCAGTTGATATGTTTTCCTATGTCTGCTTCGTAAAAACATGATAACATTAAGACTGGGCATAAAGAAAAATTCAAACCTGAAATTTCCATCCATGTTGACAAATGGCAAAAAATTAAGCCATACCATGAAAAAATTAACATGTGAAAACTTAAGGGATTCTAGAAAATTTGTACAGTGCAACCTTAAAGAAATTAGGCTAATAATATAAAGGCTTTAAAAAAAAATAAATTGGTTTTCAAAGCACAAACCATGCCAAATTGTATTCTGTAGACCTTCAATGTCAACATCCCATTGCATCATATCTTCACTTATAGGAAAGGCAGTAATACCCTAAACATCAAGAAAAATTAAAGCAGAAAAAAAGATTAAATATTTATTGCAGCTTGGGAAATCAGATATTAGGTTACAATGAATTCCAAAAGCTCTAAATTTTTCTTTTATTGATAAAAATTTTTGATTTGAGAAGGTGTTATATATTGTCTTATTACACAGAAGTTAAGGTAGATTCCAGAAAATACATGCAATAGTAAATTTTAAATAAATCATTAGTATGAAAATCACAAATGGGATGGGAAGGTCAAGAATGGAATATGTGACTTATGTAATTCTATAGGCAATTTAAGATTCAAATTCAAAAAGAAAGGAATAGTTGGAAAGCATGTATTTCTTCATAGCTTTAAAAAAAAACCCTACAGATGCTATATTAGGCATGAAGTAAGAAATTTTCATTAAGAAAAACTCAACTCTAAAATTATGCTCAAAAAAAAATAAAATAAAATAAAATTATGCCCATATATAAAAATAAAATTTTCCTACACTTGAGGCATTATTCCAATGGAGGAACAAGAATGCATTACTGTGCAAAACAATGAAGACCCAGCATAAACCAAAAATAATAAAATTTAAAAAATAAAATTATAAGGGAAAGACATTTAGGTGTTATATGTCACAGCAATTGGCAAAAAGTGCACTAGACAGGAAGAAACAGAACTCAAGACTTAAGAGCAAGAGATTTTGGAGTCAAAAAACCCTGTGATGGAATCTCGAGCTCAAATATTTACTGAAAGCTTTCTGAGGCTTAGGTTTCTGGTAGGTTAAAACAAAACACTACCTACTTATTTTACAATATTGTATTGGTAATTGAGGGGCTTCCCAGGTGGTACAGAGGTAAAGAATCCACCTGCCAGTGCAAGAGACCTCAGGTTACATCCCTGGGTGGGAAAGACCCCCTGGTGAAGGAAATGGCAACCCACTCCAGTATTCTTGCCTGGAAAAATCTCATGGACAGAGAAGCCCGGTGGGCTGCAGTGCATGGGGTTGCAAAGAGTCCGACACAACTTAGCCACTGAACATGCATGCACAATTGATAATTAGTGAATGCAACCCTGCACCTACTAGTTATTTTCTACCTGATAGACTGTTACATTCAGGGATTAAAGTCCATAAATACTCAGCATAGTGTGCTCAATACTATTAACTATTATTATGAAATACTAATAGTTATTATGAAACAGATTATTATACTGAAATAGTTTCATTAAACAAGTCTGTAGTGCAAATTAGATTTAACTAAATTATGCCCTGTGGAATAAACACAGATTAAACTGCTTTTAAAAACTCGTACCCCAAAAAACACACCCTTCATGTCTCCAATACTCACCTCATAATTGTTGTTCTTCAACTCTTGGAATTCTCTTTTTAGCAAGATGTAAGCTCTGCTGTACATGATAAGGCAAAAAAGCCTCTGATCCTGTCCCCTCACTACTAGGGTTCCCTCTGAGGCAAGTGTCTGAGGTTATGGGTCACTCTCCTATACCTAGTTAACTTGGTATAAATACTTGCTTTCTCGAGCTTCAGAATGCTGTATACTCCCAAGAGATGTGGACCTATGTTGGGCACGTAGCAGCGACTTTCTTTTCTCCTTTGACTCTTCTAAAGGAGGACTTCAGAAGGAAGACTTGAGCGCTTTCTCTACTGCGGTGTGTCCTTGCGGGGCCAGCCCACAGCCCAGCCTGAAGGTAAACGTGGATGAAACCCTGAGACTACTCGTGCTGCTTGTGCATGAAGTGGGCGTAAGAGGCGTTAAGTTTAGGGTGTGCTTAACCAGTCACCGTCTCCGCTTCACAGGTGTAACTGTGTGCGGGTTGGGCAAGAAGATGCAAATCGGTTGCCAAGCAACAAGACTAAACGGAACTGTAGAGGAGGTGGGCACTTGGCCGCTCCTCATCCAATCAGCGATGTGGGGTGGCCTCTGGAAACCTCCACAGCCAATCATCCAAAAGGTTCAGTTTGAAAGGCCAATGAGAAGCGTTGTTAAGGCCTCCTTGCCCACTCTATCTCCGCGCCCGGTGCGACTGCTACGTCCGTCCATTTTGTTGGCGTAGGGGGAAAAGTCAGAGGGTCTAGGGTTTAAGTCTAAGTCAGAGAGGACTTCACTAGAAGTCCTCAGAAATCATCTTTTCTTTTTCTTTGAATATGAGAAACTATCAGGTAATATATGACCGACAGTACTGGTCTGCGGTTGTTTATAATAACTTATATGGCACTTCTCTTGTGGCTCAGCTGGTAAAGAATCCGCCTGCAATTAGGAAGACCTGGGTTAGATCCTTGGGTTGGGAAGATACCCTGGAGAAGGGAGAGAGTACCTACTCCAGTATTGTGGCCTGGAGAATTCAATGGACTGTATAGTCCATGGGGTCACAAAGAGTTGGACAGGACTCTGCGACTTTCACTTTCATATGGCACTTCAGCGGTCATGATATGTTCACGTACATTATTATATCATCGAATCCTTCAGTTACTCTGGAAGAATGCTCTGCAACAGGACATTGCATCTCGTCAAAAATTCTCATGTCTTGCTGACTTTTGCCACTTTCTGTTCGTTCTATCTAGATATTTACCACGTTCATTTCATCCTTCTACCCCTCCATTTTTCCTTCACTCATCATTCAGATTTACCTTTGCCTACGAGTCCTTATGAAATCACCCAAGATTAGGCTCCTTTCTTG
This sequence comes from Bos taurus, assembly GCF_002263795.3. Lineage (NCBI taxonomy): Eukaryota > Metazoa > Chordata > Mammalia > Artiodactyla > Bovidae > Bos > Bos taurus. Next base: position 81,316,019 of record NC_037330.1, read on the forward strand.
TGATCCTAGAGGACCATATATTTACCTCCTTGTTAGCGTTTATTGGGCTTCCTCGGTGGCTCAACGGTTAAAAAAGAAAAATCCATTTGCAATGCAGGGGCCGCAGGAGACATGGGTTTGATCATTGTGTTGGGAAGATCCCCTGGAGGAGGGCACGGAAATCCACTGGAGTATTCTTGCCTGGAAAATCCCATGGACAGAGGAGCCTGGCGGGCTACAGTCCATAGGGTCACAGAGTAGGACAAGACTGAAGAGACTTTAGCAGGCAGGCATAGCATTTATCAGGCTGTATCACAATTACCCATTGCTTTCTTCAGCCAACTGTGAGCCTCTTAAAGGTGCTAATTTGCCCATGTCAACTACAGAAGCTGGCATCTTTTCTCAGAGTACTTTTTCTTACTGTTTACTAATTTTGTGGAAAACAGGACATCAGTTTAATTAGTTCATTCATTTCACAGATATTCATTTTGCACTTCTCATGTGCTGTACAATTCAGATGAAGTGACTACCTTTTTGGCTCCAGTATTCAATAAATATACAAAACAAAAACAAGTGTACAGAGCAAAAATCATAATTTCAGATCACACATACTATAGACAATAAAACAGTAATGTAATAAAAAGTAGCTAAGGGTTAGAAATGGTCAGGGAAGTCCTCTGTCAGGAGTGGGCAGTGAGGTGATACATGATAGTTTGGACGAGAAGGAGCCAGTTATTTGAAATGTTGAGGGCAAAGAGTTCCAGGAAGAGGAAAAGACAATAGTTCTCAGTCAGGAAAAAGCTTGGCTTCAAATGGGAACTGGCAGGGCCTGAGAGAATATGATGGAGATGTGATTAGGTTGGAGCTCTACGTGTAGGGAAGTTTGGGTTTTATTTGAATAGAAGTGGGAATCATTGGGAGAAGGAAATGGCAACCCAGTCCAGTGTTCTTGCCTGGAGAATCCCAGGGACGGGGGAGCCTCGTGGGCTGCTGTCTATGGGGTCGCACAGAGTCGGACACGACTGAAGTGGCTTAGCGGTAGCAGCAGCAGGGCATCATTGAATGGCTTTAGGGATGAGAGTGTTATTCTCTACATTTACAAAATTACTCCAACTTCTTTGTGGAGAATGGATTGTAGGGGAGACCACTTAGCAGACTCCCATGATCATTTTCATGTCCAGGTAGGGTAGTTGAGAAATTTCCAACAATATCTTCACTTTACTAACATTTGATACAATAGAATGATTTGATTTTGTTTTATAAAACTGAATATTAAGGAATTTTTCTTATGAAAACATCAACTAGGACCTGAGATTGAATTTTGGTGGGACTCTCCTTCAAAGCCTGACAGATTTTTCCCTTGCATTTATGGAACACTGGCAACATATGGTGGGAGCAAATAAAGAGCTGCTTCCATGAGAAAGGAGTGGGAACCAATTAGGGAATTTTAACCAGGTTTCTTTGATGATACTATGGTCTTTCATTCTGCTTTAACAGGAGAAATCTGTGATAGTAAATGCAGACTCTCTGTATAAAATTTTGTTCTAGGAGAAATTCAGTTCAGTTCAGTGGCTCAGTCCTGTCTGTCTCTTTGCAGCCCCATGTACTACAGCACACCAGGCCTCCCTGTCCATCACCAACTCCTGGAGTTTACTCAGACTCACGTCCATTGAGTAAGTGATGCCGTCCAACCATCTCATCCTCTATCGTCCCCTTCTCCTCTCACCTTCAATCTTTGCAAGCATCAGGGTCTTTTCAAATAAGTCAGTTCTTCGTATCCAGTGGCCAAAATATTGGAGTTTCAGCTTCAGCATCAGTCCTTCCAATGAATATTCAGGACTGATCTCCGTTAGGATGGACTGGTTGGATCTCCTTGCAGTCCAAGGGACTCTCAAGAGTCTTCTTCAACACCACAGTTCAAAAGCATCAATTCTTCAGCTCTCAGCTTTCTTTACAGTCCAACTCTCACATCCATCAGTTCAGTTCAGTTCAGTCGCTCAGTTGTGTCCGACTGTTGCGAGCCCATGAATCGCAGCACGCCAGGCCTCCCTGTCCATCACCAACTCCCAGAGTTCACCCGAACTCATGTGCGTCGAGTTGGATCACATCCATACATGACTACTAAAAAACATAGCTTTGACTAGATGAACCTTTGTTGGCAAAGTAACGTCTCTGCTTTTTAATATGCTGTCTAGGTTGGCCATACTTTTCTTCCAAAGAGCAAACGTCCTTTAATTTCATGGGTGCAGTCACCATCTGCAGTGATTTTGGAGCCCAAAAAAATAAACTCTGTCACTGTTTCCCCATCTATTTGCCATGAAGTGATGGGACCAGATGCCACGATCTTAGTTTTCTGAATGTTGAGTTTTAAGCCAACTTTTTCACTCTTCTCTTTCACTTTCATCAAGAGGCTCTTTAGTTCTTCACTTTCTGCCATAAGGGTGGTGTCATCTGCACATCTGAGGTTATTGATATTTCTCCCTGCAATCTTGATTCCAGCTTGTGTTTCATCCAGTCCAGCATTTCTCATGATGTACTCTGCATATAAGTTAAATAACCATGGTGGCAATACACAACCTTGTGGTACTCCTTTCCCTATTTGGAACCAGACTTTTGTTCTGTGTCTAATTCTAACTGCTGCTTCTTGATCTGCATACAGATTTCTCAGGAGGCAAGTTAGGTAGGTGGTCTGGTATTCTCATCTCTTGAAGAATTTTTCATTTTGTTGTAATCCACACAGTCAAAGGCTTTGGTGTAGTCAACAAAGCAGAAATAGATGTTTTTCTGGAACTCTCTTGCTTTTTCAATGATCAGTGATTGAACATCTGGATTGAATATCCAGATTCAATATTCAACATCCAGCTTGAACATCTGGAAGTTCATGGTTCACGAACTGTTGAAGCCTGGCTTGGAGAATTTTGAGAATTACTTTGCTAGCGTGTGAGATGGGTGCAATTGTGCAGTAGCTTGAGCATTCTTTGGCATTGCTTTTCTTTGGGATTGGAATGAAAACTGACGTTTTCCAGTCCTGTGGCCACTAGTGAGTTTTCCAAATTAGCTGGCATACTCAGTGCAGCACTTTCACAGCATCATCTTTCAAGATTTGAAATAGCTCAACTGGAATTCCATCACCTCCACTAGTTTTGTTCAAAGTGATGCTTCATAAGACCCACTTGACTTCTCATTCCAAGATGTCTGGCTCTAGGTGAGTGATCACACCATCATGATTATTTGGTTCATGAAGATACTTTTTGTATAGTTCTTCTGTGTATTCTTGCTACCTCTTCTTAATATCTTCTGCTTCTGTTAGGTCCATACCATTTCTGTCCTTTATTGTGCCCATCTTTGCATGAAATGTTCCCTTGGTATCTCTAATTTTCTTGAAGTGATCTCTAGTCTTTCCCATTCTATTGTTTTCCTCTGTTTCTTTGCACTGATCACTGAGGAAGGCTTTCTTATCTCTCCTTGCTATTTTTTGGAACTCTGCACTCAAATGGGTATATCTTTCCTTTTCTCCTTTGCCTTTCACTTCTCGTCTTTTCATAGCTATTTATAAGGCATCCTCAGACAACCATTTTTCCTTTTTGCATTTCTTTTTCTTGGGGATGGTCTTGATCACTGCCTCCTGTACAATGTCATGAAACTCTGCCCATAGTTCTTCAGGCACTCTGTCTATCAGATCTAATCCCTTGAATCTATTTCTCACTTCCACTGTAGAATCATAAGGGATTTGATTTAGGTCATACATGAATGGTATAATGGTTTTCCCTACTTTATTCGATTTAAGTCTGAATTTGGCAATAAGGAGTTCATGATCTGAACCCTGTCACCTCCTGGTCTTATTTTTGCTGACTGTATAGAGCTTATCCATCTTTGGCTGCAAAGAATGTAGTCAATCTGATTTCAGTATTGACCATCTGGTGATGTCCATGTGTAGAGTCTTCTCTGGTGTTGTTGAAAGAGGGTAATTGCTATGACCAGTGCATTCTCTTAGCAAAACTCTATTAGCTTTTGCCCTGCTTCATTCTGTACCCCAAGGCTAAATTTGCCTGTTACTCCAGGTATTTCTTGACTTTCTACTTTGCATTCCAGTCCCCTGTCGTGAAAAGGACAACTATTTTGGGTGTTATTTCTAGAATGTAGGTCTTCATAGCACTGTTCAATTTAAGCTTCTTCAGGGTTACTGGTCGGGGCATAGACTTGGATTACTGCGATATTGAATGGTTTGCCTTGGAAACCAACAGAGATCATTGTCGTTTTTGAGATTGCATCCAAGTACTGCATTTCAGACTCTTGCTGACTATGATGGCTACTCCATTTCTTCTAAGGGATTCTTGCTCACAGTAGTAGATATAATGATCCTCTGAGTTAAATTCACCCATTCCAGTCTATTTTAGTTCGCTGATTCCTAAAATGTTGATGTTCACTCTTACCATCTCCTGTTTGACCACTTCCAATCTGCCTTGATTCATGGACCTAACATTCTAGGTTCCTATGCAATATTGCTCTTTACAACATTGGACTTTACTTCTGTCACCAGTCACATCCACAACTGGGTGTTGTTTTTGCTTTGGCTGTGTCTCTTCATTCTTTCTGGAGTGATTTCTCCACTGATATTCAGTAGCATATTAGGCACCTACTGACCTGGGGAGTTCATCTTTCAGTGTCCTATCTTTTCACCTTTTCATACTGTTCATGAAAGTTCTCAAGGCAAGAATACTGAAGTGGTTTGCCATTCCCTTCCCCAGTGGACAATATTTTGCCCACTAGGAGAAATTATGATAAAGTAGAAGATAAAATTAAAGCATTCTCTGTTTTGAATTTTTAGAAATTGAAATTTATATGGTACTTTAGTCTTGTGAGAATCAAATTTAGTGTATTCTCATGTGCTAAGTTGCTTCAGTTGTGTCACTCTTTGAGACCCTATGGACTGAAGCCTTCCAGACTCCTCTGTCCATGGGGATTCTCCAGGCAAGAATACTGGAGTGAGTTGCATGCCTTCCTCCATGGGATCTTACGAACCAGTGATCAAACCCAAATCTCCTGCATTGCAGAATGACTCTTTACCATTGAACCTCCAGGAAGCCCCCATATATTCTCACACCTCAAATCTATTGCTAACCTTACCCTCTCCTTGGGACATGAGACTAGTGCCCCCAGCTGCCTAGTTCTCACCAAGCTGTCCCAAAGACATTTCAAACTCAAAATGTCCAAAAATAAATTTGTTACCTTCCATTCTCTCAACCAGCCTTCTGTTCCATTTGTTTTACCCAGTTTCCCTAGCTGGAAACTTGAAGTTTGCTCTGACCCCACTTCCTCTTCATGACTCTAATTCAATCACATACTAAAACCAGCTGCTTTTCTAGCTTCTCAGACATATCACCAGTTCCTGAGTTCACAGCCTTGCCATCGGTTGCCAAAGCACAGAACGTCTTTATACTGCATTCTTTGTCTCCAGACCTGCCTTTTATAAAACTTAACAGTAATTTAAGCTAACATGTCATTATGTAATTCTTTGCTTAAAATACTTCAAGGACTCCCCTTCATCACTCTAGCTTATTCTGCCTCCATCTACAGAGTTTTTATGTAGATCAACTTCTTGGGGTGTGGGTAGGGTGGCTGAAATTGTGGACAATGTGTCTGTATATCTATGTGTATAAATCTGTGCATATAGACTTTTGTTAGAACAGGGACAATGAATTCATTAATTTAATAATAGCCTCCTGTGATGTAAAAAGCATAAGAAACCATACACTATAGTACAAAGAATTGAAAAGAGAAATGTTGCACTGCATTTCTTATGGTAGGCAGAATTGTAAGATAACCACCATATCTCCACCCCCTGCATAATCCTCAGGACTGTGAATATGATGCGTTTTTCTTCTGCGATTAAGTTGACTTTTGAGGCATAGTTGACTTTAAGAAAGGCAGATTATCCTCGGAGAGCCTGACCTAATTTGGTGAACCTTCAAATGGGACTGGGCTCTTCCCAAAGTCATTGAAAGCCTGAGAGGGACTCCATATGAGAGAGATCCTCAGCTGACTCTTTTGAAAATGGAAGGTGCCATATGGCCAGAAATGTGGGCAGCTTCTAGGACCTGAGAGTGGCTGCTGCCTGACAGCTAGTAAGAGAATCAGGGCCTCAGTCCTACAACCATAAGCAACTCAATTGTGGGAAAAACACACAAGCTTGGAAGAGGACCTGAACTTCAAATCAGAACACAATCAATACTCATTAGACCCTGAGCAGACAATTTAGTCATGCTGTACCCAGATTTGACCAAAAGGGCTATGGGCTAATAAATGAGGATTGTTTTAAGATATTGAGTCTGTGGGCTTCCCAGGAGGCACTAGTGGTAAAGAACTCGCCTGCCAGTGCATGAGATGCATAAGACATGGATTTAATCGCTGGGTCAAGAAGATCCTCTGGAATTGGAAAAGGCAATCCACTCAAGTATTCTTGCCTGGAAAATTCCATGGACAGAAGAGCCTGGCAGGCTACAGTCCATGGGGCTGCAAAGAGTTGGACACGACTGAGCAACTGAACATACATTAAGTCTGTAGTCTTTGTTTTGGAGCAACAGCTAACTTATACAGCTTATTACCCAACATGCATCGCTATTGACCAAAATGAGTTATATGGCAAAAGATCAGTCACTTATTGAACTAAGTTTATCTGATTTAGTGGAAAAAAACCAACTGATAGACATTAACATATGGCTTTAGACAATGTTAGGGGATAACATGGGTATGGCACCCTGAAAAATGAAGTGAACCATGCCTCATGCACAAGTTTTCATAATCCTAGGTGAGCAAGGCAACTGAGAGTCTATTTTATTAAACATTTGCAGAGTTAGAGGCCATCTCCAGCTTTAACAACGAAGAATTCCCTCCCTCCCTTTTAAAAAACAATTCTTTCCCTAAGGAGTGGAACAGATGTTTTCATTTTACTTAAACTAAAAGACTGTTTTCCTCATCCACCAGGAATATGTACCAGTACAAAGTGTTAACCTCATTTGGATTTGAACCCCCATCCTCAAGAGCAAAAGAAGGCTGAGGATCGCCAAATGTCAGCTCAGCTGTGAGAAGTGTTTTAAATCATATTTTGACGTACGTTACGCTGTTAACTAGAAAATGAAGTGCAGCACACATGCTTCTAGTAACTCTGGTTTCAAATCATATGATCCCTTCTTTGTCTTGAAGACCTTTTGATGTGCGTTCCCAATATTGAGTTTCTCTGCTTTTAATAATCTTATATTCCTTCCTCAATATAAATGTCATGAAAAATACTGAATGCTAATCTTCAAAGATCAAACAGGAAGAAAGAGGTAGGCAGCATAGCTCAGTGACTTGAATTCCTGAAATTTCTCATTTAAACATTTTTATTTTAGCTTATAAAAGCCTAGGCTCAAAGAAATGCTTGGTTTTCCTTTGTAAAGTTGAAGTTGCAGGCACTCCCAAATTTCAGAATTCTGTTAACTGTAAAATAATTAGGTCTCTCCTTGTCAAGGACCTGAGATGCAGGGATCTATTGGATCCCCTAACAGAAGGGGACTCAGAATCAATATATGCTGACCCTTATGTCATCTTCTTTGCTTTGGCCTGGGTGACTGAAAGTCCAGCTTTGCCTGGGTCTGGGGGAATTCCTGGGGAAAAGGACTTTCAAAGAGCTAAAACTGTCATAATCACTGGTAAGCTGGCACCATTGGTCATCCTAGCTTGGGCATCAAGAACTTTTGCAGGGTGGGAGTTGTATGGAAAGAAAGTGAAGTCACTGAGTCGTCTCTGACTCTTTGCAACCCCATGGGCTGGGGCCTATCAGGCTCCTCCATCCATGGGATTTTCCAGGCAAGAATACTGGAATGCATTGCCATTTCTTTCTCCAAGGGATCTTCCCGACCCAGGAATTGAACCTGGGTCTCCCGCATTGCAGGCAGACGCTTTACCGTCTGAGCCACCAGGGGAGTTGTATACACTGCTCTTTTTTGGAGGTTGGTGTTTAAAGGTTGGCTCAGTTTGTTTTTCATGCAGGCTGGTGCCCAAACCTTGTAATCAAAGTTCTGAAACATTGTAACCGACCACGACCTTAAAGAGCCTTTCCTGGACAGGCCTCCCTCCATATCCTCTGTTTTGGTGGTAGTTTAGTCACTAAGTCGTGTCTGACTCTTTGTGAACCCATGGACTGTAGCCTGCCAACCTCCTCTGTCCATGGGATTCTCCAGGCAAGAATACTGGAGTAGGTTGCCATTTCCTTCTCCAATATCCTCTGTTTTAGCTCCTCTCAGAAGTACCTAGATGATAGTATTTGATGCAAATTTCCTGAGTTGTTTTGCAGATGTGAACACCCCACCCCCACCCCAAAGGAGAAACTACTTGATGCCTATAAGCTCATAGCCCCAGGCCTCCTGGAGCCTAAAGACTGATAAAGTTAACCCCCATGACCCCACCCTGTTGCCTCACCATCAGCCAATCAGAGAACTGTGCACACACTGATCACTATCCTGCGACCCCTCACCCCCAACCTGCCCTTTAAAAATGCTTTGCTGAAACCCTTTGGGGAGCTTGAGGCTTCTCAGGGCATGAGCCGGTTCCTCTCTTTTCATGACCTTACAATAAACCTTTCTCTGCTCCAAACACCGATGTTCCAGTTTGTTTGGTCTCTTTGTGTGTAGTCGGATGCAGGAACTTGCATTAACAGCATAATCCCCAGAATCACATCAGGAGAGGATTTTAGGGTTGCCTATGATGGGGCATCCCTGGTGGTTTACCAGTGAAGAATCTGCCTGCCAGTGCAGGAGACACAGGAGATGCCGGTTTGATCCCTGGGTTTGGAAGATCCTCTGGGGAAGGAAATGGCAACCCATTCCAGTCTTCTTGCCTGGGAAATCCCATGGACAGAGGAGCCTGGTGTGTACAATCCATGGGGTTGCAAAAAGCCAGACACAACTTAGCGACTAAACAACAACGATGATGATGAAGGAATGCAGTGTCTGCCTGGGTTCTTTACTTGTACTGAAGTGTTTTAAGAAAATTATGTCTCCTTTGTTCCCAACATGGGAACACCAGTCACTGAGAGATAATGCAGTTTATAATATCTAAGTATGACTATGACTATTATGTGTGAGTGTGTGTGTGTGTGTGTGTGTGTGTGTGTAAGGGGAGGGTACTGGTTAAAGGATATAATTATTCTAGGTTTCTGTCACATATATATCTACAAAGAGGGATGAAGCATTTCATATACCTTCCCATAGTCTCTCAGTTGCCCCCAGGGGAGTTCCAGAATTTCAACATGGAAGGACCTTTGAGGTGGCAGTCGGCTTGGAGGGGGTGAAAGGGGTGACATATGGTTTAGGGATGGCTTAGGGATGTGTCCTGAAGCTGTTTTTACTTAGTGTGTGTTTATTAGGGGTGGTTTGAAGGGAGATGATGAAACTTATTGACAGGTTAAACCTACCCCCACTTCACTGGCACAGAACAGAGTGTTCTACATTATGGCATATGCATGAATAATTAAGTAGGATATTTGTGCTCTAAATATTTTGCCACATTAGAAAATAATGTATTCCTTTATGAAAATTGTTTAACACACATTGAATAGTGACAGCAACGTTGTCACTTTCTGAGCACCTCCTATGTGCCAGATACTTCTCATGTATGTGTATATGTTCTCATTAAATGCTTATATCAACTCAAAGACAGATATTAGAGAAAAAATATAAAATCGTATGCCGTGTGTGCTTAGCCGCTCAGTTGTGTCCGACCCCTTGTGATCCTGTGGACTATAGCCTGCCAGGTTCCTCTGTCCATGGGGATTCTCCAGGCAAAAATACTGGATTGGGTTGCCATGCCCACCTCCAGCGGATTTTTCCAAACCAGGGATCAAACCCAGGTCTCCCACAGCTGATTCTTTACCCTCAGAGCCACCAGGGAAGCCCAAGAATACTGGAGTGCGTAGCCTATCCCTTCTCCAGAGGATCTTCCCGACCCAGGAATCAAACCAGGGTCTGCTGCATTGCAGACGGATTCTTTACCATCTGAGACACCAGGGAAGCCATAGACTATGTTTTTGAGAACTCTTGTGTCAGGCGCTCTTCTCTGCAACTCATGTTCCTCACCTTCAATTCTGTGAAGTGGATACTTTCTCGGGTGAAGAAACAGCAGTTCAGTAACTTGTGTAAAGTCATATGATTACCAAAGAGTGAAGGGGAGGTTTAAGCCCAGGCAGTCTGACATCAGGACCTTTAATCTTAACCTCTATGCTACAGTTACACCATTTTGTGGATAAGGAAGTAGAGAGTGCCTTACTTATTCAAGGTCTTTCGGCTCATACGTGGGAGAAGTTGAGATGTACATGTGCCTGTTCTCTTCTCTTCATCCAGGGTCCATGAAGCGGGGGTGGGTGGACATACAGGGTTGGATTCTATGTCTGAGGAATGAATTTATAGATTGTAAGGTCACTTTTATGGCACATTCAGGGGTGGTCTTGAGAATTTAGGATTTTTAGAATCTCCCCAGACAATTGTCATAATGACAGGGTTTGGCAGCTATTACTCTATTGTGCAGCTGGGTAATGTTTCATTCCTGGTGCTATCTTTGGCTGATGAGTAGGTTATTTAGGGCAGTATGTCAAACCTAAGGCTAACTCTGAGCTCAGCTGGGAAGAGCACCAATTAGTGATTAGCTGCAAACACAGGAGACTAGTGCCCTGGGTTTGCTAAACGGACTGTGTGCCCTCAGGGCTTCCACGGGCTGGGCTGGTACTGGTGTTCCTAACTAGGATTTGCCCCCTTCCCTGGAAGAAGATCCTCCATCCCTGCCGCTGACTGTGATGCTGTGGCTAGTTGCGACTCTCAGTAGGTCAGGATTCATCATCCATGTCCTCTGATCAGGTTTGGGCTCAGAGTTGGTGTTGACCAAGAGGATGTGAGATGGGCACATAATATACAGCATGTCTGAGCACAAGTTTTCTGAATGTGTTTCAGTTCTGCCCCTTGCTCTTTTCCCTGTGCCATGACCACAGCACACAGTACACTGTTCTAATCCTACATCACAGGACACAGCCTAAATCTACATCATACACCACAGGACACAACCTTTACAGTACACTGTTCTAAATCTACATCACAGGACACAGACTCAATCTTAACCATTTGGCTGCCACAGCCAACAACGTGTGCCCTAGGACTGGGAAACTGCTCCGCTTTTCCATAAACAAGGCTGCATTCGACACTGGTGTCAACCAGGGCCATTACTCTGTACATTAGCCAGTGATCAGTGAACTGCTTCCCAGTTCTACATGGGACCTCCAGTCTCTGCTTGGGCTCTTTGGGCAGGCACCTTGGCCTGAGCTCTATTCAAAGCTAGAAAAGGGCATCTGAAGGAACATCTTTGGGTGCCATAAAATCGAACTGAACTGCCCGTATCTCTTGCTGTGGACACTTCTCTCACTTGATTAACCGCTGCTCCGGTCTCAATTGCCTCCATAGCTCTAGGAGCAGAGCATTGGGCTATTTATCAATTTTATTTCTGGCAATTCCTGCTGCCAGAAAATTGGGCCACATTTGCATTCATGCCATCCGGACAGGGTCTTTCCCAGCTTGGCCTCCCTTCAGGGTCTTCATGCTCCTAACACCTTTGGCCTGCCACTGCCCCTCTATTTCTCCCAAGCTAGCCACCATTGAGGTTATAGATGGGGTGCCCCAATCGGGTGCAAGAGTAGCAGTCAAGGATCCAGAAGTGGTGGATGAGGCATTGTTCAAAATGGCGTCTTTCATGCCACCAGTAAAATGCTTGTCATCTGGGTCTCGGATATTTGGGTTAAACATTGATTGTTTCACACCCAGTTCTCTCACAACTTGGGTCAACTCGGCATAGGTATACCATTTACTCACAGCATCTGGGAGCTCTCCCACGTTCACCCAAAGGGTGCGGATGGCGGCATTAATCCATTCCATCCAGGTGTGTGTTTGGTTAAGGACCCCCTGAATGAGTTGCCTAGTGTTCTGCAACCTTTGTCTTAACGAGGGGTGAGGGGTTAAAGATGCCAACCATGCTATGTTGTCCTTGAACAAATGATACCCTCCACCCCTGTGTCCCAGAGTCTCAAAAGCCATGCTGCCAAGGGTTCCCCTTGCTTTTGCTAAAATTGCTTACCCAACTCGACCAACTCCGCCTGAGTATACAGTTGATATGTCATGAGCTTAGTCACTTTGGGGGCCCCTTGAGGATGTCCCCCGGGGCCATGGACTGCTCATGTTCCACTTTCTGCTCTACAGTGGGCCTGCTAACAAGCGAGGACCCATGGTCTCATGATGTTCATTGTCACTGACCCTCATTACCTCATAGTTCCAGGCGCTGGGTTCCTCAAGGCCAGGCATCTCTTGCTTCAGCGTGTGCAGACGCTGCTCTAGCTCTTCCTTTGTCTCTGAAACTCGTGCACTTGTGCAGCATGATGGAGAGCACGATCCATATTGGCCTTCAAGGTAATCAAAGAAACCCACCCCACAGTGCCGGCAGCAGTACACGCCGCTTTGTTTGGCAAACGGGAACTCAGCCCCTGGAATGCCTCTTTAATCCTATCTGGTGACCCATCCACCACCTCCCAGTCTTCCACTGGCACCCATGCCCGGACGACCGTGGCCACCAGCTAACACGTGCTGTGTGGTGGCCCACTGGCCTCCTTCTTCCATTGAAGCCTCAGGCTCCCCTACCTGCTGGGTATCCTGCCGACGACACCAATTGTCTCGCTTCTCACACTGGCTTGCTGAACCCAGGGTGGGCAAGGCGTGAATGGGGAAGCTGGGAGAAAACTCCAGGAGCCCTCAGAACACCAGATATATTTATTGTCTAATGGCGGTGGAGCGGCAAAAGGGGTTTCTCAGGTGGGGCTTATGTTCAGTTTACAGAACAAAAGAGGCTCATGGCCAAGCGGGTACATCACGACACGCATGCACAGTGCTGTGTCATCTCAGCTGTTACATAAGGATATATTTGCAAAACGTGGGGTGAGAGAGCCTGCCCAGCGCCACCCTGGCTACTTTGCTCTTTCCCTACAGGGAGTTTCAGTTTCAGCTCCTTTCAAGTGATTTTAAGGGACAGTGACCCAAAAGAAACCTTTCAGGTAATTGTATTAGAATAGACCCCAGTGATAACTGGAGTTATCATCCTAATACTCAAGGACTACAGTGGCTTAGGAGGACTTGTCACCGAATGGAGCCTGATCTCCACTTATTTCTGATACAAGGGTCTCTAGGGCCAGGAAGAGCTTGAGCACTAATCTATGGCTTTGTGCTGTCAGTTCTGGTGTTTCACGTGTGTATTTGAATTTACATTTAATAACACAGGTCCATGAAGATTGTTTAGAACCACTTTGCTTCAAATTTAATATCCCCTCAATTATCTTTATTTCAGCATGTTGACCTCTTAAAATATTGACCTTCTAAAAAGTATAAGTACATAATATGCATGCATACTAAGTCACTTCAGTCTTGTCAACTCTTTGTGACCCCATGGACTGTAGTCTACCAGGCTCCTCTGTCCATGGGATTCTCCAGGCATGAATACTGGAGTGGGTTGCCATTTCCTCCTCCAGGGGATCTTCCTGAGCCTGGGATCGAACCCACAGCTCTTATGTCTCCTGCATTGGCGGGTGGATTCTTTACCACTACCACCTGGGAAGGCCTGTAAGTACACAATGCCCTATCCATTCTTAATGAGGGGCCTTTCTCCTAATTGAACCATTCTTGGATAAGAATAGCAAATAACCTGGTCACTTGGGTAAGGATCAGCATGATGTCAGGCCTGGTTAGTGAATGTCATAGTCCTTGTGTGAATAAGCAATTCATGGTGCCTAAGATTCAACTAGTCATAAATGTGTCAAATGACCTTCTTGTATGTCTCTGTGTTTTTAAGCCTTCCCAGTCTAATTTCCCAGAGGATTACATTGATGTTGGGTGCTTTGATGGTTTGTAAGGCTTTTCTTCCTCTGCATTAACAGGGTCCTAATACTCGACATTTATGGTAACAAATTTTGGGTGCAGTCATCTTTTGACTGCAAAATTTTCCTCTTATCTGTGTGCTCCTTTGCTCCTTCTGCTCCTCTTATATAGCATTTCTGCTTTGGTGTTTGAACTATTGGTTGAAAAAGATGCTGTATAAATTAAGAAGAGTCTGAAAGTCACCTCTTGCACCTCCCTTAGCTCTTCTTTTCGGTCCTCGCCCAGAGTTCTTGGGCTCTAAAGGCAGTGGGGAGCATAGTGGCACAGAAAAGTCCACAGGCCAGCCAGTGGGGACTGATAGATTGTAGATGGCAAAGGAACACAGCATAACCAGGCTCAGATGACTGCATCCAGCCAACTGGGTCAGGTTGTCATAGGAAGCTCAGGGGTGGCGGGGAGCCTCTGTAGTTGCTTCTGCTTGATGCTTACTTGGAGCTGGGCCTTCCATCCTTGCAAGAAAGACCAGCCTAACCTTGACCTCAAGTTGCAAAACAGAGGACAGTTACTTTAGTTGTGTTAATCATCAGTACAAGGAGCCAAAAAAAGGTACATTAAGAAACCAGCTCTTTTGAGCCTGTTCATATGAAAGAAAAAGATTTCAGTCACCATCCAACATTGTGGGCTTGAGTGAACTAGACAAGGAGTATATTTTTGGAAAAATCTAGGTACTGTTACTTCTCCATTCCAAGTGAACAACTACAGAAAAATATAATCAATTGTCAAATGCTTAATCCAAACATTTTTAGCTTTGAATTTTATGTTGATGCCTTTTATTATTTTTTAAAATTAGAGTATAGTTGCTTTACAATGTGTTAGTTTCTGCTGTATATCAAAGTGAATCTGTTACATGTATACATATATCTGTTCTTTTTGGGATTTCCTTCCCATTTAGGTCAGCACAGAACATTGAGTAGAGTTCCCTGTGCTATACAGTAGGTTCTCATTAGTTATCTATTTTATACATAGTGTATATATATCAATCCCAATCTCCCATTTTTTCCCATCCCTCTTTTCCCCCTTTGCTTTGCAAATAATAAGTTCATCTATACGATTTTTCTAGATTCCCACATGTAGGCATTAATATACAACATTTGGTTTTCTCTTTTGAATTTTTGCTGAAGCAAAACTTGACTACCTTTAAGGGGACTAAAGCATTTGAAATGCTATTAAATGTTTATATGCACATTACTGAGGATGTAATGAGCATCCTCCCACCTTCCACCCCTAGACTTCTAGGCTGGTTCTCTAATCCTCAATCTTTAGACAATAGAAGGGCTTGTTAAAGCACAATTTTGGGAACATGCCCCAGAATTTCTGATTCATTACTTTGAACTGGGGCCTGTCAATGTGCATTTCTAACAAGTTCCAAATCTGCTGGTCTGAGGACACTTTGAGAACCTTTGTGTTCGGTAACCATCTTTGAAGGTGTGTAGATAACAGAGCTCATCTTTAATTAGTACTGAGAGGTTTGTAGGAGGCATTATCTGAGGTAGTGCTGTGAGCCTGCAGATGTTGATAATTAGGGATTTAAGGGTAAGTCCCCCCATCCCAGAGTTGAAGGAATTGGGAATGGTGGGAGGGGAAGAGCCTGGAGACATAAGAAGGAAATGGGAGTGAAGGGCAGACTGAGGAATTCAACTGAGAGGGAAAAACCCAACCTGACACAGATCTCACTGACATGTGAAGTGATTGCTTTATTGAGTTTGATCGCTGAGGTGGTGACAAGAGCTATACCTAAAACATATGGATAAGGCCCTGAAGGTTTTATTGTATCCCCTTCTGTATTAAATAGCAGAAATGGACAAGTTCTTTGAACTTTCATAATGATACTCATTTTCTTTGACAGTGTGTATTAATCGCCAGATGGGGAGTTCTTTCTTTTGGGCAAATAAGGTCATAAAGATAAGCTGTGACAATGAAATGGCCACATTTCTTTTATTTTATCAATATGGTTGGAATCTAAGTTGAACACGATAAGATGTACTCAGCTTTTTCAGAGTTCTAAGATGAGTTTTGATGTCTCAGTTCATACGGAAACATCAAGGCAGAAAAAGATTCAACTTTAAAACCCAATTTTGACAATCCATTCAATTGTCAAGTAATTACTCAATATATTATTTTGATTTTAAAAATTTAAATCTTGCCATCTATAGGTGGGTGATATATGGTCATAAAAATCACTGGAATTCTTCCTTCCACTTGTGGTCACTAGCAAAAGAATGTTCAAGTCTATTATAACAGCTTACTTGAAAAAAAAAGCATTTCAATGAAATAGCAGTAAATAGAAATTATGATTCCTCTTTCTATGAAATGTCAAACATTAGGAGAAATAATATTAAAATTGCCAAATACCTCCATGATAGCAATATTCAGGAAATAGTTTATGGTAAACATTTTTAATAAACAGCAGCATAAAATAATCAGTGTTTAATATCTCTGGTGTGTGAAATACAAATGCATATATCCTCAATATAAAATAGGCTTCTTGTCATTACAATTTCATGCTTGTCTATTTGAAATGCCCATAATAACAAATCAAACATTAAGTAATACAGTGATTAAATGCATGCAGTGAAAATAAGGAAAGATAGGGCAAGATATCTGAGTAGTGCCATTATATATTCGAAAAAAAAATCTATGTCGAGTTAGAAACAAAGGAAACAAGGAAACAGACCAGATATAAAAATGCAGAGATATATTTCATTTCTGTGATACAAACCATAAACATAGTTTTGTGCAAAAAAGGGAAAAGATCTGAAAATAAAGTCATCTTACAAAATGTTGTCCACAAAGCGAAAGATATTTTTCAGTCTGTGAAAAAATACTATTTTAATACAAAAGGGACTGTGTTATGCAGTATCACAGTGCTTTATAAAATACATTATTACAAGTGGTTTTGAAATTTAGTTTGTTCACCTTAATGACTTCAGTAATTATAAAATGTTTAAAATAAATGTTATAGTTCTTTATAAAAAACTAACTTGAATTTATTTTTTACCCATAGTAATGTTTTTCCAGAGTAGATATTTTACTGGCTCATGGAATGCTAATTTCCCTTTAAGGGACTCCTAGAAAAACTCAGATTCACTGAAATTGTGTTTCCTTAAAATAATAAATATTCTTGGAAAACAATTGATTGTCATATGATATACAAAATTGTGGTTGAATCTTCATCATTAAACAGTTGCATAGCAACAAAAGGATACAAATATTCGCCTTTACCTAAAGTTAAAAAAATGTAACTGCTGAATCAGCTTATTTATGCCGTAAAATTGTATTATTTCCAAATAAATCTGAATATAGCCAATTTTTTATGTTCACAATACCTATAGGTCCATATTTGTTGTCTGAAGATTCATTGTTTGGGAAAATTGCCACACATTTTTGTAAACATATTTCTTTGAATTTGTTGTTTTACAAAATTGAAATGTCAATGTGCTTCTAATTATCCTACATTCTCTTTATCAAATATTATTGCCAGGAATTATTTTATATCCTGTAAGTCTCTTTGTAAGTCTCTTCAGCTGTAAAATTTAAAAAAAAATGAGACTTTGAGACGTTGTTCTTAGAATAAAGGAGTTTTTTTTTTTGTTTTTGTTTAACAAGAGAAACATCAATCATAGTATTCCTTTTTATACAGAACTTGAAACCCATAAGAACTCTAAGTTTGGCAAAAGATGTCTAGCAGGTCAGGCATGAGATGCACATTTGATACCTTCTTCTAACTAAGGCAAAAATGATCATTTTGCTTCTATTTACCAGCTTAAAAAATTCAGTTCATGGTAAATGTTTGCTGAGAACTCAGTACTTGGTTTTCAAAGATATGTAATATTTTGCAAATAGAATTTATAGTCTTTGGATTCCAACTAACTCTATGGATAAATTGTCATATAACTGTTGGTGTTGGAATAAAATCTGTGAACATTTCCAGATAAGAAAATAAAGTGTGAGAAACTTTAAATTAACTAGATATTGATAACAAAGAGTTCCTCCTGCCCCAGAGTCCACTGATGGTGTGCACTCCCATATCTTGGACAACTCATATGCAGGAGGAGGCAAGCACAGATGATCTGGTCTGTAGCCACACCTCTATTCTTCAATGTTATTGGTCCAGGGAAGCTTCTGTGAGGCTGTCCCCATGGGAACCCTGTTCCCTTCCCACGGATGCTGATCTAGGCCAAGAGGCCACTTTTCTGACTATGCTGCCTTTGGTGCCTCATTTCTAATGCAACACAGAGAACTATCAACCCACAATCAACTTCAGCATCCACATGTAGCCTTCTTATGATCTGATGCCCTAGTTATTTCAAGGGCTTGTGTAAACACACTGTGGAAAGGCCTTCATGATCAACAGAGGAGATTCACAGAGAAGCGTACTCTGCACCCTCCAAGAAGCCCCACTGTATAGAAGGCTTCAGAAACTTAACACTTGTCTTAGAAACTTACACTTGTCTTAGAAACTTATACTTGTTTTATGGCTCATTTCCATTTGGGATTTTAAATTTGGCCTAAAGTTTCCTCATTGATTCTGAACATCACTTCCACACAAACATGCACAGAATCTAAATTGAATCAATGTAATTCCTGAACATCTGTCCTGAAGAAAAGACAGCAGGTAGACAAATTCTACGGTATATACATTTTGGAGAGAGAACAGTCATGGTGACCAAAGGTGAATACATAAAGCACCATTTGACTTTCCTTTTTGGTTTGATACTTAATCATAAGGTCCTTTTCCTCTTCACTGGTTTACAGTGTTCAGTACTTGAAACCAGATGTCCCAATCCCAATGCCAGGGCATACACCCTGATGGAGTGTTGATCCCACAAAGTTTCTTTTCTGGCTGGTGTCTGCCCTGGTTGGTAAGACACAGTTAAACTTCACAGAAGATACTTGTTGCAGTGTCTGCTAAATGAGAACCTTACTTTAATAAAAATATTTGAATAGAAATATTTTCTACGACTTTCTAGTTTCTCCTGTATACCACATTTACAAAAGTCGTGCATTTTACAGTTCTGCAGAAATCATAGATTCGGTGTGTCCATGAATGTTGGGGTCTCCTAGCAAAGACGGTTGCTTTGAGTCTATTTTGTAGGGTTTTTGAGATTTGTTGCCAAAAACGGTGATACCCATCCCACTGGGATGATTTGGAATCGACATGTGTGGTAGTAAGGGAATATTTGCTTCCTGATTGGATCCTGATGAAGGCAAGCTGGTCACGTGACCAGTACTGGTTGACCCACTGGCACTGCTGGGGGACCGACTCTTGGGAGGTGGGCAGTGCTGAATCACTCTGGGAGGGCCTGCTGGCTGATAGTGGGCAGCTGGAAACGCAGCATATCCAGGAGGTATTGGGTATCCATTGATGGGGATGAATCGCTGGTTCTGAGGTATTGGTGGGCTGATGAAACCAGCAATCTGGCCCTGTGGTGTAATACCCTGGCTCGGGAACATATAATTGGGATATCTGGGATTACTGAGATTACTCACTGGGCTGGCACTAAGGGAGGTTGTCTGAGTGGTGGCATTTCCGCCGGAAGGAGTGGTAGAGCTGGTATGACTTGAGAGTCCCTCCCAGGACCGAAGTCGGACATGAATATCTTTAAATCTTGGTCTCCTGGAAGGAATCTCATTCCAACACTCTGTCATGAGGCTGTACATCCTGGGTGGGCAGTCTTCAGAGCATGGCAACAGCTGTCGTTTTCTCACCATTTCGATCACTTCCTGATTACTAAATCCATAATATGGCTGGAGTCCAAAACTGAAAATCTCCCATAAGACAACTCCAAAAGACCAGATATCTGAATCAGAAGAGAATTTGCCATACATGATGGCTTCAGGGGGCATCCAGCGAATGGGCAGCAAAGACTTACTCTGCACCCTGTAGTAATCAGCAGAATATATTTCTCTGGAAAGCCCAAGGTCTGAAATCTTCACGTGAAGTTGCTCTCCAATTAAAATATTGCGAGCTGCAAGATCCTTATGAACAAAGAAGTGACTAGACAGGTATTCCATGCCAGCTGCAATCTGAATTGCAATGTGTAGAAAATCTCCGTGATCCAGGCTGGATTTTACAGTCCCATCTTCATCACTACTGCAGCCAACATCCGAATGTGGGGACCGCATGATGAGGAACTCATGGAGATCTCCCTGATTCATGTACTCAAAAAGCATACACACAGGTTGTTCCTGAGTGACAGCCCCTAGAAGGCATACAATATTGGGATGGTGTAGTTCAGCCATCAGGGAGGCTTCCTGTTGAAATTCTGTCCATTGCTGGGGGTTGTTATAGTCTTTCAAGGTCTTTATAGCAACTAACTGAGCATGGTCCATGCCTGGGAGATAGAGATGGCCCTTATAGATCTTTCCAAAAGCACATTCACCCAATTCTTCCATAAAACGTACAGCGGAAAGAGGCAGCTCTTTAGCCTTGCTCTGTATGGAAAAGAAAAGAAAAAAATGTTGTTTAAAGCATTTCCTAAGGCAAGATATGCTGGCATCTGAAAGGAGGGATGGGTTATATCGAGAAAGGTTCTATATATCAAATTAAATACAACGTTGTACATCTAGAAGTCTTTAAAATTGTTGGCTGCAACTTAGCCATAGGCAAATTTCTGTCCATCATTCACCTATCCCTCCATCCACACCCCCTGCTCCTACAGTGCTTTATTGCTATTGCCTAGAATCTTCCTACTCAAAGGGTGGTTTTGGGAAAAACAATATCAGCACCACTTGAAGCTCATGATAAATGCAGATTCTTGGGCCCACCTTAGACCTACAGAATCAGGGTGTGCATTTAATAAGACCCCAGGTGATTTTGGTGAACACTGGAGTGTGAGAAGAAGTGCTGCAGAGGATACAGCCTTCATGCTTAGCCTGGCAGTTCAGAGTATCTGTGATTTGCTCTTACCCTTGCTACCCCTCTACATGATGGCATCATTTAGCTGAATAGGTTTCCTTATCATCCACATGCAAACACCATGCATGTTCTTGCCTTACACCGTTGTTCTTCCAATGCTGTCCTATTTTTAAGGTGTATATTGAGCTAAAAGCCAGAGAAACCAAAATAAAAGACTGTTCTGAGGTGCCCATAGTAGAGATGGGGAGGTTTGGAAGGGGCTCCTCTCTACTTTTCGAATCCTTGCTCTGAAACTCCCCCAACCACTCTGGTCTTTGCCTCTTCTACAATCCCTCTAGCTTTATAGTCCGAATGTCGCTACGTGCAGGACACAGTGAGGTAACTGGTTACTTGCATGATCTCTGCAGACTGATAGTTCAAGTTGAAATTCTGCCCTCTCTACTCACCAGCTGTGTGACCCTGGGTACAATATTGAACCACTCTGTGCTTCAATTCTCTCATCTATAAAATGGGATGATAATCATTGTACTTATCTTGTAGGGTTTTTGCAAATTTGCATGATGTCTGGAACATGACAAGGGCTGTTTAACTTTTAAATTATTATCTCGCTGTTGCTATTCTTTTAATGAAAGAAAAACAACATTTGTCCATTTTATATTTTGTCCTTTCAATCAGATTTCAATGTTTTGAAGGGAGCCATTGCCTTCAAACCGACTGATTATCTCTACAGCTTTGCAAGTGAATTATTTACTGATTGACCTTAAAACAGGAGAAAGCAACTAACACACAATGAAAATAAGTATTAAGTTGTGACATTTAATATTGAAAGTAAATGTCTATTATGTTATGTGTTTTTACTATTTTTGAAACTCACCTCCAATCTATCCTGAAGTTTAACCTAATTTGTTATGGAAAAAGTTTAAAAGCAATGTGTTTGTACATAAACTGGTTTTTTAAAATAATCCCTTTAAATGGACTTTAATCCTTATTTTTTAGAAAAATACTGCTGAGAGTATCCCAATTGAAGTTTACAATTCTGCAAATACATATGGAATTCAGAGCTCTGTGCACAGTTTAACAGTTTGGAAAATTAAGTATAAAATTTCTCCAATTCAAACTCTGCTAATCTAGAATTCATGATGATTAGCTCCGTTCTAGGCTGATATTTTCCAGGGCAAAATGCCCATTAACCTAATGATAAGTGTAAATAAACTTGCAGCAAGATACCCACTTAATTGAACACAACAGAACTGAGGGTTTCCCTCAGAAGTTTTCTTAATGATTTAAATGAATCCAATTTATGGGAAAGTCCCTTGAATGGCACGGAAGGTATTACTTTTGATCTAAACAGGATCCCCATGCTTTTGGTATTAGAGAAAGGTAACGGTGGGGTAATAAAGTACTTCTGAGGGAAACTGGGATGAGGAACTAAACTCAAGGAATATAAACTGATTAAGCTTCCCAGGTGGTGCTAGTAGTAAAAACCTGCCTGCCAGTGCAGGAGACACAGATGCAGGTTCAATCCTTGGGTTGGGAAGATCCCCTGAAGGAGGGCAGAGCAACCCACTCCAGTATTCTTGACTGGAGAACCCCACGGACAGAGGAGCCTGATGATCACAAAGAGTCAGACATGACTGAAACGACCTAGAATGCACATGCTCAATGAGGATTTAGGACTCCCCCACTGAAGCAAACCCATAGGCAGTGTGGGATAATTCAAACCATGTGACCTTTGGACTCATATCAACACAAATCTGAATTTGCACTTTGGATCTGCTGCTTTTCATTAATAATAGTTAATATTTATATAGCATTTACTATGCGCCAGACACTGTTCTAAGCACTTGACAAATATCCTGGTGGCTCAGATGGAAAAGAATCCATCTGTCATGCAGGAGATGTGCAGGGTTCCATCCCTGGGTTGGGAAGATCCCCTGGAGAAGGGAATGGCTACCCACTCCAATATTCTTGCCTGGAGTATCCCATGGACAGAGGAGCCTGGTGGTCTATGGTCCATGGAGTTGCAAAGAGTTGGACACAACTGAGCAACTAACATTACTACAACAATCCTGTGGGATAAGTCCTGTATTATAGGTGACTGAACTTGGGTGACTTAACTTCTCTAAAACTCTATTTCCACATCTATAAGATAATATAATATCTAGCCTCCATAATTACAGTAGGGATTAAATCCAACGATGTATGAAAGTAATTTCCACCTAATAAGTGGTCTTTAAATCAATTTTATTATCCATATTAGGGAAGTAATCCAAAAAGTTGAGTCAATGCAAATGATTTAGATCCATTTACAGCCTTAAATAGGGCTTCCCTGGTAGCTCAGTTGGTAAAGAATCTGCCGGCATGCAGGAGACCCTGGTTCAATTCCTGGGTTGGGAAGATCCCCTGGAGAAGGGATAGGCTATCCACTCTATTATTGTTGGGCTTTCCTGGTGGCTCAGATGGTAAAGAATCCACCTGCAATGTGGAAGACATGGGTTCAGTCCCTGGTTTGGGAAGATCCCCTGGAGGAGGGCATGGCAAGCCACTCCAGTATTCTTGCCTGGAGAAACTCCATGGATAGAGGAGCCTGGTGGGCCACAGTCCATTAGGTTGCAAAGAGTCGGACATGACTGAGCAACTAAGCACAGCACAGCCCAGCCTCAAATAGCTCTAGATAGCCATATATGTTTAAAAAAAAAAAAAAAAGGAATGTTTAAGTTTCTTGTTAATCTTTCTTTGTACTCCTGTAGTTTTTTTTTTTTTTTTTAATTCTTTAAAAATGACAGAGAGTCTGTCTTGGAACCTGCGGGTGGGTAAGAATTTGAGTGTCCTGTAGCTTTTTCCTCTGAGGATTCTGGAAGATGCAGATGGAGGCAGAGGGAGCAAAAAAACCCATGGGGAAGAGTAGATGGTGGCAGATGGGAAAGGAAGCAAGCAGGCCAAACTTATGTGGATGGGAAGAGAAGAGGAGGTGGACAGGACTTTGGCGCTGGCCTGACACATGGCCCCTGGGGCTTCATGGCTAAGAAGGCCGGCTGCATTCCCCTACACTGAGGTAAGCAAATTAGTTCTCTGGTATTCATCTATGGAAGAAGAACTTTTACTCTTGCCATTTTATAGACAGAGAAAGAGGCTTAGAAAATTATCAAGAATTTTTAAGAGAGCCAAAACTGCTGTCCTTGCGTGTATAAGGCCTTCTGTTGAAACCAGAGAAGCCCGCTGGCCAACAATCCCAGTTGGACACAGCATGCCTCTGTCAGCTCAGCCTGGGGCCTGACACCTTGTAGGGCTGTGAGGTCAGCTTTCGGTGTGTGGCCACTCTGTGGAATGATAATTGTTCTTTCTCCCTGTTCAGACGCATGAAAAAAGTTCGTTTTGACTCCAAGTGTGCCTTGTCATAATACCCAGTGGGCCAGAAGGCATATAGTCCATACCCTTCTCCAGCCGATAGAAGGAAGGAATAGTTCACAAGAGATAGTCATAACCAAATTTGGGGATTTGCTTTGGAAAGAAGCATGGAAAGTAAAACGACCAATTTCACAAAACCTTTTCTTGGAACACCTGTGCAGCAGCCGGTATAGAAATACCCAGGAAAAAAAAGAAAAAACAAAACCAAAAAGCTGCTCAGAGCTTGGTTTCAGGGGAACAATTTACACAGTGATTTGCATTTTTTAAATGCTCAAGTTATTTGGTACAAATGAGTTTTAACTATAGACTCATTTTCAAATTTTACATAAATCCTGAACTAGTTAAAAAATCATAAAAATCCTTAAAGAAGCAGTCAGTAGACTGTATGGTGACGGCAGGAAATTAGCTGTATTGTTGAGGAACAGATGGTTTACATTATACAAACCCTTTAGGCTAAACTTGTTTAGGTCTGGCATATTGTAAATTATATTTTAGTAATGAAAGTGAAATGACCTCTGCTTGACCTCAAGTGGGGTTTGTCTGTTTGAACCAATGTAGTGGAAAACTATGAAAGAAAATGAAGTCATAAAGTTTTGGCAGTTCAATTTTGGCTCATTTCAAGTTAAAGGGTTATAAATCTGTTTAGTTTTTGTTTGACAAGTATTTGTCATACAGGGATGTACAAAATGTAAAGAAGTGTAAAATACACATGAGGCACGATGCCAAAGTAAACCAAGTACAAAGGAAAGCTGGAATGAATAGGGTCCTGGGCTCCTATCTCTTTATCACTCCCTCCATTAGTTGAATGACAAGATGGGCTCCGTTTATTATATGCTGTAAGGCAATTAAGTACCTTAAAAGTGAAACAGGCTTTCAGTTTAAATGTTAACATTTTTACTTCTCAAAGTAAACACACATCTGCCTCAGTGTGGTTTAAAAAATTATATAATTTTGGCGGGGGAGAAAAATCAGAGTTGATGTAGAAGTTGATACATTATTGTAAAATCTGATTGTATTTCTTCCCCTTGAAATTTCTGAAGAGCAACTGTATTCAGGCTTCAATGAGCTCTGACCAGAAAGAAAATGAAGAGAGAACATTTTTTAGATGGTGAGTTGTTAGGTGTGAGTCCATATGAGTATTGTCCTGTCTAAACAGCTGCTACAGAGGCCAGGCTTCTCTCACCTGAGTGATGCATACTAAGTGAGGACATGTGCCCCTTTTACATCCATTAACTTGAAGTATGAAAGCAATGAACCATGGGTAGAGTTTTTTAAAAAACTGCAATTATGTAGATAGAAGATGGATAAGAGCGACAGACTCAGCAACTTTCTCTCTCTCCACCTTTGGGAAGTTACACCTTAGGTGATAATACACCTCTGGGTGACACAGCTTGCGACTAACCTGCTATTTCCTGCTCACTTTTCCTAAATGATTACCACAGGAAATGAGGTGAGGATTGTGTGATGGCCATCAACGTTGGCATGCAGCACTGATTCCGCTCTGTGACCTTTCACCTCTAACCTGAATGGGGCATGATTGATGGCTTTACTTTGAGTCCAGAGTGACGCAGACACAGAGATAGAAAGCAGAGCCCCAGGACGGTGGTGTGAACCAGAAGCCAGGGTGGTGCTCCGGGACAGGAAGGTAGCTTCAGCAGCAGGTGCTGGGAGAGGACTGACGTCCACGTTCTTGCAATGGACAAACCTCCTCCCACAGTCCTTGAGTCCCTTACACTGGTTCCTTTCCCATGCCTCATGCCCTACCACTGCTGCCCTTTCACAAATATCTTTCACTACACACACATGCCGATTCTAGCTGGATCAAGTATCTGCAGGAGAGGGAGGTCCCACAAGCGGCATTTGTCCTCAGCTCTCTTAGAGGAATAATGAAGCAGATCGTGGCCCTATTGGAATTGCAGGGGGAAGGGGGTGGTATTTGGGATAATAGGAGGATACGACCAGGTTTGCTTCTCTTTGGAGGCTTCTCTGAGAACTATATTCCTTGCAGACTTACTCTCTGAATCTCAAGTACTGACCAGCAGAGTCTACACCAGAGCAGGCACTGGAATCCCCCAGAGGGCTTGTTATAACACAGATTGCTAGGCCTCACTCCTAGAGTTTCTAATTCCGTAAGTCAGATTCTGCACTTCTGACAGGTTCCCAGGTGATGAGGATGCTCTGGGACTGGAATAAATGAGAGAACCACTGGAATAAATGGAATATGACTTTCAAAAAGAAAGGAAAGAAAAGAATATGCCTTCCTGGATCAGACAGTTCATGAGTGTCTGGTTCCTGCTCCTGGCATGATGAATGACTACAATCTCTCTGCAGAACCAATTTGAGCAATTTTGACTAATAGAGACAGAGACTGTAACACTCTGCTTTAGGAAGATGCTTTGGAAATGCCAGCAGAGAAAAATGTAAGAGCCATCAACTAGTGTTTTACTGGGTTATATTCTGCATGGCTCCTGTCTTAAGAGATTCAGGTTTTGAAATAGACATCACTTTATAGCTTGGGCCATGTCATCAGTTTATTCTATTTTCATGTGCAACCAATTGTATAGGATGTATTTTCATAGCTGGTTACCTCAGTCAACTGATACTATATATACTATATACCAAAGAGTATACACAGGGAATAGCATATGAGAAACCATTTAAGAATCACGAGGAGAGGGGACACAGTTCCTATTCTAGATGTTTGTAATCTGAGCTACCATGTACTGAATACTTGCCATGTGCCAGATGCTGAGATCATAATAATGGCTGCAAGTTGGGGCTGCGGGTGGAGTGTTTATGTGTCAGGCTATAAGTACTTTATACATATGAATTCCTTTCATATCACAATAACCCTATGAAATTGGTCACTATGACTATTATCCCCGTTTCACAGATGCAGAACCTGAAGAACGGCAGTTAAGTGACCACACAACTAGTATTTAGGTTGTAAGTTCAGACTCCAGGGTCTGTCTTCCTCATGACTACACTATACTCCCTCATGGGCTCTCTCACTGTTTAATGCATCAACTCATTTAACCCTCATCACAAACCCATGAGATACATACTATGATTTCTCCACTTTATGGATCAAGAAATTAAGGCCTTCGAAGTTAGGTAGCTTGCCTGTGGAAGCACAACTATTAAGTAGTAATGCCAAGATTCAGCTCCACCTATGTCTGGCTTCAAAGATGGAGCACTTTTCTGGGAAAAAGAGGGTAGTTTTCATTTGGAGCCTCAGAGGGCTCCACAATTTTAGAAGCATGAGTCCCACTGGTGTAAAAGTGGAATGTCAAGGTGTAATTAATTACTCTCTGGTTTCTGATGACCTAGACTTGGGCTGATCCTTTGTTGCTCACACTAGTTGACTGGGATAAGTGAATAAAACCATTCAACAGCAGCCTTTACCTGAGTTGGGCATAAGAGCCCTGGATAGCATACAAGATTGAGAGTTTTTAGTATCTGAGAGGAATTCATTTGACTCTAAAGCTGGTTTTCCTTTCCTGTGCATTTTACTGGTTCTTAGGTAAACAGTGGTAGAATTGTGAAACAACTGACCCCACTCATAAATGGAAATGATTACATTCTAAAGCTTAAAGGCCACAACCATTTGATTTGGAGAGGTTATGGACATTTTCAAAGACTACAGCCAAACTAAGTGCCTTCCGGCTTAAGCAATCAAATCCTGGAGGACATTCCAACCAATAGCTGGCCACATTTGCTCAGAGTTCAGCTACGCTTCTCTGGAAGTGATTTAACCTCAGAAACAGTTCTTTTCTCTATAATGTAACTTTCTGATAGTTTGAATGTTTGGTAGTGACCAGGGTTGATTCTGTGGTGGGGTTACTTTATAGTGTCAGTGGGAGAGGGTCAATTCTGCCTGTAAAGAGGTAGAACAGACGTCAGTAATTTGTATGTCTGCATGAGCCACGGTGGGCTTGTAACTTGGGCATGTGTATTTCAGCAGCCAGAAAATTAAGGAACACTGGGCTCCAGACCTGCTCACACCTGGGTTCGAGTTTTGGCTCTGCCACTCACCAGCTGAGTGACTTTGGGTAAAATCTTAATCTCAAGCCTCAGTTTTCTCACCTCCCAAAATCAGGCTCAAAAGGAAAGATATAAACATCTGAATGCAGAGTTCCAAAGAATAGCAAGAAGAGATAAGAAAGCCTTCTTCAGGGATCAATGCAAAGAAATAGAGGAAAACAACAGAATGGGAAAGACTAGGGATCTCTTAAAGAAAATCAGAGATACCAAAGGAATAGCATATGAGAAATAGCATATTTCATGCAAAGATGAGCTCGATAAAGGACAGAAATGGTATGGACCTAACAGAAGCAGAAGATATTAAGAAGAGATGGCAAGAATACACAGAAGAACTGTACAAAAAAGATCTTCACAACCCAGATAATCACGATGGTGTGATCACTGACCTAGAGCCAGACATCCTGGAATGTGAAGTCAAGTGGGCCTTAGAAAGCATCACTACGAACAGAGCTAGTGGAGGTGATGGAATTCCAGTTGAGCTATTCCAAATCCTGAAAGATGATGCTGTGAAAGTGCTGCAGTCAATATGCCAGCTAATTTGGAAAACTCAGCAGTGGCCACAGGACTGGAAAAGGTCAGTTTTCATTCCAATCCCAAAGAAAGGCAATGCCAAAGAATGCTCAAACTACCTCACAATTGCACTCATCTCACACCCTAGTAAAGTAATGCTCAAAATTCTCCAAGCCAGGCTTCAGCAATATGTGAACCGTGAACTTCCTGATGTTCAAGCTGGTTTTAGAAGAGGCAGAGGAATCAGAGATCAAATTGCCAACATCCGCTGGATCATGGAAAAAGCAAGAGAGTTCCAGAAAAACATCTATTTCTGCTTTATTGACTATGCCAAAGCCTTTGACTGTGTGGATCACAATAAACTGTGGAAAATTCTGAAAGAGATGGGAATACCAGACCACCTGATCTGCTTCTTGAGAAATTTGTATGCAGGTCAGCAAGCAACAGTTAGAACTGGACATGGAATAACAGACTGGTTCCAAATAGGAAAAGGAGTATGTCAAGGCTGTATACTGTCACCCTGTTTATTTAACTTCTATGCAGAGTACATCATGAGAAACGCTGGACTGGAAGAAACACAAACTGGAATCAAGGTTGCCGGGAGAAATATCAATAACCTCAAATATGCAGATGACACCACCCTTATGGCAGAAAGTGAAGAGGAACTAAAAAGCCTCTTGATGAAGGTGAAAGTCGAGAGTGAAAAAGTTGGCTTAAAGCTCAACATTCAGAAAACGAAGATCATGGCATCCGGTCCCATCACTTCATGGGAAACAGACGGGGAAACAGTGGAAACAGTGTCAGACTTTATTTTTCTGGGCTCCAAAATCACTGCAGATGGTGACTGCAGCCATGAAATTAAAAGACGCTTACTCCTTGGAAGGAAAGTTATGACCAACCTAGATAGCATGTTAAAAAGCAGAGACATTACTTTGCTAACAAAGGTTTGTCTAGTCAAGGCTATGGTTTTTCCTGTGGTCATGTATGGATGTGAGAGCTGGACTGTGAAGAAGGCTGAGCGCCGAAGAATTGATGCTTTTGAAGTGTGGTGTTGGAGAAGACTCTTGAGAGTCCCCTTGGACTGCAAGGAGATCCAACCAGTCCATTCGGAAGGAGATCAGCCCTGGGATTTCTTTGGAAGGAATGATGCTAAAGCTGAAACTCCAGGACTTTGGCCACCTCATGCGAAGAGTTGACTCATTGGAAAAGACTCATGCTGGGAGGGATTGGGGGCAGGAGGAGAAGGGGATGACAGAGCATGAGATGGCTGGATGGCATCACTGACTCGATGGACGTGAGTCTCAGTGAACTCTGGGAGTTGGTGATGGACAGGGAGGCCTGGCGTGCTGCGATTCATGGGGTCGCAAAGAGTTGGACACGACTGAGCGACTGATCTAATCTGATCAGAAGATTATTGTAAAGATTATATTGAGATAATGCAAATAAAGTACTTTAGCTTTTTCATAATATCCATTTATAATACTCATTCTTCCTAGAAGTAAAGCTTCTTCAGACATAGTTTAAAGCTGAGCTCTGAACTGGATGGCCCCCAGTCCTCATACCACCACAGGGTAGAGACTGTCCTGTCCATCCTGAGGGGTTTTATCCAGGGTGTGAACAGGATGTGGGGCAGAGGATTTATGCTCACTGGATGGGCCCAGGAATACCAGAGCTACCTAAAGAGTTATCACTATAATCTTTGCTCTGATCCCCTTGTCCCCAGTTAATGCTGTGGGCTGCTGAATCCTATATCTTCCTCCCCAGCCCGCAGAATCCTATACACAACATTTGGTAGTTGACTAAAAGGTTTGTGACTGTTCATATTCTCGCTGTAGCAAACAATAATAGTAAATTCTAGCTGTCGAGTACCTGTGAGGTGCCAGACACACTTATCTTGAAGTGTCAGAAACATCTCTTTTAGAGAAGATTGGTGGCTACTAGTGGTGGGGGGTGGGTGCAGGGAGGGGAGCTTTTTGGGTGGGAGGGACAAAACAGGTAAAGAGAGTCAAAGGGTACAAACTTCCAGTTATAAAATGTCATAGGGATGTAGAGCATGGTGAATATACTTCATAATACTGTACTGCACATTTGAAAGTTGCTAAGAGAGTAAATTTTAGAAGTTCTCATCATAAGAAAAAAGCTGTTGTAACTATGACAGATGTTAGCTAGGCCTGTTGTGGTGATCATTTTGCACTACTTAAAAATATCAAATCATTATGTTATATACCTGAAACTAATATCATGTGTGCCAATTATACCTCAATAAAAATAAATCTTAAAATCTCTTCTGAGCACTATTTGTATCCTTGTTTTATAAATGAGAAAACAGTGATCTCATGGCCAGTAAATAATGAAGCCGAGATTTATAATCATATCTCTTTGTCTCTAAATCCTTGATCTTTGAAGCATATCATACTACTTCCCAGAAATAAACCAAGAACAAATGTGGCTGGAAAGGTAAGTTTGGCCCAGAGAGTAAGGTAATTTAGGCCCAGAGAGACTCCTGGGTGCTGGGAGAAAGAACTTGATAACTTGAGATTAGGTCCTTCCAGATTGCTGAATCATGATGTCAACTGGGAGCTAAAGCAATGCCAGAGGATGAAATTAGCATGAGAGAAAGAAAGAGGAAAGAGAACTGACAAACGTCAGAGGAGGTGTTCCTTTAGGGAGTCAAAAGAACTGGTGAAGGAAACAGGAGGAGATAGGAGGAGAGCCAAGAGAAAAAGTATTTCAAGATGGTGGCTAAGAAGAATGCTCCAGAGAAATTAAGGAGGAAGAAGACTTAGGAAAGGTCATTGGATTAAATTACATCACTAGTGATTCCCCAGAGGCCATGTGAATAGCATGATGAGCTCAGAAGCCTTGGAGACAATGGCTTTAAAGAATGAGTGGAAAAGTTATTGAGGATGTTTTAGCAATAAGTGTAGTGACATTGGATAAGGACAGGGGTTCCCAAGGGTTCCCCCAACCACAACAGGGCTTTTTAGATGAAAGTATGTTGCTAGCAAAAGGGACTGGTCCAGGGAATATAATCAAGTGTCAGTCCATTCAGTAAAGCCTGAATACTTTGGCTGGAAAAGAAAAGGAGAGAGGAATAGTCTGGAAGTGAAGAAACAGAAATGAGGGTTAGGTGAGAAATAAAATACATGCACTGCAATGTTCACTGCAGCACTGTTTACAATAGCCAAGATACAGAAACAACAGAAATGTCCACTGACAGAGGGATGCAGAAAGAGGATCCTTTGTGTATACACACACACACATACACACACACACACACACACACACACACACACACACACAATGGAATACTACTCAGCCATTAAAAAGAATGAAACAATGCCACTTGCATCAACATCGATGGACCTAGAGATTGTCATCTAAATGAAGTAAGTCAGATAGAGAAGAAATATTGTATGACATCCCTTCTGTGTGGAATCTACAAGGAAATGATGCAAATGAATTTATAAAACAGAAAGAGACTCACAGAGAATGAATTGTGGTTGCTAGTGGGTGGGTGAGGGGAGAGGGGTAGTTAGGGAGTTTGGGATGTGTACACTGCTATATTTAAAATGGATAACCAACAAGGACCTACTGCACAGCACAGGGAACTCTGCTCAATGTTATGTGGCAGCGCAGATGAGAGAGGAGTTTGAGGAGAATGGATACATGTATATGCATGGCTGAGTCCCTTTGCTGTTCACCTGAAACTGTCCCAATATTATTAATTGGCTATATCCCAATATAAAATAAAAGTTTAAAAACTAAATAAAATAAAATACAGCCACCAGTTTTAGAAAGCTATAGGCAAACTTTGCTTTCCCCCAAATCTTCCTTATAATCAGCCAAGAGCTGCAGGAGTTTGACCCTGTAGCCCTCCCCCTAGTCTTCCTGGCTCCTCATTTTCAAACTCCTCCACCCCTTAACCTTTCTGTGGATCTAAATCCCACATAAATGGGTCACATAGGGAAAGACAGAACTGGGTTAACCCTGAGCTTGAGGGGGAGGCTCTCCCCTTCCTAACTCCCCAGGAGGTGAACTCCACAGCGTTCCTCCCCTAGGACACTACTCTGTGTTTCAGACATGACAGTTGGGGCAGGGTGGCAGGAGCTGGGGGGAGGCAAAGGGAAAGAAGCAGAGAGACGGGAAGTTAGGGTTTCCAGAATTCTTGGAGAAGTTTCATTTTCTGTAGCACTTAAAAAAAAAAAAATCCTGCTCAGATTGTAAAATGTGTAACGCAAGATAGAATAACCCTCCTTAGTTTCTGCATCACCAGAGTACTGTCAGAGGATTTTAAAGATGGAAAAGATAGGAGATGAACTTATCCAACAGAAAGGATTGAAATCTTTAGCCCAACAAAATAAAAGGAAAATAAACAAACGGTCCTTTGCATGAACACAGTTGACCTCTTTCTCTGAACAGCTGAGAAAATTGAGACACAGACAGGCAAACTGGCTTCTCAGGGTCACAGGGCAGTTAGTGATGGGGCCGGGGGAGCACCTCTATTTCCTGACTGTTCAAGGCTCAGAGTTAAGATGCCTCTCTGGTCCACTGGCTTCCTTTCCCCACATATCTGAAGGAGACTCATGCCTCATCAAATTTTTAACTTCCAACTTTCCCGGCCACCTCTCTGGGGACTCAAGCCAGGTCCCATCGCCAGTCTGTCTGGGCTGCCTATTGTCTCCTCTGTGGGTATGGATTTCTAATCTCCCAGAGAAGCCTCTTCTTAATACAAACACTCAGTGTGGGGGAGTGGGGGCAGGGGTGGGTAAAATCAGCTCAGCAAGTGGAGAGAGTGGAAAGAGATAGTTTAAAACCTGAAGGGCACATTCATGTGGATAAATAAGTATAAGGCCAGGGCCGACCAGCTTCCATCCTTCATTCTTTTCTCGTCCCGAGCCTTCAAATCTCCTTTTGATTTTATTCTGGTAGGGTGTTTGTTTTCAGGACTCTTTTCCCCTCTCTTTCTTATGCATGTCCCTTCTTTTTAGATTTTATAGGTACATGTAATATTTATGTGTCGGTGACCTTTCAAACCAGTTTTAGAGATCAACTGTTTACATTTAGGAATTTTCTTTAAGGTCGACAAAGTCCTTTGTGCTTTTTCCAGGAAAGGCACTCAGTAAGAACCAAAACAAACAGCTGAATAAGTCAAATTTGATTGGAGCCAAATCTCTTAGGAGAGAAAGAAAGAAAAAAAACCTTAGCATTTGTTTTTGTTGTTCCCTCTCCCTCCTCAACCCAGTCACATATGCTCGAGACATTCCTTCTTGCAGTCTGATTCAGAATTGCTGGTGAGGTGTTTAAGGCGAAACTCTACGCCTTGTGTTGGAAAAATCTTGACACTGGGAGATTTTGCAAGGCATGCTGAGGAAATGGTCCAGAAATGATGAAAACAATATTTTGCTTTACCAAGTCTCAGGAAAAAATGTATCCCAGCGTATGTTACATTTGTCTCCATGACCATGGAGGATGGAGGACTGTTATTTCTTTGGCCAAATTTCACATGTCCCTGGCAGGACTGGGGCTGTATAACTCAGGCTTACAACTGTTACCCAGGCCTCTCGGGAGGTCATTCACAAGCCAGGTGATCCCTGTGGTTAGCGTTCAGCGCAAACTGACAAATGGAGTTGCATTTAGTTGTTTGTCTGGCCGCCTACTCCCCCTTCACAGCATGATTTCTTCAGTTAAAAAGAAGAAATCATAGTGTCAGGCAAATTCAAGGGCTTTACCTAGAGCTGAAAAATCCTCTGCTGCTGCTGCTGCTGCTAAGTTGCATCAGTCGTGTCCGACTCTGTGTGACCCCATAGACTGCAGCCCACCAGGCTCCGCCGTCCCTGGGATTCTCCAGGCAAGAACACTGGAGTGGGTTGCCATTTCCTTCTCCAATGCGAAAAATACTCTAGTCATATTTTATCTCTTCCAGTTACTAGCTCTTTGACCTTCTGTAAGTTACTTAACTCATCTGCAGTCTCAGTTACCCTGGTTGTACAATAGTGATTATAATACCCCCCTTATGTGATGGGTGTGAGGATTAAAATGAGATAATGAATGTAAAAGTTCCTAGAATAATTTCTGAAAATTTGTATCGCTGAATGTATATTTGCTTTCTCTGTGACACCACAAGCTTTCTGAGATCTTTGTCTGAAAGATGATATAAATCCCAAACATCATGCATGTTGGACATGTTGCGCTGCAAAAGAAACCTCCGATAACAATGGAATTAAGCTGCAGACTGAGGCTGACCTACAAAACTGATGATTTCTCCAAATGGAAATGACTCTTTCTATGACTTCTGCAACAAGGAGCCCACCTCCCCAGGATGGTGGCTGCTGCTCAGTGACTACTGGAACCAAACTGATCTGGGCCTCACTTTCACCCAGAGTTCTGGTGTTTGTAAGGATTCTCAGCATTTCATAACAGAAATGACAGGGAAAGATTCTTATAGAACAAAGACTGTTGCATTACAAGTTTGAAGTCATGGGATATGTAAAAGGTCAACTAGGTATGCCTACATGAATGTGCACTAATATTAACCCTTCTATTTTCTTCTATTAATTGTAAGGATTAAGGGTGCTATGATGTAACACATTACAATATATGTAAATTGGCCAAAAGCAGCTAGGATATCAAGAGTTAAACCTCCGCCCACCCCCGACCCATTCCCCAGCCCACTGAGTGAACTCTGTGGTCTCCAGGGTCTGTGGGTTTTTTTCTGGTAAAAATTCACACTTAAGAGAACAGTGGTTTTGTTTGGGACAGAATGCTTAATGATGAATTTTTTAGCATTTAAGAAACCCCATAACCCTACCAACAAGTATGACTCTGCAATAGAAAAATATTTTAAGTCTTTTAAAATTAAAAACAAATATCCAACAGCAAAGCAAAGTAAGATCAAATGAGAGCTATGTGTCAGGCCCAATTATGCTACTTATTGGGTGAAAGGATTGATTTGAGTGTGAAGGCATTTTTTTTTCTCTAAAACTGTATAAAAAAATGATGCATCTTCTCTTTATGAGAGTCAAAAGAATAATATAGTCTCTAACCCACAGAGAAGATAAATATTTGCTGAATGAATGTTCCTATGGAGTGGGAACATGAAGAAAAAGCAGGCTTCTGTGGATGCAAGAATCCTAAATTATTTAAATGAAATCTCTTTCCCGAGAGGCCTGAGATTGAGGTGCTAGTTTTCCGGAGAGAAAGCCTCTGTTGTATTTCAGCCCCAAGATGTGATGTGTGTTCCATTTAAGGGAAGGGCCAGTGACCCTGGTTTCCTTGCCAGGACCTTGAGCAACCCAAATGTTGAAAGATGTGGAGGAAAAACTAAAAGGAAGTGGATTGATTTAGCATGAGAGAGGAGAGAGCTAAGGGCTATCATAAAACAGCATTCAAAGACTGTAAGAAGGACAAAACTTCTCTTAAAATATATGGAAACCAAAGAGAAGGGGATTTAGGTTAGGCACGAAATAGATTTTTAAACTGTGGTAAAAAACGTGTAACACAACTGACCATTTGAGTGTGCAGTACAGTAGTGTTAACACATGCACATTGTTGTGCAAATAAAAGGGTTTTTTGACAATAAAGTTAGTAAACAGTGTTCGATTTCTCTGTCTGTTCAGCTCTTTTCAGTTTAATTGGAAGAATATGGGATTTCCTTTTTGAAAATTTAGAAAAATAGCTCACACTCTGAGTCCTGCAGGGCTGGTAGAGATGATCTCATAAGTGTTCCTTCCATTGCAAACTCTATGCAAGGCAGGGAGGTGATCATCCAGCCCCAAAGTGGTCACACTGATGAAAGTATGCTCGAGCTGCCTGGGACAGTTAGAGATGCATGCTTATGCTGACAATGCACGCTAGTACTAATACAACTTCTGATTCTATATCATTTGATTTCTAAGCTCGGGAGGGTGGTAAGTTTTGCTTTAACTTGAAGTCTATAGAATAAGTGCAGCTCAGGACTGCTAGTTTTACCTTGGGTTTATACGCGTTCAACATTGACATCTCTACATTTTGACCTCTGACGTGTTTTGGTTGCCTCTGAACAGGTGGTGACGACGACTTCTGGTTATTGCGACAGACACAAATGAAGAAGAAGAGCAAAGCAATGGCCAGGGGGATGGCAACACTAGGCACCAGTATGTACAGGATTTCCATTTTATTCTTCTCCTTGGAATCCTTTGAATCTGGGTGTAGAAATGGAAAAGAGCAAAAGTTACAGTAGTTCAAATAACATAGATAATATTACATAGCAGAGCTTTAAAATGATCTCCTATTCTTCAATACACACAAACCTTCCGTGAGACAAAAGAACCCTTGCTTATTACAATTTGTTTCTATCAAACCTTCAATGTAATTTATTAAAGTTGAAAAGTTTAGAGTTCAAATGTTTAAAAATTGCAGAAGGACATTACGAAGACTTCGCATGTGTGTGGGTCACCTCTGTTTAGCAGCAGACCTGCATTTCTCCAACACCTTAAAAGTTAAACGCCACGTGGGTGGACTGTATACATCCAGGAGTGTTAATGTGGACTGCAGAGGTCTTCTTCCATTGGCCGCTAGCCCACAGCAACCACATGTAGCATTCCAGGAATCGTGCCCTTGTCTTGGCTGGCGTGGACACACAGGGCCAGTCCTGTATCTTCCAGAATCAACATCACCAAAGAATACTGGCCCCAGGGACCACAAAGCCCCTGGCCGGAGACTCTGAGGACCAGAAGTCAGGGCTAGCTCCATCTCTGCTGAGCTGTGTGACCCCGCACAAATCATTCACCTCTCTGGGTCTCGCTTTTTCTCAGCCACAGAAGTGAAGTATCTGTCTGTTTTGGATGGTGTCTACAATTCCCTCTCGCACAGCATCACTGTATAACTTGACACTGTTTTGAAAGCCAAGAATTCTTCTTAAAGAGTTTCATATGAACTCAATAATTATGAGTGGTAACCCTTTGAAGTATATTTTTGAAATCTGATACATCCACTGTTAGCATTGCTTGGAAAATAATGTAATATAAAAGAATATATATAAAATCATATGTACAGAAGGACACAAGGACACATATTTTTCTTTTTTTGGTTTGAGTCTGGCCGTTAAACTCAATGCCCTGAGTTTATGCTAAAATTAATGAATGACCTGACTGGTAGGACAAATGCAAGCATTATGAGACAGTAATTAGAGGGGCTGCATAATGATGCACCCTGATCACCAACACGTCATCAGCTGTATAGCTTTAAGAAAATCCAAAGTGTGAAAAGTCAGACTGACATAAAATTGAGAGTTGATTATTTACTTAAAAGAATCAACCATGCATCCATTCCCTCATCCTCCCATTTGCTCAGTTAGTCAATAAACAAAAGTTACTACTGGCAAGCACTCCACTAGGTACTGGGAAAATAAAATGAAATACAACATGTGCTTTGCTCTTAAGGAGTTCATGATCTGGTAAGGAAAACAGAGACAAGATAATTACAATATGCTATTGGAAATGCTACAAGGGAAATATGGATAGAGGGGTGGAGAGACCATAAAATCCCTTTAAATAGTAAGCTTCCTCAATACATGTAAGTGAGAATATACTATACATAGCTTTTACTTGCACACTTTATTTGGGAACCTGCAGTTCAGTGAGATATGGCAGTAATTAGTCACACTTTCCATAGAAACAGATTCAACATGAGAAGTTAGAAAGGGGCCCTAAAGCCTGTCATCTGTGTGTTAACCCTCAGGGGAGCTGGCAGAAGGGTGAAATCTGCTTACTGAATATAATAAAAGTTATAGTTTTAATATTTATTGAGTGTTTTCTATCAGCAGAAAATCATGTTAGCTGTTATTATTAATATGGGCCAAGTATTGTTCCAAGCACTTTTCATAACTCATTCATTTTATCCTCACCACCAACCCCATGGGATAGGCACCATCCTCATCCTTGCTTTTACAGATGAGGAAGCTGAGGGGCAGGGTGGTTAATTTACTTGCCCAAGGACATGTAGCCAGTAGTTCAACAGCTCGGATTCCTCTCCAGTTGGTCTTGCTTCACACCTCCTGCTCCAGTACTACACTAGATTGCCAGTCATTTGAGAGTGGCTGTTGTTTTGCACCTATTTTCCTGGGGTAGGTTTTCTCTTGTTTCATGGAAGTAGGAAGGAAGGAGGCCTGAAAGGTGGGGAATAACACTGAAGCTTTGCCAGGTATGATGCTTTTGAACTCTCCACTTGTACACTGTGGCAAGTGAGCATAAACCCAGGCATCTCTGAAGGTTGTTCTAATCATACTAGTCGTTGGGAACTGGGTTTTGGACGTTGTAGTGACGCCTATGTCTGCATGTCTGCGGGTGGGTGGACAGACTGAGGGAAAGGGATGGCTATATCTCTTTATCTATCTATCCATCCACTTTACACAACAAAGGAGATTATGTTTTAGAGTGAGAAATCTCTGAAGATGGACTTTTGCATTATCTGTGTAACCTTGAGTAGGCACGTGGCTTCTCTGAGCAAATTCATCTGCAAAATAGGTATATTTCAGAAAACTGTTATAAACCACAAGTGAAGAAACATGGAAAGTATCTATTCTAGTACCTGTTACAGCTCAATCACACAATGTTTACCCTCCACCTTTAGAGTAGGAAGATTCAGGGAATAAAAGCTTTGGGCTGGAAATTCTAAATAACAGTAAGCCAGAAACCTCTCTCTAACCTCAATTATTCAAGGGGGATAATAAAACCTGCTCTGCCAACCTTGTTTAGTTCATATGAGAGAGGATAGTCAGCAAAGAGTCTGGGAAAACTGAAAACTGCTGAGTAGTTATTCAATGCTGTTATTATTATTATTTGGAAAAGGAAATGGCAACCCACTCCTGTATTCTTGCCTGGAAAATCCCATGGACAGAGGAGCCTGGTGAGCTACAGTCCATGGAGTCGCAAGGAGTTGGACATGACTTGAGTGACTAACACTTTTATTATTATTGCTAATTTTTTTGGAGTATAATTTGCCTTATAATTTTTTGTTAATTTCTGCTGTAAAGCAATGGAACAGGATAGAAAGTCCAGAGATAAACCATTGCATCTATGATTGTTATTAACATTATAAAACACTTTCAAGTTTCTCAGGCCCCTAGGGGGGGAAGTGCCTCTTGTTATTCTTGGATTTTCAGTGAAATCATTTTGAGGGTAAGATTACAAAAGGAATGAGGTTAATTTAGCACGAATGTAAAGCTAGTCATTTTTCTGGCCACATTTTTAGCAACAAGAGAAACTAGAGCCCTCACCTGTCTGGCAAACAAAGGAATCTATTCTGTACTCACTCCGTATCAGATTATTCATGGAACGCCTTTGACTGTAAACGGGAGGTCTGGGACAAATCCCCGTGTAGGTCTGCTAGAGAACAAACTTCAAGAAGCTAAATCCTTTAAAAATTGTCAAACTTGGCTCCCTCTGATTACACTGGAGGATATGCAAACGAGGACAGTGTCTTCTTGCCAAGTGAAATAATCAAGCAGAACACTACGCGGTCATGTTGGAAGTGACAGAAAACAAATTCAGGCTCATTGTAAGTCTTACTGACTACACGCTTCCTTTCCCACACGGCTCTCTGCACTTGGCCAGAAGGGGAGTCACCGTCTGGCTCAAAAAACTTCATATAAAAACATTCCACAGAACAACTAACCTTACTCATGGAAAATTAGAAAACTAACATTTGCCCAACTTCTTTCTAATGTCCTAGCATTTTTATTCCTCATTTTAACCCCACACTTTGGATTATCTTGTTTTCTATTTTTTAAGTCTTTCTTGAACTTGTTACACTATTGCTTCTGTTTAATGTTTTGGCTTCTTGGCAGAGAGGCATGTGGGATCTTAGCTCCCCAACCAGGGGTTGAACCTGAATCCCTCACGTTGGAAGGCAAAGTCCTAACCACTGGACCAACAGGGAAGTCCAGGTTATCTTGATTTCACATACAGGGAAACTGAGGCTGAGAAAGGATAAATTTGCCAAAGCTTGAACTGTGGTGTTGGAGAAGACTCTTGAGAGTCCCTTGGACTGCAAGATTAAACCAGTCAATCCTAAAGGAAATCAACCCTGAATATTCATTGGAAGGACTGATGCTGTAGCTGAAGCTCCAATACTTTGGCCACCTGATGCAAAGAGCTGACTCATTAAAAAAGACCCTGATACTGGAAAAGATTGAAGGCAGGAAGAGAAGGGGTCGACAGAGGACAAGATGGTTGGACGGCATCACCAACTCAATGGACATGAGTTTGAACAAGCTCTGGGAGATGATGAAGAACAGGGAGGCCTGGCGTGCTACAGTCCATGGGGTCGCAAAGAGCTGGACACCACTGAGCGACTGAACAACAACACAGGAAGTGGTGGAGTCAGGGTTGGAATGTAAGTCTGTCTGTCTTCCATGCCTCTGTGCTTTTTAAATTATATGACTAATAAAAATTAAAACACTATATGGAATTGTTTTTCATCATTCTTGTTAAGATTCCAAGATTCCTTCTAAGTAAGGACTAATATCTAGTGGGAGTTATACTATTAAAAAGAATCACATAAGAACAATGGACATTATTCTTACTATTCATTTTAAAGGGTAATAGACACCTCAGAGGCACTGCAAAGAAAATTGGCTGAAAATTAGAATGGGGAAGATTTTTTAAAACTTTGGAATAACTGTTTAAAAGTTAAATGCACATATTAGTTACATCAAGTTAAATACTTGGGATTTTTGAAACCAACCATTTAGCCTGGACCACATGATTAATTTTCTTTTAAAAATCAACAATTTGGTATCACAGTTCACATCTGACATTCCTATTTTATTTTTACAATGATATTCAATACTTTGATTAGTAATTAAATATAATGGAGAAAATGCTTCTTTCTTCTCTTGGGGCTTACAGCAAGGCAAACACGATTTCTCATTCAAGAGGTACTTTTATGAAGTGAAACATCATCTGGGATATTACTTTGAGTTAAAAAAAGAAAGTACTCAGATCTTAAATCTGGCAAAGGTGGGAAGAAGTCTTACAGAACCTTAGAATTCAAAGGAAATTAAACAAGTTGAATTATGATCTTTTCTGAAAAAATTTAAAAAACCATAGAAAACAAACAGAGGTGCCACCATTTATTATTTGAAAACTACAAAATAAGTGGGCCTGTGGCAGATGGGGGCCTGCACTGGTAATATTTAAGGCATGTACCTGGAAATTGAAGCAGGAAAGGTGGCAAATAGGCCTTCAGTTGGCACACTGGGCCCAGCCACTCGCTCTCTTGACTTAATGATAGAAATACTAAGGAGATGATCTATTGCCTTATGTATTCTCAAATGAATTCTTTAAAAGACTCTGAATAGCCCATATACAGTGATTAACATTTTTCTCCTTGGAAAATGTTTTAACCACATTAAGTTAGGGGCAGTAACTCATTTGTGAGTACTTGAGAAAAACCTTAGTAACTGGAATCCACACAAGTTCACTAAAAGTTTCTTGAAATCTTGGGGCCTACATTTTCTACAAAAGGAAAGAGTTGGGCTAATCTTTTAAATTAAAAAATTTTTCTTAAAAATCATGGTAATAAAAAACATGTAAGAAAATTTACCATCCTAACCATTTGGAAGTGTACATTTCGATAGTGTAAAGTATATTCATACTATTGTACAGATCTCCAGATTTTTCCATTTTGCAAAACTGAAACTCTGTACTCATTGAACAATTCTCCATTTCCCCGTCCCCCCAGACCTTGGCAACCATTATTCTACCTTTTGTTTCTAGGAACTAGACTACTTTAGATATCTCATGTAAGTGGACTCATATGGTATTTGTCTTTCGGTTGGCTTGTTTCACTCGGAATAATGTCCTCAAGGTTTATCCATGTTGTTGCATGTGACAAGACTTTCTTCTTTCTCAAGGCTGAACCATGCTCCATTGTATGTAAGTACCACATTAAAATATTTTTTTTTTACCCATTCATCTACTGGTTGGCATTGACTTGCTTTCTGCTTTTGATGTATTGTGAATAGTGCTGCAATGAACATGGGTGTGTAAATATCTTTTTGAGATCTTGCTTTCAGTTCTTTTGGATATATACTCGATATACACTCAAAGTAGGATTGCTGGATCATACGGTTATTCTATTTTTAACTTTTTGAGGAATATCCATATGCTTTCTATAGTCGCTACTACAATATTTTGCCTTTCTACCTACAGTGTAAAATGGTCCTAATTTCTCCACATCTTTGCTAATATTTGCTATATTCTATTTTCTGATAGTGGCCATCTTAATGGATATGAGGCAAAATATCATTGTAGTTTTGATTTGCATTTCTTTAATTATTTTAATTATTAAGTAGAATAGGAAAGACTGGAGATCTCTTCAAGAAAATTGGAGATACCAAGGGAACATTTCATGCAAAGATGGGCTCGATAAAGGACAGCAATGGTATGGACCTAACAGAAGCAGAAGATATTAAGAAGAGCTGGCAAGAATACACAGAAGAACTGTACAAAAAAGATCTTCACGACCCAGATAATCATGATGGTGTGATCAATGACCTAGAGCCAGACATCCTGGAATGTGAAGTCAAGTGGGCCTTAGAAAGCATCACTACGAACAAAGCTAGTGGAAGTGATGGAATTCCAGTTGAGCTATTTCAAATCCTGAAAGATGATGCTATGAAAGTGCTGCACTCAATATGCCAGCAAATGTGGAAAACTCAGCAGTGGCCACAGGACTGGAAAAGGTCAGTTTTCATTCCAATCCCAAAGAAAGGCAATGCCAAAGAATGCTTAAACTACTGCACAATTGCACTCATCTCACACGCTAATAAAGTAATGCTCAAAATTCTCCAAGCCAGGCTTCAGCAATACATGAACCATGAACTTCCTGATGTTCAAGCTGGTTTTAGAAAAGTCAGAGTAACCAGAGATCAAATTGCCAACATCTGTTGGATCATCAGAAAAGCAAGAGAGTTCCAAAACAACATCTGTTTCTGCTTTATTGACTATGCCAAAGCTTTTGACTGTGTGGATCATAATAAACTGGAAAATTCTGAAAGAGATGGGAATACCAAACCACCTGACCCTCCTCTTGAGAAACCTATATGCAGGTCAGGAAGCAACAGTTAGAACTGGACATGGAACAACAGACTGGTTCCAAATAGGAAAAAGAGTACGTCAAGGCTGTATATTGTCACCCTGTTTATTTAACTTATATGCAGAGTACATCATGAGAAACGCTGGACTGGAAGAAGCACAAGTTGGAATCAAGATTGCCGGGAGAAATA
Source organism: Bos taurus (assembly GCF_002263795.3). NCBI lineage: Eukaryota > Metazoa > Chordata > Mammalia > Artiodactyla > Bovidae > Bos > Bos taurus. Next base: position 81,360,087 of record NC_037330.1, read on the forward strand.
TCAATAACCTCGGATATGCAGATGACACACCACCCTTATGGCAGAAAGTGAAAAGGAACTAAAAAGCCTCTTGATAAAAGTGAAAGAGGAGAGTGAAAAAGTTGGCTTAAAGCTCAACATTCAGAAAATGAAGATCATGGCATCTGGTCCCATCACTTCATGGCAAACAGATGGGGAAACAGTGGAAACAGTGGCTGTCTTTAATTTTTGGGGCTCCAAAATCACTGCAGATGGTGATTGCAGCCATGAAATTAAAAGATGCTTACTCCTTGGAAGGAAAGTTATGACCAACCTAGATAGCATATTCAAAAGCAGAGACATTACTTTGCCAACAGAGGTCCATCTAATCAAGGCTATGGGTTTTCCTGTGGTCACGTATGGATGTGAGAGTTGGACTGTGAAGAAAGCTGAGTGCCGAAGAATTGATGCTTTTGGACTGTGGTGTTGGAGAAGACCCTTGAGAGTCCCTTGGACTGCAAGGAGATCCAACCAGTCCATTCTGAAGGAGATCAGGCCTGGGTGTTCATTGGAAGGACTGATGCTGAAGCTGAAACTCCAATACTTTGGGCACCTCATGCAAAGAGTTGACTCATTGGAAAAGACTCTGAAGCTGGGAGGGATTGTGGGCAGGAGGAGGGGACGACAGAGAATGAGATAGCTGGATGGCATCACTGACTCAATGGACATGAGTTTGAGTAAACTCTGGGAGTTGGTGATGGACAGGGAGGCCTGGCGTGCTGGGATTCATGGGGTCGCAAATAGTCGGACACGACTGAGCGACTGATCTGATCTGATCTGATCTGATGCTCTTTGGATCAAAGGGGGAAAACACCAAATGAAGGATGCAATAAAAGTCTTAAAATTTCAATAAGAGATGACACCAGATGTTCAAAACTAGTTCTGGTATACATACTTGTTCCTTACTAGCTTTTTATTTTCCCCCAATTTAAAGTAGTGGCTCACATTTAAGAAAAAAATGATTAAGAAAAAAAGATTCCAAAATTCAATAGGTTCTATAACATTAAATGTCTTTAATCTTTGATAGGATTATTTTGGAGTGATAGGACAAACATGTCTAAACTTTAGCAGAACATTTGATCAAGTGATTCATGATATCCTTATGGACAAAAGATGGAGGACTAGACAATAATATCAATAGACGGATTTGTTCTTCATCCATGGCTATACTCTAATAGTGTTAATCAGCAAACAACATCAAATTATAGAAGGCTATCCTTGAGAGGACCTGCCTGTTCAATACTGTCATCAACTACTTGATGATGACATGTTTATCAAACTTGAAATGGCCTGAATCTAAGAAAGATAATTAGTTGACTACAGAAATAAAATTTTAAAGGATGATACACAACAGGTTAGAATAATGACCCTCAAACCCACAGTGGAAATTTTATAATATGATAACTTGGAGTTAGGTTAAAGCCCTGCTTAGAGAAGTCCATGATTCAACAGATCTACTAAATAATTTTTGATATAACCAAACTAAAAACAAACAAACAAAAGAAGATTCATAAATTTTAGTGAAGACTTGAAGACTCAGTTGGATCCAGCAACAGCATGATGAAATTTCTGAAAAAAATTTTCAGAGCTGGCACATATAGCAATGAGACAGCCTTCATTGGCAGTACTGAGTCATCAAGAATCATGGTCCTCTTCTGGTCTGTTCTGGTTTAAAGATGTCAAAAATTGTTTCAACTCTAAGAGTCATGTTTTTTAAGAAGGATTCTGGAGGAGCAAGAACACTCAGAGAGGAGGATCGGTAAGGAAAGGTGGGAGGAGCTATATGCTCTTTGGATCAAAGGAGAAAAAAAACTGAATGAAGGATGCAATAAAAGTCTCAAAATTCAATAAAAGATGACACCAGATGTTAAAAACCAGTTATAGTATACACACTTGTTCCTTACTAGCTTTTTATTTCCCCCCAATTTAAAGTAGTGGCTCACATTTAAGGAAAAAAAAAAAAAATCAGGAGATTTCACATACAAGTTTTAGCTTCTGGCATACAAAGGCAGATTTGAACAGGGGGAGCCAGCACATAACTTTGGTTAAAGAGATAACCTTGTCTCTGCAGGTCTCTGGCATGTTCAAGCAGAGGTTGTTTGATTTCTATCTTCCTTTAAGATGCTCTGATTTTATAAACGGAGTTGATGTACCTTACTTAGACTCCCACTGAACTTTGGACTCTATTACGAAGCAACTGATTTAAAGCCAGTGATGAATACTTCCCCTAAGTGTCCCCAGCTCACCAGATCTAGTCTTGGTCATTTTCTATGCAGCTCTATGCTGAGGCTGATCTCTATGCCCAGGATTAATGGGACTCTGGCTTCCAGTTGGGTCCAGCTCTTGGGAGGCACTAGCATGATAAAAAGAACCCCAGGGCAAGAAGAGAGAGTACGGTTGGTGTGTTTATTCCTCTGGCTTCCTTCCTGCTGGGTTGCAGAGGCTTGCCTGCCTGCCTCTACCAAAGGCCACAGCACACGCTGGACAGCCCTCTCTTCCACCTCGGCTGTACTCTATGGGGAGGGGTAATCGACTCTCCAGGCCTAGAATGGTATTGCTTCACTCCTGTTAGCCCCAGGTCCTGCACCTTATTGGTTTACCCTAATCCTGCCAACACCTTTAAAAACCATATCTTTATAAAATTCTCCTTAGTCTATTTGCTTGTGCTTTTTATTTCCTGCCAGAATCTTGACTGATGCAAAGCCAGTAACAACAATTGCCATGGTGTTACAGCAGAGTTCTGTCACTCAAAGTTCAAAATGACAAGGAGCACTTCCTATCGGCATGGGGGTGGGCCCAAAGAGTTAAAGGCCTCCAAAGCTTATTGCTAGAGTAGCTGACACACTAGGTAAGTGACTCAATATATACTGGAGACAATAAAATAAAAAAAAAAAAATCCTTTTAGAGAAAATTATTTTATGTTGACACATGTTTGTGAAACATGACTCAGTTATAAGTTTTTGGTAACGATTGTTCTTTACTTTGCTGAAAATAGACAAAGACTGGAGACCAAAGTACATCTTGAAAATCTCTGGAGCACAAAAATAACTCTTCCGGAAAACTTCAAACTATACAAAGCAGTGCTCTATTCCTTCCTCTGCTCCCCCTCCCCAACATCCAATCCACAGTAATGTTCAATTTTGGTTTGAAGAAATGGCTGAAAGACAAATTGCCTTACAACAGGTCTTCTATGAAATATGGGAGAAGGCTGCTGACAGAGTGAGTTAAAAACTGCAGTGTTCGCAATCTGGAAAACATCTGCCTTGCCCCAAACTGTAAACCACCACGTTGGAGAAAATGGTTTGTGACAAAGCAGAACCCAGGGTGGGTGTTTGTAAGGTGATGGGACAAGTCAGGGCTATTCAGGCACAGAATTGGGCAACGTGCCCTTTGGCAAACCGGTGCAAGCCAAGGACTTAAAAGGAAATACAAAAGCAACAGGCCAGGTATGAAAACTCCATATGGAGCCAAATGGCTTACTACTTTTCTTATCAATGGGTACTCTTTGGTGAAGCTGGTTTAAGAGTAAAAACAATACCACTGTTTGGAAGCTCTGGTTCTTTGGTGGATGAAGAAACCTTTATTTACCAGTGATGCAAACACACTGGCCTGGATAGTAGAAGAATCAAGACTCATCAAGGTGGAAATAAAGGGCTGTTGCTGTTACTGTTGTTAAGTTGCTTCAGTCGTGTCCAACTCCGTGTGACCCCATAGACGGCTGCCCACCAGGCTTCCCCGTCCCTGAGATTCTCCAGGCAAGAATACTGGAGTGGGTTGCCATTTCCTTCTCCAAATAAAGGGCTATGGTTTGAACATGAAAACGTGAGTGTAATCAAGGTTCTGCCTCCTCACTACAATTCAAAAAAAGAAACAAATAGGAGATCTTAATTAGTTGAGAAGACAGAAAATATGGACCAAGGGAAATGGTCAGATCAATGCAAAAGGAGCTCCCAGAGAAATAGACATTTTTCACAATTTCCCTCTCAGAGCTGCACAAAACAGCAATGATAAGGGCTACAGTGAAACTGTGAGTTGGGAGGTGTGCCTAGGTGCCAGTTGGAAAGAACATAGGCAAATGTTTCTTTTTCGACTTCGTTTCCACCCAGTCCACAGTATTTGGCTTGGAAGGTGGCCACAGGGACTAGAGGTGAAAACGTAGCAAATGAAGGTTTGCAGGCAGGATCTCAGGGAAGATGGCCAACTCTGAGGACTGGGAACCCAGGGCTGCCAGGAAGGGAGGAGACTTAGGACTTAACGGGAAAAGGGCAAATGATGTGAGGCCTGGGTGGAGCTGCCAGGGGAACTAGTCCCTATCAGGCTGAGGCTAAGAACACCCTGAACACCCTGGTCTCAGAGTAGATGTCTTATGGCTGGGGGCTCCATTCCTGCATCTGCGCAGCTTCAAGTAAGAAAATCAAAGACATAGAGAGGGACTTCCCTGGTAACTTGGTGGATAAGAATCCACCTGCCAATGCAGGGGCTATGGGTTAGATCCCTAGTCCAGGAAGATTTCACATGCCATAGAGCAACTAAGTCCGTGTGCCACAACTACGGAAGCCCGTATATCTAGAGCCTGTGCTCAGCAACAAGAGAAGCCAGTGCAATGAGAAGCCCGTGTCCCACGATTAGAGAGTAGTCCCCAGCTCACCACAATTAGAGAAAAGCCCACACATTAACAAAGATCCAGCATGGACAAAAATAAATAAACAAACAAACAAAGATTAAGAAAAAAGATGACCTAGAGAGCTCATAAGGATCAAAGGGGAAAGGAAAACGATAAAGGAATGTTTATTCTTCTGAATAAGATAGAATTTGTTCTTTAAGTATCTGTAGTGTGGTGGACACAGGCTGGACCTTGAATCCTGCGGACCCAATCTTATCTTTAGTAAAAACAACATTGTCTCAGCTTTTCCATCAGTAAAATGGAGGTGATACCTTTAGCCTGTGGTTATTATGAGGGTTAACTCCACACATTTTATTAAGCATCAGCTAAGTCATAGGCCAGATGCTATTGTAAAGAACTTCACACAGTGTTCAACCAATAGCAAGTATTAGCACACACAGAAAAGCACATTACAGCACACAGGAACACGGGGAACTATAGTGTTTAAAGTGATTTGTATTTTCCCCCTCTGATTCTTCTACTAGATTGTAAGCTACAGGAGGGCACAGCTTGTTCATAAAATCTAAAGCATAGTAGAAGTTCAACATATATACATTGGTTTCAGTAAGTGAATGAATAAATAATAACTGTTCTAATTGCTGGATATCTGGGATAGGAAAGAAAAGACAGGGAAGATAAGAGCTCAAGTCTGGCGCAAACTTCTTTTGTTCTTTCCTCTTCTCCAGGCGCTGCCTGGGCTCATGCACACAGCCCTAGCTAAGCCAATTCCCAGAATTCACAACAGACATATTTGGTTGTGTTTAATTTTATGTTCTGTCTTAGAGTAAAAGTTCACAGATAAAACGATCTGGGGCACACTGTTCTCAAATGCCTTTATTCTAGAAACTATAACAAATGCTCACATTCTGCATTTAATTAGGTCTATACTTCTTTCAGCCTTACTTAGTTGAAATGAAAACAAAAGATATCAGTAGGAAAATGAGAAACCCCATGGAGATTTTGCAACCTCTTTAACTTTGACTTAACTAAAGAATGCAGGAACATTCCCATGAGATTCCATCCCCTTGGAGAGGAAGGAGGAAAAGGACTCATTGCAAATATGCCCCACAAGCTTACACCTCATTATAAGATACAAAGTTATTCTCCATATCTCTATCACCAATCTATCAATCCATCTATCTATCCATCCATCTACCCACCTACCTATTTATATACACAGACACACACATACATAAATCATAGAATTTACAAGACAGGCTATAGCTTTGAATCCTGGGTCCACTTCTTCTTAATCGTGTGGCCTTGGACAAGTCATCTAACTTCTCTAAGTCTCATTTTTCTCTTCCTGGGTAAAATAAAATGCAACTCATACAGTTATAGAGCTACTATACATGAGATAATGCTTTAAAAAGAAAAACTCTTCACATAGTGGTTCTTTGTAAGCAATCAATACATGGTAACTGCTGTTTAATATTGTTATTCTATAGTTTAAATTATATAATTTATACAGCATATACAATATACTATATTCTAGAGTCTAAATTGTGTAATTCTAATTCAGTCTCAGAGTTTCCCAAACCTGGCACTACTGGCGTTTTGGGCTGGATAATTCTTTGTGTGAGCTGTTCTGTGCATTCTGGGGTGTTCAGCAGCATCCCTGGCCTCTGCACGAGAGAAGCTAGTAGCATTCCCCCAGGCTTCCCTAGTGACTCAATGTCAAAGAAAGAATCTGCCTGCCAAAGCAGGAGGCACAGGTTCAATCCCTGGGTCAGGAAGATCCCCTGGAGAAGGAAAGGGCAACCCACTCCAGTATTCTCGCCTGGGAAATCCCATGGACGGAGGAGCCTGTTGGTGACATACAGTCCGTGGGGTCACAAAGAGTCAGACACAATTTAGTGACTGAACAGCAACAATAAAGCTTTCCCCAACCCCACTCAGTTGTGATGACCAAAATATCTCCAGATATTGCTAAATGTTCTCTGGAGGGCAAAACTTCCCCTGTTGGAGAACCACTGGTATGGAACAAAGAGTGAGTGGCCCCAGAGACAGGAGACCTGGTTTCTATTAACTCATTTATGTTCTTGGGTAAGTCCTACCACTTCCCTAGACCTTGGCTGTCTCATATGTTAAAATAGGGCAGGAAATTCCTACTTTATCTTTCATGATTTTTCTAAGGATGAAATGAGAAAAAAAGCAAATGCTCTAAAGAAATGTTATAAAAGTAGGATTCTGTATGATTACTTTGTTAGAGGTGGGCTATTGAGGGGCAATTACAAGAAGACTCATCTTAGAACAACAGCTGATGCCGACCTACTCTCTTCTGTAATTCATACCCTAGGGAGCCGCTAGCCTCTCAGCAGCTGTTTATTGATCACATGTCAAGGATTCCCTGTTCCTTTAATGGATGTATTTGTGGCTTGGCCTGAAGAATCCAAAAGGAACTGTTTTCTTTCAAAATGAAGTGAAAATGTTCTTTTAAAAAAATTATTATTATAAGTGGTGAAAACTGGCTTGTCATCTGTAGATTTACCTTTCATCCAAATTTCTCTCTCACGTGACTGGAATTAACCAGTCCTCAGAATTCTGCAGATTGATATTCAGAAAGCAATATCTTAGGGTTTCCTGAGATCATCACTGAACTGATTAATACTATAATAATATACTGAGAAGCACTGTGATGGATTTCTTCATTAGCAAGGGAACGTGTTTTGATGCCATATCATGTTATGGGAATCAGTGTACTGAAATCCAGAGAGCCTACTGTCATCCTTTTATTTATTTCTGAAAGATCTTTCAGTGGGAGATAGCAAAGTGTCTGGGAAAAGAACACGAACTTCGAGTTTGGTCGGAGCTATATGCAAGTAGACAAGGGTTCAAGGTCCAGTGCTATGAGTTATCTCATTTAGACATATACCTTGGTAGGATATGTTAATAACATCTGTCCCACAGTGTGGTGATGAATTTTAGATGGAGATGAAGACGGAAAGCACGAAGCACCATGCAGGCACATGGTAGAGAATATAGGTGGTCTTTCTCTCTCTGTCTAAGGTCTGAAAGACTGCTCAAGGCTTTCTTTCATGCCTCAGAGAGTGTTTTTGGTCTGATTCCCTAAAGAATGATGCTGAAATGAAAATCAATACTTTCTAGGTATCAGGTCTTGACTTAAACTAATTGTAATAAAGCTTGAACCCAATTATCAACAAACCTTCCAGCTCATGAGTAAATTATCTCCCTACTTCTTTTTTTATTTTTAAAAATTGTATTCCAGTATACTTGGTTTATAGTGTTGTGTTAATTTCTGCTGAGAGAAAGGGACTCAGTTAATACATGTGTCTCTTCTTTTCATTGGATACTGAACATAGTAACCTGTGCTATACAGTAGGACTTTGCTGTTTATCCAGCCAATATATACTAGTTTGTGTCCACTAATCCCAAACTCCCAATCCTTACCTCCTATCTCCCTGTCCCCCTTGGCTACCACATATCTGTTCCCTATGTCTGTGTATTTCCCTACTTCAGATGAGGATTGCAGTTGGAAATTCTGGGCCAAAAGTCACCCACAGGACAATGGTGTTCACCTGGAGTCAAGTAACAATGCATTTTTTTCCCTTAAAATAATTCATTTGGTTTCCTTAAGGACACAGATCAGTCTCCTAAGACAGCACAATGGAGTAGCAGGAAGATGAGTCAGACAGACTAGTGGAGTAACTCTGTTGTTGTCTGAGCCTCAGTTTCATCATGAGCAGTATGTGCTGTGCTCAGTCACTCAGTCGTGTCTGACTCTTTGCGACCCTATGGACCACAGACCGCCAGGCTGCTTTGTCCATGGGGATTCTCCAGGCAAGAATACAGGAGTGGGTCGCCATGCCCTCCTCCAGGGGATCTTCCCAACCCAGGGATCGAACCCAGGTTTCCCCCATTGCAGGCGGATTCTTTACCATCTGAGCCACCAGGGAAGGGTTAATAATACCATTCTCTGTCTCAGGGAGAGGGTGAGTATAAATAAAGCCTTGGAAACCCCAAGAATGATGCCTAGCACATGGGACGTGCTCAGTAATTGTTGCAATTATCCCTGGCTCTCTGGCAGATTTTCACACCTACCTGATGTAGGAGAAGGGATGGGGCAATTAAGTAAGTGATTATAACTCTCCTTTTCATGTTGAATATAGCATGTGGGAAAACCATAAATTTTAAGTGCTCATCATTTAAAAAATACAGAATAATTTTCTTTGAAGTTTCCAATGGTGGCTCTGGAAGAGTTAATGTCATAATTTGTTCTTTATGCTGCATATGAAGGCATTTTAAAGCCTAGTGGCTGGTCACCTCTTTTTCAAACTGAGCATATTGAACCATCCCTAAAACCATTTTGCAAGGGAAGACGATATGGCATAACAGATAACATGTAAGAAGGAAACTGTAGTATAATGGTTTCCCCAATTTTCATAACTGAGAATTCTTTCAATATTTTTGCTACTTTTCCCTAATGATTGCTGTAGTATATTTCAGCTTCCTATTCTTTGTTTCACAGCATTTGTGCTAACTTCTACTGTATCACACACACTGCATTGCGATTGTAATATGAATCACATTTTTTCCTTTTTCAGCCTCCCTACTCCACAACAGGCTCAAACAATATTTGCTGAAAACAAGCATTTCTCTATATGTGTAGTGAGTACATGGGTGCTCAGTCTCTTCAGTCGTGTCTGACTCTTTGAGACCCCATGGACTGTAGCCCACCAGGCTCCTCTGTCCATGGGACTCTCCAGGCAACCATACTGGAGTGGGTTGCCATGCCCTCCTCCAGGGGATCTTCTCTACTCAGGGGTCAAACCCAGGTCTCCTGCATTGCAGGCAGATTCATTACTGCTGAGCTACTGGGGAAGCCCTCGATATGTGTATATTACATACATACTAATTACAGTTAGTTCCTCTTTATATATATACTGACTACATAAAAATTACACAAGAAAATATTTATTAAACATTTACTATCTTCCAGATATCATAGAGTTTTTCAGTTAACAACTTACGTATTCTCTTAAGAAACCCTGAATGTAAATCGTTATTATTTCCATTTTACTGGAGTGGCTTTCCTATGACATCCTGATGCTCCCCCTAGGCCTGGGAAACTCAAGTGATGTTATTTATGAGAACTATAATCAGGAAGACAAATCATTAAAAAATCATCTGAAACTCCCAGTATCACCAACATTTTCATTCTCTCTCTTACCCTCCAAACATTTTCTAGAAAAAGGTACAAACTGATTCAGAAGTTTCATTTTCTTCCTATATTTCTGCAGTATAAAAGGATGAGGCAAAGGACACAGTTTATCCGCAGGTTGCCCTGGATCCCTGAGTACTGGCTATAGATTCATTCTCTCTTGTGGGTTTTCTCAAGGACACAGAAAAAACAGTTCTCTTTCTGCTTCCAATACACCTGTTGTGCTAAAAAAGGTACACTTGGACATGGACCATCGTGCATAACATTTCACTTCACGAATGACTGTGATAAGCTGCTTCTCCTGTACTTCCAGAGAGATGGTGCCTGTTATACCCACTAATACAACGGCAGCAGGAATAAAAGCAGTTTCTTCCTTGAGAGTGTGCTACTGCTAAGTCACTTCAGTTGTGTCCAACTCTGTGAGACCCCATAGATGGCAGCCCACCAGGCTCCCCTATCCCTGGGATTCTCCAGGCAAGAACACTGGAGTGGGTTGCCATTTCCTTCTCCAATGCATGAAAGTGAAAAGTGAAAGTGAAGTCGCTCAGTCGTGTCTGACTCTTAGCGACCCCATGGACTGCAGCCCACCAGGCTCCTCTGTCCATGGGATTTTCCAGGCAAGAGTACTGGAGTGGTAAATCTTTCACCTTTTACTAAAGATTTCTGTGGAGAGGAACAATTCTGAGTTTTTACTCAATTTTTTGAGGCCTTGCTTTTGCAAGGCTAAAAGAAAAAAAAAAAAAAAAGAGTACTGGAGTGGGATGCCATTGCCTTCTCCATGAGAGTGTGCTTTGGTATCCAAAAAGGTATTTTCTGCTCAGACAACAAAATTTATCCTAGAAACAGAGTTAGAGATCAAACAAACATTATCAACCTCCTTTGCCCCCTTATATGATTCTCCTAAGGGAAGGGGCATAGAGCTGGGATCTTTTAAAGCAGGGGTCCCCAATCTCTGGGATCTAATGCCTGATGCTCTGAGGAGAAGCTGATGTAATAAGAATTGAAATAAAGTGCACAATAAATGCAATGCCCTTGAATCATCCCCAAACCATCCCCTCATCACCTGGACTGTGGAAGAACTGTCTTCCACATAACTGGTCCCTGGTGCCAAAAAGGTTGAGGACCACTGTTTCAAAGTGACTGAAGCCATGGAAGACAGTGAGAGTATTTACCACATGCTGGGATGTCACACAGGTCAAACTTATAGTTTTCATCCAAGGTGAAGCACCAGGGCGCTTCCTTCTGATTCCCCGGGTTGCGGCAGTAGGAGTGTCCTCCATTCAGCTCTGGGAAGCGGAGGGCGGTGAAGGTGTGTGTGTGGGGATACTGGGAATTCCAGGGCTGGCACTGGCGCCCTGATTTGGTCACACTGACGGTGCCCCGGTAGTCCACGCCTGTGCTATTATAGCACTTGTGATCTGAAATACATGAAAGAAGAGCCCAAAGTGTGAGAAACAGAGACAGTGCCGGAGCTCCTGGCCAGCAGTTTCTGGAGGGAAGACGTGCAGTTACCCTCACGGCCGAGGCTTCCCTGCCGGTCGGGGCCACGTGGCAGTCTCCCGCATGCTGGGCTGGGACACAGAGCAGACCTTGCAGTGACACTGCTGGGAGGATTTAGAGAGTATGCTTGAGGAAGGAAACCAGTCTCCACAATTATTTTTATATGGAACACAGAAAAAAATCAGAACTGGGGCAGGATCCAGGGGCACAGGAGCAATCGCCTAGTGAATGGTGCAGGGACTGTTCTTTCCATTTCTGCTTGGTGACCTTAGACATGAGATAGATGGATAGGTCATGGGATAAAGAATGTAGCCCTCAGAAGATGTTCCTTAGCAGCAGTGCACTAGGGGTTTCCGACAGGAGTTTGGCCATTGCCGTGCTGATACACTGGACATCTTCAAGAAGCAGGTCCTACTAAATCTTCCTTCTGGGAGATGATGCTTGAAACCATGGCAAAAATGGATTAAGCTGAAATAAACTGAAATCTGGAGGGGTAATGATAAGATGAGAGTAATAATAGTAATAAAGATGGTATTGCTATTATATGTTAAGCATAGTTCTAAGCATTTTAGGTGCACTAACTTATTTAACTAATAAAAGAGTTAACTGCCAAAAGGAAATGAAAACATTACCAGTAAAGAATAATATAGATGGAGCGGAAATGCACAGAAAACAGTCTTTTGTTTGTTGGCAGTGAGAGGATGGAGGCAAACTCCCATATATAGATAGATAGATAGATAGTGGTATAATACAATATAATGCAATTTACCATTAATGTATTTAGAACATTCAAAATATTGTGCAACCTTAACTACTATCTCATCCTAGAACACATACATCATCCCCAAAGGAAACCCTATTTCATTAAGCAGTCATTCCACACTCTCCCCTAGTCCCTACACCTGGCAATCTGCTTTCTATCTCCATGGAATTGTCCACTCTGGATATTGTATATAAATGAACTCATACAATGGTGTCTGACTTCTTTCTATAACAGTCTTTTTAAGGTTCAGCCATATTATAGGATGTAACAGGATTTTACTTTTTTTTTTTTGGATAAATAATATCTCATTGCGGAAGATCCCTTGGAGGAGGGCCTGGCAAACTACTCCAGTATTCTTGCCTGGAGAATCCCACGGACAGAGGAGCCTGGCAGTCTACAGTCCACGGGGTCCCACAGAGTCAGACACGACTGAAATGACTTAGCATACAGCATGCAATATTTCGTTATGTGGATATGCCACAATATATTCATCTACTTACCCACTGATGGACATTTGGGTTGTTTACAACTTTTAGCTATGGTGAACAGAGCTATTATGAACCTTTCTGCACAAGTTTTTTTTTGAACACCCGTTTTTAATTCTTTTGGGCATATATCCAGGAGTGGCATTATTGGGACATACAGTAATTCTATTTTTAAGTCATTAAGGAACCAGAAGCCATATTTTAAAATTATCTTCCTCATGTAACTTTTTGAAGAATGGCACTGCATCTTACCCACTGGAAGCTCAGCCCCCACATGATATCTGGACCACTGGGAAGTAATCTGACTACCAACACAAAATTAATACTGAGGATCAAGGTCCAGTTTTCCTGGGGCTGCTGGCCCCTGAGGCAGCACAGAAGGTCAGGGGCTACCACCTACTTTTATTGATGGGATCCGCCATGGGAATTCCAATCCGGATACAGTTTGCAGCTTCGGGACTCTCGGGCTGAGGGAGATCTTCACAGTTTGGCAGTTTCAGCCTCATCAATATCATGGGATTTGATCTCGCAAAAATGTACTCTGTTTGACACAGGACATTTTCCAGGATTTCGCATTCATCGCGACACAAGTCCCGGGGCTTTGGGACCGACGAGGTTTCATCACAGTATGGGAAGGCGTAGTGGCACAGGGAAGGAATGGCGAACTGAGAACACTTATCAGATAAGTGACTGGAGGTGCCGATCATGGTGAAGGCAGCTGGAAAACAAACACAATTATTAACTCCCAGAGGCAGGGTTTATCTCCCCTGGTTATCCAGTCAACAGATATCAGATGTAAACACACATTGGAAGGAATCTGCTGTACTCAAACAGACAAGGCCAAGGGAAGGAGATTCATTTCAGATGTCTAAGCAGCTTACTTTCACTGGCTTGAAAAAAATAATTTTGACTACAAAGTTTAAAAAAACAGGATTAAGTTACATATGTACTGTTTCCTAATAAAAAGAATTAATTAGGTTAAAGTACAATATATTTTTCATTTTTACTACAAAGCAACAGAACTTTGTGTTTCTTCCGGTACTTTTTATTAGTTTTGTGAGGCTTCTAAAACTTTTGACAGCTGCAGGGCAGAACTTGCTTTATACAGTGGCTGAGCCCAATCACAGGATTTATTTAGTTCTGAGTCTTGCCTCTCAGTTCTTGGATGACCTTGGGTAACTGGTTTAATTTCCTTATAATTTGAAGACTTTTGATCCCATCTTCTGAACATGAGGCAACTCATTTGGAAGTTCTCAAAGAGCACAACTCAGTTGTCCAAGGTATATTGTAGAATATTAGTGGTTGCTCTGCCTAATCTCTTATCCCCATACCAGCCTTTGCACATGTCTACTGACAAGGAGCTTAGAATCACAAGGCAGCCTGTGAAGTTGTTGGTATACAGTTTCCCAAAGCATGTTCCTCAGAACATTAATTATGTAGAATGTTAAAAGTGTCTGAGAAACTGGGGTTCCATAGCTAAACAAGTTTGGAAAAGTGCTGGGTTAATCAAAGTTAAATGGATTTTTTTTAAAAAAGAAAAAACTGTAACACTTTCCAGTAAGCTGATATCCATTGAAAATGTCCAAGAGAAGATTACTATAAATGGGTGACCAAATATTTATATACTTATATCAGAATTTCCATTTATTTTTGTAAATACTTAGTAAAAAGTATGTTCAAGTGATTTTTTTATTAAGTTGAAAGGTATCTTTTATAGCTTCTCCCTACCAGTCTTGCTTCTCTGGAATTTTACGGACTTTCCTCTTGAAAGCCTGAGAGATTTGGCACCTGGCAAATACGTCTTCCTATAGTTGCCTCTTCAGGTTAAATAATTCCCCTGGCCGCCTCTTGGTTCCCTCAAATTCCTCTTGTGACATAGTTTCTGGGCCTTTGGCTATGTGTCTTGGGTCTGTTCTTGCCTCTCTTAAATCATAGGGTTGCCAGCTAAACTACAGGGCATCTGAATTCCAGGTCAACATTTGGGACATATACTGAAATATATCAGATGCAATGGGGTGTCTTATATTTTCAGTGCTAATGTTGGAAACCTTATTAGAATTTCAGAACAGCCACTTTAATGTATTTAATGCACAGGGCACCGAGGCATAATAACCACACTAATGGGGGAGACACAGGCCGCTGTGACCATCCGACAAGGTACACAGAATCGTGCGTAGCGGCCGACACTACCTACCTCGTATGTGCCAGGTCGTGCTTCAGCATTAGATTTCCATTAAAAAGATCCTTTCAATTCAGAAAAGTGGAGGGTAAATAGAGAAAGCTAGAGCAGGAATAGACCCATGGTCGTCTCGCCTCCTCACTCACTTCCCAGATGAAGAAAGAGATTTCCACGGAGAGAAAGATTTTCTCCAAAGTCACACTAATGGCAAATTGGGATTAATATCCAGAATTCTAACTCTAAATTCATCCGCTTTTAGTCAACACAATGTTATTTCCAAACAGTAAGCTCTGTGAGGGCAGAGACATACCTGGCTTATTCCCCACACCATCACATCGTCCATGCCCAGCCCAGGTCCTGGTATGCCAAAAGCACTCAATAATATTTATTGAGTGTTTGAATAAAAGTGAGACTTCTCAAAGCCTCCTTTTCCTCTAAGGGCAACCTTTAATAAATTATTCTAATGTAAATTTCAGAGCAGAGATTATATCTCTGGCTTCTTATGGCCCCGTTCCTAACCCCTATGCCTTGACTAATCCTTTGTCAAGAGAAGGGCTCAATAAAACTTCTGGGGAGAAAAACTGTTGTGCAAAGTATAAATGTAATTTCATTGCTACCAACCTGTGATCTGATTTTCTATTTCCCCCTGCATGTGCAAAGACTCCATGTAGACAGTGCGGTTGCCAATAAATCTTGCACAGGCAATCCCTCTGTACGGCTGACAGAATCCATCTTCTTCATACTCATCTCTGAAAACAGAGCACATACATAAGCTCGTGCAGGACACACACGCAGTTGGCGCTCACTGCGCGATGCCCCAGACAGTCACTAGGGGGCGTAGTCGGGCACAGTATCCTAAAGACTGGGTTAAAGAATCTGGCTTCCTCCTCAGTTTCATCCATCGCTTAAAACATCTGTTGGTCACGTTGGTCAAGTTTCCTTCACCTCTAGAAATATCATCCTGAAGCACAAAATCATCCTTAAATGTGGGAGAAAACACTTTTATTTTCGCAGCTGGTGGTGGGCTGGAGGATGATGTAGTTGTAAGAGTAAAGAGGAAATGAGTTGGAAATCTGGGCACATGTTCTACAGTTTTTTGTTTTTTAAACACAGATTATTTCTGTTTCATTTGCTACAAAGGGGTGGGTGCATCACCCCAAGACCTACTCGGACTGATATGTCAATTAGGAAGCTCCAAGTGGTGAGAAGCTGGGTGCTGCGGGAAGGAAAGCAGAGGGCAGTCCAGTTACATGGCTCCTGCTTGAGACCCATCACCCCCACACTGCAGAGAGTGTCCATGGCAAACCGCAGACTGGGCAATCTCAGATCAGTCACTTAGTCCCAGAAAATCCAGAGAAAATATCAATTGTTCTTGCTTTCATAAGTTGCTAAAACAAAACAAAATCTTAAAAAAAAAAAAATTGTTGCCTCAAGTTATAATAATAAAAGGGAGGGCACAGATTTTATTCTGAAGATAAAGTGAAAGTCGCTCAGTTGTGTCCGACTATTTTCGACCCCATGGACTTAGTCCATGGAATTCTCCAGGCCAGAATACTGGAGTGGGTAGCCTTTCCCTTCTCCAGGGGGTCTTCCCAACCCAGGGATCAAACCCAGGTCTCCCGCATTGCAGGCAGGTTCTTTACCAGTTCAGCCACAAGGGAAGCCTAAGAATACTGGAGTAGGTAGCCTATCCCTTCTCCAGCAGATCTTTCTGACCCAGGAATTGAACCAGGGTCTCCTGCATCACAGGCGGATTCTTTACCAACTGAGCTATGAGGGAAGCCCCATTCTGAAGAAGGGGATTCCAGAAAGTGGTGTGATTAGTGACTGTGGAGCAAATGGCTGGAGAGCCAAGGCTGGAGATTAGGACCCAAGATGGCAGGCTCAGCTTGAAAGGACAGAGGCCAAAATCTCCCACTCGGGCCTATGATAAGCCTAAGACACCAGAGTACAAGATATCAGTATGATTCTGAAAGGCAAACTACAGCCAAGCAGAAGGCTACCTGCCAGGCTTGTGGTCTGACTTCTGCCCTAGATGCTCCTCCTCTGTTAACCTGGCTGGAAGCAACATCTTGCCTGAAAGAAGTATCATTTTTTTTCTTCTTTGGTTTGTTCTAAGTTAAAATACTTTAGAGCAAAAGTCAGGAGAACAAATTCTCCTGCTGGATTTAACATTTGCTTATCCTTAGGTGTGATTCCCTGGTGGCTATGACAGTAGAGAATCTGCTTGCAGTACAGGAGACCTGGGTTCTATCCCTGAGTCGGGAAGATCCCCTGGAGGAGGAAATGGCAACCCACTCAGTATTCTTGCCTGGGAAATACCATGCACAGAGGAGCCTGGTGAGCTACAGTCTATGGGGTCACAAAGAGTGGGAGATCATTGAGCGACTAACACTTTCACTTTCTTATCCTTAGGCAACCTCTCAAATCCTCTGAGCTATGGTTTTCTTCTCTAAAAGATGAAGATAATAATTGACCTCCCAACCCTATAGGTCAAAGTCATGTTGCTGTTTGTTGTTTAGTTGCTAAGCCATGTCCCTTTGCATCCCCGTAGACTAGCCTGCCAGACTCCTTTGTGCATGGTATTTCCTAGGCAAAAATACTGGAGTGGTTTGCCATTTCCTTCCTCAGGGGATCTTTCTGACCCAGAGATAGAACCTGTGTCTCCTGCATTGGATTCTTTACTGCTGAACCAAAGTCATGAGGATCCTATCAAACTGTGTAAAAGCTTTAAAAAAGTGCTACACAGAGGTAACATATAATTATTATTAAAGTCCTTACAGTTACCGAGAGGGCTTCCCTAGTGACTTAGAATCTGCCAATCTAGTGACTTAGAATGCAGGAGACCCAGGTTTGATCCTAGGTTGGGAAGATCCCTTGGAGAAGGGAATGGCTACCCACTCCAGTATTCTTGCCTGGAGAATTCCATGGACAGAGGACAACAGCTACAGTTGTCCATGGAGTTGCAAAGAGTCAGACATGACTGAACGACTAACACTAGCAGGTACCGAAGAAGATATTTAAAAGATAGTTATTTGTTAAGCTTCTGCTTTGTAAACTCAACTGTGTTCATAGCTCTGGCCCTAGACACCCACACCTGAGGGTTCAGGGAGGGAGTCTAGAAAGCCTGGTAGAATAGGAAACCATGTGAAAAAAATCTGATCGAGCTGATCCTTAAAAGACACTCGTTTTCAGCTGCTTTGTACTCCCTACTCACTAAAACAGTCAAGTTAAAGGTGGAGATGGGAGCAGTATCTCTAGTACAGTCTCCCAAATAGTTTGTAGTTCAAAGCTCTTAGAAACGTAACCTTTAAGTACACATACAAATGAATATATCATACACCTGACATAAAGACATTGAAATTTTAACGTTGCAAAATCCTGCAAGCACTCCACATGTTTACTTTCATAAATCCTAGAGTAATGTTGAAGCCTTTTTGGCTTAAATTTTACTTGGGTTGTAAAATTAACCCCACTTTTATTGGGTAACTAATACCATAAACCTATGGGGAGAAAGAAGTTTCTTGATGACCCAGCCTTGGATCTTGAAAACTGGAGTCCTGAGGCCAGAAAGTACCCCACACCATCACCCCCCTGCTATTATAGATGATGCTATTCTATCCCTAGGCATTAGCAGAGTCCTGGATTTTTAAGGTGTCATTATGAGAACACTTCTTCCTCCCCCACATTAAACTCTCAAGGCCTCAATTTATATCTCTTGGGAGGACAAAACCCTGGAATTACCCCCAGATATAAATCCCTGACCTACTGGGAGTTCCCATATTTTATGTATGAGGCTTAGGCTAAACTTCTTACCACCTTTCCAATTCGAGATTCTGAAAAGACCCTTTGAATACTGTTTTTCAGAATAAAATGGAATGCAATTCTTTGGCTGCCTATTTCTTATCGAGGGCTTTAGATCTGCAGATGTATTACATTTTTTATTGTGCCCAGAATTCCTGATACTCTGACCAGTCCAGTCTCTTGGGGACAGATATAAAAAACCAAGCAAGCAAACAAACAAAAAGAGTATGCGATGTCACCTGCTCAGGAGTAGCTCTCAGTCCTGGCTGTGTATCCATCTCCTTAAGAAGCTTTCGCAAATTCCAATGTCCAAACCCCACCTTGGACCTATTAAATCACAGTCTCTGGGGATGCAGCTTAGGTATTCAAGCATTTTAAAAAGCTTTCAGGTGATTTGACTGTGGTCGAGAACCACAGCACTAGAAAAACAAACATGTATTAAGTGTCTGCCACTCTCTGTGCTGAGTACTACGATAAGTGCTTTCTTCAAAGTAGCCCCTTGTGGCGTTATTATCCTTATTTATCTGAGTGAGAGACTCAAGTTCAGAGAAGTTAAGTAACTGGCTCAGACTCACAAGGCCAGCATGTGGAGGAGCTAGGATTTAATCACAAAATTCAAGCTCAAGCTTGACTACCAGGCTATAATGTTCTGCTTTTCAATCCTACTTTAAAGTAAATCAGCCTAATAATAAATAAGAGGATTTATAATGAGCCTTTACTCTGTTTTAGGCATTGTTAAATTTCATTTACATACAAAGTCAATATTAAGTCATTTAATGCTGACAACAGTCTTATACAGAAGGTGAAGATGTAAGTGTTCCCATTTTACAGATGAGAAAGCTGTAGAGTCAGAAAGAACAAAAGAACTTGTCCACTGTGGCACAGTAAGCAGAAGAATTAGATTTGCCCCCAAACCTGTGCTTGTAACCTCGGTATGCAACTTCCCTCCGAATAGCTGCGTATGGGAGTTTTTCCACTGCTTACAGGGGCTCTCTACTGTGAAGATGTGTTCGTGTCTGCTGGACAGAGGAGCCTAGCGGGCTACAGTCCAAAGGGTCACAAAGAGTCAGACACAACTCAGTGACTGCACACACACACATGCACAGGTGGCGAAAAGGTTCTCTTTTAAAAGTCAAGTCACAATCTCCTTTCATCCTTCCCATTTTTCCTGCCAGCCGTGGCTGGAGGGGAACAAACACTCCTCCAACATTAATCAGCTTTATGCCTTTCTCCAGCTCACACTTCTTTCATCGCTGATGTCTTCCATGGTTAGCAAATTAAAAACATGAAGAAGCAAGGCCGTGAGAGTGCAAGGGCGCTTGCAGTGAGCATGCCTGAGGCTGCGTTCTAGGGAGAAGAGACACTAGGAGAAGGCAGATGGAATTCTGGCCATCCATCACAGTACCTGGCATCAACATGCGCCAGCCACCTCGCCGTGATGTCAAGAGGCTGGAATGCTTTGTGATGGGCACACATGATTCTCCTAAAGGTAATTTAGTTACTGGGTTGCCAGCCTCTACAACCTTCCAAATTCGCTGCCAGGTGATAGGGAAAAGCAAATACAGTTTGCCCGCCACCTCCAGGGTCTCCCCCTTTCCCAGAGCAAGGAGCTGATGAGGGGTGGTCACACAGGATTGAGAGTGATGGCAACCAATGTGGCAGCAGTAGGAGTATCCACCCAAGAAGCACCACAGACAAAGAATGGGAAACATGCTGCCCAAGGGAGTTTGACAGTGACTGTGGGAGTCAATGGTTACACACTGCTGGGTGAACTTCTTGGGTCTGGAATAAGGCTCTCAAGCGTTCTCCAAAAAAGAGGACAGTGCAGTGTATAATATGGGGCCAGGGAAGCCCAAGATGTAGTTTTTTGAGAAAGGGGAGCAGGAAAGGAAAAGAAAGGATGGGTGGGTGGGTGGGTGAGGTACGGGGACTGAAAGGATGCAGAACACCCCAAGTGGATGCCAAAATGGAGTTGTGCCGAGTCTGGACCATGAGACTCCCGCTGTGTGCTTAGTCCCTCAGTCGTGTCCAACTCTTTGCGACCCCACGGACTGCAGCCCACCAGGCTCCTCTGTCCACCGGGATTCTCCAGGCAAGAATATTGGAGTGGGTTGCCATACCCTCCTCCAGGGGATCTTCCCAATTCAGGGATTGAACTCAGGTCTCCCACCACTGCACATGGCAGGCAGATTCTTTACCCACTAAGCCACCAGAGAAGCCAGCTAGTGCTCTCTTTAGTGCTTCCAGTGGGGGACGGGGTTTCTGAAGGGTGCCTCAGTTTAAGGGAGAAAAGAGAGCAAACGCAACTGTTGTCTTATATGATTTCAAAAGAAACCCTTAATATGCATAGAGAAACTGTGGAAATCTGAAGGAAGTCTATACATTACTTAGTAGTGAGCATGCCTGTGCATGCTCAGTTATGTCTGACTCTTTTGAGACCCCCTGGGCTGTAGCCTTGGAGAAGGCAGTGGCACCCCACTCCAGTACTCTTGCCTGGAAAATCCCACGGACTGAGGAGCCTAGTAGGCTGCAGTCCATGGAGTCGCTAAAGAGTGAGCGACTTCACTTTCACTTTTCATTTTCATGCATTGGAGAAGGAAATGGCAACCCACTCCAGTGTTCTTGCCTGGAGAATCCCAGGGACGGGGGAGCCTGGTGGGCTGCCATCTATGGGGTTGCACAGAGTCGGACTGAAGCGACTTAGCAGCAGCAGCAGCAGCAGGGCTGTAGCCTGCCAGGCTCCTCTGTCCATAGAATTTCCCCGGCAAGAATACTAGAGTGAGTTGCCATTTCCTTCTCCAGGGGATCTTCCCAACCCAGGGAAGGAGCCTGTAATTTTTGCATTTTCTGGATCAGCAGGCAGATTCTTTACCACTGTGCCTCCTGGGAAGGTAAGTAGTAGCACACCAATGGTCATTTCTTACTTCTGATAATAGTACTATGTTGATGCAAGACATTAACATTAGGGGATAAGGGAATATGGAAATTCTGCACTACTTTTACAACTTTTATTAAACATAAATATTTCAAAATAAAAAGTAAAAGAAAAAAGACAGACTTACATACATATCTCCTTCCTGTTGAGCCTCCCTCCCCCCGCAGAAGGAGGGGATATAGGTATAACTGTGACTGATTTGAGTTGTTTTACAGCGGGGATCAGCACAGTATTGTAAAGTAATTATCCTCCAATTAAAACAAAAAAAAAGAAAGAGTTTTACAAGAAGGTGAGGAGATGCGAACCTCATTGTGTATAAATGAACAGGAGATGCTATGGTGTGAGGGTATCAGGAAGGCCTTCAGATGACCTCAATTATTCCTTAAAACAACTTTATAAGAATCCCTCTGGACCTATCCCTGGGTGGCTGAATTCTCATCATGAACAGTTCACTTATTTGTGATTGGCCTACTTCTAAATTCAAGTACTTCCAGGAGAAATGACCTACTTAGGAAGGGCTCAGTATTGATTGATTTTTATTAGCTGCTATGAGCACTTTCCTCTCTGTAGAAGGTTGTATACAAGGAGGGCAGGGCAATTGATGAGAGGTCCCTGTGTGAAGAAGAAGGCAATCTTCCTGACCTTGCACTTCAGTCCAGGGCTGGCTGAGGGCCGGTGAGATGACAGAGAAGGCAGGCCGGGAGGGAGGCGGGGGGGGAGTCTGGTTCATCAGTTACTAGTTACAAAGGTATCTTTTCAAAACACAGACTTGGAGCAGGTCATTTCCTGCCTAAAATTCATCCCAGTTTCCAACTCACCACAGTTACTGGCTGCAGTACACAAAGCCCTTCCCTAGTTCCTGCCCATTTTTCCAGCCTCATTCCCAGACTGATGAGCCTGTGAACCTGATGATACCAGCCATGCTGCTGTTGACCTTGCTCGTCTCAAAGCAGGGAATGCTCTTTGCTGCCCCACTGGCTTGGTCTATTCTCTTCCTGAGGCCTGGAGTGCTGTCCATCTGCTTTCTCACCTTGTGATCGCCTTTATTATCAGGTGCTCCCAACCCCTCCTTCCTGGGAAAGTCAGTCACTGCCTACCCCACACTCCCGCCCACCCAGCACCTTTACCACACCACTCCCACAGACTTCTGAATTCATATTATGTTTGTCTCTAAGGCAGGGACCATGTCCGGCTTGGCTTCACAACTCCAGGGCCTGGGACAGTGTACAATATCCAACTCAGCCAACAAGTGCTGAATGAGGGAGAGGGTGCTGCTGAGCTGTCCTCCCTGCTACTCCACTGTGCACAGACTGACCAGCAGAACTGTAATAGACCTGATAGATGCAGAGATGACCTAGCCTAGCTCATAGATATGACCCTCTCCATACCAGAATGATGCTTCAGACTGGAAACCACTTTCTTCTGCACCAGATTTTACAGTGGGGCATGGCAGGCCTTAGTCAGTTGAACAGATTCCTACTGATGAGTGAGGCCCTAAAATGTTCCCCTATGAGGTACTAAGACCAGTTAAAATGCATGTCTCTCCTTAGGGGGAAGAGAATAGACTTAAAGGCACTTTGCTAACTATAAAATCTTACTCAAAAGAATTTCAAACAAATACTTGTACACAAATGTGCATAGCAGCACTATTCAAAATAGCCTCAAAGTAGAAACAACCTCCAATGCTCATCAATAGATGAATGGATGGACAAAAGTGGTAGATACATATGGTGGAAAATTATTCAGCCATGAAAAAGGCACAAAGTACCAAAATATGCTACACTGTGGAAGAATCTTCAAAACATTATGATAAATGAAATTAACCAGATGAGAAAGGCCACAGAGTACATGATTCCATTTATATGAAATTTCCAGAATAAGTAAATCCATAAAGATAAAAAGCAGATTGATGGTTATCAGGAACAGGAGGAACGGAGGAATAGGGAATAACTACTCACTGGATGTAGAGTTTTACTTTGTTGTGATAAAAATGTTCTGGAATGAGAGATGGTGGTATATATATTAGCTGCTGTGGAATTGCTCACTTTTAAATGGTTAATTTTATGTGAATTTTATCTCAATTTTTTAATTTAAAAAACCTTATTTATACCCACAGGACAAAGCAGAGGGAACAACAGTTGGAATTTTAAGCCTCAGAACTGGGGAGAGATTTTGGGGATTGTTTTTAAGCAAACTCACTGGCCAAAAGTGCTGGCAATTTACACAGTCCCAGCAGGTTTCTTTGTTCTGATTCTCTTGGTTCTTCAACTGGAATGCCAGAGACAGTGCTCTGCAAGCCCATAGCTTGGCAGGCTCAGAAGGGACTGACTGCCTTGAGTGAAATCATCCAACACTTCTGAATTTACCCCACTTGGCACCTCTTAGAAGTCCTGTTTTGAGCCATGGAGATGAAATCCCTTCAAGATGCCTGTCCCCAGAGCCCTGAATCTTGGTCTGAACGAAATCCATCACACAGTTCAAGGAGATGTAGTATTCCTAATTATGCTCATTTAGCAAAGCGTGGTTTATTTTCTCTCATGTGGGAAGTAATTTCACTTTACCAATGCAAATATAACTGGTAAGCTGTATTTGTTTTCCCAAAGACCATCATGCTTCCCTGGTGGCTCAGATGGTAAAGAATCCACCTGAAATGTGGGAGACCTGGGTTTGATTCTGGGGTTGGGAAGATCCCCTGGAAAAGGGAAAGGTTACCCACTCCAGTATTCTTGTCTGGACAATTCCATGGACAGAGGAGCCTGGAAGGCTACAGTCCATGGGGCTGCGTGGCTCAGATGTAAAGAATCTGCCTGCACTGTGGGAGATCTGGTTTTGACCCCTGGGTTGGGAAGATCCCCTGGAGGAGGGAATGGCAACCCACTCTGGTCTGGAGAATTCTTGTCTGGAGAATCCCCATGGACAGAGGAGCCTGGTGGGGTACAGTCCATAGGGTCGCAAAGTCGGACACAACTGAGTGACTAAGCATGGCACAGCGCAAAGAGCATTATGACCAAAAGTGGATGGGAGGTACCCCTTTTTAAATCTGTAAATCAGGCCACATCTTAGCTAATCTGGTTAGAGCATAGCCACGGCAGATCCACACCCATGCTGCTTCCCAGGAAAGGCACTAGTAAGCTTGGGGCTGAGTGCAAAGCCTCCCATTTCAGAGGCTGGGTTCTCTCTAGGGAGGCAAAGTTAGATCTCTTAAAGGGGAAAAATCAGGTCTATCTTTTCATTAAAAGGGGGGGATACAAGATAAAATTAAGAATCGATGTAAGGGATGCAGAATTCTCCAATATGGATAAAAGCTCAGAGACACAGAAACTTGAAGAATAGAATATAATCTGACATGGTCTAAAAAAGTTGGTGTCTCTCCAAAATCACCTCCTTCCTTTTCCTGAGACAACTTTAAGCCTTGAGGCATCCTTGGTTAACAGCCAACCAGGAGGAGAGAAAATAATTTAAGTCATATAAGCTTTAACTGCAAATACCTCGGAAGAGACGGCCCTTGGAGAAGAGGCATCAGAATAAATATAAGTGGAGACGTGGAAAGTGCTGGCTGGAGTGAAGGAGAGAAGGTGGTCTTGGAAGGAGAGCTACTGGGGCCACTGAAGGTATGCTTTGCCTCAGGCTGGCTGTGGTGGAGAGATTAGAGGTTAAATATGGGATCCCAATGTTATCTACCACACTCTGTTTTTAAAGATCCATCTGAAAGTGGGCATCAAAGAGGGTAACGTGTTAACATACTTGACCTTTAAGATCAGCTTTCAAAGTGAGCCAATCAAGGCACGTCAGCCCAGAGGGGTGATGACTCACAGAGAAGACTTCATCCTACAAGGCTGAGAGTTCAGCCCACCCTAATAGCCCTTCTCTTACTGGGAATTCCTTTGTGAGCACGAGCAATTTCGAGGTGTCTGTGTCAAGTAACATGTGCTGTTGCCCACACCTGGACACTGATCATTGGTAACATTTATTTCCTTAGCAAAAGAGTCCCTTGCTCTTTCTCACACCACTCTTTTGCTTTAAAAAATTAAATAAAAAATTTTAAGTTTTTTTCCCCCCTTGGCCATGAACCATTAAAACAAACAGATGAATAACGCTCTGTCATAGTTTCCAGAGCAGTGCATAATAGTTACTTGTATCCAACTTAGAAATGGGAAGGTATTGGCTTTGCTTCATAGAGATGTTTAGAAATACAAGGGTTGCATTTCACTTTGGAGAAGGAGCAGAACTACCCAGGTTTGTATCTCACGAGTGTAATTTAAGGGAAAATTACATGTGTAATAGATTTTATTCCTATTTAAACACACATTTGAAACGATAAGACTATACAAGTACAGTATTTTTAAGAATATGGAAGGTCACTACTCAGAAGAATGAGTGACTTCTGCCCCCTCCTGATTACTGAGGTTTTCGTGGTGGGGCAGCCTTTCACCTTCTAAGAAGCTCTAGGGTATTTGACTTTTCCTCTAATGTTGTTGTTTAGTCTCTAAGTTGTGTCTGACTCTTTTGTGACCCCATGGACTATAGACCGCCAGGCTCCTCTGTGCATGGCACTTCCCAGGCAAGAATACTGGAGTGGGCTGTCATTTTCTTCTCAAAGCGATCTTCCCCACCCAGGGATCGAACCCATATCTCTTGCATTGGCAGGTAGGTTCCTTACCACTGAGCCACATGCGAAGCCCAGCTTAGGCTGGTGCTGGGAGGGCACAGATGGATTTTGGAGCCCCCAAGTTCTCACTAGAAACCTTTTGGATGTTCTTTGGCAGTTCTCCAAATATTAGGTATTCAAACTACACTCTAAATTTGCCTGTTGAGAATAACGGAAGTTCAGAATAATATGACATGCACACATAGCAATCCAGTCAGGTTTTTAACCACAATGTTTCTAAGATTGCTTTGAAATTTTTTTCATTTTCCTTTTATGCCTAAGACCATGGATTGCAAAAAAAAGAGAAGGTTTGTGGAAAGAGCGGTAAAGGGAACTTAGGGATTTCTTAGGAGGGTTTTGATTTCGTCTTACTACTCAGAAGTTGGGTGAAACTCAATCCCCCATTTTTGCTTTTGTTTTGTCTCAGCTTTGTTTCCCATTCCTTCTGCTGATGGCAGTTAGGAAAGAATACTAGCTTCCATAAAAAGCCATGGTGACTATAATGCCTCCCCCAAAACAACACCAAATAATGCAGTATAGAGGTGCTCATGGTCAAACATAAAAAAAATGTACACATTAAAAAAATGTAAAGAGGCAGAAATTCACATGAACATAAAGCTTGACTGGTGATGCACTAAATGGGAACATGGTAACTGAACAAGTGGTATCTGTTGGACAAGGGGTCTCTGGGACAGAGCTGTGAAATCCAGTGGGTTCCCTAAGGAGAAATGAGGAAAGAGGGTGGATTTGTGGCAGTGCTTTAACTAGAACGTGAAAGCGGAGAGCAGAGCGGTCTTATATCCTTGGTGTTGAGATACCAACAATATCCCTGTTCACCAGGACTTTACAGTTTATGGGGGAGAAACATGAAGGTGATAAACATCACCTTCATTCCCCTCTACGTCCTTCTCTCTTTCTCTCTTTTCCACCAAGTTTGTTGAAGCCTTGTGCTGAAAATAAAAGAAAAGGTATCTAACTGAGGCTGGGAAGGCTTCTGGAGGAGGTGATAGCTTCAAAGAGGAATAATTCAACAGATCATGGATTAAATGGTATGCCACCAAGATAAGTGGAGTTGAAATCAGTGAGACTTCATGGGACTAATGGTGGGGGCAGGACAGGCCCAAGAGGAGGGTCCTCAGCCGCAGCGTCTGGAGGAGTGATAAGGTTCAACACACCATTCGCTACTCTGTGGGCTCAGTCCTGCTCTCATACTCTGTTAAAGTCCTTTTAACATTATCTTATTTCAGTCTGCTACTTCAAAATTCTAATAATAAGAAAAAATGGGGAGGGGATGGATTTTATAGTGAAGACAGGGGATGTCAGAAAGTGATGTGATTAGTGACAGGAGAGCAAGTGGTGGAGCTGGAGAGTTAAGGCTGGGGATCAGGGCCTAAGATGGAAGGTTCAACTTGTTCATAACCTGCCACAAGGGCCATAAACCCAAGACACAGACTAGAGAATCTCCAGCTGTTTCATGGAGAGAGCTGAAGCTATGTCAGAGTTGGCAAAAAATGGTAAGGGGTCTGCTGGCAGAGCTGGTATGTATAGAAGGGGCCGGTGAACTCGGGGCAGGTACCAAGCCTGTAGCTGTCCCTTGAGCCTGTTTGTTATCTAGGGGAGTCATTCAGTTGGAACGAGCCCTTTCCAGCTTCTAGTCCAACCCCATCTAAAGCAGAAGAGCTAACAGCTGTGTGACTTGAAGAAGTTCACCAAGTAGCTGGCTGGGCTGAGTGCAGTGCTGGGTTAAGACCTGGACTTTGGAGACCCACAGAACTGGGCGCAGTCCTGGCAGCTGCCTTCCAGCTGTGTGTGGCTTTGTGTTAAGTATGTCATCTCCTCATCTATAAAACTAGTATATTAAATCAGATCATGTATACAAACTATTCATTCATGAGAGTTGTTTATGAAGTATAAGTTCTCTTTTTGCTTTATTTATTCTAGAAATAGGTATACAGATTTACCTACTACTTGCCAGGTACTATTGTAGACACTGGAGAAAAGAAAGCAGACAAAAAATAACCACCCTGGTAGTACTGATCTTAGCTTAGATTTCTGGCTGGAAGCTCTTTCTTCCACTCCCTTTTTTATGCACCTTGCGGTTCCTTCTCATGAGACCAAAGATTACTCATACATAAAATTATGCCTGTGTGTGAACTCTGGACATGTTTGGGACAGAAGTAGGGTCTGGCTTATGAATCAGAAAGGACATGACAGGGGCTAGCCTTTAAGAAGAGAAGTTTGATTAAACTACCCCTCCTTGGTCTGCTCCATGGACCCTGCCTCCTTTCTCTTGCCGGGAGTGGACCCTCTGTGCTCCATTCTAAGGTCCAACGACCATCAACTCAAGCACACGAACCTCATCCCTCTCACCTATCCATGGGTATTGCTCTGGCAATTGTCTCTTTTCTCAGCTCTATTGCCATTTCCTCCTATCTCTATTGGATTATTCCCATCAATACCCCAATGTGCTACAATATCGCCCACCTTAAACTCTCTGTGGCTCTGTTCAGGTACCAGCACATTTTCGTGCTCCTTTCTATAGGACTGCTCCTCTCAAGGATGCCTGCACCTGCTTTCCCCAGTTCCTACATTGGCTCTTAGACCCACCCCAATCAGGCCTTTGCCTTGACATTCCACTAAAAGAGCTCTTGTCGAGGTCAGTGGTCTCCATGATTAAATCCGATAGGTCGTCTTTAATGTTACTGACCTAGCAGCAGCATCTGACACAACTCATCACTCCTTGAAATACTTTTCACTCAGCTTCTAGACACTGTTCTCTGTTGGTTTTCCTTCTCCTTCTCTAGCTGTGCTTTCTTAGTCTCCTTTGCTAGTTCAAGATTTTAGTCACTGACAACCCTAGAGTTCAGCACTCAGACCTCTTCCTCATATTCTCTCTCTCTGCCTACCTGATCTTCCATCGCCCAAGCTTGAAATGGCCATTTCTGTATTGAGTACTGCCACACTCATATCTCCAGCTGAAATAACTCTCTGAACTTCAGCCTCCCTATCTCCCCTTGAGTATCTAAAAGGAATTCAAACTCCACATGTCTAAAATTGCAACTTTTATTTCCCTCCAAGACCATTCTGGAACTCTTCCTCCACCCCAGGAAATAACAATTCTTTCCTCCAACTACCCACAACAAAAATTATGACATTCTCCTCGATTTTACATTCTCTTACAACCATCTCCAAACCATCAGCCCATGCTTCTACCTCCTCCTTCAAAACCTATCCCAAACCTGCCTTTACTGCTGCCCTCTGGTTCAGGCCACCATTATCTCTGCATGAATTTTTTTTCGAGAATACTCACAACTGGTCTTCCTACTCCCACTCTTAGCCACCCTCCCCAGCCTGTTCTGTCTCCCTCTCAGCAGCTGGAGGAATCCTTGTAGGACCTAAGTCAGTTTATGTCTCTCTCCTGCTCAAATTCCTCCAGAGACTTCCCTTCACATGCTAAGGACACACAGGAGTCCTTACAATGCCCTTACATAGATTTCTGCTGCCCCTACTACTTCTCTGACCTCATGCCCACCACTGTCCTCTCGCCCTCATCTGATTATTACCTATTACATTTAGTATCATCAGACATATTCTGTATTGATACATTTAATTGTGTATATAAACACTTCCTGGGAACAGCAACTGTGGTCTGGTCACTTGTGGTATGTCCCCATTGCCTAGAACAGCACTGAGTGGCAAGTTGTTGACAGTGTCAACACAATAGATACAGACAAGCTTAATGAGTGAATTAAATCTCTCCCACTTAAAAAAAATACTTTAACTTCTGTGTGGTGGCAACAGAGAGGAACCTGAGTTCATCTCACAACCTGAAATTTACAATTTCTCCACTTCCCCACCCCAGCCACTCAACCTCCCCATGCACTTAGTTCTGCTGAATGGAAGACACAAAGAATGGAAGGAAGGGGAAATGGGCATCCTTTAAGAGGAGCAACAGTTTGACTGGAAAACTAAATTGGCTTCCAAAGCACTTCTTAAATTTGTCCCCTCTCCTCCTTCCAGAGGGCTTCCCTGATAGCTCAGTTGGTAAAGAATCTGCCTGCAATGCAGGAAACCCTGGTTCAATTTCTGGGTTGGAAGGATCCACTGGAGAAGGGATAGGCTACCCACTCCAGTATTCTTGGACTTCCCTTGTGGCTCAGCTGGTAAAGAATCCACCTGCAATGCAGGAGACCTCGGTTTGATCCCCCCTCTAGGCTCAGGCACCCACCACCCTTCAGCTGATGACTCCCCTAACTGGGAGACCAGCCTCTAATCTTCTGCTCTTCCAAATCCACCCTCCATGAAGCTGCCAAAGAGCATCTAAAATGGAAATCTGTGTCCTCCCTTTGGCTGGCAATTTTCATCAAGCACACTGCCATCCTCAGGTATACAATACTGGCTACTTCAATGTTAATGAGATTAGACATCCACAAACTTCTTAGCTAATTTCGTTTTCAAGTTAAAATGGTTCCCTCTTCTTTTTCTTCTTTCTTCCATTTACCTTCACAAGTTCTCAAGATTGTACTCTTTCTTCAACAGTATTCTCATCATCGAAGTGAATTGAGAAAAGAAGCATGACCTTTGACTTAAAGCTATGAGTATCATTTGTAACCATATCTAGGTGTTTATGAAAATAGTATATTGCCCCAAACCAGAAACAGCCAGCAAAAAGGCAGGGAGGCAGGATGGATGGTTTCTGTACAGGAACCATGTGCCAGAAACTCTCAAGTTGGCAGTATTTTCTAGTTGAAGAAACCAAGGTTCAGAGATTAAGTAAGTTTCTTGCCCAAAGCCTTAGGCTTCACTCTAAATTTCCTGCTGTTTCCACTATAAGAAATACTACAAAGTTAATACAAATATATGAAAATATGTGCACACAAGGTTGAATGAAAAAGAAACACCAAGCAGTATTTGCACAGATATGCTGCTATGTAAGGTGGTTATATGTATACAGACAAGGAAGGAGCTCAGATGGAAACAGTCACTCTTGATTTTATTGAACCATGTGTCCTCCAAATTGTCCCAGTGCTTAGCAATGAGATAGCCATTAGTTGAGAAACGTATTGAGAAATGTATTGAGGAAACAAGCTCAGGAAAAGGTGCTCAGCGGTGTGTATGCTTCTTGGACTTAGCAAAAGGGAGAGAATTTTGTAAACAGCAGTTGGTTTTCTGGAGGAGGAGAAGAAAGTGGCAAAGTTGAGGGAGATATTAGAGAGGAGGAAGATGAACAGAAAAGATTCCTCCCAGACAGTCTGGCTTGACACAGGGTCTCTCTATCCAGCAAAGAGTATTCTCACTTCCTAGAAATTGACAGGAAAAGTGCTGGCCAAGTAAGTTTCAAGTTTCTTTAGGGTATTAGCTAACAAGCAGGATGCTGGGACTGATCTTGGCACAGATGAGTGGAAAAGTCACTGGGCTGGAAATCAGAAGACCAGGGTCCTTGGTCCTGATTTGGCTGCCAACAAGCTTTATTTCTATGTAACCTTGGAGAGGTCACTCACCCTCGTTTGTCCTAAGTTATTCTATTTGTATAATATAGAAGTTGAGCCATCTGATATGCTGTTTCCAATTCTAACCTTTTAAGGCTATTCTAGTCTAAGCTCTCATCATGTCCCATCAAGATGACTGCAGTAACCTCCTAATGTGTTTCTTGACCTCCATTCTTGACCCTGTAAATTGATCTTTCACACCACTGCAGAATGAGCTACCTGATAGCTAGATCAGATCATCTCTTTCTTACAACTACAGTCACTCTCCACTGCATAAAGTTCCCTGGTGACAGTCCATTAATGTGTTAATAGCATATTAATAGAGTTCATACGACCCCTGAATGTCCAACCCATCCACCTCTCTAGTCCATCTCTTGTCATTGCCCTCCTCAAACCCCAGGCCCTGGTAATAAAGAACAGCTTGTAATTTCTGAAGGGGCTTCCTAGGTGGCTTAGTGGTAAAGAATCTGCCTGCCAAGGTAGGAGATGCAAGAGACTCGGGTTTGATCCCTGGGTCAGGAAGATCCCCTGGAGGAGGAAATGGCAACCCACTGTAGTATTCTTGCTTGGAAAATCCCATGAACAGAGGAGCCTGATGGGCTACAGTTCATGGGATCTTAAAGAGTTGGACACAGCTTAGTGACTGAGCACAACAACAATAACATACTTTCTGAACACACCACACTATTAGTGACATTCGTACCTTGGCTGTTTCCTTCCAAGAAATGCGTGCTTACCTTTCTCCACCTGGCTCACTGTCCTTCATCCTTTCAGTTCTAGTTCAGGCTTAGCTCTTTTAAGATGCTTTCCTGAAACCCATTGATTAGTCCATGAGCAGATTTGCTCTCTCCCACCTCCTGCACTTAACATTACACTATGATTCTTTGTTTTGAGCTGTGTGTTCCTCTACCAGGCAGAATGCTCTTGAAGTGCAGTGGCTGTTCTTATTTTTCTTTATGGTCTTGGAGTGAGATCCCCAACCTCACTCCTAGCTGATCCCAGTCCATTTAACCTGGTTCGCAGTAGGCGCCCAATAAATGTTTACGGAATTGCATGCTATGCTTCCTAGCTGTGGCTACAAAGACTTCCTTCAGCCTGCAACACCAGCAGCCTTCAGCAAGCCCTCCTTGGAACACAAGCCCAAAGGTGGACCACGGCAGGTTTCATCCCTATTTCTTAAGTGCTCTTAGTCAACTCCCCCAGAGTCCCGCCACCCCAAATTTGTGAGCTTCAGAGTTGGCAGGTCAAAGGCAGCCTCAGCATTCCCCACTCCCTCCCACCTTGTTTTCTCTAAGCAGAAACAAAAAGCCGTCCAAGTGCCAGAGATCCAGGTTGCTGTTCCACAGGACTTGCAGGACAGCATTATATCTGACTCCATGAGGGTATTATTTTAAGCATTACTAAACACCCCTAACCTATCAACTCCTGGCTTTGTAGTCATTTCCAGTTGGAATGTCTTTAGGCTGAAAAAAGACAGGTTTGTGAGAAGACATAAACATCTTTGGTGAGAGGTGACATATGTTTTCTCCTAGTGAAAGCAAGCCACTCCCGTAGACTCTGCAGTTTTTTGGACACTGCATAAAATATGTCTCTTAGGCAATTAATTTCCTGGCAGGCTTTGAGTGAAGCAATTACTCCATGTTTTTCTTTGTCATTGTTCGAAAGTTTAACAGTGCATCTATCTCCTTTATTCATGTCTGGAAGGCCAAAGACTACCTTGAAACCTCTGCGGCAAATGTATGTAAAAACACTTAGTGTTCACACGTTTGATTTAAATATTGACAAATTTTTTCATTAGTACATTAAACCCTCAGCTTTATTCATCTTAAATGCTTTCCAGGAGAGTGACTCCCCCATTAGCACGACTCCTAGTAACTCAATACAAACTTTGTAAGCGGGCTAACCACGGAACCTGGTAGTCTATTGTGCTCCTATTCTGCGGTGAGGCAGCTGTAACTGGTTATGAACCAGTGCTGGAAATAGTGTTTGGAGCTTTCTTGGCAGATTTCTTACATCGTTATTCAATATGAACTGCAAATCATATGCTCGTAGTTATGAAAATGTCAGGAAACTCCTAGTGTTCATGCTTTGTTTGACAAAGCTATTTTCGAGTCCTTTTGGAAGGCAGGGGCATCGAGCATTTGGGATGGAGAGGGAACAAGCGGCCCTGCCCCCACCTTCCCAGCAGTATTTGAGAAGTTGGTAATTCAGTGCTAGATGACAAGAGCTCAACTCTGCACTGAGAGACGGCCGTTTCGCAGAGTCTCAATTAGTCCAGGATGTGTGTCAGGGCTACTAGAGGTCTGAAAGGAAATGCAAGAAACTTGTTCACTTCTTGCTCAGTTTGGATCAACTGAGGAGCTTCAGATCAGGGTCAGCAAGTGTTTGACTCTTACTCATAGAGGCAGTGGAGCAATGCCCAGGGGACAGGAAGAGGAACAGAGAGCCTAGAGAGAAGGGACAGAGTGAGAGGGAAGGAAAGTCAAGGGTTTGGCAGAGAGAGGGAGGGAGAGAAAAGGGCAGGGGAGAGGACAAAAAGGAAATGTGAAAGAAATGCAAAATAGGAGATTAATATCACATCTCACACAAGGAACTACATTCTTAAGACCTTTCAACACAGAGAATAACTTCAGAGTCTTACCACATTCTTGTAAGATATGTAAGGGTACTCTTGATTTGAAAAAGCAAAGATTGTTGTGGAAATTTTGAAAAATAGAAGCACAAAGAAGAAAACTTAAATCACCAGACATCCAGGACCCACAGAAAATCACTCTTAACAAATATCTTTTATGCATACATATAGACACAGAAATGAATTCTTTTTAAAATGTGGAATTACATGAGACATAATTTCTTCTTTTGAATGGAATATGTATTTTCCTCATCATTATTCTTCTAAAATTGGTTTGTAGTGGTTGCAGTGAAACATTTTGGTTGTATCCAACTATTTGTTATTTACAAAAATGTTGAGGTGAATATCCTTGTGTATGGATCTTTATACACATCTATGATTATTTCCTAGGCTAAAAACAATGAGTGGAATTATTTTCTAGGTCGAAGGTATGCAGATCTTTTAGCTTTTTTACGTATATTTCCAAATAGTCCTCTATCATCTTGAGGTCATTTGATTCCTTATTTAAAGATGAAGAAAGGAAGGAAGGGATAGTAAACGATGCAGGTAAGCTTGAATTCAAGTATCCTAGTCCCTGATATATGCTCTTGGACTCTATAGGCTCCAAGCTGCACTGTCTCTCAGCTATGATGATGGATAATCAGCAGTAGTTCTAACGATTATTTCTACCATCAGTGTAGGACAGGGTCTATTTCTCTGCACTCGCTGCTAACAAGTACCTGCTAAGGTACCTACTAGGTATTATCCCTTTTTAAGCTCATATCTCATTTTTTATCCATAGTGAAGTTAAACATCCTTTTCATGTGCTTGCATGTTTGTGAAACATTTGTATTAGTTATGTAAACAATTTGCACATTTTATGCATCCTCTCTGTCTATTCTACTGTTGGTATCATTATTCTTATTAGATGAGGAGACTGAGGTTTTGAGAGACTGAACTACTTGTTCAAGATCATATAGTTAAGTGGCAAATTTGTGTTTTTAAGTTGGTTTCATGTCATGCCAGGCACAGTGTTCTTTTATAAATTCCAAGGATAATAATGTCATAAATCCAACAGAGGAAAACCAAATCCTCTGAATACCGCAGTAAATAAAATCAAGAAAATCCACAATAGTACAGGGAGGTGTAGAGCCCCTCAAGAGAAGTAGTGAATGTCTCTCTGGGCTTTAATTATAGCCACTGAATTGTGTGCTTAGAATATCTGCAGAGACATAGCAACAGCCTAAGAACCATGTTTATAATGTGCTTTATTTGGGTGAGCTCTTCCTTCTAGATTGGCAGACTTAATAAACCTGTAGGGAGAAATGTGAGGAGAGATGCTGAGGAAGGTGGTGGTGAGAGAAGGTGGTTCATATGGTGTATATGGGGATGGTGTATTGGCTGATGGTCTATTTCACTGGTCAGAGAGGGAGGGAAGGTAGCTACCAAAAAAGCTGATTGATGGTAAGGGCACTTAGGATTAGGAGTGCGCTCTCTGAAATGAGGGAGGTGCCGTCTTGCTTTCCTCTCTACTGCTCTCAGTTCACTTGGAGTTATCAGGCCTTACTCTGAACACCAGAGTTCAAAAGGGCTCTACATTGGTGAACAGAACTAAAATCATGTCATAAGACCAGTGGCTTAAGGGGCTAGACAACAGGGAAGCCTGAGAGGAGAAGACTTGAGGGAACATGACAACATTCTTCAGGTTCATCAAACACACTCTGCATCCTTTCTTAGACACGTGTGTTCTTCATCTTCCCTCCTCATTGCCTCATCTCCACCATCCTGGCACATGGTGCTCAGTCAGAGAACGTGTTTATTGACAGCCTACCGGGCGCCAGGCACCGTTCCCACCCCTGGGGGTCCAGCAGTGGGCAGAGCCCAGACCTTAAAGGAGCATATCTCCTCAGGGTATCCAGTACAGGCCTGCTGAGGATGGGCAGACACATAGATGAATGAGTCAGAGATTGTACTCATCAGAATGGAGAGCAGAGGAGGAATATTTGCACTGAGATGGTAAACGAATGATGATCTCTGAAGTGGCTGAAGACAACCAGGAACTTCCAGCGCCCTCAGAACTGAAGTCAGCGGTCTGAGAAGTAAAGGCCAACTAGTTCCCTCTTCTCCCTTCTTCCTCACATCACTAAATCTCATCTCCAATTAAAGATCCACCCAGGTAAACCATGTTGATGGTCCCCTGCTGCTTTTAGGATAAAGTGCAGATTCCTCAACCAGGTGCATAAGTTGTCTCACACACGGGAGCCCGTCTCTCTTTCTAGGCTTATCTTCTGCCATTCTGACAGAAAGAAGAGAATCAGATAGAAAAGTCCTGCTCGAGAGCAGCTAAGTGCACGCTACGGGATGCCCAGGAAAGCAGCCTTCAGTGAACGTTATTCATCCAACCAGCATCAGCTCAGCACCTGGCCGGCCAGGGTGTGACAGCAGATGTAGGTTCTAGTGCTCAAGGAGCCCACAGTTTAAAGAGGAGCCAACTGTGGGCGATGTCATACGGACTACTACCTGGCAGGGAGAAAATGTCAGGTGAGGAGGCAGCAGTAGCTCTATTCATTCACTCCACAGATACCCAGTTGTCTGCTACGTGCCCACAACTATTCTAGGTATCAGGGCTCAGTGGTGAACCAAGCACAGGGCAGGGGAGCAGCCTGCTTGGTGCAGCCAATACGGGGTTAAGGGTCTGTGGAGAATTTTCAAACAATCATAAAACCAACTCTCAATTTACTCTGCTGTTATTGCACACTGTGCTTGTGATTCAAACAATGACATATAAAATATTTCTCTCCACTGGGGAGGTGCTCCCACTGTCCTGCCCGTCGTAGAGCACTGCTGCAGCTACAGCAGTAAACGAAACCTCCCCCACCCCCTGCCCTCACGAAGCTGGCACTCCACTGGGGGAGGGTGGTGGCTCGTCCCTCCTGCAGCAGTAGAGCTGCCACGCCAGCTGGCCACTGGCTCGCCGAGCAGGAGACCTCAGCTAGAGGTGGTGTGAGACTACGCTCTGGCCGAAGGGATGCGAGCAGAGGTGAAGTGTACTAGCTCTGCATCAGGCTCTGAAGGAAGAAAGAAGTGACATGGGGCAGGGGGTGAGGACAGAAGGAAAGAAGGAAGAAGGGAAGGAAGGGAGGGAGAGGGAGGAAGAGAGGCATGAAGAAGGGAGGAAGAGAGGGCTGAGTCTTTACAGAATAAAAGAAAAAATGTGCTCCTGACCAGCATGTGACTGTGAAGATGCTGAGGAAGCCATCTAGGACAAGATGGATGCCACAGCTTGGGGCAGGCAGAGGAGCAATATAGGGGCTCAGGGTGAGCGTGGGGAACAGAGCTCCCCTTTTAGCTCTGAGCAGCCACCTTGGGACTGAGGAGAAATCAATTTCTGTCTTGTTTAAGCCACTGTATCTTTATCCACCTTTCTTTCTTCCTTACTTCCTTTGTTTCTTCTCATTTATTACACCAACCTAGACTGTAGTGGCTCAGAGGTTAAAGCGTCTGCCTGCAATGCAGGAGACTTGGGTTCGATCCCTGGGTCGGGAAGATCCCTGGAGAAGGAAATGGCAACCCACTCCAGTATTCTTGCCTGGAGAATCCCATGGATGGAGGAGCCTGGAGGGCTACAGTCCACAGGGTTGCAAAGAGTCGGACACGACTGAGCAAATTCAACCATTCAGCCAGACTGTATACTAACTACCACTGAGAGATACTATCGACAAAGAAAGGAAATACAGTTTGTCCAGTGATAACTTGTATGCAGAAAAATAAATCAGGGGTAGGAGAAAGTAAGGGCTGGCAGGGGGGAGAGGCTGCAATGTCTGTGTTGGGGTTAGATGCGTCCCAAGTCCCATGATCCAATACAATTGTCACTAGCCACTGGCACTTGAGTATGGCCAGCTGAAACATGTAAAATACACTCTGGGTTTCAAAGACTTACTACAAAAAATACATGTAAAATAACTCATTAATATTTTCATATTAATTACATGTTGAATGATAATATTTTAGCTCTACTGGGCTAAATAAAGCATATTGCTAAAATAATATGTTAAAATGTAAACATTAAAATTCATTTCACTGTTCTTACTTTTTAAAATGCAGCTCCTAGAAAATTTAAAATTACACATGTGGTTGGTGTCTGTGGCTCACATGGTACTTCTGCCTAATGGTGCTGCTTTACTTTCCCACTAGGTACTTCTCATGATCCTCCCACCAGTTCTCCCCTAAGCCTTCTGACTCCACTCTGTCACTGCCTCCCAGCTTTCCAGGGTCCTGGTCACAGGGGAGAGTCCTGATCTTTCGGTATTAGGATTTATCAAGAATTAGATGATTATTCAGTTGACTCTTTTAAGACCCAGGAAAGAGGCCCCTACATGTATGCAGAATACATACCTGCCTCACTGGAGAGCAGCTGAGAAGGACCAAAGGCTTGTTGCCTCTCAAAAAACACATGTGTGCATGCTAAGTCACTTTAGTCGTGTCCCACATGTGCGACCCTATGGACTGCAGCCTGCCAGGCTCCTCTGTCCATAGATTCTTCAGGCAAAAATATAGGAGTGGGTTGCCATGTCCCCCTCCAGGGGATCTTCCCGACCCAGGGATCAAACCTGTCTCTTATGTCTACCTGCATTGGCAGGAGCGTTCTTTACCACTAGTGCCACCTGGGAAGCCCCTCAAAAAACACCCTTTTCCAACTGAACCACCACAATACACAAACTTCCCTCATGGAAGGTTTGCCTTTAAGTTCAAAGCGTTTGCTTCTAGAAGGCCCTTGCTAAAGAAAGCTGCATTCAAAAAACTTGAATGCCATCATATCCGAGGGCAAAGGCTTTGGAGTCAGATGAACTAGGTTCACAACCTAGTTCTTCCCTTCTGCAGCCGAGCAGCCTTTGAATAACTACTGAGCCGTTTCATGCATCCGCTTAATCTCCAGAGTCAGGATACCATTCCCCACACCTCACACCATGGTTTCGCCTCTAACACACGTGCCGTGGATTGAGGCCAACTCATGGACGATAGACCCCAGGCCTCCACCCATCCCTTTTAAGAAGCTGTTCAGAATTAGGAAGAAGGATTAAAAAAACCAAAAAGCATGACTACAGGGGTATGAATCACCTTTGCTTCACTGCCTCATGGAAAAGTTCTGCCAACAGGGAGAGGGCTGGGAAAGGCAGTAAAAGGAGAACCACTTTCTCATTGAATGCACACGATAAAAGTCAAAATTCCCTTCATACACGTACAGTGTTCTACCTGGAGCTAAGGGGTCAGGACTATGCATGAAAAAATTAATTGAAGCAGTTCTTCATGAAGGAAGAAAAACAAGGCATCTTGGTGCATCCTGGGTGAAATGTCCTTTTCACACTGGCCCTCGGGTTACCTCAGCCAGAGATGGCCTGTCAAGGTGATGCTGGCTGACGCACGATGAAGTGTTTCATTAACACTGTCAAGGCATCACAGCATTTACAGGTCCAAATGCTGCACCTTCATGTGTTGCTCACACATAAATCCAACCTTATTCACAGAGCGGGGAGCCATTGAAATACCAGCAGCTTTCTGCCCAGAGTCACATAGGGGAGGAAGTGTTTGATGCTCACTCTCCCTGCAAAGTGCTGGGAGCTGGGTATTGTTAGCCCAAATTCTCTGAGGTTTAAAGAGGCTTCTCAATGTTTCTCTGATCCAGCAAGTGTCAGATGAGAGCTAGAATCAGTTTCAACTAATTATTTTTTAAAATATTTATTTATTTGGCTACTCTGGGTCATAGTTGCAGCATGTGGTATGTAGTTCCCTGATACCAGGAATTGAACCTGGGCCCCCTGCATAGGGAACGAGGAGTCTTAGTCACCAGACCACCAGGGAAGTCTCAGCTCCAGCTAATTCTTAACCTAGTTGCCATGTTCTACCAAAACAGAAAGCACAGAAGCATGATGTTGACTCATTATGCAATATTAAATCAGACGGAATTTTACTTTGAATGTTTTAATCATTTTTATCAAGAAAAATGCTAGGAAACCAATCTCTCTGGCTAGGACACAGACCTAAATATGCTGATGATTGGAAAAGCCTTGCAAAGGATTTGTGCATAGCACAGCTTAGGTGATATTCTGCAAAGAGTATGGAGGATGGAGGAAGGCAAACCTTTGAGCCTCCTCTAGTGATGTGGGGGCATTTTGAAAGCCTCTTGGAGTCTCACTTTGCTTATTAATGAAATGGGAAGCCTTACCGAAACCGCCTTCCTCCCCACCACCCATGGTCTGGATCTCAGGATTTTTGTATGACAAGGCATGTGAAAATGCTTTTGTGAGCTACAAAACCCTTCCTGAATGTACCAAACTAATCAATGGGTGCAGGGGATGACTTGGTGTGAGAAAAGGGCAAAGATTAGGGAGACTTTCCTTTATTATTTTGGAAAATGTGATTTTTATCATTTCTTCCCTTCCTCATTGGTTTGAGGACAGAAAATTATCCATTTTTAAAATCCAAACCAAATTTTAAATTGAATTTAAATATAACATTGCAAAGTGGATCCTATTTCCAAAGCATTTTCCATTCATCCTCTCGTTTGATTCTGAAGGTCACTCTATGAGGTGGATATTTAAAGATGAGGCATATGAGATTGAAGAGATTGAGTAGCTTCTGTCTGACCCTTGGCTACTAATTGGAAAGATGGGGACTTGATACCAAGTCGGTTGATGCCAAATCTAATGTCCTTTCCTCTTCATTCAGTTTCCTCTGAGCCCAAATTCCATTCTACCATCTCCTTCTATTCTCTGCCAAATATGTTTAGCAGAATATAATTTAACATCACTGATGAATCACTCATCTTCTTAGTTAATCAGGTGTCAGGTGAGGAGAATATTTACTTTCCAGCACTGTCCTTTATCTCAGAGAGTTCAAAAGACATGGCCTCTACTCTCAGGGAGCATGTAATCTTTCTAAACAGATAAGATATCAAATGTTGAAACAACTAGAGAGACAAGTGTGTTAAATCATATAGTACAGAACCTCGGTGTAATAGATTTAGTGCAGGAAAATGCCACAGGAAGCTGGGTGGTCAGGGAAGGCTTCTTAGAGGTGGTGCAACTTGAGTTTCCTCTAAAAGTCATGGCAGAACAGAGACCAGAGGCCAGATCCTGAGTCGTGGCCAAGTATTCTTCTTACTATGGAGATTGGCATGAAAAGGAAGAGTAGATCGTACTTTTTCTTTATATCTTACATTTAAAAGATATCTTACATTTAAATACACTCATGTGTTACTCGGTTGGGGGACATACACATGGCAAGCAGATAGTTTATCTGTAAATGTTTGTCATGTAAGAGGTTGATTTATATGTTAGTCAAAATCACTGTCACAGTATCAGTAAAATCAATTGACAGCAGTGCTCAAAATGACATACTGCTTTTGTGAAAGAGCTATACTCTCCGAGGTAATACTCATAAAAGAAAAAAAAAGGCATTCTTTCATGTGGCTTTCTCAAAAACGCAGCCTGGCAATCTAAAAGCCCATGCTGTAAAGCTGCCCTCTTTGAAACCTCTTTTATATCTACCATGTGCAGATCCACCAGGCATAACATTTAAAAAATTGTGACACAAAACACAAAATGGCTGCACCATCCTTTCAAGTTTGATACAGCCAGTTAAATATTCAGCATCGCTGCTCATAGAAACACTTTTTGATCTGAGGAGATATGAAACCCAGCCATCCCGCAGCTGGAATGTGAAGATTCTGCAGAAGAGCGTGGATTAACTTGAAAGTACAGGGCAAATGGGATGGCCTCGTTTCCTTAGTGACCGAGAGTTCACAAGAAACTCCCTATTTGTTTCAACACATTGTAAATCTGTGTCCCCAATGCCAAACTGTGTCTGGCACAGAATAAGTATGTAAGAAATAAATGTTGAATGAATGAAGAGATGCTTTCTTTGATGATTTTGTACTTTATAGCGCCTTGAGAGTCCTTGTTATAAACATCGTAATGTCAACCACTTGTAGGCACATGGACGGTTCAGCACTTTAGAAAGACGATCTTATTCTCACCATATAACAATCAAAAGAGGCAGATATTACTTCTCTTATTTAATAGACAGGAAACTGAGGCTTAGAGAAATGAAGCAGTTTGGCCAAGCTCACAGCCAGGCCCACATGATACCTAAGTGCATGATGCCAACCTTTGTTTACAAAGCCACTTACCCTTGATGCGTGCATCAGGGTAGGAACAGAAAGAGAGCCAAAGCAGAAAACAAAAGCAATATTATTAAAATCAGCCAACATTTATTAATATCAAGTATATATACTTTGTAAGAGATCATGTTCTGTCTCTTCTAATTATCACTACAACCCTAAGAGGTCAGTTCTATTTATCCTACATATAGATGAGTAATCCCTGGGTTGTGAAGATGCCCTGGAAGAGGGCATGGCAACTCACTACAGTATTCTTGCCTGGAGAATCCCATGGACAGAGGAGCCTGGAGGGCTATGGTCCATGGGGTCACAGAGTCAGATGTGACTGAAGCAAATTAGCTTGCATGCATGCACAGATGAGTAAAACGAGACTATTCACCTAGTAAGTAATGGAGCAAAGTCCCAGATATGAAACCATATGGTACTTAAAATTACTTTTCTTAAAAAAAATTCCCAACCATCTTATTTTTGCCTAATTTACCCCTACTCAACGAAAGTTGGACCGTAACAAAATAAAAGGCAAACAATTCTTTCTAAAATTTCTTTTTGTTTTTTTGCTGAAATGTTCCTGTGAATGGGGAGTTTATCACCTATCCAATGATGTCTTACTTGTGAAGAGAGG
Organism: Bos taurus; assembly: GCF_002263795.3. NCBI lineage: Eukaryota > Metazoa > Chordata > Mammalia > Artiodactyla > Bovidae > Bos > Bos taurus. The sequence continues at coordinate 81,403,165 of NC_037330.1, forward strand.
AGATGGATCAAGATAAAGACGGTTCATGGTCCCTGCCAGGAATTCCCAGGGCTGACACTCTGATCCTCTCATCGTTCATCACTTCTCAGTGGGACTGAAAGGCAGTTGATGCCCATTTGAATCTTGTCAATCAGAAAAGGCAACATGCCAGTCTTGTTAATGCCACCTTAAACCACCTCTCAGTTGATCTGTCAGCACTGTTGATAGCCCCGGTCCCTGTTGTACAGCAGAAATGTCTACCTAAGTTTGTCTCTCTCACCTTTTCTTTAAAGGAGCTGCAAGGCCATGGGGCCAGGCTTCCTTTTGGTACTAACCTTCCAAGGAAGCCAGCTTTGTGTTCACACCTGCCGGGGGCACATTTGCTCTCAATGGCTAGGCCCCTCCCCTCTTCAGTCACCCCTCTGGAAACCACTCTCTCTCCTTTTGGTTCTCAGCATTTCACAGGGAATATCCAATAGGTGCACACTGACTAACAAGTGGCCTATTGAGGATCTCTGCTGGTCTGACTCAGCTCTGTGCTAGTCATTTGCAAGTTGAGGACGGCCTCAAGCTGCTAAAACATGGTGACAAATGAGCAAGAAGCAGCTGACATTTCCTAGCACCATCTTCTGTTTCAGTCCTTAGGTTAAGCTTTTCTTCTCTCTCCTTCCAGTAGGTGAGACTCATGTTGGGCCCAAGTTCACAAGTCAGGGTCTTACATGTAGAAAGAATTAAAGGCATGCATGCTAGTTGCTCAGTCATGTTCAACTCTGCGACCCCATGGACTGTAGCTGGCCAGGTTCCTAAAGGCACAGATATGCAATTTCAGGGGAAGAGGAAGAGGATGGATTGGGTTCCCCATGCCAAGAGCTATGCCAAGCACCTTGAAATTTCCCTCTTTGAATCTGCATGTGTTCCCATGAGTCGGAGTGTTACTATCTTCATTTTATAGATGAATGGAGGAGGGTAAGGATGAGGAGAAATTTGTTAAATGTTCAAGCTGGATCTCCAATCCAGATCTGTCTAATTTCAAAACAGAAATCCTTGGATAGTTTTAGCTTCATGCTTTTCTTATTAGAGACTAAATCCTGGAACTCCCCAGGATAACCTGTACTTGGGTCTCCTCTGAAGTATACTCTTAGGAGCTTTATAAATAGGGGTTCTTAAAAGACATATGGAACTTGGGTGTGACATCCCAGGTACCAAGCTGGACACATGTGTGATTGTCTCCAGTGAAAGTTTTCCCCTCAAACTTCTCTTTTCTTTGTCCCTCATTTTCCCTGATGACATGGAGGAGAAAGTCATGATGAGGGGTTGATGTGTCTTCCAATTTAAAATATTAAGACCAGCTTGGAGACTTCCAACATCTTCACCTAGGATCTAGGTAAGATCCCAGAGCAGTACACAGGCAGGTTCTTTACCACTAGCACCACCTGGGAAGCCCTAGCATCACCACACTGACCTTTAATTTCTTTATCTGTAAAACGGGGCTGGTGACTCAACCACCTACCTTTTTAGTATACTGTGGAATTTCAGAAAGGTATATGTGGAAGCCCTCTGTCAACTGCAAAGGGCTAGATCCACTTTTACTAACAGATTCATTCTTTCAGTAAATATTAAGTATTTCTTCGTGAAAAGCACATTATCAGGCTATTTGGTGGATACAAATGAATAAAATACGATTTCTGTCCTTAAAGTATGTACAGTGTTGAAAATAAAATATGTATATGTGAATAACTATAACACAATGTAGTATAAAAAATATTCACCAGAATAAAGAGAAACATAAGATGCTATAGCAGAGTAAGCAAGGGGGCTTTAGGGAAAGGGAAGAAGCCAGCATACTTAAGAGCAATCTGGGAGATAAAATCTATGAAACTTGACAACTGTCTTATTAAATTATGCATTCTTTCATCCACTAAACGTTTAGCAGAGGCTTATTATGTGCTGGTTACCATGTAAGTTATTAATACTAGGCCAGCAAGGGAATATTTCATGCAAAGATGGGCTCAATAAAGGACAGAAATGGTATGGACCTAACAGAAGCAGAGGATATTAAGAAGAGGTGGAAAGAATACACAGAAGAACTGTATAAAAAAGATATTTACAACCAAGATAATCATAATGGTGTGATCACTCACCTAGAGCCAGACATCCTGGAATGTGAAGGCAAGTGGGCCTTAGGAAGCATAACTACGAACAAAGCTAGTGGAGGTGATGGAATTCCAGTTGAGCTATTTCAAATCCTGAAAAATAATGCTGTGAAAGTGTTGCACTCAATATGCCAGCAAATGTGGAAAACTCAGCAGTGGCCACAGGACTGGAAAAGGTTGTTTTCACTCCAATCCCAAAGAAAGGCAATGCCAAAGAATGCTCAAACTGCCGCACGATTGCACTCATCTCACATGCTAGTAAAGGGATGCTCAAAATTCTCCAAGCCAGGCTTCAGCAATATGTGAACCGTGAACTTCCAGATGTTTAAGCTGGATTTAGAAAAGGCAGAGGAACCAGAGATCAAATTACCAACATCAGCTGGATCATCAAAAAAGCAAGAGAGTTCCAGAAAAACATCTATTTCTGCTTTATTGACTATGCCAAAGACTTTTTGTGAATCACAATAAACTGTGGAAAATTCTGAAAGTTATGGGAATACCAGACCACCTGACCTGCCTCTTGAGAAATCTGTATGCAGGTCAGGAAGCAACAGTTAGAACTGGACATGGAACAACAGACTGGTTCCAAATAGGAAAAGGAGTACGTCATGGCTGTATATTGTCACCCTGCTTATTTAACTTATATGCAGAGTACATCGTGAGAAACGCTGGGCTGGAGGAAGCACAAGCTGGAATCAAGATTGCCAGGAGAAATATCAATAACCTCAGATAAGCAGATGACACCACCCTTATGGCAGAAAGTGAAGAGGAATTAAAAAGCCTCTTGATGAAGAAAGAGGAGAGTGAAATTTTGGCTTAAAGCTCAACATTCAGAAAACTAAGATCATGGCATCCGGTCCCATCACTTCATGGCAAATAGATGGAGAAACAGTGGAAACAGTGACTTTATTTTTATTAAAAAAAAAAAATACGCAAAGGCTGACTTTATTTTTTTGGGCTCCAAAATCACTGCAGATGGTGATTGCAGCCATGAAATTAAAAGATGCTTACTCCTTGGAAGGAAAGTTATGACCAACCTAGGCAGCATATTAAAAAGCAGAGACATTACTTTGCCAACAAAGGTCCGTCTAGTCAAGGCTATGGTTTTTCCAGTAGTCATGTATGGATGTGAGAGTTGGACTGTGAAGAAAGCTGAGTGCCGAAGAATTGATGCTTTTGAACTGTGGTGTTGGAGAAGACTCTTGAGAGTCCCTTGGACTGCAAGGAGATCCAACCAGTCCATCCTCCAAGCAAATCAGTCCTGGGTGTTCATTGGAAGGAGTGATGTTGAAGCTGAAACTCCAATACTTTGGCCACCTGATGCGAAGAGCTGACTCATTTGAAAAGACCCTGATGCTGGGAAAGATTGAGGGCAGGAGGAGAAGGGGACAACAGAAGATGAGATGGTTGGATGGCATCACCAACTCAATGAACATGGATTTGGGTAGACTCTGGCAGTTGGTGATGGATGGGGAGGCCTGGCGTGCTGCGGTTCATGGGGTCACAAAGAGTTGGACACAACTGAGTGACTGAGCTGAACTGAATCTACCAAGAAAGACCCATTTCTCAAAAGTTCATGGCTTTGGGACTTCCCCAGCAGACCAGTAAAGACTTTGTGCTTTCACTGCAGGGGGGCACAGGTTCAATTCCTGGTCAGGAACTAAGATCCCACATCCCCTGAGGTGTGGCCAAAAAGGGGGGTGGGGTGGGGAAAGAAAGTTTAAAAAAAAAAAAAAGCTCATGGCCTCTGAATGGAGAAGTCACAGATCGGGCCTCCACCCCACTGCCAAGCTCCTATTCATGCAGGACATTCACTGCTTTGTGATGGAACCCAAGCATCTGGGGTAGAATTCTTGGGAAGGCACATCATGTAAACAACACCATTTTCTGGGACTGTTGTTGCCAAGTTGACCAGGGTTTGGAAACATAAGGACTTTCTATTGATGAGCTTTGGGTAAACCACTGTAAAAAAGGGTTAAAAACCATCACATTTGAGTGGCCTGTTCCTTGTGGAAAAGGAACCCAGATCTAACACATGGTAACAAGGAAACAAAAATAACACAGGAAGATTTTGTTACTTTTAATCATATGTTTTTAGTCCACAGATTTTCTGTTAGAGGGTTCAAAGGATTTGATCAGCTTTTTCCTTCTACGTGGCACCTCATTTGTCACCAGTGTTTTACAGATGGAGGCACAGAAATGTAAAATGACTAGCCCAAAGGTATCATCTCTTACCCACTCCCAGGTCCACCCTGCAATGTGTCACTGTAGGGCCACTGACATGTTGCCATGGCATTGAGAGCATCACCAGCTTACAGAACATCTTCCTAAGGCTTTGAGAGAGACCAGGAGACAGTGGCCAGCATGTTGGGGACCCATGTTCCTGTGTGTTCTTGAGACATGTGTAAAGACTACTAAATCACTTTGCAATCAGTTTAGATTGTGGAAATAGGAATCTGGGGAAGCCAAATTTATTTTCAAGTCAACTGGATTAACACTAAAGTAATTTTCTTCATGTAAACCCAAGTTTAGGGTAATGCATGGGCTAAGTTTGGAGCAGGGGGCCAAGACACAGATTTCCTGAGTTGTAGAGCTCTTGTAGATCTCAGCAGATAACAAAGCTATTGTCTATGCAGAAATGGAAGCATCTTCAAATCCTGTCAGATGGCAGCACTGACAAAAATCACTACCAAATGTATTTTTACACTGATTTGCTTTCTTGAGTCTGGCTCTTAAAAACAAAACATTCTCTTACAGGAATTTAGTAAAAACACAAGAATGCTGCTCTGAAGGAAATCTCTAGGGAATGCCAGGGACTAACAACAGAGGATTTCTGACAGAAGAAAGAGATGAGGATTTGGAACAAGTTTCTGAATGGCATCATTGTCCTTTCTTTTCTTTTTTACCGCTCCGAGTTTCTTAGCACGCATTTTGGAGAAAAGGATTTGGATCAGAAACTCAGAAATTACCTGGACTTACAAAAATATGGTGTGAAAGTATATATATATATATATATATATATATATATATATATATATATATATATAAATGGTTTCAAGTTAAAGGTCTTTATCCCACTTCTCCTAACATATTGTTATCTACTCTTGGCCCCCTCCAATGCTTTGTTGTATTCTGTTTCCAAGATATATAAGCCTTCTGAAGAGCTTGTGAGAGTGCTAAATTTATTTGCTTTCATTTGTCATCTGGTAAAATAAGGGAGCTTAACTCTCAAAAGGAGATGAAAGCATATGTAGCCAATGAGTATGTGATTTTTCATAAGATATCCTTGAACTGTTAATATATTAAGTACCAACTTAGAGATCAAATCAGTCAATCCTAAAGGAAAACAATCCTGAATATTCATTGGAGGGACTGATGCTGAGGCTGAAACTTCAATACTTTGGCCACATGATGCAAAGAGTCAACTCTTTGCATGGGAAAGATTGAGGGCAGGAAGAGAAGGGGATGACAGATGATGAGATGGTTGGACGGCATCACTGACTCAATGGACATGAGTTTGAGCAAGCTCTGGGATATGGTCAAGGGCAGGGAAGTCTGGCTTGCTGCAGTCCATGGGGTCTGCAGTCCGACAAAAGTTGGACACAACTGAACGAATGAACAACAACAACCAACTTAGAAATTAAAAACAAAAATAACCCTTATTAGCTATTCTGTTTTTCAGGCAGGAATCATATAGAATAAAGAGAACAGGAATCACAAGATCTGAGTTCTAATCCCAGCTGTGATACTAGCTGTCTGTCCTTGAGGTGATTTGAAGTTAGACAGATTTGGATTATATTCCTAGCTCTACACCTGACAGAGTGTGTGACCTGGGGGAAGTTACTTGCTGTCTCTGACCTTCACTTTCCTCAGTGTCTAATGGAGGGAGCAGTACTTGCCGCTAGTAGTGTCTCTTCCCAGATTACCATGTATTTACGTACACAAAAATCTGGTTAGAGTTCACAATATATACTGTGGTTGTCTTTTAGAATGGGCATAGGAGGAGAGTGAGCTGCCTTCATGATCTTGGACATTAGAATGATCTACCCACTGATTCTAGTTCTACTTGCTCATTCACTCATTCCACAAATATTTAACTGTTTGTGGATGTTGTCCAGATGGAGAATGGACAGACAGTCCCCGGTGGAGCAGACATGAGCTCCGACGGGAGCCTGGGGAGAACCGAGGGGGGCACATGACCTTGTACTGGGGGCCTCATCGTGGCTTCCCAGAGAAAGTGAGGTCTAAACAGGGCTGAAGGGGGAAAAGCAGGAGTGAGAATACTCCAGGGGTGAAGAACAGAACATGCAGACAGCATTGAGTAAGAAAGCACTAAGAGTCTCAGTTCAGGATTAGTGTAGAGAGAGATTGCTGCTGCTAAGTCACTTCAGTCGTGTCCAACTCTGCATGACCCCATAGACGGCAGCCCACAGGCTCCTCTGTCCCTGGGATTCTCCAGGCAAGAATACTGGAGTGGGTTGCCATTTCCTTCTTCAATGCATGCATCCCTGCTAAATCACTTCAGTTGTGTTTGACTCTGTGTAACCCCATGGGCAGCAGCCCACCAGGCTCCTCTGTCCACGGAATTCTCCAGGCAAGAGTACTGGAGTGGGTTGCTATTTCCTTCTCCACTAGAGAGATTAGGGAGGGGCATTAGGGCTAGAAGAGGCTAGAGTGACAGAGGACAGAGCAAATTAGGAATGGCTTTCTAATTCAAGGAAAGGAGTCTGTACTTTATCCTGAGGGCAAAAGAAAAACATATGAAGACTCTCTAAAAAAACTTTTTTGGCCAGGCTTCACAGCATGTGGGATCTTAGTTCCCCGGCCAGGTATCAAACCCGTGCTCCCTGCAGTGGAATGTGGAGTCTTAACCACTGTACTGCCAGAGCAGTCCCTGCACACACAGGAAGATTTTAAACATGATCATTTTGCAGCTGAGAGTCACTTTAAGCTCTATAGTTCATGGCAACTGGCTTGATCTCCCTTCTCAACCCAAGGGCAACCTATAGAATGCAGGTCTGTAATGATTATGATCCCATAACAGAAGGGAACTAGGTGTCTTGGTATAATATGTCTCAAACATACAAGTGATAAGTAAGTGCTTATAATAATTACTTTCTGTGCTTAAAATTTTACAAAGTCTTCTGAGTCTTTGGCCCTGCCCAGCTCAAAGGCACTAACAATTTGCTCATTGTTGCCCATGTTCTAAATGCCATTCAGAGATATTATTTAGCAGATGGAAACATGTTTCAAGTATGTCCATGTGAGAGATCTGTAGGGTTATCTCTGGTCTGAGTTATATCTGCTTGAAGGCCAGAGTAAGACCTTGGATGTCAAAAGCCCCCAAAGACAACATATTCCTTGCCCATCCCACCCCATCATAGAATGAATGAATGAATGGGAGGGAGGGAGGGAGGAAAGGAATGCCAGCAAGTTCCACAAAGCTCTATTTTCTCCCATGATGACCACTGGAGTATTTTTAAAATATCACATTTTTCCCAATGATTCTCTTTAATGTCCTTGTACTGCCAGTTCCCTAAGGAATTACTTTGTCTATTGGTAAATCTGGGACCAGTGGCAGAGATTCTGGGTGGTAAGAAGTCTCCGTCTTTAGAAATTACTTTCATTCAACACCACGCATCCCCAAAGTTTAAACAGTCTACTCTCCAGTATAGGGTCAGTCTTAGTGACCATTATATGCCTGGGCTCTACTACAGTGCTTAGCACACAGTGGGTGCTGCAAAATATTGATTGTCACCTGAATGGAATATTCTAGTTTATTATATTTCCTAGCAGGAACTGAAAGTTTTGTAGAACGCTTTAGGTTGAATTTTTTTTTCTAAAACGTTTAAGTCTACTTTCTACTTGACTGTCACCTCCTTGAGGACAGGAAATAATGTCTCTTCATCAGTGTTGGGGCCCTTCCTGAACCTCTTATTCCTGCTTTAGCACAATGCATGGCATAAAGGGAAGAATGAAATCTGTCACTCTATCAATAATAGATTTTTCTTCTTGCTTTGGTAACAGTGCCATTGAATGTAACAGAATCATCCTTTGCTAGCTGTGAATCCTATAGAACCTATGACTGTGTTTCTGCATTGGCAGTAAGAATCAGATGTCATGCCAATACCAAATTTATCAACGGTACAACCATAGAACCCTGAATAAAGAAGTTAATCTCTTAGTGACATCATCTTATTATTTTAAGTGGGGATAGTATCTGCTATGCCTGTAAGATATTTTCAATAGCTTGAAGGAAATCCTGTGTGTGAAAATGCAGTATAAGCACTGTGTACAAAGTCATTAACATAGGAAATGGAGCTTAGGACATGAGTCAAAAAGATGTGTAGAGTCCAAACTTGGCCACTGCTCAGAATGTGTGATAACCCTAGATAAGTCACTTATACTCTCTGAACCTCATTTTCTTCACACCTAATTCCAGGTACAGCAGCCTCTTAGGACTTTCAGGACCAAAAGAAATAGAAAGTGTGAAAATACTGTGTAGACTGTAATGTAAGCTGTTTTTGAATCAATATTGCTCCTTGGAGCTGATCTACAGAGAGTAGGAGTTTCGGCTGTCTCTGTCCTGATAAAACTCAGAACAATTCTTGGTGCGGTGTTATTCAGACTGGGTGTCCCTAAGATGTACCTAAGAGGGTAAACTAAAGATGCAGACAGCCAAGAATACCCCTAGAGGTCTGATTCAAAAGGGATCCAGAAATGTGCGTTCTTAACAAGCTACGTGTAGACTTCCCACTAGACATTGAGAGAGATTAGGCTAGGGCTAGAGGAATTCTGCCAAACAGAGTTAAGGAAGAGAGGGACCCTGAGGTTCCTCTAAAGCAGGAGTTAATATCAGAATTAACTGTGGAGCTTCATCCACATTCCTGTGTCTTGGCCTCAGCCTTGGAGAGTCTGATCAGTAGGTCTGGAGTGGGTCCCAGATACCTGAGGCCCTTAAAAAAAATTAATCTCCCCTAGTTCTTCTAGATTTGGATTAGTAGGACTTCTAAACCTGCCTCTTGAGAAATCTGTATGCAGGTCAGGAAGCAACAGTTAGAAGTGGACATGGAACAACAGACTGGTTCCAAATAGGAAAAGCAGTATGTCAAGGCTGTATATTATCACCCTACTTATTTAACTTATATGCAGAGTACATCATGAGAAATGCTGGGCTGGAGGAAGCACAAGCTGGAATCAAGATTGCTGAGAGAAATATCAATAACCTCAGATGTGCAGATGATACCACCCTTATGGCAGAAAGTGAAGAAGAACTAAAGAGCCTCTTGATGAAAGTGAAAGAGGAAAGTGACTTAAAGCTCAACATTCAGAAAACTAAGACCATGGCATCTGGTCCCATCATTTCATGGCAAATAGATGGGGAAACAGTGGAAACAGTGACTGGCTTTATTTTTTTGGGCTTCAAAATCACTGCAGATGGTGATTGCAGCCATGAAATTAAAAGACGCTTACTCCTTGGAAGGAAAGTTATGACCAACCTAGACAGCATATTAAAAAGCAGAGACATTACTTTGCCAACAAAGGTCTGTCTAGTCAAGGCTATGGTTTTTCCAGTGGTCATGTATGGATGTGAGAGTTGGACTGTGAAGAAAGGTGAGCACTGAAGAATTGATGCTTTTGAACTGTGGTGTTGGAGAAGACTCTTGAGAGTCCCTTGGACTGCCAGGAGATCCAACCAGTCCATCCTAAAGGAGATCAGATTGTTCATTGGAAAGACTGATGTTGAAGCTGAAACTCCAATACTTTGGCCACCACATGCAAAGAGCTTACTCACTGAAAAAGACCATGATGTTGGGAAAGATTGAGGGCAGGAGGACAAGGGGATGACAGAGGATGAGATAGTTGGATGGCATCACCGACTCAATGGACATGGGTTTGGGTGGACTCCATGAGTTGGTGATGGACAGGGAGGCCTGGCATGCTCTGGTTCATGGGGTCATAGAGAGTTGGACACGACTGAGCAACTGAACTGAACTGAAACATTATTTTTAACAATTCCCCCAAGGGATACTCAGGATCCTGTAACAGTGACCCATATAACAGAAGCTTGTTGACACTAGTTGCCAAACCACTTCCTCCCATCCTTCTCTGTGCATAAACCCTAGGACACAGGACATCTCTTGGGGACTTCTTCTCCCTGATTCTTGGCTTCAAAACTGTCATTAGTGATCAATGCCACTAATTTCACTAATATTCACTGTTTTGTTTTAAAATGTGTGTGTGTGTGTTTGTGTGTGTATGTGTGTGGTGGGTACAGTGGAGGCTCGTGAAACATAACTTGTCCAGGCTCAGGAGCCCCATAGAAATCCCATTGCTGGCTTCTGCCCACATCACTTGTCTCTTCATCTTAGAAGTGGAGAGCTGCAAATAGGGAGTTATTTGAAATTTTGCTAGTCTGCATTGACCTCATGTTTTGTGATTTAGTACTTACAGCTAAAAAGTGATTCTGTGTGTGTGTGTGTGTGTGTGTGTGTGTGTGCTTGCTCAGTCATGTCCAACTCCTTGCAACCCCATGGACTGCAGGCTGCCAGGCTCCTCTGTCCATGGAATTTTCCAGGCAAGAATACTGGAGAGGATTGACAGAGGATTTTCTGCACCAGGGCATCTTCCCGACACAGGGATCAAACCCGCGTCTCTTGTGTCTCCTGCGTTGGCAGGTGAATTCTTTACCACTGAGCCATGCAGGAAGTCCCCCAAAAGTGATTAAAAAAGAAAAACAGAAAAACAGACACAAAAATGTGACACTCAAGTCAACCCCTCTCCCAATTTATACAACTGTATAATACAATGAAACGTCATTTATTTGCCATTAAAATGATTATGATTTAGCACAACGCCAAATTTTGGCCACCGATGTTGAATATTTATGGCTGGCTCCCTCAGGAAATAGAAGGGGCTACAGAAATGTGCTCTTTCTCTACCCTACCTCCACTTGATGAATGATTATTTTACTTGGTAATATAGTGAGACCAAATTAGCAAATACCTCAGAGGTGAGGCTCAGTACAATTACATTTTTAAATAAGGGTTATTGTAATCAGCTCTAAGTGCAGGGCTTAAAATAGAAATCTAAAAAGCAAACTGATGAAAAAAAATGATACCACTCAAGAACAGTATTTAATTTGCTGGCATTTTGAAATGTGTTTTGAAAATTTATTCACAAAGCCAGATTTTTTTTTAAAGACCTCTTGTTTCCTTATTTAAACTTGGGAAAATACAAAAGTGAAATATAATAGGCACCTTACAAAGATCATCTCAGTGATAAAACTGGAAGAGGAATTGGTTATGATGGCTCCATTGAGACCTGCTGGCACACACAGTGGCTCTCTAATCAACTAAACTAGTTATCAGTGCCCATAACAACTCTCACATCTGTTTAAGCCCTTGACAGAGGGCTTTGTGGTTGAGAGAGCCTAAGCCTTACAACCAGACATCTCAAGTTCAAATGTTGGCTGTGCTGTCTACTCATGGTATGTGCACAAGCAAACTACACAACCTCTCTGTGCTTCAACTCGATTTGTAAAGGTTATTCTAAAAATTAAATGAGGTAATGCATGTAAAGCCCTTAATATAATACCTGGTACGTAACATGCATGTAATAAAGGACTCTTCTGATTATTATTATCATTCTCACACAATCATTTCAACAACCACGTGAGAAAAGTATTATTGTTCCTATTTCAGATGAGAAAACTGAAATTCATTAGATAGCATGATCTGTCAATTGCACGCTCCTTCTCCATGGCAGGAAGGGACTCTGGGAAGATGGACTGATGCAGGGCAAAGCCTTCCAAACTTTTGGCACATGCACAAAAGTGAGAAGCAGAAAAAAATGGCACATCTAGAAAACAATAGAAGACAAAGTGGAACAAAGGACCACAATTCTGCACCAAGAATAGATTATCTAGGAGGGAATAAGACATATGGAACTATGTTGCCTAGCACAGCACTGGGCACAAAAATCTGTGATTTTCTTTTCTGACATATCAGCATCCTCCTTGCAAAGTCCCACCACACATGGTTTTCAGTAGAAATCATAATCATAATAAATTAAAACCTACCTATAGGAAGGCAGCTGGCTAGAGCAGAGATGACTGACCAGAGGAGATGAAACCTGACTCCTGTATTAACTAGTTTTAGGCTCTTGAGCAAGTTGCATCATCCCTCTCAGCCTCAGGTTCTTCATCTACAATATGGAGTTAATAACTCAGAGGATGTTGTAAGGAATGGTAGAAGGATTATATGAGATAATATGGGTAACTAATCCAGGGTTTCTCAACGTCAGTGCTATTGATGCTATGGGCTGGATAATTCTTGCGGGGGGCTGTCCTTTACATTGTAAGAGCTGGCAGCATCCCTTGCCTCCACCCACTAGAGTCCTGCAGCACCCCTCCAGTTGTGATAACCAAAAATGTCTCTAGACATTACCAAATGTCCCCCAGAGGGCAAAATCACCCCTGGTTGAGAACCACCAGCCTAGTCCAGCATCTGGTATATAATAGGTGCTCAATAAATGTGAATTTTCCCCTCCTTTTAGATGAAACCTCATATTTTTTTGGTGAGGTGAGGCCCAACTACTTTGGAATCTGTGTTAATTTAAATAATGGCAGGACCGAAAGTCCATACTTACAGTGTCCATAACAATCCAGAGGACATTGGTTTCACTTGTGAAACCATACTATTTATAAACATTCATGGGAAAGTCATTTACATTCAATTTTTGTACTAAGTACAAACAATTTTAAACATTTACCAAAGCTCAAACCCACATTTACTATCAACTATTTTCAAGCAAATTTAAACTGCTAACTCTACTTCAAAGAACTGAAATGGCAATATTTTTAGAAACAGCTTATTTTCTGACTGTCCTCTAAGGCAGACTAATCTTTCCTTTTAATAAGCAGGTTAATAAGGTTTTGTTTCATGCACATACCCAAAGTGGAAGATATTTTATAATTATCACATTGAGGTTTTCCAAGTTCTTACTGACTTTGAAAGCAAGGAATTCTTTTGCATAGCTAACCTAACATCTTCCTGCCGCCTTTTCAGCCTGTTTTCCATTGTTTAAGCTTCAGCGGAACATGAGACCAGCTGTTTGCGAGAAGAGCTTCATTCTTTTATACCTGGAGATTCTGTCATATCAGGCCTGGGCTAGGACTTCCATAGCTGTCAGTGGTTCTTAACACGGGCCAAGTTTGCACGGCAGGGGACAGACGGCAGTGACTGGAGATATTTTTGAGTTTTATTGCAACTGGGGGCCAAGGGCCTACTGGCATCTAGTGGATAGAGGCCAAAGATACTGATAAACAACCTATAATGCCCAACGTAGCACCCTGGAACAAAGAATTATCCAGCCCCGATGTCAGTAATGTCAAGGTTGAGAAATCCCATTCTTGACCATATCTCTTAGATGATTTTAGCAGATCAAAGTGAAAGTGAAGTTGCTCAGTCATGTCCAACTCTTTGCAACCCCATGAACTATAGCCAACCAGGCTCCTCCATCCATGGGATTTTCCAGGCAAGAATACTGGAGTGGGTTGCCATTTCCTTCTCCAGGGGATCTTCCCGACCCAGGGATCGAACCTGGGTCTCTCACATTGTAGGCAGACGCTTTACTGTCTGAGCCACCAGGGAAGTCCTTTTAGCAGATGAGCAATGAATAAACTGTTAGAAACAAAGTCAATCAAATCCTGCTTGTCTGGCTTTGAGATACATGTTGCCCTCTTCAGGACGCCTTTTCTAGTCTGATATCTGAAGCCCTTCTCTGGACAACCATGGCCTATGTAAGTCCCCCATCAGAGCACTGAGCACAATGCAGGCTGATGGTGGACATGTAATAAACGACAGCTGTGTAAATGCACAGCTATGGGATCCAACAATGGGTCCTTGAGTTCTTGGGGCTCTCGGAGTTCCCCAGACATCCCCTCTGGACACATCTAATGTAAGCTCCGAGGGCCTCGGGGGGCTGCTCCTGGAAGCACGAAGCGGGAGAGGGTGTGAAGGAGCTGGGTGTGCTCATGTCATTCTTCCTTGTCTACACCAGGAGCTGGAGTTTATTTTCCTTCTCCTCCTCACACTGACAGGAATATAGATTTGGTTTCATTTAGCATTTCACTTAATCGTCTGAAATGTAAAAACTGAACAAACAGATCTGATTCCACACTTTCCACGCTCCTTCTTGTGGTGCTGCTAAAGTAGAGCTGTTAAAACAAACAGGAGGAATGTGGGGGTCAGGGTTCTGCTACTTGAAGCCTAGTAGCCATTTATGCCTCAGTCTCATATTTTCCCCCAACCTTGCCCCAGGCCCATGCAGATTCTCAAGGGCAGTGTCTTCTCCTCCTCATTGCCTGGATTTTGGAGGTGCTGCAGTTATTAATGGGCTCCAGTTCTTTTTGTCTAATAACTATACAGCATACAGAAGTTTCCAACGGGCTGATAAAAAGATGACAGCTGTATTCAATCAACTTTAAGATTCTTTGCTACTTTTTGATTAGGCCAAGCATGCTTCTATCAAGAAGCCTTTACACTGGGTGTCTGCTTTGTCTGGAATACACTGCTTGCAAACAGACTAGCAGCTCACTCCTTCATTCATGCATTTGCCCAAAGGTCACCTTATCAGAAAGGCTTTTCCTAGCCAACGTAAATCAGGTAGCCACTCTCGACCACATCACTTATTTCCTCTACTTTCTATTTCTTCTTAAACAGCCATCCCTCCCTGGCCTCATTGGCTTCACCCTCAAGAATGTAAGCTCCATCTAACAATCAGTATAGCATTTTGACACAGAAGGTCCCTGTCCAGTGATGGAATGAAAAGATGAATGGATAAATGGACTCTCATTACATACCATGTTCACTGTTGTACAAACAAGAATACTAAAGATGATTAAAATGAAAGAAAAAAAAAGAACGTAAGCTCCATAAGAGACAGAGCAGAATCCCTGCCTATTTCTTTCACTGTTTTATCCTTAGTTCCTAGAACAGTCACTGGCTCATAGCAGGTGCTCAACAAATATCTGTGGATTATGAGAAAATCTCAGCCAGTTTTGGTCAGGAACTTGTACCAAGACCTCTTCTACCTCCTCCTCCCTTAACTCCACCAGCACATGAAGGGTTACTAAGTGCATTAGTTAAACCCTCTCAATCAGTTCCACACATTCCATCTGGTTATTACTTAATGTTGATCAAATCAGCCTAAGAGCTCCTGAAGACTCCTTGGGAAGCAGGCAGATTCATGGTGAAGAGACTCCCTATTCCCTGCACCCACCCCCACCCCCCAAGGCACCGACACACTCTCCAATTCCTCAGGCACAGAGTCCCTTGAAGTTCTGGTTTTCAGGTCTTTGTCATACTCTGGGCATAACTTAGAACTCTTTCCCATTTTTTGTACTCAGAGCAGCTGAACTGTTTTTCTCAGAATCATCATAGAATGTAAAAATAAAGGAGGATTTCTACCCATAAAACCGTAAAACACTCTCATGGTTTCATCTGTGACCCTGAACCTTTCTTTTTTTCCAACCCTCTTTTATTTTTGTAAAAGAATGCACTATGTGCAGGCATCTGGCTTGTAAAAATAAATACAGTGACTGGTTTTCCCAAATAACTTGGCCTAATCACCGAGTGCCCCTGAAAAGACTTGTCTCCTGAGATGTGGCAATCTTATGAAGCCATCTATTTCACGGTGCAGGCACAGAGAGGGCACCTACCTAGGTTGAATTACAGGCCCCAGGGTGTCTGGATTTTGACTCTGGACTAACTCTGGACTCCATAGAATTAGATGTTTTCTTGCGGAGGGTGGACCACTAGCTTCACGATACCCTTCCAACAGATTTGTTTTGAATTAGATATGTGTAGTCTTGATCACTTGAGGGCATGCACCAGCAGGGATTTTGATATGAGTCCAGCTTTATTTTACAACTGGACTTAAAAATAGAATGGATGTTTTTAGAGTATTTATTTATTAAAATTAAGTGAGGCTGATAAGAAATCATTGGTGAGCAACAACCTCTAAACCAACGTATCAGTATTTGGAGATATTATTGATAGACATTTTAAAAAATCACTTTTAATCATTTTCAAAAACCAAAAGAGTCTATTGAATTCAATTTAGTTCAAGATATGATTATTAAGTATCTATTGTGGTAACATTTAAAAAAGTTTTTCAGAAATCTTTTTCCAATTTTTAAAATATTCAGTTCACTAAATACCTAATTTATTTGCCACAATAAACCCATAAACTTCTTTTAGCAAAAATGAGCATGTGCTGCTTGAAATTTTTATCTTCATTACTTAATTCAGGGGAAAAACTATTAACCAATGTGTAAACTCTAAAACACTGGGCCAGCCAATTCATTTGTTTTTATCATTATTTCTCGATTTACGATCCACTAGAAAATACAAAGGGTTTCCCCGATGGCTCAGTGCTAAAAGAATCTGCCTGCAATTCAGCAGACACAGGAGACTTGGGTTTGATCCCTGGGTTGGGAAGATCCCCTGGAGGAGGAAATGACAACCTATTCCAGTATTCTTGGCCTGAAAAATCCCATGGACAGAGAAGTCTGGCAGGCTACAATCCAAAGAGTTGCACAGAGTCAGACATGACTGAGTGACTGAGCACACACACAGAGAAAATATAAACATTTTATTTCTGCTTTTATAGCTTTCAGCTAGAATGCAAACACTCTGGAGCAGAATGTACCTTCAGTGGCCTCTGATGAGTTCAGATGCTCAAATGAATTTCCCCACCCTTCTCATGCTACACTAACAATTATAACTATAATAGCCACAGACATCGACTGAGCACTTAGTAGCCATTAATGCCTACAGCGCTTGGACCATTGGCTTCCTAAGGGCCTAGCACTATGTGTTCCAACAAGCCAATGCACCAGAAGGACCACTGGGATTTAAGGCAGATCCCAGCACACAAGTGTGTGGGGCTTTGGCAAGGCACATAACCTCTCTGAGCTTTAGTTTCTTCATCCTTGGGAAGAGGGTAAAAGACCCCGCCTGCCTTATGGAGTTATCTGCAGTTATATACACTGTGAATGAAACATAGCTTAGTGCTGGAGGTGTGCTCTGATATTCAAGATCACAAGTTCATTCCTCAGCAAACTCACTGTATAATTCCAGAAGTGTATAAACCTCCTGTGAGCACAAGCTATGCCTCACTTCCTGATGTAGCCACAGCACTGGGGCCCCGCCTATAAACATTTCTTGATTAAGTGGATAATATATGTGAAAGTGCTTTAGGAACAGCAAAAAATCCTACAAGATTCCATTATTATTATTTATAACATTAATTCTCTTCCGTAACTTACTTCACCCAGAGCCCTAATGTTTATTTCTCATGGTTCTTGAGGAAATGATTTATTTATGACTAAAAGAAAATTATTCCAGGCTGATGAAGTCCTGAAGTCAAACAGGGTCTGCTTTAGCTCTGTAACAACCTTACAAAACTTGTGCTGCCCCATATACAGCTGGGATAAAAGAATCTCTGTGAACAGAGATCCCCTCTGGCTGGACTTGGCAGGATGGGAGCTGAAGAATCACGGAACCTGAGATGACATCCTCATGCACATGGAGGGGTGATCGCTGGGAAGAAACCTGAACAAGTTACCCAGAGAGTGATGACAAAGTCAGGCCTGCACCCAGCAAAGAGTTTTCACCTCTGGCTGGGCTGTTTTTGTTTTTGTTGAGTCCCAGTTTGTGGCACACAGCTCTCAGAGAATGCTGTCCTCTGGAGGAATGGGAGAAGTAAGACAGCATCATCTCTGTAAGAGAACTTGGGCTGAGAGACGGGTCAGAAACACTCCTTTTCTGTTTATCCCTGAGAGAGTGAAGACCTTGAGTTGCTTGACCTGTATAAACTGACCCATTCTTATACCATTTCAGAGGGAGTTTGTGAGGGTGCCATGACTGAGGGGTGTGAGCTGGCAGGGGGGCTGCCTCTGGACAGAGGTACAGCCCATTTAAAAACCCAAATGCTTGTGCTAATGGTCTTTCTCCCAGACCACGCCGCATGGACTTCACACGCACTATGCATACCTCTGGGTCCAGTTAATTGGCAGTTTTCAATTAATTTCAGCACTTCCTTGGGGCCTCCCCAAATTACCTGGAACAAATTTATAAGAGCTGAAGTTCTTCTAGAGCCAGTGAAATGTTGCTTTTTCGGCGCCCCCCCCACCAATTTTTTTTGGTGGGGGGAGATATGGAACATTTTTTAAAGTCTTTATTGAATTTGTTACAATATTGCTTCTGTTGTTTGTGTTCCGGTTTTTTGGCCATGAAGCATGTGGGATCTTAGCTTCTCAACCCGAGATTGAATCCACACTGGAAGGTCGCAACCACTGGACTGCCTGGGAAGTCCTGAGAAATGTGGCTTTGTGATAAGCACGTGACTGGGGCTGAGGGTTAAATATAAAAGACAGTGAGGTAGATGTTAAGCCTCGTAGATGAGTAGCAATTGTGTAAAGATTGAATGAGAATGTCAGTTCTTTCTGAAGATTTGTCCATCAATAGCAATTAGTAGTTAAGCTAAGATCATGGCATCTGGTCCCATCATTTCATGGCAAATAGATGGTTTAACAGTGGAAACAGTGTCAGACTTATTTTTTGGGGCTCCAAAATCACTGCAGATGGTGACTGCAGCCATGAAATTAAAAGACGCTTACTCCTTGGAAGGAAAGTTATGACCAACCTAGATAGCATATTCAAAAGCAGAGACATTACTTTGTCAACAAAGGTCTGTCTAGTCAAGGCTATGGATTTTCCAGTGGTCATGTATGGATGTGAGAGTTGGACTGTGAAGAAAGGTGAGCACCGAAGAATTGATGCTTTTGAACTGTGGTGTTGGAGAAGACTCTTGAGAGTCCCTTGGACTGCAAGGAGATCCAACCAGTCCATTCTAAAGGAGATCAGTCCTGGATGTTCACTGGAAGGACTGATATTGAAGCTGAAACTCCAATACTTTGGCCACCTCATGTGAAGAGTGGACTCATTGGAAAAGACTCTGATGCTGGGAGGGATTGGGGGCAGGAGAAGAAAGGGACGACAGAGGATGAGATGGCTGGATGGCATCACTGACGCGATGGACATGAGTTTGGGTGAACTCCGGGAGTTGGTGATGGACAGGGAGGCCTGGCTTGCTGCAATTCATGGGGTCTCAAAGAGTCGGACACAACTGAGTGACTGAACTGAACTGAAGTAGTCTTTACATCTTAAATGCTTCAAACTGTCCACCATGACTTAAGAGGTTTTAGAGCTTAAAGTTGCCAAGAGCTGGCTGTTGACAAGGACCATTTATCACTGAATAAGGACAGTTTGGAAATCTGGCTGATTCTGGCTTAACCAGATGCAGAAATGTATGCAATTCACTTCACTTCTCTATTTTTCTTGATAAAATGAGAATAATTGTACCCAGAGTAGAATAACTTTGTTGTAGTCAAGACATTGTTTTGAGGCTTAAAAAAGAAAAAGAAAAAGAAAACATGTGTTTGGAAAATACACAAATACAATTCTACCTGGACTTCCCTAGTGGCTCGGATGGTAAAGCGTCTACCTGCAATGCAGGAGACCCAGGTTCAATCCCTGGGTTGGGAAGATCCTCTGGAGAAGGAAATGGCAACCCACTCCAGTACTCTTGCCTGGAAAACCCCATGGACAGAGGAGTGTGGTAGGCTACAGTCCATGGGCTCACAAAGAGTCGGACACGACTGAGTGACTTCATTTTGTGGTAGACAGAATAACAGCTCCCAAAGATATTCATGTTCTAATCCCCAGGACCTTTGAATACATTAGGTTACAGGGCAAGGGAGAATTAAGGTTGCAGATGGAATTAAGATCAGTGCTCAGCTGACTTTAGAAGAAAGAAACTATCCTGGATTATCTGGGTGGGTCCAATGTAGTCATAAGCATCCTTTAAATGTATAAGAAGGAGGCAGAGAAGTCAGTGTTAGGGTAATAAAATGTAAGAAAGATTCTACTGCCTATTCCAGGGTTTGGCGATGCATGGGACCAGAAGCCAAGGAGGGCAGACAGCCTCTGAAAGCTGGAAAGGCAAAGAAATAGATTCTCCTTTACAGCCTCTAGAAGAAACCTTGATTTTCAGCCCAGTGAGACTTCAGACTTCTGACCTCCAGAACTGCAAGGCTGTTTAAGTCATCAATTTTGTGGACATTTGTTGTAGCAACAAGTAGGAAAATAAGTGAGCACATTAGGAAATGAATACACCACCCAAGTGTAAGACAATATTCTTGTCATTACTGTTGACATTGTCATCATCCTTGACATCATCAAGAATTTAGTTCAAATATGAGCCCGGGGATGAGGTTTCGAGTCAGATGTAAATTTGCCAAAATTCTCAGAAACTAAACCTGATGGCTATGTCATGAGGGAGTTGCAGAGGGAATGAATCTTTAAGAATGCTATCACATTGTTTCCATGCAAACACTGATAGCATTGTTCACACTATTTACTTATCTTACAAATCCTTTCTTGAGAATAAAGTACACTTCAGAGTGAATTGATTTTTAGCATATTATTCTTTAAGAGGTTTATTTGGAATATCTTTGCTAACATAGCTAAAGGATGTAAGCCTTAAATTTGGCTCTGCCAATTATAAGCTGTAAAATTTATGGCATATCACTTCACTTCTTTGGCCCTAGTCCCTCTTTTTGTAAAATATTCATGATTGAACTAAGATACTCTTTCTTAGATCTCTTCCAGGTTTAAGAATGTTGAGTCTAATTTCTATTTTATATAATGTGAGACCAAGACCTAACAGAGTAAGTTTTGTGCTTAATTTCCAGTAATTTAGACTTTTGTGGGATAAGCATTTAAAGCTGAAGTATAATATATATACAGAAAACCTGAACAAATCATAAATATAGAGCTTAGTGAATTTTTACAAAGCAAACACACCCACATAACTACCATCTAAATATAGATATAGAACATTGTATGCTTAGTTGCTCAGTTGCACCCAACTCTTTGTGACCCCATAGGCTTTTCCGTCCATGGGATTTTCCAGGCAGAATTCTGGAGTGCGTTTCCATTTCTTCCTCCAAGATATAGAACATTACAGAACCCAGAAACTTCCTGTATAGCTCTCTTAGTCATTCCCCACAGAAGTAGCCATTGTTCTGACTTCTATCACCTTATGTTAGTTTTTTATCTTTTTGAACTTCAGAGCAACTTAATTAAATAATTTATATTTCATTTTACTTGACTTTCTTGAAACCTATCTGTGGAAATCACCCGTGTTGATGCCCATAGCTGTAACTTGTTGCTTTTTGCTGCTAAAGCAGTATTTTTCTTTTTGTTGCTATCCAATATGCTATGACTGTATCATACCATAATTTATTTATTCTAATGTTCATGGAAAGTTAGGGTATTTTCATTTGAACACGATAATAACTTAGATTCTGCTTCTCAAATTAATCTGTTTATAAAATAGAAAGCAATTTACTCTACTTAATTTAGCTTTGTATTCCTGGCTTAATGATTTTGTACATACATATTTTACAAATTCTGGATAGGAGGGAGACCTCTCATCAAGTCAATAGGACCAGAGAAAGATCAACTTTCTCTGGATATTGTACCTTATCTGTGTGAAAAGGGGTTTTGCACACTGACATGTTTCTGTGTAGACAAAGAATGAAATAGCTGACTGTTGAAGCCTCTAATAATGTCAGCACAGGATGGCTTGTACGCACAATAAGCATGACTGCAATTGGAAGGTAGTCTGACCCACCTGAAGAATCTTCAGAACCCTGAATTTGATGATACAGGAGTGTTCTGTTTTGTGTAATAGCAACCACAGCTTAAAAAAGAAAAGACAGACTGTACTACATGGTGAAAAGGGTATCTCACTGAACTGAAGGACAGGAATAAAACCTAGGAGCAAGCCATCACAGGATGTCTCTCCATGTCTATCTCTGGTTCTCTTTTCAATGTTCAATATATTTGGGGAGTAAGCCTCTTGATCTTCTGTGCTGACTCTCTCCTGATCCTCATTCCTAGTTCGGTCCATTTAAGACCTGACTTGAATCAAACATGAAAATGATGGCTTCTGGAAGTCCCAATTTCTGGATGGTGTGAGGAGCAGGAGCAACAGGCAAAGTTCCTAGAGGAGAGGTGTAGTTGGCTAAGGTTTGGGAAAATAGTCTCCAAGTGCTTACAAAAGATATACAAACTTTGGAGAGGGACAGCTGGACAGTAGTTATTTAAGAAGAGCTACAAAGTATCTCATGAAATCAGAGTCCAGCTTTATTACCTAAAGTTGCCACTTTAAGAAAGGGCTTTATCCCCCACCAAGCCCTAGTCTGTATTCTTTATCCTGTGGTGTAGGAGAAAGAGCAGCTTTTGAAATTGGATGGGACTAGTTTTCCATCTAAGATCACCACTTCTGACTGAGTTTCATTGGACAAATGACTTAACCTCTTTCGGTCCATGTCCCGTATGTGTAAAATGTGAATAATAATAATGCCCAGCACATAAATTTGCTCTGAGAATTAAAGACAGATGTATAAATATCAAGCACACTGCGTGGTCCACAACTCTTTTTCCCTACTTTTTTCCAATGTTAAAAGTGAGGTGGCATAAGTTGAGGCAGTGGTAGGAACTGAGACGGGGAGGCTGAACGAGAATCAGAAGCTTTGCAATCTGACCCTGCATCTACAGCTGCGGGGTCTTCGACCAGCCATTAAAACTCACTGTGTCTCATTTTCTTGACAAACAAAAAAGGGGTTCAGGACAAGACTGTGTCAGTGAGGTTATAACTGTTTCTGGAAGTCAGAGGTTTCTCCGTAAGTAGGTGTTGCTGAGTGTCGGGGAGGGCAAATAGCAAGGGAAGTGAAGTTTGGTAGAATTCCCCTACTTCCATCCCTTTCTATTATCTGTTTTATAAATTGAAGTTTTGCATCAGCCTTGTTTGGGGGTGGGGAAAGTATGCTGCTTAAAAAATTTAAAAGCATCTTGAAAAACACCAGATGACATGCCCTCTGGAGTCTTTCCTGTTCTAAAACATGAGGCTCTGCTAAATGCCTTCCATTGTTGGAGCCCGGCTACCTCCATAGCCAGAAACAGCCTGGACATTTTCAGCAACCCATTAAGGTGTCTGTCCCGGGACAGTAGGAAAAACAAACCCTAAAAAGGGCCGTGGCTGAAACAGAGAGACTCATCCAACTTGTCCAGAAAACAAACCAAACGCACCCTCTCCAAATGCATTATTAATATAGTAGAGGACATGTCAGCAGGACCATAAAGATGTCTCTTTCAAAGTGGATCAGCAACCTGGGCTCTGCTTTGATGATGGCTTGTGATTTCCTGGTGAACAGAGGACAGCTCAAGAGCACAAAGCTGTCCTACGTGGTCATTCTTACCAAAACAGTTGGCCCCGGGTGGCAACTGTGAAAACATACATGTCTTTCATAGCTCCACCACTCACAGATGTGTCTACACAGAAGATATTCACAGGGGATAACAGGTCTGGCTTGTGTATTTTGTACTGTATTGAGCCAGGTAGAAAGTGGATGAAAAGGAGATTATTTTCATGATAAGAAATTCATTCTTAGAGCAACAGCCACACAAGGAAAAGAAAGCCTCCATTCTTTCTATGAATGAAGATCACAAGCAGATAATTTATATATTGAAATCAGATATGCCAAAAGGCACTTTAAAGATAATCTACTCCAGTAGTTTTCAAACTCTTTTGGAATAGATTACCAAGCAGAAGCTCAAAAATGTGATAGAGTTTAAAAAACAGTTTAACAAGAACATTTATTCTTTTTGGGGGGCCACATTGAGTGGTATGCAGAACTTCCCCAACCAGGGATTGAACCCATGTCCCCTGCATTGGCAGGTGGATTCTTAACCACTGGACCACCAAGGAAGTCCAAGAACATTTATTCTGATTGAAGTAGAGATGGGGGAGGAATAAGTCAGCCTATTCTTAGAACCATTTCCATCTCCCAGCATCCCTCTTGGGGCAGATCCTAAGGCAGCACCATGAATACTTGAGTGCTCCCAGGAACAGACTGAAAATCACTCACTAGTCCCACCTTACCCATTTACTGATGACAAAACCAGGCACAGAGAGGCCAAGTGACTTGCCCAGAATTCAGGGCATAATGAAAGCGAAGACCAGGGTTAAAGCCAGGCCTCCTGATGTCCAGCCCAAAGTTCTTGCCATTATAAAACATGGAGTCATTCTAACAGTTCACTTCTTAGAAGTCACATGATCAGATACCATTGGTTTATAAAGTCTCAATGAAGTTTTTTTTTTTTTTCCTTTGCTTGTCTAAAGGATATTTGGAAGGAAAGAAGGGAGAGAGCAGAGGAGGGAGGGAAGGGAGAATTAAATTTCAACATTAAAAGCATGCACAACTCCCCACCCTTTCTAGAGTCATACTCAAAACTGTGGATAAGTAATTTGAAAGGGGGGGGAATATGATATCAAAATGATTACAGGCTTACTAAATTCAATGACTTCAATGAGTCTTGAAGGAACTAAATGATCCAAGACCCCATTCCTCCATTGACTCATTCATCCAACTCATTAGACTCTTTAAGGAGATATTATTTGCTGCTGAGATATGGGAGTGAATGACGTCAGACCTCAAGAAACTAAGTTTTGAGGAGAAAAGGCATGGCTTGGTGCTACATCTTATGATGGGAATAGGTTGAGCAAAAGAAAGAGATGCAGAGGAAGGGAGAGAAGGACAGGGGACTGGAGAAGAGGAGAGGGGAGAATATTACAGTGGTCAGTGGTTGAGATGAAAAGGAAGAATACCAGGTAGGTAGGTAGGTGTGGGAGGACAGAACCTGAAAGAGTTTTTCCAGGGCACCCCCAGCCCAGAATGGGACATGTGCCCTGGATGATCAAAGACTGGAGACCAGCAGGCTGAGAGGATGCTCTTTGAGATCCTAGGACACAAAGGGATAAATCTGTGATGTTCTTTTCTTCCCCAGCAGCAACCTCATCTATAAAACGTGCTTAAAATATGCTGAATTTTAATACATTAAAAGGAGTTTACTTATCTTCTCACAGTCTATAAGGCTAGTATTTTGGTCTGTGTTCAGCTATCTAGGGGTGCTGATGCAAAGTGTGAAATAGCACAGCTCTAGTTTTGTTTGGTTGGCTGGACCCAATCTGTATTTTGAACTTTAGTGAGACCTTTTACAAACTTGTTTAGTGGCTAAGTCGTGTCTGACTCTTTAGTGATCCCATGAACTGGAGCCCACCAGGATCCTCTGTCCATGGGATTTCCCAGGCGAGAATACTGGAGTGGGTTGTCATTTCCTTCTCTAAGGGGATTGAACCTGGGTCTCCCGCATTGGCAGACAGGTTCTTTACTACTGAGCTACCTCGGAAGCTCCCACAAACTTATATCACTGTGCTAAAGTGCACCTGTCTGGAGTGTGGAGGAAGCACCCACAGTTCATTAATTTTTTAAGCATTTTTGGGTCAGAAGTGGCAACACCACATGTTTTGGGAGTGAACTGCATATTGCAATGGGTTTAGTGGTAAGACATGGGCTTCAGTGATCAATGTCCTCAGTGATCAATGCAAAGAAATAGAGGAAAACAATAGAATGGGAAAGATCAGAGATGTCTTCAAGAAAATTAGAGATACCAAGGGAACATTTCATGCAAAGATGGGCTCGATAAAGGACAGAAATGGTAGAGACCTAACAGAAGCAGAGGATATTAAGAAGAGGTGGAAAGAATATACAGAAGAACTATACAAAAAAGATCTTCACAACCCAGATAATCACAATGGTATGATCACTCACCTAGAGCCAGAAATCCTGGAATGTGAAGTCAAGTGGGTCTTAGGAAGCATCACTTTGAACAAAGCTAGTGGAGGTGATGGAATTCTAGTTGAGCTATTTCAAATCCTGAAAGATGATGCTATGAAAGTGCTGCACTCAATATGCCAGCAAATGTGGAAAACTCAGCAGTGGCCACAGGACTGGAAAAGGTAAATTTTCATTTCAATCCAAAAGAAAGGCAATGCCCCAAATGTTGAAACTACTGCACAATTGCACTCATCTCATATGCTAGCAAAGTAATGTTCAAAATTCTCCAAGCCAGGCTTCAACAGTTTGTGAACCGTGAACTTCCAGATGTTTAAGCTGGATTTAGAAAAGGCAGAGGAACCAGAGATCAAATTGCCAACATCCACTGGATCATCAAAAAAGCAAGAAAGTTCCAGAGAAACATCTATTTCTGCTTTGTTGACTATGCCAGAGCCTTTGACTGTGTGGATCACAATAAACTGTGGAAAATTCTGAAAGAGATGGGAATACCAGACCACCTGACCTGCCTCCCGATAAACCTGTATGCAGGTCAAGAAGCAACAGTTAGAAGTGGACATGGACAACAGACTGGTTCCAAATA
Source organism: Bos taurus (assembly GCF_002263795.3). Classification (NCBI taxonomy): domain Eukaryota; kingdom Metazoa; phylum Chordata; class Mammalia; order Artiodactyla; family Bovidae; genus Bos; species Bos taurus. The sequence continues at coordinate 81,429,713 of NC_037330.1, forward strand.
GGAAAAGGAGTATGTCAAGGCTGTATATTGTCACCCTGCTTATTTAACTTATATGCAGAGTACATCATGAGAAACGCTGGACTAGATGAAGCACAAACTGGAATCAAGATTGCCAGGAGAAATATTAATAACCTCAGATATGCAGATGACACCACCCTTATGGCAGAAAGTGAAGAAGAACTAAAGAGCCTCTTGATGAAAGTGAAAGAGGAGAGTGAAAAAGTTGGCTTAAAGCTCAACATTCAGAAAACGAAGATCATGGCATCTGGTCCCATTACTTCACGGAAAATAGATGGGAAACAATGGAAACAGTGACTGACTTTATTTTTCTGGGCTCCAAAATCACTGCAGATGGTGACTGCACCCATGAAATTAAAGGATGCTTGCTCCTTGGAAGAAAAGGTATTACCAACCTAGATAGCATATTCAAAAGCAGAGACATTACTTTGCCAATAAAGGTCCATCTAGTCAAAGCTATGGTTTTTCCGGTAGTCATGTATGAATGTGAAAGTTGGACTGTAAAGAAAGCTGAATGCCAAAGAATTGATGCTTTTGAACTGTGGTGTTGGAGAAGACTCTTGAGAGTCCCTTGGACTGCAAGGAGATCCAACCAGTCCATCCTAAAGGAAATCAGACCTGAATATTCATTGGCAAGACTGATGCTGAAGCTGAGACTCCAATACTTTGGCCACCTGATATGAATAACTGATTCATTGGAAAAGACCCTGATGCTAGGAAAGATTGAAGGCAGGAGGAGAAGGGGATGAGAGAGAATGAGATGGTTGGATGGCATCATCGACTCGATGAACATGAGTCTGAGTAAAGTCTGGGAGCTGGTGACAGACAGGGAGGCCTGGTGTGCTGCAGTCCATGGGGTCGCAAAGAGTTGGACATGACTGAGTGACTGAAATGAACTAAATTGATGGGCTTCAGACTCAGACAGATTGCTATTCAAGTCCTAGCTGTCTCTAACCACCTACAGGATCTTTGAACAAGCATTTAATTTTACTGAGTCTCCGATTGGGGATGAGAAGAAATGTATAAGACTAACAGGGTTGCTTTGAAGATTGCTTGAATTAATACATAAAATGGCCATTATTATAATAGGCCCATATCAGTGTGAGAAGTTGAGATTAGAGTCCGTGCATAGAATTAAGCCACGCAGTCAGAAAAAAAAGATGCTCACCAGGGGAAATAGGGAAATGTTAACGATATTTGTGAGCTAGAGTATCCCTTCTACCACTCCCTCACCATTTTCTTGGCCTCGGAGTAAAACTTCACATTGATTTTCACTGAGGAAAACCACCCTAGCCATTTGCTTCACACCATAAAAACATATTTTTTCTTTCTTACTCTGTGTAGTCAAGTGCAAACAGAATCCAGATTTTAGTCTGTAACAATGGTCATATGGAGGAGGAACTGATTTCCTCTTAGAAAACACTTAATTCTAGAACACCGAGCTCTTGGGTCATTTCCTTGCACTCTGATGATATCATATCCCAACTTGCTTATTTGCTCATCTTTATTTGTTGCTCTATGTACATTTAACAGTTGGAAGTACTTATGTATTGACTAAACAGAGTATCAGAGAGTTTTTATACTATGGCAGCTTAGGGTTCTTGAAATATTTGACATAATTAACATTTCAATGAATCAGCTAAAGTTCACCCAAATGTGACTCCTGAGATCCTTTGCTCTTTTGAATAGATATTTATGAACATGGTTCTGTTTCTCTCCAAAGGCCTGTCATGTGACCCTCTCGGTATTCTTTGAATGACCCATGAGACATACCTAAATGTGGGATAAATGCAATTGATCTGGACATGGAGAACTCAATAGGCACTTCCTTTTCAATGTGCAAGAGAGTTGTTACATTTCCCTTGTTCCACTGTGAATATCAAATATTTTCTTCCCTCCAAAAACTGTAAGTTGTGGCCAGGTTTTCACATATTTTTTCCTCATTTATGAAAAGTCTAGATATAGACACAGAAATGTACCCTACTTATTGTTAACATTTTCAAAAAAGAAAAAAAAGTGAGCTTGATGTGTACATTCCAGTCTGTTTATTCTCTGGTTAATATCCCTCAACAGAGCCTGTCCATACTCACACTTTTTAACCAACTGGTTTGATTATTTAGCTATTATCAAGCCAGCTAAAATGGTAAGCACTCACTTGGGAAATAAAACAGTATAGCAAAGATGAAATGTATCAGAATTTTCAATATAATAATTTATGTTCATTTTCAGAGTAATCCTCCTGAAAAAGGCCAACAGTTGTATTTAGTCACCATGGAAATATATTTTAAAACATAGTTTAAAAATGTTCTTAAAAACCTGTATCCAGAACAAACTAGATATGTCATTTTTAAGCTCTGCTCTCAGTTCTACAGAAAACATTGTAGATTGGTTCTCTGACAAAATTTATATTCTGCAGCCTGTATTTCACCTCAAAGATTTCAAACTAGCCCTTAATGTCCTGAAGTGTACTGTCTTTTGCATTTGCATCCTCCTTATTTCATTTAAAGTAAGGCTTGCCTAAATGCTTTTCCCAACTACCAAGTTATAAGGATCACATTTCTCTGGGGCTGATCTTTCTAATCAGACCTGTATCACTCAGGTCTCTTGGTTGCAAATGACAGAATCATGACTTGAAAAAAAAGAAAAGTAGTTTAAAGTAGTTTAAGCACTAAAAGAATATTTACTGGCTCACTAGCCAATGTCTGGGAAAAGTGGGGGTGGAGTGGTTCAGGCAAGACTGGATCCAGGGAATCAGGTACTCCTATCAGTCTCTCATCTCAGCTTCCTGGTTTTATAGCCACAGCAAATCCCGATTTATACAGCAATAACATATCTAGAAACACAAGAGAGCTTTATTGTTAGGTCCATACTAGAAAAATTTTGTGGAAGGATGGAGATTTGTCTGACTTATATCATCTGCTCATCCTTGGACAAGTCTCTGTGCTCTGAGAGTTTAGCATTCTGGTGGCTATGCCCATAAGACTCATACAGTTGGGTGGAAGGGACCTATCTCCTCCAAAGTTAGAAGAGCTATTCATATTTGGGACACACAGAATAATACTAGATCATTCCCTTCTGAATCATTCCTTATAGTGTCTCACACCCAGTAATATTGAGAAGCAATAATTACAGTCATGTTCTTTTAAGGAGACTGAATTGAACTGTGTCTATATGAAAAGACCACGGGTTTTAAGCTGGGTGCACAAATTTTAATTTGTTATCTTAAAACCACAACTGGCAAAAATGCAGCTTGGCAAGGTCTCACTCTTCCAGCAAGGCCCAGTGAAAGCAGTAGCCTTTCATTAAATAAACACAAGCATTCACAGGAGACCCAGGGTCCTAGTTGCTGCTCTCTGACCATCCTCACCAATGGAGTCATTACCCACATGCAGGAACCAAACAAAACCCAGCTACACTTGTAACTCATTTGTTATCCAAATCTTCACATCCAGAAGTTATCAGTTACTTGTTGACAGACTGATTGATAAAAAGTTCCAAAAGGACTAGCATTCTTTTCTTTCAGGTTTTTTTGGTTTTGTTTTTATTTTAATAAATTCTGTCATGCAGCAGGTCTCTCCTCACTACATTTTTGTGCCTTTATGTCCAGACCCTGGAAACTGCAAGCAGTTTCAGGGAGCCCTGCTTTACATCATTACCGCTTATCACGAGACAATAATAAATACATTTCTGTGTAGATCGGAGAATGTAAATGAAGATTAAGCCCACATTACTTAAGGTGGAAACTATGCCATCAACTCTGAAAAGAAAGGGTCAGCCTCCACCTCGTGTCCGGGACCCCTGGTGGCTCCAGCTGGGTTCTGTCTCACAGCAGTTGGCTCATGCTTTGGCTTTGTCCCACCATCTTTTCTCCGAATGGATGCCAACTGCTAATGTACCATGGTGGTTCAGACCCCAATCCATCATGCTAATATTAATCTTTTTATTGAGTCAGTTATCACAAGCAGGTATGAACCTACCATTTCCTTCCTGACTTTGGCCAGTCTCTGATTTGTCACTTCTCTAAGAACACAGAGATTTCTTCATAAATTACTCTATTGAAAAAGGGTGCTGTTATGGGCTGCATGTTTGTGTCTACCCAAGATTCATATGTTGAAACTCTAACCTCTAGTGGGAGGTGCTGCTTTTGGGAGAGGATTAAAGTTAGATTAGATCATGAAGCTGTGACCCTCAGATGGGATTAGTGCCCTCTTTTTATAACCAGAAGAGGAGACTAGGGATATTCCTAGTTATGTGCACTCAATAAAAAGGTCACATAAAGACATAACCCTGGAGGAGGACGTGGCAACCCACTCCAGTCCATGGGGAATGCCATAGACAGAGGCGCCCTGGGGGCTACAGTCCATAGGATCACAGAGTCAGACACCACTGAAGCGACTCAGGCACACGGCATAAAGACATAGCCAGGAGGACAGACCTTACCAAGAACCCGATCGTGCTAGCACCCTGATCTTGGACTTCCAAACTTTACACCGTGAGATATAAGTTCCTGTTGCTTCAGTCACCCACTCCATTGCCTTCCATTAGAGCACCTGAACGTAGATGACATTTTAAGAGGATCACAAAATAGACAGTAGGGAAGGGAGCCAAGATACAAAATGATTTTTGTATCTGGATGAATGAATGTCTGGTAGCCTTAAAGTGACCCAAGTTTTAAATTCATCCTATTTTAAATTCTGCATATCATACAAAAGAGTGTTTTGACGTTTTCTCTGTTTCAGGTGGGCAAAGATTCTCTCATGGCTCAGGCAGGCCCTAGTACATGGTGGAAAGAAATTGGACTTCTGAGTCAGAGCAATACCAGCATCCCAGCTCTGCTTCTTACTGACAATGAAAACTTGAGCAACTTTCTTAGTCTCCATAAGCCACAATTTCCTCAGTTGAAAATGGTACATATAGCTGTTACAGCATTAATGAGACGGTGTAGGTATAATATTTAGCAAAGTTCAGTCATCGAAGTGGCAATAGTTAAGCCTGAAACAAACCTTAAATATTAACATGAGAACAACGAGGCTTTTCTGCAGCAGAGAACCAGCCAGATGCCCTTTATCTAGAGGGTTGTGCAGGATGGAGTGTGAAAAGGAGAAGCATTAGATAATAGTGCTGCCCTCAGGGGACTTATTGTCTAGCTGGAGGGAGCCAAAGGGAACACAAACACACACACACACACACACACACACACACAAACAAAATAGCAACAAAACAATACTCAAGAGCAAAATAAAGTATCAGATTACAGAGGATGACTGTGTATGTGAAAGTAGTTTAGAACAGAGGGTGGGTCTTGAAAGCTGGGATAATGGTTTCTAAAATATAGATCTGCAACGGCACAGATGCTGTCAGCTTTATCCATTTTCCTATCCACAGAATGTAGACCAGCTTCTGGCTCTCAATGGGTGGTCAATAAATGTCTACTGGAGTGAATAGACCAATGAATTGTTTGCATAATTAGTGGAAAAGCTCTGGTCTTGGAATACAAAGACTTGGTTGGGACCTGCTCAAAAACTCTGTACCACTAGAGAACTTTCTTAGCCTCTCTGAACCTCAGTTGCCTCATCTGTAAAATGGCTATCTAATCCCTGTCCACTGCATGGATTTGTTACACAGATAAATACACATTTTCTGTGAAAGGCACTGATCCACAGCAGGCACCTCAAAATTGGCCATAAAAATGTAATTGTAAGGAGGAATAGGGGAACTTCCTAGGTGGCTCAGTGGTAAAAAAAATCTGCCTGTCAATACAGGAGATGCAGATTCTATCCCTGGGTTGGGATGGTGCCCTGGAGAAGAATTAGCAATCCACTCCAGTATTCTTGTCTGGGAAATCCCATGGAGAGAGGAGCCTGGTGGGCTACACTCCATGGGGCATCAAAGAAAGAGTCGGATACGACTTAGCGACTGAGCACACGTGCAAGGAGGAACTGGAACCATAAGGATGGGGCACAAATTCAGGTAAGTGCAAAATAAGCAATTTTAATGCTGCATTTACCATGACGTCCTTTAACTTGGGCTCCAAGATCAGGAAGGGTGTCCATGGAATAACAGGATGGAAGGCTGTTTTTCTTTCCCTCCATGGTAACCAATGGCACATGCTTCGTTGCTGTTAACAAGATCAATAAACTTGCCACATTCAGAAATCGACAATTAACCCCTTTTACAACACTTAAAGTCATAGGCCTCTCTATTTTATATAGCCAAGCAGGCTGCTGAGCACATGGTTTTTATTATTGCCCTCCCCCTCTAAAAAGAGAAAAAAAAAATCTACTACTAATAATTTAACACCTTATAGAGCCTGTCCTTCTCTTAATGATTTTGCAGGGGAGTCCTGTGCATTGCAGCTGTCTTTGCAAGGGCCACCTCCAGGTCCATACTGCTTGGGGGAACTATATTATCTTTGGTCCGGCTTACCTTTCTAAATGTTTTATGGTTTACAGCTGTGGTGAAAAGCATTTTGGGGTCGGCAGAGATTTATTCCCCTTTTTAATGTTTTTACTAGGCTGAATAAACACATTCTCGAGGAATGAAACCTCTGGCCATGTTGGGAATATGGAAACCTGGGCTCCACTCCGTAATGGCAGCTCTTTCGTGATGGACGCTTGCTTATAACAATGGGTGCCATTGTCAGCTTTGAATAGGACAGCAGTCAGGAGCCCTAAGTGGGTTCCAGAGCACCCAGCCCATGAGCCCCCATGTTACAACACTACCTGAAGTTGCCTTCCTTGCTGCAGCGTCCCATTAACACCTGGACGAAAATGCTGTGTTTTAAGGGCTCTGGAGAGTCAGAGAAGTTGGGAATGCATAATCGATACTATTTCTTTGGCGCTTTAACATCCACCATGTGCTCATTTAAATACTTTTGGCAAAGGAGCCTAGATAAAGCAAGTCTTTTTTCCCAGATTCAAATGAACCCTTAATTTTTATGAGGTTTGTAAAACTTCAGCAAAACAATTTCTTTAAAAGGGAAAAGAAAGTATTTCCTTAAGCTTGCTCATTCCGTTGATTTTGGCTGAGACAGCTCACAGACTGACTTGTATACTATAAGAAATATTATTCATATAGTGATTTGGAGTTGGGTGGAATCAGAAAGTACTATAAATCTCTTCACATGACATTCCTGCAAACTCCGCCAGGCTGAGACTGAAACAGGCTTGGAAGCCAAGAGGCAGCACCTGCACAGCCCACTACGTGGCAAAAGCTGGCCCATCACTGGACCTTCTTAAGGTGTCTCCAAGCGCAGCTTCAGAGTCAGGCGAATAAAGAGCTTTGTCGTGTTGCAGGGCTTTGGGGGGTAATTAGCAAGCGTAAGTCATCCTTGCAGACACACCAGTTGGCAGCTTTTGAGAAACTGACATGCCTGGCTCATTTCTTTGTACTGCAGTTAGTACTTTTCATAAGAACAGTGTAAAGGCTTCTCCATGGACTGGCTCTTAGAGCCCATCTGGCTCATCATTCTAACAAGAGTTGCTACAGATGCTGATATTCAGATGATTTCAGGCTACTGTTCTGGGATCTGCTCTAAATGTACAGTCATGTTCTAAGATATTACAAGTTTGCAGATGTTAGATGATTGAAACAATTATTTCAATAGGAAAATTATTTTTGGGCTTCTCAGGTGGCTCAATGGTAAAGAATCCGCCTGCCAACGCAGGAGATTTATGTTCTATCCCTGGTCCAGGAAGATCCCCTGGAGAAGGAAATGGCAACCCACTTTAGTATTCTTGCCTGGGAAATCCATGGACAGAGGAGCCTGGTGGGCTACATACAGTCCATGGGGTCGCAGAGTCGGACACAACTGAGTGACTGAGCACGCATGCAGGTACTTTCATACTTAATAATAGTGACTTTTCCCCCTGCTTGCTCCTTGGAAGGAAATCTATGACAAACCTTGACAGCATATTAGAAAGCAAAGACATCAGTTTACCAACAAAGGTCAGTATAGTCAAAGCTGTGACAGAGGATGAGATGGCTGGATGGCATCACCGACTCGACGGACATGGGTTTGGGTGAACTCCAGGAGTTGGTGATGGACAGGGAGGCCTGGCATGCTGCAATTCATGGGTTGCAAAGAGTCAGACACGACTGAGCAACTGAACTGAACTGATAGTCCAGTAGTCATGCATAGATGTAAGAGTTAGACCATAATGAAGGCTAAGTGCTAAAGAATGAATGCTTTCAAACTGGAGAAGGCTCTTGAGAGTCCCTTGGACTGCAAGGAGATCAAACCAGTCAATCCTAAAGGAAATCAACCATGAATATTCATTGGAAACACTGATGCTGAAGCTCCAATACTTTGGCCACCTGATGTGAAGAGAAAAAGACCTTATGGTGGGGATGACTGAAGGCAACAGAAGAAGAGGGTGGCAGGGGATGAGATGGTTAGATAGCATCACCGACTCAATGGACCAGAGCAAACTCCGGGAGATAGTGAAGGACAGGGAAGCCTGGTGTGCTGCAGTCCATGGGGTTGCAAGGAGTAGGACACGACTAGGCGACTGGACAACAACAACAGGAATGTCAATAATAAAGGTTTCCTTTATAGCCAAAAGAGTTCAGGGACCAGGATAAAGCTATAAAGCTTAAATACTATGTATATCCAGACTGATGATATACAGCTTTTGCTCAGGAGACCAACACTTCTTGTTTGATCTTATCAGGTCTCACATAGAACATGGTGATTCTCTGTTATTCTCATCATCTTTATCATCCATTGTAATGATGAATAAATACAATACCATCCAAACACAGCAAATGTATCCCTACACACTAGCTCCTTTTCCTAAGCATGTTGATAATTACAGTAGTAGATCTCACAGTTTAAGATCCTTTCCCTGAACACTCAGGTTACCTCTTAGCTGGGAACACTCAAACTCTAAGAGAAATGTCAGTATTTATTTGTCCTTTCTTGCTAATTAGAGTCACAGTCCTTTGGTTCAGTATTTTTACAGACACCCAACTTCATGTATTTAAGGCACAAATTTCCTCTGGGAATTCCCTGGCGCTCCGGTGGTTAGGATCTCTAGTTGGGGAACTAAGATCCCACAGACAGTGTGGCACAGCCAGAAAGAAACAAAACAAAACAAAACAATTTCCTTCACCCTATCACATTTCTTAAGGGATAAATTATTGAGTTTGCACATTAGCTATTCCTGACCTTCCCCTCATCATTAAATAGTTTCTCAACCCATCCTCTTAATTTCAAAGGCTTTCCTGGTCATTTTAGTTACTGGAAAATATGAGTAAGAAGTTCCTCTTTCTCACCCATTATTCTCATCCTTCTCTGTGTCATTCCAACCATGTTCTTGTTCTTCCCTCCAAGTTCCAGGGAAGAGGTTTCTCTCTCCCTGTTGACATCTAACCACCTGGCCTGAGTAGCTTTTCTCTTCCCACTACCTCTAGGATTTTAACCCCACAATGGTTGTTTTTTCTCCTTAGCATCTTCAAAGATCTCTTCCAGAAATGGTCATCTTATTTCTCTCTTAGCCCAATTTCTCTCCTTTCATTCACAAACATTGTAAATCATTACCTCCAGCAGCTTTTCTTTCTCTTTCTTCCTTCCTTCTTTCCATCTTCCTTTTTTTCTTTCCTTCCTTCCTTTTGTCTTTCTTTTTATTTTGAGCACAACACAAAGCTTGGGGGATCCCAGTTCCTCCACCAGGGATTGAACCGAGGCCATGGCAGTGAAAGCCCAGAATCCTAACCACTAGACCATCAGGCATTCCCGGTGTTTATTGTTGATTACCGTACATAAGGCACCATTCTTTCCCTGAAGCAATCTCTCAATGTCAACCATAATTTCAGTCTCTAAATGTAAGATCTTAGACCCCATTCAGATTTTCCTTTGAAAAATTTGAACTGTTTATCGCCTACTCCCCAAAAGCTCTCTCTGTCCTCCATGGTTTCTACAATCTTGTGCTTACCTGGTTTCCCTTCTAAATCGCCAGTAACTTTCCTCCTCCCATAATGAATTTCCTTTCTCCTCTACCCCCTTCCAATGATGAGCGTCACTTAGGGCTCAAACCTTGGTCCTCCACTCCTCCCTCTGATTGTGATGTTGGGAAGGCCCTTGGAATTCAGTTCTCTCTCAATCCTGGTTGTCTTTAAGGCTCGTCCTGTTTTCCCTTCAACATATTTGCATGTGGATATACAACCACCACCTGAGTCAGTTCCAGTCTTCGGGAAGCAAATGCTAAGATGGAGTTAAAAGAACAAGAGATTTATTAGGGGCTGATGTTTGTGGATGAAAAGTGGGGAAAGAGTAAAATATAGTCCTAGAATCTGAGAAACGAGAAGGGGAAGGAAGGAGGACTGGGAAGGAAGAGAACCAGATGGAGGTGCAGCGGAGCCTGGGCCAGCCCAGTGGAGCGCCCCAGGGCACTGACTACCCATCAGAGGGGCCAATGTGGGACAGAAAGGCTCAGCTCTTTTATCCCTTTGGAGATTAGTCACTGGTTGATTCTGAGCTGCCTGGGGAGAGTGTGACCTGCTTGCCTGCTATGGCTGATCCCCAAGGTGCTGCAGCTGGAGGCTATCAGCTAAGTGCCTTTCTTACAGCAGGCTCTCTCTCAAAAGGAAATCTCAGACATAATCCATGCAAAACTAAGCTTTTCCTTCCTTATCTCCCACAATATATGCTTCCGTTTTAAAGGATCTCATCTCTGCTTTGGTATCAGCCTTCTTTCATCTTCCAAACTAGATAATGTCAAGTGATCTTTGGCTTTTCCAATACCCTTATCACTTATATGCAATTTGGAATATACTTCTTTTAAAATAGTTCTCAGCTCTATCATTCCATCTTTCTTTTCAATGCCACTATTTTAATCCATAAAAATTATTATTGTATACTGATTAAAGTTGCTTATTTTTTTCCCTGGCTTATCTTTCTCACTCACTCCTTAAACGTTGTGATTTCCCAGGATTCAGTCTTTAACTTTTGTCTCCTCTCACACAACAGGCTCATCCTAGATGATTTTATCCATTGATCAATCTCTACTGAAATGCCCATGACTCCAAAATTTTTATCTCCAGCCCCAGTTTTGTCCAGAACTAAATCAATGTTTCTCATACTCAAGTGTTATATACTCTGCTTTCAAAAGGAAAGAAAAAAAAAATGCATACCCTAGCATTATTCTATTAAATGTTATATATGTACTAACAAAAAACTAAGTATAAACTTTTGGTACTAGCTTGGTTTCCTTTCAGACTTTTTTCTTTACTTATTTTATATAGTTGAGATCTATGTGTGTTTATGTGAATGCTGTATCTTGTTTCTGCTTCTTGACATTAGAGCACAAGCATTTTCTTAGTCAATAAAACTCCTCACACATATTATTTTTTTCATTGGCACGTTTCATTCTGTAGATGTGTTGCAATGAATCTATCATGATGATGTCTAATGTTAAACAAAAAAGCAATAAATCACTCTGTATGTAAAGTCTCATCCAAATTAAAGAGTATTTTCTCAGAATGGAGTTCCAGAAATGGGAAGGTAGATATCTTCATTTCAGTGATAAGAAAATGTAGCTTCTAGGAATCTGAATGATTTCCCCAAGGCCATCCAGCCTGTAAAAGGTAAGGGGTGAAAACCAAAATATCAGCCCTGATTTGTTTCTGTTGGGCTCAGGCTACTCCTGTAGGGTCATGAAAGGATGCTGTCCTAGGATTCTTCAGTGGGTAGAAGGCCTGGAATCTACAAAGGGATAACTTATCATCTAATACCCTGAAAACTGTGGTGTGATTTGGGATTCAGATGTGTAGGTATAGGTAGCATGAGTTGTATGGGGCCTATCTGATAATTAGAAGATTAGGAGTGACCTAGTCAAGTATTATATTCTTAGTGTGTACTTGTGCTGAAGTCACATTTGCATCAGTATTAATGTCCTGGTCTTGTCTGGGCTTAGAAAATCGGCAGGGGTGCTTCATGGCTAAGCTCTAATACCCAGTCTTTTAAAAAGGATATGAGCCCTTAGTTAAAGTTAAGTGGTGCCATGCAGCTGTATCTGTAGCTTTTCCTCCATCCATACCCTTGGCACAGAGCTGTTGCCGTGAGGAGACATCCAATTCTGGTACCCGAAAGTTATGGCATCACTGCCTTTATTCAGGGAGAGATCTGTTTATTGTTTGGAGCCCCATCAAAAATGACTTTTCTAGCCAAAGAGAGCTAAAAATGTCCCTCTTATGGCTACAACATGAAGAAAGGAATGGGTGGAGTGTGCAGTTCACAGAGACAGAGCATTCAGCCATGCAACAATTCTTATATTAGAAAATAAAAGCAGGCATCTAGGGTTTTTACAGAATGTGATGAAAGCAAGTGATTTAGAAGATTTAAAAATAGACCAGGTTTTCTCAGCCTCAGCACTACTGACATTTTGAGCTGGGTAATTCTTTATTGTGGGGGCTGTTCCGTGCATTGTGGTGGTTTAGCAGCATTCCTGCACTCTACCCACGAGATGCCACGGGCACCCCTCTCCAGGCACGACAATCAAAACTGCCTCCGGACAATGTCCATGTCTTCTGAAGGTCAAGATCAGCCCTATTAAGAATCACGGAGATAGACTAATGGTTTCCAAAAAAGAAAGCAGCTGATCCTGATGGGGGCGGGGGGCGGCGGGAAGTGCAAATGAAAAGAAAGTTCTTTGACATGGAAGATGTACAAAGCATCTTTTGAGAATAGGACTTCAAACCAGATAAAAACAGGTCCTCCTTTAGTCACGCCAGGTAAGGGTCTTCTCTAGAGCGTGGTTTCTGCTAGTCTTGACAAAAATCCTACCGAAGTTAACAAAAATTCCAAGATTGTTTCTACAATGACTGAACTCCGTAAACCCTATTGAACATCACAATCAAAGTTTTCATGCTCAAAAAGCAGGACAACCTGCAAGAATGTTGAAACTGGCTACCCTCTATTTTAATATTTTACTTGTTACAGAACCATAAAATCTTAGTATTGAAAGGATTTAAGAGGCTGTTTAATTAAGCTTACCATATTTCCTGTGTAAGATCCTTGACAGATGATTAGAACCTTTCACAAGGTAGATTATTCCGTCATTGGAGAACACTGCCTACTTATCAGTTTTTATGTTGGAGCTACAATCTGCCTCTGAGTAATGACCATTTCTTGGCATAAATCCACTCCCTCATTTAGATGTCTGAAAGTAGATGCTGAAGTCACCTATGAAGTCTTTTCTACAGCATCTCTTCTCCACTCCACTCAACCATCCCAATACATTCAAGAGTTTTTCACATGCTATCAGCCATCTCCCCACCAGTCACTCTCTTCTTCCTCCTTTGAACACTGATTGCTTCTTCAAGATCCAGAGGGCTCTCATTAGCATCTTGTAATTGCATGTAACAATGACGCTGAACCCTCACTCCTGTCATCAAGGCCCTAACATACTCCTTTACTCCTCATCCCCCTCAGAAGACTTCTCTCTAACCTCACAGACAGAGCAGGCAGCAGACACATACAACTCTCAAGATCATGTCTTTTCCTCCTGCCTCCTCCTGTCTGTGTCCTCCCTCCCAGATTTATTCTCACAAACTTAGCTATGTCTTGAGGTCTCTTCTTATCTTTCCTCTAATCTGAGGAGGATGAAGACCTGTTTCCATTCATCATTCTTCCTATTCTGTTTTTCAGTTTTTCCCTCTCATTCTCCCCTTCTCACAGCCTACCTATAGGAGTAGACTCTCCATCTCAATCCAACCAACAAAGGCAGCCATTCCTCCCTGACTAGAGCACCACAGTACTGAGTCTCCTTCCTCCACATCTTAGTTCTGCTAAGAGCCATCCATATCTGAAGCCTTATCTCATTTACTTCTTACTTCACTACAATCAACACCCTTACATCTGAATACTCCCCGTATACTCTCTGTGCTCCACACATACCGGGGATCTAAAGGTCTCCAGACGGACCAATTTGTTTTCTGTGCCTGGAACAATCTCTCCCCTTGTCCAGTCAGCAATTTTTTAAGACCCTCAGAGGTCATCTGCTTTGCATGACCTTCCCTAAAGAGGTAGAAAGATCATCAGACCACCAGATAATCAGTTTTATAGGTGCGTTTAAAGAATTAAATAAAATAATATACACCAAGTGTTGGTGTAGTGATGGACACAGGACAAATGCTTGATAAATTGCAGTTATTATTATTCTTAGCCTCTTAGGCAGACTCCATTTCCTTTTCTCAGGGGGTCCCTTACCATCTCTAGAACATTACCTCGTGTTTGTCTAAGCAGGTGACAATTTCTCCACTAGTTCACAAATATAAGGGCAGGGACACAATTTTTTCACCTCTATGTCCCAAACACTGAGCATAATGCCTAGTACTTAGTAGGAATTCAATTAATATTTGATGAATGAGTGAATGACAATTCACCTGCATGAGTACAAGGAAATTATTATGTTTTACAATTAACAAGGGTATACCCGTTCTGTGCTGATGGTTCTGGCCTTTTCAACAGTGATATTACATTTCAAACCTCCAGTTTACATCCATGAAATCTGGAATGGGTTTGAATGCCAAAAACAGAGTCAGCATTCCCTGAGACTGGTTCCTCAGTAGGGAGAACCACCATGCCGGATCCTGGAGGCGGAATGAACTTTTGGTCCTGGCCGCTGCCGTCTGTCCTTGGTGGATCAGGTTAGCCGTAACAGCCAGCCTCTCTAGGTTCAACTGTGAGCCAGCCGCTGAAGGTGGAACAAAAGCAGTATTGATGCCACCCCTCAGAGCAGGCCCCTGGGCGAGGATCAGAGGACTTGCCTGTCAGCTTCTCTCTTCCCAGACACAGCATTCAGCTCCACCTCTGCCTTCAGGAACTGGGGTAATGTCAGCCACCAACACACAGGGAGAGAGGTATGTTATGCCAGGTGTGAAAGCGCTCAAAGGAATGCTGCCTGGTAGCTACCAAGTGGAGATGAATTTTAGTGGACATTTCATTCTCATCATGGTGTTGCTAATTGTTTTATTTAAGTAGCCAACGCCAGTCAGAGCGAAAAGGCTGTTTGCTAACTTTTTCACCACTGTAAGAATCCTTAAATTTTACATCCACCTTCCCCCTAAGACCTAAACTTTACATATTGTTGTCAAATATACATATTTACAGTTTTTACAGGAAAATACTTACATATTGAACCCTTACAGTGTGCCAGGTACTTTGTTGCTGTACTACTCTTTGCGTATTGTCTTTTATTCCTTATAGCAACCCTATGCGGAGAGTCTATTACTTTTTTTTATAAAGGAGAAAAATGAGGCTCAGATAGTTTAAGTAACTTGTTCAGGACCACATACCTTATAAAAGATCTTATTCGTAGTCAATCAATTTGTCCAAAGTCACACAGCTTTTTAAATAATCTCAATTAACTAACAGCTAATTCAGTTCAGTTCAGGTCAGTCGCTCAGTTGTGTCCGACTATTTGCGACCCCATGAATCACAGCACGCCAGGCCTCCCTGTCCATCACCATCTCCCGCAGTTCACTCAAACTCACGTCCATCAAGTGGGTGATGCCATCCGGCCATCTCATCCTCTATCGTCCCCTTCTCCTCTTGCCCCCAATCCCTCCCGGCATCAGGGTCTTTTCCAATGAGGCAACTCTTTGCATGAGGTGGCCAAAGTATTGGAGCTAATTAGGTAAAAGTAATTGTTCCCCTTATTTTTACTAAAATAAGCATCTTTGTAAACTTAAAAAATAATTAACCAAACTTATTAAAATATAACATATTCAGTAAATATATTAAAACACCACTGTCAATTAAATCCTCTAATTAGCATAATAAGAATGCAAATATTTTTTCATTTAGTTGATACAATTTGAAACAAATTTCTGGTATTAGTGATCCTGTACTGTTGAAAAATAAAATGATAATAATAATAATATGCAGTTATCAATGGGAGTTTTGAAATTTCACAAATAGTTCTTAGACTTTTACTATTTATCCCAAGTGTCTGTGGGGTCTGAGACTTCCAGGATGCTGTCACTACTCTAGAGAATTGTTCTCTCTTGCTTATCCTTTGAAAACTGTTTCTCAATGTACTGCATACATGCTGAATGCCATTTTTCTTCTTGGTGGACTTTTCTAAACTCAGGCAAAATTCTGTCCATTGTGAAGGCACGCAAAGGTCTTTCCTTTGACCTAAATGCTTATCTGGAGAAAACACAATTTTAGGATTTCCTCAAGCTATTTGCATGATCCCTGAAGGTACAGATCATAAAGATTTCAAAGGAATTTTAGGGCTTGGGGAAGAAATGCAAAGCTCACCTTTGCCCTTAGTTTTGTGTGTCCATCAGCCCAGGGATCTGTGGGCAGGGCTGACTGGTGACTCCAGGTGTAAGTAGAAGGGTCTGATTTCAAAGTACTTTAGGAAATTCTTACTGGGACCCAAATAAGGGGTTAAGGCTTTGATTTGCAACAGACAGACAGACTCAAATTGTTCTGCCACAGAGTCCATCTGCCTCCAAGAAACAAGACTCAGAGAGACCAGGGTAACAACTCCCAGCTAAAAGATGCCAGTATTCCTCTTGCTCTGTCAGCAAGAAGGACAGAGAAACTGAGCTGACACTCAGACCCAAAATAAAATCTGCTTAAAGATGAGGCATGGAATATCACACCACAGGGAATTCACTGATGGAAAAATAATGACAATCATAGCTTCTGGTGGCAGCCCATCAAGCCAGCATAATCCACAATTTATAAAAGGTCTTTGCTAACTTGGGTGTGACTTAACACTTTCTGAAAAGGTGTAGACAGAATCATAGTCTGAGCTTAAAGAAACAGTGAATCAGTAGATTGAGACCTAAACCTTTACAAAGAGCCACATGTGTTAAGGATGTGAAGTGCAACATTATTTAGAAATGACTGATTTTAGTCAGGAGAACATATACATTAGTGATGAGAGATAGGGAGATCAAGTCACTGTTCGGAAAATATTTAAGGTACAATGTTAAGTGTTTAAAAAATGAAAGCAATTGTACATACATGTCTATTGCAATCACATGCCATTGCATGGCTATTGCAATTGTGAAAGATAAATGGGGAAAATGATTCAAAGGTATTAATATCATTTACTGTGTATTATGTGCCAGGTGTGCAATAAAGCATCAATAATCTCATTTCATCCTTACCAAAAATTTCTATGAGGAAGCTTCTATCAACATACATTTTGATAGGATGAGAAAACAGGCTGAGAGAAGTTAAAGTAACTTGCCTAAGATTGCACTGTGGTTAACTGTCAGAAGCAGATACTTTTAACCCCTATTAGGAAGTTATGACTTTATTGCAGGAATGCATATATTGCTTATATGATACTATATACCTGCCTAAACTGGAAGCCCAAACAATGGCACCCCACTCCAGTATTTTGCCTAGAAAATCCCATGGATGGAGGAGCCTGGTGGGCTGCAGTCCATGGGTCGCTAGAGTAGGACGCGACTGAGCGATTTCACTTTCACTTTCCACTTTCATGCATTGGAGAAGGAAATGGCAACCCACTCCAGTGTTCTTGCCTGGAGAACCCCAGGGACGGGAAGCCTGGTGGGCTGCCGTTTATGGGGTCGCAGAGAGTCAGACACAACTAAAGTGATGCAGCAGCAGCAGCATCAAACAAGTGTGGATCTTCCCTACAACAGAACTATCTGGGTAAGTTCAGACTTTCCATCCTGCGATTCCAAGTCCTCTGGTATCTGCCCTCACTACATGTTAGAATCCACTTTTCTTTTCTTGCCCGCAAAGGATCTTGCTTCTGAGTTCTCCCAGGGCCTGCTGCAGGGCACCACATTTTCTGGGTCTCAACTAATCCTCTCTATCCTTTAGGACCTAGCTCAAGTTCAACCTCTGCCAGGAAGCCCACATACCCACACCAATTTCTGCCTCTCGACTTCCCACAGAACATATTTTCTGTAATTTAATTATGCTGCATAGTGTTCAATCCTTTAGTTGATATACCTAAGACTTGACTCTTTGAAGTTGGTGGTTCCTAAGAGTAAGATAACTTTATATATGCTTCTTTGCTATCCTTTCAGAATGCCTAGTATAGTACAAGCTCCTTTAATATTTGTATTACTCAGAATTCTTAGCTGCAAATAACAGAAAACTCCACCTGGAGAAGCTGAAAGCAAAAAAAAGTTAGGGTAGAGGGAAGAGGTGTTTATGGGCTCATGTAACTGACAAGTCCTGTGGCTTGGTGCATGGTTGAATTCTCCAAAACACCAACTTAGCTGGCTTGGGCATGTGGTCATTCTAGCTTGGGAATTGGACCAGCTCCATCCAGACTGAGAGTGGACATTAAACAGTATTCCCCAAAGGAATAGCAAGCTGCTCTTGTCAGAAAGGATGAATGGATACTGGGCAAGCAAGAACAACAAATGTCCCTTACCTTATTGTATCAAATTCCTGAGTCCTTTAATACCAATAATAATAACGGTTCTTCTCTGGTCAGGCACCAGACTGTAACCCCATTAGGAACTGCCAGGCAGCCACAGAGCTCTTATTAACCTGATCTCAACTGAAGTGAGCCAGGCCGAGGGGCAGAGCTACAAAGGAGAGCTTACAAATCTCTGACACAGCATTTTAATACCACAGGGGATTTTTTTCCTTTCCCACAAATTGTGTTAACCCTTCGGGAACAGGGGGGAAACCCCGTGTAGAGCTCATTAGTGGCTTTCCTTTAGAGCTCTTCAAAGAGGCCCTGTCATTTGCCAACGTGATTTTTCTTAATATTGTGCAGACGGCAGGCTAATCCATCTTCAAATGATCTAATTGACTCTAACTTTCTCTTAAGAAAGGCTGTGTGGAGTTGCAAAGTCTTAATTGTGGGGTGTATGCTGAATGTCTCCAAGATTACAGAGCCAAGCGCTCAAACCAAAGCTGGGGAATTTCCAGTGGAAACTTTCAGGGGAAGAAAATGAAAGGTGCAGCGTGGCAAACTGGGGAGCTTCATCACGTCCACTTCTGGGGCCTGAGTGTTCTTAAAACTGAAGAGATTCTCAACTTACTGCCTAAGAATTTCCACTCACGGAGGTTCCCCTCATGACATCAAAACCTCCTGCCTTCATTTATGATGGAGGAAATGGGGAAAATAAAGGGGCAGGCAGAGGAGTAGCTGGCATATTCTGGTTGGCTGCACAAGTATAAGGACCCCAAGTGGCCAATATTTCCTTAGAGGTTGCCCTGGCCTTCCGCTTTCTTAGCCCAGCAACCTTTACACATTTTGCAGTGGGCTTAATGAAATAAAACAGATTTACAGAGAGGAGGTGAACTAAACAGAGTGGGGGAAGGGAGGGAGGAGGAGGCTGGAGCTGGAGCCAGGAATTGCACGCTTCCTGTGGTGGAGGGAGGTGGACACACAGAGCAGGTGAGTTTGGTGCAGAGGCTCTTTTTAATTGAGTGCTCCTTTTAAATTCTGTGGACCTTACTCATCCGCAAATGAATAAGTAGTTGTTTATTCATCACAACTACTCTGTGGGGGTTCATTTGTTTTCTGAATTTAATCAGAGAGAACTGTGGCTCCCAGTTGAGTTCTTGGCTGCAGCTGGGGCCTGGCAGAGCTGGGACCCAGACTTCTGACTCCAAGGTGGACACCATTTGCTGAGCACCCTCCCACAAACATGCCAGGAGGGTTACTGCAGGGGGATGGATCAGAGTCACGTGCAGGTTGCCCCTCCTATCCCTTAAGGTTCCTGGCATGTGTAGGTATAGATATTCTAGCCCTCCCATTCTCTGGCAGGCCTGGGGGAACTATCATTTTTATTAGGATGAAGTAATATATTAACAGTAAAATGGTTTCTGTCAACATCAGGCCCTCAGGCCTTTGTTCTGCCCTCCCCCCAAAATATATTTATATTGGCCCCAGCGTGCAATATCCCACTTTCCATTTGCATTTGCAATCCCTTCTGTCTCATCTGGTAGACAATCTGCAGGAAATCAGGCGGTAAACCTAAGGCACTTTATTAATTCCACTTTCATGTCCCCTGGGATGCTGAAAATAGGGGCACAGTCAGGCTCCTGAACTGGAGCCCCTCTTCTCTAGAGATGTATCCATATTCCCCCACTTAATCCAGGGCCCCAAAAGGAGTCTCCCTGGGCCATCTATCTTTAACGACCCTAAAGAAGAAGCCACAGAAAGCAGACCCCTATTAACTGGAATAATAGCAAACTTCCATTGAGGGCTTATTACATGCCAGGCGCTGTGCAAAATGAGTCACACACATTATCACACTTAATCCGCACAATCCTTTGAGTAGATGCTGTTATGATCACCATTTTTACAGAAGAGAAAACCTCACAGGTTATTCTGCAGCCCCAGAAGTTTTATACTCTGAGCCAGGCTGCATTGGAGTGTCCATGACTCATTCATTTACTGTTCAGATATTAATCAAGTGCCAAGGGTAGAGAACACAAAGATGATTTTCCCACGAAAATCAGAGACATATCCATGTCCCTCTCCCAGTAGTCCCCACTCATCCCTGATGATGGAAAAATCTGGGTGAGGATGAGACTAATAATATGCTTTATCAAAGCCCAAGGTTTATGAGTACGTGCACAGGGGCTGTGAAGGTGGGATGGAAGAGGGGGCATGAGTTAAATACCAGCTCTGTCCTTAGGCAATTTTTGGTATTTTACATGTATTTTCTCATTTGATTTCATATGTTCTGTTTACTTCTATTTATTGAACATAAGCTATTATACTTGCCTCCTCTCCAGGCCATCTCAGATCTTAATTCTTTGCAACTTACCTACTCCCATCTTAGACTAAGTCACCAAACCACCTATTTTTTCCCCACTGGGACTAATACAACAGCCTCCTTCCTAGCCTTCTGGCTTCTGTTCATGCAGCCTCCACACAGCTGCCAGGGTTCTTGTCTATACATTAGAAAAGGACATTCCTTCAGCTAAAGCCTCCCCACGGCTTCCACCACTCTTGGCTTTAGATGCCCACATCACACCTGCTTATCTTTCCAACCTCATGCCACTCCTTCCAGCCCTGCTCACCCAGTTTCAGCCACCTTGGCCTACTTTCCATTCTGTGATTGTGCCAAACCCCCTCCCACTTCAGGAACTTTGCTTGAGTTGTTCTTTTGCTTAGAACAGTCTCTCTTCTCCCAGCTCTTCAAAAGGCTGGCTCATTTCCTTCTTCACATGTCAGTTCAAATGTCAACTCCTTGGGGAAAAACTTTTGCTCACCAAGCTATGAAAGCAGCCCCTTTCCTACCCCTACCCCCAAATTACACATTACCCAATATTCTTCCTATTTGTACCTGTATTTGTTGTCTGTGTTTGTTCTTTAGTGTCTTGATTCCCACTAGAATCAAGGTCCATAAGGGCAAAGAATTTGCCTGGTGCTGTCTGTCAATGCATTCCCAAAGCCTTGGCCTGGCACGCAGTGGTTGCCCCATTAATATTTGCTAAATTAGCAATATTAGCAAGGGAACCTTCCCAAAGACTCTGAGGTGGACACCTCCAACATTTTAATTTTGTAGTTTAAGAAACCAGCCTGGGATCCAAACCCAGGTCTGTACAGTTCCTATGCCAGGCCTCTTGTTTTATGCCAGGTATTCACCTAAGGCCATCAAAATACAAGGAAGATGCAGGCTACAGCATGGAGGAACCTTGAAAACATGCTTCAGTGAAAGAAGCCAGACACAAAAGACTATATCCTGCATGATTCCATTTATATAAAATGTCCAGAAGAGGCAAACTCAGGGAGACAGAAAGCAGATTAGCGGTTGTCAGAGGCTGAGGGCGGGGCTTGGGGGATGGGGAGTGACTGCTTAATGGGTACAGAGTTTCCCTTTGGGGTGATGAAAATGTTTTGCAATTATGTAGAAGTGATGACTGTACAACAATTGTAGCAGGGACTATACTAAGTGCCACCGAACTGTCCACCTAAAAATAGTTAGAGTGGTAAATTTTATGTTACATATATTTTGCCATCATTATCATTGTCATTGTTGTCATCATCATAAAAGCAAGGAAGATTCCCCAGAAGAGCCAGGTACCCATAGCCATTTGGAAGCTGAGCCAGGGACCCACTCACAGCCATGGTCCCCTCGCCCCTTGCTGGCTGCAGATGTGGGAGCTGCCTCCTCCCATTGTCCTGACCCTCTGCAGGATCCGCCTGCCAGCCTCGTGGACTGTTTCACAATTAACCCTAATCTAAAAGAATAACATTTTACTTTGCAACTTCACAGTGTTTCTCTATGTAATTTTCCCTCTCTCTTTAATCAGGATGATCACCCAAACAGTCATTTACGTATATAATTTTTTTTTTTTAACTCCAGGAGGAAACATAGCCTGTTGAATGTGGCTTTGAAATCCTGTCCAACTACCGCTCCGTTTTTGAATTTCTATTTTTAGCCCAACACAGAAAACCGATTCAAACAAATACTATTCTGCAGAAGGAGTGAGTTCTGTAGTATTTTTTACCAAGGAAAGTCTCTCTCAAACAAAATGGAGAGGGGATGTACTGAGGACTGGGGTGGAGCACTGTGCTGGAAGATGCCTCACATACCTGCCCAACACCAAAGCTAGAACATCGTCCAGTCTCCAAGTTTAACAGAATGCTTCTCATTTTGTCCCCAAGTATCAAATCTCCCTGTGCTCTAATCATTAGAGTGCTTTATCAGGGTTACAAATCTTGACTTAATTTATTTTTCCTGAATTCAATGAAATAGGCTGGACAACACTAGTGAGATGGTGCTTTCAGGAGTGTTTGGCATGAGGCCATGATGTGATTGTTCATTGTCCTTCTGGGTCAGAGTGGACTCCCTGAGGGGCCGTGGCTGCCTGGGTTCAGGTCACTGGCAAATGAATGAGCAGGTGGCACATCATCCAATTAGCACTTCAATAAAGGCCTACTAAGTGCCAGATACTGTGCTAAATGCATTATTTCATTTTAATGGAACAATTACTCAGCCCCTACTGTGCACTGGGAATAAAGCGTGAACAGGTGAGCAAGATTGCTGCCGCCACTGAGTTGATGATCTAATAGATTCTAGAGCTGTGCTGTCGAATATGGTGGCCACAAAACACATATGTCCACTGAACATTTATTTGGTAGCTAATTCATTGAGAAAATGATTTTTTTTTCAATTTTAGTTAATTTAAATTAAAAACTGAAGTAGTATAAAATACTTTTCTGCTAAAATCAACTTTATTGTTCTGGTAGGACTACATTTTACTTTAATTGCTGTATCACCTAAGATTTTACTATACTTCACATACCAAGCAAGCACATTGCTTCCAACTTTACATGTTAACACATCACCAATCTATAAGGTATAAATAGACTGATTTATATCACTGATTATAAATCACTGATTATATAATCACTGATTAAATTCAGTGATTCTTTTCTGTACACCAGGTAACATTGTTTTGTGCTTATTTGAGTATTTTATACATACAGCATGAATTATGGTGAAACCTATGTAAATCATATTTGGTAATTAAATTGAAATACTATTATTTTCATTATTACAGAGTCAGTTAACTTTTCTAGCTAAAAATAACTATGGATGAACTTTGAAATTTAAAATGATGGCACACTCAGTTCAGTTCAGTTGCTCAGTCATGTCTGACTTTGCGGTCTCATGGACTGCAGCCTGCCAGGCCTCCTTGTCCATCACCATATCCCGGAGCTTGCTCAAACTCATGTCCATAGAGTCTGTGATGCCATCCAACCATCTCATCCTCCATCATCCCCTTTTCCTCCTGCCTTCAAACTTTCCCACCATCAGGGCCTTTTCAAATGAGTCAGTTCTTCATATCATGTGGCCAAAGTTTTGGAGCTTCAGCTTCAGCATCAGTCCTTCCAATGAATATTCAGGACTGATTTCCTTTAGGATTGACTGGTTTGATCTACTTGCAGTCCAAGGGACTCTCAAGAATCTTCTCCAACACCACAGTTTAAAAGCATCAATTCTTTGGTGCTCAGCTTTCTTTATGGTCCAACTCACATCCATACATGACTACTAGAAAACCATAGCTCTGACTAGATGGACCAAAGGGCACACTGCTGCTGCTGCTGCTAAGTGGCTTCAGTCGTGTCCGACTCTGTACAACCCCACAGACGGCAGCCCACCAGGCTCCTCTGTCCCTGGGATTCACAGGCAAGAATACTAGAGTGGGTTGCCATTTCCTTTTCCAAAATGGCATACTACAGATGGAGAAATTAGAAGCAGTTTAGAAGAGAGTACTAAGATCAGAACAGTGATAGGAAAATGAGACTAGAATAAACTATGCTGCAAATTTCATGATGAATGTCAGTTGGGCAGAGTCAAACAAAAAGTTGTTTGTTTATTGTGCTGAGTTAAAGATTATAAAGTAGACAATATTGATGATGCATTTTCAGCAAATACACAGTGATTTTGATTTAAAAATTTGTCCCTATCAACAGTCAATGAAATGGGTCATCTGAAATCAGAGTTAAATGCTGTACAAATAAAGGTTTTGTTTTTTTTTTAAACACTTTAACCAAATCTGAATGTGTTACTTAGACCTAGTGTAAAACTGCTTTGAGATGGAAAGATGGTAATAGAAATTATTGTTTTAGTTATAGATAGACTGTAGAATGTAAAACTTCTTTAACAAAGTCAAAGACCAACTGATTCATAAGTTGAAAAATTGTACGAACTTATATTTTGTTTTAGATGAGATGAAAGTTACACAAGAAATTGGCCAATTAATACTTTGGGTGTATTTTACTTTAAATGACTTCCAAATTCACAAAGAAAATGTCAATTCATAGCGCATAAAATGGAACTCCTGGAGTAGATTTTAATCTTTTACATTCGTCAAATAATTTCACCTAGGTATGAAAAAATTAGTTTCTATCACAATGAATGGTATTCCAACTGTTAGGTCAAAAATCTAGACAGTGGAATCTTAAAACAAGACTGATAGTTTCTTTATTGCTTAGTTCTGTATAATACATATTGAAAATATTTGTGTTCAGTTTTATTAAGCAGACACTATGAAAGCGCCATGCATACAGTTATTAAAATTGTTTCATATATACATGCAAATGGAATCATTGCCAGTTTACAGAAATGGTGAAAGAAATCAAAGGTAATCAATGTCATGATCTTGTGTTCATTGCCAGTGCTTGTTGACAGAATTATGGAAGAGTTTAACAAAGATATACTTTGCTGTTGACTCTGACTACACATTTCCTTGAAATAGAATGAATGCTTGCCAAATACTCAATAATGAAAAACAAAAAGGAAAAATGGCAGAATGATTTATATTTTTCATTGATGTTGCAATGGATGTGAACATGTTAAACTTGCAGCTCCAAGGAAAGGAAAAGCGTACCGTAACCTAACTAGTCCAAGAGATGCAGATTCGATCCCTGGTTGGGGAAGATCCCCTGGGGTAGGAAATGGCAACCCACTCCTGTATTCTTGCTTAGAAAATACCACAACAGAGAAGCCTGGCAGGCTAGAGTCCATGGGGTTGCAAAGAGCTGGACATGACCGAATGACCATGTACACACGCAACCTAACTGGTCAGGTATGAGAATGCATGTTGTGAATGAGACTTCACAAAACAAATCAACAATCATGATTTTTATATATTTAACATGAATTGATATGCAGAAGATTTTAATTATAATTGACAGAGTTTTATAAATTTACTGTAAAAACTAGAAGAAAAATTAGAAGAATGCTTTGTTTGGTATTTATAAATTTCAGTTCAGTTCAGTTCAGTCGCTCAGTCGTGTCTGACTCTTTGTGACTCCATGAATTGCAGCATGCCAGGCCTCCCTGTCCATCACCAACTCCCGGAGTTCACTCAAACTCATGTCCATCGAGTCAGTGATGCCATCCAGCCATTGCATCCTCTGTTGTCCCCTTCTCCTCCTGCCCTCAATCCCTCCCAGCATCAGAGTCTTTTCCAATGAGTCAACTCTTCACATGAGGTGGCCAAAGTACTGGAGTTTCAGCTTTAGCATCAGTACTTCCAATGAACACCCAGGACTGATCTCCTTTAGAATGGACTGGTTGGATCTCCTTGCAGTCCAAGGGACTCTCAAGAGTCTTCTCCAACACCACACTTCAAAAGCATCCATTCTTTGGTGGTCAGCTTTCTTCACAGTCCAACTCTCACATCCATACATGACTACTGGAAAAACCATAGCCTTGACTAGATGGATCTTTGTTGGCAAAGTAACGTCTCTGCTTTTGAATATGCTATTTAGGTTGGTCATAACTTTCCTTCCAAGGAGTAAGCGTCTTTTAATTTCATGGCTGCAGTCACCATCTGCAGTGAATTTGGAGCCCAGAAAAATAAAGTCAGCCACTGCGTCCACTGTTTCCCCATCTATTTGCCATCAAGTGATGGGACCAGATGCCATGATCTTCGTTTTCTGAATGTTGAGCTTTAAGCCAACTTTTTCACTCTCCTCTTTCACTTTCATCAAGAGGCTCTTTAGTTCCTCTTCACTTTCTGCCATAAGGGTGGTGTCATCTGCATATCTGAGGTTATTGATATTTCTCTCAGCAATCTTGATTCCAGCTTGTGCTTCACCCAGTCCAGCGTTTCTCATGATGTACTCTGCATAGAAGTTAAATAAGCAGGGTGACAATATACAGCCTTGATGGACTCCTTTTCCTATTTGGAACCAGTCTGTTGTTCCATGTCCAATTGCTTCCTGACCTGCATACAGGTTTCTCAAGAGGCAGGTCAGGTGGTCTGGTATTCCCATCTCTTTCAGAATTTTCCATAGTTTATTGTGATCCACACAGTCAAAGGCTTTGGCATAGTCCGTAAAGCAGAAATAGGTGTTTTTCTGGAACTCTCTTGCTTTTTCGATGATCCAGTAGATGTTGGCAATTTGATCTCTGGTTCCTCTGCCTTTTCTAAAACTAGCTTCAATATCTAGAAGTTCACGGTTCACGTATTGCTGAAGCCTGGCTTGGAGAATTTTAAGCATTGCTTTACTAGCATGTGAGATGAGTGCAATTGTGCAATAGTTTGAGCATCCTTTGGCATTGCCCTTCTTTGGGATTGGAATGAAAACTGACCTTTTCCAGTCCTGTGGCCATTGCTAAGTTTTCCAAATTTGCTGGCATATTGCGTGCAGCACTTTCACAGCATTATCTTTCAGGATTTGAAATAGCTCAACTGGAATTCCATCACCCCCACTAGCTTTGTTTGTAGGGACACTTCCTATGGCCCATTTGACTTCACATTCCATGATGTCTGGCTCTAGGTGAGTTATCATACCATAGTGATTATCTGGGTCGTGAAGATCTTTTTTATACAGTTCTTCTGTGTATTCTTGCCACCTCTTCTTAATATCTTCTGCTTCTGTTAGGGTTAGGGTACTATTAAGTTCAAAATTGCGTATGTAACTTTCATTAAGTTTCTAGTGGGCAACATTGTTCCAGAGACATGGGTAAATATCACAGCACTCATCATATTATATTCTAAGGGCCTTGAGAAAAAGTGTGTTTTATGTGAGCATACAGAATGGTTACCCAGTACAATCTTAGAATACCTAGTAGAGTGTAGGGACATTAGAAATTGGTGGTGGTTCAGTGGGTAAAGAACCTGCCTGTAATGTAGGAGACACAGGAGAGGCAGGTTTGATCCCTGGGTCAGGAATATCCCCTGGAGGAAGAAATGGCAACCCACTCTGGTATTCTTGCCTGGAGAATCCCATGGACAGAGAAGCCTGCTGGGTTACAGTCCATGGCGTCACAAAGAGTCAGACATGACTGAGGTGACCGAGCATGCATGCATGCAAGGAAATACTAGACCATCTGTTGAAGTAACATATGTTGTGATAACTGAAATGATAGTTTTTCCATTATCTATAGAATATTTCCCATCCCAATGGCAAGCATTTGCATTTAGGTTACTTGACCATTGTCCAAGTTCTAGGAGGAGGTTCCTGACTTACACACTAAGCAAAATCAAGAGCATGGCCTGAATTGACCCCAGACTAATCTTCTAATGTTACCAATTGCTGGCAGTGACTATGGAATGCATTTACTAAAGATAAATATTTTGTAACCATGAGTTCAACTTGGTTAGGGCAGGATATATTGGCCTGTCAGCATCATTTAGTAATAATAATTGGATTTATGATTTGCACCTGGTTTCAGTGGAGTCTTGGGGTTTCATCAGTTGAGATGTGTCCTGTGGCTGGAATGTGTCTATGTGATCAGTTCACTAACAAATGGCCTCCAAGATGAGCTGACTTTGGACTTCTTGGTACCCAGATGTTTCACATGCAGGCCAGTGGAGGTTTGAGACCTGCTGACAAAGGGTATTCTCTGCAATCAGCTGTAAGACAAAGTTTGCACCTGAGATCTCTGGACCCCTTGCATTGATATCCATGTCTTACTGTTGCTGTACTGTATCCCTTGCCTGTAATAAAACTGTTCCATGAGGATAAACTAAGTATTGTGAGTCCCTTCAGCAGTTGAACACATTAGGTAACTAATGTAAGAGTTCAACAATGGATCTTCTCCCCCCAGAGGAGGCAAGTAGCTGACTAGCTAAAGCCTGAGCCCTGGAGTCTGTGTGTCTTGGATCAGGTCAAGGCTTCACCCTTTGCTAATAGAGTCTCTCTCTCTCTCTCTCTTTTTTAAAAAAAAATTATTTTAGTTGGTGGCTAATTACTTTACAATATTGTGGTGGTTTTTTCCATACATTGAAATGAATCAGCCATGGGTATACATGTGTCCCCCTGTCCTGAACCCCCTTTCCATCCCTCTGGGTTGTCCCAGTGCACTGGCTTTGAGTGCCCTGCTTTATGCATCAAACTTGGATTGGTCATCTATTTCACATATGGTAATACACGTGTTTCAATGCTATTCTCTCAAATCATCCCACCCTCACGTTTTCCAGAGTCCAAAAGTCTGTGTCTCTTTTGCTGTCTCGCATATAGGGTCATGGTTACCATCTCCCTAAATTCCATATATATGCATTAATATACTGTGTTTGTGTTTTTCTTTCTGATTTACTTCACTCTGTATAATAGGCTCCAGTTTCATCCACCTCATTAGAATTGACTCAAATGTGTTCTTTTCTACAGCTGAGTAATATTCCATTGTGTATATGTACCACAGCTTTCTTATCCATTCGTCTGCTGATGGAGATCTAGTGTGCTTTCATGTCCTAAGCTTTTGCAAACAGTGCTGCGATGAACATTGGGGTACACGTATCTCTTTCAATTCTGGTTTCCTCGGTGTGTATGCCCAGCAGTGGGATGGCTGGGTCGTATGGCAGTTCTATTTCCAATTTTTTAGAGAATCTCCATACTTTCCCCATAGTGGCTGTACTAGTTTGCACTCCCACCAACAGTGTAAGAGGGTTCCCTTTCCTCCACACCCTCTCCAGCATTTATTGTTTGTAGACTTTTTGATGGCAGCCATTCTGACTGACATGAGATGGTACCTCATTGTGGTTTTGATAATGAGTGATGTTGAGCATCTTTTCATATGTTTGTTAGCCATCTATATGTTTTCTTTGGAGAAATGTCTGTTTAGTTCTTTGCCCATTTTTTGATCAGGTTGTTTATTTTTCTGGTATTGAGCTGCATGAGCTGCTTGTATATTTTGGAGATTAATTCTTTGTCAGTTCATGTTTTGAAACCTAGTATGATGGTATAAGAAGGTGAGAGGTAATTAAGTCATAAGGGTGAAGCCCTCATAAATAGGTTTAGCGCCTTTATAAAAGGGACCCCAGAGAGCTCTCTTTCCCTCTTCCCACCATATGAAGATACAATGAGAAAACAGAAGTCTAAAATCTGGAAGAGAGTTCTTACAGGAACCCAACCATGATCTTGGACTTCCAGCCTCCAGAATTGTAAGAAACCAATTTCTGTTGTTCATAAAGCACTCAGTCTATAGTTTTTTGCTATAGCAGCCTGGACTGACTAAGACACGTCACTTAATCTGCCTGAGGAGTTAATGCTGCCTACCCTGAAGGATTCATGAGCCCGTCCTCATCGTGCAGGGCCCATGCCTGGCACAGAAGAGCACATAGTTCCTGTTCACCACGTTTAGCAAATTCTGTCTATAGAATCCCAAGAAGCAAATTTCTAGCAGCTTTCTGTCCTTGTTTTAGCCTCCAAGAGTTAATAAATATTGAGATCTAGACTGAGCACCTCTGAGCACTCTCTACACAGTTTGAAAGAACTAATTATGATAAGAAAGAACACAGACATGATCATCAATGTTTCTATTTTTCTAGTTAGGAAGGTAAAGTGCCAGGCTATGCTGTGAAAGCTACTGGATAGTTGTAAGATCAAAAGACATAAGAAAAATGTTCTGAAGATTACAGTCATACAGACATAAGAGGTCTTCTTATTCTTGTTCCTTTCTACAATCTCTCTTGGGAATTTTACCCCCTGTGAAACTCTGTCCATTGACTTAGATAAAATGACTATTGTGACTACCACTACAGTCCTGATCTCCGTCTCAGGTCCCAGTTCTACAATCTAAACTGTCTGCTGATGGTTTCACCTGAAGACCTGGCAGGAATAGCAGCTTTGAATGTGCTCTCTGTGACTCATAATTTCCTCCTACCTTGCCTCTACCCCAGCTTTCTAGTGGCATGGAAATCAATCTGGGGTATTAATTCAGGTGCTGTGTGGCCATGAATTCACTCCTCACCCTTCCCCTGCTTAGCTCAGCATCCACAAGGAGGCGGCCCCTGCAGGCTGTTAGTCACAGGCTTCCTGTGCCAGCTGACTTCTTGTAGAGTTCCCCTGATGGGAGGCGCTGGCTGGTGTTTAAAAGTAGGGAGGAGGGCAGAAGCCAAATTATTTCGCCCCTTCTTTCTGCCCTGGGTAATCAATGGGAGAACCTTCTCATGGCCTCAGTGCCCACAGGACAGGCTTGTCACCATCTCAGCCTCCACAGATGACCCTACACTTGGGTTCTGGTAAAACCACATCTTCTTTTTGCCCTGCCAGTCTAGGCATGGCTGTGGCTTCTACTTGTCACTGCACTTTGAGTAGCATCTCCCATGTTCTAGCATAGTCAAGATTATTCATAACATTTCATTTTTTGTGTTTGTTGTAAGATTCGGTTGTTTCTCTTGTAAAGCTGTGGGTGGTGGTGGTTTAGTCACTAAGTTGTGTCTGACTCTTGTGACCTCATGGACTGTAGCCCACCAGACTCCTCCGTCCATGGAATTTCCCAGGCAAGAATACTGAGTGAGTTGCCATGTCCTTCTCCTGGGGATATTACCAATCCAGGGATCGAACCGGGTCTCCCGCATCTCCAGGGTCTCTCTTTACCGACTGAGACACCAGGGAAGACTCTTATAAAACTGTATGAGTGCACAAATCAGTAATGAACCTCTATTCACAAGTCACACATGCAAAGTAGTGTCCTTATTTTCCTATAAGCCTTCAGGGCCTGCCAGTCAGACAACAAAACAAATTATTTTTAAATTTTTGTTTTGTTTTGGTCACATGGCCAGAATTAGTTCTCCAACCAGGAATGGAACCCATGTCCCCTGCAGTGGAATCACAGAGTCCCAATCACTGGACTGCCAGGGGATGGTTCTTTAAAAACATCTACATAAAGAGGGCTGTCTTCAATACCACCTCCTGCTGTGATCCCTTTGCTTAATTTCAAACAGAGGTACTCTACACTCAGGAGCCCCATAAAGAAATATGGAAGGAAAATGTTGCTCTATTTAACATGAGGTGAGCAGAACCTGCTACTGACCAGCAGAATGAATGGTTATTTCCTCTTCATCCAGAAGGGCACAAAACCACATAACTGCAGAACCTGGCAGTGGTGATGGGGAGGGTTGCTATGTGGTAGTTCTCTGCAAAATCACTCTCACTGATTGATCTAACTACATACCACCATGCTTGGAATGGGCAGGAGGGATGCACAGGACAGATAAAAGAGAACAACTAACCTCAAAGAAGAGAAAGGGAACCCAAGAGTAAATTACATGAAATTCAGAACTTGAAAAGATCTTAAAGGAAATAACAAATTGAGTCATAAACGTATGATATAGAAGAACTCTTAGATCACACTGAACTCAAGTTCTTCAGTTTGAAAATAAAGAAACTGAGGCCCAAAGAAGGTAAGCATCCTGTGTAGGGTCACTGGCTAGTGAATGGCACAGAAAGGACTAGAATCCTGACAAGTGCCTTTTCTCTAGACCCTTGCTTCTCAAAGTATGTGGACGAGCATCACCAGAGCCTGTACCTGCTGGGAGCCTGTTAGAAATGCAGAGCCTCAGGCTCCACCCCAGACCTACACCTTTGAATCTGCATTTTAGCAACAGCTCGGCTGACTTCTATGCAATTACAATTGAGAAGCAGTGCTCAAAATCACACTCTCATATCTCTGGGCTTTCTGTTCACTCAAAGCCAGAATTGGAGTAGAAATGTTCTCCATTTCTTGAAAAGTACTTGCTCTGAAACTTACAGTGAAAGCTTATATTAGGGCTCATAAATACTGGAAAGAAAAGTTTAAATGATGTTGAATGAGGGTTTTTGGATTGGCTTTGCCGTCTGGCACTCACTGTATGACTTAAAAACAGTTTCTAAGAACCAGAAGCCTGGAACACAGAAGGAACTTGATAAAAATGTGTTAAGCAAATAATAAAATTTTGTTATATGTGGAGAAAAGATTTCAGGACAGACGTTCAATTTAACACACATTCGATGAGCACCAACTTATGTGCTAGGTGCTGTGTTAGGTGTGGCGATATTTTATGACTAACACACAGACTGAGAACCTCATAGCACAACACGTGCTCCTCGAAAACAAGGACTTATCTTCCTTCTTCTCCTTTTAAATGTGCTCTGCACACACGACACACTTTGCCAATATTCACAAGTATAGTTCTAATTGGAAGCTTTCCACACCCTATTCATACAGTGGGAATTGCTGAGTGATGGAGGTGGATTGGGATGTAAGAGCTTGGCTTCTCAACCTTCTATACTTTTGGAACCATCTCCCAGTGGGGTTGGTAAATCCTTCTTATCTAATCTCTCCACATTCCCTCCCTCTGCCCCTTCTCTGCAGAGAACTGAGTCTCAAGGGGTTTGAAGAAGAGATGGAGGTCAGCTACTTCACTGGAGCTGTGGCCCCCTGTGTTCTGGGCCAGCTGCTGAGTGACTTACCCGTCTCCTCTCTACAGGGCACCTCCACCCCTGAACTGCCTGAGTAGCTGTGTTGAAAGTTATCCTTGAGTTTATCTTGAATTGAAAATTACATTATCACTTCCTGGGTTGGGCTAACGCCCAGCTACACTTCTTCACTGTGGCTGAGACTTGGAAGCAGATAAGAAAAGGAAAGAATTCATCAAAAGCTGGTCACTTTATCTTTCTGCAGAAAAGGGACTAAAGCCAAAGGCCAATGAGAGGAAAGGAAATAGAGACTTCAAGGTCTCTGGTTGGGGTTCACATCTAGATGTGTTGTCCAGAAGGACTCTAGCCGGAAAGAAGGCATAGCCTTTTTGCTAAAACAGCGATGATTATGATGGTAACATCAGTCAACATTATGAAGCTCCTGATGTGCGCCAGGCACAGTGCTACCCACATTATAGGCATCACCTTATATTTTACCTTTACAACAAGCCTATGAGATACTTTTTCTTAACCATGGTCTTTCTCAGACTGATTCTTCAGGAGACCTCATAAGATGAAAGAAAAGAAATATGACTTAAAATCACTGAACTTTAATTATCTACCAGGCCCCACGCCAGGACTTTTCATGTATCATAAGACAGTGGAATAGTTCAGTCAGTCAGTCAACAAATACTGTTTCATTCATTGGAGGCATACTTACTGAATTCTATGAGGTATTAAGTACTCCATATTCATAGTCTCATCACTGCCAATGAAAATTCTATAAGATAGGTACTATTATCGCCATCTCAAGTGAAAGTCACTCAGTGGTGTCCAATTCTTTGTGACCCCATGGACTATACAGTCCATGGAATTCTCCAGGCCAGAATACTGGAGTGGGTAGCCGTTCCCTCCTCCAGGGCATCTTCCCAACCCAGGCATTGAACCTAGGTCTCCCACATTGCAGACAGATTCTTTTCCAGCTGAGCCACAAGGGAAGTTAGATGTTGTCTTTCTCCCTCCCTTCCTCCCATCCCCCTATTCTCCTTTTTTTAAATGAATATTTACTGAATGTTGGCTATGTTCTAGGACTGGGATAGAATGATATATGAAGCAGATAATGCTCTGACCTCATGAAACTTATTTTGCAGACAAATAAAGGCATAAAAAATAAAATGTTAGGTGGTGACCATACTCTGATATCAACGAAGCATGTTATAGGATAGAAAGTGCCTGGGGCTACTTTAGATTCAGGGATTATTTCTGAGGAGGTGACATTTTAGGTGGGCACTAAATGACAAGAAAAGAGTAACTCATGCTAAGATCTCAGAACAAAGCCTTTCAAGCAGAGAGAACGGCTAGCTCAGGAATCCTATGGCCTGCAAAACAAGCCTGGAGAGTCCAAGGAACAGAACCTCTACCAGCGTGGCTGGAGTTGAATGATGGTGGTGGGAGGCCAGAGGGAGGCAGGGAGTCTTACACATCAGGGCAAAGAGTCAGAAATCTATTCCAAATGGGAAGTCCAGGGGAGTGAGGGGCCTAAGAGGGCAGAAAATATTTTTAAAAGCTCACTCTGGTTTCTGCAATGAGAAATTGCTTATAGGAGACAAGGGTGGAAGAAGGTAAAGCAGTGCTAAGGCGGTTACAGAATTTCAAATAGGAGAGTGGTAGAGAGGAGGGTCACAGGGGAGATGAAAAAGAGGAGGTGGAGGGTCAGAAGCACTTGCTGATGAAGTGAAAGGCCTGTTCTTTCAGGCCCCAGCACACTGGGTCAGCAGTTGGAGGGCAAAGATTAGTCTCTGTAGTTTCCACAGAGTTTGGCCAAAAGCTTGGCATTTCGTAGGTGATTGATAAGTATTTGTTGGACTGAACTGAGGCTTAGTATTTGCTGTACTGGATCTGTTTGCCTGTTAGAAATATACCAGGAGGTGTATTTCTCAAGAGATATACCAGGAGGCCTAGGCAAACGTGAGTGATGTAGTATTGGGACTCCCCAGTTCTCACAGGGTCCAATCCATCAATTTAATAATCCCTAAAGATTAAAACTGAAGAAGTTGAATATGAACTAGGTCCAGTTAAAGCCATTTAGCTTTTGTGAGCCTGTTAACTAATACAGGGATCAAAACATCTTCCCCGGAGAGCTGTTTTGGAACAGAGAGGTGATATATGTGAGAAGTCCCAACCATTGCCTTATTTGGGGGAAGAAATTCAACAAAGGGAAGCTGTCATCATATGGAACAATACTCTGGGGCCTCAGAGGCCTCCTAAGATAGTACCAAACCTGCAGTGTCTGTAGACATCAACAACATGCCCTGGTGGAGGTGGGGAATATGGAATGACAGACAAAGGACCTCTAAAAATCTGTACATCCATAAAAGCAGCAATACTGGGGAAAAAATGTGAAAATCATCCTTTTCAGAATTCTGGAAATTGGCCAAAGTCTTGCAACACTCTGAGAATTTATTCAAGAAAAGATCAGAGTCCTATGGAATTTCAACTTGCCCTATTCTCATCTGCCCCTCCTGAGTTTGGCAGTAACCTTGAAAACTGGCAGCTATGAAAGCCAGCAGCAGAGCGCTCACTGGAGGAGGCAAAGAGGGTTGCAGGGCCTCAAAATCCTGTCTGCAGAGAACTGGCATGATTTCACCTGTTGAGCAGGACTCTGGAAAAGCCCCATTCACAGGGCTTGATTTTTTTTTTTAATTGGACTTGGAGCTTCTGGGTGGGAAAAGCCTTAGCCCCAGGACATTTGTTTAAAAAAAAAAAAACAACAACCTCATAGTTGCCTGGGCTAACAGTATCAGCTGGGGAAAAACGGAGCCTGGCCAAAAAAAAGCTCAAAAGCTCTCAAAGGGAGGATCTAAGGAATGAGACAGTCATAGGCGACTTTGAAAACCTCTGACATACTTCTGAGGATGTGGAAGGATGCACTCACATGAGGTCATGTGAGGGGCTGTGTGCATACGTAGGAAAGATCCGAGAAAGCCTTAATCTCTCACTTCTGGCTAACTTTGAGGTCATGCTCAAGCAGGAAATGAAAGCAAAGATAGAATTATAAACTGGAGTGCTAAGGGGATTCCTCCAAAACATACATGGAACCCTTCAGCAAAGGGTGGGAGACTTACTGGTTTAAAGTAATTTCTGTCCAATTGTTAGCTGATCTCTGAGCTGAGCATAGACTCCAGTAGCATATATGATAGGGAATATAGACTATTTAGAATTATTCCAGAAAAGTCACTAAATAAACAGGAACAACAAAACACAGCAACATCAGAAAGGAAGTGATCTGATTTCTAGAATTACCACAATACATTAATTAAACTCTCAGTTTTCAAAAAATGGTAAGTTCTTTGAAAAGACTGACAAAATTGACAAATCTTTAGTTAGACTAGCTAGTTTTACCAAGAAAAAAAAAATACAAGTTACTAAAATCAGATATGAAAGAAGAAACATCACAACTGATATTATAGACATTTAAAAAATCATAAGGTAAACTCTTAACAACTATACATCAGCAACTTAGATAATCTAGACGAAATGGACAAATTCCTAAAAAGACACAAAACTTGACTCATAAACAGAAAGCCTGAAGAGATCTATAACAAGTGAAGAAGTTGGAATCACTAATTTTGAAACTTCCCACAAAGAACAGTTCAGGCCCAAATAGCTTTACTGGTGAATTTTAAACATTTTGAAACATTCAAAGAAGAATTTTCACAAACCCTTCCTCAAAAATAGAAAAGACTACTTCCCAAATCATTTTAAGAGGTCAGTATTATCCTGACATCAGAATTAAACAAAGACATTACACACAAAGAAAACTACAGAGCAATACCTTTTATAAACACAGATGCAAAACTCCCCCTCAAAAACACACACTAGTGAACTAAATTCAGCAACATATGTAAATCATCTGCCTGCAATGCAGGAGACCCGGGTTCAATTCCTGGGTCAGGAAGATCCCCTGGAGAAGGAAATGGCAACTTACTCCAGTATTCTTGCCTGGAGAATCCCATGGACAGAGGAGCCTGGTGGGCTACAGTCCATGGGGTCGCAAGAGCTGGACACAACTTGGCAACTAAACCACCACCACCAAAAAGGCATTATACATCATGACCAAGTGGAAATTATTTCAGGAATATAGTGAAAGCCTCTCAGTCATGTCCGACTCTGCGACTCCATCGACTATACAGTCCATGGAATTCTCCAGGCTAGAATACTAGAGTAGGTAGCCATTCTCTTCTCCAGGGGATCTTCCCAACCCAGGATCCAACCCAGGTATCCAACCCAGGTCTCTCACATTGCAGGTGGATTATTTACCAGCTGAGCCACAAGGGAAGCCCAAGAACAGTGAGGCGGATAGCCTATTGCTTCTCCAGCAGATCTTCCCGACCCAGGAATCGAACCCAGGTCTTCTGCATTGAAGGCAGATTCTTTATCAGCTCAGCTATCAGGTGAGCCCAGGAATTTTAAGCTTGGTTTAATATTAAAAATTAATCAACATAGTATACCACACTAACATATAATAAAGGACCAAAAAATCATGATCATCTCAATAGACACAGAAAAACATTTGACAAAATAAAATCCCATGGACAGAGGAGCCTAGAGGCTGCAGTCCATGGGGTCGCTAAGAGTCGGACACGACTGAGCGACTTCATTTTCACTTTTCACTTTCACGCATTGGAGAAGGAAATGGCAACCCACTCCAGTGTTCTTGCCTGGAGAATCCCAGGGACGGGGGAGCCTGGTGGGCTGCTGTCTATGGGGTCACACAGAGTCGGACACAACTGAAGTGACTTAGCAGCAGCAGAAGTAACACCCTTTTATAGTAAAAAATATTCAACAAAGTAGGAATAGGACAGAACTAAAGGGTATCTGCAAAAAAACAACTGCTAGCATCATAAAGTTTTTCCCTTAAGATCAGGGAAAAGACAATGTCTGTTCTCACTACTTCTATTTAACACTGTACAGAAGGCTCTAGACCAGAAATAAAAAGCACATATATTGAAAAGAAAGAAGTAAAGTGGTTTCTATTTGTAGATAACATGATCATATGATAGAAAATACTAAGGAATAGGAATGGGCAACCCATTCCATTATGCTTGCTTGGGAAATCCCATGGACAGAGGAGTCTGGCAGGCTACAGTCTATGGGGTCACAGGAGTCAAACATGACTTAACAACTAAACTACCAGCTACATATATACACACACATACATACATGCATATATTGAGCTTCCCTGGTGGCTCAGATGGTAAAGAATCCACCTGCAATGCAGCAGACCTGGGTTGGATCCCTGGAGAAGGGAACAGCTACCCACTGCAGTATTCTGGCCTGGAAAATTCCATGCACAGAGGAGCCTGGCAGGCCACAGTCCATGAGGTCACAGAGTTGGACACAACTGAGCGAATTTCATTCACACACATACATGCAGAGCTAATAAATGAGTTTAGCAAGGGTATAAAATTAAATTGGAGAAGGAAACAGCAAACTCACTCCAATATTCTTGCCTGGGAAATCACGTGGACTGAGAAGCCTGATAGGCTACTAGAGTCCTTGGGGTCGCAAAGAATTGGACATGACTTAGCAAAGACATAAAACTGACATACAAAAATCAGTTGTGTCTCTATAGAGTAGCAGTGAATAATCTGAAAATTAAGAAAACAACTTCATATACAATAGCAAGAAAAATAATAAAATATTTAGGAATAAATTTAACATAAAGGAGTAAAATTATACACTGAAACCTATGAAACATAATTGAAAGAAATTAAATAGAAAGACATCTCATATTCATGCACTGGAAGATTTAATGTTTGGATGGCAACACTCTCCAAGTTCATCGATAGAGCCAATGCGATTCATATAAAAAACCTGGCTGGCCTCTTGGCACAGATTAACAAGCTGCCCCTAAAATTCATATGGAAATAAAAGGAAACTCAGAATAGGTGAAAAAAAGTCTTTAAAAAGAAGAATAATTTTGGAGGATGGAATGATCAGCTTTATGCGTCAACTTGGCAAGGTATAGTTCCCAGTTTTTCAAACACTTGTCCAGTTGCAGCTGTGAAAATACTTTTTAGATGTGATTAACATCTGTAGTCAGCTAACTGTAGGAAATCATCCTCAATAAATGAGTGAGTTTGAGTCAATCAGTTGAAAGGCTTTTAGTGCAGAAGTAAGGTTTTCTTGATGAAGATGAAATTCTACCTGTGGACAGCAGCATGAGTACCTGGTGAGGAGTGCCCCTCCTGACACTCTATCCTGTGGATTTCAGACTTGGCTAGCTAGCCCACACAATCATGTAAGCCAATTCTTCAAAATAAATCTCTTCACTTATACATACTTATAATATTTTACTGGCTCTGTTTTTTTCAGTAGAACACTGACTGAAAGTGAAGACTCACATTTCCTGATTTCAAAACTTACTACAAACTACAGCAATCAAGACTGTGTGGGGACCCGGCCCGAGGAAACTCACATAGATGGGTGGAGCAGAATTGAGAGTCCAGAAACAAACACATACATTTATAGTTAATTGGTTCTTC
The DNA here is from genome assembly GCF_002263795.3 of Bos taurus. Classification (NCBI taxonomy): domain Eukaryota; kingdom Metazoa; phylum Chordata; class Mammalia; order Artiodactyla; family Bovidae; genus Bos; species Bos taurus. The sequence continues at coordinate 81,469,341 of NC_037330.1, forward strand.
ACAGAGTGCCAAGACAATAGGTAAAGAATAGTCTTTTCCATACACTGTGTTGGGAAGACTGGATTTCCATGTGCGAAAGAATGAATCTGGATTTCCTACCTCACATCACAGGCAAAATTTAACTCAACATGGACCAAAAGCCTAAACAAAAGAACTAAAATTATAAAAGTAAGAAGGAAAGATAGGAGTAAACCTTTGTGACCTTGTTTCAGGCAATGGTTTCTCAAAGGCACAAATAGCCAACCAAAAAATAACAATAAATTGCACTTCATCAAAATGAAAAACCTTTTTGTTTCAAAGAACATTATTAAGAAAATGAATATTTTTCTCCCACAGAGTGGGAGAAAACACTTGCAAGTCATATATCTGATAAGAGTACAGTATCCAAAATATGTGAATAACTCTTAAAACTAAAGAATAAAAAGACACATACACACAAAACCAATTTAAAAATAGGCAAAGGATTCAAACAGACATTTCTCCAAAGAAGATGTACAAGTACCTAATGACCATATGAAAAGATGTTCAACATCATTAGGCATTAGGAAAATGCAAATTAAAATTACAATTGAACAAAATCACAACTTCACATCCACTAGGATGGTCATAATAATTAAAAATAAATGAAAGGAAAATAGGAGAAGTTGTAACCCTCATACATTCCTTACAGGAGTGTAAAATGGCACAGCCCCTTTGGGAAACAATTTTGTAGTTCCTCAAAAAGTTAAATACAGAATAACCATATATCCATGGAATTTCATTCCTAGGTAGACATTCAAGAAAACAGAAAACACACACCCCACAAAAACTTGTACATCAACAGTGCAGCATTATTCAGAATAAGTGAAGATGGCAGTAATACAAAAGTCCACCAATAAACGAATGGATAAAGAAAATGCGGAATACAATGGAATACTATTCAGCCATAAAAAGGATGAAGTCGCCACACATGCTATAATGTGGACAAAGCTTGAAACCATTATACTAAGTGAAAGAAGCCAGACACAAAAGGACAAATACCGTATGATTCTATTTACATGATATACCCAAAACAGGTAAATCCAAAGAGACAGAAAGTAGAGGAGAGGTTATCAGAGGAGAAGATTCTTTATGAAGTGATGAAAATGTTTTAAAATAAGGTAATAGTGAAAGTTATACAACACTGAATATACTAGAAACACTTTACAAAGGTGAATTTTATGGTATATGAAGTATATCTCAGTAAAACTGTTATTAAAAAAAGTAAAAAAAGAAGGCCCCTGTCCTTGGCCCACGTACCAAAAATACACAGAAAATAAAGTGAATGAGAGTAGAGTACACAGGGGATTCTCTGCTTCTACGGTTGTGCCACTGAGTGCTGGCTCAGTGACCCAAACCTTAAACATCCATGTCCATGATTTAACACTGCTCCGGTCCCAGGGATCGCTTCTCTGCATCTCTCATCCTTTATCTTTGAAACAGAAGACAACTGTGATTCTATCCTGTGAAGGTTTGTGTCATTGCCAGGGGGAGTGATGGACATGGCTTGGAGCATAGGAAAGCTTGCAGTGGCAAAAGCACTGCAGTAAGAGACAAATCAATCAACTTGTCAACTTCTTTTCAGTTTGAATACAATAGACTCTCATACAATAAACTATCATTCCAAATATAACCAAGCATTCATTTTCATGTATTTCAATTATTGCTTCTGAAAAGTTCTCACAAATAAGGGTAATATTTGCAAGAGTTTCACATGGTTGAGACAAATTTTTTAATATTAAGCATTATAAGTTGAATCATTTCTGCCCCCACGAAATTAACATGTTGAAGTCCTAATGTCCAGTAGCTCAGAACGTGGTCATATTTGGAAATAGGGTAACTCGATTACAGAGGTCAGTTGTTACCCTGTACCCGAGTTAAAACAGGGTCACTGGGATGGGCCCAAATACAATATGACCGGTATCTTTATGAAAGAGGAAATTTAGTGACGCACACAAAGGGAGAATGCTGTGAGAATATCAAAGCGGAAAATGGGGTGATGCATCTACAAGCCAAAGAATGTCAAAAGAATACACACTATTTGAAAATCCCATGGAAAACAACATAGGTATTCATTTTGCTGAAATGAAGGCAATAAAAGAAGTTTTAATGGAACTAATACATAACAATCTATGAATTACTTATAATATCTCTGGCTCATGAACAGAACATGTAGACATGAAGAAGAATCATTAAAGTGGTTAGTTTTGACAGTTCCTGGCTTCTAGTCATACAAATTTTGCATGTATTTTTAAATTTGGTCATTATGAAAGTATATTTGTCAACGTGGGAGGACAGAACAGATTTCACTGAACAGTTTGCTAGCTTGATTTACAACATTTAAATATGTAGACATGTGGTATGTGGGCCTCCACTTGCATTTACGCCCCAGGCTCCGATAATTGTTAGAGGCGGGCCAGGACCCAGCAATGACAGAAGAAAGCTAGCCCGCAGCTATGAACAGAAGCCAAACCAACGTTTCAAACTTGCTCTTACTACAACCTAAAATGCTATCCTGGAAGCTTCATGTGAAGACCTGATGCAGTCCCTAGGGGGAGTGGCAAGTGCCTCACATGCTTTGTCTTTCTGAGCCATAATCCCAAGGGCCCTACAAGCCTGTCCCCGTCTAGGGATGTGCTGTGGCCTCAACTGGTGCCCAGCCCTCGCCAGGTTACATACATCTAATACATCTCACTGCTCCAAACATCAGGGTGTGTCATGCACTTGCATTTGATTTCCTTGCAGTAACTCTTATGGTGCCACCTTCAAGCGACAAGAACACTCTTATAACCACACTTCACTCCTGCCTTGGGAAAAGACTGTGCGGTCTGACAAAAGGCTTTCAGAGCGCTCCTGTGTGGTGATATCCCCCATGGCTATTATTTTGTTGCATTCTGCCTGTCCCCTTGTAGGGAGGTTTGGCATCTTGTTGAGGATAGGGAAGGGGACTAGCATTCCATTTGGGAGTTAGTCTTATGAAGAGAGGAACTCTTGGAGATAGGGTAAGTGGTGGCAACTGAGAAAGGAGAAAAAAGCAGGCTCTACTGCCAGTTTCTACGGGAATGAAAGAAAAGGGTACCAAAATGCCAACCAGCAATGCCAAAATGGGGATGAAAACTGAGCTGCAGAAGGCCCTGTGGGATTTCCAACTTTGATTGTATTTTATTGTAGCTCCCTTCAAGCAAACATGGCAACTGTACAGTTCATGTTACCGCAGACTAACATGATAGATAAATGAACAGCTCACATAAAACAGAGTGCCTGACATCAAAGGATACTTTGAGCTATCACTGAGAATCTTTAAGGAACTTCAATAACCTTTCCATAGATATCAGCTCACAAAAGTGGTGTCCTATCTTTGTAAGAAGTTAAAAATCATGAGAAAATAGACTGGGTTCATCAGAAAGGCAGTAGCAAAGAAAGAATGAAAACTTCAAGAAGCAAAGACATAAAAAGGTTTAAAAATACTTTTGATACTAAAAAAAGGAACTCTGATACAAATACAACAGGTAGAAAATCAACAGCCCAGTGTTTAAAAACAAAGGCAGATTAGTGAACCACATTAATCAACCTAGGACAGAGATTATCAGCTGCATTTGAAACTCAGATTAACAGGAACAAACAAGGTACCAGAGTGGGAACCATTTTTACAGCCGGTAACAAAAGTTTTCATCTTTGTTTAAATAAGACTTCAAAAGGATTCCATGTATCAACAAATAAGCGAGTTCATTTAAAAAAAAGATTAACTTCAAGAAATGCAAGGCAGAGTGACCACACTTCTGACCTGCTTTAAGATCAATCAACATTTTCTACCTGGGTAAGTAGAATGCAATTAGCACATGAGTAATTTTAAAGACTTTTTAACAGTCCCCTTTAACTGGCTGATGAAATAGCAGAACAATGTGGCTGAAAGCCAGTGTTTATTTTTACCCATTACCTGTTTTATTAATGGGATTGTGGGCCATTGGACCTCCAGGCACACACAAATATATTAAAATATCCCACACTGTAATTAAGAGGCACAGAGGGGATTAGAGCAAATTAAGCGGTTGTTGTATTTGCCATTGGTTTAGTCTAGGTCAGGCATTTGGATGCTCTCATGGCAGAGCCCAGTGAGTTTTACTTAAGAAATCCACAGAATATGAAATACATTTTCTTGCAGAGCAAGGATTTTAATAAGCAGGTCATCCCCCACCCCTGCCCAAATAAAAATATACATAAAGAAAAATGACCCAAGTGAATGCTCCTAGAATGAAAGAAGAGATTCCCTCAAACAGAAAAGGAAAACTGTATTAACAATAGGGTCAGTGAAAGAAACTGGATTTTGAGACTCAAAATGAAACAAACATAACTCTCATCCAGACAGAGGGCTTTCTTTTCCTCGGCAAGTCAAAACTTCTGCCTCTGAGTTCTTTAAAGGGAGTAAGAATAAAGTGATCACCTAGCAGATGACCTGCTCAATAAGTAAAGCATCAGGAATGAAGTACAGACCCTTTGAGGCAAAGGCTACAGTATAGGTTCCTAAGCCAGCACTGTTTCACTTTTTGGTTTGATTTTACCAAATCCATTGTAACTAAATGTTAGTTTAATTTGAAAATAATACATGTAAGTAGATTCTTTGCTTTGATTGTTCAGAATCAACATTACCACAATTGAGATTACTGCCAGTGCTGCTCTCCTGTGAATCTTCATATCAAAGAAAAAGCAAAACGGAATGAGGGCAGGGCAAAATGGAATGAAATCTGGGAACACAGTGTTTTGACCCAAGCAGAGGACAAAACGGCCTTTGGCCTAGCAACCTCGGCAGAAACCCTTGAAAATGACACGAAAGAAGATGCAAGTACTTACGAAGATCCTGGACTTGCGGTGGGAGGGGGGCCTGAAGAAATGAAAGAAAAACAAAGAAAACAGTCAGCCTGGGTTATTGGAAGGTAAGCTTCAGTACAGTCAAACCATTACAATGTAAGGTTCTCAACCACCCCAAGGTGATATTTATTTTTCTGGAATTTATTATTTTGCTCCAGCTCCCCCAACCACCTCTGGAAAAAACATACGAATGAGATTATCCCACGGTTTAGAGCCTGAAAAATGCTAAGACCAGGGTTGAAAAATGAGTCAACAGAGTAGGCATTATTATGAGATGCAGGGAGTTTCAGTGGGAGGCTGAATGAGCACAAGGACATTGATGCAACCACAGGCAGGGGTCTTTGATACCAGCTGGATCAAAAAGGGGCACATGTGCTGGAAATCTTCCTAACTTCTCTGGACAAGAAACATCCTTGTTGAGAAGAATTCACTGGTGTGGTGATTTAGAATTGCAGCGGAGGTTAGACCGATTTGGACCCTGCTCTTGCTCTGCTGTTTACTGGCTAGGTGACCTTGAACGTGGTACTTAACTGCTGGTTTATTTATTTCTAAAATGGGTACAAGTGTTCCAGCTTCTGTGTTGCTGGACACACCCAGTACATGCTCATTTTTCCATCCCTCCTCACCCCTATGGAGGCTGAGAGTTAAAGGTCATCCCTGATAGGAAGCTGCTTACCGAACTTGACAAACAAGACTCCGGTGGTAGAAACCACCTTCTTGCCATTTGTCGCCACACACTGGAAGTAGCCTGTGTCTGTGGTGTCAAGGTTTCTAATCCGCAGTCGAGAGCCATAGTTGGTTGCCCGAAAGGAGATCCTCCGGGGCTCCTGGACCACAGGGGCATCATTTTTGAACCAGCGGATGGTGGGAGGCGGATTCCCCGAGACTTTGCAGTGCAGTTCAGCTGTCTGCCCCAGGGACGTGGTGATGTTATTCATCGGCTCATCGAGGGTCAGGTAAGAATCTGCGTACAGGGAGAAGCAGGCAGATGAGAGGGGCAGACCACCTCCAACAGACCCCAGTCACTTTGTGTGTCCCAGACCACAGAGAGACTTAACAGGAGCAGCATGGTGGAGACAGACGAGGCATAAAATTAGCCATTTATCGGGACCCACGACTACTAAAGAACCACCCACCGATCCTGCTGCTTGGAAGGAAATGTGTTACTAACTGTGGAATAAAACCCGGTTTTCAAATGATTGTGTAGTACCCATGGATAAATGGACTTTCCAGGCCAAGACAAAATGAACTTTTGTGTTTCAGAGTAATAAAAAAAACTACATGCTCTTTGTTATAAATGCAAATGATATAGTGAAGAAGAAAAAGAAGCAAAATTCACCTCAAATCTCCTCACCCCAAAATATATCCTTCGTAACATTCTGGCAAAGATCCTACCAGCTTGTCCACTTTTGATAAAAGAGAAAGCATGAAACGCTGGAAAAGTAGGAGCAATATAATGTCTACATGGCCCAAGATCAAGAAGGATGCTGAAGATCTTCCTGCCAGTGATGATATAACAAGGGTTATGAAGGCCAGGTTGCTAGCAGACAAAATGATGAAGGAATGAAACTATTTCCATAACGTTACCCATGTCAACTGCAACACATTATAAAAAATTATTTCATGCATTCAATTTTTAATTGAGATATAATTTACATTCTATGAAATGTATCAGTCTTAATTACACAGCTCCTCTAGTATCAACAAATGCATGTGCCTGTGTAACCAATGTCCCTATCAAGGTATAGAACAACAGAACATTATCAATATCCCAGAAAGTACCCCCAAGATCCTTAATAGTCAATCACTCCTCCTACTTACAACCCCTCCCCAATGCCAGGCAACTATAGCTCTGATTTCTACCATCAGAGATTAATTTGCCTGTTCTAGAATTCACATAAATGGAATCATACTGTTTTGCATTTGGCTTATTCTGAGATTTATTACATTAAACATTTTAATATTGAATAAATTTTAAGGTTATTCTTCAATAATATTTTAAATATAGTTATGGAATCCAGTTGCAGAGTAAATAATTGATTTAATTTTAAAAAACTAAGTACAACAAAGTTTAAAAATTGGTCAATTACTCAATACCATATATGGAGTTTCCTTTGACTTCATTTTTCTTGACCATTCATCCTTGGGTAGATCCCCTGCCTCAATACCTCCCATTGCCCTCTGTCCTTCCCTCACTAAAACCTGGGATGGCTTGCTAAGCAGCTGTCTTCACTGCTAGACAGTAAGCCCTTAGGAGCAGGCAGAATGTTTTGGTCATCACTGCATCCTCAGAGTATCCTACCATCTGGCAGCGTTATCCAGCAGCACTTTCTGCTATAATGGACATGTTCGGTAATCTGCATTGTCTAACTGGTAGCTAGTAGTCACAAGTCGACCTATTTAGCAGATGAAATATGACTATAGTGACTAAAGAACTGAGGTCTTTTTTTTTTTTTTAATGTGGACCATTTTTAAAGTCTTCATTGAATTTGTAACAAAATTGTTTCTGCTTTTTGCATTTTGGTTTTTTGACCATGAGGCAGGTGGGATCTTAGCTCCCTGACCAGGGATCGAACCTGAACGCCCTGCATGGAAGGCAAAGTCTTAACCACTTGAATGCAACAGAAGTACCAGGAACTGAATTTTAAAATATAAATTAAACAGCCACAAGTGCCTAACTGTATGGCAGCACAGGCAGAACACAGTAAATTTGTTGAATTTAATAGAATTTTATTGACAACTTGTTTTTGAGATATCTAACTGGCTAATTTATGCTAAAGCCTTTGACTGTGTGGATCACAATGAACTGTGGAATATTCTTAATGAGATGGGAATACCAGACCACATTACCTGCCTCCTGAGAGACCTGTACGCAGGACAAGAAGCAATAGTTACAACTCGACATGGAACAATGCACTGGTTCACAACTGGGAAAGAAGTACGTCAAGGCTGCATATTGTCACCCTGCTTATATAACATATATATAGAGTACAGCCTGCGAAATGCCCAGCTGGATGAAACACAAGCTGGAATCAAGACTGTCTGGGAGAAATATCAACAACCTCAGATATGCAGATAATAACACTTTAACGGCAGAAAGTGAAGAGGATCTAAAGAGTCTCTTCTTGAAGGTGAAAGAGGAGAGTGAAAAAGCTGGCTTAGAATTCAACATTCAAAAACCGAAGATCATGGCATCTGGTCCTATCTCTTCATGGCAAATAGATGGGGAAAATGTGGAAACAGTGTCAGATTTTGTTTTCTTGGGCTCCAAAATCACTGCAGATGGTGACTACAATCATGAAATTAAAAAATTATGACAAAACTAGACAGTGTATTAATAAAAAGCAGAGATATCACTTTGTTGACAAAGGTCCGTATAGTCAAAGCTATTGTTTTTCCAGTAGTCATGTATGGATATGAGAGTTGAACCATAAAGAAGGCTGAGCATTGAAGAACTGAAGCTTTCAAACTGTGGTGCTGGAGAAGACTCTTGAGAGTCCCATGGACTGCAAGGAGATCAAATCAGCCAATCCTAAAGGAAATCAACCCCGAATATTCATTGGAAGGACTGATGTTAAAGCTGAAGCTCTAACTCTTTGGCCACTTGATGTGAAGAGCTGACTCATTAGAAAAGACCCTGATGCTGGGAATGATTGAGAGCAAGAGGAGAAGAGGGCGACAGAGGGTGAGATGGTTGGATGGCATCATTGACTCAATAGGCATGACTTTGAGCAAGCTCTGGGATATGGTGATGGACAGGGAGGCCTGGCATGCTGCAGTTCATGGCATTGCAAAGAGTTGGACAAGAATTAGTGACTGAACAACAACAACTGGCTAATTTAACCACTCAGATGACTGTAAATGCTTTCATAAAGGCCAACAATAAATCATTCACTATTTGCTTTAATTTTCCACAAACAATTGGGTAGAGAGGTTATCAAAGTCTGGGCAGCTCCACAGGAATGAGTCATGCATGTGAATGGCATTTATCATGTGTTCCTAATGTGTGAGGTGTGGTCAGAGAGTAGAAACTAGTTTACAGGTGGTTTTCTGGAGCTACTGGAATGGCTTTGCAGTTCTATTGGGAACCTAAAGAGTGGATAACTATGCACTCTCTGTAGAAAAGAAACCCAGAAGTAGCCGTCACACAACAATGCCAATATAAGCATAGCTATTAATACTTCATTGGGCAGATTCTGGAATTTAATTGTGTTGGAATCCAGTGTCTGTCCCCTGGGTGACTTTGGGCAAGTTACTTAACTTTTTCTATACCTCAGTTTAACCAACTAAAAAACAGAAATAATAAAGAAGACTCTACCTGACAAAACTGTGAGAGGATTAAAATTAAATCGGGAGAGACTTGGAAGATATTTAAACTAGCTATGGCAAAGACGAAAGTGAAAGTGTTAGTCACTCAGTCACGTCCGACTCATCATGGACTGTAGCCTGCCAGGCTCCTCTGTCCATGAACTTCTTGAGGCAAGAATACTGGAGCAGGTTGCCATTCCCTTCTCCAGGGGATCTTTCTGACCCAGGGACTGAACCCCAGTCTCCCACATTTCAGGCAGATTCTTTACCATCTGAGCCACCAGGGAAGCCCCATGGCAAAAGGTAAGCACTCAAAAATGTTAACCAATGGTCTATTATTTTTATTTTTCTTAAATTACTTTTAAGATTTTTTTTAATGTGGACCACTTTTACAGTCTTTATTGAATTTGTTACAGTATTGCTTCTCTTTTGTTTTGTTTTTTTGGCCACAAGGCGTGTGAGAATGCAGCTCCACAAGCAGGGATGGAACCTGCACCCCCTGCAGTGGAAGACAAAGATTTAGCCACTGTACTGCCAGGGAAGTCCCTCTGCTATTTTTATAATAACTTCTGTATAATGCTTTTACCTTGTCTCCTGTTAGTCTCTAACAATCCCGCAAAGTAGGAAATGCACAGAAATCACAATGCCTGGCTGCAGATAAGGAGATGTCTCGGAGATTAGCTGGTTGGCCCTGTGGTCACACAGTAAGTTGTACATTATACCCCAAGCTTCCAACACTAACAGCTTTGGGTCCTCAGGCTCAGCCAAGCAGCTAGACAAAGTCCAACTGTGCCAGCTGGTTAGTTCAGTAGTAAGAACAAACACACTCTAAGTCCTGCCATATGCCAGGGGCTTTACCTTAATATTTACCTGTCCAATAACCCTGGAAATGAGGAGCTGTTATAGCCGCTCGACAATGAGGAGACACAGGACCACAGAGGCTAAGTGACTTGTCAAGGTCTGGTTCAGCTTTCCCTGGTTCCAAAACCTAGCACTTTCCACTCCATCAGATGGCTTTGGTAGCTTGAGCTCCACTGAGGAGTGGGGGTAGAATTCAAATTTCTTCCTTAAAGAAGAGCTAGCGTTTACACATTTCCATATACAGCCAGGGTTGTGATTTTCCCCTACCTCCAGCCAGGATTATCCGGTGAATGGGTCTAAGATTTTGGCACGTGTTCTGACTGGTGTTATGGTTTCCCTCCCAAAGCCAAGTACCTCACTTGACCTGATATGCCCTGCAGGCCCTTCTCTTTGAAGCTACATCCTGTTTCCTGTCTTTTCAGGAGCAAGCCTCCAGCTTTGAGTTGGAGGGGTGTCTTCAGTGGCAAGAGGTGTACCAGCTCCCAAGTACTCCCACAGCTTGGCTCTCCCTACCAGATTTCTACCTACTTTAAATATCAAAGCCAGCCAATATCAACCTCACTCCCCAGAGGCCAGAACAACAATTTTTGGGTGCCAAGCATCTCAGTGGTGAGACATCATCACTGAGGCATTTCATGACTGCTGAGTTTTAGTCAAGAAAAAAAAGCCATTTCTACTTTATTTCTTTGCCCCCGCCTCCCCCTCTCCCCGCCCCCCACCCACCCAGAGGCAGTTGCCTAAACTCCCAGCAAGCTTCTTGGCCCCCATAGCATAAAATGTAAAAGGGTGAACAGGAACTTAACAACTTCTTTTGCTCCCAAAGCCCAGTTACTTCGCATGATACAGTCACAGACACACAGTTCTTCAATTTTTTTCTTCTAGGAACGCAGATCAGCCCAGAGACAGAGAGTACTGTCGCTGGGTAGAGTATTTCAACCATTCTCTGAAAAGTGAAAGTGCTGATCACTCAGTCGTGTCCGACTCTTTGTGCCCATTAAGCTCCTCTGTCCATGGGATTCTCCAAGCAAACCCATCCTGACCCAGGAATCAAACGGGTCTCCTATATTATAATCAGCCTGAGCCATCAGGGAAGCCAGTATCCTCTGAAGCTGTACTCAAATTTATTGAAAACAATTTAGTATGGGCTGATCCAACTTCCAGATGTTCAAGCTGGTTTTAGAAAAGGCAGAGGAACCTGAGATCAAATTGCCAACATCCGCTGGATCATTGAAAAAGCTAGACAGTTCCAGAAAAATATCTATTTCTGCTTTATTGACTATGCCAAAGCCTTTGACTGTGTGGATCACAATAAACTGTGGAAAATTCTGAAAGAGATGGGAATACCAGACCACCTGACCTGCCTCTTGAGAAACCTGTTTGCAGGTCAGGAAGCAACAGTTAGAACTGGACATGGAACAACAGACTGGTTCCAAATAGGAAAAGGAGTACGTCAAGGCTGTATATTGTCACCCTGCTTATTTAACTTATATGCAGAGTACATCAAGAGAAATGCTGGACTGGAAGAAGCACAAGCTGGAATCAAGATTGCAGGGGGAAATATCAATAACCTCAGATGACACCACCCTTATGGCAGAAAGTGAAGAGGAACTAAAAAGCCTCTTGATGAAAGTGAAAGAGGAGAGTGAAAAAGTTGACTTAAAGCTCAACATTCAGAAAACGAAGATCATGGCATCTGGTCCCATCACTTCATGGGAAATAGATGGGGAAACAGTGGAAACAGTGTCAGACTTTATTTTCTGGGCTCCAAAATCACTACAGATGGTGACTGCAGCCATGAAATTAAAAGACGCTTACTCCTTGGAAGCAAAGTTATGACCAACCTAGATAGCATATTCAAAAGCAGAGACATTACTTTGCCAACAAAGGTCTGTCTAGTCAAGGCTATGGTTTTTCCAGTGGTCATGTATGGATGTGAGAGTTGGACTGTGAAGAAAGCTGAGCATCGAAGAAATGATGCTTTTGAACTGTGGTGTTGGAGAAGACTCTTGAGAGTCCCTTGGACTGCAAGGAGATCCAACCAGTCCATTCTGAAGGAGATCAGCCCTGGGATTTCTTTGGAAAGAATGATGCTAAAGCTGAAACTCCAATACTTTGGCCACCTCATGCGAAGAGTTAACTCATTGGAAAAGACTCTGATGCTGGGAGGGATTGGGGACAGGAGGAGAAGGGGTCGACAGAGGATGAGATGGCTGGATGGCATCACTGACTCGATGGACGTGAGTCTGAGTGAACTCTGGGAGTTGGTGATGGACAGGAAGGCCTGGCGTGCTGCAGTCATGGGGTCACAAAGAGTCAGACATGACTGAGCAACTGAACTGAACTGATCCACCAGATAAATCAACCCTCACAGGCTCTGAAACTGGAATGCCTACATTTACATCCTGGTTCTGATGCTTATCAGCTGTGTGACTTTGGGCAAGTTATTTAACCTCTCTGTGCTTCAAGTTTTGTTATCTGTGAAATTAGGACAATACTTTTATCATCCTCATAGGGTTATTGTGAGGATTAAATTAATTATACACAGTGTTTTGAACAGGGTCTGGCACACAGCAAGCAGCATATGAACGTTTCTGTTATTGTCAGGTTTTTTTTTTTTTCATTTTCTCACGAATAACTTGTACTTAAAAATGAGGGATGATTATCCATCAAACTGATTAGTTTCCTGGCTGAGTTCAGTCCTGAATTTACAGAACAGGAGATCTGAGAGGTAAGGCCACCTGCCTGAAGTCACATAACTAGCACATTGCTGGCAAGAATAGTTAATTTGTCTGTGCAGCTCTAAATCATATTTACCTAAAAACAAAAACAAGGGTTATAAGACATCTTGAAATCAGTGTAGTAGCTGGTTCAAGCAGCATGTTTCCAGGAAGAACAAAGGAAATGTAAACAAATCTTTGTGTTCACTTGACAAAGGAGCCTTGTCATAAACACAGGGAATTTCGTTTTAACTTTTTACTAATAAAGAATAATGTTCGGTTTATTTGCCATCTGTAGCTGCTCACTTAGTAAGTAAAACAAGCAAATGGTCTGGTCCTCAGTTTGGCAAAGACTGGAAGCATCAGAGCAACATTTGGCTGAAACAACACAAAAGCATTTTGTGACCGGAATAAAATAAAGTAAAAACCCATGTCTAAATCATTACTATCACCCGTGTTGTTAACAAGCCCCTGGCTGTAATCCATTATCTTCCCAGAACTAGCTGGATCCTCCTGGAGCAAGCTCATGGGCCACGCAAAGGGACCCAACTCTCTGGTCTACACTCAGCACTTGTGGCTACTGCAGGTTTTAGACTAGTCATTTCTTTCAGAGAACACTTGAGCCTCCCAGTGAAAGCAGCTCAGGGCAGAGGAAATCTGTAAATTGGGCCTGGTATCACTTCTGCTGCTAGCTAGCTGTCAGGCAGTCCCTCACCTCCCTGGCTTTGATGTCATGATCTACCACATGGGCTTGCAAGGTCTCTACCTCCTAGAATAGTGTCTGCTTCCATAAGGGCAGCTACAGAAGCATTCGATGGCAGTGTGGACTAAGAATGTCACCGGCCATAACAGTAAACAAAAGATGTGTGGCCATCAAGCCAACAGCCACTGCAGCCACCAACAGCACACTCTAAGGAGATTCAGGATGGAGATAAAAACAAAATACTGGCCCTAATAGTTAAGGCGCGTACCAAAGGAATACCTTCATTAAGCCCAGACTCTTACACCTTCTCATATACAGAAAAGCACTAAGTTCATTAACTTTATATATCTAATCTTTCTTTAATTAGCAGTAATCTTTTGATGTTCTCTTACTACCTGGTCTTTTTTGTTCATTTGGTTTTGGGGGACTTTTTAAAAATAAGTAATTGGATTTTATTTATTGTTTTGTTGTGCCATGTGGCATGTGGGACCTTAGTTCATCAACAGGGGATTAAACTTGCATCCTGTTTTGGAAGCACACGGTCTTAATCACTGGACCACCAGGGTAGTCCCATGGGCTTTTTTTGGTAAAGCTCCTATATATCCTGGCCCCTCCCATATCTCTTCAGAACTGTCCCCAGAGCTATCTAAGAGGCTGTATCCCAGGCTTAAGTCCTCAGTAAGTCAACCAAATAAAATATAATTCTCAATTTTTAGGGTGTTCATTTTTTTCAGTTGACAGCAGACAGCTGATACTGACTGAATTTGAATGCCAGACAAAGAAATTTGGCTTCTACATTTAAACCTGGCTATTAATACTGTTAAAAAAGAGAAAATAGGTCCAAAATGGAGTCACTTGAAGTGAGTCCATGTCACCAAACCGAGACTTAACACCTAACTTAATTACAGTTTTAACCTTTTCCAGGAGTAGACTTTTTTTATTTTTAAAAATTTTATTGGAGTAGGGTTGATTTAAAATGTGTTAGTTCCAGCTGTACAGCAAAGTGAATCAGCTATACATATATGTATCCACTCTTTTTTAGATTCCTTTCTCATATAGGCCATTACAGAGTATTGAGTAGAGTTCCTGATGCTATACAGTAGATCTTAATTAGTTATCTATTTTATTTATAGTATGTGTATATGTCAATCCCAATCTCCCAGTTTATCCGTTCCTCTTACCTGCTCTGGTAATCATGTTTGCTTTCTACATCTGTGACTCTTTCTCTTTTGTATAAGTTCATTTGCACCATTCTTTTTTAGATTCCATGTATAAGCAATATCATATGACATTTATCTTTCTCTGTCTGACTTGCTTCAGTCTCTAGGTCTCTAGGTCCATCCATGTTGCTGAAAAATGGCATTATTTTGTTATTTTTATGGCTGAGAATATTCCATTGTATATATGTACCACATCTTCTTGGTATCAGAATGGCCATCACCAAAAAAAATCTAGAAACAATAAGTATTGGAGACGGTATGGAGAAAAGGGAAGCTCCCCGTACACTGTGGGTGAGAATATAAATTGGAGTAGTCACTATGGAAAACAATATGGAGATTTCTTTAAAAAAATGAAAATAGAACTTTTAGGTTGTACATTTTTTTTAGTCTTTCATTCTTGGGCATATATCTGAGGAAAATCTTAATGCAAAAAGATACATACACCCCAGTGTTCAATGAAGCACTATTTAAATTGCCAAGACATGGAAGCAATCTAGAGCAACCATCAACAGGAGTGGATTCTTAAACCAGTCAGTCTGGAATTAGCTGGTCAGCACTAGTGAGGTAATGTGCCTGATAGACCTTTGCTGTCCCCTAAAGGAAAGCAACCTAGATAGCATATTGAAAAGCAGAGACATTACTTTGCCAACAAAGGTCTGTCTAGTCAAGACTATGGTTTTTCCAGTGGTCATATATGGATGTGAGAGTTGGACTGTGAAGAAAGCTGACCGCCAAAGAATTGATGCTTTTGACCTGTGGTGTTGGAGAAGACTCTTGAGAGTCCCTTGGACTGCAAGGAGATCCAACCAGTCCATTCTGAAGGAGATCAACTCTGGGATTTCTTTGGAAGGAATGATGCCGAAGCTGAAACTCCAGTACTTTGGCCACCTCATGCAAAGAGTTGACTCATTGAAAAAGACTCTGATGCTGGGAGGGATTGGGGGCAGGAGGAGAAGGGGACAACAGAGGATGGGATGGCTGGATGGCATCACTGACTCGATGGACGTGAGTCTGAGTGAACTCCGGGAGTTGGTGATGGACAGGGAGGCCTGGCGTGCTGCAATTCATGGGGTCGCAAAGAGTCAGACACAACTGAGTGACTGAACTGAACTGAAAGGAAAGTGACTTTGCAATAAACAATCTACTCTGCTAGGAACAACCTTGTCCTGCCCCTACCTGTAAAAGTCTTGCATTTTGCACAGTTCTTCAAAACTCCTTTCTGTCTGCTAGATGGGATGCTGCCAATTTATGAACTGTTGAATAAAGCCAATAAGATTTTAAAAATGTGTCCATTTCAATTTTGTTTTCTAACAAATATTTTTTTTAGTGGCTTGATTCAATATCTGTGACGGTATGTGTTTGAACTATAGAAGCTTTCTCATCCTTCTTTCCCTTCTTTTGTAGATGACAAAGGCTGAAACGGCAGAGTGGTGAGTGGGAGATAGGGCATAATCTGGTTTGAGAGAGAAAAAATTCCAATTCTGCTGACTCCACCTCTAGCTCTGTGCCTCTGAATGAACTATGTCTCCCAATGTGGTACTAGTAATAATGACCATGGTGACACTGATACAATAATAATGATGATAATAGCTAACATCTGAAGGGTACTTATTACCATGGCAGGCATTGTTACAAATCATTGTTATTGTTCTCATCTTACACATAAGATATCTAAGGCATGGGGATGGTAAAAAAAAAAAAAAAAAAAAGCCATCCACAGTGACAAAGCAAGAAGTAAGATTTAAAATAAATATCGATTCAGTGCAATCCCAACCTAAATCTTGGCAAGTTATTTTGTGGATATTGACATACTGATTCTAAAGTTTATATTAGAAGCAAAAGACCCAGAATAGCCAACATACTACTGTAGGAGAAGAACAAAGTTGGGGGACTGACATTACCCAACTTCAAGACTTGCTGTAAGGCTACAGTAATCAAGTCACTGTAGTATCAGTGAAAGAATAGACATTATACACCCATGAAAGAAAATAGAGACCAGAAATAGAGCCCAGTTGACTCCTATGTGTAGTTAACTGATCTTTGACAAAGAAGCAAAGTCACTACAAAGGAGCAAGGATAGTTTTTTCAACAAATAGTGCTGAAACAACTGGACATTCACAAGCAAAAAATGAATCTAGACACAGATCTTACACCATTCACAAAAATTAACTCAAAATGGATCATGGATCCAAACATAAAAAGCAAAATTACAACATTCCTGGAAGATAACATACAAGAAAACCCAGATGATCTGATCTTGAGTATGGAAATGACTTTTTAGATATGACAAAAAGGACATGATTTGTGAAATAAATAATTTATACATGAGACTTTATTAAAATTAAAAATGTCTGTTCTGCAAAAGACAATATCAACAGAATGAGAAGACAAGCCACAGATGAAGAAAACATTTGCAAAAGGCACATCTGATAAAATACTATTATCCAAAATATACAAAGAACTCTTAAAATGAGTGGTAAGAAAGCAACCCCAATAAAACATGGACCAAGATTTTTAAGGGGCGTCTCTGGTGGTTCAATCGGTTAAAGAATCCACCTGCAATGCACAAGACCCAGGTTCAATCTCTAGATTGGGAACATATCCTGGAGAATGAAATGGCAACCCACTCCAGTGTTCTTGCCTGGAAAATCCCATGGACAGAGGACATAGTAGCCTGGAGGGCTATTGTCCATGGGGTTGTAAGAGTTGGACATGACTTAGCAGCTCAACTACAACCACCACCAAGACTTTAAAAGACACCTCACCAAAGAAGAAAAAATGCAAAAAAGCATATGAAAAAATGTTCCACATAATATATCTTCAGGGAAATGGAAATTAAAACAAGAAGATATCACTGTACACCCTTTGTATGTCTGTCTGACTCTTTGTGACCCCACCGACTGTAGCCCGCCAAGTAGCTCCTCTGTCTATGAGATTTTCCCAGCAAGAACACTGGAATGGGTTGCCATTTCTTTCTCCAGGGGACCTTCCCAGCCCAGGGATCAAACTCAAGTTTCTTGCATCTCCTGCATTGGCAGGCAGATTCTTTATCAATGAGCCACCTGAGTTTGTCGCTAATTCTATTGTTGTTGATCTACTATGTGGCTTAAGAGCAGACAGCTGGATTCTCCCCTTGCTGCATTCAATCTGTTGTAATATATTGTTCTGGTTGAAATATATGAGGAAAAGCTGGCTTCATACAGTTGGAGAAGGGAGGTACTTTTACAACTTCTCAAATAATTTCAGTTCACTTCAGTTCAGTCGCTCAGTCATGTCTGACTCTTTGTGACCCCATGAATTGCAACATGCCAGGCCTCCCTGTCCATCACCAACTCCCAGAGTCCACCCAAACCCATGTCCATTGAGTCGGTGATGCCATCCAGCCATCTCATCCTCTGTCGTCCCCTTCCCTCCTGCCCTCAATCTTTCCTAGATCAGGGTCTTTTCAAATGAGTCAGCTCTTCGCATCAGGTGGCCAAAGTATAGGAGTTTCAGCTTCAGCATAAGTCCTTCCAATGAACACTCAGGACTGATCTCCTTTAGGATGGACTGGTTGGATCTTCTTGCAGTCCAAGGGACTCTCAAGAGTTCTCTCCAACACCACAGTTCAAAAGCATCAATTCTTTGGTGCTCAGCTTTCTTTATAGTCCAACTCTCACATCCATACATGATTACTGGAAAAACCATAACCTTGACTAGATGGACCTTTGTTGGCAAAGTAATGTCTCTGTTTTTTAATATGCTGTATAGGTTGGTCATAACTTTCCTTCCAGGGAGTAAGCGTCTTTTAATTTCATGGCTGCAATCACCATCTGCAGTGATTTTGGAGCCCCCCAAAATAAAGTCAGCCACTATTTCCACTGTTTCCCCATCTATTTCCCATGAAGTGATGGGACCACATGCCATGATCTTCCTTTTCTGAATGTTGAGCTTTAAGCCAACTTTTTCACTCTCCTCTTTCACTTTCATCAAGAGGCTCTTTAGTTCGTCTTCACTTTCTATCATAAGCGTGGTGTCATCTGCACATTCGAGGTTATTGATATTTCCCCCTGCAATCTTGATTCCAGCTTGTGCTTCTTCCAGCCCAGCATTTCTCATTATGTACTCTGCATATAAGTTAAATAAGGAGGGTGACAATATACAGCCTTGATGGACTCCTTTTCCTATTTGGAACCAGTCTGTTGTTCCATGTCCAGTTCTAACTGTTGCTTCTTGACCTGCATACAGGTTTCTAAAGAGGCAGGTCAGGTGGTCTGGTATTCCCATCTCTTTCAGAATTTTTCACAGTTTATTGTGATCCACACAGTCAAAGGCTTTGGCATAGTCAGTAAAGCAGAAATAGATGTTTTTCTGGAATTCTCTTGCTTTTTAGATGATCCAGCAGATGCTGGTAATTTGATCTCTGGTTCCTCTGCCTTTTCTAAATCCAGCTTGAACATCAGGAATTTCACAGTTCAGGTATTGCTGAAGCCTGGCTTGGAGAATTTTAAGCATCACGTTACTAATGTGTGAGATGAGTGCAATCATGTGGTAGTTTGAGCATTCGCATTGCCTTTCTTTGGGATTGGAATGGAAACTGACCTTTTCCAGTCCTGTGGCCACTGCTGAGTTTTCCAAATGTGCTGGCATATTGAGTGCAGCACTTTCACAGCATCATCTTTTAGGATTTGAAATAGCTCAGCTGGAATCTTATCCCCTCCACTAGCTTTGTTCGTAGTGATGCTTTCTAAGGCCCACTTGACTTCACATTCCAGGATGTCTGGCTCTAGGTGAGTGATCACACCATCGTGATTATCTGGATCATGAAGATCTTTTTTGTACAGTTCTTCTGTGTATTCTTGCCACCTCTTCTTAATATCTTCTGCTTCTGTTAGGTCCATCCCATTTCTGTCCTTTATTGAGCCCATCTTTGCATGAAATGTTCCCTGCTGCTGCTGCTGCTAAGTCGCTTCAGTCGTGTCCAACTCTGTGCGACCCCATAGACGGCAGCCCACCAGGTTCCCCCGTCCCTGGGATTCTCCAGGCAAGAATACTGGAGTGGGTTTCCATTTCCTTCTCCAATGCATGAAAGTGAAAAGTGAAAGTGAAGTCACTCAGTCGTGTCCGACTCTTCATGACCCCATGGACTGCAGCCCACCAGGCTCTTCTGTCCATGGGATTTTCCAAGCAAGAGTACTGGAGTGGGGTGCCATTGCCTTCTCCGAAATGTTCCCTAGGTATCTCTAATTTTCTTGAAGACATCTCTAGTCTTTCCCATTCTATTGTTTTCCTCTATTTCTTTACATTGATCACCGAGGAAGGTTTTCTTATCTCTCTTTGCTTTTCTTTGGAACTCTGCATTCAAATGGGTATAGCTTTCCTTTTCTCCTTTGCTTTTCACTTCCCTTCTTTTCACAGCTATTTGTAAGGCCTCCTCAGACAGCCATTTTGCTTTTTTTGCATTTCTTTTTCTTGGGGATGGCCTTGATTCCTGTCTCCTGTACAATGTCATGAACCTCTGTCTATAGTTCATCAGGCACTCTGTCTATCAGATCTAGTCCCTTAAATCTATTTCTCACTTCCACTGTAAAGTCATAGGGGGTTTGATTTATTATTTAGTATTGTACCAAAATTTGACACATGGTAGCTTTTTTTTTTTGACATGTTTTTAATTGAAGTATAGTTGAGTTACAATGGTTCAGGTATATAGCAAAGAGATTCAGTTATATATATTCGTTTTCAGTTTTTTCCATTTAGGTTATTACAAAATATTGAATATAGTGTGTTGTGCTTGTAGTAAGTCTGTGTTGTTTATCTATTTTATGTATAGTAATGTGTATATGTTAATACTAAACTTCTAATTTATCCCTCCTTCTTTTTGGTAACTATTAGTTTGTTTTCAGGGAGAAGGCAATGGCACCCCACTCCAGTACTCTGGCCTGGAAAATCCCATGGACGGAGGAGCCTGGTAGGCTGCAGTCCATGGGGTCATGAAGAGTGGGACACGACTGAGCGACTTCACTTTCACTTTTCACTTTCATGCATTGGAGAAGGAAATGGTAACCCACTCCAGTGTTCTTGCCTGGAGAATCCCAGGGACGGGGGAACCTGGTGGGCTGCCGTCTATGGGGTCGCACAGATTCAGACACGACTGAAGTGACTTAGCAGCAGCAGCAGTTTGTTTTCTATGTCTGTGAGTCTATTTGTTTCATAAATAAGTTCTTTTTTATTTTAGGTTCCACATACAAGTGATATCATATGATATTTGTCTTTCTTTCTTTGTCTTACTTCAGTATGATAATCTCTAGATTCATCCATGTTGCTGCAAATGGCATTGTTTCTTTCCTTTTTATGGATAAGTAATATTCCATTGTATGTATATACTACATCTTTATCCATTCACCTGTCAGTGGACATCTAAGTAGTTTCCATGTCTTGGCTACTGTAAATAGCACTGCTATGAATATTGAGGTACATGTGTCTTTCTGAATTAGAGTGTTCATTTTGTTTGAATATAGGCCCAGGAGTGGAACTGCTGGATTACATGGTAACTCTAGTTTATTAAGGAACCTTCATACTGTTTTCCATAGTGGCTGCACTATGGCATACTTTCCCGCCAACAGTGTAGAAGGGTTCCCTTTTCTCTACATCCTCTCCAGCAGACAAATTGGAGTTTCTTAAAGATTAGTTGTAATGTGAAATCTAAAACCATACCAATGAACTTTTCATAATCTGTTATATTAGAGTGGATTGATTTATCTTGCAAATTTAATAGATATTTTATTCACTTATGATTTTGCAACACCATGCATTGTTCATTTAGAAAACATTGGTCCTCTGAGTTATATAGATCTTCCAGATATGAACACATTTATCAAGTAATATAGAAACATCACATCTATTAATATCACCATCTATCTCATTAGTAAAAATTGCCAAGCTCAATGTAGTGGCTAAAATTTTTCCTAATTTTAAATTTTTGCTGGAAAGCTCAAATTTTATTATTGGCAACCAATACTATCTTCCAGTAGTCATGTATGGATGTGAGAGTTGGACCAGAAAGAAAGCTGAGCATTGAAGAATTGTTATTTTTGAAATGTGGTGTTGGAGAAGACTCTTGAGAGTTTCTTGGACTGTATGGAGATCAAGTCAGTCCATCCTAAAGGAAAACAGTCCTGACTATTCATTGGAAGGACTGATGCTGAAGCTGAAGCTCCAGTACTTTGGCCACCTGATGTGAAGAACTGACTCATTAGAAAAGACCCTGATGCTGGGAAAGACTGAAGGCAGGAGGAAAAAGGGATGACAGAGGATGAGATAGTTGGATAGCATCATCAATTCGATGGACATGAGTTTGAGCAAGCTCTGGGAGTTGATGATGGACAGGGAAGCCTGGCGTGCTGCAGTCCATGGGGTCACAAAGAGTCAAACACGACTGAGTGGCTGAACTGAACTGAATACTATCTTATGTTTCCTTCAAGTGTTAGACTTGTTTTGTTTATTGTCAAGAATAACTAATAGTTATTAGTTTCATTATCAATCATTCTTTCAAGTAATAAAATGCTTTTCTCTATGACAACCACAGTACTTCACCAGTCAGCACGAGTGCTAATGATTACTTCCCCTTTCACCATACAGAATATTAAAAAAGATATATACTTCATGGGTCAAGAATTAATAACTTTTGCTGTTTCATCAAAGATATTCTTAAGTATGATTGGCTTTCTTTTTTTAAATTGAAGTACAGATGATGTACAATATTATGTAAGTTGCAGGTATACAATACAGTGATTCACAATTTTGGCTTTTCTTTAAAAAAAAAAAAAAAACTACACATGTACGGTGGGAGAGAATACAGTACCTTCTAGTACAATTTGGTACAGTGTATTACCACTGTTTCAATTCATGCTAAGCCCCCAGAAATTTTACCTACTGTGATTTTTACACAATCAGGATGGGTAAGCTGCAGTTCAGTAAACTTGAAGACATATCCTAGACCTATCCCAGGTAATAAAAGGTAAAGCCAGAGTTTAGACTCTAAGCTTGGTGTTCTTTCCAGTCCACTTCACAGCTACCCTCTGCCGCTTTTCTGGGTCTTGAACCAGTGTGAGGCTCTCAGAATAAAATAGTTTAGTTTAGTTCCCTAATGCTATAAGCTAGGCTTGTATGGTCTGCTTTCTATTTCTGAATAAGCAGCTTGGGATTTGGGGGCAACCCTAAGTGATTTTGGGCTTCCCTGGTGGCTCAGAAGGTAAAGAATCCACCTTCAATACAGAAGACCTGGGTTTGATCCCTGGGTCGGGAAGATCCCCTGGAGAAGGGAATGACTACCCACTCTAGTATTCTTGCCTGGAGAATTCCATAGACAGAGGAACCTGGAGGGCTGCAGTCCATAGGGTCGCAAAGAGTTGGACACAACTGATTGACTAACACACAGGCACACACACTAAGTGATTTTGGTAGATCTGGGCAAAAGTTGGGGAATCTGAATTTAAAAAGGATATTTATATTTTTATAATATAAGCAAAGAAAATGACAGTATTCTTTCAGTGCCATCATTTCCTCCATTACCCACAGAAGGTGATGATCACAGCTAACATTTTTCTGAGCATTTACAAGGTGCCAGGTACCATTCTCAGCACCTTGTACATATTAACTTACTTAATCTTGAAAACAGTCCTGAGGTAGACCCTATTCTTACTTTTTTTTTTTTTTCTTCAGCGATAAGGAAACAAGATACAGAAAGGCTCAGTAATTACCAAGAGTCTTGCAGCTAGAAAGTGGCAGAGCCAGGACCCAAACCCAGACCTTTGGACACAAGAGACCATACTATTAGCCAATGTACCACTTCCCAATAATGCCAGACTATAGTCTTTCATTGTCTCGTATCACCCCTGATCAGGACTGTGGAAAATTGTTGCCCTTTTTATGAGTCCATCCAGAACGAGAAAATATCCACTAGTACTGAGAACAACTAATCACTACTAGTTACTTATGACGTAACTAGAAGTTATCATGGAGAAGGAGCTTTTTAAATAAACCACAGGCACCGTTCATCTTGATGCTTAATCAACTTAAAAAGCGAACTATGAGAAAAAAGAAGTTAGTTTATGAGCTCTCTGGGAACTGAGACTCTTATTTCCTCCTTTTTGTATTCCCCCCAGCACTCCATGTGTTATATGGTGAACTTCGTAGGCATTTAATAAATGCTGGTTGATTAAGTAAATGGAAAGCTCAAGTGTATTCCAGGCAAATGAGCTTTGGAGACACCCCATTTATTACTTACCCGCTTGACAATACGTCACATCCACAAATCCCTCCCAACATTTATTACTTAATTTTCAAAGTGCCCTCCCATTCTCCCTAGGGAGGGAGGCAGGGCCAAGAGTTATATTGCCATTTTGACAGGTGAGAGAAACCCAGATACAGAAAGTTTAACAGCCCTTTGCCATGGCAACCCAGTCAGCCAGCCAGGGAGCCAGTGACAATTAGGCTTAGGGCCTGGGTCTCAGTACCAAAGAGGCACATGCCAAATCCTAGCTCCCTACAGGACCGATACTTTTCAGAAGAGGAAGGAGGTTCCCAACATGAAATAAAATGCTTAGCTAAACATAAAGGAAGGCTGCCAAACACAGTTAGGTCATCACATTCGACTTTGAGAGAACATTCTGTTCATGCTATCAACCTGCACTCACTTTCAGCACACTTCACCATAAATATTTCTGACTCACTATCTCAGGAAATATTTTTTATCTTAATAAACTCAATGCAAAACATAATCTAAATCGGCTTGCACATTCTTGAGTCGGAGCCACAAGCTGCATTTAATAAAAATCAGTGGAAATAGCAAGGGACTTCTGAATAACCACAGTTCGTTATCTGACGAGGGGCTGCTGGGAAGTTCCCCACACAAGGGAAGCAGGAGGTCGGTAAGCTGAAGCTATGGAGAGAGCCCGAGACCACTGGATGACCCCACTTGCTGGATCTTAGTTTCCACTGAAGAGCCTCTTTGGAGGTGCTATTCATGATAATGAACTGCGGCATGGTAATAAAGAACGTGACTCTGAAGGTGGACTGCACGTCCCCGTGTCTGAGTACTTCCTCTCACCTGCTGTTGTTTAACCTCTCTGAGTCTCAGTTTCCCCAACTGTAAAATGGGGCTAATAACTTTTGTTACCCTAAAGTGTTGTGGGATTTAAATGAGATCATCCTTCTTTGGAACATGAAAAGCTTTCATTATAGGGGGCTAAAGCCAAAGATTCTCAACCCTCCGGAACATCACTATCGCCTGAGGAATAATAATAAAAGAAATTCCATGGCACCTGGGTCTCAGCCCTAGCAATTCACATTTAGTTGATCCTGGGTGGAGTCCACATTTATGCATTTTTTATATGCTACTCAAATGATTCTCCTCAGCAGTGAACGTAGAACACTTGGCTAGAGTAGTTACAGCTATCTGACTACTGATCCTTGCTGGGCTCCCTGCTAAGCCCTGTTTTTACGGATCAAAAGATCTCCAGAAAGATTCTCTACTATCGATACATCCCTCATTGTTCCAAAGAAAGCAGCCCTGAGCCACTAAACATGCTGCCTAAGGTCATGTTATTGATCAAGAGTGAAACCACAGCTCCAAACAAGACATCTGTCTTGAACTGGCCAGTCTTCAAACCTGTCTCCAGTCAAGTACAGAGATGACTCAATGAAGATAAACATTTTCTGGCTGAACCAGGCTGCTGAAGACCATGGGACATGATGGCTAAACAAAAACAAAAACAAAAAAAGTCCCCACAAACCCAACACTCTGGCCTAACACTCACTTTTTCTTAAAAGTTAAAGTACTAATGCTTCAGGCTGAGCTCAGGCTTGTGACCTCTGAGGGGGTTTAAAGAGTGTCTGTAGCTACAGTTAACCAGGTACCTTTAAAAAGCAAAAGCAGTAGGTGGGGGCATTATCTCAGAATAAAAAAGAGGAGTCTAAGTGAAATAAGTTAAACTTATAATAAACAAAAGGAGTATCCATAGCACCAAAGATAACAAGCAGTCAATGAAGGGGGAGGAAACTCACAGACATCAGAAATGGTTCTGCAAATGTGCACTTAGAGCAAACCTCCTATAAATCTGGACTAGGGAAAAGATGCCGTCTTTATAAGTCCTTCCTTAGGAAGCACAGAAAGAGCACCTAGCAATTCAAGAAAGTTTAAAAAAACTTTGCCACCACCAAGAGGTTTGTTTTAAAGAATAGGTCTTTTTTTTTACAAGTAGGCCAATTGTATGTAAATGGACTCTTAAAAACTCAGGAAAACTACTTTTTCCTCTGAAGTAGTTAAGATCTACAGAGAATGAATGGCTGGCCTCCAGCCTTGAGATGACTGTGTTCCGGCTATAATTAAAAAAGGTAGGAGGAGAGGGGAATAAACATATGTTGAACACTGATTCTATCAGGCCTTTACATACATTACTGTATTTTATCCTTTCCAGACCCCTGTCATTTCTACAGGTTTTTCTAGCCTCATCCTAAGGAAGACACCCACGGCTTACAGAGGTTTTAGCATAACTAGGTCAAGGCTGTCTGTGACTGGACTCTGTTGTATCCTGACTTCCTTCTGCCCCTACTCCCAACCTGCCCCATCTCAACTTACTGTTTTATACCCTAGTGTCACTGGGCTTCCCTGGTGGCTAATACGGTAAAGAATCTGCCTGCAATGCAGGAAATCCAGGTTCGATCCCTGGGTAGGGAAGATCCCCTGGAGAAGGAAATGGCTACCTGCTCCAGTAATCTTGCCTGGAGAATTTCATAGACAGAGGAGACTGACAAGCTACAGTCCACGGGGTCACAAAGAGCAACACACACACACATACACCCTAGTGTCACCAAGAACTTCTTCCATTAACACCTCACTTGAATCCATCTGGATGGTACCCCCTTGTCTGGCAAAGATGCTGTGGTCTTCACCTGCCCTTACTGTTACTCCTGGAGCAGGTTATCTGCTGAGATCACTGGCCACTGCTAACAGGGTTACTCTAGTGACTTTTTTCCTAGTTGTAGACTTCTGTGGATTTCGGTGATTTATTGGACCACCCGTTCTATTTTACCACAATGTCTGTCATTTTATCACTTGAGGGTATCGTTTTTACTTCACATTGATCCTGTGTGCATATTTTGTTCACATTTAGAAATAATAAGAACACTTTGAAATGATGAACAGAAACACACTTAACCATCAGGACAATGACTTGATTTTTGACATGACCAATCTCTTTGAACTGAAATTCACCAGGACACAAGGTTTCTGGCTTGGGGAATGGTCTCTGCTTCTTAGAGAAATATTCCTAATCTTGTTCCTGACTCCCTAGGTCTCTATCCATCCCAACTTTGAAATGGTCCAAAAAAATTTAACTACTCTGCTCCCACCCCAACCCCACCCCTGTTTTCAGCTGAATGCTAGGATGATAAATAAATTCATGGGCCAAAGAATTCTTCAGGTATAGGGTAGATCTACATTCAAAGACATTACTAGCAGCTTTTCCCCAATCCTACAAAATCAAACCAAGTAATACCAGCAAAACCATGAGCTGTATCTTGTTTCATTATAACATTGCTCTTATTGTTTAGTTGCTCAGTTGTGTCCGACTCTTTGTGACCCCATGGATGATACACCAGGCCCCTTTGTCCAAGGGATTTCCCAGGCAAGAATATTGGAGTGGGTTGCCATTTCCTCCTCCGGGGGATCTTCTCGACCCAGGGATCAAACCCATGTCCCTTGCATTGGCAGGCAGATTCTTTACTGCTGAGGGAAGCCCAAGGCTCTAACTTAGAAACAACAAAAAGCAAAGCTTTTGACTCCTGGACTCGGGCCCTGCATGCCACACTGAAACCTGAAAACTGCCTTATCTCCCTTTATGGTTGAACTATGAACCTTTGTAAAATGCTGACGGACCTTTGCTAGAGCAGCACAGGATGAGAGGGTCCACATAATGAACTTTAAAATGACTGGAGATAGTATCTAGAAGGCCAGGCCCGAGATACGTTTCTGGTTTGGACTGTGGCCAACACAAACAGAACACATCATAAGTCATCTCTGCGATTTCAATACCGTGGCTAAGAGACGCCTCAGCATCAGCAGGATGTGTGATGCTTGCTATGGAAGCCTGTAGATGCTTCTACATCAGGCACAAGCAACGGCTGTGCATTCAGCCCTGCTAGGGAGCTCTGTGTGAGGAAGAACCAAGCCATGTTAAGCACCTTCTGAGATCAAGTCCTTGTGTATGTTCACTGCACAGGCCTAATTCTGTAACAAGCAGTTTGGCCAGTCAAGAGAAATTCTCAAGCATTCAATGGTTCTAAGTGGAGCCTGAGTGGTTTTCCAAATAAAAGTTTGCCGTTCTGGCCAAGGAATTTCTCTTCCTATAGGGACCACACAGCTATACCTTCTCAGTCTCCTAAAGCCACATCTTGACTGAGCAGGACTCGAATCCCTTTCTGTGTCAATCCCAGTCTTCTAGCTCCACTCCATGAAGTCCAAAACCCCCATCTCAAGCTATCTCAGAAAATAAACTTCAGGGAACATGAAAGGGCACACAAAACATTCTTCTCCCATCTCTATTCACTGTCCAGGATTTGCACTTCAAATTTTGAAGGCATCTTTTGACCTGACCACATCTCAGGTCTCCTGTTAGCAGGGCAATGCATAAGGGAAGTTCTTGTCACCCAAATATTCTCTGTCCTGAATGGGATGGTTTTGCCCTTAAAGTTGGAACCAAATTCCTCAACAATTAGAGATTATTGGCTTCACTGCTTTTTCAAGAAACCAGAAAAGTACTAAGCCATCCAGAATGAAAACTGCAGTGGGTAATATTTTCTTAATATTAACTGCAAGCAGCAACAATCAAACACACAAGATTGAACATTGGGGGTTGAACCAGGCTCTTTTCAGTGTTACAAGCAACTTAAATCTAGCACAGGTTTGCTCTAAATAGATGCAGAAAATGCTTGATGACTAAATGAACCAAAGGACTTAGGTACCTGTGTTCCAAGATCTCTCCTGCTGGCTATAGAATCAAATAGAAAGAAACAATCGTGATCTGAGTATGTTCATGGTGACAGAGGGCCCCAGAAGGGGGGAACTTAACCTGCTTTCTGGGCCAGAGGAGTCACAGAAGGGCTTCCTAAGGAGATGACATTGAGTAGCAGGTAAGATTTTTTTAGAAAGGAAGAGATATGTCTTCTGTCCTTCTGGAGCCTCTTAAGATCCTGAAGGAAAGAAAAGGGATCTCACTTGAAAGTACAAGTCAGAGTGAGCATAAAAGTTAAGCATGTGGTCAAGAGAGTGAGTGTTGAAGGCATCAGGAGAGAGGGGAGGTGAGATTAATATGGGCTGGCTGGGGGGCTGTGTGGCAATGGCAGAGGGGTCCCACAGCCCCCTGCCTTTTGTCAGGCAGAATGTACAAGAGCCAGAGCAGAGTGGATGGGAGAGAAACCCCAGATTTCCTGTCCTCTTGCTGGGAATGTGCAGGCATTTAGAGGAGGGAAGGAGTCCAGAGAAGGAGAAAACAGAAGAAAAATAAGCAAACACTTATTAAACATCTGTGTAGGCACTGGGGCGGTACTTGTCCCATCTTTTCTGGACTTCACAGAGTACTGATGGAAAAGAAACTGATAAAAATAATCAAAAGGGGAAGATGCAAGAAAAAAATGTTTCTGCTTTGGAAGGGGTGAGCACATCTAGCCATATAAGTCAGGGAAGGCTTGAGAGAGGAGGGAGTCACACTCGAGCTGGGCCTTGATGGAGAGCAGAGGCTGGAAGCCAGAGAAAGCAAGGCTGCGGAGAGAGGGAGGGAGCGAGGGCA
This sequence comes from Bos taurus, assembly GCF_002263795.3. NCBI lineage: Eukaryota > Metazoa > Chordata > Mammalia > Artiodactyla > Bovidae > Bos > Bos taurus. The sequence goes on from NC_037330.1 coordinate 81,498,859, forward strand.
CTGGGCAGGAGCCATACAGCTGTTGGGGACACGCAAGACATCAGCATTGATGCCCCCCCCCAACCCCAGCATGTCCCACACTCATCTGCTGCTACAGTGTAGTTCCTTCTGCTTCCTCACTTCCTGTGTTCCTTAGTGGGGTCATCACGGAGGCAGGAAGTTCCTCCTTCTGCAGGATTGCCCTGCACGTGACATGGTGTTTACCAACATAGGCCCTTGCCCAGTAAATGTCAGCTGCATCCCCGAATCATCAGGACAATGAAAAACAGCACCCACATATCCAACCACACTGAGAGTGCTTGAAACATCTTTACATCATGAACTTCATAACTATCATGTTAACAGATACCTCTCCAAGTCCCTCCTCCCCTGATACTCCTACAGCTCAGCTTAAGGGGAAAATCTGTGTTCAGAGCTGGGCTTCCTGAAGTATGAGCTGACCCAGCAGGGCAGGGAACATAAGTCAGTGAGGAGCTGGGATGGGGAGGGGGTGGTTTCCTGGGGTTCCAATTTTGTATCCCTATTTCTTCCTCCATAAATAGACACCACTCCAGTGTTCTTGCCTGGAGAGTCCCAGGGACAGGGAAGCCTGGTGGGCTGCTGTCTATGGGGTCACACAGAGTTGGACATGGCTGAAGTGACTTAGCAGCAGTAGCAGTAGCAGTAGCAGTGAGTGACTGTGACTAGGAGTGGCAAAGCAAATGGAAAGGATGTAACTGTCAGGGGGGCAGAAGCCAGAGGTTGCCAGGCAACCATGGCTCCCAACTCAAACGCAAGCTCCTTGAGGCCAGGGATAAATGCTGATTTCCTTTCACCTCTCCTATATGTGAAGAAGTAGAAGGCAGAGATACAGAAATGTCTGCAAATCCACTGACACTCTTCTCATTATACAGAGTGAAGTAAGCCAGAAAGAAAAACACCAATACAGTATACTAACGCATATATATGGAATTTAGAAAGATGGTAACAATGACCCTGTGTACGAGACAGCAAAAGAGACACTGATGTATAGATCAGTCTTCTGGACTCTGTGGGAGAGGGAGAGGGTGGGGAGATTTGGGAGAATGGCATTGAAACATGTATAATATCATGTATGAAAAGAGTCGCCAGTCCAGGTTCAATGCACGATACTGGATGCTTGGGGCTGGTGCACTGAGATGACCCAGAGGGAGGGTATGGGGAGGGAGGAGGGAGGAGGGTTTAGGATGGGGAGCACGGGTATACCTGTGGTGGATTCATTTCGATGTTTGGCAAAACTAATACAATATTGTAAAGTTTAAAAATAAAATAAAAAAAAAAAAAGGCAGTGTCTGTGTCTCCATTCCTTGTTCCTAGGGGGGCCTCTGTGATTGTTCTGATGAACACGATGTTGCAGAAGTGTCACATGTGAGCAACTTCTGAGGCTAGATTAGAAAAGGCTACATAGCCTCTGCTAGTCTCTTTTGGCACAGTTCCTCTTCGAGCTTTCAAGCACCATGTAAGAAGTCCAGTTTCTCTGAGGCCATCATGTGGAGAGTCCATGGAGAGAGAGAAAGAGTCGCTTTTAGAGCCCCAGCTGTTTCAACCATAAGCTGTCTGAATCCTCTCACACCAGACACTAGATATGTGAATGACAAAGCCTTCAAGATAACCCCAACCCCAGCTACATGTGACTTCAACCACATGAGACCCTGAGCAAGAACCAGAGATAGAGTCCAGTTGACTTACAGAATCATTATTAATAAGTGATGATTATTTGAAGCCATTAAGTTTGGATTGGTTTGTTACCCAGCAATAGATGACTGATAAATAGTCTCACTTGAAATTCTAAGGAGTGAAATAAATTCTCCAGAATAGCAGATATTGATGGAAGACATGCCTTGCGATAGAGTCTGGGTTAGGAAGAACAGGTAATGATTCATCCACAGCTCCTGCTTTCAAGGGGCTTCCAAGGGAGATAAGAGATGGACATAGATGATTAGCGATATTTAAGAAGAGAGCAACAAGAGAGGCACAGAGAACAGTATACTCTGAGAGAATTCTGGATGAATTTGCTCGATGATGGACTAGCAAAGGTAGCCAGGTGTCCTTCAGATGGGAAACCCCATGGAATGAAGTGAAAATAAGCATAAGAATTTTAATTCTACCACACAGTTAAGTTATTGAACATAGAAAGAATGACTCCGTGACTTGCCATAGAACAGGAGCTTTTGAAATATGTATTTGTTGGCTGGATATATATGGACAGTACTAGGGGGCCAGCTAGAATGGATGTAAGGCATTAGGGAGCCAGCCTAGAAAGAGTACTGTCTGGTTTAAGAACTAGAGGTCCAGGGATCAAGTACTGGCTGTGTGACCTTGGGCAAATCACTTCACATCTATAGTTTTCAGTTTCCCCATCTGTCTAATGAGAGGATAAGACTAAGAGATCTCTGAGGTTTGTTCCCAATTCAAAACTTCCAGCAGGCACAAAAGAGGAAGTACAAACATTTACCTATTTTTTCACTATGTCATCTCTGTAATCAAACACACACACATGCTTGAGAGAATCAACCTATGTCTGTTAAGACTCTGCATGTAGTAAGCTAGCTCAAGCTAATCTAAGAGGGTGAGGAGGGACTGATGATGTGGATGGGGAATTTAACATAGGCTGCAAGGGTTTTCATGGCATTATGGCAAAGCATCCAGAGGAACAGGAACCAGGACTGGAAAGCTGCTGGGAATCAGGTCAAGACTCTCCCTCCCACCCCCGATCTCTGATTTTCTCTATGAGTCTACTACTTAAATCTCTCTTTTGCAAACCAGCTTTCTTGGCTTTTCAACACACAACACAGATCCATTGCATGGCCCCCACATTCATCTCAGGGCACTAACAGCAACTCAAAAACACTGACTGTTTGTCTCTGAATTCCAATTCCAAATTCTCAGGAAAGAGACTCTGGCTGGCTCAGTGTGGTTAGGGCATCTCCTTCCTAATCCAATCAACTCTCCCCAGAGAGGTAGGGTTATATAACATAAGCATGACTGTTGAAGACCCATCTCAGTGGGTCCAGGGAGCAGTTAACAGATAATGGGGCAGTTACTGTAAAGTAGGCAGGCTCCTTCAGAGCTGTCTATTACAAAATTCAAGAAAATGAAAGGACTATTGTGTAGATTATCAATAAGGATGAAAATTCTCTAACTTAAGCTCCTTCTTCATGTGAACTGAAATTCTTTCCAAAACCACTTCAGAAACTGACCCATTTCATGGAAAAACAGTTACTTTCCACTCTCACCCAGACCCTGTATAATTATCATTGTTTTCTAGCACATTTAGGATGAACCCTGTGAACATTAAAGCAATGCCAGCTCACAAGGAGACCTTCAAACTCAGGGTTGCCAGGGCCTCCTTTCTTGCCACTTTATCAAATGAAGTGACTTGAAAAACATAAACAAATGCCTCCTCTGAACTCCGCACCAATTACTACAAGCTATTGAGGGGTTTGGGTGTCACTTTAGAAGCCACTCTGTTTGTGGACAGTCCAGCAAGAGAATTAAGTCAAACCATTAGGGAGATTCTACAGAAAGGTAGCTGCCTCAAGATTAATGCTTTTGAAAAAAGGAAAAGCAGTTATTTTTTGACATTTTGACAATCACTTTCAGATCTGGTTCTTATTTGTCCCATTTTTGCCTTTAAAAGGTTTTCTTTTTTTTCCTTCCTTACTGAAAATATCAGGAAATTTAGAACAGAAACTTACAATAAAACATGTCCCCTGACCCTCTGATCTATCAATCTTTTATATAAACAAAAATACTTAGAGAAGCCTGGAAGAAGGCATTTCTTGGGAGTTACCTGATGTTAGTTGCTGTATTGATCATTACCTTGCAATTGCTTTGGGGGAAATGTAGAACAGAGAGAACAGGAGAAGGCAGAGAATGAGTGTGCAAGAGTATATGTCCATGTGTACGTGGCTGTGTGCAAAAGAGAGAAAAAGAGAACTCAATAACTCACTTTAGCTATAAATGCTTTAAAATCTTACAGATGCCAACAGGACACCCTCTTGCATAGTTTTTCTCCAATCCTTCCATTTTTGTAAGCTATGCTATTCACAAATGAGATATTCAAGAAACACCAGTTCTGAAATAAAAACGTGCATACCACCAGTGGAAAAGCAAACAAAAGCAGCTAATGTACTGTAGCTAAAAAAATTTTCAAACAAAGTGGCAGTAATTTACTGCCCTTGCTCTTAGCTGGACCCCATGAACATAATCAGAACCTCCAGGACTGATGGGAAAGTATGATTTACAGTAAGTCTCAAGATAATAAAAGAAAATGAAAAAGCAAATTGTGCATGAACATGAAAGCTGTATTTCTTCTACTTTCAGCAACTGAATCAAATTTCCAGCCAGAATTTCAGACTGAAATTTAGAAGTCCCTCAAGAAGCAAACTATAAGCCAAGCAGCACCCACACTTGGACACTGCCCCAGCATGCCTGAATGATCTAATTAATATGTGGAGATGACAGTGATTGGGAAGATGCACACCACACCATGGGCCTGAGTAGCTGTAAAGAGATAGGCAGCCCTGGGTTTCAGTTCTGATTGTGTCACTTGCTGTCAAATGTCCCTGGGCAAATGTACCTCCCAGCTCTATTAATACCTGCTGCCTCACTTTGTTATGTGGATTAAATGATATAAAGTATATAAAGCTCTTGGGAGAGTGTTCAGCACATGTTAGTTTCAATAAATTCTGTTATAAATTATAACTACTACCCTTTGTTAAATGAGTTAGTATAGTGAAAGAGCTTAGAATAGTACCTGATACATAATAAAGTATTTATATAGGTAAGTGCCAATATTTATTACTATACAATAAAACCTCAGTGAATCAGCATGTTTAGATAATGGGGTGACAAAGTTAATCTATTTTCATCTTAAAAACCTCCTCTTCAGTGTTCCAAGTTGTTGAAAATCCTTTTGAAATATATTAGTCTACTTTCCAGGGTTAGTAAATATAATAGGTTAAGTATCCATTTAAAACTTTTTACACTGGATCTTGCATGACTCCAGGAACATACATCAGAAACTCTGGATTCCAGTACCAACTCTTACGTCTGTCAGCTGTGTAAGTTTAGGCCTCGGTTCATTCATCTGTACGTGAGGATGAGGATATCTGTCATGCTTTCCCTTGATAGTTTTGATGACTACAAAATCTGTTATTACTGCTCTTTAGGACAGCCTGTTTAGGACATCTAGGGATGCATACACATAAGGGTGTAAAGATTCTAGATTGGACCAAGGATGTTGTTGTTTAACTGTGGTAAAATATATGTAACATAAAATTTACCATTTTAACCATTTTTAAGTGTATAATTCTGGAGAAGGAAATGGCAACCCACTCCAGTGTTCTTACCTGGAGAATCCCAGGGACGGGGGAGCCTGGTGGGCTGCCGTCTATGGGGTCCCACAGAGTTGGACACGACTGAAGCAATTTATCAGTAGCAGCAGCAAGTGTACAATTCAGTGGCATTAAGTACATTAATATTAGTGCAACCATCATCACCATCCACCCAAAGAACGTTTTTCATATTCCCCAACTAAGACTTAGTTCCCATTAAACAATGATTCCCATTCTTCCTGCTTCCCCACCCCTGGAAACCATCATTCTACTTTCTCTATCAATTTGACTACTCTAGGTTTCTCATATGAGGGCTTCCCTGGTAGCTCAGCTGGTAAAGAATATACCTGCAATGCAGGTATCTCATATAAGTGGAAAAATACAAGATATTGCTTTTTCAATAAATCCCGTATTTATTTTCTTACTTTTCCCATCTTTGTCTTTAAAGGTTGAGTGCAGAATACAATGTCAGTTAATTGCAGATTTCATTTTGTGGGTTCAAATTCTTGAGATTTTCAACCAAACTGTGATTTAGGAGTAAAGACACACTGCCCTGATAGCATGATGTGGCCAATGACTCAGTCTGGTCTCAAACACAAGTTTGGAAGACTTCTCAGAGGCTATGCAATGAGGGCAAGGGAATGCATCTGGTCCCACCTCCACCACACAAGTACTGTTTGATTAAATCTTTCTCCTCTCTGAGTCATGTCTGTTAAACTTGAGGCTGACTAGGTTAAATGATCCCAAAGTAGTGTCAACTTCATAGTCAAATGTTTTGATGACATTCTTCCCTTCAGTTCAGTTCAGTTTAGTTGCTTAGTCATGTCCGACTCTTTGCAACCCCATAGACTGCAGCACGCTAGGCTTCCCTGTCCATCACCAACTCCCAGAGCTTGCTCAAACTCATATCCATTGAGTCAGTGATGCCATCCAACCATCGTATCCTCTGTCATCCCCTTCTCTTCCTGCTTTCAATCTTTCTCAGCATCAGGGTTTTTTCCAATGAGTCAGTTCTTTGCATCAGGTGGCCAAAGTGTTGGAGTTTCAGCTTCAGCATCAGTCCTTCCAGTGAATATTCAGGGCTGATTTCCTTTAGGATTGACTGGTTTGATCTCCTTGCAGTCAGATTGACTGGTGTGATTCTTGCCTTGGAATTTACTAAAAAATATCATTCTCTCTCTCCACCTCCATCAAGGAACTCGTGTTTTGTATAAAACAAATGGAACAAGAGGAGGATTTCTGTGATATTTTCCCTGGGAAAATAAATCAGAAGCAAAGAAAAAAAAAAAAAAAAAACAAAAACAGCAACAATAAAAAATTGAACTTCTTTTAGATGTTCCTGGCACTTTCATTCAATGTTGTCATCTCTCCCCTGACCAGGGTGAAGTGGGGGTGTGGTGGGGCAAAAGACAGAATAGACAGGATTCTTCCTAGCACATGCCAAAATGTTAAAAAAAAAAAAACCATGCATATACATATACATACACCCCCACACAAGTGAAGGCCTTGCTCAAATTCAAGACTATGACTTCATACAGGAAAGAGAACATTGAGTTAAACTATCTGAATTGAGAAGATAGAGATATACAATCATTTAAAAATTATTTCTAAACTTAGACTAACAGGATTCTAAGGTCTAATATTGTTGAATACAGAAAGCAGGGTAGCCAAATATAAGATATCACAGACCAAAACAGCTGCATATTTGGAGTGAACAACTATCCTTATCATTCATAAACTTCCCAAACTTGGATGCATTTGTATGAGGAGACATTTCTGGTCTGATAAGAGCCTGACTCTAGAAGAACAAGACCCAAATTCTTATGGAGGAGACATGTTCACACATGAATCACCCTGAAAAATGGTGGCTGCTTCAGAATACTGGCTGTGTGCAGCAGAAGCTGGCAGTGAAGGGGCTCAGTGTATGGGCCCCCACTTTCAGCATGGAATGTAATCAGGATAGCAAAACTAAGTACCTTATCCATCTGACTTCTTATATATTTTGTCCTTTTTTTTCCCCAGATGAAATAGCCCTTGTTTTAAAACTGTTGCCATTATCTAGGCCAGGCTAGAAAACTGTTGCCACCATCTAGCCTCAGTTCAGTTCAGTTGTTCAGTCGTGTCCAACTCTTTGTGACCCCATGGAATGCAGCATGCCAGGCTTCCCTGTCCATCACCAACTCCCGGAGCTTGCTCAAACTCATGTCCATTGAGTTGGTGATGCCGTCTAACCGTCTCATCCTCTGTTGTTCCCTTCTCCTCCTGCCTTCAATCTTTCCCAGCATCAGAGTCTTTTCCAATGACTCAGTTCGTCGCATCAGGTGGCCAAAATATTGGAGTTTCAGCTTCAGCATCAGTCCTTCCAATGATTATTCAGGACTGATTTCCTTTAGGATTGACTAGTTGATCTCCTTGCAGTCCAAGGGACTCTCAAGAGTCTTCTCCAACACCACAGTTTAAAAGCATCAATTCTTCAGCGCTCAGCTTTAAGGTCCAACTCACACCCATACATGACTACTGGAAAAACTATAGCTTTGATTGACAGACCTTTGTTGGCAAAGTAATGTCTCTGCTTTTTAATATGCTGTCTAGGTCGGTCATAGCTTTTCTTCCAAGGAACAAGCATCTTTTATTTCATGACTGCAGTCACCATCTGCAGTGATTTTGGAGCCCAAGAAATTTTGTTAGCATGGGTATTTCCAAAGCTGTTTCCACCAGACAGCTTCATAAATATGAACCAATGGAACCACTAACACATGAAATACTTTAATGATAATTTGCAATAATTTTAATAACAGTTTTATAATGTATCTTTTCTGAAAAAGAATGACAGAAGATAGGTTTTATAGGTCTATTCCCATTAAATCAATGTCAGGGATTGAGAATCCCTGAGTTATAGCATTTTAGAAATAGAAAAGACTTAATTATATCAATTTCCCCAAAGCATTCCTTCATGACTCCCTCCCCGGGATGGGTCTCTGTCCCTAACTCTTTTGTCTCTTTTTACCTCTTTTATATTTTGTCCTACTTCCTTTCGAAGAGAATGGGCTGCCTTTCTGGGTGCCTGGTGTCCTCTGCCAGTGTTCAGAAGTTGTTTTGTGGAAGTTGCTCAGCATTCAAATGACCTTTTGATGAATTTGTGGGGGAGAAAGTGGTCTCCCTGTCCTATTCCTCCACCATCTTAGGGCTGCCCCCTCCCCCAAAGCATTCCTGATATAGCATTTCTAAAAAATGTTCACATAGTCTGCTTAAATACATTTAGGGGGAGGGAAATCAATTCTTCATGAAGGAATGAGTGAAGGAGACTAACTCATGAGATTATACTAGGTCTTTAGACTTTTGGAACTTTAGTTTTATCATCTATAAAAGAAGAGAACTATTTTATAAGGCTATGTGAGAGGAGAAATAATGTGTGAAGACCAACTCTTAAGCTCTTGGTTATCAATGAACATCAATTTTCTTCCCTTTTCCATTTTTTTTAAAAATTAAAAAGGTCTTTCATATACTGCACTGAAATTTACTTCTTTGTAACTTTAATCTGGTAGTCTCAATTCAAAACTGTCAGGGAACACAGAACCATTTTCTCTCTCCCCTCTGTAAGGCACCACTTCCAACATTTGAAGAGTCATGAGGCTTCCTGTAGTCTTCTCTTCTTCAGCCTAAACCTACCTAATTCCTTAGAACTAATGAATAACTCAAGTCACATCCTTAGGGAGTACCAATAGAATTAGGGGTAGGTCAGTTGAGAGAATATTAAGGCAGAGTCTCTGCTTTCAAGAGGCCTGAATATATAATGTAGTCCGGGTAAAAGAGGGACTAAATCAAAGTGTTATTATTGTATAAGAAAAGGAACAACTAAATTTCATGAGAAAATCAAAGAAGCCTTCATGGGAAGTGACACTTGAGTTGGATACTCAAGAACTGAAAGGATTTGGGAAGGCAGAAAGCTTATGCTGGGGGAATAACATAAGCAAAAGCATGGAGAAGTGAAAATGTAAGAGATGTTTAAAGAAGGCTGCTATGGACTGAATTGTATCCTCCTAAAATTCATATGTTGAAGCCTTTACTTCCAATGAGACTGTATTTGGTGATAGGGCTTTCAGGATATAAGCAAGGTTAAATGAGGTCTTGAGTGAGGACCTCATCAGATAGGACTGGTGGCCTTATACGGAGCAGAATCTCTGTCTCCCTCCTCCTTTTCCTCTCTCTCTCTGCTATTTCTTGGCACAGTGAAAAGGCAACCTTTGCAAATTAGGAAGAACATCATCACCAGAAACAGATCCCTCATGGACCTCAGTTTCAGGCTTTCCAGTCTCTAGAACTGTGAGAGGATAAATTTCCGCTGTTCAAGCCACACAGTCCATGATATTTATTACAGCAGCCCCCACAGACTAATACAAAGGGCAACTACTGAGGTGAATCAACGAGTAAAGACCTAAGAGAAGAGTGGATGGGTATACTGACCAACTGGCAAGAGGAACTATAAATGGCCAGGCTTCAGAGACAGAAAGCCTAATGCTCAAATCTTGGTTTTGCTGCTTTATTAATTGACCTTATGCTAGTTTCTCAACCTCTTTGAACTTATGCCTCTTCTTTGTTAATGGTAGAAAGATAATATATAATATACGTAAGCACTACTTATGATATATATTATTCTTGGTAATATATGTAAGTACTACTACCTGGCACATGGAAGGTACTTTATAAATGCTAAAAATTATTATAGTATTGTAATTACTGTTACCATAAAACTGGCACTGAGGTAAGACATTAGAGAGATAGGAGATGTTCAGTGATCTAAATACACCTTAAAAGTATCTACTAGCTAAAAGACGATGCATATTCTCTATTCTTAATGATCCTGAATGGGGGTCACATCTCCTAGAATGCCAGTAATAGAATCTAGTTCTGAACAAGGAATTGTTGTTTGAAGAACAGTAGGAACTATGGGAGAAAATGAACATGCAATTTTGGCATTCATGTGGTTTAAGGAAATAAATCTGGGGCATGGCAGGATGTGTCCTTGATATGCTTTCTGCTATGCAAACTTCCATGCATTCTGTAACACCCAGTTCAAATGCCACGACCTCCATAAAGCCTTATCCACAACTCACTCATATTTTCTATCTTTACCCTTTCCTTTTAGTCTGTTTCTCCCATGAGACTGTGAGCCTCTTGAAGACAGGCACATATTATCACAGTTTCTGGTACATAAAGTTCAGCAAACACTTTTCAAATGCATTAATGGGACAAATAGGAATGCTGAGTTTAAAAAGTTCAGAGAAACAGAAAGAAGCTCAAAAACATGATCCTCAATTATATACAAGTGTAAGAGAGATAGCTCTCCATACTTGCAATAAGAAAAGATATAATCAGGTTGGGGGTTCTGTCTAAATCCTTTCCCAGCCAACAGTCATATCAATGTCTTAGACAAGGACCAAATGAATAAGATACAAAGTTGGAAGGTTTTAAGTATGCTAAATGATAACATCAAATGACATGATAAATGAAGTATATTGAAATAAAATATGAATACTGGGTCAGTCAGTTCAATCAATAATAAGATGATGCTACCCAAAGGCTTAGAATTTTGGCTGAAAGAATAAAAATGCAAAAGGAGGAGATGGTGCTGCTGCATCTTATGTGGTCCAGGTCTACCAGGAATACTGTGTGCTCACTCCAGGAGGCTACCTCTTTTGGGGGAAGGATCTAGAAAACAAGTTAGGAGGAAAAATAATGAAAAGAACAGTAACTGTTTAGCCTGAGAAAGAGAAGATTCTGTGGGCAATAACGTGATAACGATAATGCACTACCACAGTCATGTATGTTCTCCCCTAATCCTTAAGGTCATCTCAAGACGTCTACGTGTCCATATGCCAGATCCTCTACCTAAGAGCAGAAAAGACCCCCAGAGTCTATCTGTCATTTTATTCCAAAGTTCAAAGCAATACTGAAACTAATGAAGACATCTATGTAACAATAAGTTTCATAACAGATTACTGAAATTATTATTTAATGGCATTGATTTTGACCCTTGCTTCTCTTCAGTATACTTACAAACTTATCAGGAGATGTACTATGCCTTTCTTTATTAATCATAGGTTATAAAACACTGTTTCAAACAGTACACACGCATCTTAGAACCTTAGAACTAAAGAAATCTTGAGACATAATTAGGTCATAAATGACAACCCACAACTGCTCAGCATGTTAAGTGCTCACAGTTAGAATGTATAATAATAGGAATTTTTAAATTCTTGTTTTATAGATGATAAAAAATTAGACTCCAAGAGGTTAAGTAATTTACTGAAGACCATACAGCTATTGAGCACCCGAGTGGAAACAAGGCCAATATGACTATGAAGAGCAGTTTTCATACACTTTCTGACAAGGTGTAGACATGGTAGGAAGTATGAAAATGAAGGCCAGTTGGTTCAGCATAAGAAAGACCATCCTAACCTTAGAACTTCTCAAAAGGAAGAGTAGACTAGGCTTCTATAATGTCACTAAAGAAAGTGTTCATGTAAAAGCTTTCTAATCAGAAAGTGTTCATATAGAAGGTCAGTGTGGAATCATGTATGAGGCTTTTAGAAGAGAGTTAGGAATCAACTAGAAGATCGGATTATATGACTTGTTGTTCAGTCACTAAGTCCTGTCTGACACTTTGCAACCCGATGAACAGCAGAGCACCAGGCTCCTCTGTCCTACACTGTGTCCTGGAGTTTGCTCAAACTCATGTCCATTGAGTCTGTGATCCTATCTAACCACCTCATCTTCTGCTGCCCACTTCTCCTTTTGCTTTCAATCTTTCCCAGCATCAGGGTCTTTTCCAATGAGTCAGTTCTTCACATCAGGTTGCCAAAGTATTAGAACTTCAGCTTCAGCATCAGTCCTTCCAATGAATATTCAGGGTTGATTTCCTTTAAGAGTGACAGTTTTAATCTCCTTGCAGTCCAAAGGACTCACAAGAGTCTTCTCTAGCACAATTCAAAAGCATTAGTTCTTTGGCGCTCAGCCTTCTTTATAGTTCAACTCTCACACCCATACAGGACTACTAGAAACATTCTGTAGCTTTGCCTATATGGACCTTGCTCAGCAAGGTGTTGTCTCTGTTTTTTAATGTGCTGGATAGGCTTGTCACTGTTTTCCTTCAAGGAGGAAGAGTCTTTTAATTTCATGGTTGCAGTCACTGTCTACAGTGATTTTGGAACTCAAGAAAATAAAAATTTGTCACTGCTTCCACTTTTCCCCTTCTATTTGCCATGAAGTAATGGGACCAGATGCAATGATGTTAGTTTTTTTAATGTTGAGTTTTAAGCCAGCTTTTTCACTCTCCTCTTTCACCCTCATCAAGAGGCTCTTTAGTACCTCTTTGCTTTTTGCCATTAAAGTGGTATCATCTGCATATCTGAGGCTGTTGATATTTCTCTGGCAATCTTGATTCCAGCCTGTGATTCATCCAGCCCAGTATTTTGCATGATGTACACTGCATATAAATTAAGTAAGCAGGGTAACAGCCTTGACGTACTCCTTTCCCAATTTTGAACCAGTCAATTTTTCCATGTCTGGTTCTTTTTTTTTTTTTTAAACTTTACAATATTGTATTAGTTTTGCCAAATATCGAAATGAATCCGCCACAGGTATACCTGTGTTCCCCATCCTGAACCCTCCTCCCTCCTCCCTTCCCATACCTTCCCTCTGAGTCGTCCCAGTGCACCAGCCCCAAGCATCCAGTATCGTGCATTGAACCTGGACTGGCGACTCGTTTCATACATGAAATTATACATGTTTCAATCCCATTCTCCCAAATCTCCCCACCCCTCTCCCTCTCCCACAGAGTCCAAAAGACTGATCTATACATCAATGTCTCTTTTGCTGTCTCGTACACAGGGTTATTGTTACCAACTTTCTAAATTCCATATATATGCGTTAGTATACTGTATTGGTGTTTTTCTTTCTGGCTTACTTCACTCTGTATAATAGGTTCCAGTTTCATCCACCTCATTAGAACTGATTCAAATGAATTCTTTTTAATGGCTGAGTAATACTCCATTGTGTATATGTACCACAGCTTTCTTACCCATTCATCTGCTGATGGACATCTAGGTTGCTTCCATGTCCTGGCTATTATAAACAGTGCTGCGATGAACATTGGGGTACATGTGTCTCTTTCCCTTCTGGTTTCCTCAGTGTGTATGCCCAGCAGTGGGATTGCTGGATCATAAGGCAGTTCTATTTCCAGTTTTTTAAGGAATCTCCACACTGTTCTCCATAGTGGCTGTACTAGTTTGCATTCCCACCAACAGTGTAAGAGGGTTCCCTTTTCTCCACACCCTCTCCAGCATTTATTGCTTGTAGACTTTTGGATCACAGCCATTCTGACTGGCGTGAAATGGTACCTCATAGTGGTTTTGATTTGCATTTCTCTGATAATGAGTGATGTTGAGCATCTTTTCATGTGTTTGTTAGCCATCTGTATGTCTTCTTTGGAGAAATGTCTATTTAGTTCTTTGGCCCATTTTTTGATTGGGTCATTTATTTTTCTGGAGTTGAGCTGTAGGAGTTGCTTGTATATTTTTGAGATTAGTTGTTTGTCAGTTGCTTCATTTGCTATTATTTTCTCCCATTCTGAAGGCTGCCTTTTCACCTTGATAATAGTTTCCTTTGTTGTGCAGAAGCTTTTAAGTTTAATTAGGTCCCATTTGTTTATTTTTGCTTTTATTTCTGATATTCTGGGAGGTGGGTCATAGAGGATCCTGCTGTAATGTATGTCAGAGAGTGTTTTGCCTATGTTCTCCTCTAGGAGTTTTATAGTTTCTGGTCTTACGTTTAGATCTTTAATCCATTTTGAGTTTATTTTTGTGTATGGTGTTAGAAAGTGCTCTAGTTTCATTCTTTTACAAGTGGTTAACCAGTTTTCCCAGCACCACTTGTTAAAGAGATTGTCTTTAATCCATTGTATATTCTTGCCTCCTTTGTCAAAGATAAGGTGTCCATATGTGCGTGGATTTATCTCTGGGCTTTCTATTTTGTTCCATTGATCAATATTTCTGTCTTTGTGCCAGTACCATACTGTCTTGATGACTGTGGCTTTGTAGTAGAGCCTGAAGTCAGGTAGGTTGATTCCTCCAGTTCGATTCTTCTTTCTCAAGATAGCTTTGGCTATTCGAGGTTTTTTGTATTTCCATACAAATTGTGAAATTATTTGTTCTAGCTCTGTGAAGAACATCATTGGTAGCTTGATAGGGATTGCATTGAATCTATAAATTGCTTTGGGTAGTATACTCATTTTCACTATATTGATTCTTCCAATTCATCAACATGGTATATTTCTACATCTATTGGTGTCCTCTTTGATTTCTTTCACCAGTGTTTTATAGTTTTCTATATATAGGTCTTTAGTTTCTTTAGGTAGATATATTCCTAAGTATTTTATTCTTTTCGTTGCAATGGTGAATGGAATTGTTTCCTTAATTTCTCTTTCTGTTTTCTCATTATTAGTGTATAGGAATGCAAGGGCTTTCTGTGTGTTGATTTTACATCCTGCAACTTTACTATAATCATTGATTAGTTCTAGTAATTTTCTGGTGGAGTCTTCAGGGTTTTCTATGTAGAGGATCATGTCATCTGCAAATAGTGAGAGTTTTACTTCTTCTTTTCCAATTTGGATTCCTTTTATTTCTTTTTCTGCTCTGATTGCTGTGGCCAAAACTTCCAAAACTATGTTGAATAGTAATGGTGAAAGTGGGCACCCTTGTCTTGTTCCTGACTTTAGAGGAAATGCTTTCAATTTTTCACCATTGAGGATAATGTTTGCTGTGGGTTTGTCATATATAGCTTTTATTATGTTGAGGTATGTTCCTTCTATTCCTGCTTTCTGGAGAGTTTTTATCATAAATGGATGTTGAATTCTGTCACAGGCTTTCTCTGCATCTATTGAGATAATCATATGGTTTTTTTATTTTTCAATTTGTTAATGTGGTGTATTACATTGATTGACTTGCAGATACTGAAGAATCCTTGCATCCTTGGGATAAAGTCCACTTGGTCATGGTGTATGATCTTTTTAATGTGTTGTTGGATTCTGATTGCTAGAATTTTGTTAAGGATTTTTGCATCTATGTTCATCAGTGATATTGGCCTGTAGTTTTCTTTTTTTGTGGGATCTTTGTCAGGTTTTGGTATTAGGGTGATGGTGGCCTCATAGAATGAGTTTGGAAGTTTACCTTCCTCTGCAATTTTCTGGAAGAGTTTGAGCAGGATAGGTGTTAGCTCTTCTCTAAGTTTTTGGTAGAATTCAGCTGTGAAGCAGTCTGGACCTGGGCTTTTGTTTGCTGGAAGATTTTTGATTACAGTTTCCATTTCCGTGCTTGTGATGGGTCTGTTAAGATTTTCTATTTCTTCCTGGTCCAGTTTTGGAAAGTTGTACTTTTCTAAGAATTTGTCCATTTCTTCCACGTTGACCATTTTATTGGCATATAATTGTTGATAGTAGTCTCTTATGATCCTTTGTATTTCTGTGTTGTCTGTTGTGATCTCTCCATTTTCATTTCTAATTTTATTGATTTGATTTTTCTCCCTTTGTTTCTTGATGAGTCTGGCTAATGGTTTGTCAATTTTATTTATCCTTTCAAAGAACCAGCTTTTGGCTTTGTTGATTTTTGTTATGGTCTCTTTTGTTTCTTTTGCATTTATTTCTGCCCTAATTTTTAAGATTTCTTTCCTTCTACTAACCCTGGGGTTCTTCATTTCTTCCTTTTCTAGTTGCTTTAGGTATAGAGTTAGGTTATTTATTTGTCTTTTTTCTTGTTTCTTGAGGTATGCCTGTATTGCTATGAACTTTCCCCTTAGGACTGCTTTTACAGTGTCCCATAGGTTTTGGATTGTTGTGTTTTCATTTTCATTAGTTTCTATGCAAATTTTGATTTCTTTTTTGATTTCTTCTGTGATTTGTTGGTTATTCAGCAGCGTGTTGTTCAGCCTCCATATGTTGGAATTTTTAATAGTTTTTCTCCTGTAATTGAGATCTAATCTTACTGCATTGTGGTCAGAAAAGATGCTTGGAATGATTTCTATTTTTTTGAATTTACCAAGGCTAGATTTATGGCCCAGAATGTGATCTGTCATGGAGAAGGTTCCATGTGTGCTTGAGAAAAAGGTGAAATTCATTGTTTTGGGATGAAATGTCCTATAGATATCAATTAGGTCTAACTGGTCTATTGTATCATTTAAAGTTTGTGTTTCCTTGTTAATTTTCTGTTTAGTTGATCTATCCATAGGTATGAGTGGGGTATTAAAGTCTCCCACTATTATTGTGTTATTGTTAATTTCTCCTTTCATACTTGTTAGCATTTGTCTTACATATTGCGGCGCTCCCATGTTGGGTGCATATATATTTATAATTGTTATATCTTCTTCTTGGATTGATCCTTTGATCATTATGTAGTGACCATCTTTGTCTCTTTTCACAGCCTTTGTTTTAAAGTCTATTTTATCTGATATAAGTATTGCTACTCCTGCTTTCTTTTGGTCCCTATATGCATGGAAAATCTTTTTCCAGCCCTTCACTTTCAGTCTGTATGTGTCCCCTGTCTTGAGGTGGGTCTCCTGTAGACAACATATGTAGGGGTCTTGTTTTTGTATCCATTTAGCCAGTCTTTGTCTTTTGGTTGGGGCATTCAACCTATTTACGTTTAAGGTAATTACTGATACGTATGATCCCGTTGCCATTTACTTTATTGTTTTGGGTTCGAATTTATACACCCTTTTTGTGTTTCCTGTCTAGAGAATATCCTTTAGTATTTGTTGGAGAGCTGGTTTGGTGGTGCTGAATTCTCTCAGCTTTTGCTTGTCTGAAAAGCTTTTGATTTCTCCTTCATATTTGAATGAGATCCTTGCTGGGTACAATAATCTGGGCTGTAGGTTATTTTCTTTCATCATTTTAAGTATGTCTTGCCATTCCCTCCTGGCTTGAAGAGTTTCTATTGAAAGATCAGCTGTTATCCTTATGGGAATTCCCTTGTGTGTTATTTGTTGTTTTTCCCTTGCTGCTTTTAATATTTGTTCTTTGTGTTTGATCTTTGTTAATTTGATTAATATGTGTCTTGGGGTGTTTCGCCTTGGGTTTATCCTGTTTGGGACTCTCTGGGTTTCTTGGACTTGGGTGATTATTTCCTTCCCCATTTTAGGGAAGTTTTCAACTATTATCTCTTCAAGTATTTTCTCATGGTCTTTCTTTTTGTCTTCTTCTTCTGAGACCCCTATGATTCGAATGTTGCAGCATTTAATATTGTCCTGGAGGTCTCTGAGATTGTCCTCATTTCTTTTAATTCGTTTTTCTTTTATCCTCTCTGATTCATTTATTTCTACCATTCTATCTTCTAATTCACTAATCCTATCTTCTGCCTCTGTTATTCTACTATTTGTTGCCTCCAGAGTGTTTTTAATTTCATTTATTGCATTTTTTTATTATATATTGACTCTCTCTTATTTCTTCTAGGTCCTTGTTAAACCTTTCTTGCATCTTCTCAATCCTTGTCTCCAGGCTATTTATCTGTGATTCCATTTTGATTTCAAGATTTTGGATCAATTTCACTATCATTATTCGGAATTCTTTATCAGGTAGATTCCCTATCTTTTCCTCTTTTGTTTGGTTTGGTGGGCATTTATCCTGTTCCTTTATCTGCTGGGTATTCCTCTGTCTCTTCATCTTGTTTAAATTGCTGAGTTTGGGGTGTCCTTTCTGTATTCTGGCAGTTTGTGGAGTTCTCTTTATTGTGGCATTTCCTCACTCTGTGTGGGTTTGTACAGGTGGCTTGTCAAGGTTTCTTGGTTAGGGAAGCTTGTGTCAGTGTTCTGGTGGGTGGAGCTGTATTTCTTCTCTCTGGAGTGCAATGAAGTGTCCAGTAATGAGTTATGAGATGTCTGTGGTTTTGGGGTGACTTTAGGCTGCCTGTATCTTGGAGCTCAGGGCTGTGTTCCTTTGTTGCTGGAGAATTTGCTTGGTATGTCTTGCCCTGGAACTTGTTGGTCCTTGTGTGGTGCTTGGTTTCAGTGTAGGTATGGAGGCATTTGATGAGCTCCTGTCAATTAATGTTCCTTGGAGTCAGGAGTTTGGACTTAAGCCTCCTGCTTCCAGTTATTGGTCTTACTTTTACAGTAGTTTCAAAGCTTCTCCTTCTATACAGCACCATTAATAAAACATCTACATTAAAGATGAAAAGTTTCTCTACCATGAGGGTCACCCAGAGAGGTTCACAGCGTTACATGGAGAAGAGAAGAGGGAGGAGGGAGTTAGAGGTGACCCGAATGAGATGAGGTGGAATCAATAGAGGAGAGAGTGGGCTAGCCAGTAATCTCTTCCTTATGTGCACTCCACAACTGGACCGCTCAGAGTTGTTCACAGAGTTATACAGAGAAGAGAAGAAGGAGGAAGGTGACAGAGGTGGCCAGGAGGATAAAAGTGGGGAATGAAAAAGAGGGAGACAGATCCAGCCAGTAATCAGTTCCCTAAGTGTTCTCCACTGTCTGGAACACACAGAAATTCACAGGGTTGGGTAGAGTAGAGAGGGGTTAGGGAGGAGACACAGGCGACCTGGTGGAGAAAGGGGAGAGTCCAAAGGGAGAGAGAGCAGTCAAGCCAGTAATTTCGCTCCCTAGTGAAAAATGGGTACTGAAGATTGGGTTCTTAAGGTACAAAATTGGTAACAAATACATAAAAGCAAAAATTAAAAATCTAGAGTAGAGTTTGGAATTTCTTAAATACGATGTTAAAGAAAAGAAGAAGGAAAAGAAAGAGAGAAAAAACGAACAAACAAAAACAAACAAGGTCACGAAAATTATAAAGAAAATATAGGTACAAAATTGATAACTAATACCAAAAAGCAAAAGTTTAAAGTCTAGAGTAGAGTTTGGAATTTCAAAAATACAATGTTAAAAAAAGAAGAAGAAAAAGAAAGAGAGAGAAAAAACAAACAAACAAAAACAAAGTTACATGAATTATAAAGAAACTACAGGCACAAAATTGATTACAAATACCAAAAAGCATAAATTAAAAATCTAGAGTTTGAAATTTCAGATATGTAATGTTATTTAAAAGAAGAAGAGAAAGAAACAGAGAAAAAGAAAAAAAAAATAGGGTCACAGAAATTATAAAAAAAAAAAAAAAACTATAGGTACAAAATTGATAACAAATACCAAAAAGCTAAAATTAAAAATCTATAGTAGAGTTTGGAATTTCAAAAATACAATGTTAAAGAAAAGAAGGGGAAAAAAAAGGTAAAAAAAAATTATAAAAATATATATATATATGAAGTTTGCTTTAAAAAAATAGGGTCTTTTTTTTTGGAAAGTAATCAGTTATAAAAGTGAAAATTAAAGGAATAATAGAGGACTTAAAATTTTTTTTTTTAATTAAAAAAAAGAAAGAAAGAAAGAAAGAATGATCGTAAAAATAGTAAAAATATATCTAGGACTTTCTCTGGTTTTGTTGTAAGTATTGTGGGTTCAGTTCATTTTTGGCTAATTCCTTGGTCCGACTTATATTTCTCAAGATCTATAGGCCCCTTCCTATGTAGTTGGTACTAACCTCAGGGTTTTAATCTATTGCCTGTAGCTTCCAAGGCGGTTCCCTCTGTTATAGCTTCTTCTGTTTGCTGGTCTCTTCAGTGTCTGGTTTCTGCCCTGACACAAAGGGGACGGTGGAGGACACTTTTTTTTTTTTTTAGGCTCACTTGTTCAGTCACGCTGTGGGGAGGTAGGGAGGGATGCTGCAAACAAATAACACTGGCGTGTGCTCTCAGTGCCTCAGCCACACTGGGTCTGCCCCCGGCTCACGGCACGTGTAGCCTCCCTGCCTACACTGCTCAGGCTCTAGATTGCTCCGCCAGGAACCATCCGTGGCTGGCCCTGGGCTGCCTGCACCTCCCAGGTCCAAGCCGCTCAGGTTCAGGCACTCAGGTAGTCCTCAGAGGCGCAGACTCGGTTGGGCCTGCGTTTCATGCCCTTCCCAGATCCGAGCAGCTCAGGTGATGAGGTGTTTGGCGCCACGATTGCTGTGACTTATCGCCTCTCTGCCACTCGGTTATCTAGGTGTGCAACCGGCACACCTTCTCAGGCAGATGTTGACCGTCCAGACCCCCAAGAAGTTTTAGTTAGCAAAGAAGCCTGCTTACAGTTTTATAGATAATGTCTCTCTGGGGCTGCGATTGTCCCCTTCCGTCTCTGGCTGCCTGTCACTGGAGGGGGATGGTCTGCCGCCCGCTATCTCTGTTCAGTCCTTTGTTCAGTGCGCGGGCCTGGCGGTATCTTAGGTTAGGGCTGGCTTTTTGCGTGGTAGATATCCCACAGTCTGGTTTGCTAGCCCAAATTATTTTGCTCAGATAGTGCTCAGGGTATTCAGGCCAGATCTTTACTCTAAGTGTTGCAGCCCGCACCGCGCCTCCCTGCCCAGCCCCGGCTTGCTAGTGGCGTGTGCAGGCATCTGTGCTGCTTCTCCGCTGGGGGAGTTACTGTAGGGCTCACAGTGTGCAGGTTTTAACTGTTTATTTATTTTTCCTCCCTGTTATGTTGCCCTCTGTGCTTCCAAGGCTCCGCACAGATTCGGCAATGAGAAGGTTTCCTGGTGTTTGGAAACTTCTCTCTTTTTAAGACTCCCTTCCAGGGAAGGAACTCCGTCCCTCCCTCTTTTGTCTCTTTTTTTTGTCTTTTATATTTTTTCCTACCTCCTTTCAAAGACTTGGGTTGCTTTTCTGGGTGCCTGATGTCGTCTGCCAGCATTCAGAAGTTGTTTTATGGAATTTACTCGGCGTTTAAATGTTCTTTTGATGAATTTGTGGGGGAGAAAGTGTTCTCCCCATCCTACTCCTCCGCCATCTTAGCTCCTCCTCCCATGTCCGGTTCTAACTGTTGCTTCTTGACCCATATTCAGGTTTCTCAGGAGACAGGTAAGCTGGTCTGATACTCCCATCTTTTTAAGAATTTCCCACAGCTTGTTGTGCATCTATGGGGCAGTTTATCTGGGAGATACTGTGTGACCAAGCTGTGGAGATACAGTTGACTCTGGCACTAGATTAATTTGTTGCTCTTTCTAGGGCTGGGAATATTATTCAACTTGATCCAGATTTTGAAAAGGAAGTGTTTACTTATATCTTCAAGAAAATATAAATCCTTCTATAACCCTGGGGAAGGAAAGGCCTTCCTAACCATGACATCAAAGTAAAAAATCATGAAGGAAAGGATTGCTAGATTTGCTTTTGTAAAGTTAAAAGTTATCTGTATGAAAAAGGAACACATAACATAGCAAAATTAAAAGCTAGTTTTAAAGATGCAGATTTCAAAGCAGTAAAAAAGATAAATACATTAATAAAGTGAGAAAAAGGAATGGATATTCATTGAGGAAAAAATGCCACTGAATGGAGAAAAAAATTCAACCTTAGTTATCAAAGAAATGAAAGTTAAAATAACAATGACATTCCATTTTTGCTTTTAAAATTGATAGTGACTAAAAAAATGACAATACTTAGCTCAAGTGAAAATAAGTAGAATGGTGCATTCTCCTACACTGTTGCTGCTGCTAAGTTGCTTCAGTCGTGTCCGACTTTGTGCGACCTCATAGACAGAAGCCCACCAGGCTCCCCTGTCCCTGGGATTCTCCAGGCAAGAACACTGGAGTGGGTTGCCATTTCCTTCTCCAATGCATGAAAGTGAAAAGTGAAAGTGAAGTCGTGAGTCTTGTCTGACTCTTAACGACCCCATGGACTGCAGCCCACCAGGCTCCTCCGTCCATGGGATTTTCCAGGCAAGAGTACTGGAGTGGGGTGCCATTGCCTTCTCCGACACTGTTGCTAGGGACTGTAAATATGCAGATAGATTTTAAAAAGTTAAAATATAGTTGATTTACAATGTTGTGTTAGTTTCAGGTATATAGCAAAGTGATTCAGCTACACACACACAAATATACACACATCTATATATAAATTCTTTTTCAGATTCTTTTTCCTTATGTGTGTCTGCTGCTCAGTTGCTCAGTCCTGTCCGATTCTGCAGCCTGTCCATGGGATTTTTCCAGGCAAGAACACTGGAGTGGGTTGCCATTTCCTCTAGGGGAATTTCCTAACCCAGTGATCAAACTCACGTCTCCTGTGTCTCCTGCATTGGCAGGCAGATTCTTTACCACTGAGCCACCTGGGATGCATACAAAATACTGAGAATAGTTTCCTATGCTATACAGTAGGTCATTGGTTATTTTATATATAGTAGTTTGCATATGTTAATCCCAAATTCCTAATTTATCTCTCTCCTTCCCCTTTCTTCTTTGGTAACCATAATTTTTTTTTTTAATGTTTGTGACTTTGTTTCTATTTTGTATATAATTTCATCTGTATCATTGTTTTTTCTTTTTTTTAGATTCCACATATAAACAATATCATATGATATTTGTCTTTGACTTACTTCACTTAGTATGATAATTTCTAGGTTCATCTATGTTGCTACAAATGGCATTATTTCATCCTTTTTTATAGCTGAGTAACATTACAGTTTGTTATGTATACACACACACACATATATACTGGATATACATACATATATACACATATATCCATATGTATGTGTGTGTATATATACACACACACACACCATATCTTTATTCATTCATCTGTAATGGACATTTAGATTGCTTTCATGTCTTGGCTATTGCAAATAATGTTGCAATGAACATTGGGGTACATGTATCCTGTTCTCTAAACCTCGCCTTCTCCCCATCCCCAGCCAAAATATTTGTCTTTACCTGAATAGACTTTATCACAAAGGCAAGAACAAAACACCCACAAATAAAAAACAACATTGTCAATAACAACAAAAAGCATTAGAATCTGCCTGTGATGCAGGAGACCCAGGTTCAATCCCTGGGTTGGGAAGATCCCCTGGAAAAGGAGATGGAAACCCACTCCAGTATTCTTGCCTGGGAAATTCCATGGACAGAGGAGCCTGGTGCACTACAGTCCATGGGGTCACAAAGAGTCAGATGTAACTGAAGTGACTAACACACACACTTCAATATACACACGTTACCAAGATTTCACCACTTACTTTTGTTTTCATGATTCTTTTAACACACATACTTGATAAGCAGTTGGAGATGATTTCTAATAACTTAGTCATTCTTTTTTTTTTTTTTTTTGGCCACACCACATGGCATGTGGGATCTTAATCCCCTAAACAGGGATCAAACCCATGCCCCTACAATGAAAATATGGAATCTTAACCACAGGACTGCCAGGGAAGTCCCTACTTAGTGGTTCTTGATGTAAAAACAAAGCCTGGGGGAATTAATGTAAGTCACTTTACAGTTTGCAGAGCACAACATTATCTTATTAGGATCTGATAATGATCCCAGTGGACATTATTCTGTGTGACCGCTGAGAGCACTAAAGTTCCAAGAGGTTAAGTGACTGGCCCAAGTTACTTTAGTTAGTGGGCAGGCCAAGACTCTTACTTGGATTAGGGGCTGCAACTCTAAATAAAAACAGCCCTGGCATGGAGATTTCAAATTCATTTTTATAGCACACAGTACCAGCAGTAAAGAATAGTAGGATAAAAGCGTATCAATGTCTCTTTTACTTATTTTGAATTTTCTTATTTTTATTTAGGCAAAATTCAAATAATGTGAAAGGAACCATTTTAAAGTGAATTACAAAATTCAGTGTCATTTAGTATATTTGTAGTGTTACACTACCACCACTTCTATCTATTTCCAAAATATGCCCCTCATCTGAAAAAGAAACCCCAGACTTGTTAAGCAGTTCTTATTCTCCCTCATCCCAGCCCCTGGCAACAACCTAATCGTTTTCAATCTCTAGGCATTGCAGTATTCTGGATATTTTTTTTACATGAATGGAACATGGAACTTTTTGCATCTGACTTCTTTCACTTAGTGTAACATTTTTGAGGTCCATCCACTCTGAATCTGTATCAGTATTCCACTCATTTTTATGGCTGAATAATATTCTGTTGTGTGCATACCACAACTTGTCAGTGTAGTCACCCACTAATAGACATCAACTGAGCGACTGAACTGAACTGAATGGACATCAAGACTGTTTCTATCTTCTGGCTATCATTAACAGTGTTACTATGAACGTGCAAGTCCATGTATTTGAGTACTTGTTTTTTATTTTCTTATGTATTGTACTTATATTTTATCTGACTACAAGAGTACAGGATATTTATTGAAGAAAATGCAGAAATTAGAGCAAAAACACATATTAGAAAAATCACCTAAGGGTAATTAAGAATACCCTCTTCCAGAAAGGATTTTCATAAGCTTATAATGCCATTATTTTTTACCTTCCAATGAACATGGATTATTACTTTAGAACTAGGTAGTCATGGAGAGTATGGACTTTGAGGTCAGAAAAATCTGGATTTGACTCTTGGCTCTGCCATTTATGAGCTGAGTCACTCTACTTCTCTAAGCTTATTTTCCTGCCTAGAAAAGTGGACATAATACTACCTACCTCACAGGGTTTTGATAGCACATTAAATGGGATGGTATTGTGAGTAAAATGTCTAATACAGTGCCGGGGACAGAGAGGGAACTCAAGAAGGATTAGCTGGAACAGAACTTTCCACACAGGAGTTTGCTGATACCACCAGGAAGTGAAGCTCATGTGAGAAATTTTGTGTTTTCACTACTCTGTTTTACTACAATGCCTGGCACACAGCTAGCACTTTATAAAAACCTGCTGAAGGAATAAGGGAATATAAGAGTTGGGGGAAAGGACTGAAATGAGAGACCTGCGAAGGATCTCCAGGAAAACACAGCTTTCTGATTTCAGAGGATAAGTAAAGGCCATGGATAAAGAATTCTCGCAAATCAACTGGTATTCTACACAACTGTACTGCAAAGCCTGGAGTGGATCAGGGTTGATGTAGGGCCCCCAAAATGAAATCATTTGCAGAAAATGGTCAGAAAATAAGTTAGTCTTAGTTGCAGCAATCAGGGTCAGAGCTAGGAGCCCTCTGAGGCACGCGGCGAGTTGAACTTCCTAAGCTGCTGGGCCAGCTGAGGCTCGGGGCATTTTTTCAAAGCAAATGAAGCATTTGATGGAATAAACCCAAGCAAAGAGATATTAAAGCATGGGGCCTTGACAGGAACTGCCCTGAAGTAATATCACTTGGAACTAAAGAGATGATTAGTGAGCTTCTCAGGGCTCTACAGGAAATCTTGCCTGGCACAGGAATGCAAAAATTTCCAACCTTGTCTAAAAACAGTTCCCCACACTCCACTGCCTCAGAATGATGTCTGTAATGGGTTGCAGAGCTCACTGCCTGCTGAAGGCCTTACTGCCTTCCTCCTATTGTGTGCCTTATCCCAAGCAAAAGACTTGCCTTGTATCTGGACTGGCTTCTCCTGAAGTGCAGGAGGACTAAAATGAAGTTGTAGACGTGTTACCTCTCAGGAAACAGGCCAGAAGAGCTGCAGAGCAACCCTGACCTCAGGTGGCTATTAGCTGGGCCTAGCCAAGGAGGATGTACCCTTTGTTCCAGGGTTACAGTCTGTTTTTATACAACTATGCTTTCATAATTCTCCTTTAAATCATCTATCATGGCTTCAATTAAATTATTTTTAGTATAGCACATGTGTAAATTAATTATTAAAATGTCTCTTGAATTTAGTGTATGTGTGCTTAGTCCCTCAGTCCTGTCCAACTCTTTGCAACCTCATGGACTGTAGCTCGCCAGGCTCCTCTGATCATGGAATTCTCTAGGCAAGAATACTGGAGTGGGTTGACATTTCCTTCTCCAGGGGATCTTCCTGACCCAGGGATCGAACCACGTCTCCTGCATCTCCTGAATGCAGGCGGATTCTTTACCATTGAGCCACCTGGGAAGCCCTTTAAGAGTTTCTGAAGGCAAGACCATTTCTGTTTTGTTCATTATTGCATCTTTAGACCCTAGAAAAGGCTTTGTCCATGGTAGGCATGCAATATACATTTGTCGAGCAAATGAATCTAAGATATTCTAGTACAAATTCCAATTCAGTTTGGAGGCATTAGACTATATTGGGGTAAGGACACGGGTTTGAATTCTAGTTTCACAGCTTGTGATATTAGGCAAATTGTTGAAATTGCTTTTATTAGTTTCCTGATTTTGCTGTAACAAATTACTACAAACTTGGTGGCTTAAAACAGCAGAAATTTATTCTGTCACAATTCTGGAGGCTGCAAGTCCAAAATCAGGCAGAACCCTGCTCCCTTTGGGGACCATATTCATTCTTGCCTCTTTTCATTTTCTGGGGCATTGCTGGGTTGTGGCTCTACCACTCCAATCTCTGCAGCCTCCCCTGTGGGTCTGTAGGAAATCTCCCTCTGCCACTAGCTTATATAATGACACCAGTAGACAGTTAGGGCCCATCTTGACATGCAGGATGATCTCCTCTCAAGGTCCTTTCCTTAATTTAATTACATTACCAACACTGTTTTTATAAATAATAAAAATTTAATAGGATCTGGGGATTAGGATGTGGACATATGTTTTGGGGGGGGGCACTATTCAGTGAATTTGGAGAAGGCAGTGGCACCCCACTCCAGTACTCTTGCCTGGAAAATCCCATGGATGGAGGGACCTGGTAGGCTGCAGTCCATGGGGTCGCTAGGAGTCGGATACGACTGAACGACTTCACTTTCACTTTTCACTTTCATGCACTGGAGAAGGAAATGGCAACCCACTCCAGTCTTCTTGCCTGGAGAATCCCAGGGACAGGGAGCCTGGTGGGCTACCGTCTATGGGGTCGCACAGAGTCGGATATGACTGAAGCGACTTAGCAGCAGCAGCAGCAGCATTCAGTGAATTACATTTGTCCATGGCTCAGTTTGTTTATCCATAAAATGGACATAATATCTCTTAGAATTATCATGAGGATTAGATGCAATAATACATGTAAATCACTTTATGTGTTTACAGTACATAAAAAACTCTCAGTATATGGTAACTGTGGTGTTACTTTATAAGGCAGGAAAATATTATTCCCTATGGCCACATTAAATAAGTGATGGAGTTATGCCAACTTATTCAGACATCTTCAAAAGTATGTTAAGTCAATATCAGTGTCAATCTATCTCTATATTTATTTATTAATAGTCAGGTCTGGGACCTAGCTCAGCCCTCTTACCTCTGTCATCACATTTGTGCTCAAGACAACCCTGGCAGTCTGGTGTTCTCTCCCATTTTACAGATAAAAAGGGCAAAAAAACCAAACAAACAAAAAAAAACCCTCAAAAGTAAAGCACAATTTTCAAGAAATTGAGTTAGCCACAGAGCTCAAATATAAACCAAGGACTTCTCACTCCAAGCCCAGTTCTTCTCTGTATTACCTCAGAAAATTAAGCACAGAAATGGAGAAAGTTCCAAGCATCTGTACCTGACTAAATCACTTGTTAGAACACTATGGTAAGATCTGTAGGTTAGCCTAGAACTCTATACCAGTGGTTCTCCAGCTTCGCTGCACATTAGAATCACCCAGAGAGCTTTTAAACCACTCAAGTCAGACTGTGTATGAGAAAAGTGAAATGAGAATGAGGGTGGGGAACAGACCTAGGCATTGAATGTTAGTCACTCGGTCTTTGAGACCCCATGGACTGTAGCCCACCAGGCTCCTCTGTTCATGGAATTCTCCAGACAAGGATACTGGAATGGGTAGCCATTCCCTCTCCAGGAGACCTTCCTGACCCAGGAATCGAACATGGGTCTCCTGCATTACAGGCAGATTCTTTACCATCTAAGCCACCATGGAAGCCCAGACCTAGGTATTAACAACTTTTTAAATCATCCCAGTCACAGCAGGGGTTAAGACCTACAGCTCTATCAGTGGACCTCAAACTTTGAAGAGAATCAGAATCACCTGGGAAGCTGATTTAATTATAGAGACTTAGGGTCTAGTCTGCTTCAGTGAGCCTGGGTCTCTCCAGGTGATTCTGAGACTAGCAGTGTTAGA
This sequence comes from Bos taurus, assembly GCF_002263795.3. Lineage (NCBI taxonomy): Eukaryota > Metazoa > Chordata > Mammalia > Artiodactyla > Bovidae > Bos > Bos taurus. The sequence continues at coordinate 81,527,212 of NC_037330.1, forward strand.
GGACAATGAGTCTAAAGTACCTTTCAATTCTGATGTTCTGATTTTCACCACTCATTTATTTATCTATTCAAATATCTGTACCAATTCGATGGATGAGTTTCGGCAAGCTCCGGGAGTTGGTGATGAACACAGAAGCCTGGTGTGCTGCAGTCCACGGGGTCGCAGAGTTGGACACGACTGAGCGCCTGAACTGAACTGACTAGAGTTAGAGCTACAGGGACGCAGAAATAACACCTAACTTCTGATGTCAAGGGGTTCACAGCCTGGCAAGCTACTCTTGTGGCTCTGAAAGCACTTTCCATAGTGCCCTTCCTGACTGACCCTCCTATTAGAATGGCTGGGCCATGAGGGCTTTCTTTGACATGGAAAAGATGCTTAATGCATATTCCTTGCACGAGAGAGGAAGGAGAAAGAAAATGAAAATATATACGTGGAATCAGCATTCCCCAGCAGTGCAATGGGGCATGACCACTTCCCCTACAGAGTAAGACGTGATTTTCTGTGGGGGATGGTGGGGTCAGGAAAGATTTATTCCAAGTGATGAATTTGTACAGGGTATTTAAGGGTGGCAAGTGGGTGGGAGGGTACTCTTACCATAGCGAATAGCAGAATTTTCACAGTGGCTTTAAATAGGATGGGGAACCATGAGTGACTGGTTCCAGAACACAGCAAGAAGGAGTGGAGGGGGTGGAGAGATGGATGTTGGGGCAGGAGCCTCATGGCATTTTGTAGAGTCTCTTCTCCCTCCCTTGTCAAGCAAGAGGCCTCTAAGTCCAAATGTCCTTTCGAGTCCTCAAACAAAGGTTGACCAGTCCTGTAGGCCCAGGACTACAACTGCTACTGCTACTAAGTCACTTCAGTCATGTCCGACTCTGTGCGACCCCATAGACGGCAGCCCACCAGGCTCCCCTGTCCCTGGGATTCTCCAGGCAAGAACACTGGAGTGGGTTGCCATTTCCTTCTCCAATGCATGAAAGTGAAAGGTGAAAGTGAAGTCGCTCAGTTGTGTCTGACTCTTCGCAACCCCATGGACTTCAGCCTACCAAGCTCCTCCATCCATGGGATTTTCCAGGCAAGAGTACTGGAGTGGGGTGCCACTACAAAGGCCTCCTATAATCCCTGTGAGTAGGACTCTAGTCCACAAGTTTCTAGAAGCAGCTTGAGGCCAAATTCCAAAGCCATTTCTGAAGTGGGTGCTCAGGAAGGTCTCTACGTAGGCAGGTTTAAATCTAGTCGAAGACATCAGCAAGACAAAGCTTGCCTGGAAGTATCAAGAAACGTTCTCTCTGCTGCTTCCTGATTGTTTATCAATGCAAGACTGTGATTTGTCTTTGTGAGGAATGGGCTTCCCAGATGGCACTAGTGGTAAAGAACCCGCCTGCCAATACAGGAGATGTAAGAGATGCAGGTTCAACCCCTGGGTTGGGAAGATCCCCTGGAGGAGGGCATGGCAACCACTGCAGTATTCTTGCCTGGAGAATCCCATAGACAGAGGAGCCTCATGGGCTGCAGTCCATAGGGTCACAAGAATCAGACATGACTGAAACGACTGAGCATACACACACGTACACACTGAAAATAGTACCAAGTGAGTAAGGAATCTGAGACCCATGGTAGGAGGTAGATTAATCTCTATCCTGATTCTAAATGGTAAGCACAGGAGCATAAACATCTCCAGGCTTGTTCAATTGCCACTCTGTCTCAACTGGGCTGTAGTTGCTGGGGGAGCTCTGTGCCCCTCACACAGCCATGCTGGCCATTTGCAGAACACCCGAGGGCCCCAGGCCTCTCAGCTGAAAGCCCCACTGACAGCAGCACACCGGGGAAGGGAGAGAAGTCTGATGGAAGGAGTGGTGCTGAGAGCTGGTGCTAGAGCTGGAATGACAGCTGGACAGAGTACTGAATGGGAGGCTGACTCCTTCTGCCCCAGGGGTGGTGTTCAGTGGCCAACTTCTCTCCTTGGAGCAGGCTTTGAAGGATCAAGATTATCCATAAAGGGTCCTTTCTATTCTATTTTATGACAAAATCCCACAGTTCTCATCTTGGAGGTTCCCTTCCCTAAAGTGAAAGGACCTGTCAAGTAAAGAGGATTAACAAGAGTCCTGGAGAGAGGAGCTTGGTTGAAAAGGAAATGATTCCCATGTCACATGCTTCCATGCTGGGTTCCAGGCAAAGGGACTGAAAGCTTGTATTGAGTCAATGAGGGGTAAACCAGACGCAGTAGAGTTAGCAAGAAGCTCCCTTGCTTCCTTATCAAGAAGGGGTTCGTCTCACTGCTTCCAAACCTAGACCAGATTTTCCCCTACTTTTTAAAATCATTATAAAGGAAAAGGAAACTATGGATGACCAGGAAAAGCTTATCTGAGGAGATGACAATTAGTTCAAGACACAAAGGAGGGAGAAAGCAAGAGAAAGGGGATTCTGGACAGTGCCGTTGGTGAGGAAAGCACTTTGTTAGAGGCAACTAAAGGAAGCCAGTGGAGCAGAGACAGCAAGACAGAACAGAGCAGAGTGAAGTCTGAGAGTCAGAGGCAATGCTGGATCATCAGAGCACTGTTCGAATATACCCAACATCTGCCTGACCTGGGGTTTCCTCACTTGTTCTGGGGTCCCATTGCTATCCTTCATGTAACCATTACACTTTGGACTTCTAACCTATAAAGTTTTTCTCCACAGGAGGGAGATTATTTAAAATATAGCCTTTCTTGAGCGTTAATGATGAGATTATAATCAATAATGCTTATCCATTACACATAAAGTACTTGACATATTTTTAAGCATTATACACACACAAAATTGGGGCTTCCCAGGTGGCACTGGAGAAGGCAATGGCACCCCACTACGGTACTCTTGCCTGGCAAGTCCCTGGACGGAGGAGCCTGGTAGGCTGCAGTCCATGGGGTCGCGAAGAGTCGGACACGACTGAGCGACTTCACTTTCACTTTTCACTTTCATGCATTGGAGAAGGAAATGGCAACCCACTCCAGTGTTCTTGCCTAGAATCCCAGGGATGGGGGAGCCTGGTGGGCTGCCGTCTATGGGGTCAAACAGAGTTGGACACGACTGAAGTGACTTAGCAGCAGCAGCAGCAAGTGGCACTAATAGTAAAGAACACATCTGCCAAACAGGAGATGTAGGAGATGCAGATTCAATCCCTAGGTCTGGAAGAGGAAATGGCAACCCATTCCAGTATTCTTGGAGAAATCCATGGACAGAGGAGCCTGGCAGGCTACAGTCCATGGGGTCGCAAGGAGTCAGACATGACTGAAGCAACTGAAGCACACACACATACACACACAAACACACAAAATCAGTTTTCAAAAAATTTCTTTTAATAAAAACCAGTTCCTAGAACATTAAATCTTGTATAGATATAAAAACATTTCCTCATGTTGCAAGGAGAAAACATAGGTTAGGAGATTCATCTGAGGTTCTAGCTGTTGGTTCATTAGAACAGCAGCTTTGAACAGAATTATAATGCAAGTGATATGTGTAATTTTTAATTGTTTAGTAGCCACATTAAAAAAGATCAGGTGAAATTAATTTTAATAATATATATATACATATATAGTTGCTGCTTCTTCTTTTTTAAATTTATTTTTATTTGGAGAATAATTGCTTTATAATGTGCTGTTTTCTGCCATACAACAATGTGAATCAGTCATAAGCATACATATATCCCCTCCCTCTTGAACCTCCCTTCCACCCCACTATCCCACATCGCTAGGTCATCACAGAGCACCAGGCTGAGTTTCCCTGAGTATTTCACTAAATTTGATATATGGGAAATGATAGTTTTAATGATTGGATTTCTATAACTGTTTAAGTGATTGATTTATATAGTCAATTAAAAAGTTATTAATAAGGTATTTTAAGTCTTTTTCCAATGAGATAAGCCATTGAAATCTGGTTTAGGTTTTATAGTCACACTGATCTCATTCTGGACTGGCCATATTTTAAGTACTCAACAGCTACAGGTGGCTAGTGGCTATCATACTGGACCCTATAGCATTGAAGCCTTAGAGAAGAAGGATTGATAACTCTCTTTTTATAGGTGTGAACATTGACGCCTAAAGCTTAATTTACAAGTCACTGAACTGGTTGTGGATTTGAGCTGTGAGTAGATTCTAAGTTTTTTGTCAAGTGTTCATTCAATGGATCATACTACCCTCCCCTTGGGAATAAGAAGGGGTGGGGGCAATAGCATTACCTGCAATGAGTAGCTATTTGTTCTAGAGACTACGGTGGGACTGTGCGTGTGTGCATGCTTAGTTGCTCAGGCCTGTCCAACTCTTCGTGATCCCATGGACTGTAGCCTGCCAGGCTCCCCTGTCCATGGGATTCTCCAGGCAATAATACTGGAGTGGGTGCATGCGTGCATGCTCAGTCACTTCAGTCATGTCTGACGCTGTGTGACCCCATGGACCACAGCCTGCTAGGCTCCTCTGTCCATGGAGTTCTCCAGGCAAGAATACTGGAGTGGGTTGCCATCCCCTTTTCCAGGGATTGAACCCGAGTCTCCTGCATTGCAAGCAGATTCTTTACCATTTGAGCCACCTGGGTGGGGCTTTAGACTCTATGTAACCCTTTGGAGTGAGACTACTTCTCCCATTTTCTATATAAGGGTTATATAGCCTCCAAGTGCTTTTGTAGTGGCAGGATGATATCAGTCTTTCAAAGCAAACAGTGCTATCAATATTTAGAAGACAATGCATAAGATTAAAGCCTGTTGAACTTGGGTGGTTTAGAATACCACACGGATATCCCCAGAAATTCCTTTGACAAGCTACTAGTCCTAGGAAGACTATACTTTAGCTTGCCAAGTACCAAGACTCCTGATCCAGTTCATTCATCTCTGGCCCCTTCACCCACTGCCCCTGCTCCAGAAACATATAATTAGAAGACAAAGAAAGGACTCAATTGCCCCAGGAGGTCTAGCTGTGAACCAAACTCCAATGTCATTTAAATAGACTCTTTATGTACCAAGGACAAATCTAGTAACAGAGAGCGGGGACCAGAGGAAGCAACCATTCCCTGAGTCAAGGCCACAGCCCTTGACAGTGAGCTAAGGGGCTGAGGCCAGCATGTATCTGTCTACTGCAACCACGCAAGCAGGTATCCTAGGGCACAACCCAAGAGTGACCCACAGATGTGTTAGCTGGCCAGGAAAACAATCTCAGCTGATAAAGACCAAGGCCTCTGCTCCACAGGTGAGCAAAAGGAAGCTCAGAGTCATAGTAACTCCAGAGTTCATGCTCATAAGAACTTTGCTGTATGCCTCCCTGCTATGTGTAAAGCTCCGAGCTGGTAGAGAAAGCCAGCTCTTAAAAAAGCAAAGCAGGACAAAATACCCCCAAATCTAGTCTGTCAGCACAGAGAACTATTCGCAGTTGGAATCAGGCCTCAGTATTTTTTTTTTAAGCTGAGGCTCCCTCCCTTTCTGCTACCTACGGGTGCAATTTCCAGTGCTTTCTCCAAAAGAAACATTTGGCTTTCTATAGAGAACCTCTGAGACCTCATGTGACTGAAAATGGAAGAGGGGGAAAGAGGCCCTCCTCACGCCCCACCCCAAAACCCCCATGGGGAAGCTGAGGTTAGGCCCCTGTAGATCGATTTATTTTAGGAGGCACTTGGTTCTGAAGCATTTGTTTCAGAAATTACCCCTGTGCCCCATCAATAGTAGCTTTCAACGGCTCTTCCCGGGTGGCCTTGTCTCTTTTAAATTTCATTTCCTGTTGGAAAGGATAAACAGGTAACTGTTTAATGCCACTGACTGGACTCATTTAACAGAAAACCAGGATCAGCATGAAGCTGGGGAACCAGAGTGGGACTGATGGGTGAAACAGAGCTGAGAAGCCAATCTGGGATTACAAGTGGAATAGAGCAGGTCGATGAACAGAAAGGCATTAGAGAATACCAAGTGACAGACTTTTATTTTACTTCTTCTCCATGTAAGGGCAATTGTCCCACTGGAGGAGGGAATATGAATGCAAGGGAGATAGCGTAATCAGCTGCCATGTTGGGCATGGCTCCCTGGACTTAGCCTGGAGGCCTTGGTGGGAATCCTGGCACTACCACTCATCAGCTTTGCCCTTCAGCCAAGTTCTTTAACCCCCTGAGCCTCAGATGCCTGCCTGTTCTACTGCACAGGATGCTGTGAATTCAAATGATGCCTTCACATGCTTGGCAAGTGCCCCACCCCTAGTAGGAATTCACACATAATAACTATAAGTTGGCACAGATGGTGTTGGAACCCATACAATTTAACACATGTTTTCCACTACACACCAGGCACTGTGTTGGGCAATAAGAGCTGCCAAAGGATAAGAGAGCCCTGACTTTAAAAGAGATGGGCCCAGAATTGATGTCAATACAGCCTGGTAAGGATTTGCAGCAAAACATATATGGGGCGATATGGCACACCCACATTAAATGTTTTGAGGTATTATTGATAGCATGGTCAATGGGGTCAATGAAAGGACTCATAATTGTCTATTTCTCCCTCTAGAAGGCAAAGTCCACCAAGGCTGGAATGTTGTCTTAGTGTCTGTCTAAGCACTGTGGGGAAAAGCGGGTGAGGGAATGGCTAAGGTGATGTTCTAATCTCTGAACTACCGTATTATCTTGAATCTATCTTTCAGTTCACCACTTCTCTCTACAGCTGAGTACATCTACTGTTTAACGCATTTGATGAATTTTTAATTTCTATAACTCTATTTTTAAATTACAGAATTTCTATTTAGTTCATGTAAAATGTCTACTTTTCGGTCATCTTATCCTGTACTTGCCCTATGGTTTCTATTTCCTCTTTTACCAGAAAACATGTTAAACATACTTACTCTCTCAAATTGATCTATTGCTTGTAGTTTCTAAGATAGGAACTTCTCCATGTCTTTTGTCTGACTCTCACTAATGGTGGCTTTTTCCCTCTCTTCTACACACTAAAATATTTAAAAGTACACTTAACATCAGGAGTTTTGTTGTTTTGTGGTTTTGAGTTTTTAAATTTTGTTTTTTGTGGTAAACCCATGCAACATAAAAATGTTGAGACATTTTTATGACTTGGCTTTAGGCTGCCCCTCTCAGGATCTCATAGTTTAATCAATTCCAGACACAGTTTTTACATTATCTTCTTGGTTTGTGGCTTGTGCACTATAAGAGAAGTACCCCAACCCCATACCCATGTAGAGCATAGGCTGGGGTTTTAATTTTTTTGAGGGTGATCCCAGTGGCCCAGCATAGTTGACAGACTTCCCTATTCAATCTTCGGCAGAAATTCCCTTATTTCATGCTAAGGCCCTTCATTCTTCATTGACAGCCTTGGTAAGGAGTTTGTTTCCTATTGCCTCAGCTCTCATCCCCATAGGATTCTGAAACTCTAGCCCCCTAAGAATCATACATATTTCCCATGTTTTCACAGGACCTTTTGTTTCATTCCTTCCCACTGATCACTGCTTGCTCTTCATTTCAGGCACCTGGGGATTTCTCCTTTCTGCACACCAGCCTGGTGATGGATTTTTTCCCCCTTGTATATTTACACTAACATCTCTCTGTGATCGGAAGGAATGTCCCTTGACAACTCTATCCGACTAGAAAGATTTCATTATGCCTTTAGATACTAGTCTTTCTCTCTCAGCTCTGAGTTCATGATGGACAGAAACCTTGGTCTGATTCATCTTTTGATCCTGATTCTTCAGACTATGCCCAGATCAGAGTAGGAAGCAATAAAGATTTCACCATTCAATGAACAAACGAATCAATCGTCTTTCACTTACACTCTCAATGGGAAGTAGAGATCATACACTAAATATCTTCTAGAGAAAGAAGACATCAAGAAGCCCTGGAAAGCCATTCATGCTCTCTGGGAGGCCATGCTAACCGATCAAAGGAGTTTGGCCACTGCCTTAGTTTCACCCTTTGATCAGTAGGTTCTCTACTCTTGATAGTACTTCTTTCTTGAAGGGCTGCTGCTGCTGCTGCTGCTGCTGCTGCTAAGTCGCTTCAGTCATGTCTGACTCTGTGTGACCCCATAGACGGCAGCCCACTAGGCTCCCCCATCCCTGGGATTCTCCAGGCAAGAACACTGGAGTGGGTTGCCATTTCTTCTCCAATGCATGAAAGTGAAAAATGAAAGTGAAGTTGCTCAGTCGTGTCTGACTCTTAGTGTCCTCATGGACTGCAGCCTACCAGGCTCCTCCATCCATGGGATTTTCCAGGCCAGAGTACTGGAGTGGGGTGCCATTGCCTTCTCCGAATTATAGTGCTAGTCTGCTAGAAATTCATAGTCTGGCAGGCTAGGTTCTTACTGGTAGCTTTGTTGCCTTTTTAGCACATACTGATTTCCTTCGGGGCTTCCCAGGTGGCTCAGTGGTAAAGAATCCACCTGCCAATGCAGAAGATGCAAGAGACGTGGGTTCGATTCCTGGGTCAGGAAGATCCTCCGGAGCAGGAAATGGCAACCCACTCCAATATTCTTGCCTGGAAATTTTCATGGACAAGGAGCCTGGAAGGCTACTGTCCATGGGGTTGCAAAGAGTCAGACACGACTGAGCACACACACATTATGTCCTTCTAGAGCCATAACTGGAACTTGATCAGCAACATGTAATGTGTAAAGATATATACTTCTTTCTGTTGGTTCCATAAAGAGCTTGCCAAGTAAATTCACATACTCGAAAGCCCCTGGCACAGTGCTTAGCACGGAGTAGGCACATTTAGTGCACTTATTTCTTCTTTTCCATTAAAAATATCCACAAATATTTGTTGAAAATCTATTGCCTCCTAAGCACTATGCTTGGTGCTGAAGATGGAGAGGCGTAACATATTTTACGTCTCTGTTTTAATTCTTACTTAGAAAAAGAATGTCCAGGGACTTCCTTGGTGATCCTATGGTTAAGAATCTGCCTTGCAATGCAGGGGATGTAGGTTTGATTCCTGGTCAGGGAACTAAAATCCCACATGCCATGAAGCAACTAAGCCTGTTCATCACAACTAAGGAGCCAGTGTGTCATAACTAAGACCTGACACAGCCAAATAAATAAATATTGTTTTAAAAGAAAAAGAATGTCCACATCAAATTTGACAATAAAAATTACTGCAAATGTCCTCTGATCTAAGGTGAAAAGACATCTCACCTCATCCTGCCACTCTAAAATGCCTAAAAAGTATAACCAGCAAACTAAATTTGCCTATTATTGTTTTATAAAGTAACAGTCTCTTTCCTTAGGGAGCAAATCCAACTCCCATTGAATACATGAGCAGACAAAGGAGAACTGATCATACAAGGCAATTTTTGACAGTGACTTTTGAGCTCCTTTCATCACTATAATTCCAGAACCTAGAATCACACCTGAATTAAATTAGAAACTTGATAAGACTGTTGAATGTGAGTATTCTTACACATATATATGGATATAGCCCATCCATATATATGACTCTAGATACAGTAAGACTCACTCATCATTCCACACATATTTATTGAGAATTTCTTATGAATGAGAGTATGTACTAGATTTTTTGATAGAGACAGGAGAAAGAAAAAAAAGAACAAAATAGATATCCTACCTACAAGGAATTTCCAGGTGTAAGGGCAAGATAGACAATTATGTAAATCACCATGATATAACACAGAAAATGCTAAGAGATGAACATAAGAAAAGACTGTGGGGTTCCAGTACTCTTCCCTGGAAAATCCCATGGATGGAGGAGCCTGGAAGGCTGCAGTCCATGGGGTTGCTGAGGGTCGGACACGACTAAGTGACTTCACTTTCACGCATTGGAGAAAGAAATGGCAACCCACTCCAGTGTTCTTGACTGGAGAATCCCAGGGACGGGCGAACCTGGTGGGCTGCTGTCTATGGGATCGCACAGAGTTGGACACAACTGACATGACTTAGCAGCAGCAGCAGCAGCATGGGGTTCCAAATACAGAAAGGCTACTTCCTGCTGAGGGATTAGATAAGACTGTGGCTAACATAGACTATATGCTCAAACTTAAGTAATGTGTTACCTGGTGGCTCAGACGGTAAAGAATCTGTCTGCAATGTGGGAGACCTGGGTTCGATCCCCGGGTTGGGAAGATCCCTGGAGGAGGGCATGGTGACCCTATCCAGTATTCTTGCCTGGAGAATCCCTAAGGACAGAGGAGCCTGGTGGGCTACAGTCTATGGGATCACAAAGAGTTGGACATGACTGAGCGACTAAGCCCAGTAGAGGGAGAGAGTGGGGACTGGCAAGGAAGGAAGGGCAACTCAGATGGAAAGAACAGCTTAGACAAAAGGCAGAAGCAGAAAAGCACAGGATATAGACAATGAAACAGAAAGTTGGCTGGAGACACGTAAAAGAGCAGTCTAAAGAGAAATAAGCTGGAAAGGTAGGATGAGCCAATTGCAGGGGGTTTGAACATGGCCTGATTTATCTTCCAGGACATAGGATCTCTATAGAGTAGCCAGTGCTTAGCATATGGTGGGTCTTAATTAATGCTACAACAGCCGCATAGCAGGAGCCTGTTCTCCAGCTGCACACAGGAAGTGGCCATCTGTACACGCAGGCAATTACAAACCTTCCAGATACTCTGCCCTGAACCCTGCAAGCACATCAAATACTCACCGTAAAAGGTCACCCAACAAACATCTCTGATCAATCCTGGCTCAGGCAGAATCAAATCCTCTAAATAAGATCCACTGGATGCAGTGTCAGGAAGGTCAGAAACTACCCTTTTTCACATCTTGAAGCATTTTTACCATGTGGAACTCTTTAGAAGAAGAAGGGAAAGGAAAGAGAGAGGCAAAAAAAAAAAAAAAAAAAACCCTCTCCAGAAATAATAGAATTCCAAGTAATTAAATGTTAACTGATCACAAAGTTAACAGGGGATTTATTTTGGCCCCTGCCTCCTTCTGGTGATCTAAAAAGCAGTTGATTTCAAGGACAGCCATGCCAGGAGTAAACCTGGCGTTTCACGCCTCCCCTCCTCCACTTCCGCCCTGCGTGTCCCCACTGTGTACCTTTGTCGAGCTCACTTGAAATGTTCCATGATGAGGTAGGCACTAACTCAGCAGTGACTGACAACTCTGTTTCTGAAAATAAAGAGAAGGGAGGGGAGAAAGACAAGGGCAATATTAAATATAGTAACTTATGGACTGTTAGAAGCATTACAGGAGATTTCCAAAGGCCCTGCCTTCCGAGAGAGACCACGCAGTCCCATAGCTTATTAAACTTAAATGTCTGCTCAGCCTGCCAGGCAGAGGCGCCTGTATTATAGAGGCTATCCAGACAAACATACTGGAGGCCAGATTTGAGGATTTTTTCCTTTAAAACACAGGCTTGAAAATTAAATACAAATATTTCATTGACAAAAAACCAAACCTGCAGAAATGACCAAACATGATCAAATACAAACTCTTCCTTTTCTTGTTGAAAGACCAGTCTTACGTTAATAAAGTCAATAGTCTTTCCATGAAACATGAGATCAACATTGCTCCTGATGCTGGTTTCATTTGTGTTTGTGAATTCATAGCATTTCTCTTAATAGACAAATTGGTTTCTTTATATTGAAACCTTCAGTCAAGACAAATGGAAGCTAAGGATTTTAATATGGAGAGTAATTTGTGGAAACCAAAATTCAAAGATAACTTTAAAAACCACCATAAATTAAAGCAAACATGCAAATCCAAAATATTAAGGACATGATACACTATGAAAATTTTCAAACTCTTTATGATATACTGTAGTATACAAACAATGCTTTTATTAAAACCCATGACACATCCTACTAGCACATTTTAATAGGATTGCATTAATCTCCCCTTAGGCCATGTACACACACACACACACACACACATCTATTACAGAGCTTTTGTGCTAGGTAGGATCTCAGAGAGCCCAGAGACTGGGTCATTAGATCTATGGCACCCATGCTATCACATCCGCTTTCTTCAGATATCATTGATCAATTATGGATCCTTTTGCCTATAAACCCGGGATCTGCCTTACAGCCTTTCAACACGGTTCTTTTAGGTAGCCACTGAAAACGGATCTGTGTTAGAATGCAAGGCAGAGGAAGAACTAGTATTTAAACCTAGGTCTGTCTGACTCTACCACCCACACACCTCCTGCCAGCCCATGCTGCCCAGTTGTTAAGCCTGAAACCTGACTTGTTTTTCACCTTACTTCTCTCTGGCTTTACCCTTTCACCAAGATAAGCACACTCTTCTACATTTCCTTATTTACTGATGGAGGCCATCTGCCACATGGCCATAGAAGCCGCATGCCGTCATCAGTGAGCTTTGCCAAGGACAGGATGTTTACCCACGGAGACCTTGCAGAGGCCACTTCTAGCTTGTCTACTGAGTCTCTAATCAACCTGCCATGCACAGCAGAGACAAAGGGGTTGTTTGGTTTGTGCAGACCTTCTTGGCTTTCTTCTTCCCCTGTCCAGGTGGGAAAGAAAACAGGTGGGAAAGAAAGTAGACAAGCCACACAAAACCTACCCACCCCAAAAGGCCCCGGTCACCTCCCACATCCTGAGCCAACAACAGCATGCATTCTTTTCAGGGGAACCGAAGTCAGATGGGCAGTAAGGCTGGGATCTTACAGCAAACAGAATTCCAAAATATGAAGCCAAAAAGGAAAATTTGCCCAAGTAAGAAAACTGCTTAATAGAAAACCACTGGAGAAGGCAGTGCTCCTGTTATCAACCACTTGTCCTAGAAATGGGTGTTTCATGAAGGTGATTTTACCAGGAAGTGCTAATTGTCTACATTCTAGAGGCCTCCACGTGTGACTCCAACCACAACTCCACTCTGAGCCCCCTGCTGCTGCCACCCACTTTGGCTCTTTGAATAAAGGCCCCTTGTTTGCAGTATTTTGGACCATTGTGGTTCCTCTTATAAAAAGGCTCATCAAGCACTCCAGTACCCAGACTTCAGGGAGCTTGGGAATAGAAGCATGGCAGCCACAGCGGCCACTCAGGCAAAGAAGCAAAGGGTGGGGAAGTGGTGGGATTAAGACAGATCTTGACAGCATTTACATTCAATATTTTCATAGCTTCATCTTACTGCTGCTCACAGCTAAATTGCCAGAAACATAGGTTTCATTTTACAGTATTAATTTTATAGAAAGTAAGCTATATGTCATTTGGTTTTTCTAGCCTGAATTTGAATTGCTGATTGAATATAATTTGAGACTGATGACAAATGAATAGATTCTTGGCACTGCTAACAGTAAAACTGTTCCCCCACGTGTCCCTGGACACTAATTACCACTCAGTTCTTGCGCTACAGAAAAGATAATTTCAATTCATAACCTCATTAATTGATTGTGATGATTCTGAGGAATTTTGTTCTCAGCTTCAAGATCTATTCCTTGAGATAACCACATGTTCAGCTCTTCAGATAAAATGATAATAAAAACAGATAAAATAGTTTTAAATATGAATATTCTCCCTGACAAATATTATCTTCTTAGGCTACTTTTTTTTTTTTTAAGTAAGGCTGGATTATTTAATGTGAAAAGTTTAATGTTAGTAATTGTCCCTCACAACAATGATGTGTAATAAGCTTCCCCCTCACCTCCTGAAAAGAAGACTGAATCTTAAGTGAGAAAAATTGAGCACATCTTGATTTAAGCAGCCTTGATTCCAAGGTCAGCAGCAGCCTTAGAGAGATGTGACCACCAGTCTTGACCCTACGGGACTTCCAGTGATGGATTCAGTTCCTCTCTTACTCTCTTTACTGTGGCAAAAGGATGAGATATTTAATACCAGACTAGCAGCCTCTCTTTGCGTAACATCACCGTGATAATAGTAAATTCGTACATGCCAACTAGGAGACAGTAGAATTTTTAATGAAAATACACACCTACATTAAAATACTAATTTCTGCCACTATTAGTAATGTTGTGATCAGGACCAAGTTACTTAACATCTTTTGACCACTATTTTCTCATCTGAAAAATGGGGACAATACAAGCCATCTCATAGGAAATGTGGTAAGGACTAGAGCAGATTATCAACCAAAGGGGTCCTGCACCCAGGAGGGTGCCCAGCATAGAGTGGATATTTAAGATCTTTCATGCCTTTCCCTCTGTCTAGAAAGGCGGATGAACATACTCTGCATGGATATACTCCAGTTTAGTGGCTGTGTCACTGTCTCAGTTTGAAATAACACATTTGCTGTACTTTAAGAAAGACTCTATTTTGCATGCCTTACTAATCCAAGATGATCTTTTCATTTTGTGAGGTTTTCCTGAATCAGTCACCAGTTCTTTTAGAACATCAGTGTTTTTATGCGGTTTTATCCAATTTAGGCAAATCCAGCATGTTTGAGAAAACTCCATCCCTTATCTTTCCTGACCTCTGCAGGAGGGCAAGCCATTCTTCTCCGGAGTTGATCAATAGGAGCTATTATCTTTGCAGTTTCACTGATGAGTGACTTTTTGGCACCGATTCTGCAAACCATAAGGTTTTGGTATTTAAGCCTGAACAGTGGGAGTGTTATTTGGAGCAAAGGAAAAAAAATAATAAGCCTTGAATCCTTCTCATTGATAAAAGCCTGTGCTCTCCACAAGGATTACTGGTTCATCTCAGCAGTTGGCAGGGAGCGACCCCATGTTCACAGGATGCACAAGCTCTTCCAAGAAGCCCCCAGCCACGCCACATCCTGTATCCTGATCCAGTGACAAGTTGAGGTTACACAGGCACGAACCAGCATTCTCACGAGACTGGTGGCCAGCCCAGTGTCACAAAGGCCAAGTGTGAGGGAACAAGTGGCTATCCGAGGGCCTTTTCTGGCCAGTGACACTGAGTTTACAGTGTGATAGCTGGGTGGCCTTAGAGGCCAAAGACTTATTTAGCAAGCTATGTGTTTTGTTTTTTGCAGGTTTTTTTGCTGCTTGTGTGTCACAGTTTAATAACCAACCACTCTGGGGCTTCCCCCTGCCCAGAGTTCACAAATTTATAACTTTTTGAAAGGGGTACACATTTTAATGTGACAATCCATATGTGGGTCCTTCTCTCCTTAGATATAAAACTGAAGTGTCATGTAGTGTTATTTTCAGTATTCTCATTTCTTACAAGTTCAACTAGGTCATGACTCAAGCCTAAGGATTTCTGGAAGTATCCTTACAGGGAACCTTGGAGGATTTGCAGTTACAAAGACAGGAGACCCAAGCAATAGCTCCATCTTCAACAGGAACAATTCCACATTTCTCTGCATTACATACTCAGGTGAATGGAAAAGGCACCAATGATTTAAACAAAAGATTTTTTAATCCTCTTATCTGATACAACTTCCTCATCTGACAGATGAAGCAAATTAGGCCCATAGCAGTCTAGAGACTTGGCCAAAATCACAGTTCAAGATAGATACAGCCTTAGAAATGGCTTGGGAATAAATGCATGCTTCAATAAAATACATTTTAAAAACAGAAATAAATGCATACTGCCTTCTCATTGCTCTGCATCTTCCCTTGACTGTGCCCGTAAGAATGATACGTCTCCTTAGAAACTGAGTTGAGAGAGATGCACAAGGAATTTCCAAACAGCCAGTGTCGGTCACACAAAAGGGGCACACTGTCTTCTGTGGGAAAAGAAGGCTTCTGTCTGTGATCATTTGGGGGAAGAAGGTGGGAAGGAGACTTCAAAATCTCCGGTATGAAGTGTCAGTTTACACACAACATTCTTGGCCTTGATTCCTTCCTCCCACCAGCACCTCAGTGGAGAAGCCCACAGCCAGGTGTGTCAGCTCCACCAAAGCAAAGTCACACTCTGCTCTCCTTAGATGGGCAGGCAGGCCACATCTCCCAACAGCTCCGGGGTTAGTCAGCCTGAGCATTACTCCAGCCCTCAGTTCACAATCATCCCACATCTAGGGTCCTGCACGAGGAGCCCCTCCACTCTGGGAGAGGAAAGTCAGAGTCTCCCTCACCCAGTGTGAGATACACAGGGGTGGAGAGTTACTATGCTCAGTGTCTACAATGACCTAATCCTCAGTGACCTTAAATTTGGATGTCTAATGCAATCTTCAAAACAATTTACCAGTACAGTCACAAAGAAAGAAGGCACAATCCTGCAGCCTTAAACTGTTTCAATACCCATCGATACCATCTACACATTTTTAATAAAATCTATAAAGACCTCGTAAATGGCACAATTATGGCTCATGTGGCAGTCATTAATCTGTTGAAGAGAAATTTAAAATATACCAAATTCTGTAGTATTATTCATATTCTTATACATAGAGAATTTCAAAAACAAAAAAAAGTTGTCCAGGACAGTTGTCCACTGTCCTCTCAGTGTCTGAGAAGCTGACATTCAAGAGATCTTCTCAACAATTCCATAAGGTAGGTACCGTTATTAACTTCATTCCAAGATTGGAAAGCCTGAGGTAGAAAATCAGGGCACCTGTCTACTCAGGGTGCTGGGGAGGGGTGGGAATTGTGGTCAAACCCAGGCAGTCTGACAGCAGAGTTAGCGTCTCCAATTATGCCAAAACAGGGGGCGGGTAATGCCAAAAGACATAACCGCTTGCTCTCTAGCTTAAGCCCTCTTCTGCTCCAGAGGACCCCTGTGAACTCCAAGTTCATCAGAACTTAGTTTGACAAGCAGTACCAGAGGCCACACTCCTCCCCATCAATGCTTGGCTGCCTAATTCTAAAACCCCCCAACGTGGTGAGAGACACAGAGGGAAGAGAGAAGATACTTTCTGAATCACACTTAAATGCCTTTTTTCCTTTGGAAATATTATTTCCTTCTTTAAATCTGTTGAATTAATACTATGGATCATATGTAGTTCTTGTATTTAAAGGAATTATGTTACACAAAGCACCATAATGACACACATCTTCTTCAAAATGAATACACATATTTTTGAAAATTACCTTACTTAAAAACTACCATAGTTGGGGGCTCTTCCATGGGACTTTAGAGATTCTCTCACTCATTCATCCATTCATTCAATACAAGTAACACTTTCTAGGCGTAAGAACCGGGATAAAAGCTTGACCTGGTCCATAACATTTTTCAAAAACTTCCAGTCTCTTGGGAGGGGAGGGCAGTGTGCTAAGTCATTTCAGTCATGTCCGTCTCTTCACAACCACATGGACTGTAGCCCACCAGGCTCATCTGTCTATGGGATTCTCCAGGCAAGAATACGGGAGTGGGTGGCCATTTCCTTCTCTGGGCATCCTCCCAACCCAGGGATCGAACCTGCACCTGTTACATCTCCTGAACTGGCAGGCATGTTCTTTACCACAGAAATGGACAGATAGGGACTCCTCTTCCCACAAGTCATTACCCACACCCCCACCACAACTAGGCAAAAAACATCAAGAGTACTGAGTAAAAATCCACAAGAAAAAATATAATGTATAGCTGATAACTGAAAGGAAAGGACATTCTCAGGTGTCAAAAAAGAAGAAAACAGTTCAGTAGAAGCTGATGGAGAAGATACCTATAAACACAGGTCCCTCAGGCTAGGGGTTGCATTAGCAATACTCATTGGCCAACCTGTGGCCAGAGGGAGATCTGCGTTCTTGCCTAAAGCCTTTATGAGAGCCTGGGAGATCTCCCCACTCTGAGGGAGGGGCTTGAAATACTTCCACCAATAGCCAGAGAAGTTGCTAGGGTGCTTGAGTCCACCTAGGACTTGGCTAGGATAGGGGAAAATGTCCCCACAAGAAATCAAAAGGGTGTGTAAAGACCAAAGAGGTCACATGTACTTTTCACCCAGTTTTGCTCCAATTAAACGTATGTATTCTGTTCAGTTCAGTTTTTGTTTAGTTGCTCAGTCATGTCTAACTCTGTGACCCCATGGATGCAGCATGCCAGGCTTCCCTGTCCATCACCAACTCCCGGAGCTTACTCAAACACATGTCCATTGAGTCAGTGATACCATCCAATCATCTCATCCTCTGTCGTAACCCTCTCCTCCTGCCTTCAATCTTTCCCAGCATCAGGGTCTTTTCCGGTGAGCCAGATCTTCACATCAGGTGGCCAGAGGATTGGAGTTTCAGTTTCAGCATCAGTCCTTCCAGTGAATATTAAGAACTGATTTCCTTTAGGATGGACTGGTTGGATCTCCTTGCAGTCTAAGGGACTCTCAAGAGTCTTCTCCAACAGCACAATTCAACAGCATAAATTCTTTGGTGCTCAGCTTTCTTGATAGTCCAACTCTCACATCCATATATGACTACTGGGGAAACCAAAGCCTTGACTAGATGGACCTTTGTTGGCAAAGTAATATCTATGCTTTTTAATATGCTGTCTAGGTTGGTCATAACTTTTCTTCCAAGGAGTAAGCGTCTTTTAATTTCATGGCTGCACTCACCATCCTCAGTGATTTTGGAGCCCAAAAGATAAAGTCTGTCACTGTTTCCATTGTTTCCCCATCCATTTACCATGAAGTGATGGGACTGGAGGCCATGATCTTAGTTTTCTGAATGTTGAGTTTTAAGCCAACTTTTTCATTCTCCCCTTTCAATTTCATAAAGAGGCTCTTTAGTTCTTCTTCACTTTCTGCCATAAGGGTGATGTTATCTGCATATCTGAGGTTATTGATATTTCTCCTGGCAATCTTACTTCCAGCTTGGGCTTCATCCAGTCTAGCATTTCTCATGATGTACTCTGCATATAAGTTAAATAATCAGGGTGACAATATACAGCCTTGACGTACTGCTTTCCCTATTTGGAACCAGTCTGTTGTTCCATGTCCAGTTCTAATTGTTGCTTCTTGACCTGAATACAGATTTCTCAGGAAGCAGGTAAAGTGGTCTGGTATTCCCATCTCTTGAAGAGTTTTCCACAGTTTGTTGTGATCCACACAGTCAAAGGCTTTGGCATAGTCAATAAAGCAGAAGTAGGTGTTTCTCTGGAACTCTCTTCTTTTTTGATGATTCAATGGATGTTGGCAATTTGATCTCTGGTTCCTCTGCCTTTTCTAAATCCAGTTTGAACATCTGGAAGTTCATGGTTCACATACTGTTGAAGCCTGGCTTGGAGAATTTTGAGCATTACTTTACTAGCGTGTGAGATGAGTGCAATTGTGTGGTAGTTAGAACATTCTTTGGCATTGCCTTTCTTTGGGATTGGAATGAAAACTGACCTTTTGCAGTCTTGTGGCCACTGCTGAGTTTTCCACATTTGCTGGCATACTGAGTGTAGCACTTTCACAGCATCATCTTTTAGGATTTGAAATAGCTCAACTGGAATTCCATCACCTCCACAAGCTTTGACTGCAGTGATGCTTCCTAAGGCCCACTTGACTTTGCACTCCTGAATATCTGGCTCTAGGTGAGTGATCACACCATCATGGTTATATGGGTCATGAAGCTCTTTTTTGTATAGTTCTTCTGTGTATTCTTGCCACCTCTTCTTAATATCTTCTGCTTTTGTTTGGTCCATACCATTTCTGCCCTTTATTGTGCACATCTTTGGATGAAATGTTCCCTTGGTATCTCTAATTTTCTTGAAGAGATTGCTAGTCTTTTCCATTCTATTGTTTTCCTCCATTTCTTTGCATTGATCACTGAGGAAGGCTTTCTTATCTCTCCTTGCTATTCTGTGGAACTCTGCATTCAGATGCTTATATCTTTCCTTTTCTCCTTTGCCTTTCACATCTTTTCTCTTCTCAGCTATTTGTAAGGCCTCCTCGGACAACCATTTTGTCTCTCTTCATTTCTTTTTCTTGGGGATGGTCTTGATTGCTGCCTCCTGTACAATGTCACAAACCTCTGTTCATAGTTCTTCAGGCACTCTATCAGATGTAATCCCTTGAATATATTTGTCATTCCTACTGTATAATCGTAAGGGATTTGATTTAGGTTGTACCTGAATGGTCTAGTGGTTTTCCCTATTTTCTTCAATTTCAGTCTGAATTTGGCAATAAGGAGTTCATGATATGAGCCACAGTCAGCTCCTGGTCTTGTTTTTGCTGACTGTATAGAGCTTTTCCATCTTTGGCTGCAAAGAATATAATCAATCTGATTTCTGTATTGACCATCTGCTGATGTCCATGTGTAGAGTCTTCTCTTGTGTTGTTGGAAGAGGTGTTTGCCATGACCAATGTGTTCTCTTGGCAAAACTCTGTTAGCCTTTGCCCTGCTTCATTTTGTACTCCAAGGCCAAATTTGCCTGTTACTCCATGTATCTCGACTTCCTACTTTTGCATTCCAGTCCCCTATAATGAAAAGGACATCTCTTTTGGGTGTTAGTTCTAGAAGGTCCTGTAGGTCTTCTTAGAACCATTCAACTTCAGCTTCTTCAGCATTACTGGGTAGCGTCATAAACTTGGATTACTGTGATATGAATGGTTTGCCTTCGAAACGAACAGAGATCATTCTCATTTTTGAGATTGCATCCAAGTACTGCATTTCAGACTCTTTGGTTGACTATGATGGCTACTCCATTTCTCTTAAGGGATTCCTGCCCACAGTAGTAGATATAATGGTCCTGTGAGTTAAATTCACCCATTCCAGTCCATTTTAGTTTGCTGATTCCTAAAATGTTGACATTCACTCTTGCCATCTCCTGTTTGACCACTTCCAATTTGCCTTGATTCATGGATCTAACATTCCAGGTTCCTATGCAATATTGCTCTCTACAGCATTGGACTTTGCTTCCATCACCAGTTACATTCACAATTGCGTGTTGTTTTTGCTTTGGCTTCTTCTCTTCATTCTTTCTGGTGTTATTTCTCCATTGATCTCCCATAGCATATTGGGCACCTACCAATCTGGGGAGTTCATCTTTCAGTGTCCTATCTTTTCGCCTTTTCATACTGTTCACGGGTTCTGAAGGCAAGAATACTGAAGTGGTTTGCCTTTCCCTTCTCCAGTGGACCATGTTTTATGTATTCACATTTTCAAAACTTAGAATTTGGAACTTCCCTGGTGATCCAGTGGTTAAGACTCTTCACAGGGCCTGGGTTCAATCCGTAGTAAGCGAACTAGATCACAGATGATGCAACTGGAAAAAAAAGACTCTACATGCATAACTCAAAATGTCATGCATGCTGCAAGGAAGATCAAAGATCCTGTGTGACACAACTAAGACCCAGCATGGCCAAATAAGAAAAATAATTAAACATTTAAAAAATAAATTTAAAAAACCTGGAATTTCACATTGTTACAATGTATGTGTACAGTACTCTGTAATTTCATTACAACTATAGATTTGTATAACTATCACTGCAATCAAGATGCAGAGCTATGTCGTTACTGCAAAGATCTCCCTCGTGCTACCCCTTTAAGAGCCACCCTCATCCCTCACTCCTAACCATTTCTAATCCCTGGCAACCACTAATCTGGTCCTCATCTCTATAAATCCTTTATTTCAAGAATGTGATATAAACAGACTCACACAAGGCCTTGAGAGCCACCCAATTTCTTGTGTGTATCAATGGAATATTCTTTTTATACTGCTGAGTAGTATTCCACTGCTCAGATATACTCCCACACTGTAACCATTCACCTTGGACATTTAGTTGCTGCCATTTTCTTCCTGTTAAAAATAAAAATGTTTCAAACACACTTGTAGCCTTTTGTGCTGATTTTTTTGTATTTTAGTAAGAGCCAGGAGAAATATCAATAACCTCAGATATGCAGATAACACCACCCTTATGGCAGAAAGTGAAGAGGAACTAAAAAGCCTCTTGATGAAAGTGAAAGTGGAGAGTGAAAAAGTTGGCTTAAAGCTCAACATTCAGAAAATGAAGATCATGGCATCTGGTCCCATCACTTCATGGGAAATAGATGGGGAAACAATGTCAGACTTTATTTTGGGGGGCTCCAAAATCACTGCAGATGGTGACTGCAGCCATGAAATTAAAAGACGCTTGCTCCTTGGAAGGAAAGTTATGACCAACCTAAATAGCATATTCAAAAGCAGAGACATTACTTTGCCAACAAAGGTCCATCTAGTCAAAGCTATGGTTTTTCCAGTAGTCATGTATGGATATGAGAGTTGGACTGTGAAGTAAGCTGAGCACCAAAGAATTGATGCTTTTGAACTATGGTGTTGGAGAAGACTCTTGAGAGTGCCTTGGACTGCAAGGAGATCCAACCAGTCCATTCTAAAGGAGATTGGTCTTGGGTGTTCTTTGGAAGGAATGATGCTAAAGCTGAAACTCCAGTACTTTGGCCACCTCATGTGAAGAGTTGACTCATTGGAAAAGACTCTGATGCTGGGAGGGATTGGGGGCAGGAGGAGAAGGGGATGACAGAGGATGAGATGGCTGGATGGCATCACCAACTGGATGGATGTGAGTTTGAGTGAACTCTGGGAGTTGGTGATGGACAGCGAGGCCTGGCATGCTGCAGTTCATGGGGTCACAAAGCATCGGACATGACTGAACTGAACTGAACTGAAGAGGAAAATTGGATCTAGAACAAAGGGGTTGCATGCAAGAGGCAATAATAAGCAAACACGTTAGAAAATGTGTTAAATAAGTTTGACTTAGCTCTAAACATAAATCTGTGATGAGAGGTACAATAGAGGTCATCAGAGGGTTCCAAGGCAGCAGTGAGGAATAGTACAACCTCCAGGTTGGGGACAGAAACCTGAAAAGGTCAGAATTAGTGAAAGACTGTTACAGTCTGAGAGGAGGCCTGCGTATTAGAAATATTACAGTACACTAAGGGACCTGCACATAAATCAACAATGTTCGCTCTCAGTTGTAAAGAAGCAGCTTTCTTCAAGAAGGAAACAAATAGTGATGTCAAAATCCAAGGGCTTCTAGGTTTGTTTGTTTGGTTTTTTTCTGTAAAGAAAAAGGGAAACATCTCAACTAATCACTAGGAAGGCAGGTTCTTCCTGGGGCTAGTACAAAGTTATAAGAGAAACTTCCAGATGGCTCAAACCTTAATCTTCCCCAATGAGGAGTTCAAATGTACAGACCCAAAGTTAGCACTCCCTCATCCACCCATGGTGCCACTAGACTTCATGGATGCTTAGTGCAACAAAAGAGCTACTTTATTTCTGGCTTCAGAACAAGCTGGCAAAGACAGTTAAAAAAAAGAAGGAAGCATGTTGAAAAATGTTTAGCTTAGAAATTGGTCTTATCTTCCTAGAGAGGTTTTATTTCATTTCCTTTCGTGTGCTGCAAACACCTCAGATTTCGAATGACATCAACAAACCTCACTCTTTTCTTCTTGTTTCTACTTGACTGCTCTTCCTTATAGGCTTTTTCCCTCAAAAGCACCTCCTGGCAGTTTTTCCTTATCATCCTGCTGTGTCATCTGTCTTTGTCTTTTGGGGTTTGCCATTTATTTTCCCCCTTTGTATGGCCCACACACACTTTCATTTCATATTCTATCATCCTTTCTGTAATAGAAGTCTATTACTCTATAATTGTCCCTGTTCAATTCAGTCACCCACATCTCAAAAGAAACAAGGGATCCAAGGAAGATGCTTTCCTAGCTGCTATTCCATGACAGCCTGAGAGTTTCATTTTTTTTTTTTGCAAAACAAAGGAAGTCTTGGTTAAGTCCCATGCGCAATGGGAAGAAAATTAAGTTGCGCCGGGTGTTCCCTAAAGCCATAGTGTCAGTCAGTTCAGTCGCTCAGTCGTGTCCGACTCTTTGTGACCCCATGAATCGCAGCATGCCAGGCCTCCCTGTCCATCACCAACTCCCGGAGTTCACTCAGATTCACGTCCATCGAGTCAGTGATGCCATCCACCCATCTCATCCTCTGTCGTCCCCTTCTCCTCCTGCCCCCAATCCCTCCCAGCATCAGAGTCTTTTCCAATGAGTCAACTCTTCACATGAGGTGGTCAAAGTACTGGAGTTTCAGCTTTAGCGTCATTCCTTCCAAAGAAATCCCAGGGCTGATCTCCTTCAGAATGGACTGGTTGGATCTCCTTGCAGTCCAAGGGACTCTCAAGAGTCTTCTCCAACACCACACTTCAAAAGCATCAATTCTTCGGCGCTCAGCCTTCTTCACAGTCCAACTCTCACATCCATACATGACCACAGGAAAAACCATAGCCTTGACTAGACAGACCTTTGCTGGCAAAGTAATGTCTCTGCTTTTGAATATGCTATCTAGGTTGGTCATAACTTTCCTTCCAAGGAGTAAGTGTCTTTTAATTTCATGGCTGCAGTCACCATCTGCAGTGATTTTGGAGCCCCCCAAAATAAAGTCTGACATTGTTTCCCCATCTATTTCCCATGAAGTGATGGGACCAGATGCCATGATCTTCGTTTTCTGAATGTTGAGCTTTAAGCCAACTTTTTCACTCTCCACTTTCACTTTCATCAAGAGGCTTTTTAGTTCCTCTTCACTTTCTGCCATAAGGGTGGTGTTATCTGCATATCTGAGGTTATTAATATTTCTCCTGGCAATCTTGATTCCAGCTTGTGTTTCTTCCAGTCCAGCATTTCTCATAATGTACTCTGCATAGAAGTTAAATAAGCACAGTGACAATATACAGCCTTAACATACTCCTTTTCCTATTTGGAACCAGTCTGTTGTTCCATGTCCAGTTCTAACTGTTGTTTCCTGACCTGCATACAAATTTCTCAAGAGGCAGATCAGGTGGTCTGGTATTCCCATCTCTTTCAGAGTTTTCCACAGTTTATTGTGATCCACACAGTCAAAGGCTTTGGCATAGTCAATAAAGCAGAAATAGATGTTTTTCTGGAACTCTCTTGCTTTTTCCATGATCCAGCAGATGTTGGCAATTTGATCTCTGGTTCCTCTGCCTTTTCTAAAACCAGCTTGAGCATCAGCATATGAACATTAGCATACAATTTAGACAACTAGATGGCTGCAAAGGATTTCTTTAAAAACTCCTTACTTTCACCTTGAGTTTAATGTGATCATATTCACTTGTTCATTAATTCATCCATCCATTCTTTCACTTGACAAATATTTATGGAGTACCTACTCTGTACCTGACCAGTCAAGTCCTATCTAGGTGCTGGAACATACTAGTGAACAAAATCGACTTGTTTTCTTCATGGAAATCACTGTGTGGTAGGGACACAAAGAAGTAAATAAAGAATTAAAACACCATATGATAAACACTGTGTATGGGATGGAGATTGGCAGTGGGGAAGGGGGTTAATGAGGGTAGGGGAGGTAAAGGGGCTTAGCACAGTCTCAGAAGACCCTGTCCTGACCAAAGATTTTGGTGATGCAATTTATGGATGTGGTTCATGGAGAGCCAGATGCTTAATGGACATAAGGAGCCTGAATAATCTAATTTCCTCCTTTTAATCGAACAGGATTGACTTCTGCAAAAAGTGAACAAAGATTGAGACCTCTGCATGTCTTCACTTGCCATAGTCACGTAACTGCCCTTGCCTGCAGAACTTGGCTACTAACACGAGTCTCCTATTAGAAACAGGGAATGTCTCTTCCAGCTTTAGTGATTTAGCTCCAGCCCTGTGTACTTCCTAAATCGATTTTTCAACCAGGAGTGGGTCTTTTGTGTCTTTATCTCCTTAGCAACATAAGTATCTGCTAGCAATGGAGGGCTAGTGTAACCTAAGAGTTTCCAAATTTCTAGTTCCTTTTACCTTTCTGATTTATACTTGGCTCTAGAAAGAGAGAAAATAATTGTCCATTCAACATAATACTACACACAAGCTAAATAACTTCTGCTTTAGCCAGACCAATAAAAAATGAAATATATAAAACAGAATACTTGGTGCACAAATTTCATCTCCTTGAAATAGTGTAGTGCTGACATCAATAAAATCTTTCTCGTGTTTGAAGTTCAAATAAGATACCTCTGTTTCCTACCTTAAGCTATGTTTAAATCACAGCAAAACAACATGCAGTTTAATAGGAAAATATAATAAATCTGCTAACTCAGTGATATTCAGCTTTCTATTGAAGACAAAGACTGCAGTTTTCTTCTAATTTTCTACTTTGCAGCTTGCCCTCAATTCTACGATCCATGTGTCCTTCAGTCATCAGTAAGTGTTCTTCCTTTCACTCTGATTACCTGGTAAACATCTTGGGGGCAAAGATCATGTCTCATGCTTCCTTTGTGTCCTACCTGGTTCTGACATGATCAAGTAATGTGCTAGATGAGAAGCACCATGGCAGAGGAACGAATGAAAGGGTTACATTGACTTCAGAATCAGACATGTTCAAATACTGAGTCTGTCACACACTAACTTATGACCTCAGGCAAATTACTTCATACTTCTAAACCTCAGTCCCTCATACATAAAATAGGCATACTAGTAGTGAACTTGCAGGACTGCGATGAGGATTAACTAGGAAAATATTCGAAGATGAGTTCAGTGCCCAGCAGAGTAGCAGCTATCACTGATTGGTAAAGACTATTTTATTTACCATAGATACAACTTGAGGGGTATTTAATGCAGCAATTCCCAAACCCAGGTGGGGAGCACATTAGACAAACATAGATTCTTGGACCTCCTATCCCTAAACTATTAAATCTCCCAAAGTGGGTCTTATATAACCAGTCTAGCATCAGTTCTCTACAGCCCACCAGTGTGGGGAAACTCATATAATGATATGCCTGCCAAAAAATCCAAACAACACAAAAAAGTTTAACTAAACTGAGAAGTTTAATGTAATTTAAGAATCTAAGGTAAAGGGAGTTGGCTGATTTAAACTTCTTTTTTTTGTCATAAAAATCTCAAAGTAGTCAGAAATCTCATCAATACTGAGAGAGCCCAGTGAATATTAACCAAGGACAAAATTGGTACCACTTGAAAGTCTTTCAAAGCAAAATATTTATGTTTAACTAGAAGGTCCTCTTAATTGGTTGACCAACAATTTGGCCAACTGGACTCTCGGGAGGAAAATTATCATCCTGTGAAGAGCAGGGCAGTTTTATCTCCACCAGTATCTCCATTACATGGATCTCAATGGCTGGGATTTTTATGTTTGTGAAGCTCTTCACCAAATAGGAAACTGGACACACTCTAAAAATGAGCAGTCCTCTGACTCTAGGCATACAACGTGGGAGGAACAAAACCCTTTTCAGCTTTGATTCTCATCCACTTAAAGCATTTACAAAGAGAAGGCCACTTTGGACACAGTTGAAAAAGCTATTAAGATTTCAAGGACCTCACAGTAATACAAGTACCTTGTATTTAGGTAGCACTTTTCCTTTCAAGAAAGCCTGTACACAGAACAGACATTAGCTCATGACTCCACATGTGAAGGATCAAGGCCCGAGATAATCATACCCTGGTTGGAGCTGAAGAAACCCAGACTCGGCCAGAGAACTTGCCTAACGTCCCCTGGTGTGTCATCAAGCGCCAAGAGAATGTAAGCACCATCTTCCTCACCCAAACCTGGCTCCACACAAGTGGTTACCCTGCTGCTGAAATCTCATCTCCAGTATTAAGGTTTGGGTTTTCTCTAATCCCCTCTAGCACACTGTTAATTCAGTCATTTCAAAGTTCCAAAGAGTGGGGAATAAACATTTTTTTAAAAATATTTTCAGAAAAAATCTACTGAACGTATAATTTGTATTTTCTGCCTGTCCCTGGAAACCAACTGTTTAAGTTAATGGGATTGAGGGGTGCCTGGATTAGTGGAAATTATTTTAATCAGAGGTAAATTTAGGAGGATTACTATTATCCTACAAGATAGTAAGATGCTTTTGCTCCAGCCACATTAGCCTGGGTGTGTTGGATCTAAATGGCTGGCAATTTTCAAATACTTAATTTGTCTCAAATTGCTCCAGTTTAAAATGCTTTGCCCGTCTGCACTGGGTTTCCTGCACCATGTCATTATTGATAGCCTGGGGAGATCAATAATTAAAATTAAATAGAGGGAAACATTAAGCAGAGCATAAATTGGGGCCAGAATCTCTTCCCAGTGCCTCTTAATCTCTCCCTCTTCTTAGATAACATATTGTTTTATCAATTCCTCTCTTAAGACACTTTACACTTTGTAAGGTGACCTACAATTGCTTCAGTGTTCTTTACTAAGATTGAAGGCTTATAGAGGCTGGAGACGAGGTCTGACTTAACTCTACATCATGCACAGCAGGAGCTGTTGACTTGTACACAATAGCAGGCACTCAACAAATGTCTTCTGAATGTGTAAGTGATATAATAGCTGCACTCCCCATATGTTATCACATTTATATGTATGAAGTAGTGCGTAGATGGAAATGGCCACAATTCATTCCTCCCTGTACCTACACCTTTTTGCAGTTTTTCCCAAGAAGAGATGCAGCCTACTTCCCCCGCTTGAATCTGAGCTGAACTTGGTGACTTGCTTTGGCTTACAAGAAGGTGTTGAGACCAGCCTTGCCCAGTTCAGACCAGAAAACCATCCAGCCAACACACTGACTCATGAGATAAATAAATGCTTGTTGCTTCTGGTCACTAAATTGTGGGATGGTTTGACTTCCCTGGTGGCTCAGATGGTAAAAGCATCTGCCTACAATGCGGGAGACCTGGGTTTGGTCCCTGGGTTGGGAACATCCCCTGGAGAAGGAAATGGCAGCCCACTCCAGTATTGTTGCCTGGAAAATCCCATGGATAGAGGAGCCTGGCAGGCTGCAGTCTATGGGGTCGCAAAGAGTCGGACACGACTGAGGGACTTCACTTTCACTTTCACTTTGTCATGTGCATTACTTGTGGGTTAGTTATAGATACCCATTTACAGATGAGAACACTAAGGCCCAATGAGGTTAAGAACTAGACTAAAGTCATAGAGTGAAAAAGTCAGGATTTGGATCCAGTCTTTCTGATTCCAAAGCCCACAGTCTTTCCACTAAATAAACTGACCAAATTTGAAATATTCTCGTGCATCAGAAACCAGTTTGAGAAACTAAAGGCAAGAGACAAATGGGGCAGGAGCCTCCTTTCCTTGCTGTGAAGCAGGATGGAGCGCCACCCACCAGGGTAAACCTCCCTCGTCAGATAGGGTTGTGTGTGGACAGCTCATTTGATTAGACTAAAGAGATGCAAAAGTACAGGATCCTTTTACACAACGATCTACAAGGAATGATATTCACCCATTTGTAAACACAGACTCAGAGCAATTGCGATTCAAAGAACACTGACTTGGTCACTTGGTCATTCCCCTGGTGCAATATTCTTTCCTTCATTCTTTTATTAGAAAGAAAAGTAACTTTGCATGTAGTTAATTTTGTGACTCTTCTCTTCCACCATCAATCTGCCATGTCTGTTTCGGTTTTCAAACCTGATGGAAATAGTTGGAATTGGTTCCGAGGTGTTGATATCTGTATCTGAAATGTAGTTCTACCTGCAGCCTTTAAGCAGCTGGGTATTTGTGGCTGCAGGCATGGGAACTTTCCACAACAGTGCAAGAGCATGCTTTGGATTTGCCAAAGAGCCCCTCTTATATGAAAAGGGAGGGCTCTCCCTCCTCCCAGAGCTGTCAAACAGCAGCATTTCAGGAGGCCTTCCTGGTCACTGGCAGTGACCAGGAACGACCAGAGCTACTGTGGATGTGATGGATGGGCTGGCCTGTTCGCTCATGTGTGTCACCTACCATGATGGGCTACTTGATTGCCTGCTGATAAGACAATGTTCTCAATACCTGCTTTGCTCAGGCAAGGTGTATACCTTCCCCATGGAATGGAATGTGGGCATACATTTTCAGTCA
This sequence comes from Bos taurus, assembly GCF_002263795.3. NCBI lineage: Eukaryota > Metazoa > Chordata > Mammalia > Artiodactyla > Bovidae > Bos > Bos taurus. The sequence goes on from NC_037330.1 coordinate 81,556,781, forward strand.
GGGAAGTCCAAGGTATTTGGGGGGATTTGTTGCAGCTGGTGGAACTGCATGGGAGAAGGAAGTGAGCTGATGGGTCCTGTTACACTGCCTCCCCCCGAGGTCACGGTGGAGGTCCCATAGCTGTCATCAGCCCCAGAGTCCTCCCTCTTCTCAGGCCTCCCCTACAAGCCTTCTCTGCTGCCCTCATTTTTCCTGACCTGCTGCCTCAAGGTCCCCATCAAGCAAGCGTATCCTTAGCACACAGGATTATTTTACTTAGCAAACTTGGAGTGAAAAGGGCTTTTCAAAGTTTGACACAAATCTAAAAGCTATAAAAAGAAAGATGATACATCGGATTGCATTTAAAATATTCAATAAGGAAAAAAGAAGAAACTAGGAAGAAAAAATTATTACAACTCAAAAGGCAAAGGCCAGCAGTCATAATAGTAAACAAAACCTCTTACAGATAAGCAAGGGTAAAAAAACCAAGAATGAAATAGATAAGAGGCCAAATGGAATGAATAGACAACTTACAAATAAGAAAACATGTGGTTTTCACACACATGAAACCATACTAAGATCACTTGATAATGTAAGAAATGTAAATTAAAATGTCAACGTGATGTGATTTTCCCCCAATCAGATTAGGAATTTAAGAAATGCTTGATATTTCTCTGTACTGGGAGGGATATAAGGAAATAGGGACCCTTATATTGATAGGTAGGAGCATAAATTGGTACAACTTGGCAACATCTATGAAAATTTTAAATGCAAATACCTTGTCAATAGCAATTCTACTTTTAGGAATTTATCTTACAGATGCTCTGAAATATGTATGAAATTATATTTATACAATATTCTCAAAGTAGTATTGTTTATAACAGAAAAAGATTAGAAACAACCTACTCATCCAGCTACATGGTTACTGGTTAAATAAATTATGGCCTATCCAATATTTGCAGTGGAACACAATGTACCTGTTAAAAAGAATAAAGAAGCTCTGTATGTATTCATTAGGAAAAAATCACCAAAATATATCCTTAAGTTACATTTTCTAAAAAGAGCAAAGTGCTGATCATGTATATAGAAAAATATCATTTGTATAAAAAGGAATAAAATGCCTGTACTTTTATATTTGTGGCTATATATATATAATTTTAGCAATATATATAATGTTTGTGCATATATATACTGTATATTCTTTTATATATATATAGTAGCTATAAAATGGATACACAAAAATTGAGAAATGTCTACATCTGAGAAGGGGACCTGAGGTGCTACAAGTCAGGGGTAAGAAGAACTCACTCTTACCATATATCCTTCTGTACTTAAAGTTTTTTATACCATGTGCAAAATGGGGGAGTTTTTTAAAACACACACTCAAAATGATTCCTCCTTCAGATAAGTGTTTCCCTTGGGGTATGCCAGCATGTTATGGGACCCCAGAGGAGGAGCACCTGATCAGAGCCAGTGGGCAAGGAATAGAAATGACCACCACAAGTTGCCAAGGGACACTGACTCTGAAACCTTCAAGGACAAGTAGACATTAGCTGGGCAAACCAAAGGCTCTTCTGTCCCTGGGAGATGAGTAAATTCGGGGAACTACACATAATTCATTTTATATTGCTGCATGTTCTTTTTGTTTTGTTTTGAGCACTCATCTTCACATCCTCTGGTGCCAGGCACTTACTAAGGACCTAATATTTGCTGAATCTCACTGACTGGCAGGTAAAGAGGACATGGGTCAATAGAGGCAGGACCTTCCCCAGTGTCTCTCACACTGGTAAGGGGTAGCTGTCACAGCAATGAGCAGGAGAGGAAGAGTGGAGTGGGGCGAGGACTACAGCACACGCAACACTAACCAGCAGAACCACCCGACCAGAACAATCCACGCATCAACAGCAGTTTGAAAAGAACATGCATACATGCTTTCATAAACATTTACTGAAGTGTTACCATCCCCTTCTGTGGGGTAGTGTTGCTATCCCACAAAAACCAAGGATGAGAGGGTGAAGTGCCAAAAGTCACTGCTGAAAAGGGGCCAGTTAAGACCTGAACCCTTGGTTCTGTCTCCTACTTTACAGTGGCCTCTGTTTACACCACCACTAATTAATTCTTTTTACTAGAATGTATGAAATAGTCCATCTCTTTAAACACAAATATCCTGAGCTGAAGTCTATATGACATAATTAGCCTATTATATATATTAACCTATTGTCCATTCTCTGGCATTTAATGCACCATTTACTACTTCCAGGGCTTCCCTGGTGGCTCAGACGGTAAAGCGTCTGCCTGCAATGCAGGAGACCCGGGTTCGATTCCTGGGTCGGGAAGATCCCCTGGAGAAGGAAATGGCAATCCACTCCAGCACTCTTGCCTGGAAAATTCCATGGACTGAGGAGCCTGATAGGCTACAGTCCATGGGGTCGCAAAGAGTCTGACACGACTGAGCGACTTCACTTTGTATCTACTACTTACATTATAAATTCTGTTTGAAATTTACAAGGGTTGTGGGGTTTTTTTTAAGTTCACAAAATAAAACAATATGACAAAGGAAATTCTGCCCCAAAGTTATAATGTTAAAATAAAACGTCAGGGAATTTGGGTCACACTGGGAGACCCAATCTTTTACATCATCTTTTACATTTTCCTCTCCTATTGCCATGTCATGTGCTCCACACCGAAATGGGAACCGAGAGAGGCAGTCAGTCAAGCAAGAAAGGTGATCCAGAGGAGAGAAGGGTCATCACATTCCATGGCAACCATGTTGGTGATGGTAGACTGGCTTCTCTAATATGCTTAGAGGTTAACAGCTACCAATTGGGTATCCCTTCTTTGCACAGATATTTCTAAGTCTTCAATTCTTTACCTTAAATAAACTCAAAAGCACTAACTGCCAATGTCTGCAAACTTCAAGGTAGCAGATTTTAATGGATATACCAACTAAATCACAAAGTAACCAAAGTGACACTGTGCTGCACTGGATATACCAACTTGTCGTGCTCAGTCCTGTCCGACTCTTTGCAACCCCATGGACTATAGCCCGTCAGGCTTCTCTGTCCGTGGGGTTCCCCAGGCAAGAATACTGGAGTGGGTTGCCATTTCCTTAGCCAAGGGATCTTCCCAATCCAGGGATCGAACCCACATCTCTTATATAGCCTGCATTGGCAGGTGGATTCTTTACCACTGTGCAGTGGGGGACAAGAGTGATCAAAATGATGAAGAAGAGCTGACGCTCCCTACTCTTCACTGGTGGCTGGCTGGTTTGCTACACTGCCAGGTGTGGAATGCCTCTGCTGGGATGCTCATCACCAGGCATGGATGACATCACCCCAAAGGCATTTATGGCAAACAGGCTAATTAAGAAGTGACCACATGGATTTGATTTTGCAAAATAAGGCCTTATTTAGCTGGATGTCAGCAATCTGGCAGCTGTAAATATTTGAAAAATGGCTACAACTTTGGATATTTTTTTTAATGTTCCAAGTGGCTAAAGAAGTTATAAAACCCATGCCATAAAGCTCATGTACATCAATTGTAAGTGAAACTGCTAGTCCTTCCCTAAAGCCAGGGTTTGAGTTTACACATAGTTTTAACATACCTTTCAACTAGAATAGTGCCTTATGTTGGGAGTACTCTGAATACTCTATTAAAATGCCAAGAAAGTGAGTTGTTATCCCTTCCCCTTCACCACTTTTGTTTTTATAGAAAGGAAAAAACTCTGGCTTTTACCTTTTTAAAAATATAAGCATATGACATGTGATTTGGAGGATGATACCTGAGGAACTAGGTTTTCAAACACACAGCTGAGTTGCCAAGAGAGAATACCATTCAATTATTTTCTCCTACATAAAAATACAACTTCCCCTCTCTTGAAAAGAGATTTAAGATTTTTGTCCTTAAGAGTAAAAAGTTCATAATAAAACTGAAAAGTCTTCTTGCATGTCAGAGCTTATAATGAAAAAATATTTAGATAAATCAGGCGTATAAATCAGAAAAATGCAGGATACATTCAACTACTCAGGAACTTTCAGAAACAGCACTGGTATTTTTCAGAGAAAAAAACCAAATGGAGAATATGTGAAATGATGCAAGACTGATCCTAAACTGAATAAAAGCAAGTGCTACAGTCCTCGGGCATTCTGAGCAATGAAAAAGAAATGTTGGGAAGGAATGAAGGGAAGCTTAGTCTATTGAACTGATTCATCAACATCCACAGATCCATTCTTCCTTATGGACATCACTGTTAGGGAATAAACTCAAAAGAATGTTGAGGGGGTGGGGTGTGAAATTTCCAGTCACTTTATTCTTTTATTCTACCAGACAAACTATGGTACAGAACTGGTTGAGGCACATGATGAGAGATCTAGAAACCACATTACTTAAGAAACAGTAGAAGAAACCCAGAATGCTTGGCCAAAGCAGAAGACCAGTGAATGACTGACGGCTGTTTTCAAATATCAGACAAATGATACACAGAAGGAAGATATGGTTTATTCTGTGAGGCTGTAAAGAGCAGAAATAGGACTGATGGATTGAAGGTAACCATTACACAAGTTACAGAAGTTACACCAAAGCAGATTTTAATTGAAAATAAAGAAGATAATTTAACAATAAGATTCCTTCCCCCACCCCCGCAAATAGAATGATCTAATCAATTGCCACCAAAAACCCAGAAGCCAATATCCACTGATAGCCTATAATTTTTAGATATCAAAATGTGTTTTAAATGAATTGTCTCATTCCTCCTCATAATTTAATAAGGTTATTATTATCAACATCTCCTCTACTAATCATATTTTACAAAAAATACAAACTGAATAAAAAAAAATGAGAGTGATTAAATAGTCTACACTCGCACAGCAAATATGTGATTGAGCCAAGTTTCAAAGCCAGAGCACAAGATATTACAATTATATTACATTGTTTTAAAAGGAGTTTAAACAACAGAAAATAACAAGTATTGGTGAGAATGTAGAGAAATTGGAACTCTTGTGCATTGTTAGTGGGAATGTAAAATGGTCCAATTGTTGTGGAAAATGGTGTAGTATTTCCTAAAAAAATTAAACATAGAATCACCATATGATTCAGCAATTCTATTTCTGGGTATATACCCAAAATAACTGAAAACAGGAACTTAACCATATATTTGTTCACACACGATCAAAGCAGCATTATTCATAATAGTCAAAAGTGGATGCAAGCCAAGTGCCCATGTTCAGATGAATGGATAAATAAAATGTGGTATATATGTACAATGGAAGGAAATTCTGACACATGGCTAAACTCTGAAGACATTATGCCAAGTAAAATGAGCCAGTCACAAAAGGACAAATACTATGGTTCCAATCATGTGAAGTATCTAGAGTCATCAAATTCATGGACATAGAAAGTAGAGTGGTGGTTGCCAGAGGTTGAGGAGGAAGAAGGAATGGAGCATTCTCATCTAATGGGTACAGAGTTTCAATTTGGAAAAATCAAAGAAGCTCTGCAGATGGAGAGTGATGACAGTCACCAAACAACTGAACTGAAAGCCACTGAAATGTACACATAAGGATGGTTAAAATGGCTAATTTTATGTTATGTATATCTAACCACGATATTTTTTAAAAGGAGTGAGATGGAAATGTTCAAGTGGAGACAAGATGTCCATATGTCAGGGATGCTGGGGAAGGGATTACTATTCCAGGAAGGGACTGGGTTAAGTGAACTCTGAGATTCCTTACAACTCTAAAATTCTCTGACAAGATAAGCACTTCATCCATTACAGAAGTAATAAATTGTTTTAGTTTTCCCCCCAAATACAGACTACCTTTTATCCTGGAGCTTCCCAGCCTGAACTCTGGGACAGCTGGGCCCTGGAATTGATTTACAATGAGATTCTCTCATTTTTGTAAAGCATGTTACCAGCAAACCATTTCCAGCTCCATTTTAATGAGGACCAATTTGTGATTTTTTTGAAAACCCCCGACTCCCATTGTTATAGAAAAGATACAAGAAAAGAAAGTCTAGGTCTTGCAGTTCAAGAATTAATGAAGGCCCTGAAACAATTACGCCTTAAATATACAGAGGTCTCCTTAATGTAAATAGACTGTATTTCACAGCAAATCTTCTTAGAACAAGGGATTCATTTCAGCATGACAGAGTGTGCGATGTAGCAGGGCTATAGTCTGTACTCAATTTTCGATTTTACTTCCGTTGACGTTGACTAATGTACAAATAGCCTGGCTTAAAGGATCTGGGAAACACTAGGTCACAGTGTGAAATATATGCTAATATAGCACAATTTATATAAAAATAGAGGAATGTAAATAGCTAACTGAAGCCAGAGGTAGTGGCTCCAGCCAAGTGGAGACTGAGGAACATTGATAATGCAAAGAGAATGTTGTTCTCATTAAAACCTCCAGGAACACTACCCTGAGGTTTTCTTCCAGTTTACATGCCATGATAAATTAAAACTGAATATCCACTGCTCTCTGAAAGTAGGCGTGTGTCTCTGCGTGACTGAATGAGGGTATGACATGTTAAACAACCTAAATTAAAAGTCAGTATGATACAAAGATTAACACCCTCAGCCCCCATGGCTGAAGAACTGACAGAATAGTGGGGAAAAGCTCAAAGTGTGTAACATTGCCAGATGCATGACAAAGTAGAACAAGCTCAGTTGAAAACAACTGTTGTTTATTTAGTGTTTATGGGTCAGGCATGAGAATTTCACACTCATTATCTCATTTAGTCCTCATGATGTAGATTAAAAACCAGTATAATATTTATTTATATAATACATTTTCTGCTGAAATCATTCCACAGCAAAACCAAGGGTGACTCATCTATGAGCCATTCCCAGAGTCAGGCAGGCTCTCAGACCTCCTACAGCTTCTGACTGCTTGGGTCCGTGCAAAAGCATCAAGGGGTAAAAACAGTACAGGCAGGAACAACAGAAAAGCCATTCACGGATTTTAGGGAACTGAGGAAGAAAACCCAGAATTTAAGGTGAAGTTCAAAATTATACATGATTCATTAGATGGTATGGGTTTGGTTCTCTTCTGCTACTGTCTGTCTTCCATGCCATAATCCACACACCATATGGTTACACTTTTCTCAGAATCCCTTGGTTAGAACCTTCACTGGGCATCGACTGTGCATGAGATAAAGTTTAAAGCCCTCAGCAGAGTATGCAAAGTCCTCTATAATCTAGTTTCCCATTATTCCAGCTATGTTAAATTACAGCTCACCATTCCAAAGACACTTCACCTTTCATGCCTTGGTTATCTCTGCTGGGATGTCATTTCTATCCCTCTGCCCTCCCTCAATTCTTTCTCCAATATTCACATTAGAACAGGAATCATCATTTACTACTGTAATTTCAGTGCAAGGAATAGAGTTGGTGCTAAGTGAATGTTTATTGAATGTAAGAATGAGGGAGTTAAAGAAAGACATAAATGAAATGAAGGAGGGAGGTACAGAGGAGCAAATTTTCTCTTATCTTTCAGTCTTCCAAGCAGACATCATGCCCTCCTCTGAGCTGTACAAGAACCTAGTCAGACACCCCTTTATACTGTTCTCCAATTTCCTCTATTGCTGTGTTTCTTCCCCATCTATACTCTTAGCTATACTATCTTAAAGGCAAGGACTGTGTTTTTCTAGATAGCCAATGCTTAGTTGAGTGCCTAGCAGTAAACAAGAAATGATTGAATGAATCCTTTTGAAGTTCTTATAAATCCCACTTAAAGGAACTCCTTCAGCTAGTAGTAACTTGGAGGTCTCAGTTAACATTTGGATTGGGTCCTGGGATTCAAGTTGGGCAGATCGGGTAAATAAACATCTGACAAAATATGGTCCAAGTAAGGGCTCTTTCTGTTTTTGTGAGCCAACCTAGATTTAAGCACTGAAGCTCATCCTCCTTAGAAAATTCTAAATGTCTTCACTCAGAAGCTGTTTATACACACTTTTCATAAACTTAGTTATCAGATTTCTCAGCCTAGAGTTGACTAGACACAACAAATGGAGAGCAGGAAAGGAGATGGAGGCAGATAAACTAGAAAGTACTCTGAGGAGAAAGAAAGGGGACCCAAGGACTCAAAAAGCCTAACAATTTGGGGCAATGAGTCTAGAGTTCAACAGACAGTGGGTCTGCATGCTGTGGCAGCACTGTGCAATAACTCACAATGATGACTACGCATTATTGTGAAAAGGTAGCCCTCTTTACAACGACAGAGGTGTGTGGGCAATCCCTTAAGGAAGATTTCCATCAAACAGCAAACCATTTGGCATTCAACAGGGAATGCTTTTATCAGTTGGAAAATTCACTTAGGCAGAACAGCTAATGAGCTGACAATGCCAGATATGAAATGTGCTACTATAGAAACCCAAGAGGCTTCATGTTGTGCATCTGTCCATTTCCAGCTACCCAACACACACAAAAAAAGGACCAAGAGAAACATCAGCATGAAAATACCACATTGAGTCAAGATCCTAAATGCAATTCCAGGAGAGGCTATATTCCCAGTCAATCCCAAACCAACTACACAGCCTTAAATGGCCCTCTGCACAGAAACTCTTTTAGGAGCTTATGTTTGATACAAAGAAAGTCAACATGAAGTCAACAGCTAGCTGCAACACACAAATGACATTTACAGGATTAGCATCCAGTGCAGAACGAGCCAGGGATAATTCTCTGAGCCACAAAGCAATCACTATGCACTGATTTTAACCCTATGCCATGAACCACCCTTTCAAAGCTGAACAAATAGCAAACTTTAAATGTAACAGGCTGTGGTCTGGCTTCAGGGAGAGAGAGGGGCAAATACTTTGGTGGGTGAGGGAGGTGGCAGCAGTATACAGGTTCCATAACTCTGTTCTTTCATTGACCATTCCCCTCTTTCCATTTCCCTCTCCCCTCTAGAGGCTTCCCTGAGTCTGAGGTTCAATCTGGGACCCCTTGAAAGGAAATATTCTCAATATCCCTGTCTCCTCCTATTCAGCCACCCTCATTCACTCCACGTTAATTAGACCATTCTTGCCCAGGCAATTAAGCAAGGCAGTTTCACATAAATGACCTCATTTCTGTAACAAATTTGAAAATGACATGTTTCAACTTGGTCTTTATGAACTATAGGGCACATAGTAAGAATACATTAATACATAGACTGAGGTCTGTTTAGAAAAGCTTACATGTGCTTTGCTAAAAGAAAGAACAGGAACTACTATTCAGTAATCAACTACTGTGAGCCACATGGAGTGGGGTACTTTGCCTCCCATTGTTTCTTGTTTAATCTTTACAATAACTTGGCAAGGAAGTATTATATAGTAAATGAGGAAACTGGCTCTGAGAAATTATTCTCAGCTCAAAATCCTGCAGCTAGTTGATGATTCTAGCTAGAGCCAGAATTCAGACTTGGGTCTGTTGGATCTTGAAGGTATAACATACTTCACTCTACCATGCTTATTAAAGAATCAAAACATTTTCCCATTGGACAGTTCAGTTGCTCAGCCATGTCCAACTCTTTGTGACCCCATGTACTGCAGCATGCTAGACTTCCTTGTATATCACCAACTCCCAGAGTTTGCTCAAACTCATGTCAATGGGGTCGGTGATGCCATCCAACCATCACACGCTCTGCGTCCCCTCCTCCTCCTGCCTTCCATCTTTCCCAGCATCAGGGTCTTTTCCAATAGGTCAGATCTTTGCATCAGGTGGCCAAAGTACTGGAGTTTCAGCTTCAGCATCAGTCCTACCAATGAATATTGGTATTCAGGACTACCAATATTCAGGTACTGATTTCCTTTAGGATGGACTGATTGGATCTCCTTGCAGTTTAAGGGACTCTCAAGAGTCTTCTCTAATACCACTGTTCAAAAGCATCAATTCTTCAGTGCTCAGCTTTCTTTTTAGTCCAATTCTCACATCCATACATGACTACTGGAAAAACCATAGCCTTGACTAGACAGACCTTTGTTGGCAAAGTAACGTCTCTGCTTTTTAACATATTGTTAAGGTTTGTCATAGTTCTTCTTCCAAGGAACAAGCATCTTTTAATTACAGGGCTTCAGTCATCATCTGCAGTGATTTTGGAGCCCAAGAAAATAGTCTGTCACTGTTTCCATTGTTTCCCCATCTATTTGCCATGAAGTGATGGGACCAGATGTCATGATCTTAGATTTCTGAATGTTGAGTTTTAAGCCAGCTTTTTCACTCTCCTCTTTCACTTTCATCAAGAGGCTCTCCAGTTCCCCTTCACTTTCTGCCATAAGGATGTTGTCATCTGCATATCTGAGATTATTGATATTTCTCCTGGCAATCTTGATTCCAGCTTGTGCTTCATCCAGTTCAGCGTTTCTCATAATGTACTCTGCAGAGAAGTTAAATAAGCAGGGAGACAATATACAGCCTTGACGTACTCCTTCCCCAGATTGGTAAGGTGGTCTGGTATTCCCATCTCTTTAAGAATTTTCTACAGTTTGTTGTGATCCACACAGTCAAAGGCTTTGGCATAGTCAATAAAGCAGAAGTAGCTGTATTTTTGGAACTCTCTTGTTTTTTCTATGATCTGATGGATGTTGGCAGTTTGATCTCTGGTTCCTCTGCCTTTCCTAAATCCAGCTTGAACTTCTGGAAGTTCTTGATTCGCGTACTGTTCAAGCCTCACTTGGAGAATTTTGAGCATTACTTTGTTAGCATGTGAGAAGAGTGCAATTGTGCAGTAGTTTGAACATTCTATGACATTCCCTTTCTTTGGGATTGGAATGAAAACTGACCTTTTCCAGTCCTGTGGCCACTGCTGAGTTTTCCAAACTTGTTGGCATATTAAATTTGCCCATTGCAGCCCATTTAGTTCACTGATTCCTAAAATGTCGATGTTCACTCTTGCCATCTCCTGTTTGACCACTTCCAATTTACCTTGATTCATGGACCTAACATATCAGGTTCCTATGCAATATTGTTCTTTACAGCATCAGATTTTACTTCCATCACCAGCCACATCCACAACAGGGCGCTGTTTTCACTTTGGCTCCATCTCTTTATCCTTTCTGGAGTTATTTTTCCACTCTTCCCCAGTAGCACAGTGGGCACTACCGACCCGGAAAGTTCATCTTTCATTGTCATATCTTTTTGCCTTTTCATCCTGTTCATGGTGTGCTCAAGGACTTGTCTAACTTGAAGAAACTATGAGCCATGTCGTGTAGGGCCACCTAAGATGAATGGGCCATGGTGGAGAGTTCTGACAAAACATGGTCCACTGGAGAAGGGAATGGCAAACCACTTCAGTATTCTTGCCTTGTGAATCCCTTTGGACAATGGGGAGCTAAAGGAATTTTAATGCTGTGGTCTGGTGTGAAAGGGGCTTCCGGGGTAGCTCAGTGGTAAAGAATCCGCCTGCTAATGCAGGACACGCAGGTTCACCCCCTGGGTCGGGAAGATCCCCTGGAAATGGCAACCCACTCCACTATTCTTGCCTGGAAAATTCCATGGATAGAGGGCCCTGATGACCCTGTGACCATAGGGTCACAGAAGAGTCAGACATGACTTAGCGACTAAGCAACAACTGATGTGATAATACTCTAAATCAACCCAGTTGGAAATCCTGAGGGACTACAAGGTACCAGCCCCATACACCTGTCTTACTGAGTATTTCTAAAGCCTTAAAATCAGGTTCAAAGCAGCTTCAAGGATAGTTCTATTTGGGGAATGTAATCAGAACTGCAAAACCCTGAAAAGGTATGGAAAGGCCACTTTAACTTTCTTAGCCATTGCTTCCAGAAGGGTCTTCCTTCTTGTTGCCCATTTCTCAGCAGTGTGAGAAGAGAGGTTAGGACACTGCACAATCTTTTTCTCCAATCTCAGTATCAACCAATATCATCAATACCAAGCAGAGGACTTGCTACCAGCTGCCAGGTGTTGATAGTCTGGGGAAGTGGTAAAGAATAAAGAAATTTAAGAGAGCAATTCAGACTATCACACAGTATTCTCTGGGCCTTAGTTTCCAAATCTGCAAAATGTAAGAAGGTGATAAAATTTCTTTCTGATGTTGTCATAATAATCAAAGAGATGATACATATAAAGTATGCTGCTGCTGCTGCTGCTAAGTCGTTTCAGTCATGTCCGACTCTGTGCGACCCCATAGACGGCAGCCCACTAGGCTCCCCCATCCCTGGGATTCTCCAGGCAAGAGTACTAGAGTGGGTTGCCATTTCCTTCTCCAGTGCATTAAAGTGAAAAGTGAAAGGGAAGTCGCTCAGTCATGTCTGACTCTTAGCGACCCCATGGACTGCAGCCTACCAGGCTCCTCCATCCATGGGATTTTCCAGGCAAGAGTACTGGAGTGGGGTGCCATTGCCTTCTCTGCATATAAAGTATAGGTAGATCATAATACCTGGCACATTATAAGCTCTTAATCATTACAGCTGAATATATAATAGTGCCTTTAACATTCTCTTCTTGTGTTGTTCATAAATATTTTGTGAGCTTAGTAAGTCACAATAACAGCTCAAGGTAATATTTACTGAGTGCTTAGTATGTGCCAGGCACTGTTTCAATTTTTTATTTAATCATTACAATACCATTAAAAGGTAGGCACTACTATTATTCCCATTTTACCAGTAAGAACACCAAGGCACCCATAGAGATCCTCCTCCAATGCAGGAGACACAAGTGATACAGGTTCAATCCCTGGGTCAGGAAGATTCCCTGGAGAAAGAAATGGCAACCCACTCCAGTACTCTTGCCTGGGAAATCCCATGGGCAGCAGAGCTTGGCAGGCTACAGTCCATTGGGTCACAAAGAGTGGGACACAACTGAGCACGCACACACACACACACACACACACACGTACGCATTATCAAGTTAACCGGACACACACACACACACGTACACACACACGTACACACACACACACACACACGTACACATTATCAAGTTAACCAGGGAGTCTGATTGGATGTCCCACTGCTCCACTTGTTGTAATTACTTTTACTATTATCTTGTATAATTATCATAGCTCCCACTGGTCCCAAGGGAATTCTCATTTAACTCCTTGAAAGCAGTTCCTAGGAATACTCTAATTCATCAAAATCGTATATTTTAAACTCCCAGAGTTTGAAAGGACATTTAATTCTCTGATACTTAATGCAGTCTCTTCAGTTTAACTTCCTGGCTATTTAAAGATGTCTTGAGCTTGCTCCAAGTTTACTGAGTCTCCCCAGAAAACAAGATCTTCTTAATGGCTTTGGTTTCGTGGACTTCGTAAACATTCTGAGAATGATAAAAGGATCACATGTGGTGTTATCTTATTGAATAATGGTCTGGTGTGTCTTCTCCTAAATGAAATGTTGGAGTAATGTTTTTGTACGCCAGTGATACATTAGAATAATACCATATATTTATACAGTGCTTTGCAATTTTCAAAGTGCTTTCCCAATTACTGTCTCATTTGATCCTCACCGCAGGCTTGCAAAGCAAGCAGGGCCACTGTTATTACCAGCCTCATTTTATAGGCAGTGTGGTCAAGCAGAGAGTACCCCAGGTTTTGAAGGAAAACAGAATAGGGTTGTGTTCCCTGCTCCTCAATATTCTAGCTGTGTGATCTTGAACTAGTTTCCCAAACTCTCCAAGCTTTAGTCTCTTCATCTGCCAATTGGGCAGAATAATTTACAAGGTCATACAGAGGATCAAATGAAGTCATCAATGTAAAGCAATTAGAACAGTTGTCGTTCAGTTGCTCAGTCGTGTCTGACTCTTTATGACCCCCATGGACTGCACCATGCCAGGCCTCCCTGTCCTTCACCATCTCCCGGGGCTTGCACAAACTTATGTCCATTAAGTCAGTGATGCCATCCAATCATCTCATCCTCTGCTGTCCCCTTCTCCTTCTGCCTTCAATCTTTCTTAGCATGAACAGTGCCTATCACTAATTATTTTACTATCATTATTATTAATTATTTTTAGTATTATTTGTTACTGGACAAATCATCATTAACAAGAGAAAACCAAAAAGGAGGCAGTGAGAGCAAAGTCCTAAAAATGAATTGGGCAAAGTGGGCTTTTATACCCTTTCAGGCCATTGGTTGCCAAGGAAGGGAGGGTGTGACTCCATGTGGGTAAGCCATGAAGAGATCCAGAGGAAGGGAAATGAATGGACTGCACCCACTTCTGGGCAAGGCACCTTCGCTTTCTCAGAGCAAACCTGAAACCCTGGGCCATGCCCACCCTCCCCTGCCTTCCATCCATCTTCCCAGTGGCCAGGACCAGGTGGAGACTCCCAGCCAGAGAAATCCAGGACCCCAGACTCTCAAGACACCATGAAGGAGTCATGCATCAGCCCAGTCTACATCAGGATCTGCATCCTGATTGAGTCATTGGATGAACTCCCTTCTTATCAGAGTTGCCTTTCAGAAGATAACAAAGGAACTCTCTCTAGGTGCGGAGAGGAAACGAAAGCATAGTGTCAGCCAGCAAACTCTGCCTTGAAGACAACATCAATCCTAGCTTCTGGGAGGTCTCACTTAGCCCCACTTGGGATGCTTCTAACTTCTCTGGGCTTCCAGCCCCACCCCACCCTATCCTGTCCCAGGACAGACTAGACTCCTAAGGTTGGGGCCAAATGTCTATGAGGCAGGAGCAGAGACAGGGGAGCTTGTGCGACCTGATTCCTCTTCTGGCTCCATTCTGGGCTCAGCAGGCTGTGTAGTATGTTGGACCTCAGAGTCTCCATAAGTAAAAAAAAAAAAAAAAAATCACGAGAATGAAATGAGACCATAGATGTCAGCCCTAAGCACCATGCCCCCTATTGTTCAATAATTAAGTCATGTCCAACCCTTTGCAATCCCATGAACTACTGCACACCAGGCTTCCTATGCCTCCTATGAAGTGAAGTGAAGTCGTTCAGTCGAGTCTGACTCTTTGCGATCCCGTGGACTGTAGCCTACCAGGATCCTCCGTCTATGGGATTTTCCAGGCAAGAGTACTGGAGTGGGATGCCATTTCCTTCTCCAGGGGATCTTCCTGACCCAAGGATCGAATCCAGGTCTCCCGCATTGTAGGCAGACACTTTACCGTCTGAGCCACCAGGGAAGTCCTACAGAGTAGATGCCTCCTATAGACTAGATGAAAAAATAAATGATGGTGGCCAATTTTATATTTATTGTCACTGCTATTATTGTTATTAATTATACCAAAGTGATTCAGATTTATCTGATCTGGCAACATGAGTGATCCAGACAAGCGTGTATTTTTTCTTCTACTAAACCCCAAAATCAAAAGCCTCATCTATCCTCCTTTCACAATCTGCTAATGTGATCACGACAGCTTCCTGGGCCCGTTTCTGTAATTGACCTCTCCTGATAACCCACCCTGGCAAGCTATTCAGTGGAGAGGATTTTGTTTGTGGGCAGACAGCACTCTGGCCCCTGAGACAAGCGTCCTTTGGAGGGGCAAGTGTTCCTTGGCCCCCTTACACAGAGCCCCAGAGTAGCTAAGGCCATTCCCACTTCCCTCCCTCCCAGAGCCAGGCAGCTGAAGCCAACCATGCCTTCCGCCTAAACCCAAACCCCATTTTCTAAGCTTAACATAAACCAAGTGAGACGTCTGTTGACAGATGGTAAAGGGCAAGAGATTGAAAGTGACCTTGTAGATAACAGCTGAGGTCTGTGTCTGCCCAGGCCCAACCTGACAATTACCTTGCCCCCAAAATGATACCGTTTATAGAAGCTTTGGCTAATCATAGGTGTAAGGCCAATGGTGGTACTTTTCTAAAGTAAATTCTCAAACAAAAGTGGGACCTTAGTATTTGGAGAAATTCCTCACGGGTCAGCAGGAAGGAGCACAAAAAAGGAACAGCAGTGATATGAGGTCACACCGGTGCTGACTCATTGTATTATGTGGATTGACTGTCCCAGGGAGGTAGGGCCATGGCAGTGTGACTTAAGAGAACAGTCTGCATCAAGGATTCTCCTGGCCTCTCATTTCTGGGAGGGATCTCCCACCACCTTCACAACCTTGGGCTGTTTCTTCACATTCCTCAGGTCCTAGCTGCTTCATTCTTATATCATTCTTATATCTTATATCATTCTTATATCAGAGAAATTAATACCAAATCTATTTTTTCTTTTAGTAAAAATGTTGGACCCTTGATGCAAAGGGTTGAGTTAATCCCTTTCCTTAATCCTTGTTCATTATCAACACTGGTCCAGGAAAAACCCCTCTCTTATTTATTTTTCTGTTGATTCCCTTTAACCCATAGTCTCCTCCCCTAGCCCACGCAGCCACCCCAGTGTTTGACATGTAATCTACCAGTTCCCAAACATTCTTGCAAATGAGCATTGTCATTCTGTGTGTATGTAGTTTTAATTTTTGTACCTGGAGTTGAGTTTTAGATCTCTTTCTGTTACTTATCATTTTTACCCAGCATTGTACTTTCAAATTCATCTATGTCATCATCAGCATATCTATATCATTACTTCTAACAGCTGCATCCTATTTAAGCTGGTCGTTTGTCCTTGGCTCTTTCTGGGCCATTCGATCATTCTTTCTGTAGCTCTAGACCCCCGAGGCTGACCTCTTCTACCTTGAACTGCATAGTTCTAGCCTTCTGGCTCACTCTGCAGACCTGAGACTGCTCAGCTTCCAGGAGTCTGTGAGTCAATTTCTTTTTTTTTCTTTTCTTTTATTTTATTTTTAAACTTTACATAATTGTATTAGTTTTGCCAAATATCAAAATGAATCCATCACAGGTATACATGTGCTCCCCATCCTGAACCCTCCTCCCTCCTCCCTGCCCATACCATCCTTCTGGGTGGTCCCAGTGCACTAGCCCCAAGCATCCAGTATCGTGCATTGAACCTGGACTGGCATCTCGTTTCATACATGATATTTTACATGTTTCAATCCCATTCTCCCAAATCTTCCCACCCTCTCCCTCTCCCACAGAGTCCATAAGACTATTCCATACATCAGTGTCTCTTTTGCTGTCTCGTACACAGGGTTATTGTTATCATCTTTCTAAATTCCATATATATGCGTTAGTATACTGTATTGGTGTTTTTCCTTCTGGCTTACTTCACTCTGTATAATAGGCTCCAGTTTCATCCACCTCATTAGAACTGATTCAAATGAATTCTTTTTAATGGCTGAGTAATACTCCACTGTGTATATGTACCACAGCTTTCTTATCCATTCATCTGCTGATGGACATCTAGGTTGCTTCCATGTCCTGGCTATTATAAACAGTGCTGCGATGAACATTGGGGTACATGTGCCTCTTTCTCTTCTGGTTTCCTCAGTGTGTATGCCCAGCAGTGGGATTGCTGGATCATAAGGCAGTTCTATTTCCAGTTTTTTAAGGAATCTCCACACTGTTCTCCATAGTGGCTGTACTAGTTTGCATTCCCACCAACAGTGTAAGAGGGTTCCCTTTTCTCCACACCCTCTCCAACATTTATTATTTGTAGACTTTTGAATCGCAGCCATTCTGACTGGTGTGAAATGGTACCTCATAGTGGTCTTGATTTGCATTTCTCTGATAATGAGTGATGTTGAGCATCTTTTCATGTGTTTGTTAGCCCTCTGTATGTCTTCTTTGGAGAAATGTCTATTTAGTTCTTTGGCCCATTTTTTGATTGGGTCATTTATTTTTCTGGAGTTGAGCTGTAGGAGTTGCTTGTATACTTTTGAGATTAGTTGTTTGTCAGTTGCTTCATTTGCTATTATTTTCTCCCATTCTGAAGGCTGCCTTTTCACCTTGCTGATAGTTTCCTTTGATGTGCAGAAGCTTTTAAGGTTAATTAGGTCCCATTTGTTTATTTTTGCTTTTATTTCTGATATTCTGGGAGGTGGGTCATAGAGGATCCTGCTGTAATGTATGTCAGAGAGTGTTTTGCCTATGTTCTCCTCTAGGAGTTTTATAGTTTCTGGTCTTATGTTTAGATCTTTAATCCATTTTGAGTTTATTTTTGTGTATGGTGTTAGAAAGTGTTCTAGTTTCATTCTTTTACAAGTGGTTGACCAGTTTTCCCAGCACCACTTGTTAAAGAGATTGTCTTTAATCCATTGTATATTCTTGCCTCCTTTGTCAAAGATAAGGTGTCCATATGTGCGTGGATTTATCTCTGGGCTTTCTATTTTGTTCCATTGATCTATATTTCTGTCTTTGTGCCAGTACCATACTATCTTGATGACTGTGGCTTTGTAGTAGAGCCTGAAGTCAGGTAGGTTGATTCCTCCAGTTCCATTCTTCTTTCTCAAGATCACTTTGGCTATTTGAGGTTTTTTGTATTTCCATACAGATTGTGAAATTATTTGTTCTAGCTCTGTGAAGAATACTGTTGGTAGCTTGATAGGGATTGCATTGAATCTATAAATTGCTTTGGGTAGTATACTCATTTTCACTATATTGATTCTTCCAATCCATGAACATGGTATATTTCTCCATCTATTAGTGTCCTCTTTGATTTCTTTCACCAGTGTTTTATAGTTTTCTATATATAGGTCTTTAGTTTCTTTAGGTAGATATATTCCTAAGTATTTTATTCTTTCCATTACAATGGTGAATGGAATTGTTTCCTTAATTTCTCTTTCTGTTTTCTCATTATTAGTGTATAGGAATGCAAGGGATTTCTGTGTGTTGATTTTACATCCTGCAACTTTACTATAATCATTGATTAGTTCTAGTAATTTTCTGGTGGAGTCTTTAGGGTTTTCTATGTAGAGGATCATGTCATCTGCAAATAGTGAGAGTTTTACTTCTTCTTTTCCAATTTGGATTCCTTTTATTTCTTTTTCTGCTCTGATTGCTGTGGCCAAAACTTCCAAAACTATGTTGAATAGTAATGGTGAAAGTGGGCACTGTTGTCTTGTTCCTGACTTTAGAGGAAATGCTTTCAATTTTTCACCATTGAGGATAATGTTTGCTGTGGGTTTGTCATATATAGCTTTTATTATGTTGAGGTATGTTCCTTCTATTGCTGCTTTCTGGAGAGTTCTTATCATAAATGGATGTTGAATTTTGTCAAAGGCTTTCTCTGCATCTATTGAGATAATCATATGGTTTTTATTTTTCAATTTGTTAATGTGGTGTATTACATTGATTGATTTGCGGATATTGAAGAATCCTTGCATCCCTGGGATAAAGCCCACTTGGTCATGGTGTATGATCTTTTTAATGTGTTGTTGGATTCTGATTGCTAGAATTTTGTTAAGGATTTTTGCATCTATGTTCCTCAGTGATATTGGCCTGTAGTTTTCTTTTTTTGTGGGATCTTTTTCAGGTTTTGGTATTAGGGTGATGGTGGCCTCATAGAATGAGTTTGGAAGTTTACCTTCCTCTGCAATTTTCTGGAAGAGTTTGAGCTTGTTCCCTTAGAGGAGTGTATGAGAATTTCTTTGGTTTGTATACCCAGAGGTAAAATTTCTGGGTCATGGAATGTATCAACTGTGTAAGGTTTTGAAGTATAATACTATAACAAAACTAAAACATTTTACAATTATTTACAGAGTGTTTACCATGCGCCAGACACTATGTGTGTGAACTAGAGACAGAATAATCTGCAAAATAATCCTTGTCCCTACTGAACTTTCAACAAAAAAGTATATAAGTGATCTGGCACACTGTTTTTGCCTAAGAAGTGTGTAATTATCATTGAGACCAAAATTATCTATATCGCACAGTTTATTGTCCACATTAACATGACTTTACTGTTCCATTAATCTTCATCAGCTTGATTTTACTATTCCAGGAAATTCTTGGCCAGGAAGATAAGGGTTGCAAATAACTTCCTGAAAACTCCATTTAATAAACATCAAACTGATCAACTTTTCCATAGACAGCATGAAATGACTGTTTATCATTCTCACTGAGAGTGGTGTTCACTAATTCTAAACTATTACATCTTGATCCTTACACAATTCAATCAAGTCTCTGCATTCAAAGAACCGTCTTAACTCAAATCCCCAAACATCATAAATATCACAGCTTTTCCTTTTCTTCTCTTTCAAGGTAGTGTACTCCCTTATCACAATAATAAATGCAGCTTCGGCCTTTCAACAGGTCATTAGGGTGGTTCTTTCAGGAAGCCAACATCAACTACCACTATAAAGCATGTCTTGTACTTCCTCTTTCCCTCCCTGAATGCAAAAATAAAAGAGGTGGTTTGGGATTAAAGTCAAGATCCTCCAATTATAATCTTAGCTGGACTGATCATAACCCCCAGTGTACACCCACCGCAGATGGACAAAAAAACTTCTGCAACATCAATAAAAAGGGAGGGCAATGGTTGATGATCTCTACGGCACTCCCAACACAAACTGGTATGAAAATCTATTCAGGGAAATCATCAGCAAGAAAAATGTCAGTTTCTTAGGAGATTGAACTTAAGCACACTTGCTGGGAAATGGCAACCCACTCCAGTGTTCTTGCCTGGAAAACCCTATGGACAGAGGGGCCTGGTAGGCTACAGTCCATGGGGTCACAAAGAGTCAGACACAACTGAGTGACTGAGCACTCCTTGAGGGCAAAACCTCTACCATATATTTTGCTGTTGAAACCATATAAAATACACGTTTCTTTTTTTTCAAATTCCACAGCACTATTAGCCCAGTGGATGATCAAAAATAATTTCCAAGTGGAGAAATGTCATTTCCAAGCCATGATTTATGTTCAGCCAATTAAATACTATCCAGTTTAGCAACTGTCAGCATAAATTTTGGAAGATGGCAAGACACTGCATGTGGGCTGAAATAATGGTGGCCTCTTCTCTGATTCCATTCACAGGTCCCTAATACAGATAAGATATCACCACCAAGGAAATGTCTGGTGGAATACTGTCTCAGCAAATTACACAGCATCAACTTTGTGTGATCTCAAAGCCAGAGAGAAATTATATAATGCCCAGAAATGTGCTTTGGCACAGGGTGGGGGCACTGTGGCACCACTTCGTGTGTGTTCAGCAGTTTCAGCATCCCATGATTTTTCTATTTCACACTTCCAGGCACAGAATTCTGCATAACTGCTTAACTGGTAGATTTGTTGTTGTTGTTTTAGCGGCTAAGTTGTGTCTGACTCTTTGCAACCCCATGGACTGTAGCCCACCAGACCCCTCTGTCCATGGGATTTCCCAGGAGATAGCTGAGCCCAAAATAGTTGGTTTCAGAGAAATCACTCCGGCAGCTAATTATGCTATCTTAGTTATTAACTCACTTTTTAAAAAACTGATCTTCCACTTTAAAAATCCAGATTATTGCTATTTCTAAGGCAGGAAGACACAGAGAGGCACAGCTGAATGATGGGATACTCTCAAGTCTAATGCTAGCATGATTCATTGACAAGCTACAGTATTGTCAAACTACACTATAAACATATAATCAACTTTTATTCATTTGGAAGATATTTCTAGCTTGTGAAGAATCTAGAGTCTTTGCTCCAGCATCATCTTTTTTCCTCTTCCTTCTGCCAGCTATTTGGTTTTAATGTTCACTAGCACCCCCAAAGGAATGTGAAAAACAAAAAACTAGGAAATCAGGCTTCTGGAGAGCAGTTTTAGCAAATCACCTACTGGGCTAAAATGATATTTGATCTGTGCTCTGACTGTTCTCCATTTGTTCCAGATAATAAAGAAGTAGCTTTGATGCAAATAGAATGCCGGGATTGGGAGAAACCTTGGAAGCCATCGCAAATCCATTTTGTAGATTATAAGACTGAGGTTCAATGGGGCAAAATGCTTTGCTGGAGGTCACGTAAGTAGCCAGAGGCAGGGCTAAGATGAGAACTCAAATCTTAAAACTCAATTCAGTGCTTTCCCTTTAAATGTTTTAGTAAGTGTGGTAAAGACATAGGCTGGGAAAAAAGACACGAAAAAATAAAAGTTTATACATCTAACACATTCTCAGGAAGATTCAAGTAACGTCCACATGGAAGACATATTCAATTAACGCTTTACGAAAATTCAAGTAATATTGATGACGTTTGACAATATTTCTTCACCATCTATTATGTACTCTTTTATTTATGTTTTCTCATTTACTCTTCAGCACAGCCTAGTAAAGTTGGTTTCCATTTTGCTGAAAATGAAACTAAGGCTCAGAGAGGCATAAAGACTTGCTCAAGGGCACACAGATAGTAAGGATTTAATTCTAGATTTTAAATCCAAGTTCTCTGGCTCAGTACAGAGCTTTCTTACATATTTCAGTGCTTCACAAACTTCAAGTTGTAACATTCTACTTCCCCAGTATTTTGTTACCAGAGCTACTTGTTGCTGTTTAGTTGCCAAGTCATGTTTAACTCTTTAGCAACCCTGTCGACTGTACCTCACCAGGCTCCTCTGTCCATGGGATTTTCAAGGCGAAATACTGGAGTGGGTGGTCACTTCCTTCTCCAGGGGATCTTCCTGACCCAGGGATCAAACCCATGTCTCCCTCACTGAAAGGCAGATTTATCACTGAGCCATCAGGGAAGACCAACCAGAGCTATTACTGATATACTATTTCCTTAGTTGATACACTGTTTTTACTCAAATAAATTTAGCCTTCATTTAAGATACAATCGGAGAAGGCAATGGCAACGGACTCCAGTACTCTTGCCTGGAAAATCCCATGGACAGAGGAGCCTGGTAGGCTGAAGTCCATGGGGTCGTGAAGAGTCAGACAGGACTGAGCAACTTCACTTTCACTTTTCACTTTCATGCATTGGAGAAGGAAATGGCAACCCACTCCAGTGTTCTTGCCTGGAGAATCCCAGGGATGGTGGAGCCTGATGGGCTGCCGTCTATGGGGTTGCACAGAGTCAGACATGACTGAAGTGACTTAGCAGCGGCAGCAAGATACAATACATATGAAATTATGAGTTTAGTTGGTTAAATACATGAGTTATATAAGTTAAGCATAAAACTTAAATTTTTTGAAAAAGTTTATCTATATGTCATCTGAAATTTCAACTGCAAACTACTCCACACTTTGAGAAACAGGTACCTCATAGGCAAGTTATAAGGAATAGACATACAGCACTTAGAACACTTAGGGCTCTGTGGTCATTGTTTCATTTTCACCATTAGTCAAAGCTTCTTAATCTTTGCAACCACAAGACCCTCCTGAGATATATATATATTTTTTAATGCATATTCCCAGACCCTGTTCCTGGATCTGGGATGAAGGCCAGGGACTGACATTTTAAACAAACATCCGGAATGTCTGTTGCCGACGCTTAAGTCATATGTTGGAAAATCTTGTGCCATGATAGTGGAGACTATATGATTTACCAAACCAGGAGTCCCTTAGCATAACTTCCTTCATCAACACTTTAAACAAACACTGATGTTACTTCGGAGTCATCAGATCAGAAACCTGAAGTATCTCCATAGGTCTCTTAATGTAGACCCTATTTCTATAAAGTGCTCCAGCCGTAGAAAATCTCCAACAGGTTGTTATCAACTTTGTTTCCAGAGGTCCTCCTTTGGCAGCCTCTGTGCAAATCTCTCTTTTCCCACTGGGACAGAGGAGCGGTATCTGGAGGGTAGAAGTTCACTCTCTGTAGGCCTTGCGTTTTCATGGGTGGAACTTTCCAAAGAGCAAAGTCATAAATATGCTCTCAGCAGCCCAGGGGGAGCGTTTGATCTTCTGCCCAGTGATCTCTGCTTGTCATCTGCTCAGCCTCATTCATCACACTAAAGACAAGGAGCTAAATGGGAGAGCAAGATCCAGTGTCAGGGATCTCTGCAGAGATGACAGGACAGCCGTCACCCTGGAAGAGGCCAAGGGAGCAGAGGGCACAAAGGTGGAGTGATTGTGGCAAAGCCAGGTGGACCAGCAGGTGAGTGAGACCAAGAGAAGAGGGACCCAGCTCATCCTCAGCACTGACTCCCTGCCTCTGAATGCCGGCACTGTGGACTGCATAGTCAATTCAATACTCAGCATTTTGAGGCAGAAAGTGGTAACCACCAGCCATGTATTGTTTAGATCTTCAGTCTTTGGTAAAAAATTAAATTAACTGCCAACACTGAATAAAAAGGAAATTGTACAAGCCTGGATTTCCAGTTTTTCTGAACAAATGGAAAATCTCATAACACTAGGCCTATAATCCAAAGTGTCAACAGTTTGATAGAGTTCTACAGTGACCATTTCCATTAGATAGAATATTGATATCCAGTTGTGATGTCCACATCACTCTTCAAAATATTACATCCAGTCTGCTTCACCCAGTCACCTACCTGCCCTGTTGGCAGTGAAGTTGGGAAACCATATGAAACCCACTTTACTAAGTGAAATACAAATGCGCCTATCACATCATCTTCTTTCCTTCCCTGAACCTCTGTAGTTATGAAATGCCAGGGCCCAAGGCCTCACTAATACTTCATAGGTTCAGTAAGCATCAGTTGAATGAATAAAGAAATTTATTGAGCCTAAAGCTATGCTAGGCATCTCAGGGGGTGATATAAAAGTAAGCAAGCCTTGCATAGGATATCAAAGACAGAGTCTGGGGCAGAAAAAAGAGCGTCAGAGTTGGTCTGACTTTGCTTTGTGTCTTTGGGCAAATCACTTAACCTTTCTGATCTTTGGGTTTCTCAACAAAAAAGTAAACATGATTAGGCCTCAGAAGTTTGTTTTAATGGTTAAACAAAAGAATGTATTAATATTTGAGAGCCAGGGCTAGAGGGAAATTTCCTATAAGTACACAGAAGTTAGGAATTGAAATATACATCAGAGAAACGGGTGTAGGGCAAAGAAGAAAAAGTATACGTTAGGTTGAGGACCTCAGAAAATGCTCCAAGAAGAAAATGGGTTTTAATCAGGACCTTGAGACACACAGAGGATCAGGTCTTATTGAGAGATGAGTGAGAAAATTCTAGGCAGGAGAAAGATTAAGAGCAGAAGAATATAGAGTAGACGGTAGGTTTGATCAGGACGTCAAGGATGGCCATGAATGCCGTGTTAAGCACTACGAACTTGGCGTCACACAGTCTGCGTGTGTGCCTGCTAAGTCGCTTCAATCATGTCCGACTCTTCGCAACCCTATGGACTGTAGCCCTTCTGTCCATGGGATTCTCCAGGCAAGAATACTGGAGTGGGTTGCCATGCCCTCCTCCAGGGGATCTTCCAGACCCAGGGATCGAACTCACATTTCTTAAGTCTCTTGAATTGGCAGGCAGATTCTTTACCACTAGCACCACCTGGGGACCCCATCACACAGTCTACTACCTACCATCATGGGTGTGACATGACTGAAGACAAAGTTTTCTCATCTGCAGGCTCTCCTTGAGCCTGAGCTAACTCTTCTTACTCACACCCACTCACACCAATCAGGTATATAAAAGGCCCTGATTCCAGTGACCACACACATACACACACCCTGCTAGCCAGACTCACACCCATCAAGTAGATAAAAGGCCATGATTCCAGTGACCACACACACACACACACACACACACACACACTGCTAGCCAGACTGCTCCAGATCCTCCCTTTATAAGCACCACTATTAGAATGCTCACAATGAAGGGCTTTAAATCAAGCTAAGCAGCGAACTTTAAACTTGGCCCAACTTTTACAAGATTTATGAAAACCTTTCATGTGAGGTTTTGCACATGATTTATTTTTATCTTCCTGGGTAATATATATTTTTAAAGCCCATAATGAGATGAAAGAAACTGGTAGATTTCTACATCACGAACAGTAGTAGAGCTACCCTGGTATTTAACAATCAAAGCATCCTAATACCAGTTGGAGTAAATATTAATGAGATTATTTAAATTATGAAAGTGCTAATGCAGACTTATTGCTTATTATGTGCCAAGCCCTGTTTTAAGTGCATTACATATATTAACTCCCTTAATCTTCACAACAGCCTATGGGTTATACAAGATCAGAATTATCTTCATTTTATTGACGAGGAAAGCAAGGCATAGAAAGGTTAAATAATTTGTCCAAGGTCATATACCTAATAGATGACAGAACTGAGGTTTGAGCCCAGAGTCCACTCTTGAACCAAAATGCCACTCTCTGTTTTGAAGAATATGAGCATCTATGCAGGAGGTAAGGAAAGGGCCACAGAGGGCTTTAAGAGGACTGACTCCATCTGGGTTGTCTGGGTTCAAGAGCAACCTCGGACAGTGTTTGAGGAAGAAGAAGACCCTAAACAGAGAATGTCTCATTGCTGACAGACACCAGAGAAACATAGAAAATCAGAGCTAAAGCCCTTTACACCTCAGCTAGGAAAGCGGTAAGTGTAGTGGCTAAGAGCGAGGGCCCTGGAATCAGACAGCCTGAGCTGATTCCATGCCTCTGCTTTGTGTCCTTAGGCAGGCTACTTAATTTCTCTGGACCTCAATTTTATCATCTGTTCAATGGGAATAATCAATCCTACTTACCTCATGGAATTGTTGAGAAGATCAAAATTATTCATACAAGCAATTAGAATGATGACTGGCATATGAGAAGCTCTCAATCAATGTTAGCTATTATTCTAATGTTGGCATTCCCCTCTTTCTGATCAGAATCTAACAAAGCAGCTCCATGTATAGTTAGGTTTATTTCATTTTTAAGCGTGCTGACCTTAGGATTTAGTCACATCCATGTAGGGCCTATGAGCTCATGAAGTGGACCATCTAGGGTCAGTTTTCCAGACAGACTGGAGCACCTCCTAATGGAAGAAAGATTTACCAGCCAGGGTTTGAATCAAGGAAGAACCAAGAGAACAAAAATATTGTTCTATTATTATTATTTTGATCTTCTCTTTATGCCCAGATTAATGTGACCTGAAGAAATAAAAATTACTTATTTTTAATCAATTGATTAAGTATCTACCATTACCTATTATTGCACTAGGTTCTAGAAACCCAAAAGGTAATGGCCCCTCCCCTCACAGAGCCCATGATCTGGTGAGAGAGGAACCAGGCAATGTCTTAACAGTGATGAAAGTGGGGTGGATGGGGTGCTATGGGAACAGGAAGCAGCAGTGTCCAACCTACACTTAGGAATTTGGGGAAGATTTTCTGAAGGTAGTAATACCTGATTCAAGATCTAAGAAATAAAATGGAGTGGTCCAGATAAGAGAGGGAAGGGGTAGCTGACGCTTTAAGATTTAAGGAAAAGCGGGATAGGCAATGAGACTGGAGAAGTCAGGATGACCATAGCAAGCAGACTAGATTTTATTCTTTATTCTAAGGGCAGGGGAAGACATAGAGATGGTGCCATGCGGAGGAATGATGTAATCAGAGTTACACTAAGAAAGACTAGTTATCTGGAATGTCACATTCCTCAAGGAATGATTGGGAATTCCCTGGCAGTCCAGTGGTTGGGACTCTGCACTTTCACTGCAAAGGGCCCAGGTTTGATCCCTTGTTAGGGAACTAGGATTCCACATGCCACACGATGTGGCCAAATAAATAGTTCTTTTATTTAAAAAGAAATGACTGGCAGCTAGAAAACCTGAGGAAAAGAAGCAGGGATTAGAGTAAAGAGGGGACCAAAATAAACAATAGTTCCGTAAGAATGGGAATCAACAGAACTTGATGGGTCATTAGATGCAGACTGGAGAGCAGGAAAGGAAATGGAAGAGGAGAAATTTCTGGCTTGGGCGCTGGATGGACAGAGGAGTGTGGAGAGATAAAACACAGGAGAAAAACTGGTTTGGGTGGGGATGGGAGGAGAAGATGACACCAAACTCAGTCTTGGTTAAGCTGAGCTTTAGATGGTTCTTAGACACCCAATGGGAGCTAACAATTGGCTCTGAGTCTGAGGTCAGAAGAGCAACCCAGAATGGACAAACGGATGGGAAGCCATCACTCAGCAGGTACTGGTTGGGATGATGGGAGAGAAGGAAACTTTCAAGTGAGAGCCTGGAATACGAGAGAAGTATAAAGGTGGTACCAAACCACAAACAGCAGCAGAACTTGAGGGAAAGGGAAAGAAAGCAGGAGTGCCCAAAGTGAAATAGCTTGCCCATATCCCCTCCACCCCTGAGGGCATTAAACTTCATGGGGGCAGGTTTTCCATCTCGTTCCATATTTTTGTTCCCAGCACCTGGCACAGAGCCTGGCAGAAAGCAGCAACTCAGTAAATATTTCTTGCATGAAGTAAACTGTCTAGGTCCACACAATCAGAAAGCGGCACAGCCACAGTAGTTGGGATGACCCCAAACAGGATTTCACTCTCTGTGGGCTGAAAGAATCCAGGATAAAGTGATAAGGAAGGTTCCCCAGTAGCTCTATAACTCTAGGATTCCAAGGATGGTCTTGCTTAGTACACCTCATCATTAAGAACACTTAATAAAAACTTATTCTTTCATTTTGTTATTTCCTGGGTCTGTACCACCTTCTGCACCACCTTGTGCTGAGTGAACTCCTGCAGACTTGATGGTTGTGCTGTTGTGGTCACGGGCAGAAGGGTCTACATGGGACCTTCTTTTTCTGCCAGTGCAGTGGACACGGATCTCAGCCAGGCAGTTCACTGGATGCCACTCTCAGAACCTTTTAGAAAAGGGCCTGCTGCCAAGCATGAACCTAGTGGGTGTGTACAATCAACTTCAGAGTAGCATAGCTTGATTCATCTCACTCTTTTCTGGTATGGTATTTCCCATGCATCCAAGAAATTGGCACTGATATTCTTAGTGTTCTTTAATATCTATTTTAGGTAAGGTTCTATATTTAGATAAAGCTTATCTAAATATATAAATAAGTTCCAAATATCTAAATTTAAATACCGCAATAAATTTAGATATTTGCATAGGTTTCTATATTTTATATTTCTCTTAAGAAAATATTAGTCATTGCTATAAAAAACAGAGAGAAATGTCAACAGGAGAATAAAAATATTTCATAATCTTTTTATCCAGAAATAATCGTTATTATCATTTGGGGTTATTCCCACTCCATTTCTACACGCTATTTTTAAATAGTTGAGATTGAATAAAATATGAGTATATTTCTTAATATTCTATTCTATTTTATGTATATACTAAATTTATAAAATCATTCTCCTCTTGCTGAGCATTTTTCTATTTTTTTAATACTGAAAAATTGCTATTAATAACTTTGTCCATAAGTTATCTATGAGTGTGTGTTAGTTGCTCAGTCATGTCCGACTCTTTGCAACCCCATTGGACTGTAGCCTGCCAGGTTCCTCTGTCCATGGAATTCTCCAGGCAAGAATACTGGAATGGGTTGCCATTTCCTTCTCCAAAATTATCTATATTCTATACCATTTCTCTAGAACAGATTCCTAAAAGTGAAGTACTAGGTAATTAATAATGTAATTATTATTTAACTTTCTTGATCTGGCAGAAAAACTTCTTACCATTTACCTGTAAATTATTAACAGATGCACAAGTATATTATACTTAGAGATACACTCATGCAGTCATACACACATATACTGCTGCTGCTGCTGCTGCTGCTAAGTCGCTTCAGTCATGTCCGACTCTGTGCGACCCTATAGACAGCAGCCCATCAGGCTCCACCATCCCTGGGATTCTCCAGGCAAGAACACTGGAGTGGGTTGCCATTTCCTTCTCCACATATACCGCTACCAATCTCTAAAGGCCTAAAGAGTACAAAATATCATGAGGAATTATGTATCAGTTGTAAGAGGAGCTTCTTAAATAGATCTTGACCTAATTCATTGTCCAAGATTTAAAAAAAAAAAACGCTTGTGCAAAACGACCTCACCTTCACATGAATAGTCACTCATAACATGTCCTAGCACACCACTGGCCACAGGAACCCAAATGCCACAGAGGACCGTGAGGTGTCAGGGCCAGAGGGAACTAAAATATCCTCTAGTCCAGACTCCCTCTTCCACTGTATGAATGAGGAAGCTAAACCCCAGAGAGAAAGGCTGATTTCATCATCCACTTTCATGACAAAGTCACACAAATAAAATAGCAAATGAAAGAATGAGCATGAGAGCAGGTGGCTTTAGGTCACTTCAATGCTTATGAACTTCTTGCCCATGCCAGGCATGTATTAAGTGTGGAAATACAGACATGACTACAGCAGGGTCAGTGATGGTGGTAGACGATAGAAAGAGAAGAGAGGAGTTATCACAGGGAACAGTGTTTATTTTCCCCTGCAGGACCGTATCTTTACCGTTTCACCTTCCATTTTATGCAGGAATTGTTTTTCCTCAAGTTACTCAGTAACCTAATGATGTTATTTCTTAAGAAGGAATAGAAACTTCTTATACTCATTTCAAGAATTGGATACAGGACATAAATAATTATGTGTACCAGGGTTTATAAAATATTAGACTAATAACAATCACCTCTAAAACTGCTATGATTTATTGAGTAGTTACTATGTGCCAAACTCTGTTCTAAGCCCTTCAATTACAATACAGTTGACCCTTGATCTACATGGCGAGTAGGGGCACTGACCTTCCAAGCATTTGAAAATACATTTATAATTTATAGTCAGCCCTCTATATTCATGGCTCCTCAGTATCTGAGGTTCTGTATCCTCAGATTAAGCAACCATGGATCCTGTAGTTCTGTGGTATTTATTACTGATGAAGATCAACATCAAAGTGGACCTACATGGCCCAAATCTATATTGTTCAAGGGTCATCTGTAATTCATTTAGGCTGAGCCTCTACTAAACCATAGCAAGTCCCCTTAGGAACTCATCTAAGAAAATCCCAAACCTGAAGAGGCCAAATAAATTAAATTCCATAGAACTTAGAGAATTCCATCTGATAACACAGCACAGAATCAAAGTGGAATGTAAGTGGGGAAAATACGGGTCACTGAAAAACAGGATGTCATGGCCACGTGCAAAGGTGGTATTGACTGGCCCAGGAATTGATCTGAAGTAAGAATCTTTTAGACCAACTGGTTCAATGTGTGTTCAGGTTCCAGTTAAGGAGATTAGCCTCACAATAGGTAATGCCAGTTCCCTCAGTCGAAGTGGAAACTAAAATTTGACTAACCTGAAACAATACTATTTCAGTTTTTAATTATATGGAAGTGTTTGCATAGGTGTGTGCTCAGTCTCTCAGTTGTGTCTGACTCTTTGTGACTCCATGTACTGCAGCCCACCAGGAATTTTGTCTATGGAATTTTCCTGGCAAGAATACTGGAGTGGGTTGCCATTTCCTCCTCCAGGGGATCTTCCCAACCCAGGGATCAAATCTGTATCTTTTGAGTCTCCTGCATCAGCATGCAGATTCTTTACCACTGTGTCAGCTGGGAAGCTGGGAGGTTTTAAGAGGCAGTCAAATAATTAGAAAGCAAAACTAATTACAAAAAAGAGAAAAAGAGGCTCTCAATAAGGACTGCTGGGTTGAGATGGGCAGGAAGTGTCATTCAGATGGAGGAGTGTGAGGTATGGGGTTTGGGCAGGACACCCACAGAGACTCATTCAGACTCTCCTTGCTGCTGCTGCTGCAAAGTCGCTTCAGTCGTGTCCAACTCTGTGCGACCCCAGAGACGGCAGCCCATCAGGCTCCCCCATCCCCGGGATTCTCCAGGCAAGAACACTGGAGTGGGTTGCCATTTCCTTTTCCGAGGCGTGAAAGTGAAGTCGCTCAGTCATGTCTGACTCTTAGTGACCCCATGGACTGCAGCCTACCAGGCTCCTCCATCCATGGGATTTTCCAGGCAAGAGTACTGGAGTGGGGTGCCATTGCCTTCTCCGCAGACTCTCCTTAGCTTCTTCCCATCTAAAAACTCACCTCAGACTAGGTAAATTTTTGAAGCCCTCAGATAGATCATACCTACCAGGTTACCTAGCAGGAAATTTTACAAACCTAGGCATCTGTTTGTCCCTGTGCAAATCTCAAAGACTTCAGGCTAGAACAGACTGTTCTCATGAAAAGCCAAGGTAGTGACTCTGTCAACATGCTGAGCTCGGGTGTGTCCCACCATCCATGGGGAGCTACACGCATGAGACCCAGGGGGCGTATCTTGACATGCACAGCTGACATTCAATGAAGGGGATTCCAGCTGTCACTTTGACAGTTCTGGGTAACTGAACCAACAGAGAAGCGACTCCAACGTGCTTTATGACTATCTTCTTGTTTGGCAACGTTCAAAGAAGCTAACTGGTTTTTATCACATCTGAGACGTTACATGATAGAGCATGCAGATCAGAACGATAACTGATTGTGGGTGACAGATATTCAGTGTTTGTCCTGTGTCAGGCACTGGACCCACACACTGCTTCCAACATAGAATTCTGTCAGTAATAGTCCTGTGCCCACTTTAAAGAGGAATAAACTAAGGCTGTGAGGTTTAGTGACTTGCCCAAGATCACGGTTCATTTCACTTAGTCATGCCAACTCTTTGCAGCTCTGTGGACTGCAGCATGCCAGGTTTCCCTGTCACAGAGTTGGATAATAATGAAGATGGAATTAGAATCCAGATCTGTCTGTGGTATGCATTTCTAAAATCACCGCTTCCCATACCTAGTTTAGGAGCACTGAAAGCTTAATCTATCATTTTGTCAACTAATCTGAAACCCAAGTCTCCAAAAAGGAACTATCCTCTTCATATGCAAATGATATAATAAAAACTTAGGGCTTCCCAGGTGGCACAGTGGTAAAGAATCCACCTGCCAATGCAGGAGACTCAAAAGAGGCCGGTTTACTCACTGGGTCAGGAAGATTCCATGGAGAAGGAAATGGCAACCTGATCCAGTATTCTTGCCTGGAAAATTCCATGGACAGAGGAGCCTGGTGGGCTACAGTCCATGGGATCGCAGAGTCAGACACAGCCAGGCAACGTGCACACACATGCACATAAGAAAAACTTAATCCCCAGACATAGGAAGCAGAACTCTACATGCCACACACTATTTGTGTCCTCCTAAAATTCATATGTTAAAAGCTAATGCCTGATAAGATGGTATTAAGGGGCAGGATCTTTGGAATGATTAAGTCATGAAGGTCTTTATGATTGGAATTAGTGTCCTTTTAAGGGGGACCCCAGAGAGCTAGCTAGCCCCTTTTCACAACGGGAAGTTACAGAGAAAAGACAGCCATCTGTGAACCAGGAAGGAAGTCCTCCCCATCCAGTGAAACTGTTAGTGCCTTGGCCTTGGACTTTCAGTCTCCAGAACTGTGATGAATAAAATTTGGTTGTTTATAAGCCCCCAGTCTATGGTATCTTGTTATAGCCACGGAAAAAACTAAGACCTTGGATTATATTGAATGAGGCAACAACAGCACAACAGTACAAAATAATCTCTCTAAGCACCTTATGACTCTCATTGGCAATGACTTTCAACTGTGCAAGTCCTGGGGAAGGAGTCCTCACATTGCCCTAATGGCCTTTTGGAAACTCAGGGTTCAGTTTTTCTTCTTTTAAAGAAAATGTTACAAGTTGTGGTCAGTTTGCTCCGATACATTTAACAAGCTGGGTGTTAAAAAATGTAATTCTGGGAAAATATGAAGTATAGAAACACTGTTATTGGTTGCCAATGACAACACTATTTATGATAATAAGCAGCCAGTAATAGCCACGCTTTTCATAACTGACTGCTGACAAACCAGGTGGTCTAACCTTTCCTGTCCAGCCTCACCAGGAAAAGAGTGTAAGTGTAGCATCTAAAGTCACTGAGGAAGGACAGAGAGTTCACTGGGGAGCTTTGGAATCATATAGACCTGAAATTTCTTTTTTCTAATTGGAATATAGTTGCTTTACAATGCTGTGTTAGTTTCTGCTATACAGCAAAGTGAATCAGCCACACATACACGCATGTATGTGTGCTCAATCACTTCAGTCATGTCTGACTCTTTCCAACCCCATTAACCATAGCCTGCCAGGCTCCTTTGTCCAAGGGATTCTCCTGGCAAGAATACTGGAGTGGGTTGCCATGCCTTCCTCCAGGGGATCTTCCCAACCCAGGGATGAAACCAGGCTGTCCTGCATTGCAGGCAGATTCTTTACTGCTGAGCCACCAGGGAAGCCCACATATGTACATCGGTCCCCTTAGATATGGGATTTCTTAATGTCTCCAAACCTCAGTTTCTTTATCTGTAAAATTCAAATAATGATTCTTCTTCAAGCAGTTGTTAGAATGCAATAATTGATGATACCTACAGTGCACATTAAAAAAATGTTCAATAAACAGTAGCAACTAATACTAGATTATTTTCTATTTCCTGTTATCTGTTAGGACATAAAGACTATGGGGAAATTTAAATACAAAGTTAACACCTAAGAGTACATTTAATGAACCTGTTCCTTTGGTTTTCAACTGTGAGCCTCTTCATGCCTAGCTAAGAAACTCATCCTCAGTTTTATTTATTTTTTATTAACTTTTTATTATATTTTGTGGTATAACCAATTGACAATATTGTGATAGTTTCAAGAGAATAGCAAAGGGACTCAGCCGTACATATACATGTATCCCTTCTCCCCCTCAAATTCCCCTCCCATCCAGGCTGCCACATAAATTTGAGCAGAGTTCCATGTGTTATACAGTAGATCCTTGTTGGTTATGCATTTTAAATATAGCAGTGTGTACATGTTCCTCCCAAACTCCCTATAATCCTCAGTTTTAAAAAGAGCTTCAGGTCATGCCTCTAGCCCACCATCCAGATGCTCAGACACAGAAGATTGGAGTACATGAGCACACATTCAGAAATCAGGAGTCACCGCTGATTTCAGACTACCACGTGTTACTAACACTGCTTGGGTGAACAGTCAAAAGTACCCCCACTGCTGAGGGTGCAAGCTTCCTGTGAATTAGCACAACTAATTGCACACACACTGATGAAATCCACAAGTTGGTTTGTATCACCTCAAAAATTAGGAAGGGAATGTTTCCTTCAGAACCTTTGAAGATCAACTATAAGTCCCTTATGGGACAAGAAATGTGATTTTTAAAAAATGTCCCTGTTCCTGGCACAGCACTAGACATCCAATAAGACTCATAAATATTTGATCAAGAATTGGCTCAAGGAAAAATTGAATCAGACTGTAATGTCAGTTTTTATAGAAGGGACCCAGATTCCATCTATTTTACTGCTCTACCATCCTTAGAAAGATGGATACTGGTACTCCAGGCACTGAATCTGCATTCTAGATAACTGAAAGGAAAAAGCAGATAGTAGAAAGGAAGGAGTCAAGGGTGCTTCCTCCTCTTAGAAGTCATCCTTGAAGTTCCAAGTGGCAGTTATCTTTGGGTCTCATTGGCTAGGAATTAGTCACATGACCACACCTAGCTGTAAAGGCAACTGGGAAATGCAGACTTTTAGCTGGGAGGCAATGTATGAAGCCAAAAGGCAGAGTTCTTTTTCTAAAAAAGAAACAGATCCTGGGAGGCAACTAGCACTTTTTGACATATATGGTAGGTAGGTTACTATAATTAGATAATTAATTAATTAAATCATTCATTAAACAAACATTATTGAAATTTAAGCTTTCCTAGATACCAAATACCAGATACTTTTCCTAGATACCAGATACTGATCTAGGTATTAAGTGTATAAAGATAACACATGGCATCTATTATTGAGAAACTCACTGTCAAGTACATAAGGCACTATTATTAAGTTGATTAGGCAGCAAGTTCTAGTATTTCTCAAATCCATGCCCTCCCTTCATCCTGTACCATATCCAAGTTTCAGCCTTCATCTGGTTCTACTGAGCCATCTTATTCTGGTCCAGTAAATAACTTCTGAATTTTCTTTTTCTCCTTAAAGGCATCCTTAAAGTTTCCTGCTTTAAATTCATCATGTGGCCCATCACATCTAGATAGAATCCTTTCTAGTGAAAGAATTCTTTCACTTGCCACATATTGTGTGGCTCACTGACCTCTGCAAGCACCATGACCCA
This sequence comes from Bos taurus, assembly GCF_002263795.3. Lineage (NCBI taxonomy): Eukaryota > Metazoa > Chordata > Mammalia > Artiodactyla > Bovidae > Bos > Bos taurus. The sequence goes on from NC_037330.1 coordinate 81,592,516, forward strand.
CCACCCCTGCCCTGAACTTGCCCACAGATAACACAGAGATAGTTTGGGAGCACAGCCAGTGTCAAGATGCTCTCACCTCCACATCTTTCATCCTTCTTGGTTCCACCTAATGCACTCTCTCCATGCACCTATCAGATTATCACCTGATCATTATTCAAGACACAGCTAAGTGATCATCAACTCTAGGAGGCCTTGCTGCCCCCATCTCCTTCCTCCATCCATAGCTAGGCCCTAGCTTTCTGCTTCCTTAGCAGCCCCCGTGTATATAACTCCATATACTTATATCTCCATATTGCACCGATCTGTGTTACTTTTCCATTCTCAGTTCTGTCTTTTTAGTATTTCCAGTGCTTGCACATTTTGGCATCCATTCCTTCCTTCCTTCATTCAAGAGGACCTCTATTAACAAGTCAGACCGATCTCCTACTCTCTGCTGTTCAGTCGCCAAACCATGTGGACTCTTTGCTAACCCATGGACTGTAGCCCACCAGGCTCCTCTGTCCATGAGATTTCCCAGGCAAGAATACCAGAGTGGGTTGCCATTTACTTCACCAGGGGATCTTCCCAAACCAGTGATTGAACCTGCATCTCCTGCTTGACAGGTGGATTCTTTACCACTGAGCCACCTGGGAAGCCCATTTTAGCATCCATTCCTTCCTTCCTTAAGAAGACCCCTATTGACAAGTTAGATCAATCTCCTACTCTCATGGACCTTATAATTTTAAAGGCACTTAATAGGAGTTACAAGAAAAGAAGGAATGAAGAAAGGGAAGGATTGAGGGAAGAAAGGAGGGAGGGAGGCAGAAAAGAAGAAAGGAAAAGGAGAGAGGAAGAAAGATGAAAAGGAAGAAAGAAAAGAGGGAGGTATTTAAATGTTAAGTCAGCCCTCTAGTGCACCAAATTGCTTTTGCCTCCAGACAGTGCCTAAAAAATTTGAATGCCGTTGTCAACTTCACCTTAATTCTTCTCTTTCCCTAACTTCAAAAAATACTTTTGGACTTAGTCCCCCAACACTTTCTCTAATACCACTTTCACGTTTAGCTCTTCATTTTGAAATTGCCCCACTTTCCAAGCTTGACTCTCCTAATAATAAACATGTTTCCTAGAAGATCTAATCCTTCTTGCATTTTTAGAAAAATGAAACTTAAGCATATCAGTAACTGGCAATAAATGGAAAGACTGAAGTTCAAAGGTTTAAATCAGTCTTTTGAGGGGCTCTCTAACACAAGCCCCTTCTAAGGAACCTAGACAGGAATGTTAATTACTTAAGCAAAGTCATGCATGACACACACTTACACCAAGTGTCTGGTCAAACTTTAACAACAAATGTAACTTGAGGTCTCCGGCTCATCTTTCTGCTAAACAGGGTTCCAGGATTCAAACAGGATTAGTGCCACAGACCTGTTCCTGCTCAAAAATAAACCATTATAGAAAGCCCACTATTTTATTCAAGTGGCCGATGGAGTTTCATGAATCCCTTCAGCTGCACAAACTATGACCTTCTCCCTTGATGCTCTTGACCATAGGGCCACCACTAAGAAGTTTAATAGAGCAGCCATTCTAGGCACACCTTTTGCTTTGATGAAACAGGAAGATACCTTCATCATGATGTGGCTGTGTGAAGATCTCCCATCAACAAAAGATCTCTCCATGAAGGAAATTCACACTTTCTCTCTGAATCAAAGTGCTGAATGTTGCTATTTATTCATTCAACAAACAGCAACAAAGATCCTCCTTGACATAAGACGGAGGTGGTAAAATCCCTGCCCTGCTGTCAAGGAGCTCAGCATCTGGTGGGGGAAGGCAGTCAGCATTAGCACTGATGACTCGGTCTGATAAACTGACAGCAAGGCACTTGAGGGACTGTGAGCTTAGATGGGAGACACTAAAGGCAAAGAACTAGAACAGGCTTCTTGCAGGAGTAATGCTTGAACTGGGTCATTTAAAATGGGCACTGTATGCTAGAGATGGGGCTAGAGAAGACATATGCAGATGGGGAGGACACTTCAGGCAGAAGGGGCTGCCGGTGCAAGTGTCTGGACTCATTAAGGGATACAATGAATCCAAAGAAGGGGACTCAGTGCTGTTGGAAGGTAAGCAGTGGGGAACATAAGGAAGGCATTGGCAACTGGCACTGGAGTGGTAAACCACTGATTCCGAGTCCCATTGCTTCAATTAGTAAACACACTGCCTAGCTGTGCCCAGCAAAGAGAAGACAGAACATGTAAGCTCTGACGGGGAGTGTGGGGAAAAGGAACTCGGAATGTGTGATATGCTTCTACATTATGACCAAGAACTACACCAAGAGTTCTCTGATCATTCAGGAAGGAACAGTTTGTGATGAGATCCTCAGGAGGAAGGAGGCAGAAACCCAGATGATGGGAGAGAGCAAAGAAATAAATTTAAGCTACTTCACATCTCTGCTCTGAGCAGCAACTACTATTCCATATGTGTCAGCATTTGGTGAAATGAGAAATCCAAGCCATGGATCAAACCACATGAGACAGAGAGAGTGGGCTGCCTATCTGGAATCAACTCTTCCCTTATTCCTTACTAACAGAACTCCAGTGCAGCTAGATACAGCCATATGACAATTTCCGGCCAATAAGATATAAATGCAAGTGTTACGTGGGAGGTAGTGAAACTCCTATGAAAGGAGACAACTGACATGTGCCTCATTTGTCCTTTTCCTTCTACTTTTCCCTGCCTGGAACATGATGTAATGAAGGAAACTCCAGCAGCCACCTTGTGAACCTGAGGATGGAAACCACGTGTTGTGGATACAGCAGATACAGATGGAGCAGAAAGTCCTGAAAATGTCATGGAGCCTCCATATGAACCACAGATCGCCACCTACTTTCAGACTTCTCTTAGGTAAGAGAACACAACTTCAGATCGTAAAAGTTACTATACTCAGGTTTATCCTAACTGATCAGCTATGTAATTCTACTCTCTTTTCTTTTCTCTGGGCAAAGAAGAAATGCTGATCCTTTCTGAAAATGTACTTCTCTTACTTGGGACTAGGAATATGCACTTACTGAAAAAGTGTGCACCTGGGGATTGGAATACTCATTTGCCATTGCTGCTGCTCCTCCCCTGAAACCACAGTCACATGCTTCTGTTGTCGAAAGTGTCAAGCAAAGGCTAAAAAGTATAAAGGAAGAATGGGCAGCACTTCGCAGCAGAGGGCCTCACAAGGAAAGAGAAGCTCTTGCAGGGTGTACTGTTGCTTGTGTACTAGGTGACAAGTAAAGGAATTTGCAAAGGAAGGGGAAAAAAATCAGAGCAGAGAGCATAAAATGTCTTTCAGATGTAGTTGCATAATCATAAACAATTCTATGCCAATCAACAAGAAAAGGAGTAAATAAACCTTGATGGAGCAATATGACAGAATTCTGAACAGCTGTTAGAGGGATGAGGTCGGTTCTCTTTTAAGTGCTGCATGGGAAAGATCATCAAGGGATATTGATCAGTGAAAAATCAAGTTCAAAACAATCCTAGAGAAAAGTGAAATGAATGAATGAGTGGTTAGAATGACTGACAGATAAACTGACTCATGCAGCAGATACAGTGTTTTGAAAATATGCTCTTTATTTCCTTCTCAGCAGCTGTCTCATGACTATGACCGCAGGAGACAGGGGGAGTAGGGTAGAAGAGGATGTAAGGGAAGCCCCCACACTGCTGCCTTGGGGAAGTATGGGGAGAAAAAAGAGGCTTGTTGGCATCATGGACCTTCACCCCCAGCAATGGGGCTGGAATTCCACAAAGGTGAAGGAGGACAGAGTTAGGCACTTTAGGGAAAAGTAAAAGCCGCTCAGAGAAGGTATTACACTTCTCGCCAGGAACTCTTGGAAGGCAGGGGGACATCCACACCCAGAGGCCCTGTCATGACATGAAATTGCAACAGCCCAGTAACACTGGCACCTCTAAGCTGCAGAAGGGCGTTCCAAGCTGTCAGTGACTCTCAGGAAGATGTTGCAGGAGGCAGCAATAGGCAGTAGACAGGTGATAGTATGTGTGTTATGATTTTTAAACTAAGTAACATTTCCACCAAGAGAACTGCTTACAAGTTCACCAATCACAGACTTCTTCAATAAACAGCAGCCCACGACTGGACCAGCCAAACCCAAAGCAGAGGATGTGGAGAAGCCAGGGCTTGAATCCAAGTCTATTTCCCCCTCCAGGAAAGAGGCAAGGCTGAGCAAGACGAGCTAATTAATAAAAAAAAAAGAGATTACACTTTCTTAGCACACCAGAGTGCAGTGTTTTCAACTCCATTACATTTGCATATGCATTCTTGAAAGTTCTGGAAGGATGGCCAAGAAAATGGTACCCATGTGACCTGTAAGAAATGGGACTGGGGAATCAGGGGCTGAGTGGGAGGAGCCTTCTTTCTTAGATTTATATGTTTCAGAGATTTGAATTCTTTTACCACTGCCTTCTATTAATTTTTAAATGTTTGAAAATGAGTTTTAAAACTGTATTTCTCTGTGGAGTTGGTTCCACAAGCTTTTTCCACAAAGTACCAAAATGTTGACAAGCAATTCATAAAGTAAATACAGGACAGTGATACAGGACCCCTCAGATACACTGAATTAGTGGGAGTTAAGAGAATTGGGGTGGAATTCTTCGGGCCACTGCCTTGAGCCTGTCTGATAATAAACAACAGTCAATGTTACTGAATCCTTACTAATGTCCTAGGTGCCACATTAAACATTTCACCTATATTAATTTGTCTACTTTCTCAACTACCTAACAAATTAGATTCAGGGACTCTGGGTACAGATCTGGGAGTATTTGTTCTTGGGTCCCTTTCAGCTTCCTGAGGGTCATGGTCTGTTGATCAGTGATACTCTTCCTTCCTTAGGAATAAATTTTGCCTTTCTGATGTTGGCAGTGATCAGGTTGATGAGGACCAGGTCTCCCACTAGAATGATGCAGAAAGAACTTATCTAGAGATGAATTCATGCTGGGCCTGGGTTTAGATGCCCTCTTCATGCCTTCAGAATATTGGTGAAAGTTCCTTTTCCTTCAGTAATCATCTCATCCAAGCTCCAGACTGAACATGCCCTAGGATGGCTGGCATCACCAGTATTAAAACCACCGTCAGGAGCCAGGGTGCCCACAGAGCCAGGACAGCAGAGCATGTCACAGGGATGCAAAGACAGCTGGACCTGCCCTTCTGCCTTCTCTCACGATACAAGTACTCAATGACCAAAGTATACCATCCTAGGACTCAGTTCGGTTCAGTTCAGTAGCTCAGTCATGTCGGACTCTTTGCAACCCCATGAATCATAGCATGCCAGGCCTCCCTGTCCATCATCAACTCCCAGAGTCTACCCAAATTCATGTCCATTGAGTCGGTGATGCCATCCAACCATCTCATCCTCTGTTGTCCCCTTCTCCTCCTGCCCTCAATCTTTCCCAGCATTAGGGTTTTTTCAAATGAGTCAGCTCTTATCATGAGGTGGCCAAAGTACTGGAGTTTCAGTTTCAACATCAGTGCTTCCAATGAACACCCAGGACTGATCTCCTTTAGGATGGACTAGTTGGATCTCCTTGCAGTCCAAGGGACTCTCAAGAGTCTTCGCCAACGCCACCGTTCAAAAGCATCAATTCTTCAGCGCTCAGCTTTCTTTATGGTCCAACTCTCACAGCCATACATGACTACTGATGTCCTTCAAAACCAGGCTTGGCTGCTTTTCTAGCTGAGAGGTCCCTAAGTCACAGTTCCTTTATCACTGAACTTGGGACAACAGCAGGAAGTGAGGCTGTCATGAGAAAGTGTTGATATGTAAGCCTGTAATGCACACAGTGATACATACTGTAGCGTATATAGGAGCGTGCAGGCAGAAGGAAGTACAATTACTATAGCTGTTATAAGTATGTATGACCCGCTTGTCTCAGAGCCACGAATGCTAAGCTGCTCCTCTAGATCAGATCCAGCAGAGGGGAGGGACGGAGAGGGTGGAGGAAAGAGCATGAGAAGACCACACCATTCCCCACTTTATTCCAGGTCTGTTAAGGATGTAACATACACGAAGCTTTCTTCCGGTCCTGAGGGAAAGATGGAATTTTGGCATTTTTCGTTTCCCTCCAAAAAAAGAAAAAGAAACAGAAAAACAGGAAGCCAGCTGAATCTATTCCTCCTCCTTTGATTTACACCCCCCCTTTTTAGCTCACAATCATTGTTTTTCAATTAATAATTTAACTGTCTCTCTTGAGAAAAAGGAGGGATAACTTATCTATTTTTAAAAAGAAAATAAGTCCAAAGGGTAAAGAATCTGCCCTCATTGAAATAATTCTCTTTAGAAAAGCTATAAATAAGATTTCTGATTCAAAATTGAGATAAGATTATCTGAGGGAGATGGGAGGGGAAAAAAAGCTGCCAAAGAAAAAAATTTATGCCTACATTAGCAAACTCCCTAAAAGGATTAGTTCTTTTCAGTTAAGAGGATTTTTTCCTTTCTTTAAAAGGCCTCTTCTTAATTTAAAAAAAAAAAAAAAAGGTAAAATTAATATCTGTAAATGCTTTCAGACATGTGAACTTCATTTCACTTAACCTGACTGGCCCCTGAGGTTCCAATCTCTTCCGAGGTCCTTCTAACTGCCTGCCAAACCTCTCCAGGGTGACCCACACTCACTGTCCTCGCTTGTCCCAGCCTCACCCTCTGCAGACCAGCTTCTGCTCACTCCCATCCCTCACCACTGAGAGCCTTCGCCATGATAATGAATCACCAATCCATTCCCCTTGGACCGTCAGGACCTGACACAGCTGTCTACTGTCCCATCCCTCAACCTATATCAGCCCCGTTTGCCTGTTGGTCTATGTGTGTGTTCAGTCGCTAAGTCATGTCCAGCTCTTTTCGGCCCCATGGACTGCAGCATACCAGGCTTTCCTGTCCTTCACCATCCCCCAGAGTTTGCTCAGATTCATGTCCATTGAAGCAGTGATGTCATCTAACCACCTCAGGCTCTGCTGTCCCCTCCTCCTCCTGCCCTCAATCTTTCCCAGCATTGCAGTCTTTTCCAATGAGTCAGCTCTTCGTATCAAGTATCAGAGTTTCAGCTCCAGCATCAGTCCTTCCAGGGAATATTCAGGGTTGATTTCCTTTAGGGCTGACTGATGATCTTAGATCTGCTGGTCTAACTTCCATGTTTTTTCCTTGACTTCTTAAATCCTCCCGTTGCCATAACAGAGAGGCTTACTAAAGTATGAAAGTCCAACTCCGAAGTCCCGTCTTAAACTTCTCCATGATCTCACCCATCCTCAGGACTTTATTTAATACTACCTCGGCAGAGACTGATAGCTGGCCTGAACACTTCATCCAAAATAATAGAACTGTACCTAGGAATCTGGCTTCTCAGAAGAAAGCTACATTTCCCAGTCTCCCTTGTAACTTATCTGTGACTCTATGACCAAGTTTGGCCAACAGAATGTAAGAAGTGGGTATGCCCACTTTTATCCCCATCTCCCCTTCCCTCTGAATGGGATGCAAGCATGCAGATAAACCATCCTGGACCACGAGAATGAAGACTACAAATTAGTAAAGGTGGAGAAACAACATAAGAGACTGGAAAGCCCCAAATGGCTTCTGCTCTGACTTCTCTTACATAAGCCACTATTACTTGGGGTCTTTGCTATAGCAACCCCATCGTGACTAGTACTCTGTCACAATGATAGTTATACTAAACTCAAGTGTTTAGTTCAGTCTCACTCCTGGGATCCACTGTATCTTCCCCAGTTTAGAGACTCTCTCTACTCGACTATTACCACAGATTCAATGAAGTCACTTCTTATCTATGATTTCTTATCCAGTCCACTTTCTTCCCAGTTCTTTTTTTGAGGGAGGGAGGGGCAGAATATTTCCCTATTTTCTGTTCTGAAAACCTTCAGGTTATCTTTGAATGCACTCTCTCCTTCTGGTCCCTATTTCTATTTAAGGTGGTCTTCAAAGCTACCCTCTGCTCTACAAAACCCCACCCTCACCCTAAGGAAGGCCCTTGAGGCAAATCTCTGCTGCCACAGTAACCACTCCCTGCCTCCAGTGTCTCCCATCTACTGCAACTCAGCACCGAGTTATCATTTATTGAGCACCTAATACTAGGTGCCAAGCACTGGGTTGGGCAGTGTGTACCTGTTATCTCTAATTACAGCAACTGCTAAGGTACATATTGTTATTGATATTTTATAGATCAGGAAACTGAGGTTCTAAGACATTAAATAAAACCTGTCCAAGGTCACACAGCTAGTAAGTGGTATGATAGGATCTGAACTCAGGGATATCCAAGTTTCATTTTGCCGCTTGGCACATTGGAGCATTCAAAAATTAATCACTGAATAGATGGATGAATGAATGCCTCCTCAGACTCACTCTTGTCAAACTTCCTAAGTCACAGATTTCATCATTTAATTTTCATTCTCCCAATACAGAGCTAAGGATTTGTTGTTTTGGTGTTCAGTTGCCCAGTCGTGTCTGACTCTTTGCGACCCCATAGATTGCAGCACGCCAGGCTTCCCTGTCCCTCACCATCTCCCGGAGTTTGCCCAAGTGCATGCCATCCAACCATCTCATCCTCTGATGCCCTTTTCTCCTCTGACCTTGATCTTTCCCAGCATCAGGGACTTTTTCAATGAGTTGTCTGTGCACACCAGATGACCAAAATACTGGAGCTTCAGCTTCAGCATCAGTCCTTCCAGTGAAGATTCAGGGTTGAATACCCATAATTTTCGTTGCTCCCACCCCTTAATAACTCTAAACACCATGCAAGAAAGAACAGGGTGGTTGCTATGCATTGTAGCTTTAGCGCAAGATTTCAAAGCTTGACCACCACCCTCCCCAAAGCCACCCTCAAGTCAATGCACAATCTAAGTACAAACTCTTACTTGCCAGTGCTAAGACACATCTTCTGTCCCCTCCATCATTCCTATCTCCAACCAGGGAGCCATCCCCAGAACATTCCTGGACAGAAACTTTGGAGTCATCACTGTTCTATTTGTGGCATCCTGGAATTTACATACTGAATATTAAATTCACTGGCCTGGTTGCAAAGCACTCCCATGATTCAGGCAAATCAGCCCCAGCACTCTCCCAGAGTAGAACTCTAACTCATGTCAGTGCTCACCTGTCACCTGGCCCTCAAAAGAGTCTGCTTTCAAGCTCCTCACCTGGGCTTCTGCTGGGGCTCCTTCTAGGTCTTCTCTTAATGCTAAGCTCCGCCTAACCTACTGGATCCCTACAGACCCAATCCGAAGTCAGTGTGAGCCTCTCATACCCAATATTCTCTCCTTCCCTAGACTCCTGAAGCACTGTCCATCCAAAGACTACCCACTGCTCTTAGAATGAAATGCAGATTCCTTACCAAGGGCCTCCATTACCTAGTCCTGCTCTCCTCCATCTCTAGCACCTCTCTCAGAAAGACCAGGCATGTTCCTGCTTTGGGGTCTTCGTATTTGCTGTTTCACTACCTGGAATATTCCTCTCCTATATGGCCCACTCTCTTACCTCCTCTACATGTCAATTCAAATGGAAAATGTGAGAGAGGCCTTCCTTCCTCACCCCTGATAAAACAGCAAATGCTCCCACCTCCTGCCACCCCCACCCTACACACATACACTCTGTGTCCCCCTTGGCTGATTACTTTTCACCACCTGACACATTATATATATATTTCTTCATTTTCTGTTCTTTTCCACTGGAATGGAAGCTGTACTGGGACAGGGACTCAATTTCTTTTTTGGTTGTTAGTGCACGTTACTCAATGAATTAATATTGAATGAATGAACCAATGCATGAATGAATGAATCTAGCACCACACTCCCCCTTGAGCCTAGGTTTTCATACCAATTTTCATTTTTCCTTTAGGTTCTTCTGAGTTCCTCTGTACTACACCACATTTGTACTCTATGTTGCCAGGAACAGATCTAGGCTTCATGGAGCCTGAAGCTTATATAAACAGGGGTGGGTAGGTATGTGGTATGTGTCTTAAAAAGAAAAACAGGCAGAAATATCATCAAATCTGTGAACTTAGTTAGAGGAGATCACCACTCATCATGGAAAAGGATGATAAAAATATAGTAAAGAGCCTTCAAACAAACAATGAACATCGTTAAATATACTGGAAAGTCCTAGCATCTCTAAAGACAGTCTGTGGAATAAAGCCCTAGGACAGAGCCAAGAGCATCATCTGCATCACTTCCAGAGATCCTTCTCCACACAGTCACTTAACCTGCATCACTCTCTCCAATCTTCAGATGGCACTGGCCTGGATACTCCCTTTAGGGAAGTGTTCTCTTCAGTCCCCACCATCACCTGCTACGTCTTCCTCATGTTCCTCCTCATTCACTGATGTGATCTTTATTTTCACATGATCTTTATTAATATTTCTTCTATTCATTTCTTGCCTGTCTTTCCCACAAGAATGTCAGCACATTAGAGACTCTGTCTAGCTCAACAGTGCGTGGGGCCTGGAACAAGGTTTGCCACACAGGCACGCTCTAAAAAGATTTCCTGCACAATAAAATGGACCCAAAAGCCAACTACATTCTTTAAACACCCAAATGATAAATAGGATCAGGGCAAGGAAACCAGGTGGTTAACTGTCCCCTTTTCCATGGCTTCTTGTGACCTCTCAGAAAATGGGTCATGACCATTCTACGGCTAATGACAAAGACAACAAATCACTTAGTGCCTCTCACTGCTGCTGCTGCTGCTGCTGCTAAGTCGCTTCAGTCATGTCCAACTCTGTGTGACCCCATAGACGTCAGCCCACCAGGCTCTCCTGCCCCTGGGATTCTCCAGGCAAGAACACTGGAGTGGGTTGCCATTTCCTTCTCCAATGCATGAAAGTGAAAAGTGAAAGTGAAGTCGCTCAGTTGTGTCCGACTCTTAGCAACCCCATGGACTGCAGCCTACCAGGCCCCTCCGTCCATGGGATTTTCCAGGCAAGAGTACTGGAGTGGGGTGCCATTGCCTTCTCCGGTGCCTCTCACTAGGTCCCTGCTATTTCTAACCTTTAAAAGTTCAGCAGAATACTCAAAGAGAACTTCTTGCTTAGAAAGGATGCAAAGTTTGGGACTTTATTTCATATACTATCTTTTAAATGACATTTACTGTTTGCTTGATGAAGGCTTTTGGCCGAATTTTCCTCATCCATGATGAACAGTGATTCCCCACAACTAAGTGTAAGGCTTTGATGAAATCTCAGTGCCATTTTCTGCTTCCTTCAGTCTGACTTAGGAATAGTTTAACCCCTATAGGGCATCCCTCATTAATTCCTTGGAAAGTGTAGGGGATAGCTCACTAATTTCAGTCTATCCTCAAGTTCACTTCTGATGCTTGCAATTACATTTGAGAGGCTTGGCTTAGACTTATTTAACCAGAATCTCCAGAGGCTGGCAAAGCATTCTGTGTGTTTAACAAGTAGGCCAGATGAATCTGATGGATAGCCAAGTTTGGAAACCGCCATGCACATATTAAGAGATTAAGCTAGATGAAGGCATCTTCAAGATAGTCACAGGACAAAGGTCAAAACAACTGGATCAACTCAGGAAAAATGAATGTTTTTGTGAAAAATGAATTTCATAAGTGTGACAACACTTATGAATGTTGTCTAATGAAAATCAAAAATGTCCATCACCACTGCCCATACACACACACACACACACACACACACAATTTCCCTTGGTCTATACAAGTTCGGCACTGGTTGGACTGGGGTACTGAAGGAGGAGAATATTGCTAGGGTCCTCAAATTCCCAGGTTATCCCCTTTAAGAAACTTAAGCACTTCTAGAAATGATATGAAGTCTTTCCATTTTTAAGAGAATGGAACAGACCACTGAAGGAGTGAACCACTAAGCCCTTAACCCCTAGCAGTAGCAAAGATTCCAGACAGGTCCTGGGAAGGCTGTCTAGGCCATGGTCGAGTGCAACAAAAGAGAAGAGCACTGCAGTCAGAATTCCTGCTGTGTTAATGTGGGCAAGCCGTTTCACCATTCCAAGCTTCATTTTTTCTTCCTGTATAAAATGGGCGTAAAACCAGGCTATCTCACAGAATAAAATAAGTTCAGGTTTGTACACTAGACACTATTCAAATGTATCTGTTTCTTCTCCTCACCAATCCAAAGCCAGGCTCAAATTTTACCTCCTTGCTGGAACCTCCCCCATTTACCTCAGCTCACACAAAAAAACTTCTTTTCTCTGTGGGGACATTGTGGGCACAAGGAAAGCAATTCCTCAGGGGGCAGGTAAAGAGCAATTGTTGATCAGTGAAAGTCACTGCATGAAACTGAATCTGGATTTGATTTTACTTATTTTGGCTTTCCCCTCCTTCATGCTCTTGACTCATCATAAGCCCTTTCTCTACTAAATTCCCCACTCCTGCCTTCGTCATGTGGAAAGGTTCATATCTGTGCAAGGGTTGATGGAATCATATTTCCCTGCAATTCTGCATCAAACACTGAGTTCTGCATTTAGTGAAGGATAATTCATTCACACACCATGTGATGTCACAGAACATGTCATGTGTTACAGTGCAACAGTAATAATTTCTTCATCGTATGTTTTCATCTGTATTCCCAGACTTCATGGGCACCTTTTACCTTGAATGTCTACCAAGCATTAGGTCTAGTACTGACCGTATGGCAGTGAACAAATCAGACAAAAATGTCTACCTTTAAGGAGCTTACGTCCTCTGAAAGTATCAGTTTTCCCATGATGTTATCACTATCAGTTACTTATCAGGAAAATAAATCTTCCTCTCAGCTGGACTCGGAGGTTAGTCCTCTGTGCGTGCTATCTGTGCTCAGATAATCTGTGCGTGCTCAGTTGCTCAGTCACATCCAACTCTTTACGACCCTATGGACTATAGCCCACCAGACTTCTCTGTTCATGGGATTTCCCAGGGAAAGATACAGGAGTGGGTTGCTATTTCCTACTTTAAGAAATCTTTCTAACCCAATGCAAAAGGCATGGGTTCGATCCCTGGGTCAGGAAGATCCCCTGGGGAAGGAAATGGCAACCCTCTCCAGTATTCTTGCTTGAGAAATGCAATGGACAGAGGAGTCTGGTGGTCTACTGTCCATGGGGTCGCAAAAGAGCCAGACATGACTTAGCGACTGAAACAGAAACAACAAATAAAACATATACAAAAAACAGAAAAGAGTAAAGGATGAGCTGAGCTAAAATGTAAGTATAAATATAAATTTTAATACTTCTTTTTTATGGTTTGTTTTTTCCTTTTGTTATCCCAGTCAACCATCTTGCACAAGTCTAGGAAATGATTTTCAAATTCCAGGTCAGTCACTGACTACCTGTGTGAACTTGGACAATTTCTGTGCTTCAGTTTTCCCTGAAAATTGAAAAGTAAAATTTGGAGTGAGAGCAATATCTATCTTGTCATGCTACTGAAAGGGTTAAAATGAGATTATTTAGTTAAGAGACTTATTCCTGGCATATTATAAACACTCATAATAATAGCAAGTGTTATCAGTACATTATTATTATTTCTAAGTGGTCTCTGTTCATAAGCACAATTTTGCAAGACAGTGTGTCTCCTAACACAAGACTGTAAAGGGTGAAGGACACGCTTCTCAGCCATTGTATCAAGTGTCAGAAGGGCCAAGGGTTCAAGACCCAACTGGGATCAGATTCTTCATTGTAACAGATGCAGGCAGATCATTATGGTACACAGTATTTATTCTCACTGTAAATCTTCTTGGTTTGACCCCCAGGAAGGATTTCTGGCTGATGCCAGTTCACACAGGTCTCACCTGTCACCTTCAGCCCACTACCGCATCTCCTCCACAGGCTGCCTCAGTCCGTGGGGAGCCTGCACTGGAGCTGGCTGGTACAAACATTACAGCTTATTAAAGGACATGGAAAAGTGCTCAGGCCCCATTGCAGATCCAAGAGTCATTTTCAAATATCCCTGTATGGATGGGAATGCTTTAAAACTGAAATATGTTTTCCTTGGCAGAAGTACCCCCCATTAGATGCAATTTCTTCCTGACATTTCACAAATTGTTTTATGTCTGTGTTCTCTATAAGGACTGTCCATGGAGGTCAGAACGGAAATTACATTTCTAAGAACGCTCACATTAGCACACAGGGTAACGTTCAAGGCCCAAGCTAAATATCTCCATCCTGGCCAGCCTGCCAGTGCAATGATTAACAGGTCGGGCTGCCACACAGGGGACTGGACTGGGAGTGCTCCCGGGATGGCTGCTCCTCGGGCCAACGCAGGCAATGTGTGTTTAGTCTATCAGAGTATTTACTCAGGACGCCTATCACCGTGGAACCGAGACAGCCGTCTGAGAGAAGGCTGCCTGCATCCCCTGCAGGGCAAGGGTGGGGCGAGATGGATCTATTTTTTCACTGGATTTCATTCCCAGCCTAACTCGGCGTCCATTGCCAGGAAAGATTTGGTACACTGGTCAATCGTGGTAGCCTCAGGCAAGCCTGATCCCCAAAAGTAAATCTTCTTGCTCAGTCATGTCTGACTCTTTGTGATCCCATGGACGATAGCCTGCCAGGCTCCTCTGTCCATGGAATTCTCTAGGCAAGAATACTGGAGTAGGTTGCCCTTCTCTTCTCCAGGGGGTCTTTCTGACCCAGAGATCAAACCTGGGTCTCCTGCATTACAGGCAGATTCTTTACTGTCCAAGCCAACAGGGAAGCTCCAGAAGGGTGACAGGTCTGTTGAAGGCCAACTACCAACTCTGGGAACCAGGCATATAGTGGGACTTATCACCTCAACTCATGCCAAGATCATGCCTGGCATCAGGGCACCCCTTCTACCAGTCTTTCTGTTTTGGGTCACACATGTCTTGAGGGAGCAAGGACTGCCTGTGATAGATACACAGAACCCTCATGTGGAAGACAGGGGTCATGACTTAGGCTCTAGACCTGGGCTCGAATCCCACCTCTTGACACTTAATAGCCATATAAGTCACTGCAATGCTCTGAGCCTGAGCCTGTTAGCCCCTTGGCGTGCTTAGTTGCTCAGTCATGTCTAACTCTTTGCGACACCATGGACCATAGCTCACCAAGTGCCTCTGTTCAGGGGATTTCCCAGGGAAGATTACTGGCATGGGCTACCATTTCCTTCTCCAGTTAGCCCCTATACACAGTGGAAACTATAACATCTTTTGTCAACGACTGCTTTAGACATTAAGTGAGAATAACACACGTTAATATGCTCGATTATATGTTGAAAAGTTTGAATGCATTTGATTTTGTGATATTGTCAAACAAAGTCTGAGGCAATATAACACAAATTAAGCAGAGCACCCCCAGCCACTCCCCAAAAAGGTAAACAGACACTGGGAAAAAGAACTGGGAGAAAATTTTAGAAATAGTTATACCTGGAAGAGGTCTCTTCCTGCCCAAATCTCCCTTCCAGACCCCATGGTGATAAAGCAGAGAGAACGAATCAGTAGGCAACTGATTGCTATTGTTGTTTAGTTGCTAAGTCATGTCCAACTCTGAGACCCCATGGACTGCAGGCATGCCAGGCTCCCCTGTCCTCAACTATCTCCTGGAGTTTGCTCCAATTCATTAGCTAGTATGTTCTGGGAGAGAACCTGAACTTCAAGTGCCTGCCCACACTGCACACCGGTAGAAATGCCATCAGAAGCCTGAGCTAATGACAGGTGATAGAGGCTGACTCCACACTGTGACAGACACACTGCTAAAGAGCACAGAGGAAGAAGCTGAGAATTTTCTGTAGCTGAAGCAAATCTACTTAGAACAGCAGGATACACAGAGGAGGAGAAGGAAGCCTGAGGAAAACAGGGTCTGGGCAGAACAAGAGGGAGATAGTTTTGTTCACTCCAGGTGACCTAGGGTGCTTCCCAGTTCCCTAGAGAAACTGGAATTATCATCAGCACCACATTGTAGCTAGAGCTACCTATTAACTGTAACTTCTTGTATTTATGCTAAGGAAGCTCTTTATCAAACTACATAAAAAATTCAATTGACAATGTGGGTTGGATTTGTTTCTCAAATTTTAGGTGAAGTACAAAGTAATTTTTAATGCAGAAGGTCTACCATTTCAGGGATTAGAATGTGGAAAGAGAAAGCAAAGCTCCAAGTCACACAATTCAGGGCTAAATATGTTTAGAACTGGGACAGTCCTAGCGGGTATGCTTGAAGTAACAAGTAAAGACGGAGATGGGAGGGAGAGCAGGGAAGTGGATCTGAGCACCAGTGTCAGCCTGGAACTAGAGGGACTAAGCATCAAAGAGCAGATGAGCCTGCTTACCAGAAACACTCCCTCTCTTTATTGCTGCTTGTCAAACTACAAGTCCGCACTCATGAGCAGATCATTAAATCAATTCTGTGGCTTTCCACCAGCATAAAAAGAAAAAAATAAAACAGTAGTGTACACTTCAATGGAACAGAAAAGAAGAAAAACAAATATTAGATTGAATCACACATAGGAAAGGAAAGCACTGTCCCCTGAAAATTGTGTTTATATGCAACTGAGTATATTTATGTATTAGTTTGCTATTTTTACTGGGGCTTGATTTTTTTAAGGTTATGGTTCAAAAAGTTTGAAATTCACTGATTTACAAGCCCTTAAGTGGTCTCCAGGTGACACCACTTGAACACTGCCCCAGTTTAGTCACTCAATCCTGTCCAACTCTTTGCAACACCATGGACTGCAGAACACCAGGCTTCCCTGTCCATCGCCAACTCCTGGAGCTTGCTCAAACTCATGTCCATCAAGTTAGTGATGCCATCCAACCATCTCATCCTCTGTCATCCCCTTCTCTTCCTGCCTTCAATCTTTCCCAGCATCAGGGTCTTTTCCAAGAAGTCAGTTCTTTGCATCAGGTGTTCAAAGTATTGGAGTTTCCACTTCAGCATCAGTCTTTCCAATGAATATTCAGGATTGATTTCCTTTAGGATGCACTGGTTGGATCTCCTTGCAGTCCAAGGGACTCTTAAGAGTCTTCTCCAATACCACAGCTCAAAAGCATCAATTCTTCAGCTCTCAACTTCCTTTATAGTCCAACTCTCACAACCATACATGACTACTGGAAAAACCATAGCTCTGACTAGACGCACCTTTGTTGGCAAAGTACTACCTGTGCTTTTTAATATGGTGTCTAGGTTTGTCATAGCTTTTCTTCCAAGGAGCAAGCGGCTTTTCATTTCATGGATGCAGTCACCACCTGCAGAGATTTTGGAGTCCAAATATAAAGTCTCTGTTTCCATTGTTTCCCCATCTACTTGCCATGAAGTGATGGGACTGGATGCCATGATCTTAGTTTTCTCAATGTTGAGTTTTAGGCCAACTTTTCACTCTCCTCTTTCACTTTCATTGAGAGGCTTTTTAGTTCCTCTTCACTTTCTGCCATAAGGGTGGTGTCATCTGCATATCTGCAGTTATTGATATTTCTCCTGGCAAACTTGATTCCAGCTTGTGCTTCATCCAGCCCAGCATTTCTCATGATGTACTCTGCATAGAAGTTAAATAAGCAGGGTGACAATATACAGCCTTGACGTACTCCTTTCCCAATTTGGAACCAGTCTGTTGTTCCATGTCCAGTTCTAACTGTTGCTCTTGACCTGCATACAGGTTTCTCAAGAGGCAGGTAAGGTGGTCTGGTATTCCCATCTCTAAGAATTTTCCACAGTTTGTTGTGATCTACACAATCAAAGGCTTTGGCATAGTCAATAAAGCGGAAGTAGATGTTTTAAAATTAGTAGATGAAGTTTAAAAGACGCTTGCTCCTTGGAAGAAAAGCTATGACAAACCTAGACAGCATATTAAAAAGCAGAGACATTACTTTGCCAACAAAGGTCCATCTAGTCAAAGCTTTGGTTTTTCCAGTAGTCATGTATGGATATGAGAGTTGGACTATAAAGAAAGCTGAGCACCTAACAATTGATGCTTTTGAACTGTGGTGTTGGAGAAGACTCTTGAGAGTCCCTTGGACTACAAAGAGATCAAACCAATCAATCCTAAAGGAACACTGCCTAGCACCACACTAAAGTGGATGGTTTTAATATTTTCTTTTGCCTTATAGTCTCAGGCCTTCCAATGTTTTCTCCTTGATTTCAATGGTTTTCAACCCTGATTCCACAGTAGAATCTCTTGGGATATAAAAAATTAACAATGCCCAGGATCTACACCCAGCACTGTCTGATCTAATCAGTTGGGTGGGACTAGCAAAGTATATTTGTCACAACCTCCCCAGGTCATTCTGACGTGCAACTGAGGTTGCGAGCCACTGGATTAGGTCATTTCACCCTTACAACATCCCTGAGAAAAAAGCAGAGAAGAGTCAATTATCCCTACTTGAAGGATGATGAAATTAAAATTCAAGGCCATTAGGTGATTTAGCCAAGACTGTATACATATGTCAGTGTCAGAGCTGAGAAGCCAAGTCTCCTGACCGAGGGTCCAGAATGCCTTCTTCCCTGTGTCCCACACTCACCGCTTAACCCAACATCTTCTTAGTCTACCAATGAGAGGACAAGCAAAAGCAATTCAAATCTCAGAATTTCTTTGCACAATCTTTCTCGGAAATGCATCAACAAATACAAGTCCCTCCTTACTGGAATAACGAAATAGACCACTTAAGTAAATCAAGCCATTTGACAGAGGCCAAGAGAGCTATTGATACTAGTTTGCCTGTCTCCAAGGAACAAAACACTGAAAGGCAAGGGCTTAGAAATGAATGAAAATGTATCCAATGTACAATCAAATGAAAATGTTATGGGCCCGTGGCCAGGGATTATCTGCCAATTGGATCTCTTTCAGCGCCCTAAATTTAACCAGCTGGGATTCTTTTTTTTTTTTTTTTTGCCCTCTTTTTTTGTAAGTCTCATCTTTTTCAACCTTCTGAAAGGAAGAGATTTCCTTTTAATGGGAAATCTGTATTTCATCATAAAGATGGAACACAACATGCTTGGTTTAGCCAGTCTCCTGGGAAGTAGGTTCTTTGGTTAGCATACGCTTGGCATAAAAGAAAGACTTACATTCCAGCAAGTTTATTTCAGGCATGATGGACTAGAAACTTATATCTGTGGAACTTAAGGTATAATCTCACCTCCATTCCTAACGTATTAATAATACTTTATGTTTGTAGATCACTCGATCGCTTTTACAAATCAGTATAATCTCCAAATTTCCAACCTGTTCCAAAATACAATGTAGGTGAGGCTATGCTGTTTGTGTGTGTGTGTGTGTGTGTGTGTGTGTGTGTGTGTGTGTGTGTTGCAGGGAAAGAAAAAGAAAGGGGGGAATTGGAAGAGTAAACCTGGGTATTTATGGTGGTTATGGCTGAGTGGGGTTATGAGTTTTGTTTTTTTTTTTTTCTTTTTGTTTGTATTATCATGTGTGTGTTAGTCGCTCAGTCGTGTCTGACTCTTTGTGACCCCATGGACTGCAGCCCACCAGGCTCCACTGTCCATGGAGCTGGTCAGTAATAAAATGCTTTTTTTTTGTTGTTTAGTCGCTAAGTCATGTCTGATTCTTTTGCGTCCCAAAAGACTGCAGCCCGCCAGGCTCCTCTGTCCATGACATTTCCCAGGCAAGAATACTGGAGTGGATTGCCATTTCCTTCTCCGGGGGAATCTTCCTGATCCAGGGATCAATCCACCAGCATTGCTAGGTGGATTCTTCACCACTGAGTTACCAGGAAATCCCACGGACAGAGGAGCCTGGTGGGCTACAGTCCATGGGGTTGCAAAAGAGTCAGACATGACATAGGGACTAAACAACAACAAATAAATACTTTAGCACTTTGCTATCTTAAAACAAAACTATTTAACTGAGAAAGAATAACCATAAATCACATGTAAAAAGGAGAAATGACCCTACCTGTAATCAAATGACATGGTCAAGGGTCTCACTGCAAATGTGACCCACCAGCTCAGGTCAATTAACCACAGGGCTCCAGCCTGTTGAGTAGAGCTCTTACCTGGCATTCGCAGTGCCAATGCTTGCAATTAGCCAAATGAAGTTCTTTCCCATCCTGCACTTAGGGACCACACTGGGGAGTGGCAGGGGAAACCTGTTCCTCTGTACACATGTTAAAGCCTGTGAAGGCCAGGGGTCCAGCCCTGAGCTACATCCATGCAGAGACCATCTCTTGTGACCTGGGAGGGGCAATTTGGGATTGGATACTAGTACCTCAACCTGGATTTGGGCCTCCATTGGGCTTCTTCTGCTCAAAAGCTGTGACAGAGGAGCAACCATCTTCACAGTTAGACTCCAAAGAATGTAAGGAAGGGCAAAATCCTTTGGCAGCATCATTTCATGTGACAAGTCTAACTAGGAAGATAATGGTTGGGCTCTGGGGTTGGTATAAAGCAGCCATGGAATCACTTCTCTGGTTGAGTCACGGCTGAGAGGGGAAAGGATTCCAGGAGGGGATGCGTCACCTGTTTGCCTATTCATTCACTTTATTCAACAAGCATTTCTGGGTAGCCCTCAGGAATGGCTGTTGTAGACAGTCACTATTTTGTGGACCACACAAAGGCCCCAGGAGCAGGGACAGTGGAAAGTGAAATACAGCTCCACTCACCAGGCTGTGCTCCCAGCAGGGGACTGTGGTCTTCCAAGGAAAGGTGGTCTTTTCTTCATATGAAAGCTGCCCAAGTCTCATGCTTGCAGACCTGCACCTGGCCAGAGGGAGGGCCTTTTCTAAATTTCACAAATGTGTGACAGGAGCTGGCAATGGCTCTGCTCTCAGGGCCATGCACGGGGCTGGACAATGACGGTACAAAAATGAAAACAGCATGACTGTTTGCCCTTAGAAAATCAATCTAATTGGAGACAGAAAGTGAATAGCACAATGAGGCTCACAATTAATATAAAAACGGTATGCAAAAATCATAATAGAAGCAAGAGAGAAAGAATGCCTATTTAAAAGCAATGTTGATGCTGTTCATAGTGAAAGGTTCAGAAAGAAGGAGGCGAAACAGGGGGAGGAGGAAGAAGGAGGAAAGAGAGAAAAAGGAGAAGAAGGAAGAGGAGAATCGTGACCATTTAGTGCATCATCCCCTATGTGAACACTGTTCTTACCAAACACAGGACCTGAGGCTCAGAGAAGCTGAGTGTAGCTCGTAAAAGGAGAGTGAAGATTCTAAGATTCTGAGTCAGGTCCTTCCATTTCCAAATCCTTGTACTTTCCAAATCATTCTGCTCCCCACTCTTTATTCCATAGACACATATGGGTCTGTGCCACGCTGAGTCAGGACGGATGCTAGGCACAGGAGATACAGATTTCAGAAGCAGTGGAGAGGAACTAAAAAGCCTCCTGATGAAAGTGAAAGAGGAGAGTGAAACAGTTGGCTTAAAGCTCAACATTCAGAAAACTAAGATCATGGCATCTGGTCCCATCACTTCATGGCAAATAGATGGGGAAACAGTGGAAACAGTGTCAGACTTTATTTTTGAAGGCTCCAAAATTACTGCAGATAGTGATTGCAGCCATGAAATTAAAGGACACTTACTCCTTGGAAGGAAAGTTATGACCAACCTAGACAGCATATTCAAAAGCAGAGATATTACTTTGCCAACAAAGGTCTGTCTAGTCAAGGCTATGGTTTTTCCAGTAGTCATGTGTGGATGTGAGAGTTGGACTGTGAAGAAGGCTGAGCACTGAAGAATTGATGCTTTTGAACTGTGGTGTTAGAGAAGATTCTTGAGAGTCCCTTGGACTGCAAGGAGATCCAATCAGTCCATTCTGAAGGAGATCTGAACTGAACTGAACTGAGAGGGTCCTAGCTGAGAGCAGAAACTGAGGATAGACTGCCTGGGTTTGAATCCCAAGCCATTTCCAGTCCCTATCACACTTTCAGGAAATTATAGGAAAAAACACTCTCTTTGGTCAGGTGCAGCTCTGGGTTCAAATCCTAGCTTTGCTCCTCATCTTGCCTCAGTTTCCTCCTCTGTAAAATGGAGATAACATTCCCTACCTACCAGGGTATTGGTGAAGATTACATGAGATAATACAGGCAAAGTAATTGGAAGAGTGCCAGGCACACAGAAAGCACTAGACAAGCTGTAGAGAACTGCGCAAGCATTAGATATAAGCAGTATTATTAGTGGTCGCCGTACCATTATCTCATATGTTAAGGAGGGAGGGGGTATGTTTTAAACACAAGCAGCTGGTATATGGGACTTCCCAGGTGGCACTAGTGGTAAAGAATCTGCCTGCCATGTAGGAGACATAAGAGGGTGGGGTTTGATCTCTGGGTTGGGAATATCCCCTGGGGAGGGAGCAAGGCAACCGACTCCAGTATTCTTTCCTGGAGAATCCCATGGACAGAGGAGCCTGGTGGGCTACAGTCCATAGAGTCGCACAGAGCCGGGCACGACTGAAGCGACTTAGGCATGCATGCAGCATACAGCAGAAGGAGCCAAAGACTTGAGATCAATCCAGAGCCCTGGAAGTGAGGAAGTATGTAGATTAAAATATCCCCAAATTTGTCTACAGCTCTTTGCAATTAGAAGGCCTTTCACACACACAACACAAAAAGCACTGTGACTATGTTATCTCCATTTGAAAGGCAAGGAGACTGAGGCTCAGAGATGACAAATGACTTGCCTGGACTAAGACACGTCAGCGGAGGCAGATGGCTGGGCTCCACTTGTTGACTTTACTGCAATTACTTTACCTAGAGGACTCCCTCACGCCCTTTTATAACCCAATGGGTCAATTTTCAGCATCTCACCACAGCTGCTCTATCGTGTGTGTACTTATTTGTTTCTGAACTACTGAAGAGTATTTGCATACATCATGCCCATTCACCCCTTCATACTTGAGGATGTATTTTTTAATAATAAGAATACTCCTGAAATTAAAAGGTGGCTAAGTTCTGAAGCTCTAATGCACAGCATGTGATGACAGTCAACAATACTGTATTATATACTTCGAAGGTGCTAAGAGACAAGATTTTAAATGTTCTACCACAAAGAAATAATAACATGTGACATCCTTCGATGATTCTTGCCTAAACAATTCTGGGGTTGCAAAATAGTGACTTTCCCAATTCTACTACTTCCCCTACCTTTATCAGTAGGCATTACACTATAAGGAAGAGCCCTTTCTTTTTCTGCTGATATCTATTTATGTCCTTATCCTCCATCTTCCTATCACAGAACTGAGTCATTGATTTTATTCAATGGTTTACAATCTGTTACTGTCCTTATTTATTTTATCACTCAAATTGTTCCAGATTGGACCAGCTAAATCCCCTTCAAACTGGTTCTTGTATCTTCTTGACATCACCGATTAGTTGGCTTACTTACTGGCACAAAACAGAATGTTCCAGGCTTAATGTGTACCTTCCTAGCTCCAGCAAATGGAATCAGCCTTTTTCTTTTTTTTTTTCTCAAGAATCCCTGGTTCTTTATGCGGTGGCGGGGTTGGGGGGGCGGGGCGGGGGCGGACAGTATAAGCTGCCACTTCTAATTTTAGTCTGGTATGTAGTCATTGAAAATCTGCCTTCCCTGCAGGACTCATGAATCACTCCAGAGCCAGAAAATCATCATCAGACTCTTCCTGAAAAATGGATCTATCAAAACAGAGCCTCTAATCCATTTCTTTCTGCAGGACACACAAGTCTAGCTCCGAAGAGCTTCCCTTCTCACTCATGCTTTCACCCTTCACAATAAGATGGGTGTAGAAACCCACAGAATGGTCCTTGGTAATTGAGAAAGCACTTAGGTACGTGAATCTTTCTAAATCTCAGGGATTCTTGGAGATGTGTTACAAGTGAAAGGTTTAGGAAAGAGAGCTGAGTCCACTGACTCAAAACATACAGGAAAGGGAAAGAAAAATGGAGTCAATGTTTGGCACCAGATCCTCTAAGGACACTTAGTGTATTTGTAATTTCCCCCCATGCTAGGTATTTTCATCTCTGTTTTTGTATATGCAGCTCAGAGCAGTGTAATGTTGCCTCTTCAAGATCCCAAAGCTAGTGAGTTGTAAAATCAGAACTCAAATCCAGGAGCACCCGATGCCAGAGGATATGTTTTGAAATGCAACACAAAAGCCCATTTGATAGACATTCCTTTCATTTGTATCTTTACTTTTAACCTACATTGTTTTTGGGGGGGAAATAATAATTTCTGATTTCTGACAAATAACTTTATATCTGGATGTTTTCTCTCTCATGAAAATAAAATGCAGAATGTATTCCCCCAAATTGTTTATTTGATGTTTGTTTCTCTGGATTTCAGGTAAAAAAAAAGGACTTTTCCCTCTTTAGACCACCTTTATAAAAATAACAACAAAAACCCCCTATACACTGGGATATCCTAACTCTGAGACACATTGGGATCTCCTAGGATCTTTAAAAATGTTGACATTCATGTCCCCAGGTGTCTGCTTTAATTGGTCTGAAGCTGAGCTGGGTATCAGGAATTTTAAAAGATCCCCAGATGATTCTAATATGCTGCAAAGTTAGAGAACCATTGGCAGACACAAGGAAAATAAAGAAAGGTAATCACTTCTCCAAGGCATTCTGGAAATCAACTCCTTTCCCTTCAGGCTATGATGATCCAAGATATTTTAGGAAATGAAATTAAGGCCAAAACTTATTTCTTCATAGAATTATAAACTTTAAAAATAAGATGAAAATTAACAATGTACAAAACCTTAAAGCCTAGCTTAGTGAAAGAAGTGATTAAAATTATGGGCAAAATTGATTCATGGAACAAGTCATTTTTATGGAGCAGGTCAGAGCAGGGCACTGGGAATACAGTGGAGAGCAGGTGGACACACTCAGCATAAATGGAGTCTCTGGAGAAAATCACCAAGAGGAGTGCTGGGGGGCCCGAGGAGTATGAAGTCAGGTATATGCCCCGTGGGACACCATGGAAGGCTTCTTTGAGGAGGTAAAAATCCCAGTTTAGCCTGGGAAGAGAAGGAGTTAAGCCTGGGAGGAGAGAGGAATAGAAGCTGGTGGTAGTATCTGAGCACAAGAGTACTGTGTGTGTATGTGTGTGCCCACTCACTTCAGTCATGTCGGAGTCTTTGTGACCCCCTGGGCTGTAGTCTGCCAGGCTCCTCTATCCATGGATTCTCCAGGTAAGTACACTGGAGTGGGTTGTCATGCCCCGCTCCAGGGGATCTTCCTGGCCCAGGGATCAAACCCACTTCTCCTGCACTGCAGGCGGATTTTTTACTGCTGAGCGACTGGGGAAGCCCCAGAAGAGCATTGTAGGAAACCAGTTATGACCCTTTTGGATGTCTGAGCCACACTCTACCTGTCTAAATGAATCTAAAGTAAGAGAAATGACTTAATCACTGGAAGAAGAAACCAGTCAAAATAAACAGCCCAAACAGGTTCTTTTGTAATCTGTGTCATATGAACATTAAAAACAGGCCAAAAGAATACTAGCTGCCTCCTCTGTCATAGTTCTCTCCTCTAAGATCAGGTATCCCTCACTTTCCAAGGGCACCACAGGACCATGACTTAACAACTGTATTTCCAATGGGGCCTCTCCCCCTCCCCAGTCAGGAGTAGGATTACTCGCTTCTCTCAGTAAGATGCCTAAGATGTCCATCTGAGGTAGCCTGAGTTAGAGGGTGAGAAGTGTCACTGCACGTGCATAGGTGAATTTAAAAAAAAAAAACTTTGATAACATCTGAAGTTAGAAAGTGTCTGGGCTCTTGAATGAGCAATTAGTGATTATGTAACACAAGCATATTAAAAAAGAGAGACATTACTTTGCCAACAAAGGTCTGTCTAGTCAAAGCTATGGTTTTTCCAGTAGTCATGTACTGATGTGAGAGTTGGACTATAAAGAAAGTTGAGCGCCGAAGAATTGATGCTTTTGAACTGTGGTGTTGGAGAAGACTCTTGAGAGTCCCTTGGACTGTAAGGAGATCCAACCAGTCCATCCTAAAAGAAATCAGTCCTGAATATTCATTGGAAGGATTGATGCTGAAGCTGAAACTCCAACTTTGACCACCTGATGCAAAGAACTGATTCTTTGGAAAAGACCCTGATACTGGGAAAGATTGAAGGCGGGAGGAGAAGGGGATGACAGAGGATGAAATGGTTGGATGGCATCACTGACTCAATGGACAAAAGTTTGAGCAGGCTCTGGGAGTTGGTGATGGACAGGGAAACCTGGCGTGCTGCAGTCCATGGGATTGCAAAGAGTTAGACACAACTGAGCAACTGAACTGAACAACCAGGGTGCAGAATGTGGAAGGTCTATCTAGAACAGTGTTGACACATGATAAGGATATTCCTGGACTGGGAGAAGCTGAAACCCACAAGCCTGCCAAGGTTCTGTACTAGCTTCAAATCTCAATCCAGAGCAGGTAGTGGGAACAAGGCTGAGACGGCAACAATGGATGGCCCAGAGCCAACAGAAATTCCATCCAGTAAACATTTCTTGCTCACTGACAAATGCAAAACATTGTGTTAGGGCTCACTGGCTGAGAGCTAGAAAGACAAATGACACCTGTCCCTCACTCTCCAGAAGCCCATAGTCAAGTGAAGGGAGCTGAAAATTAATAACATCCTCACCCATTTCCTTGGCCAATTCTGAGGCATCTCCTAATTTAGAGACTACATCCTTTGCTCCTAGCTAAAAGTGCCAACTGAAGGTTCAGACATGAAACACACTGGGCATGTAATAAAAACCGGGCCACTGATGAGATAACCCAGTGACTGATTGCCTCGTTTATTCATCAAAGGGCCCTGCGCTTGGTAAAGGGGATATAAAGGGGCCTAAATTAGAAACAATCCCTGCCCTCAGAGAGTTTACTTTCATCACAGTACGTCTGTTTGGTACATTACAAGTAGGCAGAGAACACGTAATGAGAATTACATTGATCCTGATAAGAACATTAGTGAGGACTTAGAGTAGGTGCTTATCAGTCTCTGGGGCTCAGAAGGGCTATAGCACTTTCCCCAGATATCTAGCTGGAAGTGACATTGGCAGGATGTGCTATTCCAAGGCCAGTTCTCAGGTCATTATCTCCCCTTCTGTGTGGCTTGCATATACACCAGCAGACACGAAAGGAAAGAAGAAGTATTTTGTACTGAATAGAGCTAGGTATATTTTTTCTTTGTAATTAATTTCTGTTTTTCCAGCACTCCTACATGTGTAGAAAAACAATTCTTGACTTAGTCATGTAACCTCCAAAAAGCTAAAATTGCAGCATTTGAGGCAAGGGTATTTAAAATACAGAATCATTATTCCCCCCAAAGCATGTACTCTATTGCTAAATACAACAATGAACACTCTGTAGGAAAAAAAAGAAAGACTTCAGAAAGCAGCTGAATCTGAGGTGTCTGCTTTTTTTTTTTTTAACTTTAGAGCACCCTCTTTCTTTTCAGCTTTGATAAGTCAAAGCAGGAACCTAATAGATTATAAATGCTTTGTGATGATGTCCTTGGAACCAATTGATTTTTCTCACTTATTTCTAGACAATACTAGATCAGCTGGAAAACACCAATAGAGTTTTCCATAGTAACTCATGACACAAAAGACATCCAATTGGAAGGCTCAAGGCATTAATCCTTTCTCCATGATGGTCACTTACATTTCTTTGGACTGTCACTTTCAATCAGCAGGTAATGCCAACGGAATTCCACTGAGAACTTAAATGGACTTTCCCATTTTACTCCTGGCTAATCTCCCTTTCACCCTCTCAGAAATCTCAGCAAGATTCAACTGGGGTTTGTTACCAAAGTCTTCATAATTTACAGGACTTTTTTTTTTTTTCCTCTTACATTTGAAACCTTAGCTACCTCATAAATAATTCCTTTTATCACAAGTGTAGATGTTCCTGTAATGCTCCCTGCAACTTGTCAAATGTTTCAAAAGTTATCTCATGTGCTAGACAGAAACTGCTTCTGACCTCTGGGTTAACCACAGTTAACCAACAAATCTGACTGCTTTCAAGGCTGCCTCCTGCTCCACTTGCTGATTCAGGCTGTAAATTACTGCCACTCAGGGCAGTGACAAGACAGGGTACCAGGACCTTTACTGACACTGTACAGTTTGTGATTAAATATGGTCTTGGCTTCCTTTCTCAGGAATCAAGTGTGTGGACATTATATAATATATAATCCTGAGAAGAAGCCTTCTCAATAACCAAATCATAGAATGGAAAAAAAAAAAACCCACATGGTAAATGATTAGGTTTTTAACCACTTTGGTAGTTTTAGTTGGAGAAACTTAATTTTTCTCTAGTCCAATATACCTAGGCCTGATTGTGCCTTCCTCTACAATAGTGGCTCAGTGGTAAAGACTTTGCTTGCTGATGCAGGAGATTTGGTTTGATCCATGGGTCAGGAAGATCCCCTAGAGGAGGAAATGGCAACCCACTCTAGTGTTGCTGCCTGGAGAATCCCATGGAAAGAGGAGCCTGGCAGACTACAGTCCATGGGGGTCACAGAGAGTCATGACTTAGTGACTAAACAATAACGACAATGAATCTGCTTCCCTGTGTCCCCCACCCCACCCTAGTGTGCCACAAGTTTCCCTTAACTATGACAACTTACCATTAGCTGTGTCTTCTACTGGCAAAGCCTTCACTGCCCTTCCTCAGCAGTGGGAACTTCTATTTACCCACCCCCAGTCTCAGCTCCCGGTGAAGGCAATGGCACCCCACTCCAGTACTCTTGCCTGGAAAATCCCATGGATGGAGGAGCCTGGAAGGCTGCAGTCCATGGGGTCGCGAGGGTCGGAGACGACTGAGCGACTTCACTTTCACTTTTCACTTTCATGCATTGGAGAAGGAAATGGCAACCCACTCCAGTGTTCTTGCCTGAAGAATCCCAGGGACAGGGGAGCCTGGTGGGCTGCTGTCTCTGGGGTTGCACAGAGTCGGACACGACTGAAGTGACTTAGCAGCAGCAGCAGACTTAGCTCCAGCAGAACTTCCTCTAAGAGACCACGCCCAGCATTCTAGGCAAACCAGAGTCTCTCTCATCCATGTTCCCAAAGCACCTGGGACACTGCTGCTTCAACACACACACTACAGCATACTCTAGTGATCTTCATACACATCTGCTTTAATCCCTGCAGAGTGCAGTATCCTGGTTTCAAGCATAGTCTTTGAGAAGGCAGATGCAGGGCTGAATGCAAGCTGATCTACTTGTTCTCTTTGGAGACTTGATCAAGTTGCTTAATATCAGGGAACTTTCCTTACTGTATTTGTTAAATGAGGTTTAAAATAGCCTCCTTCAAGCAGGCATTTGCTGTTCTGAGATGATTAAACGAGAAGAGATGCAGAAAGTGACGGGCACAGATGTTGTGTGAATGGCAGCTGCTGCTACTGCAACTTCTCCTCTTCCTCTATAATCATCATCAATATTATTAAGTTCTAAGACCCCAACAAGAACTATGTCACCTATTCACCATTCTACTTTTATCCCCTAGAACTGTGAGAATATAGATACTCAACTATCTGTGCTGAGCTTTGAAGACAAAGATCATTTTACCAGTAGACAACAGAGCCTGGACTTCAGAAGTGGCAGAATCTTAGTCCACCTGATGCCAGCAAATGATCTCCTGGACTGGTAAAGCTAAGTTATAAGCATGAAGCTTCCCTCCATTCTGTTTCCCTAACCAATGGCTGAAAATTAACTTCTGCTGTCAAGAAACATGTATGACTGGACTCAGTTGGTCCACTGCTTGAGGTGCATGGCCAGTGAACACACCAAAGTTCTTTCAATCGAAGCAGAAGCATTTATTACCTATGACAAATAAGGAGACAGGGAACATTTATTACTCATGACAAGTAAGGAGACAAAGAGATAGTTCTCCAAGCCCTGTCTTCTCAAACTGCTGGACCAAGAAAGTTCACGCCTAGGAGACATGCATATTCATGAGAGGGTAGGCATGATTATTATAATGAGGTGACACTTACTCTGGGTAGCCAAAAACCTGCAAGCCACTGGGTACTTGGTTGGTTGTTTGCACTGGGGTAGCTTGTTGAGTGGAATGCACTGTAACATTTTCAAAACATCCCAGGTTTGGAACTTTCTGCCATTCAATGGTTAGTTTCTTTCAAAGAACACATTGGTATAACCAGATCTCTTCCCTCCTGCAGTCTAGCTAACACATGGACAATAGTTTTTGTAGTGGGAGGGTGCGGGAAGTCGGGTGGATTACTGAAATTTTTATTTTACGTTTCAGTGAAAAAAACAAACAAGTTACTCTTAACCATTTGGTTTACAGAAATTCTCCCCAAATCACACAGAGCTGGAGAAGGATGGCAGATTGCTAAATTCTGACCCAGTTAAAATGTAAAAGGATCATGACAAATTGCTTCTTGGCTCCCTTGTTTTTCCTTTGAAAAAATAATTTACAATGTGGGATGGGTTAACTCCCCTTTACATCATCTAAACCCTCAGAAAATCTATGACAGGCTCTGTCTGAAAGGCCAGTTTGACCCCACGGGCCTGAGTCCTACTACATTTTCTCAGCCCCAGACATTAGACACAGGCTGTCTATCATTCAAGACCCTGACGTCGCAAAAATAAAAATTTTTAAATAAACTTTTTAGAAAAGGAAACCCTGCCAAGGTCGACTCACATGTTTTCTTTCTGTGAAATTTAAATATCTGTTAAATTGGATTCTGCCCAGCAGTTCTAAATTTAGGTCAGAGGCTAAGAATTCAGTAAACAGCTTTATTCTTCAAAATCACCCCACGAGTTCTAACCAGGAAATAAGTAAAGTTCAGGGTAGAATGTGGCCTTTCAACAATGATCACACTTAACATTTCTTTATATGCTTACTAGAGCCAGATACTGTGCTGAAAATTGTCAACGCTATATGACAAGGCAATGAGGTTTGTATAATCAGCATCATGCCCATTATACAGATGAGCAGACTGGGCTTTGATTAAGGTCAAACAGTGAGCATTAGGGTTAGATTCAGATCAGGAGGGTGGAGCTCAGAGTTAGGATCTTCAGTGCAAAGTCCCAGGGCCCCCTGCTCCATGGCAGCCACCTGGTCCATATCACTGTAAGTCACCCATGGGCTCTTAAATTTGTCCTTATCATTGAATCCCTTATACTGGCCATCACTGCCTCATTGTCTCTGTGACATTCAGTTCAGTTCAGTCAGTCATGCTTGACTCTTTGCAACCCCATGAACCACAGCACACCAGGCCTCCCTGTCCATCACCAACTCCCGGAGTTCACTCAAACTCATGTCCATTGAGTCGGTGATGCCATCCAGCCATCTCATCCTCTGTTGTCCCCTTCTCCTCCTACCCTCAATCTTTCCCAGGATCAGGGTCTTTTCAAATGAGTCAGCTCTTCACATCAAGTGGCCAAAGTGTCGGAGTTTCAGCTTCAACATCAGTCCCTCCAATGAACATCCAGGGCTGATCTCCTTTAGGATGGACTGGTTGGATCTCCTTGCAGTTCAAGGGACTCTCAAGAGTCTTCTTTAACACCACAATTCAAAAGCATCAATTCTTCGGTGCTCAGCTTTCTTTATAGTCCAACTCTCACACCCATTGGTGACTACTGGAAAAACCATAGCCTTGAGTAGACAGACCTTTGTTGACAAAGTAATGTCTCTGCTTTTTAATATGCTGTCTAGGTTGCTCATAACTTTTCTTCCAAGGAGTAAGTGTCTTTTAATTTCATGGCTGCAATCACCATCTGCAGTGATTTTGGAGCCCAAAAAATTAAAGTCAGTCACTATTTCCCCATCTATTTGCCATGAAGTGATGGGACAAGATGCCATGATTTTAGTTTTCTGAATATTGAGCTTTAAGCCAACTTTTTCATTCTCCTCTTTCACTTTCATCAAGAGGCTCTTTAGTTCTTCTTTGCTTTCTGCCATAAGGGTGGTGTCAGCTGCATATCTGAGGTTATTGATATTTCTCCCAGCAATCTTGATTCCAGCTTGTGCTTCTTCCAGCCCAGCGTTTCTCATGATGTACTCTGCATATAAGTTAAATAAGCAGGGTAACAATATACAGCCTTGACGTACTCCTTTTCCTATTTGGAACCAGTCTGTTGTTCCAAGTCCAGTTCTAACTATTGCTTCCTGACCTGCAAACAGGTTTCTCAAGAGGCCGGTCAGGTGGTCTGATATTCCCATCTCTTTCAGAATTTTCCACAGTTTATTGTGATCCCCACAGTCAAAGGCTTTGGCATAGTCCATAAAGCAGAAATAGATGTTTTTCTGGAACTCTCTTGCTTTTTCAATGATCCAGCGGATGTTAGCAATTTGATCTCTGGTTTCTCTGCCTTTTCTAAAACATAGGAACCAGAGATCAAATTGCCAACATATTACTCCTCACTAACAGTCTGAGCCCACACTGAATCCTGTGTTTCCCAAGCCAGAGACAGAACAGAGGATGGAGCTGAGATAAGGCCCGGCTCCCGAGCACTTTGGGCACCAATCAGTCCTCATCCTGCTTCTCTCTACTTCTTCATTCATAGCAGCTCATTGTACAGAAGCCATAACTATCCCATGCCCAGATGTTAAGATCTGGAACTTGTTCTGCATCTTGTGTGTTCAGTTCAAGCAGATGGCATGTCTCACATGAGATATGTAGGCTCAACACGCTCATGAGCTTGGTGGGTGGGTGATCTGTGGCCAGCTATGGATACGATTCCAGCCCCTCCATGGAGGTCCGTGATTTTGGCTTTCTCACTGAACTTCTCAGAGTCCTAATTTCTTCACATAAAAATATGCATAATAAAGCTTTTCAAGACTGTTGTAATTAAATAACACTGAAAGCACTTGGTTGTAGCTGGTGTTCAATAAATGTTACTATCTTTGCCCTTAAAAGGTAACATCTTTTAATGACTTCCTAACCCTTCTGTTATCTAGCTAAAAGCCTGGAAAGAGAGCAAAGCAACCATATTCATCATTCAACCAATATTTACTGAGCACCTATGATGTGCCAGATACGTGAATGAGGATTTAAAACCACACTAGGCTATCAAGGCTCATTTCTGGGCATGTTAAGGAATATCAATTAAGTTCCTGCCTAGAAGTAGGCACTTAAACGGAGAATTTCACTGACCCTCACAACCATTTGAGGTCAATGTTATTAGCTCTGTTTTACACATTAAAAAAATGAGGTTCACTCTGAAAGGCCCAGAAGCTTGACCATGTCCCACAGCTATAAGAGGCAGCAAAAGTCATCACTACAGTGAACCCTTTCTCAGGACTGTTGGTTGTTTCCTGTCATCTTGTCCTTCCACAGTGCTTAATTTAGAGAAAATTAAAGGGAAGAGAAGTTCTTGTAACTTTCAACACAAAATCAATTAAGTCTGGCATGATCCCTGGTCTTGCTACTAGGCAGGCAAAGGGCATCTTTGAGAACTCCTGGTGATTACTGTAGAGATGCAGAGATAAAGGGTTTCAGGACAGGTAGGCACAGAAGACTCAGAACTGCTGCCCACTCCACCAGTTCTTTCTGGTCCCACAACCTATTCCTCCAACCCTCAGGTCCAATCTTCAAGCTTCAGGGAAAAATTGGTGGAATAAATACCCAGCAGATGACCAGATTTCCCTGAGGCAGCTGGGAAACACCCACTTACAGCAGCCCTTCCACATCAAGACCCATAGCGTCAGCTGGACACAGGTTCAAATCCTGTCTGACTTCTAAGCCCACCTCTTCCCACTATTCGAAACAACTTCTGTATGAGGCTGTCACCTTATCAGTGACTTACTTGAAAGCCCTGCAATACTGATGATGAGATGGACAAATTTGCTTCTAAGTTAACTTTTGTCTTCCTCTGAGGGATGAAGGGTTAACATTTATATCACTTAAACAAAGGCCTTTATTCTAGGGGGAGCTTTTATTAACATTTCAAGTGCCCTAACTAGGAATTCACACTGAGATGTAATTAGTTAGAATGTAAAGGATGCAACTGTAATCACTTCAAATATTGTCTAAGTCCGCTTAGTGTTATAGGTTAATCAGGGCTTCCCTGATGGCTCAGTGGGTAAAGAATCCGCCTGCAATGCAGGAGACACAGGAGATGCAGGTTTGATCCCTGGATTGG
The DNA here is from genome assembly GCF_002263795.3 of Bos taurus. NCBI lineage: Eukaryota > Metazoa > Chordata > Mammalia > Artiodactyla > Bovidae > Bos > Bos taurus. The sequence goes on from NC_037330.1 coordinate 81,626,498, forward strand.
GAAGATCACTTGGAGAAGGAAATGGCAACCCACTCCAGTATTCTTGCCTAGAAAATCCCACGGACAGAGGAGCCTGGCTGGGTACAGTCCAAAGGGTCACAAAGAGTTAGACACAACTAACCGCGCAGGTACAGCATAGTATTAATCACTTAGTTGTGTCTGACTCTTTGCAACGCCGTGGACTAGTCGTAGCCCACCAGACTCCTCTGTCCATAAAATTCTCCAGGCAAGAATACTGGAGTGGATAGCCCTTCCTTTCTCCAGGGGATCTTACCGACTCAGGGATTGAACCTAGGTCTTCTGCACTGCAGGCAGATTCTTTACCATCTGAGCCATCAGTCATCGATGAACATTAATTACTAAGGGGTACTAGAAAAAATTTACATTGGTAAAGTGAGCAACACTCAAGAAATGTAATTCGCTTACAACATAGTAAGGTTATCTCTATTCCAGCAAAAAGACTTAGGAGTAACTCATGGATTAAGAATTCTATAAGCTCTGTGTGCTCAACACAGGGAGTCTACCTCCCGACTCGGCTAGAAGACTAGCCAACTCTGATATTAGAATATTATAGCGCTGGTCTCAGCCTGAACTTTTTATGCAAGAATGGTTGGTGGACCTCCAGGGCAGAGAGAAGGGACTTCATGGAGCCTTAAAGGAAAGAGATTTATGAGGATTTTTATGCTGACTGGCTAAAAAATGCTAATACGTGTGGAAGATTTAGTCTATGACTTGCTTTCATTGTAGCATAGGTTACTGGGGAGGAGATACAGTTCCCAAACTAACCAAAAAGAACCTGACCTCTGTTGAATGGATAAGTTGAACTGGTTCAGTTGGCAACAGAATCCAATAAGCCAGAATCCCTGCCTTTAGAGTGAGAGAGAGGAAGACCCATAAAAACTTCTAAAACTCTCTCTGAAGTCTTTCAAGGCAGTCTAGTGTAGCTGTTAAGAGGCCAGGTTCTGGGTCAGACTGTTGGGTATGAATTCCAGCATGAGTTTCCAAACAGCTATGTGCCTCTGTCTCTTCACCTATAAAATGGCAATGCTAATTATACTTCCTCTTAAGGCAGGCAGGATGATCAAATAAGTTTCTGTAGGAAAAGTACAAAAAACTAAAGGAAGTCCTCAGTAAATGTAAGCTACCATTACAGTGGAGGGGAACTAAGAATTGCTTTTCAAAACACAAGCAGTAAGTGTTGGCTTTTATTTTCTTATTTACCATTTACATTTGTTTACCATCTCATGCAACAAACATACTGCATGCTTCTCTGATGGCTCAGATGGTAAAGAATCTGCCTGTGGTATGGTAGACCTGGGTTCGATTCCTGAGTTGGGAAGATCCTCTGGAGAAGGAACTGGCACCCCACTCCAGGATTCTTGCCTGAAGAATCTTTCATGGACAGAGCAGCCTGGCAGACCATGGGATCACAAAGAGTCGGACATGACTGAGTGACAAGATGACCATCTCATTCAGCAAACATATGCTGCATGCCTAAGTACTAGAGGATACAGAGATAGATAAGGATTACACAACATCCCTCTGGATGGCTTCTAGTCTAATACCCAAGTCAAACAAGCAGACACAATCTTAATAAGATTAAAGTCAAAGTTTTGTGAAAAGTGAAAGTGAAATCGCTCAGTTGTGTCCGACTCTTTGCGACCCCGTGGACTGTAGCCCACCAGGCTCCTCTGTCCATGAGATTTTCCAGGGAAGAGTACTGCAGTGGGTTGCCATTTCCTTCTCCAGGGGATCTTCCCAACCCAGGGATAGAACCCAGGTCTCTGGCACTGCAGGCAGACGCTTTAACCTCTGTTATGGAGGCCAACAAAAAAGAGAAGAAGAAAGAAAATAGCTAACAGTACAAGGAGAATTCTGGGAAGGCTTCCTAGCAGAAGTGATATTTAAGACAGGCTTTAAGGAACGAACGGAATCTGGTCAGGATAAATGTGCTCACATGTAAAACCATATGTTTTGACATTTCAAAGCTTCCCCAGGTTAGGAACCGTGACTTTCTTATTACAGCAATTTACATGATAGATGCCCAATATTCAGTCCTTACTGACAGATGTAGGAAGTAAAAATTATATTAAATAAGAAAGAGGAAGAGAGAGAAAACATAGGAGGGGTTCGAAGACTGGAAAGGGTCAGGTCACAACCCTGCATCCTTGAGGCAGGAAGTGTCAACTGGCCTATTTGTGTGTTTGCCTGCATAAATAGTAATGGGTCTTTAAAAACGTATCCTTTTCATCTGGGATGCCCAGCTGTGTTAAATTTCCAAACCCTTCCCTCTGATTTTTATGAGCTTTGGTCTTTCATCAGGACTGATCTGGGGGTACACAGGGTCCTTTCATTGTTCAGTTCAGTTGAGTTCAGTCGCTCAGTCATGTCTGACTCTTTGCGACCCCATGAATCACAGCACGCCAGGCCTCCCTGTCCATTGCCAACTCCCGGAGTTCACTCAGACTCACGTCCATCGAGTCGGTGATGCCATCCAGCCATCTCATCCTCTGTAGTCCCCTTCTCCTCCTGCCCCCAATCCCTCCTAGCATCAGGGTCTTTTCCAGTGAGTCAACTCTTCGCATGAGGTGGCCAAAGTATTTGAGTTTCAGCTTCAGCATCAGTCCTTCCAATGAACACCCAGGACTGATCTCCTTTAGGATGGACTGGTTGGATCTCCTTGCAGTCCAAGGGACTCCCAAGAGTCTTCTCCAATACCACAGGTTACAGAGCGGTAAAGAGTAGAGGGCCACACAGCTCAGATTCCCAAGGAGTCCCAAGGAATCTATCTCTTAAAGGCCTCTGAGAAGCTGAGAGTGCAATATTGAGGTTTAACTTCAGCTTAATAACAATGAGAGCCAATCATCGCTGAGCACTCACCAAGTGCCAGATACTGTTCTAAGTGCTTTACCTGTATTAACTTGCTTATTCCATAGAACAGCTAGATAGATGTCATTAGCATCCCAATTTTACAGATAAGAACAGAGAGGTTAGTCTTGTAATCACAAAGTCACAGAGCTATTAATAGTGAAAGGTAGAAATGGGATGCAAATACCACATCATGTGATCTAGGAGAGACTGACAGCAAGTATTTCTAGAAGCAAGCCTCTACAATATTCCCAACCTTTTTGGCACCAGGGACTGGTTTTATGGAAGACAATTTTTCCACGGACCAGAGTCAGAGGGGATGGTTTCAGAATGATTCAAGCACATTAACTGTGCACTTTATTTCTATTATTATTCCACCAGGTAATCAGGTGTTATATCCCAGAGGTTGGGGACCCCTGCTCTACACCAAGTCTTCCCACCACAAGAGTGAAAGGCATATTCTGTCCATACTTTGGGAGTTCTGTGGGATGCCAGCCATATCTGTTCCTCTTACCCGCAGAGCCACATTTGCATCTTGAGTCTGCATATGAGGCACTTCTGCCTCGCTTGCTATAAAATGACTAAGTTGCTAATAAAAGCAATGCTCTCACTGTGACTGGTGCCAACCCCAGTCTCTGTGTGCCAATGGCCTGTTGGCTTTTCCCACCAACTTTTCTGGATGTCTCTATGCAGACAAACCACCCAGACTGCAGCAAATGTTACTAGGAGAAGAGCACGTGCCAGGAGCAACAGGAAAGAGGGGCCCACCCTCATTGCAGATGGAGCTTTCCTAAGTAAATTCATCCTCCAAAATAAGTTAATTATTATTACCAAGAATTCTTATGAAGCTCGCCATTGCCAAGTACTTCAAGATCAATTTCATGAGCATTTCCCTGACCAGCTCTATAAGATTGTATTGGCCACTTTACAGAAAGTATCAGTGACTTGCATGGGGGTGGGGATGCAGGTACTCAGAGGCAGCCTGAAGGTTCAAAACCATTCAGTCTCAGTGTGCCAAATTATTAGGATGGCTGGCAAAAAAAAAAAAAAAAAAAAAGTTGGGGGGGCCTACTTGCATTTTGGTATCTCACTTGTCAAGATATCTCAAAGGGCTGTGAATATTGAGACATTTTGTTAGTATTGAAACAGACATCAGCCAATTTTTTAACTCTTAAAAATCCAGAATAGGCCAAGTGGTTGGGGCAACAAAACCAACAAGATCTTAAACTGCTCATGATCACAAAGGGGCAGATAAACCTAAAATTGTCTAAAGGAGTGTAGGGCTTGGAATACATGCAACTGTGTGCTTAATCCACTATTTACCAGGGACATGGACTGGACAAATTCCCCTATCCACTGAGACTCAGCTTCCTCATCAATAATGAAGATACCAACATCCCTATAAGGCTGCTACTAATATTTACACACAGGTTAATTTATAAAGAGATAAAGAGGTGTCCTTTATCTCTTTGGGATAAAAGGATTCCAAAAGAAGCATCCCCTTTGCTGGCCTGACCTACACAACTGGGTGCCTTCCTCAAGGGCTAATGATAAGACGTTCAAGAGAAAACATGGACAAAGTAAAGCATCCATCCTATTTGGTTTAAACATCACTCCCTTAGGGAGGCCTTCCTAGTTCTCTAGGACAGGCTCTCCTACAAAATGCTCCCAGGCTCCCTGCTCTCTTCTCCTTGTTAAATGTCTGTTTAATCTGAAAATGCCTGTGCTCAATGCCAGTCTCCTCTGCAAACTCTAATCTCAGTGAAGGTGGAGACTAGGTCTCTCGTGGTTAGTTGCTTGAAGCCCAGAGTTCAGCACAGAGTCCAGAAGGCAGCAGGTTCTTGCTAAATAACTGAATATACAAACAAAAGTGTTTGGAAGCAATGGGCTGAAGGAGGTGGCCTCTTATCAAGCAATGCTTTGAGGATGCTGATCTGTCTGCTGCTGCTGCTGCTAAGTTGCTTCAGTCGTGTTCAACTCTGTGCAACCCCATAGACAGCCTCCCACCAGGCTCCTCTGTCCCTGGGATTCTCCAGGCAAGAACACTGGAGTGGGTTGCCATTTCCTTGTCCAATGCATGAAAGTGAAAAGTGAAAAGTGAAAGTAAAGTCACTCAGTCGTGTCCAACTCTTAGTGACCCCATGGACTATAGGCTACCAGGCTCCTCCATCCATGGGATTCTCCAGGCAAGAGTACTGGAGTGGGGTGCCATTGCCTTCCCTATTGATCTGTCTACTCACTACTATTTCACATTAGGTCTATCCATGATCACTGGATCCTAAGCTTCAGGTTGAAGACAAATATTGAATGCCTTCCTCTTATTTTTCTTATATTTATTTGTAATTTACAATAAAGATCACACTTATTCATTCAACCAATAAATGTTTGCTGAGTGCCTCACATATGCCAACCCTTTCTAGGAACTAGACATGTGATTATGAGTAAAGTGAGGGAACTGACCTTCCAGTGAAAGGACATAAACTGCAAATTATTAAACAAATGAGCAAGAAAATTTCAGGCTATGATGAGTACATGAAGAAAACTAAAACAGAGTAACATGTTAGAGAAATTGGAGGAGTGGACCTGGTGATTTTCTACTGAGAAATTGGGAGATGTTTCTAAATCACATTTCCAGTCATGCAAAGATCTTGAGGAACAGCATGCAGGCAGAGGAACAAAGAGCAAGCCCAAAGGTCCACAGGCCACCAGGCTTGGCACATCCATGGAACAGAAAGGAGGTCACCATGACTGAAGCACACAGTAAGCCTGGGGATGAGGGCCATGAGGTAAAGGTAAGGCAGTGGGCAGAGACCAGATCAGGTAACAACTTGTAGGCCAAAGGGTATAGATTGTTCCAGCATGCAATGGGAAACCACCAGAGGGCTTTAAGGAAAGCAATGAATGATCCTATTTATACTTTAATAAAATCACTCTGGATGCTCTGCACAGTAGGAGTATAAGCAGGGGACCAGGTAGGTGGTAGGTGGCTATTATAGTACTATATTATAGTATGAATAGTATAGTATTATAGTAATCTACACCAGAGCTGAGGCTAGTCTGGACTAAGGTGGTTCAGTTCAGTTGCTCAGTCATGTCTGACTCTTTGCGACCCCATGAATCGCAGCACGCCAGGCCTCCCTGTCCATCACCAACTCGTGGAGTTCACTCAAACTCATGTCCATCGAGTTGGTGATGCCATCCAGACATCTCATCCTCTATCATCCCCTTCTCCTCCTGCCCCCAATCCCTCCCAGCATCAGAGTCTTTTCCAATGAGTCAACTCTTCGCATGAGGTGGCCAAAGTATTGGAGTTTCAGCTTTAGCATCATTCCTTCCAAAGAACACCCAGGACTGATCTCCTTTAGGATGGACTGGTTGGATCTCCTTGCAGTCCAAGAGACTCTCAAGAGTCTTCTCCAACACCACAGTTCAAAAGCATCAATTCTTTGGCACTCAGCTTTCTTCACAGTCCAACTCTCACATCCATACATGACTACTGGAAAAACCACAGCCTGACTAGACAGACCTTTGTTGGCAAAGTAATGTCTAAGGTGAGTAAGGACTAAGGTGGTAGCTAGGCACAAAAAACAGATTCAAGACAGTGTGCTGATGGATTATAGATGAGAAGACAGGGAAAGAGAAAAATCTAAGATGATGCGATCCAGAAGTCAAGCTACAGTGATCCTCTCTGACTGTGTACCTATCAACAATCTGGCCACACTGGCTCAATCAGCTCTCATACCTTTGAGGGAAGAGCTATCATTATTCCCATTTACCAGATGAGAAAACCGGGCTTTGCAGAGATTAAATGACTACTTCAAATGGACAGGACTTTGTGCATCCAATAATTTGTGCCTTTCAAAATTCCTCAGTGTCTAGAATCTTGTCCCAGTAGAAGATACACCATCTGTAGGAAGCCCTTTCAGGGATCCAAGCACTCCACTGGTATGCTAAGTACTCCGAGAGCACTAAGCAGGGCTGAAGCACCATGCTGGGAAATCCAAGGGCAGGTGTCACATGCCATCTGCTGTACATCAGTCACTCAGGGTTATTTCAGCTCTGTGATCTCATATGCCCTGTGACGAGATGTATTATGGCCATGAGAGGATACCCCACAGAAGCATAGCAAGGTGGCAGTTGGCATTATTCTTGGCATTATTATTATTAGTTTCAAGAAGCTTTTTTCCACTGACAGCCACTCCCCATTTCTAAACCTGGATGGCCAACAAGAGAAGTTAATCCATTCAATATGGCGGTATGAGCGTTAGAGTCCAAAAAACCAGGACTTAAGTCCAGGCTGACCTGCCTTGAGAGGCACAAGGCCTTGCAAAAGTTTCTTAATTTTCTAAGTCTCCAGTTTCTTCTTCTCTAAAACATGGATAACAAAACAGCCAGCTTCATAGGGCTGCTGGGTGTTTAACACAAAATTCTTGGCTTCACCCTAAACTCATGATATCGACCCTTGGAATAACATGCCCAAGGTGAACTGTTAACCAGATCCCAGAGCTTGAGAACTTTTATAGTCTTGCAAAAGTGATGTAATCACATCTTGAGGGCTACAAAGTTGAAAAGGCTTCTCTTTTAATATGAAGAACAAAATGAAACCCCAAGCAAATGAGCCCGCCTGAGCTTTAGGTGTCTCATCTGTGAATCTGCAATAAGACCCTCCTCCGAGAAACATTGTGAGGATTAAATAAAATAACTCACATCAATTGCTCAACAAATATTACCTTCCATCCACTGCTCAGGGTAGGAAAGGACAAGCAGTGATAGTCTGGAGGTTTCTATCCATCAAGCAGAGGCTGAGATGCCTGTTCTCAAACCAAAGGTAACCTCCCAGAAGGCCTACATGTCTAGTGAATACAGAATAATCTGAGAGTCGTTTAAAAACAAACAAACAAAGAAAACAGAGAGATATAAACCAGAGTAGGAGCCCATGATACAGCCCCTCTTTCCCACCTACTGCTGAGGACTCTGTAATTTTTAGTTGTGAAAATGCATACTTGGAATACTCCTTTGGTTTTTCCACGAGCTTTTTCATATCCTATGTCATCTACTAATGTCCACCCTGGGGTTCAAGTCCACCCTGGGGTTCAAATCCATCCTGGAGTTCACAGGGTAGATGCCATTAGTCTGTTTTACAGATGAGGAAACCAAGTCACAGAAAGGCCTGGTGACTCAACTAGGGCCATACTGCAAGTGTGTAAATGAGCTCTCAAGAGAACATAGGTCTCCTGGCTTCCAGTCCACCATGTTCTCTATCACAACTTACAAATTGGGTCCCTAAGAAGAAGAGCTCACGTTGCTCCTTTAACTTCAATGTGAGTTAGGAGTTATAAACTGAGATACTGGGCCTTGAGGATCCAATTTCCTAGATTTCTGCAGGTGCATAAGAATCTAATGATAATAACAATGAAAATCAAGGTAAGGCCTCTGCTAGGATATGTGGGCCCAACCCAGACTTGCTGCCCCTTCTGGTGTGAAAGTGACATGTTCTTGCCTTTACTTTTCTTGTATTCCCTCTTCCATTTACTCGAGTCTCAAAAATCTTGCTACTTAAAGAGCAAGCAAGACAGGCAGCATTACTATCTCCCAGGAGCTTGCTGGAAATACAGACTCTCAGGTTTCATCATGAAGCTTTCAAATCAGAATCTGCATTTTAACAGGACTCCCAGGTGATTTGTATGCACATGAAGGCATAAATAAGTACTGCTCTCAAAAACTCAAAATACGTTCAATAAACAGTCAATGCAGAATGCAGGTTGCTAATAAAATACCATACTAGCAGTTAGGATGTAATTACTAACTTACTTCAACCTTAAATTGTTTATTCATTCATTTCACCAGCACTGAATCACAGTGCCTGGCACATAACAGACCCTATATTAATATCTATAGAACTAACTGAAGATTATTTAATCAGTCCATGTACAACTTCTGCCCTTCTTCCTTTTCTCCTACTGCTCTCCATTCTGGAGAATTAAATGAATGAGTACATGTGAAGGACTTAGAACAGTGCTTGGCACATAGTAAAATGCTCAACAAGTACCAGACATTATTATTAACAGGACTTGGAGGTAACTGCTTTCATAACTCATCCACTGGGGCTCTGAGAAGAAACGCATGACACGGGCCACCTCAGAACATTAGGGGAATATCACTTGAAGGAATACAAATTTATCTTAAAAAGCAGACACTCAGAAACATGCGTGGTAATGCATAGAAGAATTATTTCAGTAGACTCCAGGGAAATGATTAAGTGTCCAGGAGAGGTGGGCTGACGGATTATCAGTGTTGGTATGTAAACTATGTTGGCACAGGAGTGAAAAGCAAAGTACTTCCTCATATCTGTATCTGCCTTCCGCCTTTTGATATGAAAATAAGATACCCTGAGGTAGTGAACCCTGGTAGTAGAGAATGGCTGGATGGACAGGTCTACTCAATCCAGTCAGTCAGACAGACAGACACTTCAGGTTCAAAGGTAGCCTTAAATGTTAATGAGTTTTCACTTTTTAACCACATCCCGTCCCTCATGCCCTGCTCTTTCCCACTTTACTGACTTTTCTCTTGCCATGAACCCATAATGAACCCATACCTCTAAGAGGCCTTCCCTCTTCTCTCTCTGTCCCATCCTGTAAAAATCAGCTGAAATCCATTCCTCATTCCATTACCAATCCTTCAGCCTGGGGGGTCTTTCCTTCCTCAATTACTTAGGAGCTAGGGATTTTTTATTTATTTTTTAACTTCCTGAGTTACACTAAATATTCCACCAAGGCAGGAAAGGCACCTTACATTTCTCTGTACTATCTTATATGCCTAACACTGTCCCTTGCACTCAACAGGTACCCTGTTTCTGGATCACCCCAGCTGTTTTTACAGATATAAAAAGGACAGGAGGTTTTGGATGGACTTCCTATCACTTTTAATAAGGTACTGCAATTCTATAACATTCAAGAAACAACATCAGCTTTCAGTATTTTAAGCTACATGGATTTTGCCTGTGCTAAATTTACACTCGGTAGTTTTTCTATATAGTCGAAACATCATATTTTCTGCTCGGTCCTATTGTCAAATCATAAGAAGGCCTTCTCTGAGGCAATGTTTTAAGTTATATATAGCTGTGCATCAGTAATATCTTGTGATTATCACTAAGTGTCAAGGCTATGCCAAATGCTTTAGGTGCATTAATCATCACAACGATGTTTTGATGTTGGCACTGTTATGATCCCCAAATGAAAGTAGAAACAGGCTCTAGAAGGGTAATTCACTCAAGGTCACAGAATTAGGAACTTATGAGGTCAGTGGAACCTGTATTTTGTCTCCCATAGGAACCCATAATGGTTACTCATAATGCTCTGCTATCTCTGCTTAAGTTTCCTTTTATCTTCAGAAACATTGAAAGGGTTATCTAATAAGTTGATACTGGCTTGTTATCTAATGCAAAAAAAAAGTCATTTAAGTGAAGGCTGCTCACAGGAAAACTCTACCTGTAGGGCAATTCAGCTCAGGCTATAAAACATACTTTCTGGGCTGATTTTTGGCATAAAATGTCAAGGACAAAATAAATTTTTTTGCTGATTAAAAGAAAAAACTCTCTGTGGCAGCTATTAAATTTTGTAGCTGAAGAAAGGGGGCATTCATCAGAGTTGGCTCTTTTTTGGTCTTTAATCATAATGCCTAGGCTCTTATTAGTTTTAGAAAAACAAAAAGTAACTTTTTTTCTCAATGTGTCAATAGAATGTAGTCCTTCCCCAAAACAATGTTAAATAAAAATGAGGCATTTTAAAAATTGCTTGACGAGAACCAGTTCTATCTTTTGACCCTGTGCATTGAACCATCATTTCAAAGATATTTCAAAGCATTTTTGTACAGTTATTTACTCTCTAGCTATTCTGTCTTTTGTAGGAAGTGTCAGGTTTGTTTTTTTTTTTTAAATCAACATATGCACTGGCATTAGTTAATATTGATCTTTTGAGACTAACTGGTTTTATTTCCTTGGCAGCTTTATCTGTTTTAACATCAATGGTGAAAGATATTTGCTCACACTGGTCTTGGTCTCCTGGCTGGCTGGAGTTGAGGCACCCATTGAACAATGCCCACAGGGCTCCTGATGACACTATGTGTCCACAGATCTGCAGGCCAGGATGAAGCCTCAGATACTCCACGGAGTCCTGGGCTAACTGTGAAACTGTTCTGCACATGCAGCCTCGAGCCTCACTACTTGTGTGGGCAGCATTTGGCCCGCTCTCTATTTACACAAACTCCCTAACGGTCTCTGGCACCACTGACGTCTCAGAGGGAGGCACAGAACATAGAGTGTTTCACATGAAAATCTTTAAACAAAAGGAATTAAAGAAAATCCCTGTTTAATAGTAAGTTTTTACCAAGCTCCTAAATTCTCGAGAGCATGTGAAATATTAACTTTCCCCAAATGGGAGCACAGAGCTTGCCTTGTTTCAATTCATACAGTTGGGTTACAAATGCTCTAGAGAGTAATGGGCCTCATGCTTAAGAACCTACTGAGATTCTTCAAAAATAGGGATTGGAAAAGCACAGGGTCTGGAGTCAAACACACCTATGTTCAATTTCTGGTTCTGACACTCTCCAAGTCGCAGGTACTTAGTCTACAAACGGGGGGTAACAGTGTTAACTACCTCATGAGATTGTGGTGAGATTTATGTAGTATAATATGTCTACTCATGATAAGCATTCCAAGGGTGGTGGTTGAAATATAGTCAGCTTTCTACTATCCTGACTCTCAGAGGGACTCTTCCACAGAAAGTGCAAAATGGTGAATCTTGCATATAAATTCCTGAAACCTCTTCCTGCTCACAGTCACTCAAAACCAGCCTGAGTCTGGCTTGGCTTACCAGAGGCACCAAGGCACCCGAGTCAGGGTTAACAACAAGGGCGGCCACTAGAGGCGCTAGACAAGAGTCAGAGAGATGAACGGTGGTGCTGAGTCCTGGCTTTGAAACAACAGCCCCCTCCCCAGGCCCAGGTATCTCATCCTTTTCTTACCTAGCATTGGGCTAGGAAAGCACCACTAAGGGATTCTCTCCTTACCCCCAGTCACCAACCCATCAGCGCTAGAAGCCCCCAGATAAGCTCAAAGCATCCATTTTGCTTGCCCACATCACTAAGCCAGCAAAGATCCTGCCATAACACAGGATCTTTCCCACAACAACGTGCCTTCCACCAGGAGCAGGTGGTTACTCCTAACAGCCCCACCACTTTCCTCTCCACCAACCACAGCCATTTCCTGTGGCCAGGGCTCTCCCCATGTGTCTAGAGTTCCATCTGCCACATGCCTCCATCTTCCCAGACAGTCAGTCCTAATTTCATATTATATACTCCTTTTGGATAAAGTAAAATGTTGATTAGATGAGTAAACATGATACAATTTTTACATTATTTTTGATCAGTTTCCAAGAAGCACAGATCATATCATCAATTTGGGTCTAACAATAAGAGATGAATTAAATAAAATGATGGTAAACTAATTAAATTTCATAGACATTTCATCCTGTTTACAGTATTACTAAGTGAAAACTCAATATATTATTTTAAAAATGAGAAATCAGAAAAGGTGTATGGCCAAAATTTGAAAGTGTTTTTTCTTTGATTACAGGAGTATCACTGCTTTTTATAGTCTTTCTTCTATTCTGCATTTTTGCATTTTCCAATTTATTTGTAACACTGTCAAAGATTCCTTCATCAAACAAATACTGATTGAGTACCTTCCACATGTCTGGTGCTGGGTGCCAGAATTATTATGGAGAACAAAGCAGATTTACCCTCACGGAACTCACAGTCCAGTGCAAGAGGGCACTATTAATCAAGTAATCATACAAACATATAATTATAAATTGGTACAAGAGTCATTAAGGTAAAGTATAGGGCACCATGACCAAATGTAAGAGGGGACCCGATCTCTTCTGGTGTGTGTGCGTTTGGGGCAGGGAGGTGGGCTCAGGGAAAGTGCCCTAAAGAAGAGCTATCTAATGCTGACTTGTGAAAACAAGACTTAAACGGGAAAAAAGAAGAGGAGGGAGAGCACTGCAGAGGGAGAGCCAGCAAAGGCCCTGAGGCTGGATGCTGCACAGAAAACGGTTCAAGGACTAAAAGCAGGTCTGATTGCTGGAGTCAAAAGACTGAGGAGAATACGGTGAGACTGGAGGAAAGAAGCAGGCAGGGTCTTTGTAGGAGAGATTGACAATTTTAGTCTTTATCCTTAACACAGTGGGAGACTTTGGAGGGTAAAATGATCTGCTCTGGCATTGAGCACAGATGACTCCTGGCCGCCTGTCTCCTTGTCTCTCTGCTCTATCAGCAGCGCAGTAGTCTAAGATGAAGGCCCAGGCAGAAGCAGAGGTGACTGAGGGAAATAGCAGGAGGTGAGACCTTCGAGCTGGCCAGAGCAATATTTTGTCTCTAGAGACTGTTTGGGAACAAAGTGTACAGCCAGTGCAGGGGCAAAATCAAGTTACACTGGCACAGTGTTCAAAACTCTATTTTATCTTAAAACCTGTAACCAGCGCTTCAGAGACCAAAGGGCAGGTGTATTTACATTAAACATGAAACTCATTCAATCCTGTGTTTGTGAGGCACTGGGCTCCTTTATTCCTGGCTTCACTGGGGTTTTGTAGTCTGTTGTCTCTTATTACCATGTTATTGGGGTTTTCCTCAATCCCTACCACTCCCCCAGCCCTACTCCTTTCATACTTTCTCCACAAGTATGTGCCACTTGGGTTTCTACTTTGATGAGCCCTTGCTGAGAAGTGCCTGGCGCAATGAATGCTCTTTTCATCCTCTTCCCCGCCACAATGGTAGCCAGATCAGATGGATCATTTTGCAGTTATTGTTCATGCTAAGAGGGAGGCTATGAAAACCTACCACGGCAGCCTTTTCCTTAGTCTCAGCTGCAAGAGGATATGGCAGGAGGAGAAAAACAGGGCAAGAAACTGTATTTTCAGTTATAAGCTGTGGAAGCAGTATAAATAGCAGGTCCTGGAGGTTAGGTATGGAATGGGGATAAAACCAGAGCATGCTAGTGTATGTGAAAGGGGAGGGATGCCAGGAACAGAATCAGGCTTCCCAGAGGGACACTGCAGTGGCTGGGGCGGGGGGAGGGGGGGGTGGGCAGTCTACACATGTGCACTTCGAGAGAGATCCCCTCATTCTGTGGGAGATACTGGCGGCCTTAGGGGTGGGAGAATTCTTCCTTGGGCAGGACTGATCCATCTGTTGCAAGATATTTAGCATATGTGGTTCAGGGGGCACCAAGTGCCAATAGAAGCACATTGCTTCACATGCAACCAGCATATCCCACCCCCTGCCAATCATTGTGACAATCAAAAGTGTTTCCAAGCCCAGGGCAGCAGTACCACCTCACAAGAGGACTACTGGAAGAGCAGCTATTCCTACATACCAACCATCTTCTGTCTTGACAAAGGGAGCTGAGGAGGGATGGAAATGTTATGAGCCCGGAGTCCTCAACAAGTGATAAAGAGAGCCTCATTCTTAGGCTCCCCATCACACACACACACACACACACACACTCCTCCCAAGCCTTTATTCATGCAATTTCCTCCATTCTCTATTCTCGAACTCTGCTGTAAAAACCCTACCCATCGGTCAAGGTGCAGGGCAAATGAGCAGTCTCCACAAAGCCTCTTTTTTTCCCCCTGAAAACCAACTCAAATCTCCAAACACTTCACATTCACCTTCCTAGAACTCTTATCCCATCCAACACTGTACCCCAGCTGGCAGGGACTGGCTTACTTCTCCACCTGGACTTGGAAGCTTTGACAGCAAACACATGTCTCCCTCCTATCTGAGTTCCCCACAGGCCCAGCACACAGTGTCGTGGGTCAAGACTATGGAGTCAGAACTGGATTTAAATTCCAACTTAGACACTTTCATTTATGGGGCCTCAGGCAGGCCACTTAACCTCTCTGAGACTCAGTTTCTTCATCTCTAAAAGGAAGGTGATGCTAATACCTACTTTCCAGTAAGTATTTGTGAGGATTTAATGAGAAAACACCAAGCATGATCTACTCATTAAAGGGCAGTGATGACCACCCTGGCACATTAGTGCTTTACAACTAACAAATAATGTTTGCACATATCATCTCATGAGAGCCTGTTCCTGGAGAAGCTCTCCCAGACCCCATCTGCTCCCCCATGCTGTGACTGTCAGTTCTCACAGTGTTCATGAGCCAGGCCACGTGGAAGCAACACAGAAGAGCAATTGATTCTGCCCTGAAGAAGGATGGAGCAGTGATGAAGAGAAATAAGGGAGCAGATGCAAATCAAATTTTAAAAATGGCTCAATGATCACCCGAACTCATCCTTGAAGGAGGATTTGGAGTTTGCCAGGCAGACAAGAGGAGTCTGAGGGTCAAGTTATACACATAACATTTGCTACTAGGACAGGTTAATAGAACAATCTGGGAAGGATCAGACTATTAAAAGCTTTGTGCATGCTCAGTCATGTCTGACTCTTTTGCAAACCCCATGGACTAGCCTGCCAGGCTCCTCTGTCTGTGGGATTTGCTAGGCAAGAATACTGGAATGGGTTGCCATTTCTGTCTTTAGGGGATCCTCCCAGCCCAGGGATCAAACCTGTATCTCCTGAATTGCAGGCAGATTCTTTACTACTAAGCCACCTGGGAAGCTCATTAAAAGTCCCTTAAGAGTCATCAATGGAGAAGGCAATGGCACCCCACTCCAGGACTCTTGCCTGAAAAATCCCATGAATGGAGGAGCCTGGTAGGCTGCAGTCCATGGGGCTGCTAAGAGTCGGACACGACTGAGCGACTTCACTTTCACTTTTTCACTTTCATGCATTGGAGAAGGAAATGGCAACCCACTCCAGTGTTCTTGCCTGGAGAATCCCAGGGGCAGGAGAGCCTGGTGGGCTGACGTCTATGGGGTCACACAGAGTCGGACACGACTGAAGTGACTTAGCAGTAGCAGTAGCAAGAGTCATCAAAGGGATCTGGACTGTCTTCTACCTCAACTAAAAGATTCTCAGCTTTGCCTAACAGACCTCTCTTTCAATCTCTCTCACTCTCCCTTCTCCTGAAAAGTCTTCTGACCCTGGCAGGAACTCGGACACCAGGGATGGTCACAGCCTGAATGCTGTATGCCTCTTTCTCTCTCCTCCTGCCTACCTCTCCTGCAGGAAGCAAAACCACACAACAGACCGAGCAGGGCAGGCTTCCCCTTCTGACCACACTTGAACATGCTTGAAGCCATCACAACCTTGTGGGTCTCTACCTGAAATTTCACATACAATTTGTCACAACCAAAAAGCCTGTTTCTAATAAAACATTTCCCTCTGTGCTTGACCTTCCTGAATACTCTGGTTCATTTCAGGGCTCTGGTTATTCAGCTGCTGCTGGAAAAGAAAAAGTGGGAACTAGCAATGTGTACTCATTTTTTTTTTTAATCTTAAAGCTTTGTTTCAATATACAATTTTAAAAACACCCA
Source organism: Bos taurus (assembly GCF_002263795.3). NCBI lineage: Eukaryota > Metazoa > Chordata > Mammalia > Artiodactyla > Bovidae > Bos > Bos taurus. Next base: position 81,642,863 of record NC_037330.1, read on the forward strand.
GCACAACTTCTAAAACTTAGCCATCGCTTCTGCACACCTAATCTACAGTTCCAGACACAGGCAAGGAGATCCCTGGTATTGATGCTTGCTCTCAGAAGAAAGAACTAGACCCTTGCCTTGAACTTGAGGCTGCTGGGTTCCAGAAGGCTCCCCAGGGGAAGCTGGCATTTACAGGGGGGGGTGGTCATTTGACAACAGTGTTGTGAAGTGCAGACAAGAAAGTGCTCAGGACTTCCCTGGTGGTTCAGTGGTTAAGGATCCACCTGCCAATGCAGAGGACACAGGTTCGATCCCTGGTCAGGGAACTAAGATCCCACATACCCTGGAGCAACTAAGCCCACTCACTGCAGCTACTGAACTGGCACTCATCACCATGTGCCACAACAAAAGATTACACATGACACAACAAAGATCCTGCATGCCACAGCTAAGACCTGATGCAGCCAAATAAATACAAATAAATTTTTTAAAATGCCAGGTTCTTATTATGTTTGGCAGAAACCAACACAACACTGTAAGGCAATTATCCTTCAATTAAAAATAGTTCAGTTAAATAGTTAAATAAATTTATATTTATTTATATATTAAATATATATATATATTTAACAGTTCAGTTAAACAGTTAAAAAAAATTTAGTTTTTTAAGAAATGCCAACACAATACTGTAAAGCAATTATCCTTCAATCAAAAATAGTTCAGTTCAGTTAAATAGTTAAGTAAATTTATATTTATTTATATATTATATATATATATTTAACAGTTCAGTTAAATAGTTAAAAAATTTTAATTAAAAAAAAAATGCCAGGTTCTTACACTGGTAGTCTAATCACTAAAAAGAAATAATAATAAGCATAAAAAAGAAACAAAGAAAGAAACTGCTCATCGTATGAGAAAAAACATTAAAATCTGTCCGTATGAATCACCTTGGCCGTGCCATTCTCCTGACTTTATTATTGTCTTTGTTCTTCTCAAAACAAGCTGGACAATCTGTTCATGAAGGGCTCTGGAGCAGCCCCTCACAGCGTGAGAGGATGACAGAATCACAGGGCATGGTGGCCACCTGGAGCCCAGCTAAGAAAATCTCAAGGAAAGGCAGGGAGATAGGCCAGGGACTGGCCTTTGGTCTAAAATAAGTCTGCCCAGTAAGGTGAGTTGGTGGCTGAGTGGCTGTTAAACACACACTGACTGAATAATGAAAGAACCTTCGAAATCTTCACCAACAGCCCAGTAAAAGGTATCAACGGGACAGAAACCAAACTCTTTCCAAAACACACAGCTTCCCCCTAATTCTATCCTTCCTCCTCCCAAGAAATTTGTTTTTGTTTCTGAGGCTGAGTACAGGGATTACACTGAGAACTTTTGTTAAAAATATTTAAGATTTATTTGCTCTCCAAAAAAAAAAAAAAAAGTGGAAAATATAGAAGAAAATTATGTAACCCAAAGGGCAATTTATATTATATATGCATATATAGTTTCCTTTATAAATCTGAGATCAAGTTGGAGATAGTCTTATGACCTACATTTACACACTATGCCCTTTATCAAGCATAGAAAAATCCAGAAGCTAAATTTCCCTCACTTCTTACCAGAAGTAAAACCACACTGCATTCCTGAAGATGGAGCTTTTTTTTTTTTTTTTTAAACTAGAAATACAACAGTTTTTAAAGAGAGGGAGAAAAATAAAAGTACATGGCCCAGCCAAGTGAAAATAAGGAAGATTTGGTGTCACTATCAGTGTCACCAACAGAGTTTGTCCATTTCTTATTTGAAGGGCTTCTCCTCACACCAATGATAATTTGTTTTGTTAATATCAACCAAGATAGAGAATATCTGTGTCTTCCCAGGACTGCCAGAAGATTCCTCCTCCTCTGCCCTTAGTGGCAGCATTCCAACTCAGAAGATAGGGAGAAGTAAAAGCATCAGATGAGAAATGCCCACATCATTTCCTTCCTTAAAAAGGTCCCTGGCCTCCCCCAAACTAAAAAGAGAAGCAATTCATCTCCTTAGACAGCAACGTCCAGGATACATCTCCAGCCTCAAAACCCACTAAACCCTCTCTCCCATCTCTAACATGGGATAAACCAGCACAACCATGCCCTAGGTCTTTTGTGTCTCTCTGCCTTTGTACATGTGACCTGTCCTTTCTAGAATATTCTCCTCTTCTGGTGAACTCTTATTCATCCTTCAAGACACAACCTAAATGGGAAGAGGTCTGGCTTTCTCCAGATCCCTCAGACAGACCCTTGTGCTCCCTCAGTACTTTGTGAATACTGTATTTAAACAGTCTTCTTGCATTATAAAAATCTTTATCTTTCCCACTAGATGAGATCAAGATCATGTCTTAATTTACCTCTGAATACCCTCATGATGATGCTAAGTTGCTTCAGTCGTGTCTGACTCTTTGTGACCCCATGGACTGTAGCCCACCAGGCTCCTCTGCCCATTGAATTTTCCAGGCAAAAACAGTGGAGTGGGTTGTCATTTCCTTCTCCAGGGAAATCTGCCCAACCCAGGGATTGAACCCACATCTCTTATATCTTCCGCATTGCCAGGTGGGTTCTTTACCATTAGCACCACCTGGGAAGCCCACCCAAATAACCCCATGAAACCCCCACACACATAGTATATGGTAGGAGTTCAAGAAATGTTGCCTGAATGAATTTAAATATCCAATCTCATCCCCTTGGCCAATACCCAGCATTGACAGCTTAAGCTGGAATTCCTTACCCAGTTTCCTCAGCATCTCTCTTGGATGGGTCAAAATGCTACTTTTACTATGTTGAGGTACCTTCCCTCTATACCCAGTTTGTTGAGAGTTTTTCTCTTAAATGAATGTTAAATCTTGTCAAGTGCTTTTTCAGCATCTATTGAGATGATTATGAATTTTGTTAATATGATGTTTCATGTTGATTCAGTTGCAGATGTCAAACCATCTCTGCATCCCTAGAATAAATTCCACTTGATCAAGGTGTATGACTCTGTTCATGTATTGTTGAATTCAGTTTGCTAATGTTTTGTTGAAGATGTTTGCATCTGAGTTCATCAGGGATATTGGAATTTTCTTTTCTTGCAGTATCTGCCTGATTTTGGTATCAGAATAACGCCGCCACTGCTGCTGCTAAGTCGCTTCAGTTGTGTCCAACTCTGTGCAATCCCATAGACGGCAGCCCACCAGGCTCCCTTGTCCCTGGGATTCTCCAGGCAAGAACACTGGAGTGGGTTGCCATTTCCCTCTCCAATGCATGAAAGTGAAAAGTGAAAGTAAAGTCGCTCAGTCGTATCCAACTCTTAGAGACCCCATGGACAGCAGCCTACCAGGCTCCTCCACCCATGGGATTCTCCAGACAAGAGTACTGGAGTGAGGTGCCATCGCCTTCTCCGTTCCTCTTTCATTACTGATTTTATTTGTGCCCTCTCTCTTTTTTTTTCCCTTAGTGAGTCTAGCTAAAGGTTTGTCAATTCTGTTTATCATTTCAAAGAGCCAGCTTTTAGTTTCACTGATCTTTTTTATTGTCTTTTCATCTCTATTTCATTCATTTCCACTCCATTCTTTATTTCCTTTCTTCTACTAACTTTGGGCTTCATTTATTCTTTTTCTAGTCCCTTGATGTGAAATGTTAGGTTGTCTGTATGAAATTTTCTTGTTTCAAAGTGTTCCTTTCAATGCTTTATGGCTTCAACTTTTACTCATGCAGTTTGTTTCCTCCTTTCCCTAACCTTAATGATTTCACTAGTTCAAACAAGATAAAGATACAACACTACAACTAACAGTATCTACTAATAGACACGATGTCATTCTAATAAATAGAACAATGACTCTAAGAGGGCATTGTTCTCCATTGTACAGATGAGAAAACTGAGGTTAGGTCATTCCACAGTAATGTGCAAGCAAGTCAAGGTTTGAACCCAAGTCTGTTTAGCTCTAGAAGCTAGACCATGTGCTTCCTCAGTTAAAAAATTGAGGCCACAGGTGTTTGAAACATCACAGTGAGGAAGGGACTTGAAGAATCTATTGCTTGTTTGATTTCTGAAGGTAATAATCCATGTAATGAGTAAGTAATCCCCTTGGAGTCCCAAGTTGCAGGTGCTGACAAATTTCACACACACGCACACACACAAACACATGCACACACACACACACACACACACACAAAATAACAATGGCTTACACAAGAGCTTTATTTCCCTCTGACACAAAAATCCAGAAGCTTGCAGCCCAGGGCTAGTACACCAGCTCTGCTCCACACAGGGATGCTGGCCCTGTCAACTCACCATTCTCCATCCTTTGGTAGGACTCCTGCTTTCATGGTCCAAAATGGTAGCACCTCATTCCAGGCAGACAGAGGAAGAAAAATGAAGAAGAAGGGGCAAAGGGCACCTACCAGCTGTCTTATTAGGAAAGTTCCCAGAAGCTACTTCATAACATTTCCACTTACAGCTTGCCAGAACATGAATGCATAGCCATATCCAGCTGCAAAGGAAGGCCAGCCAAAGAAAAGGAGAACAAATGTTGGGAAATGACTGACAACCTCTGTCACAAATAGGACGGTGAGGAAGAGTGGAAGTATGTTCTAGAACTACCTCTGCTCTTAGTGGCAGAGGTAACTTTGGACAACGGGAGAAGAAGGAAGGAAAAGGGAATGAACACTGAATGGAAGACTACAATGTGTCTGTTGTGCCGCTGGGCACTGGGGGTCTCACTGGGAACAAGACAGACATAGTCTCTACCCTTGAGGAATTTACAGTTAGCTAGGAGTAGAACTGAAATTCCAGACTAATCCAATAGAGGAGACCTGGGTTCAATCCCTGGGTCAGGAAGATCCCCTAAGGAAGTGAAAGGCTACCCACTCCAGTACTCTTGCCTGGAGAATCCCATGGACAGAACAGCCTGGATGTCTAGAGTCCATGGGGTCTCAAAGAGTCGGACATGACTGAGCGACTAATACTTTCAGGAGTAGAATCGAAATTCCAGGCCAGTCCACATAATATTAGTTTCCTAGGGCTTCCATGACAGATAATCATAAACTTGGTGGCTTAAAACAACAAAAGTTTATTCTGTCTCACTTCGGGATGCCAGAAGTCTGAAAGCAAGGTGTCACCTGGGTCACATTTCCTCCCAAGTTTCCAGAGGAGACTCCTTCCCCGCCTCTCCCAGCATTGGGTGGCTCCAGTCACTCCTCAGCCCATGGCTGCAACATTCCAATCTCTGTCTTTCCATGGCCTTCTTTCTGTCTTTTCCTTTTCTGTCTCTTGTAAAGACAGAGCATTGGTTTTATGGCTACTGAGGTAATTCAGGATAATCTATCTTGTCTTGAGATCCTTAATTATACCTGCAAAGGCCCTTTTTCTAAATGAGATCACAATCATTTAGAGAAAGATTGTGAAATTATTGTCCTAACACCTGGAATTAGGGGTTAGGACATGGGATCCACCGTTTAACTCACTATAACTAGTAAACTAATAGACCAAAATCACCATCCATTGTGGTATCAAGGTATCATTCAGCATCGTCACTCATCAGTTCCACTGATACTAAGTGCAATTAATTATTTCATTGGAAACCATTCAAAATAAGCATCACTAAGGTTAACTGCCAAAGAGAAAAGGTCCAGAGGCACAAACTCTCAACTCGTGTTTCTAAGATCCTTTTTCTAAATAAAGTCATATTCACAGATTCCAGGATGTGGACACATCTTTTTATGATCCATTATTCAACTCACTACACAACTAAAGGCCTGCATGGGATGCATATCCTTAGCATTCTGAAACCTGGGATTGGTAAGCCTGCTTTATACAAGCATTTGTGCAGTGGCCTGAGTGGTAAGCACTATGCTAGACACTCTGAGGGTCAAATGGATGAGTCAGAAAGAATCCAAACCTTCTTTAACAACCTAGTGGAAGGTACCACACAAGACCACATATGGCCATCCAGAAGCAGAGCTAAGAGAAAGGTGGTCCCAACATGGCACTCTGAGGTCACAGGAGGTTAGGTATCTGATTCAAGGATCAGGAAAAGCTTCATGGAGGAAGATTCAGATTTCAAGAGGCAAGACTGGATCTCAGAATTCTGACTCCGTAAGTCCACTGCTTCCCCCTTGAGGCCCCTGAGACCTTGGCACACAAACCTCACCATTCCTGACTTCACATACCTCTCTCTACATTTCTGCCTGAACCAGACAAATGAGCCCTTTCTGTGAATACAGCCAAAGAGCTGTCTGAAAACAGTACATTGTGCAAACAAATTCACTGTCTTGTTCACTAATTGTTCACATTAAATTATGTTTCTAACATTTGCTCTTTGAAACACGGGCATATTGTGCAAATCACCATTATTTACTCATCCGAGGGGAAAATTCACTGTCCACCTTATGATTCAAGGAGTTTAAGCAGTGCCTGTTAGGTGTCAGCATCGTGGAGGTACATGAAAACATGTAAGACAGAATCCCTGCCTTCGAGAAACAAAGGGGAGCCCAGTGAAGACTGCTTAATAGATTAAACACACTGAATCAGGTACCAGAGTAAAGAAGTATCTTATTAAGAGAGCTTGAATCAGCACACAAGAGGCTCTTTCCCTGGAGACTAGCTCCCCCTTACTCGTCAGCACACTTCCAGACCAGGAAGCACAGTACAAGAGTTCTTTCTTATTAGAGAATAGACCATATTTTTTTTTTTTTTTTGCAGCATGCCAAACACTCTTCAGGATTGCTGAAACTCTTTGAATACGCTTAAAAATAAGCCCAGGAAGTAAAACTGAGGAGAATAAACAACTGCAGATCATTTTCTAGCATTTCCAACATATTTATTCCATTTTCTTCATGGTTTCATGTAGCAGTTACTCACACTGATTGACTTTTAAAAAAAGAGAGGAAAGAAAACTGGAATAAAGTTGACCCAGATGTGTACAGCGCCTCGCTCTGGGAAAATGCATGCAGGCCGAGAGACTTCACACACTTGAAAGGCATCTGCGGTGGAGGCTGCATGGGCTGAGGTTTATGGCTCAGAGTCTTCCACTGCAGCAAGAAGGTCAAGTGAAGGGTAAAATGGCTGTGATGACCTAGTCTCACTTAAAAATCCCGCCATGGCTTTCGGACCTTCTTGGGAACAATGGGGCAGGGAGAGGCATGCAGAGGTCCTTTAATCCACCCATCACCAAACAGTACCTGAAGACAATTTCACCATACTACTTTTCTTCAAATACATACAGATTCTGTTGTCATTAATAAAAATGGTATCTACTAAAAGTGCCTGAATTGAGGGTATTTTTTTCCTATGCACTTACTGAACAGAGAGATACTATAAATGTAACGACCATCATCTCAGTTCAGTGTTCCAGGTAAAAGAAAAAAAAAAGGACCTGGACGTCCCTAGTGGTCCAGTGGCTAAGACTTTGCACTCCCAATGCAGCAGGCCTAGGTTTGACTCCTGGTCAGAGAAGTAGATCCCACGTGCTGCAACTAAGAGTGTGCATACCACAACTAAAAGATCCCACAAGCCGCCAACTAAGACCTGGTGTAGCCAAAGACATTAATCAATCAATAAAAAAATTTTTAAAGGAATCTGAGGAAAAGTATCCATGCTAAAGCTTTATGGAGGGAGGACAGTGTAATCCCAGGGTGGAAGGCAAGAGGGAATAAGGGAAGTGAGGTACAAAAGGAGATAAAGCAGATTCAAAGTGACACATTCACTAGCTACCAAGGTGTCAGAAACACGGGAAGCCCAGGTGGCTCAGTGGTAAAGAATTTGTCTGCCAAGGCAGGAGATGCAGGTTTGATCCCTGGGTTGGGAAGGTCTCATAGAGGAGGAAATGGCAACCCACTTCGGTATTCTTGCCTGGGAAATCCCATGGAGAGGGAAGCATGGTGGGCTAGAGTCCATGGGGTCACAGAGTGAGACATGACTAAGCATGCGTACACTCAAGCATTACTGGAGTATGAATGCTTTTTATTATCCTTTCACTCATCTGTATTTTACTTATCTAATTAAATAATAATTAAATAATAAACTTCCTTTTACAATAGGAAAATGAGTCCTCCTGTAAAAAGATGCTGGGAGCCAAAGGCCTAAACTTGTGAGTCATGAAGAAGGAATCAGCATTTCTGTGTAGGATTTCCAGTTGTGACCTCATTCATTTCTTTGCCTCTCTCCTTCATGTCAACAAAAGGCTTCAGCACCTTATAAGGGAGCCCAATTGAGTGGCAGAAACATGCTTCTGCAGTAAAAAGACTGGAGTAAGTACTACATATCTGCCAATTCTTGGCTATGTGATCTCGGCAAGTACAGACCTCAGTTTCCTCATCTGTAAACTGGAGGTAATAATAAGTCTGTCCCATGGAATTGTTCTGAGGAGCCAGTGTCATAACATAAATCAAAATAGTGTAGAAGAAGCAATGCACTACTTGTGCATTAGATGTTATCTTAAAGTACTAAGGAAGATCAGGAGAGTCTGAGATGCAGGAGAACGCAGATTTTGAATATGGGAGGATTTTTAAATTCATAGTAAGATTAAGGAGCAGTAAGAATATATTTCTTACTCTTGCTCTTGAAATATATTTCTTTTTCTTTGCCTTGCTACCAGGATAAAGAGAACTGCCTGACACTTAAGTTCTAGTTACCGGCAAGAACATAACCTGAACTTTGGCAACTCTGCCTATAGCTAAACACAGAAAATACTGTTAGAATTTACCAAGGTTCAGGAGGGAATTCAAAGATTCACAAAATTTTAGAACCAGAGGCATTATAGCTTAAAATTTCATATTTTATAGATTTATAGATAAGAAAAGCAAAGTTCAGGCATCTGCACAGCAACTTACCCAGGGTCACATATCTGTGGCAGAACTGCCTTTTGTAATCATAAAACAATGACAATCACGAGTGTTTTTAACACTGGCTGTGAGTATCCTAGCTCATTCCTAAGGGTGACTTAGATTGCTGTTTGCTCATAAATACCTACCTTTATATAGTTAGAATGTAGGCACTAAATCCTTGACATAGTTGGTTTCATCTCATTATTAAAAGAAGTCTATGAGGGAAGCATCAATGCCCCATTTTCAGAGAGAGAAACTGAGATTTAAAAAGCTTAAGTAACTTGACTGAGGTTGTACAACAGACCCAACAGAAGGCCACCAAAATCTAAGTTCTTCACCCATGAGACTCCACATCCAGGGGTTTCCTTATGTCCCTGTCCAACATGCTTCTACTGTGTCATGGTCCTGGGTGAGGCCATAGCCACCCTCTACCTAGAATATCCCACACCTAACACATGACCTTGTTTCCAGCATATATGAGACTCAAGGCATCTGGAGAGAGCTGCTCATAACCTGATCAATTTAACATGTTTTCTTTTTTTTTTTTTTTTTAATAGCTCTTATTTTCTCTTTCCCCAAAATCCAGGCAAGGAAAAGCAGCTACATAACCATTTCTGGGAAGTCATTTTGGTTTACTCCTGGCTCCCCCAAATTCAATTTTCACACCTTTTCTCTTCTGCTTTTGGCTCTGAATAAAGTAATATTACAGTATTCACTTTAGTTTTAATGTGGGAAAATGTATGGTTTTTCTTTTGACAAAACAATTTTAAAAATAAAATTTTATATGTAACCAAAATAGGATTTTCTTTTCTGTGCACATGCCTCAGTGGTGAGCAAAATGGAGAATGTTATTTCAGAACCTTAAAATCAAACTAAAGCACATATGTTCTGTAAAAAAGCACTGTTTGACAAGATCAAGTTACCTCCAGAGAGGGAAGCGATTTCACTAACCATGCATCTCCTGAACATCTGAATCTCCCATGTGACTCTGGCAGGAGGGTGGGGGTACAAGGGGTTAAACCCCACCCAGGTGCATCTGGGTAATTATGCTCCGGACACTCACTAAAGAGCTGCCTGCAACGCTTAACCCTAAGCAGGTACAGGACAGGTTAAGGGAACTGACACAGCTGGATTTGCATTTAAGAGAAATCCGTGGAACAGGCCTGAATATTCACAGTCTGTGTGCAATTCTTGGAAAGGTCACTCAAAGCATACATAAAATGTCTTTTACCAACACATACACAGAGATCTTGATAGCACATGTGCTCCTGAGGGGAAACCATATGTTTCCAAAATGATCCTGGCTTTCTACAAAAGAAGACACTGAAAGAGTGGTCATCCCTGTAATCAATGTCAAAGAAGAGGTCTCAGGTTGTCAGAATCTGTATATATGAGGACAGGTGCATGCTCCAACTGAAATGTACACAGAGATGGATGAATCTCTATTACCATTTTGTTTTGCTTAGGGACTTAGGAAAAGGCCTCAAAGCAAAACCATTTGCTGAGATCTGTTCTTCCACGTACTGTAAGGGTATTATATTTTACCCAAGTTTGGCAAAGGTATAGGAAATGACAAGAATCTAGATTATCAAAGGGCAATTTAAATGGAGGGTCGCAGAGTCAGACACTACTTGATGACTAAGTCTAGCCTAGTTTAAGTGAAAGTCATTCAGTCGTGTTCTACTCTTACTGACCCCATGGACTATACAACCATGGAATTCCCCAGGCCAGAATACTGCAGTGGGTAGCCTTTCCCTTCTCTAGGGGATCTTCCCAACCCAGGGATCGAACCCAGGTCTCCCACATTGCAGGTGGTTTCTTTACCAGCTGAGCCACCAGGGAAGCCCAAGAATACTAGAGTGGTTAGCCTATCCCTTCTCCAGTGGATCTTCCTGATCCAGGAGTCAAACCAGGGTCTCCTGCATTGCAGACAGATTCTTTACCAACTGAACTACCAAGGAAGCCCCCGTCTAAGTTAAAACTATACAGTCCATGGAATTCTCCAGGCCAGAACACTGGAGTGGGTAACCATTCTCTTCTCCAGGGGATCTTCCCAACCCAGGGATCACACCCAGGTCTCCCACATTGCAGGCGGATTCTTTACCAGCTGAGCCACCACGGAAGCCCAACAGTACTGGAGTAGGTAGCCTATACCTTCTCCAGGGGATCTTCCCAATCCAGGAATCAAACCAGGGTCTCCTGCACTGCAGACAGATCCTTTACCAGCTGGGCTACCAGGGAAGCCCTGAGTCAGTAATTGTTATAATACTCTCCTATCTGCATAGACCCAGTATTTCAAGTGAATTATTTCATTTTGATCATTAGTAACTTAAATAACAGCAGCTTAATTACTTGGGGGATTAGGCTATAAATTACAGTGAAATTTTCTCATTTTTCTTGTGAGACTAGTTGGCTATGTCTACATTAATAGTTTCTGAATCCATTTTCTAACTTTAAATTACACTCTCATCTTCACCTTCTTCTCCCCAAGTACAATTGAGGCCAAGTCAGAATGTCAACAGAATGAGTTTTTCCATGATAGTGGGAGTCCATTATCACATATGCTTTGCTGTGCTGTGCCGTGCCGTGCCAAGTCACTTCAGTCGTGTCCAACTCTTTTTGACCCTATGGACTGTAGCCCACCAGGATTCTCTGTCCATGATCTAATGAACAAATCATGAATAGACATCTCGTGACAGCTTTTTCCATCTTCATCTTGACTAATATGCCCATATTTTATTGTTTTTAGATCTATATTGCCTTCTATACTCTAGATGTCAATAAATGTAAGATTGTAAACACTTTCTTGCTTTACCATTTGTGTTAGAAAGAGTAATTTATAAAATATGAAACATTCATGACATCAAGAGCTTTATACTTCCCAACCCTACAACTATTCTCATTACCCATTCATTTAGAAATACGTTGTCTTCTTTTGGAGCTCCTTGAAATCAAGAAATATTTTTTAATTCACCTATCATTTACTGTTGTTTGGCTCTAATACAGTATTAGAATTTTTTCACCTTTAAGATCCATACTTCCCCATAAAGTCACATACATCTATTAAGAAAACTGAAAATATAGAAAGGCCTGAAGAAGAATATTAAAACAACTCATAATTCTACCATCTCATTTTAAAATCTTAGTATCCTTGTGCATTAAAGTCTGTAGTGAGGTGGGGCATTTGGGGGGATAAAAGGTTTTTAATGAAAAACATATAATTTAGAAAATACCTTTAAATCCCTAAGTATGCATTTAAAACCAACAAATAGTTTTTTCCCATATTACTTAGAGAATCTAGCAGCTAGAAATGGCCAGACTTCCGCACCCTTGGGGCCCAGAAGGTTAAGGCTTTGCTGGCCATGAATAGCTCTGGGAGGCTCCTGACCTGCACTCTGCTCTTCTCTGCACTACAGTGAACTCCCCTCCATTATTCCCTTGCCTTTGAAGAAGGTGACTGAGTGGGTGATGTAAGACAGAGCCCAGTGAGCACTCAGCAATAGGAAAGCTTAGGAGCTACAACCACCAGGAGCTAAGACACCATAGACTGGCATGAGACCCCACCAGCTGCCCCAAAGAGTAGGTTAAGGCTGTATCTTAGTTTACTCAGGCTGCCCAAACAAAGTACCTTAGACTGGGGAGCATCAAAACATCAAAAACATATTTTCTCACACTACTGGAAGCTTAAAAGGCCCAGATCAGGGTGTCATTAGGGTTGATTTCTTCAAGGTCTGTCTCCTTAGCTGGCAGACAGCCATCTTTTCCCTCTATCTTCACTTGGTCCTTTCTCTGTGCAGATCTGTCTCAGTCTCCTCTCCTTACAAGGACACCAGTAATACTGGAATGGGACTCTCTCGAGCGACCTCGTTTTAATTTCTTCTTTAAAAGCCCTATTCCCAAATACAGCCATATTCTGAGGCAGAGGGGGTTAGGACTTCAATATATGAATTTTGAAAGGGGACACAATTAAGCCCATAACAGGTTGGTTTAACTTTGTTATTATTCTGGTTGAATTTTGAGATTTGGGATTAAATGAACTGAAAGGTGCAAACCAAGCTGGCAAAGGAAAAATTACCCAGCCCTGAGAGGAACAGGGCTGCCTTGTGTTCATTTTGAAATCTTAGATACCGAGGAAGAGATTATGGGACTGTGAGTCAAGATCCTGGCTATTTCCAATACTGCCACTATCCGGCTGTGAGACTAGGTTGCTGCTGCTGCTGCTACGTCGCTTCAGTCGTGTCCGACTCTCTGCAACCCCAGAGACGGCAGCCCACCAGGCTCCCCCGTCCCTGGGATTCTCCAGGCAAGAACATTGGGGTGGATTGCCATTTCCTTCTCCAATGCATGAAAGTGAAAAGTGAAAGTGAAGGCATTCAGTCGTGTCCAACTCTGTGCGACCCCATAGTCAGCAGCCCACCAGGCTCCCCCATCCATGGGATTTTCCAGGCAAGAGTACTGGAGTGGGATGCCATTGCCTTCTCCGGTGAATCTAGGTTAAGTCCCCTTATTTCTTAAGGCCTCAGTTTCTTCCTCTACAACAGGTGGCCACAGTGTGAGTTTAAACTGAATTGACAGATGATCTCTAAATTCTCTATGAAGATCATAAATGAAGAAAAACACACAGCACTCTTCCTGGCTACATCAACCATTCTTAAGACCCTGCTTGAATGCAGCTTCCTTCATAAACCTTTCCTAAGAAGATTAGGTCTCTCCCTCTATGGTTTGGTTTCACCTCTCTTACTGAACATTTGTCATTCTCCCTGGCCTCACCAGTATTTCATTTCTTACAACTATCTATACAAAATAGTTGTATAGACTCTCAAGTACAAAAGACAATTACAGTATCTTGCTTCTTATAATACAGGAAATGGGAAAACACATATGTGCCTGCACACTGGTGCAAAAATTCAGGGAGGTTAAACCAGAAACTAATGACATTGATGCCTAGGGGAGATGGTGAGTAGATATAAAGTGGACATGATGGGAAGGTGGGAGTGGAGTATAAGCGGGGTTAGGAGGGACTTGTTTTCAATTTTCCTGTATAATTCTGACTCTTAAAACCATATTCATGGTTCACATATAAACAAACACATAAGTAAATAAAATCAATAAGGATGGATAAATATAAACCCGAAGCAGAATGCAAACTAACCAATGAAACCACTTCAAATTCAAATAAATGACTTCACCAAGAGGGAGATAAGAAAGTTGGCATCCCAACTCCAATTTCAACCAAAGAAAATACACTTTTACCTGGATCTGAACTGGACCTATGAAGATTTAAAGATGAAAAGGGGAGGACGGTGCATTTAAAAAAAAAAAATGTTAGCAACCACTGATTGAGTTCATTTACTTTATAGTTGATATGACAGAAATTTTTAGATTTCTACTCACTATCCAGTTACCCTTTTCCCCTTTTATAACAGAACCTTGATTTCATTGGAAGCAGCATTGGGATCATCTGAGGATGTCTTGCTAGCCTCCATTGCAGCTAGCTGGGAGTAGTCACATGATATGGGTTTGGCCAATGAGTTGAACTTGGACATAACTGGGGTGGGGGCAGCAGAGGTTCTGAGCAAGTTTCAAAGGAGGCTGCCTCAGTTGGTGCCTGTCCCCTTCTTGCCATCAAGAACATGAACATGAGGCAGAGGGTAGATCTGCTACCATATGACCACAAAATGATGAGCAGATGCTAAGGATAACTGAGGGAAAGAGAAAACGTATCTGGGCCCCAGAAGACACTGTGGGATGGAAATGTCAGTTCTCTACTGCCCAGCTCATCTTTTCATGACATGAGAAAATTAAGCAAGGTATTTCTCCATAACATTTTAAGCCAGTATTTTTCAGGTCTCTGTCACACAGCTGAATGAAGACTCTGACCTGGCTGATAGTAGTGACAAAGCCAGATTTAGACTCCACACCTCTTAACTCCCAGCTCAGGGTATTTTCAACCACATGTGCCACTTACAAGTAATCCCTAAGCTCCTGTTACATCTCCAGCACTGCACAGATTCAGCCCTCCTATTTATCCAAAAAAACAAAAGTCTCTATTATTGCATGCTCAAGTCCGATTAAGCTGGGGTTGGAAAGTTTCCCTGGTTGCTATTGATTCCATTAATTCACGTGAAACTCTCCGAATTACTTTTAAAACTGTGCACATAACAACTCCTCTTTCTTTTCCTTTTAACTAGGTAATAGACAAAGGATTTTTTTAAGCTAAGGATAAGCTCTTTTCTTATACTTACAGACTCAGACTGACTAAATTTAGGAAACTCTTGAAATCTAAACCTTGAAAGTATCACTTGAATATACCATGGTTGGATGTTTTGGTAGTATCACACTATAAACAAGTCTTTTCTTCTCCCAATTTCACACTCACCTTGCCCCTCTGTACTTTCCTCAGTGTTTAGAATACCACGTTGCTATTCTTCCTTATGTATCTGCCTTCCTCATTAGATTGTTAGCTTTTTCCACTGTCCAGCACAACCTACACCTCATGAGAGCTGCTTTCATAAATAAATGGATGGAAAGAAGAATGAATTTTCTGGACCTCAGAAAAGCAAAATAACTAATTTTATTGCGTTTTGCTTTACTGCACTTTATAGATGTTGCATTTTTTTCACATTGAATGGTCTTCAACAACCCAGTGTCAAGCAAGTCTATTGTAATCCTTTTTCCAATAGTATTTTATTACTTCATGTCTCTGTGTAACATTTTGGTAATTCTAAGCATATTTCAAATTTTTCATTATTATTATATTCATTATGGTGATCTGTGATCAGTGACTACTACAACTCACTGAAACTCAGAGGATAGCATTTTTTAGATATAAAATATTTAATTAGGTATATAATAGTAAGTGCACAATTAATAAAGTATATAATTAGTATATACACTTTTTTTATAATAATGCTATTGCACACTAAATAGACTATAGTATAATGTAAACATAACTTTCATATGCACTGGGAAACCAAAAAAATTCACTCATTTCATTGCAATGTTTGCTTTATTGTGGTGGTCTGAAACCAAACCAACAATATCTTTAAGGTTATGCTTGTAACTGCTGCTGCTGCTAAGTCGCTTCAGTCGTGTCCGACTCTGTGCGACGCCATAGATGGCAGCCCACCAGGCTCCTCCATCCATAGGATTTTCCAAGCAAGAGTACTGGAGTGGGATGCCATTGCCTTCTCCGATGCTTGTAACTAGTAAGCTTAATTGTGTGCCTTTCAGAAATAAAAAAAAAATTGATAAATTTTATTCAAAAATCAAGAGAGTGTATTTGGAAGCGTTTTTGGAATTAGGAAATTCATTTGGAATCAGATTCTGTTTACTACTTAAGATAAAATTTTCTCACTGAAATATTAAAAGAGATTATTTCAGTATCTGAAAAGTGGGATTCATTTTTGCTGAGTCCATTTGCCTAGCTAGAAACCCCCAAATATGTCAAGAAGTGCCACAGGCCCTTAAGCATACAGGCATTATATTCCTTTATCACAGCTACTGACTTAGTAAAGAAGTAAACTAGGAATCAAGAAGAGCCAACCAACACCCAAGGCCAAAGGTAGAGATGCAGTGTCACAGTTCTGTAAACCTGTAGGTGATCAGCTGTTGGTTCAGAATCCTTGTTGACTGTCATAGAACCATGGGTAAGTAATTCACACATCAGCTATGAATCAAGACCACTCCCCAAATTCTCATTCACCAAATCAGTCTTCTAATCACCAACACTCATTCAACACTCAAGGTTACTAGCTTACTGCAGGCCAAGAGCTGTGCTGGGTCCCAGGAGACAGAGAAGTCATAATCCATGGGGTGCCTGTTCTGGCTCTGTCCCTTCCTATCTATATGATCCTGCATGCTGTGTAACCCCACTGTACCTCAGCATTCTCATCTGTAAAATGGGGGTAATAATACTAATACTATCTCAGACAGTTGCTGTAAGGATGAAATGAGTTCCTGTTTGCAATGTGTATTGGCACACAGAGAGACAGTTTGAAATGTTAGTTATTATGAATAGTGAATAAATGCCTCTTGAGAAATTTGTATGCAGGTCAGGAAGCAACAGTTAGAACTGGACATGGAACAACAGACTGGTTCCAAATAGGAAAAGGAGTCCGTCAAGGCTGTATATTGTCACCCTGTTTATTTAACTTCTATGCAGAGTACATCATGAGAAATGCTGGGCTGGAAGAAACACAAGCTGGAATCAAGATTGCCGGGAGAAATATCAATAACCTCAGATATGCAGATGACACCACCCTTATGGCAGAAAGTGAAGAGGAACTAAAAAGCCTCTTGATGAAAGTGAAAGTGGAGAGTGAAAAAGTTGGCTTAAAGCTCAACATTCAGAAAACGAAGATCATGGCATCCGGTCCCATCACTTCATGGGAAATAGATGGGGAAACAGTGGAAACAGTGTCAGACTTTATTTTTCTGGGCTCCAAAATCACTACAGATGGTGACTGCAGCCATGAAATTAAAAGACGCTTACTCCTTGGAAGGAAAGTTATGACCACCCTAGATAGCATATTCAAAAGCAGAGACATTACTTTGCCAACAAAGGTTCGTCTAGTCAAGGCTATGGTTTTTCCTGTGGTCATGTATGGATGTGAGAGTTGGACTGTGAAGAAGGCTGAGCGCCGAAGAATTGATGCTTTTGAACTGTGGTGTTGGAGAAGACTCTTGAGAGTCTCTTGGACTGCAAGGAGATCCAACCAGTCCATTCTGAAGGAGATTAGCCCTGGGATTTCTTTGGAAGGAATGATGCTAAAGCTGAAACTCCAGTACTTTGGCCACCTCATGCGAAGAGTTGACTCATTGGAAAAGACTCTGATGGTGGGAGGGATTGGGGGCAGGAGAAGGGGACGACAGAGGATGAGATGGCTGGATGGCATCACTGACTCGATGGACGTGAGTCTGAGTGAACTCCGGGAGTTGGTGATGGACAGGGAGGCCTGGCGTGCTGCAATTCATGGGGTCGCAAAGAGTCGGACACGACTGAGCGACTGATCTGATCTGATCTGAATAAATGAAGAAATGATAACGTGAATAAATATTTATAATATATTTAAATTTTAAAATGACATTTCAAAACAGATATATACAGTAAGATGTCAAGTTAATATATAATGTGTATGATGATAAAACACTGCTGGAAGATAAAAATATTAATAGTGGTTTCCTCTTACATGTGGAATTACAGGTTGCTTTGTTTTGTATCTTTTTCCTTTATAGTTTTATATATAACTTTTACCATAAGAGAAGCAATGGTTTCATTCATTTTATTATTTTTTAATATAAAACAATGCTTTTTAAAAAAAATTTTTGGCCACACCCTACATCATGTGGGACCTTAGTTCCCCAATCAGGGATTGAACCCATGTTCTCTGAACTGGAAGGGGGTGGTTCTTAACCACTAGACTGCCAGGGAAGTCCATTTCATTCACTTTAATAACACAGGCCTCAGTTTCCTGATCCCTGGGATGGAGGCAGCTCAGCTCTCACCGTCCACTGCTTCACACTCTGATACATGGTTATCAGATGCTCAGCCAAAGAAAATGATATCACTCGTGGTTACTTTTCCTTTCCATAATGGTAAGAATGGCTTCCTGGAATATCTCTCTTCAAACCAAATCAGAGTCAGCGGTAAGCATGGAAATTAGTATAAAGAGTAAACAACCTTGTCTTTCAAAGTTAATTTCAGCACCACCAGTCTCACTAAATCCTAAATCCCTCGATACTTCTCCTAGCCTGGATTATGTGGTGACAGACGGACACTGTCTTTAAAGAAAAAAAGAAAAAACTACCATATGGTGTCCATTCTGCTATTTAAATGATTTTCCCTCCTCTAACATTGAGAAGTCTCTCCATCCCTTCATCTGGTTTGATATTTAAAACCAAGAGTGACCATTTACGGTTTTAGCAATTTTACAGCAGTACCAAGTATTCTGTAAAGTCATACATGGAAATTAGAAGAATTTTCTAAAACCCAAGTCAGCAGAAGGTATCTATTCAGAGAACAAAGATCATTGCTTTTCCAACTCTCAAAGTTAAATTCACTCTTAGACTCTGGTCATCCAAACACATTTCCATGAATGCCCTTCAGAGCTGAGGACTACATCTGTGACAGCAAGCCCATGCATCGTTCGTTGTTGTAAAGAGGCTTGGGTGAAGGCTCTGAACAAGGTGGAGTGATGTCAGGCACCATGGATAAGATGCTGAACCCTTCTGGGTCTCAGTTTCCTCATCTATAGACAAGTATATGAACATCACCTTGGAAGAACACTGCAAAAGCGCATGTGATAGCACCTTGTAAAATGTATCATACTCCATGAATGTGCAAATTCAGGAGGCAAAAAGAGGCGAAATGTTAAAGGCACAAAAGAAACAAAGGCAAACACTTCCAGTGCCTGCATGTACCTGGTAAGGCTGCAGTAACAGCCCTGGGTTTGTGGTCCAGGACTCTGCTAGGCATCTGAGCACCATACACCCGCGCCTGTGTGTGCAGCTGCCATCAATCACATCCCAAAAAACTTCTCAATGTGGATCTTGTGGGGAAACTCAATGAGCCAGAAGCAAGAGAGACTGATTAGAGAGGCAAAATAAACACAGTATTCTCGGGCCCTTGGAGGCCAGTGGCTCCACGCCCCAGATCTGTACCCTCCAACCTGCAGGCGGGAAGTGTGCCTGGGCGGGGGAGCTGGTCGCCTGTGACTGAGCGCTCTGCCTCTCCTGGTGCTTCTCCGTGGGTGGCGGGGGTACTTTATGTACCGTCTCCATAGAGAAGCACAAACTTGCCAGGAGATTTATGAACTTCATTTCCCCATCACAGGGCAGGGAGATATTTCTGTCCTGTGTTAGGGTGGGCAGATCATAAAGTCACAGAAGTTAAGCAGGGAGACCAGGATGGGCTGAAGCCAAGGAGCAAGACTGCTCTGGGCAGCCTTCCTTGACCTCCCAGCTGGGGAAATCCTTCTCTTTATTGAGGATCAGGCCTCAGAGCTCACCTCTCAGGAACCTGCTGTGTTCTCTTTCTTTCCTCCTCCCTCCTCCTCCCCCCACCTTCCTCTCCTTCTCTTTTTCCCCTCTTGCACTTTTTCTATCTCTCTCCTTCTCCCATTCATGCCAGGCCCCTTCTTCTCTCCTTCCCTCCTCTCTCACCCCTTCTGTCTTATCTCTCCTTCCTACTCTCTCCTTCCTTCTATTCTCTTTTTCTCTATTCCCCTCCTTTTTCTAATAATTCTTTATTAAATACTTAACCATATTAGCACCAGGTAACAGACTTGGCACACTTTTATTGTAGCAAATAGCTTCTTATTCCTTTATTCTTTCCTTTTTAAAATTCTTTCAACAAAAATTGACTGCAGATGGTGACTGCAGCCATGCATTCAAAAGATGCTTGCTCCTTGAAAGAAAAGTTATGACCAACCTAGACAGCATATTAAAAAGCAGAGACATGACTTTGCCAACAAAGGTCCATCTAGTCAAAGCTATGGTTTTTCCAGTAGTCATGCATGGATGTGAGAGTTGGAGTATAAAGAAAGCTGAGTGCTGAAGAATTGATGCTTTTGAACTGTGGTGTTGGAGAACACTCTTGAGAGTCCCTTGAACTGCAAGGAGATCCAACCAGCTCATCCTAAAGGAAATCAGTCCTGAGTATGCATTGGAAGGACTAATGCTGAAGCTGAAACTCCAATCTTTTGGCCATCTGATGCAAAGGACTGACTCATTTGAAAAGATCCTGATGCTGGGAAACATTGAAGGCAGGAAGAGAAGGGGATGAAGAGGATAAGATGGTTGGGTGGCATCACCAACGCAATGGACATGAGTTTGAGTAAACTCCAGGAGTCAGTGATGGACAGGGAGGCCTGATGTGCTGCAGTCTGTGGGGTTGCAAAGGGTTGGACATGACTGAGCAACTGAACTGAACTGATTATGGTGCCAGGTACCCAACAGAAAAACTACTGATTTCAATTCAGAAAATATTTTTGAACTATCACAGTGTGCTGAGAACTAAGGACAGAGTGGATAAGATGGATCCTTCGCCCCAAAGGAGCTCCCAGGTTATGGGAGACCCACATGTCAACGGGAGACAAATGGTGTCTTATTTATAAGGCAGAGATGGCCAGGTGTCCAAGAATTGTGAGTCCCTTTCACGATGCAGTTATTGACAGGAAGTGGCCAAGAAAGAGCTACACGTTTTGTCCCCCAGCCCCACACCAGTCGTCTAAATGCACTAAGGTAATGAACTGAGCTCTGGCCCAAAACACCCTCCTTGTAACCCTTCACATTCTCCCTCTCCTGTCTGCTGGCTGGAGATTGGTGATGTGTTAATATAATTGTAGAAGCCACAAGTTGAGGATGGCAGAACCTCCATCAACTTGGTCCTTGAATAACTGTATGGAGCAGTCTCCCAATCCACTACAAATATTCATATTTTGGTTATATGAAGCCATTGAATTTTTAAGGATTCAGTTATGACAGCTAGTACTAGCTGAACTAATGCAATGTGACAGTTTATTTAACAAATATTTATTAATATTACATTAACACATTAATATATATCATTTTATATATTACATTCCTGAGATTATTCTAGGGATATATCAGTGAACAAGAGAAATAAAGACCTGTGCCCTCCTGGATCTGACATTATATTGGTAATGGTAAGTGCTCAAAAAAACGTTTAATGAAGGTATAGCTCCAAGACTCACTGAGTTCATATATTAGAAAAGAATGGGAGAACTGAGAAACAAGAAAACAAACCTCCAAAATAATTTAAAATAGCAAATGACTTAACAGCCTAGGGGGCGTCCCAGCTGGCGCCAGCAGTAAAGAATCCGCCTCCCAATGCAGGAAATGTAAGAGACATGGGTTTGATCCCTAGGCAAGGAAGATCCCCTGTAGGAGGGCATGGCAACCCATTCCAGTGTTCTTGCCTGGAGAATCCCTGGATATAGAAGTCTGGTGCGCTACAGTCCCTAGGGTCGCAAAGAGTTAGACACCACTGAAACAACTCAGCACTAACAATCTAGAATAAGAACACTTCCCGAATATAGCTGAATCTCACCAGGTAGAAAAGCCTCTCTCCCTCTTTGTCTGTGCATTCAATACAAACCCTGCCCTCTGCCCCGCAACCCCAGGTAGGGAGTTATTTTCTGACAGGGACTGGCTTATTTGTCTGGATATTTCCAAGACAGGGCACAATGTCAAGCATTTCATAAGCAGTCAATAAATGTTGACTAATACATGTTTGTTTGTTTGTTTTTTAATTTAGCTGGGAACTCAGCTAAACAATCCATCTGCCCATGCAGGAGATGCAGGTTAGATCCCTGGGTTGGGAAGATCCCCTGGAGAAGGAAATGGCAACTCACTCCACTCTTCTTGCCTGGAAAATTCCATGGACAGAGGAGCTTGGCGAGCTACAGTTCATGGGGTCGCAGAGTCAGACAGGACTTAGCGGCTAAACAACAAAACATTGTTTTATTCTTCAAAATGTATATATGCTAGGCATATGGTTTATTCTTTTATTTTATCAAAGGATATTTTATATTCTAAAAATAGCACAAAATTAACTTTAAAATATTAGAACTACAGACTGGCCAGACAGACTAGCTCTATCCTGGGGATGGGTTAACTAGCATCATAGATGGGTAGATAAAAGGGTCAAAGGGCAGTAGCAACAGCAAGTGCAGACAAAGGCAAAAGCCTGAGAGGTGAAGTGGTCAGGAAAATTCTACTGAAAATACTGTTAATAATAACAGCATGCTTTTTTTTATGACCTTGTAGAACTCACAAAGCATTTCCACACCTATGACTTCATTTGACACATAGCTACCTCTCTGGGGTAGCTATTATTAACCTTCAAGAGATTAAGGAATTTACCCAAGCTCAACAGCTAGTAATTAATAGAAAGTCAGAATTCGAACTCCGGTCCTTTTATTTGGCATCTTGGAATAAGGCTCCAAGGTGAAGTGGGAATGTGGAAGGCATATTTAAGAGGCTTTACAGACAGCAGCTTCCATGGAGCAGAAGGTTAAATGTGGTCACATACCACTCAACATTTCCTGTGACTGGCTCACCCCTGCTTGTAAGAAGTTTCAAGTTGTCTCATAAAAGAATCAGGGACTAGTCAGTTTCCACCCAGTATTCTGCCAGTGAGTTCCAGTGCTTTGCCAACATCACCATCTTACCCTGATTTCATTACTAGGAAACAGAAACCAGTTCCTTGATTAGATGAGGAAGGATCATGCCAGTGATTTTTTAGTCAACTTAAAATGAAGAGGAAGAAAGAAGAAGCATTCTCAAGTGTTGAGGAAGTCATTCAGAGTAAAAGAGGAACCAGTATATATTGGAGCAGGTTTCAGATAGCATAGCATTGAAGTTATTGAACATAAACCAATGTTGGAGGGCTCCTGCTCACAGTCCCAGAAATGCCACCACAATTCAAGCAAAGCTCAGGTGATTCAGGTGCTAAAGAAGTTTTAAAATTCTACCTGCTATCAAAACAACTTTAGAAAGTGCACGTGTTATTTACTTGTATGTTTCTTTGATAATATGGTAGAATTATTCAATGAAAAGGACATAATATGAAACTTGTTTAATAATGGGCTTGGCTGTTTTGGTTAAAGAGGAAGCATACTGTGAATGAAGGATCAAGGAATTAACCAATTTGGAACACTGTGGATGGAAGAATGCATCATGCCCGAGGTTGGATGTCATGACCCCTAAGTCCCTCTAGAGACCCTGTGATCAGCTGTGCTGAACAGAGGCCATCTTGGACCCAGTCATAGCTCTAATTTCATAGAAGCCATCTCCATGACATCCATGGGTGTCATTTTCTGAGCAGAAACCACACCCAGTCTCAAAGAAAATAAGAGAAGATAAAATAGAAGGAAAATCATAGTGAATCTAGACTCAAGATGAAAAGAAAAAAATTCTAAAAATTCCCAACTATGTTCGAAAGAAAAAGTCAATTTAATAGCTAAGTCTTCAGGGCCAGTGATTCCTTCTTTCTGAGCCTCGATCCCTTATGGTAAAACGAGAGGGGGAAGAGACGGACAAAGTACCTTGCAATTTTCTATCAGCTGAGTCTGTGATTCAGTGACTTCAGAAAGAAACTAACAGCACATTGAGATGAGTGGTTTTCAATTCTTGGTTGTTACATTTTCTGTAGGGGAACCACAGAATCTTAGTTTGACTCCATCTGTCCCAACTCTAAACTCCAACTTGGTAAATATGGACGGTCCTCTTTCTAAGGTCTAATCATCTTTTTAATGAGACCAAGATACAGGGCTTATTTGTGTGTGGTAGATGTTAGCCTTTACTCACAGTGTCAAGTCCAAAAATGTAGCCAACTTAAAGACAAAATTATACCCACCACCTAACCAGAGACAATGAAGAAGAATGTGGAGAACTATTATGCACATTTCTAAATCTGAGTAATAAGACCTATGTTCAAAGAACACAAACCTATGACAAGAATGCAACACTCTGCTCATTCTGTCCAAGGACTTCCATCAGCCATCTACCATGCTATTGGTTGGTTGCCATCTCTACCTTGAGGGATTATAAGGTTTTTTCTAAAATGTGCTATAATTTTTCCCAAACTCTCATCAAATCACATGCTTATATAAAAAATACTGTAAGAGTTTTTTAATGCTGTAAGAGTTTATTAATGTTATATGTCCTTCAAATACTTATTTTTTAAAGGTAGTCAAAGCTGGCTTAAATAACATGACCTAAAAATCTCATATAATTCACGTCCAAGAGTCTTCTGGACCAAGGAAAAACAAGTACTGTAGGATTTCCCACACTCCCGTCAAGGATTTCAAGGACCTTAGTCTATTTGACAAAATAAAGAAAATATGTTTAAGATGTAATGCGCTTGCCAGAGAAAGGGTTTTGACCTTCTGGCCAAACAGATTCCAACCTAATGGCCAACTCAAATGAAAACCAGCTTTTATTCTACAATTTGCACAATATTTGTAACTACCATTTCCGTCTTCCCCACTTTGCCAACTCACTAATCCGTTGCCCTGAAGGAGGGATTATGCATAGGGCAGTGGCAGTGGTTTCTGTGTGTAAACAATGAAGAATCAGATCCTCTTTGCTCCTCCTGCCTTTTTTTTTTTTTTAAACCCAGCTAGCCCAGAAATCTCCCCTGTGCTAAAGAATCCCAAGAATAAGCACAATAGGAATAAACACCACACATTTAATTGTACAAATGTAAGATGTGTGTGATGTGTGCAGGGGGTGAGAGGTTATATGTAAATGAATGAACGAATGAATGAGAATGGTTACTGCAGAGAGCAACATACTGGCCATTTACCAACACCATCAAAGTGTTTTCTCTTATAAACTTTTAGAACACGAATGTCGACCCACTTGCATAGCACTACCAGAGATTACTAATACTTTGGATTTTATTAATTGAAAGAAAAGATTGTTATTTCTCTTATTTCCTAGAAACACTAAAGCCTATAAATCTAAAGAAGAAGGGGAGTCCCTACCTAGTCAGTAAACAAAACAAAGACACATACACACAAAACCCAAAACTCTTTTATGTAGACGTCATAGAGATATATTTGAAATAAAAAAGCCAAAAATCAGCTTCCTTTCACCTGACATATAAGCTGTCAGAAACGAGTAATTATCTTCAAGGCCAAATTTAACACATCCTTTTTTCCCTCTCTCAGCCCCACCTTTATGTGTACCCTCCTAGAAATTAGATTTTCCTGTGCCTCCTCCTCCTCTTGCCACACCGTGGAAGCAGAACTTGAGAAATCGGGACCAGATCTGGGAACAGCATGCCTCTGACATCACTTTGGTAGCAGGAAGTACCGCAGAAGTCTGAGGTTTCACGCCTCACTGCCCTCTCAATACAAAATCCTCCCAGCGACACTGTGCCCAGATGTTTACTGCCTTAACACACAGTCGACCGCCCCTTAAAGAAACGCCCCTCCCACTGTACACCGTGTCCACCACTGTTAAGCCAGGGAAACCGTACCCTCTGTGGCTGACGCCATTAAAATGAATCCATTCTGAAATATGCCATCCTGCTTTTTGCTTTCTTCTGCCATTTGGTCCTTGGCAAAGGCAAGTGATGAGCCCAAACACAGTGGTTTCATAGCACCTGGGCAGGAGGGAGGGCCTGTGCCTTTGGGCAACCAAGCTTGCCACAAAGCTAGTCTTTGTGACAGCAGCTGATAATCTCTCCTGTCACCCCCCACCCTCACCCCCCAGCTGTCTTCCTGGTTCTGTTTCTAGGAATCTCAGCTGGGGGTGGGGGCAGGGGTTCTCAAATCCTACTCTCTCCATCCTACAGATGAGACACCAAAAGTTTAGAGAACTCTGGCAACTTTTCCAAGTTCATGGGGCTCATTAGTGGTGGCAGAGCTGGGCCAAACCCAGGACTGCTGGTTCGAGTCCAATAGAGACTTGCACAAGCGTGGGTTTTACAGTAAGAAAAAGAATGTGGGGTTTCAGGCTTAGAGTCACTGCTTGGTGACCTTGGGGAAATAACATTTCTTCAACCATGCCTTCTCAGGCTTTCTCATCTGTGAAATAGACAATAAACATAGCTATAGCTCACAAGGTAGATGGTCATCTCTGATATACTTAAAGGTGCTCATAGGAATATAAACTGTTATGGCTCTTGACAAACCATTCTTCATAAACCACAGTAGGTTTATTTCTTGTGTTTAAAGACGCTTAGGCCTCTGGGTCAGACGGATTTTTCCTCATCTTTTCAGACTCAACTTGCTGTCATCTTCTCCAGAGCCTCCTCTGTCCTCCCAGTGAGGGATGAAGCTCTCCCCTGCACACATTCATCTTTGCCCTGAATCCTCATGATTCTTTGTACTTCTTCACCCCTTAGGCTCTGAGAGTCTCAAGAAAATGGACCATGTCTTAATCATCTTTGCATCTTTAGCACCTAGCACAATTCTCGGCCCATTAAAAAGTAAAAACATTTATTATTTTTAAAATAATAAAAAGAAAAAAAAATCACTAATGGCAAAGTGGCTTAAACAAACTAAAGGTGACAGTATCTTTTTTCTTTGACTTGCAAATTCTGAAATGAAAGTCCTAGGCAACCTGCAAGTCTTCCTGTGAGGTGTTTTTCAGGTAAACCACATCCATGAGCTCAGTGCCACCACCACCCTCCACTCACTTCACTTGTAATAATTTTTTGAAAGTATCTTTATATGTATCACTCTTTGACAGTCTCTGGGGGATTTCTAACTCACCACACACAAAAAAGCTTTTTATGTTGCTATTTTTAACAGGGCCCTCATGATGCAGAGATGGAAATGTTTATGTTATAAATCAAACACAGAACTTTTCCCCAAACTGGACCCTGTGACTGCTGCAAATCTGCAGAACATTGAGAGAATGAGCATTTGGTGGGGCTGATTACCAGGAAGCAGTGGGCTACAAGATACTCATGGTGAACCCATAATGTGTCCTAGATGTCTGTTCCCAAGGGCCATGATGAATACCAAGCAGAAAATGCAGTTTTAAAATATTATCAGTCATGGTGTTAAAAATAATAATATTAATATAAGCTATCATCATTTCTGAGCTCTTTACTATATATTGTATCTCTTGGGGGTAAATGCATGCTTGTATTTGGAACAGTTCTAGAGAAATATAATATTCTGCTATCTCTGTGGAAGACAGAGTCGTCAGCTAAGGTCCAGACAACTTGTTATTCCCAAGTAGGCCATTCTGCCTCTCACTTTTGGGTCTTTATGAATGATTCCCTCTGCCTGGAATTCCTCCATCACTATCCTCATCTTCTATTTTCTTGCCATTGCTTCTTCTTTTAGCTAACTCTTCCTCATTACCTCTGGGAAACCTTCCAGCATCTCCTATCCAGAATAAAGAAGCTTCCCCTGTGATTTATAATAAATGAAAAATCACCTTGGGTTGATTGCCTCTTCATGAGAATCTCCCTTTGGACTATGAGCACCCTGAAGGCAGGAAATTTACCTTTTTCATCTTAATTCCCATCTATTATGGAATTTTATACCCATTACTTCTAGCACAGAGTAAGTATAAAATAAATGTTAAATGAATGAGTAGACTGAATAAAGAATTCCCTTGAAGTAGTAGGACAATTTGGCAAATTAATAATAAGATGAAGGAATTGGTGAACAAGACAAGACAGGTGATATCTTCCTATTTCTGTAAGATACTCTGAGCTCTCCAAAGCAAAGGAGCTTGAGAAGTATGCATAACTTTTATTATTTGCTTGGTACATACATTAAATAGTGCCTAAATATTTACAGTTTAATGGGCCAGCTAGAGACCATATAATCTCCCTGAATTCTTTCCCTAAAATGAAATTTCCTTAAGTAGGTCATGACAGGGAAATTTATCCCAGTGGTCAGGTCCTGTTGCAGAGGAGGCAACTATAAAAATGTCCTTTTCTGGATGTGGTAAGCCAGGGTGGCTTGGGATGGTCTGCAAAAACATCATCTACACACCAATCCTCTAGAATCTCAAACATGACTAGACTTTCACGTGGTTTATTAGTGTCCTCCACAGATCTCAAAATATTTTAAAATGGTACTACACTTACCCTAGAAGAGAAAAGCAAAAATCTTCCCTTGCTGGTAGCTTCATTCATACGCAAGCAGAACACTACTGATGTACTCCTATATCAGAACATTTACTTTAACACCAAAACAGATTAAAGACTTAAACATAAGACTTGAAATCATAAAACATTTAGAAGAAAACATAGGTAGTATGCTCTTTAACATCAGTCTTAGCAATATTTTTTCGGATATGTGTTTGCAGGCAAGGAAAACAAAAATAAACAGATGGAACTATATCAAACAAGAAAATTCTTGCCCAGAAAAGGAAATTATAAACAAAATGAAAAAGTCATCTACTGAATGGGAGAAGATTTGCAAATGGTATATCCAACAAAAGGTTAATATCCAAAATAAACAAAGAACTTATAACAAGTCAACATCCAAAAAAGGAAACCTAATTGAAAAATAGGCAGACGACCTGAAGAGACATTTTTCCAAAAAGACATACAGACAGCCAACAGGCACATGAAAGATGTTTGACATCACTAGTTACCATGGAAATGCAAACCAAAACCACAGTGGGATATCACCTCACACTTGTCAGAATGGCTATTATCAAAAAGACAACAAATAATAAGTGTTGGCAAAATGTGGGGAAAAGGTACCCTCATGCACTGTTGACAGGAATGTAAACTGGTGTAGTCACTATGGAAAATAGTATAGAGATTCCTCAAAAAATTAAAAATAAAACTACCATATGATCCAGCAATTCCATTCCTGGGTATTTACTCAAAAATAATAAAAACACTACTTTGAAAAGATATAGGCACCCCTATGTTCACTGCAATATTATTTTCAATAGCTAAGATATGGAAGCAAAGTGCCTAAGTGTGTGTGTGTGTGTGTGTGTGTGTGTGTGTGTGTGTGCGCGCAGTGGAATATTACTTGGCCATAAAAAAGAATGAAATTCTGTCATTTGTAATAACATGGATGAACCTAGAGGGCATTATGGTAAAATGAAATAAATCAGACAGAGAAAGACAAATACCATATGATTTCACTTATATGTGGAATCTAAAAAGCAAAACAAATGAAGAAACATAACTAAACAGAAACAGAGTCTAGATACACAGAACAGGTGGTGACCAGATGGGAAGTGGGTGAGGGAAGGAGAGAAATAGGTGAGGGAGATGAAGATGTATAAACCTCCAGTTATAAAATAAATGACTCATGGGAATGAAATGTACTATGAGGAAGATAGTCAAAAATTATGTGATATTTCATATCATGACAGATGAAAACTATGCTTATCATGGTCATCATTTCAAAATGTATAGAAATATAGAATCACTGTGTTGTGTACAAGGAAATAACATAGCTTGTAGGTCAATTACACTTCAAAAACAAACTCATAGAAAAAGAGATCAAATTTGTTCTACCAGAGGCAAGAGATGAAGGGATGAGAAATTAGGTAAAGGTGGTCAATATGTACAAACATCTAGTTTGAAGATAAATAAGTAACAGGGAAATAATGTACAGCCCAAGTACAATTAACACTACTGGATTTTATATATGAAAGCTATTAGAAGAGTAATTCCTAAGAGTTTCAGTTTAGTTCAGTTCAGTTGCTCAGACGCGTCCAACTCTGCGACCCCATGAATTGCAGCACGCCAGGCCTCCCTGTCCATCACCAACTCCCAGAGTTCACTCAAACTCATGTTTATAGAGTCGGTGATGTCATCCAGCCATCTCATCCTCTGTCGTCCCCTTCTCTTCCTGCCCCCAATCCCTCCCAGCATCAGGGTCTTTTCCAATGAGTCAGCTCTTCGCATGAGGTGGCCAAAGGATTGGAGTTTCAGCTTTAGTATCAGTCCTTCCAATGAACACCCAGGACTGATCTCCTTTAGAATGGACTAGTTGGACCTCCTTGCAGTCCAAGGGACTCTCAAGAGTCTTCTCCAACACCACAGTTCAAAAGCATCAATTCTTCTGCGCTCAGCTTTCTTTATAGTCCAACTCTCACATCTATACATGACCACTGGAAAAACCATAACCTTGACTAGACAGACCTTTGTTGGCAAAGTAATCTCTCTGCTTTTGAATACGCTATCTAGGTTGGTCATAACTTTCCTTCCAAGGAGTAAGTGTCTTTTAATTTCATGGCTGCAGTCACCATCTGCAGTGATTTTGGAGCCCCAAAAATAAAGTCTGACACTGCTTCCACTGTTTCTCCATCTATTTCCCATGAAGTGATGGGATCGTGGCTTCCATCTTGGGCATTCTTTCTCACTCACTATGGGGGGAACCATGTTGTGAGCAGCCCTGTACAGATGACCACATGTCACTGAGTGAGCCCGGAAGCAGAACTCCCAGCCCTAGTCAAGCCTTCAGGGGCTGCAGACCCAGCCAACAGCTTGACAGCAATCTTATGGATCACTAAGCTAAGTCTCACACAGATTCCTGATTTCAGAAACTGTGTGAGATAATAAACATTTGCTGTTTTAAACTGCTTAATTTGGGGGTTGTTTGTTATACAGCAATATATAACTAATACAATGCCTGTTGTGCAAAGTTATAGTGAGGATCAGAAATAATATATATCAATGCTGAGCATTTACTTGATACATGTTAGGGACTCGAATGGTAGTTATACAATTTTAAATTACATTAATAATAACTATTATTAATCATATCAATCATAAATATAATTATAAAATACATTGCATGCAAAAATGGGCTCAATAAAGGACAGAAGTGGTATGGGCCTAACAGAAACAGAAGATATTAAGAAGAGGTAGCAAGAATACACAGAAGAACTGTACAAAAAAGATCTTCATGACCCAGATAATCACAAAGGTGTGATCAGTCATACCAACCTAGAGCCGGATACCCTGGAATGTGAAGTCAGGTGGGCCTTAGAAAGCATCACTACGGACAAAGCTAGTGGAGGGGATGGAATTCCAGTTGTGCTATTTCACATCCTGAAAAATGATGCTGTGAAAGTGCTGCACTCAATATGGCGGCAAATTTGGAAAACTCAGCAGTGGCCACAGGACTGGAAAAGGTCAGTTTTCATTCCAATCCCAAAGAAAGGCAATGCCAAAGAATGCTCAAACTACTGCACAATTGCACTCATCTCACACGCTAGTAAAGGAATGCTCAAAATTCTCCAAGCCAGGCTTCAGCAATACATGAACCGTGAACTTCCAGATGTTCAAGCTGGTTTTAGAAAAGGCAGCCACTGTTTCCCCATCTATTTGCCATGAAGTCATGGGACTGGATGCTGTGATCTTAGTTTTCTGAATGTTGAGCTTTAAGCCAACTTTTTCACTCTCCTCTTTCACTTTCATCAAGAGGCTCTTTAGTTCTTCTTCACTTTCTGCCATAAAGGTGGTGTCATCTGCATATCTGAGGTTACTGATATTTCTCCCAGCAATCTTGATTCCAGCTTGTGTTTCTTCTCTCCCAGCGTTTCTCATGATGTACTTTGCATATAAGTTAAATAAGCAGGGTGACAATATACAGCCTGGACGGACTCCTTTTCCTATTTGGAACCAGTCTGTTGTTCCATGTCCAGTTCTAACGGTTGCTTCCTGACCTGCATACAGGTTTCTCAAGAGGCCGGTCAGGTGGTCTGGTATTCCCATCTCTTTCAGAATTGTCCACAGTTTATTGTGATCCACACAGTCAAAGGCTTTGGCATAGTCCATAAAGCAGAAATAGATGTGTTTCTGGAACTCTCTTGCTTTTTCAGTGATCCAGTGGATGATTGGGAATTTGATCTCTTGTTCCTCTGCCTTTTCTGTTGTTAACACAAGGTTTAATTTAGCAGCTATGGTTCTAAATTACAAATAACCACTGATGTAGCTTGAAGAGCTACAGAATTTTTTAATGCAAATATTTAAATGAAAAAGAAAATAGGAAGACTGTACTATCTGACCAATAGATACTTCCTTTAAACTAACAGTATCTTCTGCTTGGCTGTTACATTAGTTAAGAAGAGTCCTTTATTCATAGATCTGCTGTGGGTTAAAGCCCTGGACACACAGGCTTCTGACTTCAAACCATCACTAAGGAAGTTACTTCACCTCTTTGAGCTTCAGTTTTGTCACGTGTAAAATAGGGAAATTAGTACTTATCTCAGGGTGTTGCCATGATGATTAAATAAGATAATGAATTGCAGTGTTTATAAGAGTGCCTGGCACATAGTCAGTGGTTGATAAATGTGTGCTATTACTCTTTCCACTTTCTGCTGTGTGGTAGGAATTATTATGATCATACTCATTTTAGAGATGAGGTCATCAAGGCCCAGCATATCAAAGGATTTGCACACAGGAAGAGGAAAGCTGCTCCTAACTCCACCTTGTGATTTTTGAAGGCGAAGTGTTGAATAAAATGTAACCTTTCCTGTATTTATACAGGTTGCAGTGAGTACATGTGTTTTTAAAAATGGCTCTCTCTTTGGTGACCTAAATGGGAAGGAAATCCAAAAAAAAGAGGGGTTACATGTATACATATGAATGAGTCATTTTGCTGCGCAGCAGAAATGGACACAGTAGTGTAAAGCAAGTATATTCCAATTAAAAGAAAAACGGCCCTGAGAGTAATCTTTGATGGCAGAAGTCAGAAAGTGATTGCCTCTAGGTGGGAGGATGGGAATAGAGACAGGGGACAGGACTGACAAGAAAGGGATCTAGGGAACTTTCTGGAATGATGAAATGTTCTATCACTTCGTTAAAACAAATGGAACTGAACACATGAAATTCATCTATGTTAATTATACTTCAATAGGAATGATAAAAGTAAACAATAAAAACTCTACCTTATGTATACAAAGCTTTGGTTCCCTGTCATGGCCTCCAGCCTACTCTCCTCTTCCTCCTTTTGCGTATTAGTTACAGAAGAAAGGAAAGCACCTCAGAGTGGACAGGTATGGCCTGCCACCTTCTCCACTCTCACACCACTGAGGGCCCTCAGACAACCCCCTCTCTCAGAGACATGCCCCGAGCCACCCACCTGAGCCACTGCTCAACCTACCCAGGTGGACACAGAAGCCCTCCGTCTCCCTCGCTGTCAGTCTACCCCCTTGAGTAAACAAGAAATTCATTTGGGAGAAGAAGGGAGTGTAGAAGGTCAGGATCCTTCCATCCTTCTTTATACAGCGTAGAAAAACATCATATATCAAGGTAGCTACAATAATTCAAAGTTGCCCAAACTTCAACTCTGGCTCCATCCCACCTGCCTGGTGGTGATACAGCAGGGCTTGGGTAGCCCAGCACTCCACATTTCAGCAGGATCTGTGCTAGGGTGGAGGTAAGTGGTTGAGTATGTGAAGCTTTTCTCTAAGATTTAAAATAAAAGTCTCTTTTGGAGAAGAAAGAAACATGAGCCCTAGGAGGAATCATTTTCCTTCTCTAAATCCAAGGAGAAATGGTACTACAGCTGGACTTCAACATTGTGCAGGAGAAGACCAGAGCCCTCTTCACCCCCCAGTTTAGGAATGCCAGGAATGGACGAGTGGAGACTAGGTGGTCAGCAAAGCAACGTTTACTTTGCTTTGACCCATTCTCATCACACCCTTGCCCCAGCAAAACTGCAATGACCACGTGTCATAGACCTTCCCAGATTCCTGGCAAGTTGTGAAAACAATGTGGGTAAAATTAACAATGCTCAAGGATGAGACTGTTAGAGCCAGAAGGAACTTTAGAAACTGTCTAGCCTGACCACTTCGCTTTCCAAAAGAGAAAGTAGCCCATAAAGAGACGTTCTTTCTAACACACAGGAGGGTTCACATCCAGAAGAATCAAGTCTGCTCTGCTGCATTGAATCTGTATCCATGAGCATCTCTGTGTAGCTGTCTTTGGGAGGGAAATACTTTAAGGCAACAAACAAATAGTTTAGGCAAGGACTAGGAACTGGGGCCAGATGACAACATTCTAAGCTTCTGCTTTCTTCCTTCTTTCCCCCACTGCCCTATGCAGTGTCTCTCCAGGGCACAGAATCTATGGGCACGTTCGTTTCCACCTCTGGAAGGAAGCTCCTTCAAATCAAGGGCCATGCCCAGAACCATTGCTGGCCCCTCCAAGCCTCAGACACTGCCAATAGCCCTGCTTGTTCAACTGAATGATGCTCACCCCTCTGTGGCCTCAACGTCAACAAAACCATACAGATGGGGAATTACAGCCTTCAGAATCCCTTGTTCCCCAAATCTCTTTTTGTTTACTTCCTCCACGTGGCACCTAGCACTTCCAACCCACAAGCCTGGTTCCCCTCTGAACAGCCCCAGTGGAAACCACCAGTTCTCTGTGGCACTTACATTAACATTTCTGGGTCTTTGGTCACCAATGAAATGCGCAGTCTGTCCCATTTCTCAGCATACTACCACTTGAATACAGCTTTTGTCAACAATAATAGCTAACATATGGGATTTACTCTATTCTAATAAACTTTTAAAGCGCTTTGCAAGTATTAATGCAGTAATAATCCTGCGATAACCCTAAGAGACAAGTACTCCCATTTTCCAGAGTGGAAAACTGAGGCATACAGAAATGAGGCAACTTAGCCAAGGTTACTCAGTGAGTAAGTGGCAGTCTGGATTCCAGTGCAGGTAGTCTGGATCTAGAGTCAGCCTCTTAGTCACTACTGTACTACATTATCTCTCTAGATTATCTTAGTGCTTTTTCCTTCCCTCCCTGACCCCCAAATTCAGTGAGGCATTTCCACCTCTATGTTCTCACAGCAATTTGCCAGCACTTTCTACACTGAGTCAAAACTGTCTGTGTTTAAGTGCTTGTCTTCTCCCTTACACTACAAGTAGCTTGTGGAGACAGGCTTTATTCATCTCTGTCACACTTCAATAAATATTTGCTGAATCTCTGAATAAATAAATGAATAAATATGTCCATTTTGAAAGAGGCAATGCTTTATTCTGAGAGAGGATAAAGATCTCTGGATCCGAAATAAACCCAGGCATTTATGGTCAACTAATATTTGACAGAGGAGCCAAGAATATTCAATGGAGAATAGACAGTCTCTTTAAAAAGTCGTGCTGGGAAAACTGGATATTAACACATAAAAGAAAAAAACAGGATCCCTATCTTACATCACTTACAAAAATTAACTGGAAACCATGACACCCTCAGAAGAAAACATAGAGGAAAAGCCCCTTGACATGGCACTTGGCAATGATGTTTTGAATAAAACACCTAAAGCGCAAGCAACAAAATGAAAAACAAACAAGTGGGACTCCATCAAACTAAAAACCTTCTGCACAGCAAAAGAAACCGTCAATAAAGTGAAAAGACAACCTATGGAATTAGGAAAAATATTTGCAAACCATATATCTGATAAGAGGTTAAAATCAAAAAACTAAAAAGAACTCATACAACTCAATAGTAAAAAAAAAAAAAAAAAATCCAAATAATCCAATTTTAAAATGAGCAAAGGTCCTGAAGAGACATTTTTCCAAAGAAGTTATACAAATGGTCACGTGGAAAAAACTGCTCAACGTCATTAGTTATTAGGGAAAAGTGAATTAAAACCACAATTAGATATTGCCCCATGCCTCTTAGAATCAGATCAGATCAGTCGCTCAGTCATGTCCAACTCTTTGTGACCCCATGAATCGCAGCACGCCAGGCCTCCCTGTCCATCACCAGCTCCCGGAGTTCACTCAGACTCACGTCCATCGAGTCAGTGATGCCATCCAGCCATCTCATCCTCTGTCGTCCCCTTCTCCTCCTGCCCCCAATCCCTCCCAGCATCAGAGTCTTTTCCAATGAGTCAACTCTTCGCATGAGGTGGCCAAAATACTGGAGTATCAGCTTTAGCATCATTCCTTCCAAAGAAATCCCAGGGCTGATCTCCTTCAGAATGGACTGGTTGGATCTCCTTGCAGTCCAAGGGACTCTCAAGAGTCTTCTCCAACACCACAGTTCAAAAGCATCAATTCTTCAGCACTCAGCCTTCACAGTCCAACTCTCACATCCATACATGACCACAGGAAAAACCATAGCCTTGACTAGACGGACATTTGTTGGCAAAGTAATGTCTCTGCTTTTGAATATGCTATCTAGGTTGGTCATAACTTTCTTTCCAAGGAGTAAGCGTATTTTGGTTATTATCAAAAGAAAAAAAAGATGCCAATGCTGGCATGGAGAAAAGGGAACCCTTGTGTGCTACTGATGAGATTGTAAACTGGTGCAACCACTATGGAAAACAGGAGGGAGGATCCTCAAAACATTAAAAATAGAAATACCATATGATCCAGCTTTGGGGAGTACACCTAAAGGTAACAAAAACACTAATTCAAAGACATAATCTTTACTCCCATGTTCATAGCAGTATTACTTACAATAGCCAAGACACGGAAACAGTCTAAGTGTCCATTGATGGGTGAATGGATAAAGAAAATGTGATTACATCTATGTCTGAATATTATTTTAAAAAGAAGGAAATCTTGTCATTTGTGGTAACATGGATGAACTTCTGTGAGGGCATTGGTGCTTTGGTGGTTTAGTTGCTCACTTGTGTCTAACTCTTTGCAATCCCATGAACTGTAGCCCACCAGGCTCCTTTGTCCATGGGATTTCCTAGGCAGGAATCCTGGAGAAGCTTGCCATTTCCTTCTCCAGGGGATCTTCCTGATCCAGGGATCGAAGCCGGGTCTCCTGCATTGCAGGCAGATTCTTTACCAACTGAGTCACAGGGAAGCCCCGTGAGAGCATTATGCTCAGTGAAATAAGTCAAACAGAGAGAGACACTATGATCTCACTTATACATGGAATCTAAAAACAAACCAAATTCACAGAAAAAGAGATCACACATGTGATTGCCAGAAGAGGAGGTTAGGGGAGAGGGGAATCAGAGGAAGGGACATACTTCCAGTTACAAGATAAATGAGTACTAGGTGTTAAAGAATCAGCCTGCCAATGCAGGGGATGCAGGTGATGTGGGTTCAGGCTCTGAGTCAGGAAGATCCCCTGGAGAAGGAAATGGCAACCTACTCCAGTATACTTGCCTTGGATATCCCATGGACAGAAAATTCTGGTGGTCGCAAAAGAGTTGGACACAACTCAGCAACTAAACAACAGCAAAGTACTAGAATGTAATGTACAACCTGACAACTATAGTTAACCTTGCTGTATGGTATACAGGAAAACTGCTGGGAGATTAAAAACCTAGGAGTTCTTGTCACAAGGAGAAAAATTGTTTTTCTTGTATTATCACTTTTTTTATTGCATCAATATGAGATATTGAGTGTGAACTAAACCTACCGTGGTTATTATTTCACAGTTTATATAAAGCGAACCATTATATTGTAACACCTTAAACTTATCTACTTGCTTTTGCTGTGTTGGTCAGTTGCTAAGTCACGTCTGACTCTTTGTGACTTCATAGACTGCAGCACTGTCTATGTCCTTCCTTTTATGTCTATGTCCCTATCCTTCATTATCTCCCAGAGTTTACTCAAATTCATATTCAGTGAGTCAGCAATGCTGTCTGATCATCTCTTCCTCTGCCACTCTCTTCTCCTTTTGCCTTCAATCTTTCCCAGCATCAGGGTCTTTTCCAATGGGTTAGCTCTCCATATCAGGTGACCAAAGGATTGAAGCTTCAGCTTCAGCATCCATCTTTCCAAGGAATATTCAGGGTTGATTTCCTTTAGGATTGACTGGTTTGATCTGCTTACTGTCCAAGGGACTCTCAAGAGCCTTCTCTAGCACCACAATTCAAAAGCAATTCTTTGGAGCTCAACCTTCTTTATTGTCCAACTCTCACATCTGTATGGAAAAATCATAGCTTTAACTATAGGGACATTTGTTGGTAAAGTGATGTCTCTGCTTTTTAACACACTAGGTTTGTCATAGCTTTCCTTACAAGGAGTAAGTGTCTTTTAATTTCAAGGCTGCAGTCACCATCCACAGTGATATTGGAGCCCAAGAAAATAAAATCCACTTTTTCCCCTGCTTCCATTTTTTCCCCTTCTACTTACCATGAAGTAATGGGACCAGATGCCATGATCTTAGTTTTTTTGAATGCTGAGTTTTAAACCAGCTTTTTCACTTTCCTCGTTCACCCGCATCAGGAGGCTCTTTAGTTCCTCTTCACTTTCTGCCATTAGAGTGGTGTCATCTGCATATCTGAGGTTATTGATATTTCTCCTAGCAATCTTGATTCCAGCTTGTGCTTCATCCAGCCTGGCATTTCACATGATGTATTCTACATAGAAGTTAAATAAGCAGGGGGATAATATACAGCCTTGTTGTTCTCCTTTCCCAATTTTGAACCAGTCAGTTGTTCTGTGTCTGGTTCTAACTGTTGTTACTTGACCTGCATACAGATTTCTCAGGAGTCAGGTAAGGTGGTCTGGTATTCCCATCTCTTTAAGAATTTTCTACAGTTTGTTGTGATCCACACAGTCAAAGGCTTTAGTGTGGTCAGTGAAGCAGAAGTAGACTTTTCCTGGAATTTCCTTGCTTTCTCTATGATTCAACAAATGTTGACAATGTGATCTCTGGTTCCTCTGCCACATCTGGAAGTTCTCACTTCATGTACTGTTGAAGTCTAGCTTGATATGTGTCAATTATAACTTAATAAAACTGGAAAAAATATATGTTGTTTTCTTTACTATTTCAATTCATATATACACATAGTATATATAATATATATAATTCAATTATATATATATGCATAAAATGGAAACTTTTTAAAGTTAAAAAAAAAATCCCTGGATTGTGAGTCAAGAGATCAAAGTTTCAGGTCCCATTACCAACTAGCTGTGTGACCTTGAGCAACTTCCTTTACCTGTCTGGTTCTCAGTTTCTTCATTGCCAAAAATGGGTTAGGCTTAGGGACCTCTGAATTCCCTTTCAGCTGAAGCATCCCAGGACTGTGGCATCAGGGCAGGCCATGGAGAGAAGAGACTAGAGGCAAGTTAGTCTTTGTGAGTCCCTCACATTATATACAGAAGTGCAACTCCACCAGTCTGACTTTACAGACAGTCACCAGGACAGCAGGCAGGAATGCTAACGGAGAAGGGATGAGGCAAAAGACGGCACCAAGCCCAGTGGCACCGCTCCCCATGTGGGAACCACTACATGGGGATAGTCAAGGGGTCAAAGAGTCCGGCTGCCTTCTGGGAGCCATTAGTGCAGAAAGAATGAGAGAAGCCACTCAGTCTGCATTAAAGTCACCAAAATGCCTGGAACTCAGGAAGGGATTACTCCACTTGAGCACAACTTGTGATGTTCCTTTCACTGCTTTTCCCCCTGTTATCATTACCCAGTCAAGCATTCTTGGCAGTGTAAACAGGTGATTAACAGGCAGAGTTTGGAAGAAACTGGGAGCAGAAGCTGGATGGGTGCACAGCATATATATTCTTTGCTTCCCCCTACCTCACCTGCACTTCCCCTCATCCATAATGGCTACAGATCCCATGGATGAAGACTTCTCCTAGAGGAGGGGGAAAGAGTATCTTGATAGTGGGAAGCTCATTTATTCAGCAGCAAGATGAACCTGGCATGAGAAATCAGACTCAGAACTGAAGCTGGCAAAACTTCTAACAGGGTGTTGGCCAGCAGAGACAACATGAGTTTTGTGGAGCTGCAAACAGCAGGAATGTCTGCCAGTCATCAAAAGGACTCCCCCGTGTTGTCTGGCCTTCTCTCTGGGGCCAGCTCATTTCACCCCGTCATAACACTGGTTTTAACAAAAGCTCAGAGCTAGTTAATGGGGCATTTTGTGTCTTGTCCTCCAAGTTATAGGTATGTATTTTTATAGAATAGTGCCTCTTTTTTCTGGGGATATATTTTATGGAGTGTCATGAGTGTCCCCAAAAGCAAGAAAAAGAGAAGGGTTTTTTTGTGTGTTTTTTTTTAAGAGGTTGGAGAATCTAAGACTGGAACAGAGAAGGACTGGATGAGGAGCAGAAAAGCTTTGCTGTGTTCATAGTTGATCAAGAAACCTTCCCCAACAAGAAGTCAATTCCACCAAGACAGTCTACTCAAAGGTTGAACTCAGATTTATGGATGTTCATTTTCTGGCTTCAGTAAAGACAGTACCATGTTGGGATCTTTTTTCCCTCTAGAGTAAAAAAAATCTCAGAGTTGAAAGCATCTACGGGTCCAGACCCCTACCTAACATAGAAATCGCTTTGATAATATCTCCAGCAAGTGCTAATACATACTCTGAATCATCACTTCTGGGACAGGAAACTATTTGTCCTTCCTACTTCAGAGATCTTGTCATTGGACGCTTCATCCAGAAACTGAACTGAAATTTGCCTTTCATTAATGCCTACCCCCTTTTTTTAATCATCCCACGTAACATAAACCCAATTCTTATGCCTTCAATACATTCAAAAAATTTGAGGACAGTTCCCGTGCTTTCTTTTTCCAGGTTTAGCAACCTCTAAATCATCAGCCAAAATACCTGTCTCCAGCCTTGTTGCTTTCCTCTGAACATGGGCCAGCTGACTTTTATCTTTATATTCTTTACAAAAATGAACATTCCTTCTATGATTTGAACATAATAGAAGAGGACAGGGCTGTTATTCCTCTTTGAACACTCCTTGCCCATGTGTGGCCATATCACACTGTGAACTAGTAATGTTTGCAACCCAAATTTGACCCTTTTCCTGTATATTACCTCCAGGTCAAGCATTCCTCCATCCTGTTCTTGTACAGTTGGCTGTTTGAACCAAAGTACAGATTTTTTTTTCCCTATTAAGTATTCTCTGGTTAGAGTCATTCAAGCTGTTTGAGACATATAGCATCACATTAAGTCATACGGATTCACAGACCTTCCAAATATTGGGTTTTCTACTAATATGACCAGCGTGTACGTCATCTTTGTCTAATCAACTCACTGATAGAAAAGTTGAACAGAAAAGGACAGAGGCCAGAGCTCGAACAGATGCCACTAGAGCCTTCATTCCAGATTAATATTTATCAAGGGCTCAGCATTCCTTGGTGCTGTCTCACTGTTCTCCTGGCCTGGGACATCTAAACTACTCCGTGTGACCTGGCCTTTGCAAAGCTCTTCATTCTCCCTGTTGCACAGAATAATTTGCCTTTCCCCAAACACATCTTCTATCCCTTTACCTCCTTTGCCTAGGGTACCTAGTCTCTGCTTGTTCACCTGGTCAACTATTAATTTTTCAAGTCTCAGCTCCAAGTGTCACCCACCTATGAAGTCATTCTTTGCTTCACAGGCAGAGTTAGGTGTTCCCAGAACATCCCATACAGTCCTCAACTAAAGTACCCAACATACCAACTTACATTTGCCTGTGTCTCCCAGAAGACCAGGGATAGCAAATGGGTGGCACGTGGGTCATGGTCCCTCTCCTACCTTCATGGAAGATGGTGTTAATTAATCACCGAGTCCAGAGGAAGCCTCAAAATTCTTTCCAACACAACCCTCCAGGCTGTCACTACTAACTGATTGGATCTGAAACTCAAGTTGAAACCCTATACTATTTTCTAATTTCCTTGAGGGCAGAAATCTTGCCTCATTCACCTCTGTATTGCTAGACCTAGGGCAAAGTAACTGGCTTAAATTAATTCAATAAATGCCTGCTGTATAATGACTTTGTTTACCAGTGAGTTAGAACTTAAAAAATAAATTTTCTTATGTTCATATAAGAGCCTTATAAACAATATAATTCTGGTAGTAGCAAGAGCTGATCATTTGCGTCAACTGTAATTAACATTACAGAATAATAATTGGTCACTACTTAAGAACTTTTTCCACCTGATTCTGCACAGAGCTCCCCGAGAAGGCAGACCTGATTGGTCTTGGCATTCACAGACCCCATCTGATATACATATATGTATGGCCTTCAAGGCCTGGAACCAATTTGACTGCCTTCCCAGCTTTCTATCTTCTAAATACCCATGAGCTGATAGTAATTTTAGGAGGTCTAAATGCCAGGGTTGAAAACAGGTCTGCCAAAGTTTTATCTACAAGAAATCTGTATTATGAAGATTGCTTCCCCATGGAACACTCTTTAGAGACAGCCACTCGAACCAAAAAGAAAAAATTCCTAAAGAGACTTATTATCACACCAGGTTTCTTAAAGATAGTCCCTGGGACAAGTCCAGGGGGAGCTGCACTTACGTAAACGTCAAATTAGGGCCAGCATCATCACTTAATTATTTATTAATTAGCTTTTCTTTGTGTATCTCTATCAAATGGATATTTCAGATCTTAAACTTCATTTAATATTACTCTTGCAAAGTCATAATATGCACAGAACAGAACCTGTAGAAGGTAAGAAAGTTAAGATAGATCAATGTCTCCTTTGTTTCCATAGGTAATGTTCAGTGACCTCTTTGGAATTCCTAGCATTAAATTAGAACCACATTCTGGGGCTTTGTGAAATGAAAGTGGCCAGTAGTACTTGGCTGGTGGTAGGTGATCAATAAAATGTTTATTAGATGGATGGATGTTCGGATGGTTGAATAGTTGGATGGATGAATGGTTGGATACTTGGATGAATGGATGGATGGATGGATGGATGGATGGATGGCATTCAGTTTTATCTATCGAGTACCTAGAAAATAAGACATCCTATCTCTTGATTCAATTTCCTAGAAACCAGAAAGAATCTGGCATAATCAACAAGAGAGCCAACATGTCAAAGAAAGCTCCGGTTATGTAACAAGTAAACTTACTAGGCTCAAAGTCTTTTCCAGGGAAAGTATCTTTTAAAGATACAATTCAAAAGACTATCACGGAAGACTTGATAGTCACCAGGGCCAATTATGATTACAGATTTGGATGAACTTGCAGATAGCATGACATCCACAGCAGTACTGTAGGACCAAATAGTGCAGTCCTCTCTGCTTATCATGGAACCCAGGGTTTTCCCAGCTGGGAAACCAGTATCCCCATCAGCTTCTAAAAATACTGTCACTCAGTCAAGCTAGAAAAGGCCCAGTGACAACAATACATTTGGCTATTAGAAGTTTCTACATTTCATACCAAGTAAAGGGCTTGCTAATTCCTTGGCATCATTTAACCAACAAGACTCATAACAATGGCCAATATTTATGAAGTCATCACTTTGAGCCAGGTACTGCTCTCAGTGTTACACAAGCTTCATTACTTTTAACTCATAGAAGAACAGATAAGAAGTACGGATCCAGATGTTAGGTTATTTCCTGTTTTACCCACCTAAGACGTGGTAGAGTCTGAATTCACACCAGCAACCTGTCTAGGGCCTTCTGTGAAATAAGTGTGCTCCTCATCACCTTCATAAAGGGAAGACCCTCAATCCCTAGTCCTTATGAGCTAGGCATTCCCACCACACTCACCACTGCAATTTTTAAAATCCTTTTCAACTTCCTTCTCAACAAAGTAGAAAATTTACCTCATCTAACATGCTGGTTCTTCTTTCTCCCCTCAATTCCTAAACTAACATCTCCCCAGGTCTACTCTGAGGTAATTTCCATACTAATGTTTTCTGTGGTCAAGTAAGTTTGAAAATGCTGGATTAAGCAGCTAAACAAAACTTCCCTGATGTAAGACATCTCAAGGTCTTTATTTGTTGAAAGTTAAAATGAAAGTCGCTCAGTCGTGTCTGACTCTTTGCAACCCCCTGGACTATACAGTCCATGGAATTCTGCAGGAATACTGGAGTGGGTAGCCTTTCCCTTCTCCAGGGGATCTTCTCAACCCAGGTCTCCCACACTGCAGGTGGATTCTTCACCAGCTGAGGCACAAGGGAAGCCCAAGAATACTGGAATAGTTAGCCTATCCCTTTTCCAGCTGCTCTTCCTGACCCAGGCATTGAACCAGGATCTCCGGCACTGCAGGCAGATTCTTAACCAACTTTATTTGCTGGTGTATAGCAAACAGCTTCAAAAGAAGGCCAGGATATCGTGTGTAGCATTTTGTAAATGTACCTGACTAAAGGACACTGTTTGTCCCCACAGAACCCCTTAAGGTCCCACAGAATACACACAAGAAATGGTACCAAAAAGGGTGATGCCCCCCCACCATCGCACCACAGACTGTCTCTCTAGCAGTATAAAGTTCTCTCTGAATTATACACAGGCTTAAATGTCTACCTCATCTTGCCTCACTCCCTCTCACAAAACCTGTCCCTTTGGCAAAACCACAAGAGAAGACATCATCCATGATAGGAACAATAATGGGTTTTTTCTTTTTTCTCCTTTACAGATTCAAACTCATCTTATAGTCTTCAGGTCAAATTTAATGCCAGGAAACCATTA
Organism: Bos taurus; assembly: GCF_002263795.3. Taxonomy (NCBI): domain Eukaryota; kingdom Metazoa; phylum Chordata; class Mammalia; order Artiodactyla; family Bovidae; genus Bos; species Bos taurus. Next base: position 81,687,452 of record NC_037330.1, read on the forward strand.
TCACCAGATAAGCCTCTTTTCACCAGATAATAAGAAGGAAGTAATCTGTTTGGGTTTCCTTTTTTGCATTCCTTCTTAACTAAAGATAATTAACTACTTAATTAAGAAAATAAAAGATAAATAAATAACATTCTGCTCAAAGCTATGTTCCTGCTCAACTGTAAGCCCTGACTTATTTCAAATTCCTATGGCTTCTATTTCTCCCTCACCTGATGGTTTATTTCCTTCTAAATTAAATTATCCTTTCAGTATAAGTTTTAATATTTTAGGTTATCAGCCTCTTTAGAGAAGGAAGGAGGGAAGGAAGGAGAGAATTTATTCAACAAATGAATGGTGAGCACCTGATATGTGCCAGGTTTCCTATACAATAGGAACTAAACACAATATGTTCTCCACCCTCATGGAGTTTACAGCCTTTTTTATTTTCCTATTTTTTAATTGAAATATAGTTGATGTACAATATTATGATAGTTTCAAGTGTGCTACATAGTGATTTGACACTTGCATACATTATGAAATGATCACAATAAGTCTAGTAACCATGTCTCCAAGCAAAGTTATTAAAATATTATTAACAATGTTCCTTATGCTGTAGGTTACATCCCTGTGGCTTATTTATTGATATTTTCTAACTGAAGGCTTTTATCTCTTAATCCCCTTCACCTATTTGCTTTCACATTATCCTCCCCTCTAGCAACCACCCATTTGTTCTCTGTATCTGAGTCTGTTTTCATTTTGGCTTGTTTATTTACTTGTTTTGTTTTCTAGATTCCACATGTAAGTGAGATCATATGGTATTGGCCTTTCTCTGACTTATTTCACTAAGCATAATACTCTCTAGAACCATTCATATTGTCCCAATGTCAAGATTTCAATTTTTAATGATGAGTAATATTACATTCAATCTATGGCTGATACACACACACACACACACATACATATAAGACATATACACACCTCTTCTTTACCCATTCATCTATCAATGGACACTTGGATTGTTTCCATATCTTGGCTACTGTAAAATAGCTGCAATAACTTTGGGGTACATATATATTTTTGAAATAGTGTTCTTGTTGTCTTCAGGTAAGTACCCAGAAGTGAAATTGCTGGATCATATGGCAGTTCTATACCTAGGTTTTTTAGGACCCTCCATACTATTGTTCTATTGTAGCTGCATCAATTTACAATCCCACCAACAGTATACAAGCTTTCTCTTTTCTTCACATCCTCATCAACTCTTGCTATGTGCTTTCTTCTTTAGGTTACAGTCTTATAGGAGAGAGTAATAAGAAATAAAGACACAACTACACAATGATAACAAAGCTTAATAGTGCTTACAAAAAGAATGCTAGGTGTGAGAAGAACCAGGGTGAGGACTGGGGGAGGTGCTCCACCTTTAAATGAAGTGTTCTGGAAGAAGAAAGAACAAAGGATGAAAAAAGGCTGATGCTAACAAGCAACGTAGACAGAGGCCAGACCCACAGAGTACCGTAAGCCAAGCCACAGTAAGGATTTCAGCCCTTAGCCAATAAAGAAATGGTAGCCATTAAAGAGTTTTAAACAAGGGAGGCTCATGATCAGATTTCTGTTTTTGAAAAAAAAAAATCATTCCAGCTACCATGTGGAGAATAGATTAGAAGGGCACATAGAAATGTGCAGAGACAGCCGGGAGGCTGCTACAAGCTGCATGGCTTGAAACTCTTAAGTAAATAACAATTAGGTTTATTTCCAATTGTTCCTCATTGCCAAGGAATGGAAATGGTGTTGTGAAAGCAAAAGGGAAATGCAAGAACCTAATGCTTGAGAATGCTGAGGTGTGTTTGGAAATCAAGCCTTTGCAGGCATTCCACACTGAGTCCTATAAAAGTACTAAAAAGAGCCCCCCTTCCTCTCCCTAGTTCCCTGCAGGTGAACCCTCCTTGGTGGCAGAGAAGGGTAGTAAGGGTGTTCCAGTGTCCCAGGGGCTGTCACACCATCTGCCCACCCTCTCTCTGGCTGTGTGCCAAAGCAAAGCAAGAAGGCAGATGCAAAGGGAAAAAGGATGGCATGAAACTCAGCGAGATACTGAAGAGTCCTTGGAGGTAAGCACTTGGAAAGCATTCTGCTTTCCATCTTGGGAGGGGACTTTCCAAGGTGAGAATCCAGGCTCCAGGGTGAAAAAGGCTTTCCGCTCACCCCAAAGCAGGCTGGAGAGCTGGACCTGCACACAGCCTCCAGCATCTCCACAAGGAGTCTGTTTTATGTGACATGCTCATACCAAATTCACCAGATAGTTTATCAACTTTGACAGCATGTATCAGAGGGCCCCCATCTCATTCGTTTAATGCTTCCCTGCTGAGGCCACAAAAAAATTAGAACAAATTGTTTCTTTAAGAGATAATCTTCCTCTTCAAATTGGAAGTATAAATCTTCCCTAAAAATCAATATCCCCTAAATACTCTCTAGAAATTGCAGAGAAAAATACTGAAGTCTCCCCTGGCCTGCAGTAAGAGGAAAGGCTACGTATAGAGGCTCTAGACAAGGAATACTAGGAATTTCTCCTCTCTTCCTCACATTCCCACTCCATGTTTCCAAAAACATGTTTCCTCACCCTACTCACTCCAAAATCAGTCTTCTCAGCGTAACTTCACAAATGAAGGAAGAATAAAAATTACATGTTATAATGTCCTTTCCTCTTTCCATGTGCCACACTCTACACTCCTGACTCACATATTGGTACACTGTCACTAAATTTTCTTACAAATAGCTGAGAAAAGAAGTGAAAGGCAAAGGAGAAAAGGAAAGCTATACCCATCTGAATGCAGAGTTCCAAAGAATAGCAAGGAGAGATAAGAAAGCCTTCCTCAGTGAACAGTACAAAGAAAAAGAGGAAAACAACAGAATGGGTAAGAATAGAGATCTCTTTAAGAAAATTAGAGATACCAAGGGAACATTTCATTCAAAGATGGGCACAATAAAGGACAGAAACAGTATGGACCTAACAGAAGCAGAAGATATTAAGAAGAGGTGGCAAGAAAACACGGAAGAACTATGACCCAGATAACCACAATGGTGTGATCACTCACCTAGAGCCAGACATCCTGGAATACAAAGTCAAGTGGGCCTTAGGAAGCATCACTACAAACAAAGCTAGTGGAGGTGATGGAATTCCAGTTGAGCCATTTCAAATCCTAAAAATAATGCTGTGAAAGTGCTATACTAGATATGCCAGCAAATTTGGAAAACTCAGCAGTGGCCACAGGACTGGAAAAAGTCAGTTTTCACTCCAATCCCAAAGAAAAGCAATGCCAAAGAATGTTCACACTACCACACAATTACATTTATTTCACATGCTAACAAAGTAATGCTCAAAATTCTCCAACCTAGGCTTCAACAGTACGTAAACCGAGAATTTCAAGATTTTCAAGCTAGATTTAGAAAAGGCAGAGGAACCAGAGATCAAATGGCCAACATCTGTTGGATCATAGAAAAAGCAAGTGAATTCCAGAGATACATCTACTTCTGCTTTATTGACTACACCAAAGCCCTTGACTGTGTGGATCACAACAAACTGGAAAATTCTTAAAGAGATGGGAATACCAGACCACCTGACCTGGCTCCTGAGAAATCCGTATGCAGATCAAGAAGCATTCGTTAGAACCAGACATGGAACAACAGACTGGTTCCAAATTGGGAAAGGAGTATGTCAGGGCTGTATATTGTCACCCTGCTTATTTAACTTATATGCAGGGTACATCATGCAAAATGCTGGGCTGGAAGAAGCACAAGCTGGAGTCAATATTGCTGGGAGAAATATCAATAACCTCAGATATGCAGATGACACCACCCTTATGGCAGAAAGTGAAGAAGAACAAAGAGCCTCTTGATGAAAGTGAAAGAGGAGACTGAAAAAGCTGGCTTAAAACTTAACATTCAAAAAACTAAGATCATGGCATCTGGTCCCATTACTTCATGGCAAATAGATGGGGAAAGGACGGAAACAGTGACAGACTTTATTTTCTTGGGCTCCAAAATCACTGCAGATGGTGACTGCAGCCATGAAATTAAAAGTCGCTTGGTCCTTGGAAGAAAAGTTATGACAAATATAGACAGCATATTAAAAAGCAGAAACATTACTTTGCCTGCAAAAGCTCATATAGTCAAAGCTATGGTTTTTCCAGAAGTCATGCATGGATGTGAGAGTTGGAGCATAAAGAAAGCTGAGTGCCCAAGAATTGGTGCTTTTGAAATGTGGTATTGGAGAAGAGTCTTGAGAGTGCCTTGGACTGCAAGGAGATCCAATCAGTCTATTCTAAAGGAAACCAGTCCTGAATATTCATTGGAAGGACTGATGCTAAAGCTGAAACTCCAATCCTTTGGCCACCTGATGCGAAGAACCGACTCTTTGGAAAAGACCCTGATGCTGGGAAAGATTGAAGGCAGGAGGACAAGGGGATGACAGAGGATGAGATGGTTGGGTGGCATCTCTGACTCAATGGACAGGAGTTTGAGCAAGCTCTGGGAGTCAGTGATGGACGAGGAAGCCTGGCATACTGCAGTCCATGGGGTCACAAGGAGTCTGTCGTGACTGAGTGACTGAACTGTCACTAAATTAGGGATATACCATCCGGTGGTGTGCACTATTATACCCATCCTACAGATGAGAAAATTGAGACTTAGGTTAAGCAATGTGCCCTACTTGCACACCGAGTGGCAGAGCAAGAATCAAAACCCATGTCACTCTAGCTCCAAAGGTCAGATTTGTAACCATTCTGGATTTCCAGCCAGAAGAATTTAACTCCCCTCCCAGAGGAATTTTCCTTTCAACTTTGGGCAGACCTATTAGCTCTTTAGATCTTGATGGCTGAATAGGAACAGAACTGGACACCACTGCTCTTTCCACTACATCAAGCATCCAAAGGGAAATGACCCAGCTTCACCAGAAAATCAAAAAGCTGGACATCCAAATGAGACCAGTCAGCACTAATCCTTGCATACTCTCATTTTCTAAGAAAACTTCAGAAGGAAAAAAAAAATGCTATTTTCATTGCAGAAAAAAAAAGCCGTTGCTTTCTTAGCCAAAGCTAGCTATTTTCTTTTTTTCTGGGAATCTCATGGACAAGTAAGAGGGCAATACATGAGATTCTCATTGGTTGAGCTATGCAGAGACTTCCATTGGTGTATTTTGGGTTAGCGGGTGAGTCGGCACAGTACAACGTCATTTCTGTATAGCCAACCTAAAATATAGCCTTGAGACTGCAAAAAGAGGAGGAGAGAGAGAAAAAAAAATCAGCAGTTTCTTTCATTCTCTCTCTCTTTCATGGAAACTGTTGCATAACTGCATTGAGTCATCTAGGCTAACAATCAGACCATTTCTCAAATCCACCTTACATACAGAATGATGAGGTATTTAAGGAAATGTTCCTCCTCCCCATATAATCTACTTCTCTTTGAGTTAGTTGGATGGAGGTGGCTTGAGAGAGGTGGAGGCAGAAATTTGGGAAACCATAGCTGATGAATTGCAAACATGTACAAGTGATGCACAGGGAGGGAGGAAGTTAAAAGTGAAATTCCTGTGAAAATAATGCACATGTCCTAGGGAAACGAGCCACACATTTTTTATGAATCAAGAGACCAGAGCTTTCTTTATATGTGCGCCAAACAGCATTCCTGGGTAACGGTTCCATATCTCACGAGGTGTAAGCCACTTCACTCCATCTTATTAGAAACATTCAAAACAAGGCAAGTATTTTGAAACCCATAAAATTTATGGAATTCTAAGCACACCAAAGACAGAATGGACGAGGGACTCCTCTGTTTAACTGGTTTTAATTTATATTCACTTTAGCAGTTTAACCCACCTTTAAAATCCAACCAAGATTTGAAAACATTAATAACTATAAACCATTTTTTCTAAAACCGTCTCCCACTTTCTCAGCAACCATAGCAGTCACTTGCTTAAAGCTTCAAAGACTCAAGAAAAATGGATCCCAGAGTCCCTAGAAAATTGGTTATAACCTTTGTCACTCACCTGATTACTTACCCACCTCACAGGCCATTTGAAAAGCAAGAAAGGCTACCAGCTGGTGAGCAATGCAGCTACCAGCCTAAGTATTCCCTAGAAATTCTAGATGGCAATTAAAGAGGAGAGAAGTGATCAAGCAAGTCTATTTATACTGAAGCCCAAGTAAATGAGACAGTGCAAGGTGGCAAAGAGAATACATTCTTCAGAACAACCAAACAGCACCATAAACTGAGCATACAGTTTTAAGTAGCTTAGAAGAATTTCACTGCTTCTGCTTATGCAAGGTAAGACCCAAAGGGAACATTCAATTTAAATATTTACTCTTTTAATTCAGTGGAGCTTATATACAAGGTATATCAGGTAGAGTTTCAAAAAAGAAAAGCAAAGTGTAAACCAGGCCCATTGTGCTCAATAACCTTAATTACGGCTTAAAAGCTCAAGTGACAATATTAGCAAATCTTTCCAGGGCACTTACAATGCGTCAAGTACTACGTGTTGGATTTCATTTACTCTTCCTAATGATCTTACATGGAAGACACTATTTTAATCTTTGTATACTCAGTTTGCAGATGAGGAAACAGAAGCTTAGGAAGTGAAGTAACTTACCCAAGGACACAGAGTAACAGAGCTAGGAATTAAACAAAGCCTGTCTAATTCTAAAGCCTCATTGAGGAAAGTTAATTGCACTTCGGATAGTAAGACCTGGAGGCTTTCCATTGTTCAATAAAAACCAAATAGCTTATCTTGTTCCAGGAACTACCGTAAGCACTTGGCATAAATTAATTCATTTGCTCTTTATAATAACCCTATGAAGTAAGTACTAAGATCATCCCCAATTTTATAGATGAGGAAACTGAGGCACAGAGAGGCTGAGCAACTTGTCCAGGGTCACACCTTTCATAAGCAGCAAAGTCTGAATTCAAACCTGGCTGCTGGCTCCAGGCTGTTGCCTTTGACACTCTACTATCCATCTGTCTAAGCATGGTGACCCCAAGAAGTCCAAGAGATTCTGGCTCCTTTAATAATAATAACAGAGTCCAGAACTAAAAGAGAAATGTTTCATTATTCCCTATGTTCATCTGACTTTATGTGGGACATTTCATTCAAGTGTTTTCACAACACTTTAAGAAACACATTGACAGATTGGAATTGTCCAGCAGAGAGCAAGAAGGGAAGAAAATAGTATAAAATGTAGGCTTAAAACTATGGAGTAATTGGGGCTGTTTGGCCTAGAAAGGAAATTTCAAAAGTATCCATATGTACCATTTTCACAAATTGTCAAGAGGGCCCTAACTACCCTAAGAAGATGTGGGAAGTAGCTCTAGGACATAACTGAATCATCATTCATTTGTTTACCAATTTTTACTGAGTAGCCAACAGGTGTCAAATAGAGGAAATGCTCCCTAGCTTAATATATTACTCTTGCATTTCAGAAGTGGAAGATCTGTTCACTCATTAGTGAAAGTCAGCAGAGATGACTCAGAGAGCAGAGATGGTCCCTGTACCACATGGAACACTGGACATGTGACCTCTAATCCATTTATCCTGTCTTGCACTACCATTATCAAAAACTGCCATAAAAGTCCTTACAAATGACAACCTTTAATCATCTTTAAGAGGCCCAAAGAAGCACTCCCCCGCCCCTGAAAAAAAAGGAAGACAAAATGTTTCCAGTGGGCTTTACATTGAAAATCTGACAAGTTTGAACAAAGGTAAAACATACCACTCTTAGAAAATAAGCCAAAAACACTATTGCATTCTAAAGCAAGAGAGTAATTATTTTTTTTAATGTAATTTCTCTTCTCCACTTCCTTCTTCCCCAATTCCTCTTTGGTTAATGAGTGGATTAGCATATCTCATTAATAGTTATCTTTTCCTAGGGTGTGTCTGGTCTGTTTTTCATGTTTCTACACTGAGTAGGAAACCATGGCCTCAGCCTTCTGGGTCTCCCTGGACCACAGAACCATCTCCTAACACGTCAGCCTGAGACCTAGGTATAGCAGCAGTGGGCACTCATTGTTCGTCCCTCCAGCAAAACGTCTTCCAGTTTCTGACTCAGGAGAAGCATCGAGGTCAAGATCTATAAACACACTCCAGAATATGAGCACTTCCCAGCAAAAAAGCCAATCAGAACCATGGCAATGGTTTTAAATGTAAGTCAGATGAGAGTTTCCATGAATGACTGCATTCTTTGTTAAAATGAAGATGTGTACGTATTTTCACTACTACTATTAGTATGATTTTTTAAAGCTTTTTTTTTCTATTGAACAATGTATTATTTGATAAAAGACATAAAAGGCCTAAAAATTTTATGTTGCTTCAAGAGAAGATGGTGAATTTTCCATAGAAAAAGAATACTTTTCCCAAACCAATTCTGAGAGTTTTTAATGATATTAAATACTTTTTTTCTTTTTCATCTCCATCAGTGTGAGTCTAAATTGTTTTCAGTCTAAAACACTGAAATAAGCCAATCACAAGGTGGGCAACAGAATTCTACCATTTATCAGGAAAATATTTTGACCTAGGCTGCTCACTCCTTCAAGACGTTTTCTTAGTATAGGGTCTTGTTTGCTTTGTTTTGTTTTTTAAAGAATAGTTTGGAGGGGTGAAAGCAGAGAATAGACTAAGAAGAGAAACAAGATCTCCCAACAAAAAAATATCTTACTCTATATTTTGCGATACAATTTGAAACAGAAACACCATTCAGCAGGAGCTACAATCACTCAAACAAGCATCCAAAGTCCACCTTGAAAGTAGGAGCAAAGGTATCAGTGGAGGGCAAGTCTCCACAGAGCACCAATGACCTCAGAACTAAGTGCAAAGAGAAATTGTAGCAGGATTTGATGAAAGCAGTTCAGAGTGCATATCTCCCATCACTTACCATCTTCTCTGATTCCAACTGAGAGAGAGAGAGAAAAGTTCTCTATAGGAACAATGTCTCCATGAAGAACAAAAATCATAAATATACCCTCATTACCTTCAGGAATGGAAACTTCTCAGGTCATCTTCTACCCTCTCGTTGGCTTTCTCTGGGTTTGGGAAGCCAAAAGAGATCATAAAAACACAACATATTTTCAATATTTGGGATGTGAAGAGGCCAAAAGATTATGACTAACAAAGTAAAAAGGTAATTATGTTTCCATTAGCACCACTAATGAAGAGAAGAAGTGAAAGAAAATAAGGGCAGTCTAAAAACCATTTACATTTGACCTTGCAGAAAGATAGGTGGATTCTCTCGCAATAGACTTGCCTTAATTATTTTCCTCCCTCCAAACCAATGATGAAATCACTTTGCCTCCAAGAACATACACTAACTGATAATGGGAGAGAAGACCAAGAAAGTCTGGGTGGCCTTGGACAAACCTGGGAAGAACTCAATAGGATAACGTGTGTGTGTTTCTATCTACCCTTAAGTGAGCACAAGCTGTATGTGAGGTGCTACGTTGTCTACCTGAACCACCTTTACTAAACCTTTCAACAGCAATGCCCTATAAATGTTACCACCCCATGCTGCGTGTGAGAAAACTCAAGACAAAAGGAGGTTAAGACATTTATGTAGCCACACAACTGGAAAAAAAGGGACCTGGGCCTATGTGTATTTGAGTCTAACACCTATGTTCATTCTATTCTGCCTTGCTGCTTCCCTTTTTTAAGAGACACTTCTCATAGTGGATGATCCACAGACAAGATCATCAAAAGCTGATGGGAACAGCATTTCACACCAGATGCGTCAGTATGCAAATTGAGGGAAGGGTGATATTTAGTTGTTTACTGACGAGACCTACTGTAGACCACCCTGTTATAATATAAAACATATTTACCATGAGTTTCTTCCCAGATGTGTATGCTGACAGTTTCTGTTGAAACCAGGCAGTTTGTTTGTTTCTATTTCTCCACAAGTTTAATACAAAGGATTTTGCAAAGCCACATCTCAGGTTTAGATCTTACACTTTGGCAAACACAGTATAAGACTGGTGTTTAATCTTGACAGCATCTCATTAGTGTAAATTAGTGACTCAGTATTAAAACTAGAAAACAAGTGGTTAAGAGACCCCAGCTAAGACAAGTTTCATTAAAACAATAATGACTAAATCACACTGTGCCCAGTTTCAAAAAGCTTCAAGCTCCCTAATCATTTTCTGGATGGTTTCCATTCCAGCCAGTTTCCATGTTGGTGTAAATCCATCAATCTCCAGTAAGGATGTGCATGGGAAAATGAACATAATGTTAAGTCTACAGAGACCTTATTGCAATGTCAAAATCAAGTGATGTCAGTTTAAATTACAGCTTTTAAAAAAAGGCACTGTAGAGACAACTGTCTCCTGGAGCCTGTCTGGTTGCCTAGAGCAAATGCTCTACCCAGTTGGGTAGAGAAACCGGTTTCCATTTGCCTAGCAGTTTTCTCAGTGCTTCCAGTTTCCAAGAAGACACTTGGCAGAGAGAGCATGTTCAACAAGCCAGTTAACACGACTGAGCAATGGGGACTCTGTTGACTTCTGATACTCCACAGAGATGATCCTTCGTACCAATCAATCAAGGCCTTGGACATATTATCCCCTATTTACTCCCAGGAGTGCTGGAAAACCACAAGCTTCCATTAAAGAACTTGCTAACATTCTGAGTCAGAAGCCCCAGCTTTTTCAACACCACAGATCTCTTTGGTATTCTTCCCCCAAGGGTGCCATGTTTCAAAAAACTCTCCCATGTCCTTTTTACAATGAGCAAAACTGTCTACTTCCCTCAGACTTTGAAATACCAAAAATGACTTACAAACCTCATTGCTACCTTAGTCGAGAGATACCAGTTTGGAAAGCAATAAGATGAAACAGGAAATAACAATAGTAATAATGCTTTCCATTCACTGATTGCTTACTATTTATACCAGGCATTGTACATTATTTACATCATCCAATTTAATCTCCATCACAACTTTAGTTGTGATGCTCAGTAATTATCTTCTTCATAGAAGGATTTAGAAACATTAAGAAATTTGTCCAAGGCCACCAAACTAGCGCCAGAGCAAAGATCTGAACCTCTGCTGTCTGACTTCAAAGCCACTGCTCTTCTCTGCTCCACTGGTTCCACTCTCTCTCACCCTCAACTTCATTTCTAACCCCTAGCACTCCCTTTGGAAAACATCATATGCACTGTGCCCACTTTTAGAACTTTTGGAAAGTTTCTAGCTATCTTACTCCCCTGAAATCCCTACCATCTGTCTCCAAAGTGATGCTGCATATTCTTAGAGGATAGAGAGAAAGAGAGGCAGAGAGACAGGACACCTACAGCATCATAGGGATTGAAACCCAAGTGCAAAAGCACTTCCAAGTAAGCCAAGGTACTGGTTCTTTTAGTCACCATTTACCTGCACCTAACTTCTCCACTCAAAGTGATATGTAGGAACCTATCTCCAGAATGTCCCAGAGTCCCTCAAATATTTCCTTCTAAAGTCTCCTCTTTGCTTTTTTAACTTTTTCTTCTGTCCTGGGGTATAGTAGATTAAAAATGTTGTGATAGTTTCAGGTGAACAGCGAAGGAACCCAGTCATACAAATACGTATATCCATTCTCCCCAAACTCCCCTCCCACCCAAGCTGCCATATAACACTGAGCAGAGTTCCCTGAACTACACAGTAGGTCCTGGTTGGTTACCCATCTTAGATACAGCATTGTGTACACATCCCAAACTCCCTAACTATCCCTTCCCCTTCCTCTTTCTCCCTGGCAACCATAAGTTCATTCTCTAAGTCTGTGAGTCTCTTTCTGTTTTGTACATAAGTACATTTGTATCATTTCTCTTTAGATTCCATAAGGGATGCCATACAATATTTCTCCTTCTCTGTCTGTAAAGTCTATTCTTTACAGGTTTAACTCTGACAGATGATGCCTCTAGGTTTCTGATGAAAGCACCAAAGACAGCCTTGGACAATGAACTTTGGGCAGTACCCTCCTGCCACCACACCTAACTCCCCCTCTCACTGCAAAAAGAAAACAAAGTGCCTGGGTGAGGTGGGAGTGGGAGCTTCCTTTAGTTGCCCAGAGCTTAAAACACAGGTTCTATAAGAAAAACGAAACGTCTACATGGAGATATATTGATACTTATTTTTGAAAGCATATGTGAATAACATAATGATGTGTGTGGAGGAGGGGAGCTGGAAACAGCAGAACACTCCCGGATAGGATATCTACCATATGGTTGCAACCATACTGTTAATGGATACATAGACAGGGACTAGTAAGGAACCCAAAAATATATTAAAAGTTTGATTTCTACAAGTGATGCAACCACACACACTTCTCCTTGGGTTTTGAGTTCAGTTTCTGTTATAATACTTATGTGCAATAAATAATCATTCAATTACATATTATATACAGAGTATATAATTATGTGATACATAAATAAACTAATTTGCTTTATAACATATTAGCCAAGCATCAACCATTTAGAAAATTCTGAGTTAGGAGGCCTATCTGGGGTTACTTACTTACCTCTCTCACTTCACAGAGAACTATGTCCAGCTGCAAGCTTCCTTTTGATCATACCCTATGCCTCTAGGCCCAAATCTTATGGACAGTATATTACCTCTTTGGGGAGTCTAACAAGCATTCTAGAATAATAGAATGAGGTATTCCACAAGTACCGCTTTCCTACTCTGAGACGAAAAACAGAAAAATTACAACTACAGTGAACAAACACTGGATTCCTAACAACCCAACACCACAGAGCTAAGCTGTGTACCAGAATAATAATAACAGTCATTAATACTATTATTCTAAAAAATATGTGGGGAAGAGCAAGATGAAGCTCACCGCATACAAAAAGAAGAGAGCACTGTGAATCAGATACTTTTCCTGTAGGACACAAGCCCCTTTCTTAGCAGGCCTAACAAGAGGTAGTACAGCATACTTTATCTCAAGGACGTGGCAGGCTGGCACAGAGGCCAGGAACATAGACACACAGACTGGGCAGAAAGGCCAAAGCTGGCCCAGCCAAAGTGAGCTGCAGACCAGCATGGAAGAACACTGGGATAAGGGCAGCATATTCAGATTCACCAAGGAGTGATGTGTCCTTCACAAATTAAAATTCTGGATTGTTAGAAGTTCCAAATAATTAGTAATAACCACAATCATCATTATCATGGTCAAGGTTTTGCCATGCATGAGCCCACAGGTTATGATCCTGCTCTAATATCTCTAGGTTTTCACTGTTCTAAGAAACAACTAGAACTTAGGAGCTGAGCATCTTTTCTAAAACACCTGTGATGGTACAGTGGCTTCAGAGGGACATTCCTACTAATGCAGACATTTCAACACAGCCAGGACATGAGCCTCTGCAATCATTCAATAGACACTGTTTATAGAGGGTGCTGGGGGACAACAAAAGAAAACAGAAGAAACACATGATTCTTGGCACTGGGATTCACGTTAAGGTTTCAGTAACATGATGATTTGATTCACATACTGCAAATAAAAATGATGGAAAGTGAGTGCTTATTTGCTGAAAACAAACAAAAAAGTGTAAAAATACATAACAAGTCTTGAACACTGTTTCTTCTCTGTTCCTCTCACCACATGTCCAAATCCTACTCATCTTCCCAAGCTCAGCTCAGATGTCTGTCCCCCATGAAACTCCAGGTCCCTTCTCTGACACTCTCACTCCTCTCCCCACCATCCAATGGGTGACAATCACCTCCTCCAAGCTCACATATCTGTACCTGGTCTATTATAATTAGGTAATAAGAGCTGCCATTCATCAAGTGTCTAATTTACACCAAGCCCCCTTTGTAGCTTTTATTTTTTCCTTCAAGTCCTAAAGCAATCCTCCCAGGAATGGAACGTATTATTCACAATTTAAAGGCTGAGAAACCAAACTTGAACCAGGCTGAGTGTCAAAAGAGCTAAACAGTGGTAGATCTTGAACCTGAAATCAAGACTATCGAATTCCAAAGCCTGTTGTTCTGCATCTTGCCATATCTTATGACCTGATTACTCTCTGTCTCATATTTATCTCCCTTCCTAGGTGACAAGAATCTTGAGGAACAGACCCATGTTTGAGTCATCACGCACTCATTCATGAGCCATTTAAGTAATCCCTTAAATAGACAGCAAACAGAATAAAGAGTAGACATCTAACAAATACTTGTTGAATGAGTGATGAAAAGACAAAAATCGCATGGGAATAGGTAGAAAGGGCAATTGTCATGGTGTCGGCAACAAAATGAAAGTGATAGTCGCTCAGTCATGTCCCATGGACTATACAGTCCATGGAATTCTCCAGGTCAGAATACTGGAGTGGGTAGCTTTTCCCTTCTCCAGGGGATTTTCCCAACCCAGGGACTGAACCCAGGTCTCTCACATAGCAGGCAGATTCTTTACAAACTGAGCTACAAGGGAAGCCAAAAAAAAAGAAAGTGATGGTCCCTCAGTCGAAAAAGTTGACTTAAAACTCAACATTTAGAAAACTAAGATCATGGCATCCAGTCCCATCACTTCATGGCAAATAGATGGGGAAACAATGGAAACAGTGACAGACTATTTTTCTGGGCTCCAAAATCACTGCAGATGGTGACTGCAGCCATGAAATTAAAAGATGCTTGCTCCTTGGAAGAAAAGCATAGGCAGCATATTAAAGAAAAACCTAGGCAGCATATTAAAAAGCAGAGACATTACATTGCCAACAAAGGTCCGTCTAGTCAAAGCTATGGCTTTTCCAGTAGTCATGCATGGATGTGAGAGTTGGACTCTAAAGAAAGCTGAGCGCCAAAGAACTGATGCTTTTGAACTGTGGTGTTGAAGACTCTTGAGAGTCTCCTGGACTGCAAGGAGATCCAACCAGTCTGTCCTAAAGGAAATCAGTCCTGAATATTCACTGGAAAGACTGATTCTAACACTCAAGCTCCAATACTTTGGCCACCTGATGTGAAGAACTGACTCATTGGAAAAGACCCTGATGCTGGGAAAGATTGAAGGTGGGAAGAGAAGGGGAAGACAGAGGACGAGATGGTTGGATGGCATCACCGACTCGATGGACATGAGTTTAAGTAAGCTCCAGGAGCTGGTGATGGACAGGGAAGCCTGGCATGCTACAGCCCATGGGGTCGCAAAGAGTCAGACATGACTGAGCGACTGAACTGAACTGAACTGGCAACAAAAGATACCACTAACAGACATTCTGGACCGTTAGTTACAGAATGTCTTCCTTCTCATTTGTCCTGACAGGCCTCAGCTACTCTTCCATCAGCCTCAACTCAGCCCAACCTGTGTGGTGCTGGAGAATGAGAGCAGCAGCTAATGTTTGTACAGAGAACTAATTACATTACCATTCTCTGCAGCAGCCTTCACCTCATAAGCTTCGATATCCCTCCCAAACAGCCATAATCAGGAAAATATGGGAAAACCAAGAAAAGTAGACTATTGGGCCCCTGACCACCATTTACACGGTCCAACAGTAACCTATGAATCTTAATCTAGATTTATTTTTTTCTATGAAAGCATAAAGGACAAGTGGTCAAGAGCAGGTCCATAAATTTGCTTTGACTTTTATTAGATGGGGAATATTTTCATCTGAGAGGTCAGCATAACTTGGAGGAAAAGACAAAAAGCTCTCTGAAAGTGAATCACCATGTTACCCCTGACATAACACAGGACCACTGTCTACCGACAAGGGAGCTGCTTGCTAGTTAGAACTCCTTAAAAGTCATCAGAATAGGTTAATCTTTCCCATTTGACGTTATCATTTCATGTATTTCACGTCTCATTCAGATTCTTTGGGGAAAGGAACACGACTGGGACTATTAAGTAATGTAGCTGAATTCCTTAATGAGGAAAGAAAACCAGATTCACTACGTAAACCACCCCTAGAAAAAGCATAGACAGAAGGTGAAAATGAGGTTGAATATATAAGAGGAAGCCTCATAAACTCACTCTACGGCTTTATTTTGTCCAACCACCTGGTCTAACATTCAAGTTTTATAAAAACATCTTACTTATTCATTCATTGTTAAAAAGCATTAATTATGTGTCTAATGAGATGCTGGGAACTAGGAATACAATGATGAATAAGGGTTTGTCCAGTTTCTCCAGAAGTTTCCAGTCTAGCAGGAGTGAGAGTATCTAAGAAAAGAGCTCCCATCAGTCTGATAAGTGCAGGAGTGGAAAAGTTGCCTAACTTTAATGTCACACCATTCAAAACCAGCTGTCCCACAAAATGCATTAAACTAATGGCTTTCTCTATGCATACCCGGTGATTTCACCTATGCTATCTGATTTCATCCTCAGTTAATCCATCACAAGAAAATATTCTTCTTAGGGAAAACCCTGAACTGACTAACAACTCTTTTCCTTTCAAGTCTATGCAAAAGAACACCTGGAATTTCACAGAAAATAAATTTTGGTACAGAAAGGAAACGGTTTATGACACATTCAGATATTTCATGAGATAAACCATAACTTCCCCATAAAGGCTTCTTAATAAAATCGTTTCCAGCCACTGAACAGGCCAAGTCTAAAAGAGCAGACTCTGTGGCTAATGATATTCTCTGATTTTGGAAGGAAACTTGAAAGGAAAGAATTAGAAAACAAAACACTAAACTGAAAACAAAAACGAAGGCCTCTAGAACTCAAGGGAAGGAGAAAGTTCCCCTGTCTGAAATTTGACTGACAAGAGGAAATGCAACCAGTTCTCATCCATACTTGATGTAGGAAACATGGCGCTCTGATTTTCAAAAGAAACCACTGATTCGAGATGATCAAGTGGAAGTAACGTTCTCAGTCACTGGGGGAGCTGTCTCAGACACCTCGGTGGATTCTGCACAGAGCCACCACATTCTCCGTGCCCAGATTTGTTCGTGTTTGATACTTGGATTACCCCAGCAGGAAACGAGCAGTCTTTGAATGGAGGGTTTTGTTCAGGATTCTAATAGCTTCCAGCATTTGCCCCAGACCACAAGGAGTACACCAAATTCACTTAGACATCCAGGCCAGAGTGAAGCATTTCTCTGTCAGATCTAGTCAGCTCCACCAATTTAACATTTTGGCTTCTCTTGGGCAAAGAGAAGTCTGCCAAACAGCATTGGTGGCTGGGGGCAATCTGGTGACACATGGCAGTTCTGGAAAGAAAATTAATGAACACAACCAGCAACCTTTCTGCCCCACTCCACTCTCCTCATTCAAGGGAGAGAAGCAAAGTGTCAGCCTCTGGGGTGATAAACAACTGCTGCTCCTAGAAACAGCCTCGAAGGTGGCTGTATCTTTTCCCCACCCATTTTGCCACATTTCATTGTTTGCTTTCAAGATCACCTCACTATGAAGTTTGTGGATGTTAAAGGTAGAGACATGATTTGTTTCCTTCAACATTTCATCCTAGCTAATCTAGTAAATAAAGTGAGACACTAGCCACCTCTGACTCAGTCACCAAAGCTAACTATGTCCAATCAAAGTCAATAAAATATTTGTCTGGTGCCTACTATGTGCCAGGCAATATACCAGGCATATATATATATATATATGTGTGTGTGTGTGTATATGATAACAATGAATAATGATAATATATTATAATATATTATTATAATGACAACAACAACAATAATAATAATCAACCAATCAACAAGAGTCATCTAGCAAGTGCTTACTGTGTGAAAAGTTATGATAAATGTATAGGGTTACATCACTCCTCACAAACCTTTGAGCAACATGCAATTATTACTTTCACCTTTGCTGCTGCTGCTCCCCTTTTACAGGTGCAGAAAATAGGGTTCCAAGAGATAAAATAAACTTGTTCAAAGTAGCACAGCTTGTAAATGACAGAGCTGGGATCTGAATGCAAAGCCTGTCTGTAAAGGCAATGCCTTTAAAGTCATTAAAGGAAGTCCCACTGAAACAACATTAAAATTTTGTTGTAATGCAAAAGAATGATATAGATGGTAAAGTTTGTCAGATTACAGCAAAATAGATAGACTAGTTTTATTACTCATCTGAACCAAAACAAAACTACTTTGTAGTAGAATGTTGTCAGCTCTCTAATATCTAGACCAGCATAATATGTGTGGCCCATTTTCATCCCAAAAAAGAACTACATAACCAGCCATAATCAGAGATTAGGACAGAATAAGGACTACAAAATAACACAACAATAAAATGATAACATCTTTCCATTTTTTCCATAAGAGATACACTTAATTTCTGTAAACTGAAGCTAAACTGCCTATGGGAATACATTTGTGTATGTGTGTGTTTCCTGTCAGATTTTCTAGTTTTACCACTCCACTCTTACATTAGTATACGGTAAAACATTCTTTACAAGGTTTTGAAAGGACTCATCTTAACAAAGAAAACATTCATAAAAGTTAAATGGGAAACTGAACTCATGGATTGATAAGTAATAAAAAGCTTATAAACATCTGATTTCCGCACAAAGCCAGTAAGGAAGAAGTAAAATAATATAAAACAAAAAAAAATCTCAAAACCTTCTGAGAAGGTTCCACACTTCTGAGAAGAAAGGAAAAAAAAATGAAAATTTTGGAGGACTTCAAGGACAGAAAAGGGCACTGTCTGACTGCATCCTGGCAACACAGCTCTGAGGAACAGGGGGAATTTTGGAAAGTCTTGTTCTCCTAGGTTCCCACAGTCACTCAAATTGTTCAGTGGATAGTTATGCCCAAGTTTTTAGCCCTAGAATATTCATTCAGATTTAGGGCTGCTGAGGACCTGTCAGCTAGAACTCTGCCAGTGACAGAGTAGGAGTAATGTACAGGAAATCACCAAGCAGTCTACCCCAACTGACACCAAAACAGCATACATGGACTCATAAATACAATTTGTACATAATTCCCAAAGGTTCATGAGTCACATGAGACAAAGAATACAGACTGGGAACCCTGGAACAAAGTAAGAGCCCTTACGCTTGAGGATCTGGCCAAGTTTAGAGCCACAGATAAGATGCTTCATGTGCCTTCTCATTTTGTGGCTTTGTAACAGATGAATTTCTCCAGTTTCTCTGACATGAATTGAGGGCAAGCGGCTTTCATCAGACAATGGTCCAGTCATGAAAACAGTGACGGCTAGAGACCAATTGCCCAAGTT
The DNA here is from genome assembly GCF_002263795.3 of Bos taurus. Lineage (NCBI taxonomy): Eukaryota > Metazoa > Chordata > Mammalia > Artiodactyla > Bovidae > Bos > Bos taurus. The sequence continues at coordinate 81,706,532 of NC_037330.1, forward strand.
TCAATCCTGCCTCTGTCTCTTCACAGCAGTGTAATCTTGAACTTATTCCTTAATAAAAGTTACTTAAAAATAAGTAACTTTTACTTATTCCTCTGTACCTCTGTTCCCTTATCTCTAAGACAGGGATTGATAATAACACCAGCTTCAAATGTGGTAAAGATTAAATGAGTCTTCATAAAGAAAGCACTTAGGACATCTACCTAGCACATAGACAAACACAAAATAAATGTTAGCTATTATTATTCTATGGTCCTTTCTAGGAAAAATAGGGAGATGACCTAATACAATAAAGGTTCCTATCATAAAAGCACTAAAGGACTGCAGAGAATAGTAGAGAATGCATTAATTAATTCATGAATGTCCTTTATTAAATCCTCATTGGATGTTCATGTCTGCTATTTTGCAAAGTTGACATTTGGTTAACCAAACAAGTATCACCATCTATGTCTCAATACAAAGGCGTTAGGTGTTAGAAAATGTAGATAGCCTGTGAACTCTATCATAAATAATGATTTAAAAAATATGCCATCAGGTTAATAGCTTTCCTTTATTTCAGTTTGTGAAGATTCAGCCAGAGTATAGTTTTGCAGTCCCAGAGACTGATAGGTGGTGACAAATTAGAAGAGGCCTCAATGAGCATGACAGTCTTGTACATATAGTCCAATACTCTCACTGGGCAGGTGGAAAACCTGAACCCAGAGACATTCATGACTTGCCCAGGTAGACCTTGCAAGTAAGAAGCAGGGCCAAGAACTAAGATTCTTGGATGTTTATTTGTTCACCTGCCTCCTTCCACTAGACCGTCAATCCCTGGAGGCCAGAGCCTAGTCAAACATGTCTTCCTATCTTCATGACAGCCCAGGACATGTAGACAAAGAAGGTAACAATAAATAAGGGTTAAAAAGGACCACCGTGATGCGGTATTCTTTGCTACTTCTAAGGTACTATTTTAACCCTGCAAAAGAGATAGTTATCTCACTCACTGAAAAGATGACACAGATGATAAGGCAAAGCAGAAATCAAATCTAAGCATTCTGCTGGTCTGTGAGTCAGGAGACCTGAGCTTTTGTCTTATTCTACCATAACTTGCTTTGTGACATTCAATGAACATTTAACTTTTCTGAAAAGAAGACAACAATACAGCCTTGATAGAGCTGAAGGGAGTCCAATTGTATGAGATCACAAAATAGAATGAGATAATAAAGGCCATAATTAATTGTATGTCATAAAGGCTATAATTAATCGCATGTCACTTTCCCTGGTGGCTGAGATGATAAAGAATCTGCCTGCAATGCAGGAGATCCAGGTTTGATCTCTTGGTCAGAAAGATCCCCTGAAGAAGGAAATGGCAACCCACTCTGGTATTTCTACCTAGAGAATTTCATGAACACAGGAGCCTAGTGGGTTGTAACCCACTAGGTTACAACCATGGAGTCGCAAAGAGTCAGATATGACAGAGCGATTAACACTTTATGTTTATATTACACTTAATAATTCTCAAAAGGCTTCTTTGTATATTACCACTTAAGCTTCATGATAACCATGGAGAAGGTCAAGAAATATGTTCTAGCCCCATTTTACAGATAATGACACTAAGGTACAGAGGGACCACATGTTTATATCAGGAAGGATGACATGTTTATATTAGATTAAATGAGAAATATCATCTCTGCCAAAGGACAGAATCCACAGTAAGAAAGAAAAACATACACTTAGATCAAGGACCTAAAAAGAGACAGCATATAGCTTCCAGCTGGAATTAACAATGAGCCAAAGAGCCTTGTCATCAATCCCTAACTGCTAGCTTTCTTCACTCAAAATTCTACTTTCAAAGATATGTCTCTCCTGCAGTCACAGAAAGATCACATGGGTTATGGAGATATAAAGTCAAGACATTTGGCATATGGATCAGACACAGAGCAGAAGAAAGCCTCTTAAAATATATCATGTCTACAATAAAGCAAAATATATTTCTAAGCATTTTATTGAAACTTCACAGGAAGAAAAACCCTAAAATGGGAAAAATGATAGCAAAGAGAAATTATAGGATACTCTATGTTTTACTTCATCTGAAATAAAAGGTCATTGACATTCACTTTCTTTACAGGATGTGTCATTTAGAATTTTTATTTTAACAAACTTTAGCAAATACAAGAAATCAGTCCTACACTTGTCAGAAAGGGCCGCTCCACCCCCAAGCCCCATGTTACCACGGAAAGCCCAGGACTGACTTTCTGGCCGACTGGAGTGAACATCAGTCTTTTGAAATTGCCTCAAGTCATTTGAACACTTTCTCAGCATTCTGATAGTTTCCCACTTTATTGATGAAGGCCATTATTTCAATGCAGAATCCAAGAAAATTGTATTTCCAGGTGTCACACAGCAAAGCAATCATAAGTGCTTCTGCAAAACACAGATGCTGAAAAAGAAGTCAAGGGAAGCAGAAACTACTTCCTGGGAAATAATCTTCCAGCAAGCCTGCTGGTGCGGTGGGGGCTGTGGTGGAGCTTCTGGTATCTTCCTGAGCATGTCAGCCCAATGTGCTGGACAGCGGGCAGACATATTTTCTCTAGAGCTATGCATGTGTGCGAAGTCGCTTCAGTCACATCTGACTCTCTGCAACCCTGCGGACTGTAGCCCGTGGATGAGCTCCTCAGCCCATGGGATTCTCCAAGAATACTTGAGTGGATTGCATACCTTTTTCCAGGGGTGCTTCCCAACCCAGGGAAGAAACCCGTGTCTCATGTCTCCAGAACTGGGAGGCGGGTTCTTTACCACTAGTGCCACCTGGGAAGCCCCATTTAGAGTTGTCTTGGAGTGTAAATGGGCATCACCGCAGCTGGCTATCCGGCCCTGAAGATTCAATACTCATGCAGGCTGCAACAGAGCAATAACAACAGGAGAGAGAAAGGGCTGAAATCCAAAAGAAAACCAAACGACAGACTATTACCAAAGTGGGAAATGCTGCTCTCAATTTGCATACACAGCAGCACTCATTTCTCTCTAACACAAGAGGACCATAAAAAACGTTTTGGCAGCCACGTCTCAGTTTGCGGCTTTGTCTCCTCACAAAGCTTTAAAAATGTCCTCGTTCTGCCTGTGAAGCACTGGGAGGAGGTACGGGAAGAAGGGAGTTCCTGGTCTCTATCAGATTCCTCCTGGATAGCTATGCTTCTCCCCAGAATAAAGCTCCCCTCCAAAAACAGAAAATCTTTAATTTTCTGGTCCAGTCATCTTTAAGAAAATCTAACCTAACTCCCTCATCAGACAAAATAAAATCTTTTGGTCATGACAAGCTTTGTGTCAAGGTAAGGGAAGAGATTGCAGGACAAATTGTCTTTTAAACCTTAAAGACTGTGCCCCACCTCCTCTCTGTTATTATGGTAAGGAAGAACCATGTAACTGACTCATCTCTATTTCTTTCGCTCAGAACACTATCTGCTGGCCAGAATATTTTCAAATGTTGTCAACCACCAGATTGTACCCTTCATTCTTTTTAGCTTCTTTCCAACTTTCCAATACAGAATCTCATTAACTGGTTTGCCTTTCTGGCTGCTGTACTTCGTTGTTAACTTTTCCCATTTTATGATATTTTCCTATGAAGATTTCTCTTTAGAGACGGCAGTTAGCCATCTCCCCACACACAAAATGCAGAACCAATTAAACTCAATAAAGTTTTATTGAATAGCTATGATGTATAGCTGTGAAAAAAAGAGAAACGAAAAGCAAAGGAGAAAAAGAAAGATATAAGCATCTGAATGCAGAGTTCCAAAGAATAGCAAAGAGAGATAAGAAAGCCTTCCTCAGCGATCGATGCAAAGAAATAGAGGAAAGCAACAGAATGAGAAAGACTAGGGATCTCTTCAAGGAAATTAGAGATACCAAGGGAACATTTCATGCAAAGATGGGCTCGATAGAGGACAGAAATGGTATGGACCTAACAGAAGCAGAAGATATTAAGAAGAAGTGGCAAGAATACACAGAAGAACTGTAAAAAAAGAGCTTCACAACCAAGATAATCACGATGGTGTGATCACTCACCTAGAGCCAGACATCCTGGAATGTGAAGTCAAGTGGGCCTTAGAAAGCATCACTACGAACAAAGCTAGTGGAGGTGATGGAATTCCAGTTGAGCTATCTCAAATCCTAAAAGATGATGCTGTGAAAGTGCTGCACTCAACATGCCAGCAAATTTGGAAAACTCAGCAGTGGCCACAGGACTGGAAAAGGTCAGTTTTCATTCCAATCCCAAAGAAAGGCAATGCCAAAGAATGCTCAAACTACCACACAATTGCACTCATCTCACACGCTAGTAAAGTAATGCTCAAAATTCTCCAAGCCAGGCTTCAGCAATACGTGAACCGCAAACTTCCAGATGTTCAATCTGGTTTTGGAAAAGGCAGAGGAACCAGAGATCAAATTGCCAACATCCGCTGGATCATCAAAAAAGCAAGAGAGTTCCAGAAAAACATCAATTTCTGCTTTATTGACTATGCCAAAGCCTTTGACTGTGTGGATCACAATAAACTGTGGAAAATTCTGAAAGAGATAGGAATATCAGACCACCTGACCTACCTCTTGAGAAACCTATATGCAGGTCAGGAAGCAACAGTTAGAACTGGACATGGAATAACAGACTGGTTCCAAATAGGAAAAGGAGTACGTCAAGGCTGTATATTGTCACCCTGCTTATTTAACTTATATGCAGAGTACATTATGAGAATTGCTGGGCTGGAAGAAGCACAAACTGGAATCAAGTTTGCTGGGAGAAATATCAATAACCTCAGATACACAGATGACACCACCCTTATGGCAGAAAGTGAAGAGGAACTCAAAAGCCTCTAGATGAAAGTGAAAGAGGAGAGTGAAAAAGTTACCTTAAAGCTCAACATTCAGAAAACTAAGATCATGGCATCTGGCCCCATCACTTCATGGGAAATTAATGGGGGAACAGTGGAAACAGTGTCAGACTTTATTTTGGGGGCTCCAAAATTACTGCACATGGTGATTACAGCCATGAAATTAAAAGACACTCCCTGGAAGGAAAGTTATGACCAACCTAGATAGCATATTGAAAAGCAGAGATATTACTTTGCCAACAAAGGTCCATCTAGTCAAGACTATGGTTTTTCCAGTGGTCACATATGGATGTGAGAGTTGGACTGTGAAGAAAGCTGAGCACCAAAGAATTGATGCTTTTGAACTGTGGTGTTGGAGAAGACTCTTGAGAGTCCCTTGGTCTGCAAGGAGATCCAACAACTCCATCCTAAAGGAGATCAGTCCTGGGTGTTCATTGGAAGGACTGATGCTGAAGCTGAAACTCCAATACTTTGGCCACCTCATGCGAAGAGTTGACTCATTGGAAAAGACCCTGATGCTTGGAGGGATTGGGGGCAGGAGGAGAAGGGGACAACAGAGGATGAGATGGCTGGATGGCATCACCAACTCGATGGACATGAGTTTGAGTGAACTCCAGGAGTTGGTGATGGACAGGGAGGCCTGGCGTGCTGTGATTCATGGGGTCGCAAAGAGTCGGACACGACTGAGCGACTGAACTGAACTGAATACTACTTGGTGGCAGTGTAGGAAAGAAAGGCCGAAATTTATGAACAGTAATAGTGGCAATAATAATAGCTAGTTACTCTGACCTTGTGTACAGGGGATCTTAACACATGACGTAGTATGATGCTACATGATGATGAGAATGTGGTTTCTGCTCTCTGACACACCTGGGTTCAACTCATAGCTCCTCCATGCATGCCATTTTCTTAACCCTTATGTGTCCCAGATTCCTCATCTGTAAAATAAAGTTACTAACAAGATATATCTCATAGGGATATTTGGAAGATTCCATCCAATCACAAGGGTAAAGCACTTAGCCCAGAATCTAGCTCATAATGACATGTAGCACGTATCCTGTTCTCCCCATTTTAAGAGGTAGAAACAATGTCAGAAGTAATATATCTACCCAGTGTGAAGGCTTTATTTCTACTGCCTTGTGTGACCAGAACATTGGAGGAAGTCGTGTTAGAAGCCTAGAGTATGACGATTGGGAGAGACTCGAAGAGACCATCCCAGCTCCTACGATGGTGTCTCTCCCCAAAAACTGCAGACCATCACCCCTGCTTTAGGACCCTAATCTGTAAATCTCACCCATTTCTGAATCCCGAGACCTGGAGTAGCACCTGCAGAGAGGACATCTGTTTTTTGAATGATTGAATGAATGAATGGCTGAAAGTGATTCAAATAGAGTAAAAACCATAGTTACATATTGAGCATAAACTGTGTGTAAGGTCTTGATCTAAGGAGTTAATCTGAACTAACATTGATTATATATTTAGCATTTAATATTTAATTTAAACAGTCAAATAGGCTTTGAAAAATGACCCAAGAGGTCAGGAAGAGGGAATGATATATCCTCATGGAAGAACAGCTACCCAAAGTGGGCTTTTTATTGTTGTTGTTCAGTGCCTAAGTTGTGTCCAACTTTTTGTGACCCTCCATGGGATGCAGCACACCAGGCTTCCCTGTCCTTCACCATCTCCTGGATGTTCAAACTCATGTCCATTGAGTTGGTGATGCTAAAAAGAACAGAAAGGATTCTACAGAATGTGTAGGGGCAGTGGAGGGCATCCAGGCAAAGGGAGCCACATGGGCTATGATCACGAGGTGTGAGCCTGTTGGCATCAATGGCCTGAGAAGAAGTGTCTATAGAGGAACAGAAAAAAAGCAATTCAATGGCTAGAGTAAGCCCAGTACAGCAGAAACTAACATAATATTATAAATCAATTATATTCTAATAAAAAATAAAAATAAAATAGAGTAAGGCCAGGACAAGCAGGACCTCAAACACCAGCATGGGTGTTTGGCCTTGATTCCACCAAAATGGGAGAAACTAATGAAGCCGCTAGTGGTCATAAGTCACATTGACAACAGCATTTGGTACCAAGCCTTCAATAGAACAAAAGCTGCAGAGAAATAGATTTTAAAGTTGGGGAGGGAGAGAAGCAGCACAAAAAGTCCCAAAGACAGAACAGAGTGGAGTGGGGGAATCTTCATCTCCCTGGCGCCTGCTCTTCAAGGGGACATTGCCTAGGATAACAGTAACTGCCCTCATGAAGACCACTCAACACCAACACTCCCTAGCCAAACAAAACAGAAGGTCGTCATCCAGCAGTGCAGATGGCCACCCAACCCAGGGAGCAGGTGGGGACAGAAGTCCATCCAGGACTCCTCCAGCCACACGGAGCATCATGACATGGGACGACAGACAAACACTGAAATGGGCACATTTTCTAATCTGTACATAGGCACTCAAAGGCCCATGGCCATCCTAACACAGTCTAATTTCTTATTCAATCATCCCACCTCCCATCTAAGACTGTATATATTTAAACCAGTAAGCTGGGAGCTTTTAAACCAGTAACAATATAAACATACATATTTATTCACTCACACAGCCACATTCAAACTTTCCTTTGTGTATAGAGGACCACGCTCATTGTAGTGAGAGATAACACAGTTTACCATCTAACCAACCTAATTACAAGTATCATAAACATAGACAAAAGAAAATAAGTATCTTAATTAGCATTCTTGACAGCATCAAGAAACATGCCTCGGTCACCGTCAGGGCAGATGTACCAGCCCAGCAGAGAAAAGAATCCAAAGCCCTCATCTAAACAAGACAAAAGGAAAAACAAGTCTATCATCAGATTTAAATACAAAGTACACTTGAAAGCTAAACTCAACTCATCGTTTTGGAGGCAACATAGTTTACCCGTTAAAGCAAAAAGTCAGATTTTTAGAACTAGCAAGGTCTAATCTTGGCTTAGCCACAGAATCACTATGCCATTCTAGGAAAATATGCAAAATACACCCAGTCTTCATTTGTGCTTCACGGAGAGATTTAATCAATAACTGAGAGGTAGAATGAGAAATTGCTTAGCTAATGCAGAATGTTCCTGTTAATTAAAGCCACCCCCTGCCTTGGCCATGGATTAGGAGGAGGAAGGACAAAGATGGCTTTAAATAATTCGATCACCAGGCGACAGCAGTGAAAACAAAGAAAAGCATAAGACTGTTTTAAGTCAAGAAAACACCATTTTAGGAAAATAAGTATTTGGCCTAAAAGCAAAGGAACACACATAAAACCTCCTTAAAGGAAAAGCTGGTAAGTGAGAGATGCAGACAGAATAACTTCATGTGTCTGTTGGTAACCAGTCAGTATAGTTCAATTTCAGGGGCAGGTAGCCACTTTTAAATTAGGTTGGGAGGAGTGGGAGGGGGTTCCTGTGTGCCTGGAAGTATGATAGACAACTTGCATTTATTACTTCATTTAATCCTCACTGCAGTCTGCCAAATCAGATCTCATCATCTCTAATGCACAGAAAAAAAAAGAAAAACACTAAGTCTAGAAACACAAGTCTGAAGCCACTTCCATCATGTCAACTGTGGAATGGGGATAACAGAATAGGAAGACTCCAAAGGCACCTTTGCTAACCAAGAGGTGCTGAGGAAACAGAACAAGATAGTCTTAAGAGGCTTACCAAATATAGTTCCCTCTAGGGACTCTAAAAGACCCAAATATAGTATGGACTTGCACTTGACCATGGCCCCCGTGGCACATATCCACTGTCAATTGTCTCCAGTTGATAAGAAGGTACAGACTCACAGCTATTTGCAGACCAGCTGCACTCTACTTAGATAACAGATATCCAAGTACATCGAACATGGAAAAGCCACTTGAGATAAGAACACCACCCCAGTAAATAAATCACAGACTTGGGATGCACCACAACCATAGAGTGGGTTACTGAAAAGTTAATATTCATTGTCTTTGTCTATAAAATATAGTTAATCTATTCTTAGGTCCTTTACTTTCATATTTTACTTCAAGCATTAATTAGGTGGCTTTTATTAATCACCTCTTAATGAGAGGCAACAGAAAATAAACAGATTAAAAGCTAGGTTTAAGCCATCATAAACAACTGATTATCTGGAAATTTTAAAGTCTTAAACTACATATATAAAACACAGTTAATCTCATTCCTATTTTTTTTTAACTTTAAACTTTTTATTTTGTATTGGGTATAGCTGATAGTTTCAGGTGAACTGTGAAGAGACTCCGCCATACATTACATGTATCCATTCCCGTTTTGTTTTGTTTTAAAAAAAAAGCTCCTGAAAGTTATTCAGAAATCGATATTTTGTAAACTGAATCTTATTTGCTCATTTATTCATTCCACAAAGGCTTATGAGTAACTGTTAAATGCCTGGGACTACCTTAAGTGTTGAAAATCCAGACGTAAAAGATATTTCCTGCCCTTAAGAAAAAGAAGAGACACGTGTACCCCAATGTTCATCGCAGCACTGTTTATAATAGCCAGGACATGGAAGCAACCTAGATGCCCATCAGCAGATGAATGGATAAGAAAGCTGTGGTACATATACACAATGGAGTATTACTCAGCAATTAAAAAGAATACATTTGAATCAGTTCTAATGAGGTGGATGAAACTGGAGCCTATTATACAGAGTGAAGTAAGCCAGAAGGAAAAACACCAATACGGTATACTAATGCATATATATGGAATTTAGAAAGATGGTAACAATAACCCTGTGAACGAGACAGCAAAAGAGACAGTGATGTATAGAACAGTCTTATGGACTCTGTAGGAGAGGGAGAGGGTGGGAAGATTTGGGAGAATGGCATTGAAACATGTAAAATATCATGTATGAAACGAGATGCCAGTCCAGGTTCGATGCACGATACTGGACGCTTGGGGCTAGTGCACTGGGACGACCCAGAGGGATGGTATGGGGAGAGAGGAGGGAGGAAGGTTCAGGATGGGGAACACATGTATACATGTGGTGCATTCATTTTGATATTTGGCAAAACTAATACAATTATGTAAAGTTTAAAAATTAATAAAATTAAAAAAAAAAAAAAGAATCAACAAAAAAAGAAAAGAAGATCTAATAAAGAAAGAGCAAAAACGGCGATAACAATGCAGGGAGATGAGTGCTTGCTAAGCCACTATAGACACGGGGATGATGGGGACACAGTGGGAAGGCTCCTTACCCAGTCTCATGAGCTCAGGGATGGCGCACTTTGGAAGTTGGGAATGAAAGATCATTCTAGACAGGAAGAATAAAAGGATCGCTTCCACTCCCGGCCCAGATGGAGAAAGAGGGACAGCTGTCAAGACCTGGATACCAGTCCACCGAGGGCAATGATCTCTGGGAGAAGGGAAACAAAACAAGTGCACCCTGCAGATCCCCCAGTTTACTACCTGAGAGAGAGTCCAGGCCAAGGTGTGTGGGAGCAGGGGAAACTCAAGTGGACTTCCTGAGGGGAGTAAATGGAGTTAACAGTCCAGGGAGCCCAAGGCAACTAGAATCTGTAAGAAAAAGTACCTCAGCCAAATATTTGGAGAGACTGCATTGATTTAAGAGACAGATTTTTATATCCTACCAAAAAATAAAAGCGTTAATTGTTCAAAAAAAAAAAAAAAAACAGAGACAGAATACCAGGAGACAGCTTCCCAGAGAGTGAATTTCGAGAAGAATATCGATCAGTGCATGTGTGTGAGGCAGTTACCCAAGGAATTGGGGGTAGGGGGATTCCAAAAGGATGTTTCCAATTGGAACCATGAAAAAACTTCATGATTCCTAGGCATTGGGAGAGCACATAGAAAGGGTCTCGCCTCTGTCTTGGGGAATAATTGGCCCTAGATCAAGTACTATTCCAGTCCTAATAATCCTAGTAGCAAGACTCAAAAGAATCAAACTACTTCTAAACAACTTAACTACATTCCAGAACAAAGAATATTTTTAGGAATACAAAAACATTCAGCATTCAATAAGGAAAAATTCACAGTGTCTGGCATGCAATCAAAAATTACCCAGCATGCAAAAAGCATGAAAATATGACCTCTGATGAGGAGAAAAATCAATCAAAGATGACCCAGAACTGACACAGGAAGTTAGAATTAGCAGACAAGAATATTAAAACTATTCTTATAACTATATTCCATATGTTCAAAAATTGAGTGGAGACATTGAAGACATTAAAAAAAGACCCAAATCAAACTTCTAGAGTTGAAATCTACAATGTTTGAAATGAAAACTATACTGGATCAGATTAACATCAGATTAGATATATCAGATTAGATATTATAGAAGATAAAGATTAGTGAACTTGACAACACAAATATCAGGACTATTCAAATGAAACACAGAGAAAACATAATTTTTAAAATTAACAGATAAATATTATAATTGTATTAAATATAATTATTGTATTATATTGTTAATACCTTTTTATACTAATAAATATTAATATTTGGTATCTATCCCTACCTTCAAATAACTTATAACCTTTATATAGAGACAGATTGTGATTAAAAAAAGAACATACAATCATAAAATATTTGAAAACAACAAATATTATGAGAACAGAAAAAATGTCCTGAGACACTACATAGTTACTTACCAAACAAATGGCACTCAAAACTGTTTTGAGGAGAGAAGCAAATTATTTTATGCTCAGGAGATCAGGTTAAGAATGGTCGAAGAGGAAACATTCGAATTGTCTGTTTCATAAATGGATATTTTCATGTAACTTAAAGCATTGCTCATTAGTATATATTTAGAAATGCAACTCTTCTTCTACCTTATTCACTCATTCGCCTTTTACTGAGCAGCATCTTTTCACTCATTCACCTTTTACTGAGCAGCATCTTTGTGTCAGATACCATCTAAGCACAGACATGTTCTGTCTCTATTTCTGATGGATTTATAATGCACAGCAGGCAAAAAAGAGAAAAAGACTATTGACCATCCTGCAAGATATGCTCTATAAAAAGTGTGTTCAAGTATTTTGTGAAGGAGGAAGTTAACTTAGCAAGGGGAAAAGAAACAAGCGGAGAAGAAATTCACGAGACAGACGACTGTGACCTACGGCTAATATCTCCATTCCATCCTGCTTTCAGATTTGGCTTTCAAAAACTGCTGCTGGAAAATAAGTGGCAAAGTCCTCAAAGGAAAGGAGAAGGAAGCCAAACAGATTTTCACTGTACTAATCCATGTGAGAAAGAAGTCAGGAAACTTCTCCTTCCAGGCAATCAACCACACCTAAATGGTGCTAAGATTTAGATAAGCCCTGACAAGTTAGTTGGAGAATGACTTAAATAGATGGGCAGCAGGATAGTAATATGTCATATATTTTCAGAATAAAGCCTCAGTGAGTAAAAAATTCAAAGCAAGAGTTTGGCTTGAGGTTGGTTATTTTCGTTAAAGAACAAAGGCATTTTATTTTTTCTGAAGTTAGCAGGCATTTCACACTAGGCATGGCTGTTTGGCTGTTGTTTAAGGCATGTCCAACTCTTTTGTGACCCCATGGACTGTTGCCCACCTGTCTCCTCTGTCCATGTGATTTTCCAGATAGGAATACTGGAGTAAGTTGCCATTTCCTTCTCTAAGGGATCTTCCCAAGACAGGGATCGAACCCATGTCTCCTGTACTGCATTCGGATTCTTTACCTCTGAGCCACCAGAGAAACACACACTATGCATGGTTGTGTTGTTCAGTCACTAAGCCGTGTGCAAACCTTTGTGACCCCATGGACTACAGCACGCCAGGCTCCCTGTCCTTCATTATCTCCTGGAGTTTGCTCAAACTCATCCCCATTGTGCCGATGATGCCATCCAACCATCTCATCCTCTGTCACCCCCTTCTCCTTCTGCCCTCAATCCTTACCAGCAACAGGGTCTTTTCCAATGAGTCGGTTCTTCACATCAGGTGGCCAGAGTATTAGAGCTTCAGCATCAGTCCTTGCAATGAATATTTATGGCTGATTTCCTTTAGGATTGACTGGTTTGATCTCCTTGCTGCCCAAGGGACTCTCAAGAGTCTTCTCCAGCACCACAACTTGACAGCATCGATTCTTCAGTGCTCAGCCTTCTTTGTAGTCCAATTCTCACATCCACACGTGACTACTGGAAAAAACAATAGCTTTGACGACATGAATCTTTGTTGGCAAAGTGATATCTCTGCTTTTTAATACACTAAGTCTGTCAAGTCTGTCAACACTGCTTCCAGGGAGCAGTCTTAGTCGCCCTGCTGCTGCTAAGTCGCTTCAGTCGTGTCCAACTCTGTGCGACCCCATAGACGGCAGCCCACCAGGCTCCCCCGTCCCTGGGATTCTCCAGGCAGGAACACTGGAGTGGGTTGCCATTTCCTTCTCCAATGCATGAAAGTGAAAAGTGAAAGGGAAGTCGCTCAGTCGTGTCCGACTCTTAGCGACCCCGTGGACTGCAGCCCACCAGGCTCCTCCATCCACGGGATTTTCCAGGCAAGAGTACTGGAGTGGGGTGCCATCGCCTTCTCCGGTTAGTCGCCCAGTTGTGTCCAACTCTTTGTGAGTTCATGGCCTGCAGCCTGCCAGGCTCCTCAGTGCCTGGAATTCTCCAGGCAAGAATATTGGAGTGAGTTGCCATTTCCTTCTCCAGGGCATCTTCCCTACCCAGGAATCGAGATTGGGTCTCCTGCATTGTAGGCAGAGTCTTTACTGTCTAAGTGACCGGGGAGCAAGCATCTTTTAATTTTACGACTGCAATCACCATCTGCAGTGATTTTGGATCCCAAGAAAATAAAGTGTGTCACTGTTTCCATTGTTCCCCATCTATTTGCCATGAAGTGATGAGACAGGATGCCGTGATGTTAGATTTTTGAATGCTGAGTGTTAAGCCAGCTTTTTCACTTTCCTCTTTCACCCTCATCAATAGGCTTTTTAGTTCCTCTTTGCTTTCTGCCATTAGAGTGGTATCATCTGCATACCTGAGGTTGTTGATATTTCTCCCAGCAATCTTGATTCCAGCTTGTGATTCATCCACCCTGGCATTTTGCATGATGTGTTCTGCATATAAGTGAAATAAGCAGGGTGATAATACACACCCTTGACAAACTCCTTTCTCAATTTTGAGCCAGTCCATTGTTCTATATTAGGTTCTCAATGTTTCTTCCTGACATGCATACAGGTTTCTCAGGAGACAGGTAAGGTATTTCCATCTCTAAGAATTTTCCACATTATGCATCATGTGAAGCTAAAAGGAAGTTTCACAATCAGAGTGCAACACTCCCATTTTGCAGATGGGAACATTGAGAACTCAAGACTGAATATGAGACTGGACCAAGGCCCCAGAGACGGTTACAGGCAGCACTAGTTAAAATTTAAGTCATTTCACCTCTCTGAGAAGTTGGTGATCTTTACATCAAATCATGTTGCCTTTATGCATCGTTTAGAGTGATCTAATCTGTGCTGTGGTTTTAATGGAGAATTATACTAATATACAAAAGGTATATTTGGATGTGGAATTGGAAGGTTTATAATGTCTTGGTTTAATTTTAGTTTTACCAAGAATGAGTGTGTCACTATGAAAACCTCATACTGGGAAAATTTTCCTTCATGTTTCATTTATAATGAAAGATTTTTTTAATGTGTCCCCAGTGCATTGTTTAATGCTCAACTTATAGTCTATTTTGCTAAGAAAAGAAACACGGTATAAGAGTCAAGTATCAGCTAGGACTCTCAATCTGCTCCACAGAAGATATGTGAACTTGGCCAAGATACTTAACCTCTCTGTTTTCTCATCTGCAAAATGAGAGTAACAATAGTATTGACCTCCAAGTTTTGAGAATTCAGTGAGATATCTAATACAAACCACACTGCCAGGCACGTCACTAGAAGCAGCTGTTGCTGTAGATGGTGAGGGTAGGGGTAAAGGGTTCATGATTATTATTTAGATCTTGAGGCTCATTCATTCTAGACACCTTTTTTCATTCTGGCGCATGAAGAGAGCTCAGTTGCATATATAACAATGTTACAACATTCTCTCCTTAAAAGTTTGTGCTTTTCATTTAAACTTTACTCAATAGTGTTACAATTATCTTGTAATAATATTAATAATAGTTACTCTGCTAAATCTGAGAGGCACTAATTTCTTTGCCACCAGGCTACAAACACTGGGCTATAGATCTTGATAATAAAACATGAGACTATCACACTTTCTCCGTCTCTGCAATGTCTTCACATAAAAGCTGGGCTCTAGTACAAGTGTCAGCCTGAGTTTCCCATGGCTAAACTCTGTAGTAATACTGAATCGTCACCCTACAGATTTGTCCTAAAAGTAGGGTGCGAATTCAATGACACTCTCCAAGTGAAAGCGATCTGGTTCATTTTTAAAAATTTTTTCCTTTCCATCTACACCCAAAGGCACTGGTTTGCATTAGTGAGTAAGTGCCTACAAAGGTTTCTTCCTCTTCTGGACAATTAATTTATATAGTATAAGACAAATATTGGCACATCTGGACAAACTCAGCATGAGTCTAAAAACCATGAAATTTCCGAAGGCATCTGTGAATAAAAACACCTCTCCAAGCTTCTCAGAAATGACAGACTGAGGTAGGGGGTGGGGGGACAGCAGGGGTGAGAGCAAAATGGACATGATAACCCTTGTCAATGATCTAAAGGGCTGTCATGTGAAAGAGGGAGCAGATTTTTGAGGCTGAGAGCTCGGGAAGAGAGAATGAAGCAACGTGTGGAAAAGCTGCAGGGAGCAGCTTTCGGTTCTAAACAAGGAAGGAGAAGCTCCCAGGGCAAGAGCGTATGCACACATGCAGGCCTCCTCAGGGTGAAACACTGGGGCAAATCCAGGCTGCACCACTGATTAGCTCCTCACATGGGGCAAGTTTCTTAAGCTATCTGAACCCTCAACTATCAATCAGAACAGCTATTCCTACATTCCAGGGTCTTCCCAGAATTGAAAGATCACATGCATATTTGACACTCCATATGTAGTTGGCATTATGTTTTCACTCTTATGTTTACCTCTGATGGACAGTATGGATTTGCCAGACATCTTTGGAACAGGATAATCTACATGACCCAATGGTTAAAATTCTCTAGTTTGGCTTTTCACTTTCTCTTTTGATCTTAACCTATTCAGGGAAGCTCAAATGGTTCTACGCTCAGCTTTGCCATGGCTTTTATGTTAAGACACCAATCTAGTGGCCTTCTATCTTCGCTGGATCCTTCCAGCAGCAGTACATAAAGAAAGACACTTATCATCCACCAACTTTAACCTGGGGAAGGATTACAGGAATTACCTAAGAAATTATTACAAATCATTTTTCATATACAGGTGTTCCCCCTTTGCCCAACACATGTTTTGTGTAAATCACATTTTTTTTCCTACCAAATGAGCTTATAATTGTTTGCATATGTTTATTATTTTATTCCAAGAATATTACTCTATGACCATTAAAGAAAATCTGGAAAACAGGAAAATGGGGCAATGAGGGGAATAATCACTCACAGTCTATACATTATTATTTCTTCTTTATCGCCTTTTGCATGGGTCTTTTTCTACACAATTTTAATTTAGGTTGCAATTTCAAAGGGGACTTTTTAGCAATTTTAACTGTTCTTCCCTGAGTCATGGCTCCTGCATTAAGTTCCTCTCATCTCAAGAAAAATTGAGTAGCAATGATTCAAAACCATCTTAAAGTACCAAGGGACATTACTATTGAGAAATATGGAATTCTGGAACCAAAAAGAATCATCACTTGAAGAAAGAATGAGTAATCCAACTTCTTGTTTTATGGATGAGGACGCATAAGCCAGAGACAAGCTGGAAGCAGCCTCTGCTAGAGCATGGACCAGGGTGCTTTACCTCAAATCCATTGTAAGTCAGGCCATAGTGACTACTGCTTCCCACCCAAACACAACTTCTATCACTTTGGATTGTAGATCTTTCACTTTCCTTAGAAAGATCCATAAGAATATGTTCTGTGTATAATGGGTACATGTGTTCCGTCGTGTCCAACTCTTTGTGACCCTATGGGCTGTATCTCACCATGTTCCTCTGTCTATGGGATTTCCCAGCCAAGGATACTGGAGTGGGTTGCTATTTCCTCCTCCAGGGGATCTTCTGAACCCAGGGATCGTACTTGTATCTCCTGCATCTCCTCACGTTGGCAGGCAAGTTCTTTAACCACTGAGCCACCTGGGACAACTGGATAGCAACATGTAAAAGAATAGTTGGGGACTTGCCTGACGGTCCAGTGGTTAAAACTGTGTTTCTACTGCAGTACAGCACCCTGATTAAGGGCCACACCGGCTTTGATGAGGATGCCCCTCCCCAACCACAAACTCAAATCTGCCCTACAATAGAATTCAAACAGGAAGGAAAGGAAAGCCTTCAGTCTTTGCTGGATGTATTTATTCTACTTTTGGCGTATCTGTACACATCCAAATTCTGATAGTTTATTTTATACCCATCAAATAAGAGACAACTAAAAATACTTCCAATGCCAAGAGTTGGAAAAGGTGAGAAGTAATAGGAACTCGTATGCTGTAGGTGAGAATTCACACTGGAACAAAGTACTTGGGGTGGAATTCAGCAATTAGGTATGCTGAAGACATGTATACTCTTATCGTGTGCCTAGGTATAGAGCCTAAAGAAATTTTCTCACATGTTCACAGAAATAATGGTCAAAATTTTTCACAGCAGTATTGCTTATAATACTGAAAAAAAGGAAAACAGAAGAATGAGTACTTGATAATCGTGAAAACGTCATAGAATAGTTACTGCACATCACCTAAAATAACTTCCTAGCTTAATCTGCCTTCCTAAATTAACAAGATTAAATTTTTTAAAAGTATAATATTGAACAAAAAGAGGCGGCTATGGAGAGTCAGGTACAGTAAGTTATTATTTATATAAGGTTTAAAATTGGGCAAAGCAATACCATGCATTATTACTGGATTTATACATCCATAACAAAGCATAGAAACATGCATGAAAATTAAAAAAAAAAAACATTATATTTAGTTGAGAGATTATCTCTGAAAAAGAAAAGAAAGAGGATTTAGGAAGGAGTATTCTGCTATTTTATTTCTTTAAAAAATCTGAAGGAAGTATGGTAAGGTGAAAAGGAATTTGTCTTTTTTTTAATGTATACTTAAGATATTTCAAAATTTAAAAAAGAAGACAAACAAAGCATGATGGATTGGCCATGTAGTGATATTTGTGTATCCTGGAGTCCAAAGGTAGAAAAAACAATGGTCCAGCCATGATCTGGGCATTTTAACAAGTCTAATGGCCATCACAACCTCCTTTGTTTCCCCTTGCCCAAGCACAGTGCTTAGTCAAAAATAAATGTAGATAAAATGTTAATGAATGAATAAGCCAACAGACTGACAAATAAATGACCAAATGAACTAAATGGGTTCTTATACATGCCTTTGATTAATAAAAATTGGAAAATATTATTGTTAATAATTTGAAATTCAAACTATTTCTACATATGGGTCCATGGTAAATTCTTAAAGGTATCATTAGTGGAAAAAAAATGAAAACCAGTGGACAAAGTAACCTTTGAAGATATTTCAATCCCTAGAATTCAGTACTTTTCTGTATCTCAGAGTCAACCACTACATCCTCATCACATTCTATTCATTAAATGGAACAGAAATTCATTGTCAAAACAGATCCCAGGATATGACCAACAGTCTGAAAGATATGTAAGTCATAGGGTAAATAAATTGATGAAAGCACTCTTTGGAGCTTTAGGAAAGAACTCCCTGATTTCTTGGCCCTGCTACCCAGGTGCATTAGGGCTCTAAATCATGCCATCTTCATGATTGGAAGTAGTTCCCAAACTGTCCTCACAATGCTAGAACGTAACAAAAAAATTGCCAGTATAATCACCGTGATTTCAAATTCCTGACCATTATATTTCCCTATAATGGTCAGGAATTTGAAAGCATGGGCTTCCCTAGTGGTTCAGATGGTGAAGAATCCACCTGCAATGCGGGACACCTGGGTTCGATTCCTGGGTTGGGAAGATCCCCTGGAGGATGGCATGGCAACCCACTCCAGTATTCTTGCCTGGAGAATCCTCATGGACAGAGGAGCCTGGTGGGCTACAGTCCATGGGGTCGCAAAGAGTCAGACAGGACTGAGTGACTAAGTACAGTACATAAGGAAATATACAGACTCAGTGATACCAAACAGAAATTTGCTACCATAAATTTTCACCATTGTTTTCATAAAAATTCAGTTGACTTTAAAAAAACCAAAATATGATACTTGATATATTCATCCAAATCTAGTAATTAGATCCAAAAAAGCAGTTTAAAATAATGTAAGCAAAGAGAATAATTTTAGAAAATACCACAGACCTCCAGTCTCTGAAATGAGATGGATGTTTTCTACTTTCTTCTTTATGTTATTAAAACATTAATTTACTTTTAAATATAATCCTGGAGCTTCCTTCAAAATACCTTTTCCACGAAGCAGGGGCATGTATTTATAGTGTCCCTTTAAAGTTTAACAAAGGAAGGATTCAAATGGAGTTACCTCCACTCTGCAAACGTCTTTTTTCAAATGTGTAACAGGATCTTACTGCAGTCTCTAGGTCTGCTCTCCACACAAAGAAAGGCTGGAAAACATTTGTGTTATGCTTCTGTAGTTAAAAATGAAGAAGCCTTTTCCTTTCCATCAGTTCTTTTTTATTAATAAGGTGGCCACACTAAGCCAGAAATTATAACCATCTGCTTTAGCCATTAAATGCAGATTCAAAGACCTAATGATAAAGTGACCTCTTTATTAATAGCAGAAAGCGACAACTGGCCATTTTCTCCGAGTATGCAAGGGAAGAAATCAATCCGTTTAGTTCAGGTTGATGGTCCACTTCAGCAGTATTGCCTCATTCTTATTTCTCTTCTTTTTGGCCTTCATACTTGTAATTGTCAGGAAAACAAAACAGGAGCTCCGAAAGCACCTTGCTGTGGGCTTTGTTTACCTCTGCTCTTGATGAGATACCATGTACCACCTCACCTAATTTGAAGACTATCTTTTATTTCTCCCCATCACAAAAGCCTCATCACGATTATGGCCGAACCAATGAACAGACACATGGGACTTATTTCCTGTGGTGATTAAGCCTGAATCAAGGCTTGAAACAAAGAAGGTGTGTGAGAAAGCCACAGATTTTCATGAGGAACAATAGCAGAGTCACTGCAGCTGGATTTCAGTGATTCAGTAACGGAGCCCCATGTTTTCTTTAATTCTTATACTAGAATTTTAATTATCAAGTTGCAAAATGATGGTGGCTTTCCACTGAAGTGGCTTTTACCGACCTAACCTTGCAGGGCAGACAGAAGTTCTTTGTTGCACTGCCAGAGGTGTGGAGACGTTGGCATGGCAGCCTCCGCGCCCTCTGCCTCAGATCCTTCTGGCAGGAATCCTCCACCACCATCTAGACGCTGGGGGATGAATCTCCCTGGCTCTTATCCAAAGGGCTTTAGTACTGGAAGGACCAGAAAGACCTCTTTACAAACCTCATCTTTCTCCTAACTCAAGCCATAGGCTTGAACCCTAAAAAGCAGCAAAAGAATGAACCAGTATAACTAAGCTAGGTAATGAAGGGAGAGTAGGAGGTCTTGGGTCTGGACACTTTGTACAGGATGTGGAAGATACACCTCACCCACCATGGAGGGGATTCTGCAAGTACTATCTTCACTGCAAAGCTGGAATTCTCTAAAAACCCATAACCCCACTGCAAGCAGCCAGCACCTCTGAGCCACCAGCAACCCCTGCCCCACTCCCTGGCTTCTTCTCTCCTGGGTTTCCCCTCACTGGTTCCCTTGCTCCTGACACACTGGAGAAGGCAGTCCCATCTGTGTAGGTAGAAAAAGACCTCCATGGGACAGAGGGACAGAGGCAAGAACACAGGACTGAGAGTCCAGCCAGACACCCTTGGGAGTCAACTTGAAGGGGACATCAAGGAACTCCATCTGTTTATGTGCGTTCATGCTAAGTTGCTTCAGTGTTGTCCTACTCTTTGTGACCCTTTGAACTATAGCCCACCAGGCTCCTCGGTCCATGGGATTCTCGAGCGGGTTTCCATGGCCTCTTCCAGGGGATCTTCCTGACCCAGGGATAGAACCTGCATCTCTTACCTCTCCTGCATCAGCAGGTAGGTTCTCCACCACGAGTGCCACCTGGGAAGCCCCCACCTGTCTATACCCTCACTGCAGAAGGAACTCCTGTCTCTCCAACCAGAACTCAACATGCACAAGAAACGCGAGAGAGGGAACACTCTTGCACCAGCCAAATGCCACAGATCCACCCAGGTAAATGATGGACACAGGTTTGGCTCCAGGTCACCCCTCCTGGGCCTGAAGTCAGGAACACAGGAGAGTCCTTGCTCTGTTGCAACAAGTTGTGTGACCTGAGAAGTGTGACTAAATTTCTCACTGCTGCTGCTGCTGCTGCTAAGTCGCTTTAGTCGTGTCCGACTCTGTGCAACCCCATAGATGGAAGCCCACCAGGCTCCCCCGTCACTGGGATTCTCCAGGCAAAAACACTGGAGTGGGTTGCCATTTCCTCCTCCAATTCATAAAAATGAAAAGTGAAAGGGAAGTCGCTCAGTCATGTCCGACTCTTCGCGACCCCATGGACTGCAGCCCACCAGGCTCCTCCATCCATGGGATTTTCCAGGCAAAAGTGCTGGAATAGGGTGCCATCGCCTTCTCCTAAATTTCTCACTAGCCTTCCCCAGAGGAAAAGAGAGCAAGGCTCAATCATGTCATAAGTCCCTGGCAGCCTGAGCCATTCATAATCTTCAATCGCTTCCTTTAGCTGTTGCCTCAGTTTCCTCAAGTATAAAATCACACCGTTGGAGTAGATAGTTTCAAGGTCCTCTCCAATACTGAGGCTCTATGATTCAGCTGATGAATCTGGATCACAAGCAAGGATTACTCTATTAATCTCAGTGGCCTTTCTTCTGCCAAATAACGACAGGAATGTGCTTCAGCTCAAAGCCCCCACCTCAGCTACCAGTCCATCTGGTTGGGAAACATACAGCTACTTCTATCTGCCTGCTTGCCAACACAGAAATCTTCAAACAGGGAAGGGATGATTAATAGCATCTTTAATGGGGACCCCACCTTGACATTAAATCTCGAGCTGAGGTTATCAAAAACAGCAAATACACAAAGAACTTACTCACAGCCTGGAGAGCAAGGCAGAGAGAAAGCAGGAGATTGTGCAGGTGGCTGGGAGGAAAACTGACATGAATTACAAAGAAAAGGTGCCTTGAGTTAATAGAATATAACTCTGGTACTGGGGCTAAGGGCTGAAAACAGATGTGGGGGCAGTCTGTCTCAGAACTATGAGGAATAAAAGCAAGAGCCACAACATTTCTCAGACACACACACACACACACACACACACACACACACATTCTTTCCAGTAAAGCTTATGATATCCACTATGTTGGTCCAGGGATGTGGGTTGTAGTACCCTTGGAGGGAAATTTAAAGCCAAAATCTGATTGGACACAGCTCCTAAAATCCAGTTTTCCAACTAAGGAAAGTTCAAGTTTAAAGCTAAGTAAGTAGCGTGAAGGAGGGTGGCAATTAGATTAAGTTGTACCTTGGTGATCCTTAATAGTTATTAAATCCCTAAACCAAATGCCTCATCTATAAAATGAAACATTACTAATATTCAGTCTATCAGAAAACAGATTTTTTTAAAGTGTGTACAACACATGTAGTATTTGGGACACAGCAGAGATTTCAAAAAATGGGAACTCATCACTAAGACGCATGCAGGTATCAAACAGCAGAACACAACAGCTTGTCAATCCAGAGAGACAAAAAGAAGTCAGACAAGGACAGTCAGTGACAAGGCAACGTGGTGGGCCAAGGGCCGAAACAGCAGCTACGAGAACGTCTTCAGCACCATCACTTCTATAAATATCTACTGAACTTAGGAGGAAGTAAGCAGACTGCCCAATGAATGGTAAAATAAGACCCCTTGTATGCTGAGAGAGAGAGAGAGAGAAATAATAATGCAAAGCAAAGGAAGAGAGCATATCATAAATACTAAAAGTCGTTATCAGGAGGTTTGGGTATTGGCTGTTTCAGGGGGGTTTGTTTGTTTATCACTATTTTCCAAATAGTTTTCTATAAATATCAGTTTTCCTTATTTCAAAATTAATAAAAATTATAAATTAGACATTTATAACGTTCATTGAGAAGCTGCTATCATGAGGAACTGGAGACTCTAGAGGAGACAGTTGACATTCTGAGATTAAGGCTGTGTTCTAACTATTCAAGAGTGGTTATCACATATGGAGAATTCCAGCTCAATAAATGTATGTGGAGAGCCTTCTCAATTCAAAGGCATGCCGTTAACTATTTCAGGGAAAATTAATAAATTCTCAGTCTCATTAGGGAATTGGACATGCCCACATAAAATGATAACTCAAAATGCAGAGTGCACCAGTGGGACAGCAAATTCAAGGAGGGTGATTGGAGCCAGGCCTTGAAGATCTGGGGGACTTCAGAAGGAGGGATAAGGTCACACACTTTCTGTGGCAGACACAATTTAATTAAAAAGAAGTTCCATTCTACCCGCTCCGCCAGGTAACAGAGAATTCATTGTATTCTGAGGAACTGAAAATCTTACGAGAAGGCAGATTGCATGACCTTCCATTTGCAATAGCTTCTTTCAGGAAATGGAATAATTAGAATCAAACAGAAGGGGCCGCTTTCATTCAATAGATAACTTTAAACAGGCTTCCAAGCCCCATGAACAAGCAAACTTCCCGCACTAGACTCCTACAGGGCTTAATTCTCACCTCAGCCCAACACTTCCTCAGATCCCCTTCACTGCTATCAGGCTGCTTAACTGCCTTCCAGCCCTCCTCCCCAGCCTCCAATCACCCCAGTAGAACATGAATTGCTTTTACTCCTTCATTTATCCATTCAACAATTTTCCAACACATGCTCTATGCCAGCAAGACAAAGGTAAATAAGACAGCCCCATCCTCTCCAAGGCCATAGTCCAGTGGCAATAACTGAC
Source organism: Bos taurus (assembly GCF_002263795.3). Classification (NCBI taxonomy): domain Eukaryota; kingdom Metazoa; phylum Chordata; class Mammalia; order Artiodactyla; family Bovidae; genus Bos; species Bos taurus. Next base: position 81,730,474 of record NC_037330.1, read on the forward strand.
TCATTAAAGGATACCTCCAGCTCAACAGCTGAGACTTGCTCAGTCCCAGAGCAAGTCTCAGAGGAAGACTCAGAGCAAGTCTCAGAGGAAGGAGAAAGGATGTGTCTCACCAGCCTGAACCCAGGCACTAAGGATTAGGGGGAGAGGGCAGCAGAGGCCCTCCCTGTGGCGAAAAGCAAGACAGAAAAGCATGTGGTCAGATCTTATAACATGAGGCAGAGTGGAAAACCCAATCAAGAGGCGACATGGATGGAGGCTGCATGTGAGGCTGACATAATCCTCACAATAACCCCATAAGGGAGGTCCCATCACCCTAATGTTACAGATGAAGAAATTGAGGCCACACAGGTAAAGTAACTTGAGCAGAAAAAGAGGTAACCCCTCTGATACGCTGCCCTTCCCTGAGGCTGCACTGACCGGCAGGGGCTGCTTGGAGAACTCCATAGTGTCACACGAAGGAGCTTGGGTTTTCACCACAGACAGTGAGCAGGCAGTGAATAGGTTTAAGCAGGAGGTGACCCAGTCAGATCTGGTGCACAGGGCTAGTCCAGCAAGGTGTGGGAGACTGACTTGAAGGACTGGGAAGACCAGATAAGAAGCTGTTGCAATATAGCCTGTGAGCGATGGGGTGGCCTGATCTAACAGTGTAAGGAAAGAGAAGAGGGAACAGATGCGAAACATACTTGTAGGGAGACAATTCTCTGTGGGTTTCTAGAATTTCTATACAAATCATGAGCAAAGCACTGGCTGCCTTTGGCCCCAGATTATCCTTTCAAAGATGTTTATATGGACAACAGCCTTGGAAGACATCGTCTTCCTCTAGAGCAAAGGAAAAACATGTCTACTATCCAATATAAAAGGTTTAGGTTTCCTAAATGCAGGGTTCCTGCATATATAGGTGTCATCTGGCCCTCTTCATGACACCCCATTGGAATTGTTGCCCCAAAATGCTGACACTCTGGCTACCGCTATAGTTAAAAACAATAAATTCCTTTGTCTCTAACCCAGAAGTCTCCGGTCTTCTGCCAGTGTCCAAGAAACCGGCTAACTCATTCATTTGCAAATAGGGTAAAATCTAAAATCCCTCACAGCTGAGGATTTATTTTGGAGGGAAAATCAGGAAAATTGGTAACTAGCTAAATGCAAAAGGTGAGAGAGAAAAATGAATCAAAGATTACTGAGTGTTTTAGTTTGGATGAAGGGGAGGACAGTGATACCACCAATTAAGATAAAATATATAACAAGTACAAGGTTGGGGCACAGGGAGCCTAGAGATTCAAGGATAAATTCAGTTTGGAGGCCTCTGAGACCTCTTTGTGGACATAGCAAGCAAACAGCTGATTGAGTCAAAAAAGGAGGGGCTCTGTTAAAGATATAGGTATACAGGCCATTCGCCAAAACCATGGGAGTGCATAATGTCCTCTATCCAACATATAAAAAGACTGCTGGATTCTCCAGGAGCTTAGGCAGAGCATTCAAAGGAACCATCATATTTATCCTTAAACTCCTAGTGCCCAGCAGAGGGCTTGACCCAGTGTATTTGTTAAATAAATGTCTGTTAACCAAATGGCCAAACTAGACCTAGAATTAGCTAGAGCCTTTGTGTAAATTGGGTTTCCCTTGTGGCTCAGCTGCTAAAGAATCTACCTGCGATGTGGGAGACCTGGGTTCGATCCCTGGGTTAGGAAGATCCTCTGGAGATGGGAAAGGCTACCCACTCCAGTATTATGGCCTGAAGAATTCCCTGGACTGTATAGTCCATGGGGTCGCAAAGAGCAACTTTCACTTCACTTTGTTTAAATTAAAGTTGCTGCAACAATTATCTATGTAATGCTAGATTTTCTCAAATCAGGATCTCACATACAGTGTCTAAATTTGTTTCACATGAAATACAACCAGTGTCATATGCAAATAATTACAAATCTATCATTCTCTCATGGGCAATGTTCTGTTCAGAAGCAGAACATAATTCTAAGACTAATAATTTCACGGCTGTTAAAAAGCAGTACGATTGGTTTTCTTACTAGATAAGAGTTCCAAGTTCTCTTATCTGCGATTTCACTTTTTCATTCATTCATTTTTAAAAAAATACTGACTGAGGATCTACCATGTTTGTTCAAAGAACTGCACTGGAAACTGTAAGCAGGGACTTCCCTGGTGGTCCAGTGGTTAAGACGCCACACTACAATGCAGTGGGTACAGGTTCAATCCCTGGTCAGGGAACTAAGATCTCACAATGCCTCACAGCCAAAAAACAAACAAACAAACAAAAAACCAGAAGCAATATCATAACAAATTCAATAAAGACCTTAAATGGTCCATATCAAAAAATCTTTAAAAAAAAAAAAAAAAAGCGGTAACAGATTTTAAAAGTTCCCTCCTTAGAGGAATTTACAAAAGCCTTGTGGTGGCAAATAAGCCAGACCAGAATTTAGTTTCTAGACCTACATGCAGCAATTTTATGACCTTGAGCAAGTTACTTACCCTTTACAACCTTTCGTCTCCTCACCTGTGAAAACGGAATAATACACTTCATAATACATATAATACAGAGCACCTGGCACGTAGTACTCCCTCTAAGTGGTAGCTGAAATTATTATGATTATCATAAGCCAGTTGGGGAAGAAGTGCTCAGAGAAAAGCCCCTCACTGAGGGATGCTGAAGAACATTACACATGCACAGAAGTGATCTAAAGCACTAGAAATGCACAACTTTAGGAGCCTGGGGAAAACATAATAGTTAACCCTACTGAGTGCCTACTGTGTTTAACTTATTTAAACCATTCCAACACACCTATGAATGAGTAGTATTACCCCCATTTTCCAGATGAGAAAACTGGAAGCTTGCTCACCTACACAAGTTCAGATAACTCGTCTAAGGTCACCCAGCAGACGGTGGTGGAACAGGAAGTCAGTGCAGGCTGTCTGGCTCCAGAGTCCAAAGCCAAATTGCCTCCTCAGGGAGAAAAGGAATGCACTTTTTACAACTTATATTTTTAAAGAAAAGCACAGGGATCTTTGGGAGCATTTACCTTCCATCTACAACTACAAATAGTCTTCTACCCAGTATTGAAAGATCATTCATAAATACCTAAACAGACAAGTAGACTTTTCCAGGCTGGCTGGAGTCCTATTTCACAGATTCTGAAAATTCAGTAAGGAGAATTTGATGTCTCACACTGAACTCCGTGTAAGGCAAGATCACGGTGCATCATGTACTGACCCCTGAAATCTAAACTGACTGAAAATCGAGGGGAGTGGGGCTTAAAGCTCTGAGGTACCTTTATGAAATAAAATGACTCCATTTACCAGTCCTCATTTCTTACTGATTTGTTGGCTGTTCATAAACACTTCCTTGGTTAGTTTCATGTACACTTCTCACGGATGAAGAGGGGTTTCCCCTCACTTCCATGTGAATAACACAGCAGGCAGATAGGATGTACAGCTACAGTGTTGGATCATCATGGAATTCAAGTTTGATGTTGTTTTGTTGTTACTGGTGTTTCATTTCCACAGACAGTGGAGGTGAGAGACATTCCTGGCAGTCAGTGGTTAAACCTCCATGCTTCTACTGCAGGGGGCATGGGTTTGATCCCTGGTCGGGGAACTAAGATCCCACATGCCATGCAGCAGGGCCAAAAAAAGATAGTGTAGGTGAAATACCCAATATTCAACCATCAAGTGATGGCTCAATAAACTATGTAGACTGTACCCACTGTGGGTAACAGACATGAAAGAAAATATTTATAAAGATTTGGAAAAATATTTTCACGTTAAGTGAAAAAAGCTTGATACAGAATAGTGTATGATCACAAGAGGATCACACATGGAACTTTTAAACATGGATGCATAGGGCAAAAGAGGCTAGAAGGAAATATACCAAAATGTTAAAAGTGATTATGTTTGAGCCTAAGGGAGACTGAACAGTTTTTCACTTTCTCAATATTCTATTTCTTTAATGGACATAAGTTATTTGTAAAATTCTAATTGCAGTAAATCAAACTGAAGGAGGAGGAGAATGGAGAGATGGAAGAGACCAGACAGTTAGTACTCTGTCACTGCTTGATCTCTTTGCTGAAAGTATTAATCTCTTTCAAGATTTATACTACTCCTTATATTTGTTAAGTGAGTGGGATGTTTGCTTTACAGAGAGATTAATGGGTAGATAGAAATATAGGTAAATAGATAGAGAAATGATTTAGAGACAAACATTATTTTACCAAAATCATTCTAGAATGGCTCCTCTTAGAAAGACAAGACCTGACTTCCCTGTCCACCTAGACTCTCTCTTCTCTATAAACTAATCAACTGACTTTTTAAGGCAAGGGAAACTTACAAACATTCTAGATGTGTAGATTCATTCTTTGAAATTCTGAATAGATGTTACAGGTAACCGATTAATGTATGAACTAGTCACCATATAAACACGACAAAAAGAGTAACTTGGTCCACGCACAATTAGATACACCCTTTCTTTTGGCAGTCACAAACAATTAATTATCAACATAAACATGAATATGACAAAACTAATGCTTTTCAGAAAAGCTTATGCAAACAACTTTTTTGAAGGAAAAAACCTACTCTGCTAGCCGGAAATGACTAAATTGAGCCTGGTGAAATGAGTAGAACAGTTATACAAACTAGATAATGAATTTAGCGGCTGTTTACATCTGGGAATGTGTATCACATACACACTACCCAATATGCAACCGTCGCGTGATCCTCTAACCACTTTCCAAACACCAGTCATAACACAACCCAAAAAAGAATAATAGAATGTACGTTTTTAAAAGAATACAATTATTTAAAGAGCTTTGGGAAATTAACATAGCCCTACTTTGAAGGTGAAATTCACATGTAGTTTAAAAGGAAAACAAATCTGACATACTGAACATTTGTCATATGGCTCTCACTGACAGAGCAAGCAGAATTTCAAAGCAGAATGGAAATTGGAGTTCAGTGGGGAGTACAGATGCTTGACTACCTTTTTTAAGGGGAGCAGAAACATTCCATTAGAACCCCGCTGCTTTGGCCAAGTGAAGTCTGGTCTCTCCTGCCACTCACCCAGGACAGAGCCCCGGTGTCTTTGATGCTGGGTAACAGAAAATTCAAACACGCTCACACACTTCATCACTGTAAGACGTACCTCTATGTGGTTGTCAGCCTTTAGCATTATCAACTCAACAGGCCCATGAGCTTTATATAAAATAAACGTGAGTTAATTGGAAGACAAGGAGGAGGGGGTGGGGACATTCTTAAAAGGTGGAAAGTCAATTGCATTAGTGGTCACAAAGGAGCCAGGGGGTGTTTTTGTTTGGCTGTGGAACAGTCATCTTCAGAATTTTAAGCTCTTTAAATAAGGCATCAGTGATTTTAAGAATTTAGGTTTGATCTGTGCCAAGTACAGAAATTCTGCAGAGGTCTTTTTATACTCATTTGCTCACAATTACCCCTCTGATTATGAAATCTTAAGAAACCGGATGTAAGAGAACTTTTTAAGTATTTATTTTTGGCTGCATCGGGACCTTCCTTGTGATGCACGGGCTTCTCTCTAGTTGTGGCACACAGGCTCCAGAGCTCATAACTCTGTAGCTGTGGCAAGCGGGCTTAGTTGCCCCCATAGGATGTGGAATTTTAGTTCCCCCATTAGGGTGTCAAACCAGTGTCCCCTGCATTGGAAGGCAGATTCTTAACCACTGGACCACTAGGAAAGTCCCAGGGGAACTTTTTTGATGATAACTTTTTTCCTGTTTATTTTTGGCCACACTTAGCATACAGACACCTATAGGGTCTTTTTATTGTTCATAAATTTAGCTTTCCCAGTGGTTTAAATAAGCAAGTCCTAAGAAACAATTCATAGCATTGTCTTTTTTTTCACACACAGTCCCCAAAGCTTACAACAGCCTACAGATACTTCAGTGAAGATCAATCATCGATAATTATGGGATAGAGGCTAAGGGCTGGGACCCTGGAATCAGATAGACCTAAGTTCAAATCCTGACTCTTTCAAGTTGTGCAACCTTGAGCAAGTTCCCTTAATTCATAATGGTCCTAATCCCAGCAGAGCTGTTGGGAAATTGGAACGGGATAGTTTACAAAAGGTGAAGAGCACATCTGCTACTGATAACAATAGGATCAAAAAAAGGAGTGGGTTCAACCACAGATAAAAGCTGCTGGAGGCCGGACTCAGCTTAACTTTTCCTTGAAATGTGTGATATATGAACCAATCCTGGGCTGTTTCCTCAGCTGCAAAATGAGAACATATTGCCTCAGTGAAGCCCTAAGTTTCCAGATCTAAATATTTGGGAAAATGCAACTTATTTTGCTGTGTGCAGTCAGCGTTACTCAGCAAAGCAAGTGCCTTTTATCAACCAGATCACGTTAATTTTCATCTGTTTTTCCCACCATTAGGTGTTTTTTACTGCATTGTGAGCTTTTCCAAGGAAGGAGCTAACCCACACGCTTTTTCTACCCCTAGTGTTTGTAACACTATCTGGCACAAAACAGACAACCTATAAACGTGGACTAAATTAGTAATGGAATCATCTTAGTATCTTCCTCAATAGGGTTTTGCACACAGTAGGTGTCAAAATACATTTGTTAAATGAATGGATCTAAGTAAAGCTGGGAGTACCTTCCTAGACACTCTCCTTTCTTTCTCCTCTGTGAAGACCCTGGACCTAGGACTGAGCCTGGCACAAAGAAGAAAGTAAGATCAACTAATTCTGTCGCTCTGCAGGCATGTCAACTGGGATTAAAGTAATTGGCCTACTCATAAAAAAGTAAGTGGTAAAGTTTGAGTGGATTCCAGTTCCGGAAAGCCTTCTGTGTGCCTGGCACTGTGTTGGACACTACATATTATCTCAATAGCTCTGCTAGGGAGAGATGATTGATACTATTCTTAAAATGAATAAGCAAAGGCTTAGAAGAGATTAAGTCACTTGCCTAAAATTGCAAAGTCAAAAAATAACAGAACTTGGATTTAAACCCAAGCTTCTGGAGCCCATGCTCTTTCTATTATGCAAGACTAAGGAAGGCAGAAATCCACCAAAATAGACAGGACCAAGGTATTTAAAGTTGTATGGTTTTATGGAAGGAAGGAGGTGAAAACAACTGGTAAATCAGGCTTCAGGAAGGAGGTTGACCAGATGGGGCCACCTGCCCCAGCCAATGATTGACCTATGTGCTTGCCACGGCATCCATGTTCAGCAGAGCTAGAAATGTTGATTAGAGTCATTTGCCAAGTAGGATCATTTATCTAGGTTTGTGGCTGGGGAAAACAGCAGTGCTAGCCAGCTCCTTCTGGACATTATCTACAAGTCCAGACCAGCCCATCAGATTGCCTCACACAGATTGATCTCAACACAGCAGTCCATTTCCCATGTGTTCTTACAGCCAATACACAGAGCTCAGAAACTCCCATGTGCAAAGACCATCCACATTTTCAGAGAGCTAGAAAGGGAGGAGAACAGATCTCAGAGGAAGAAATGTAATAATTCTTGGCTTTAGGAAAATCAACTTAACAGCAAGCCTAAACCCCACGTACTCTTCATAGAAAAAAACTAAAAAAGACGACATCATTTTCAAAGCACTGGAGTAAGAGTGTTGCCATAAAAGAATACTGCACTCTAAGTTTCTTTATAGTTTTGTTAAGATTTGGCATGTTAATAACGGTACCCCTTCTATGATTAAAGGGAAAACTAATTTAACAAAATTGAATATATTTGAAACACCTTCTACCTAGAATCTTATATATAAGTATATAGACAGACTGCTCAAAATTTAGTTTTTAATTTATCTGGAGGTCCTAAAATAATTCTCCTAGTGATATTATACTAAGGCCTCTGGTTTGCAGGCTCCAAGTATCCCATTTTAAATACTTGATGCAGACTCTGCTAACTCTCAACTCAAATGCCCTGGCACTTCTCCCCCTTTGCTTGACTCAGAACATCCAAGATGAAGGTGACATCTTACTATCCCAAGAGTCTTACTATTCCAAGAGTTTAACAGCCTGGCCAGAGTGGAAAGGATGAAACCAAACAGAATGTTAGAGAGAAATTAAATCCAGATCAGCAACAAATTGCACTTTCTCCTTAAGTTGAAAAAAAAATCAACAAAAACAAACAAACAAAACCCCCCAAATAAAATAAAAAAGAAGAAGAAAAAAAGAGCTCTGGATGGAAAAGGTACCAATGTGATTTCACTTTTCCAAAGCATGCCAGGAGCCATAAATAAAGCGGGGTCTTTATATTTCCAGTCCAAGGGCATGACTAAAGAAATCATGTATAAATATGTCCATGTGCAAGCTATTCTTTTAGACCACTAAAAAAAGGTAAGCAGAAGTTTTGCTGGAAAACTCTGGCTTGTTTTTGTGTAAAATTGACCCTGGTATGCCTTGTAGTTATCTGTTTTTACACATTATTATTAGTTTTTTTTTTTTTTTTTTTTAGTTTTTTAAAAAGGAACTTCAAAGGTAGAATCTCCAAGCCCTTGCCTCACTTCTCTTGACTCCTCACCTGTCCCACAGCAGCCACTGCCCGCTGTGCAGAGCAGAGCCCTGAGCTTTATAAGTGACAAGTTGCTCACAAGCCCTGGAATCTTACAATACAAAGCAACCCTTCTTCCCCAGGGCAGTGCTCTACATTGTTTAATGACCATTTTTTTAATGACCATGTCTTCACTCTTCCCAGCTTGCTCTTTTCTTGACATACTTGGTTTGTCACCAACAACACCCCAATAGTGGTCCGTCTACCACTACACACTCGGAAAAACACAAAGGCAACAAAACCCTTCCAACCCAGCTGTTCCATTTCACTCACAATCAAGCAATTAAATACTCCAACTATTAATACTTATCCTTGCCACAATCCAACATCATATTTAAGGAGATCAATATTGATAGTAGTAAAAGTGCTATCTTTTCCTAAGTGTCCACAGTCTGCCAGGAGTTGCATTAGATGATGTAGATAGAGACAGGTCTGCTATAACAGCAAATACAAATTCCAAAAAATCACTACACTGTAATAAAAACCACACAGCTTAGGAGAAAATAGGATTGGGGCACACCATCCAAAAACTGTATTAGTGACACAGAATAAAAGATAGGGATCCAATAAACACCGTAGCATAGTATTGCATGTTAAATGGTTTAGATGTACATTAATAATGAACATTATAGTTTATCTTGGAAAAGACCTGAAGTTTGCTTGTAGAAGTGGGTGCTGGAAGGGTTGCAGCTTGCGGATTATTGAGAAGTGGTGGGCAGAGGATTACTAGGAATCAGAAATTTGTAACACCAGGTGTGGATGGGTGTGGCTCATAACACACATGAACTGCAGGAGCCCGTAAATATCTGAGATGCATGTTCTGCAGCTCACTTCTGCTGGGTACAGTTTTCTGAGTTCACCTAGCATTTCTCACAGATAAAGTCCATCATAAACAAACATGAAATCCGTATTACCCTCAAATAGTTCTCTATTCTATCAATCAGATTGAAACAAATTTGTGTTTTTAAAATAAATGCTATAGCAGAGCTGACTGTACTTTATCTTACTGAATCCTAACAAATTTGAAAGACAGATAGCCTTAACTCCATTTTCAGGAAAAAGAAACTGAGGCTCAAAGAGGTTATGTGGTTCCTAAAGCCACATCATGATATATAAGTTGCAAGGACAGGACCAAAATCTGCCTGCTATCTCCTCCACCACCTTATGCCCTAAAGGTGCAACCTTGTTTTTTGCATTGGCAATTGGTGCTGAGTAGGAGGAACACTCACACCTTATGGGTCTAAATGCTAAGATTAGAAACTTCTCTGTTTCCTCATTCTTGCTATATTTGTCTGCCCCACTGTGATGTGAAGTTCAATGGGAGTTTCTATGTCTGTAGCAATACCATGTCCCCTAACTTAAGCTGTGAGCTATGCACCCAAAGATAATTAAGCTTCTTAAGCATTTGTATGTGTGTTTGGGAGGGGTGGGCGGAATCCTTAAATTTATTGCTGTGAAACTCACCAGTCAGATTCAATAGAATTTCAGCAGATTTCACGGAGTCTAAAGATTCACTTTCTGGCTTTTTTGTTTTCATAATCTTCCTTTTTGGAGAAGGAAATGGCAACCCACTCCAGTATTCTTACCTGGAAAACCCCATGGATGGAGAAGCCTGGTGGGCTACAGTCCATGGAATCGCAGAGTCAGACACGACTGAGCGACTTAACTTTCAATCTTCCTTTTAGAGAATTTATATTCAAGTTTCTCATCAAGGGAGAAAAAACTGTCTTACTCCATAAAATGACTGTTGTGTCTGACAAGACAGTCCTGTCCTTGAAACCATTCCATGGATCCACAATACCCTTAGATCCACAAACCCAAGCTCCCTGTATGGCCTGCTAGGCTCTCCCTAATCTGTCCCCAGACTACATCTCAAGCCACACCTCTGTCTAACTTGCCACCTGCACATGTGTGCTCCAGATAGACTGGATGACTTTCAGTCTTCCCCATACTTCATGGTCCCTCACTTCCAGACTCTACACATTATCCTTCCTGCCTGGAATACTTTTCACTCCACCTAGAGCATCACCCTGACTCTGCCTGCTCAACGCCAATTCCATCGCTAGATCTCAGTTTCAATGTCCCTTCCTCGTGGAAGCCTTCCCTGGTTTTATCTGGGTTAGGAGTCCCTCAGAGGTGCTCCCACAGCTCATCACACCTTCCCTATCAGGGCTGCTAGCCCAGTTTACTAGGATCATTCACGCATTTGTCCAATTCCCCCATAAGACTAAGCTCTATGAAGGCGGGATTGGGGTCTGGCTTGTTAAAGGAAAGACACAAATGAAGGCATTTGCATGACAGAGCATGAATGTGCTTTTATATGACCTATACATGCCATTTTATGGAACAATGGAGAATCAGACAAAGGAATCAAACAAATCAAAATTTGTTTGTTCCAAGAGAACAAACAAATCCACCACTACTACGTAACCAGCAAGTAGTGGAACATTCACTCATTCAAGTTGTAGCAACTCTTATGTTTCCAGCACTGGGTGCACAGCAATGGCCAAATCAGACAGAAACCCTTGCCCAGGAGCTCACATTCTAGTGGTGGCAGGACAAACAATAAACCAAATAAATAGACAGGATATACAGTCTATCAGCAAATCAGATTATCCGATGGTGGTGATACCAAAATCACTGCAGATGGTGACTGCAGCCATGAAATTAAAAGACACTTGCTCCTTAGAAGAAAAGCTATGACCAACCTAGACAGCATATTAAAAAGCAGAGACACTACTTTATCGACAAAGGTCCATCTAGTCAAAACTATGGTTTATCCAGTAGTCATGTATGGATGAGAGAGCTGGACCATAAAGAAAGCTGAGCACTGAAGAACTGATGCTTTTGAACTGTGGCATTGGAGAAGACTCTTGAGAGTCCCTTGGACTGCAAGGAAATCAAACCAGTTAATCCTAAAGGACATCAGTCCTGAATATTCACTGGAAGGACTGATGCTAAAGCTGAAGCTCCAATACTTTGGCCACCTGATGCAAAGAACTAACTCACTGGAAAACACCCTGATGCTGGGAAAGATTGAAGGTAGGAGGAGAAGGGGACAAAAGAGGGTGAGATGGTTGGATGGCATCACCAACTCGATGGACATGAATTTGAACAAGCTCCAGGAGTTGGTGATGGACAGGGAAGCCTAGCGTGCTGCAGTTATTGGGGTTGCAAAGAGTTGGACACAACTGAATAACTGAACTGAACTGGTGATATTATGAAAAAAAAAAAAACAAAGAAAGAAAGAAAATAGGTAGAGTGTCCCTGAGATGGTGTCTTTTCAACAAAGACCTGGAAAAGGTGAGGGAGTGATTCAGGTTGGTATCTGGCCTTCAGGCACAGGGAACTGAAAATGGCAAGATACTAAAGCAGGAGTTTGCTGGCAAGTTCAAGGAGAAGCATGAGGACAATGGTGCAGCTGGGAGGAGTAAAATTGCATCTTAAATCTGGAGGGTAAGAATACAAAGAGATATTATTTCCTGAGCACCACCAGGATAACATAACCCCTGTCCTTGAAGAATTTACAGTCTGATCACATAGGTTTGAATGTTAGAATCAAATCACATCCTCTGAAATAGGGCAACACCAATACACATGCTAGCAAGGAAATGCTCAAAATCCTTCAAGGGAGGCTTCAACAGCACGTGAACCAAAAAATTCCATGTGTACAAACTGGATTTAAAAAAGGCAGAGGAACCAGAGATCAAATTGCCAACATCAGATGGATCATAGAAAAAGCAAGGGAATTCCAGAAAAACATCTACTTCTGCTTCATTGACTATGCTAAAGCCTTTGACTGTGGGTCACAAAAAATTGTGGAAAATTCTTAGAGATGGGAATATCAGAACTCCTTACCTGTCTCTTGAGAAACCTGTATGCAGATCAAGAAGCAATAGGTTAGAACCGGACAAGAACAATGAACTGGTTCAAAATTGAAAAAGGAGTATGTCAAGGCTGTATATTGTCACCCTGCTTATTTAACTTATATGCAGAGTTCAGTTCAGTTCAGTTGCTCAGTTGTGTCCAACTCTTTGCCATCCCATGGACTGCAGCACACTAGGCCTCCCTGTCCATCACCAACTCCCAGAGCTTGCTCAAATTCATGTCCATCGTGTTGGTGATGCCATCTAACCACCTCATGCTCTGTTGTCCCCTTCTTCCACCTTCAATCTTTCCCAGCATCAGGGTCTTTTCCAATGAGTCAGTTCTTCACATCAGGTGGCCAAAGTGTTGAAGCTTCAGCTTCAGCATCAGTTCTTCCAATGAATATTCAGAACTGATTTTCTGGTTTGATCTCCTTGCAGTCCGTGGGACTCTCAGGAGTCTTCTCCAACACCACATGATGTATATGCAGAGTATATCATGTAAAATGTAAAATGTAAAAAATCACAAGCTAGAATCAAGATTGCCAGGAAAAATATCAATAACCTCAGATATGCAGATGATACCACTAATGGCAGAAAGCAAAGAGGAAACTAAAGAGCCTCTTGATGAAGGTGAAAGAGAGAGTGAAAAGGCTGGCTTAAAAATCAGCTTCACAAAACTAAGATCATGGCATCCAGTCCTATCACCTCATGGTAGATAGATGGGGGAAAAGTGGAAACAATGGAAGATTTGATTTTCTTGGGCTCCAAAATCACTGCAGACAGAGACTGAAGCCATGAAATTAAAAGACACTTGCTTCTTGGAAGAAAAACTATGACAAACCTAGACAGCATTTTGAAAAGCAGAGACATCACTTTGCTGACAAAGATGCATATAGTCCAAGCTATGGTTTTTCCAGTAGTCATGTACAGATGTGAGAGTTGGAACATAAAGAAGACTGAGCACAGAAGAACTGATGCTTTCAAACTGTGGTGCTGGAGAAGTCTCCTGAGAGTCCCTTGGATAGAAAGGAGATCAAACCAGTCAATCCTAAAGGAAATCAATCGTGAATATTCATTGGAAAGACAGATGCTGAAGCTAAAGCACCAGTACTTTGGTCACCTGATATGAAGAGCCAATTCATTGGAAAAGACTCAGATGCTTGGCAAGATTGAGGGCAGGAGAAAAGACTGAAGGGAGAAGAAGAAGGGGGCGACAGAGGATGAGATGGTTGGATGGCATCACCAATTCAATGGACATGAGTTTGAGCAAACTCCGGGAGATGGTGAAGGACAGAGAAGCCTGGCATGCTGCAGTCCATGGGGTTACAAAGAGATGGACACAACTTGGTGACTGAACAATACACAGGTCAATTTACTCCCTTGCCTAGCAGAAGGATCCTTTGAAAACTGCTTTGTCAGACCTTCTACTGAAAGAAGAAACAGGTGATGAATGTTGCCCCCATCCGTGATTTTAGTGTTGGCTGCCTAGGGATGAACAAGAAATCTTCTGTACATAAACAGTGCCAGCAGCCACATCCCAGGGTTATGAACTGTGGCTTTCTGATCAAACATATGAAATTAACTCAAAAAATGTTTTAAAATGTATTATTGCTAAGGAAATTATGTAATAAAGACAAAAGCTTCCCTATTACTTAAAGTAATGAAAACAAAAATAAGGATTTATAAGCTTCCCAGCTCTGACCTAAATTTGCTGTGCATTATTTTTCTACATCTCTTTCTACTTTAGAAAAACCACTACTAATTGCATTCACATTACACAGTATCAACCAAACCTGGATTTGGGTTTCTTCCAAGACCACCAACAGGCTCAAGTTACAGCAAGTTTATTAAATGTTTTTTTCCTCCTCTCTCTTTTAAGCAAAAACTTAGAATGTTGTTACCTTTTGGAAGGACTAAATAGATAAATGCTTGATAACATTTTAAGAAGATCCCAAGTACATGAATAAAGGGAAAAAAGTTTTTTTTAAAAATTCACAAAATAATAAAGGATTTTTAAAAGCAGAGAGTTTATTGGTGGCTGGGAGCCTGGATCTAATGAAAAAAACATTTACAAGTTAGGTTTCCACCACTTTTCCTTTGTGTTCTCTGGTTCAGATGCTGCTCGCCGTGCTCTAGGAAAACCTGGAATTCGGCTAGAGATGAGAAACACAAGGAATCAGTGACCAGTTCAATCTCAACCAGTTTCAGCTGTCCCTTGGAAAGCAAACATGGTAAGCTATTATTTCACAGCTATGTTTCTAAACTCTTGACTGTAAAAGTATTTCTAACCTCGGTATTCCTATGATGAGCTCTATGGTTCCCTTTGGGAACACAAAACCTAGGTATTAACAGTTCCCGGTGACTGAATCGCTCCAATGGTGCTCCAACCCGTGGCAGAGGCTGAGGCCAAGTAGAACCCTCCAGTTTCTACAGCAGATGCCACCCCAACTCCTGGTCCAATTCCTTATTCTCCTCAGTAGAGATCACCTGCCTCGGGACCCTGTGGTTCCCAATGACCTCCTCCCAGCAGGAGAAGAGCAAATGTGGAGACAGAGGGTCAGTAATAGTTTCTGGCTTCAAACTTCTCAGGAAATCAGTCTTGCATATTACCATCACTCCTATGTTTTCTGTTTCCTTTCTCCACCCTCTTAGGCCCAGTTATTTCCTGGTGCCCACTTTTCTTATCGATTTTACAGACAAGAGGACTCAGGTCCACTCTGCTGGAGGGGGAACTGAGACCATACTAAGTTCCTTGCCCACTGAATTAGGAGTCATTCCACTCAATCAGTCTTGTTTACGTTCAGTGGCTCCAATCTAACCTACTGATTATGGATTTTAGCTAAAGAGAAAATAAACTCTGAACATTTCTTCCAAGTTACACAGAATAAAGAAACTGAATACTCACACAATGGAATATGATGCCATTAAAAATTGAGTTTTCAGGACTTCTCTGGCAGTCCAGTGGTTAAGACTCTGTGCTCCCAATGCAGTGGGTGCTAGCTTGTTCCCTGGCAGGGGAACTAAGAACCTACATGCTGTGTAGCGTGGCCAAAAAATAAATAAAATTTTAATTAAAAAATTTTTTTTCAATTGTTTTCAAAGAATATTTTTAACAGTTTTATTGAGGTATAATTTACATGTCACACAGTCCACCCACTGAAAGCGTGTCGTCCAATGGTTTTTAGTAAATGCTCCTAGCTGAGCAATCCTCACCACATTCAACTTTTAGAACACATGCATCACCCCAAGAGTTTTGCTGTTCCTGTGAGCTTCCGCTCCAACTCCAGCCTCAGGCAAAAATTACCCTGCTTTCTGTCTAGATTTTTGCCTTTTTTGGAAATATCACATAAATATAATCATATAATAAAAGTTCTTTTGTGTCTGGCTTCTTTCACTTAGCACAATGTGTCTGAAGTTTATCCGCGCTGTGTAATCTGTATCACTATTTTGCTCCTTTTTACTGTTAAACAGTATTCTATGGACATACCGTATTTTGTTTATCCATTCATTAGTTGATGAACATTTGGGTTGTTTCCACTTTTTGGCCATTATAAATAATGCTTCATTGACCATCTGCATACATGTTTTCCTATAGACATATGGCTTCATTTCTCTTGGATAAGTTACTGTGGGTGGTTTTTTGGTTTTTTTTTTTTTTACTATTATTATAGCCATTCTGTGTGTAGTGGTATCTTACTGTGGATTTAGTTTACACTAAAATATTTAACAGCACTGAAAAATATTCCCATATAATATGATTGGAAACAAAGCAGGATATAAGAGTTTATAGAGAATGACATCACACATATGTGAGTGTATACATTTATGAAGACTAAAAAGAAATACACCAAAATATGTCTTATATCCTTGAGAAAGGATATGGGAGACTTTTATTCTATCATACTTAACTGTGGACTTTTTGTATGAGTAAATATATAATTAAAATACATTTCGATAATTTAAATATTGCTAAAACACTAAAAGCTACACAATGCTCCTCACTAAGAGTCAGGATATTCCCCAGCCCCAGCTAAACTCAACTTGATTATCCTTCATGAATTGTGGGAGTTGTTCATAGCAAATTTGCAACACCAGAATGGCTCCTCTCTGCCTTACAGTATGCTACTCCAGGGGTTAGGAAACTACAAACCCAGGCCAAATCCAGCTCACTTACTGTTTTCACAGGACGTATAGGCTAAGAAAAGTTTTTATATTCTTACATAATTGAAAAAAATTAAAGAAAAAGAATATTTTGTGACATGTGAAAGTTATATGAAATTCAAATTTCAGTGGCTATAAATAAACTTTTATTGGAACATAGCGAGGCTCATTTGTCTATGGTTCCTTTTTTTTTAACTCTCAGAGCAGAGCTGAGTAGCTTTCAGAGAGACTACACGACCAAAAATATTTACTATCTGGCCCTTTACAGAAAAACTTTCTTGATCTCTGTCTACCTACCCTTGATGGGTGCTTAGAAAAACAAGCTGGCTCAGTTTTATTATCTTAAAGAAAATTCATTAGGGAAAAAACTTTTCGAGTAGCCACTCATTGTATCGATTTATATGAAGGTCTTTCCTAAAAATATAAGCTTTGTTTTTTAGAGCAACAATATCAGAAACATTCAAAGCACTGTTTTAAATTATAACCCTCTATTTCTCTGCCTGGTACCTAGCAGGTCTTCAGTACTTGTTGAATAAATCAACAAATAAAGAGATGGGTAGATGGGTGGGTGAAATCAATGGCTCTTGAGGTATAACTGTGAGATAAATGCCACAGCAAGTCCCACTATGGGTCGTGAGGATCCAAGAAAAGATCTGTCCTCATGAATATCTAAGATGATGGTAACTCACAAAAGAATAAACACAAATGACCAAAAACATATAAGGAAGATTTTTAACATCATTAGCAAATCAAAAGTATGTGAACATCAATGACAATATTCACTTTTTTAACCTAGGAGACAGTCAAGTATTTTAACATGACAATGCACGATGTTGGTTTAGGTAAAGGAAAAAGCACTTTCTTTCAGTAGAGAGGGTTATGCATTTTCCCAATCTTCATGGTGAGCAACATGATTATATTCAATATGTATCAAAAGCCTCTGACCTTTGATCCAGTAATTCCACTTCTAAGAATTATTGCCAAGAAAATAATCATGGATATGTGGAAAAGTTGACAGACAAGCAGAGCATTGTTCAAACTAGAAAGAGAGAAGAGAGAGAAAGGGGAGTGGAAAACCTACTGTCCAACAATAGAACTTCATAAAATTGTGATACAATCACATATATACTAAATATTGCAATGATTAAAAGTTGATTATTTGAGTGCTATGTTTTGATATAGAAAGTTGCTCACAGTAACACTGATAAGTAGGGGGAAAAGCAAGTCATAAAATCAACTTAAAAATGTTTACATAGAAAAAGCTTTCAATATTTCAAAAGTTTACATAGAAAAAGCTTTCATATTTCTTAAATGAAAATAACTATTATCTCCTCGTTATTTTTCTTTTTACTTATCTGCTCTTTTCTCATTTTCTGTAATAAACACACCACTGTTTTAATAAACATTAATTATTATGATGCAAACAAACTAGGGTGTAAGCTCTTACAGGCAGAGACCTATACTCACTCATTCAACAAATGTCGTATTAGCATCCACTATATGCCAGACACTTCCAAATATTAAGACTTCATGAATAAACAAAATAGATCCCTGCTTTCATGGGGCTTCCATTCTAGTGTTTTACATGTCTCATCTCTGTATTTACCATATCAGCAAGCACAGTTCTAGACATGTGCAAAAGCCCTTATTTAGAAATCAGTGTTGGTTAATTCTTTTTTTTTCAGTATAAACATTCAAGTTACTGCTAAAAAGTTGCATCGAATATTTTTCATGTATCTATAGTTATATTATCTCTTGAATTCCTAACATTATTTTTGTCTCCTCTTTTTTTTAATTTAAATTTATTTATTTTTAATTGGAGGATAACTGCTTTACAATATCGTATTGGTTTCTGTCCTAATCAACATGAATCAGCCGTCAGTATTTGTATGCCCCCTCCCTCTTGAACTTCCCTCCCACCTCCCACCCCATCTCACCCCTCTAGGTTGTCACAGAGCACAGGATTTGAGCTCCCTGCACCATACTGCAAACTTCCACTGGCTATCTAATTTTACATATGGTAATGTACATGTTTCAATGCTACTCTCTCAATTCGCCCCAGCTTCTCCTTCCTGTCCTGTGTCCACAAGTCTGTTTGCTATATCTGAGTCTCCACTGCTGCCCTGCAGACAGTTCATCAGTACCATCTTTCTAGATTCCATACATGTGTTAATATGATATTTCTGTCTCTTTCTGACTTACTTCACTCTGTATAATAGGCTCTAGGTTCCCACAGAAAGCCTGCCAGTACATTTATTAAAAGCTTTTATGTTCACACACACACACAAAGGTTTGATCTAAATATTACAGCTTTTCTTGAAACTGCCTAGCCTATAATGCCAAAATGAGAACACAGGTTCCTGGAGCAATTCTGCTTCAGTCCCCAGCCACTTGGGGAGGGGGAGGCTGTCAGATAATATTTCATGAATAGCGGGGCTTAAGTTACTTGGACCAGCTGGGGCTTTTCTTAAGCTACATTTTCCTCTGGCCAGAATATTCTCATGGCTGAAGCAGCCTGTTCAGTATCACTCCACAGAGAAATGGGTCTTTCTGTTTTCCTCATAACTGCAGATGCTGCTTCTTTTTCAGGCTAGGGAAACCCATGGACCTGGTATTCAGCTTATGTAATAACTGGCTCCCTGCTGGGGTAAGCCACTAAGAGACCTGCACTCAATTTCAGGAGACAGATATTTCTCCTTTTGGGCCAGAGCCGTTAGTAACGTATTGACTCAAAATAAGTACACACGGGTGTTTTCAGTTTCCCAGAAGTCTTGAATCACGAACACGTCAACTCACTGTTATTTTCTTCCAAATCTAGCAGTGAAAAGTTTCGGCAGTTTCCAATGGTTACCAAATATATCAACCATGCAACAATTTTAAAAGGTCTTCAAAATTAAAGCCATAAGCACCATCATGTGATTGTCAGGCAAAAGTCATTAAAAACTGCATAGGGAGGCAAGATGGTATTCCCAAAACCTGTGTTCAAATCTTAACACCAGCACGTTCTCCTGGGTGAATTTGGGGACAAGGTACTTGTTTTTTTGAAGCTCATCAATATAATAAGGATAATGATAACCTGGTTCAAGGTGAGAATTATGCAAAGCACCTTGCTTAGTGCTTTGATTCAGGCACAAAAAGAATATTTAACACATGGTAGCTCTGGTACTTCTTTTCTCATTATAACCTTGAGCATAAAAAGGCTTAGTTGCAATGAACACACTATAAAGCAATTTTCCTCCATGTATCAACCTAGAGGGGTGGGATGGGGAGGGAGATGGGAGGGAGTTCCAAAAGGGAGGGGATATATGTATACCTATGGCCGACTCATGTTGAGGTTTGACAGAAAACAGCAAAATCCTGTAAAGCAATTATCCTTCAATAAAAAATAAATACATATTTAAAAATACTGAAAAAAATATAAACAAAAAACAAACGGGCTTAGTTGGATGAAAAGTGAATACAAAGAATTCCTCTTTTCCCTTCCTCTGCTCCCAGGGGTTCCTCACAAAGCAGAAACAAGAATTACTTGCTATAGGAGAGAAGCCTGTAGCGGAGTGTATTCCACCCAGACTCAAAGGAAGGGCTTGGAGTCAGAGAACTAGGTTCAAATCCCAGGTCATTCCTAGCTGTATCACCTCACATAAGTTATTCTCTCATCTGTGTCCCTGTGTCTCCAGCTGTATAATAGCAATAAAAACAATACCTGTCAAGAAATTAACAAATGACTTAATAACACTGAAAAATAATACCTATCTTACAACAAAGGGTTGTTAGAAAGATTATATGAGAAAATGCTTATAAAGTCCTAATACTACCACTACAGAACCACTCCAAGAAAGTGACACATTTAGAACTTTCATTTGACTTTTTAACTTTACTGTCAACTCCTGATATGTTTTAAGTTCTTTATCCACACATTCCTCAAGGCCATAAAAGAACTAATCTCAGCGAAACTCAAAATTCACATCAAACCTTAATCTGCACACAGAGGAAATGACCGCAAGGTAGGATAGAAAAAAGGGAAGAAAAAATTCACTCAGAGTGCTAGACCAGGATTTCAGTTCTTCTGCGGCAATTTTCCCTCCTCCTGGCCTCCTAACTAAAAACAAAACAAAATACCGAAAAGAAAAAAAATGCAATAGTGCAATTATAGCCTCCATTGCCAACGTGATTCTTACTGAACACTGGTTCTTTGTGCTTGTTGCAGTATGGAAAGATAGATTTCATTAAATAATCAAACAGGTGTGTAGAAAATTACAACAGATTTCAGGGGCTATGATGAGGGTGGGAGGGGAAGAACCCCCAATTGCCTGACATGTTGACATCTTACCAATGACATTTTACCAAGCAAGCAAACAAATTTAAATAAAACAAACATGCCTTATTAAGAGAAGGAAGAGTTTGGAATTTCAAATATGCTTCTTGATGATATGGTGATTTCTAAAATACTTTCAGGACTGGGTCATTTCATACACCCAAATCCTGTTCTGGTATCAAGACCTGCCTCAGGTCCCCCATTTCCTACTCATAAGAGATATCTTTTAATTGCCAACTACTATGAGATGGTTGGCTTTCCTAGTGGCTCAGTGCTAAAGAATCTCCTGCAATGCAGGAGACACGGGTTCAATCCCTGGGTTGGGAAGGTCCTCTGGAGAAAGAAATGGCAACCCACTTTAGTATTCCTGCCTGGGAAATCCCATGGACACAAGAGCCTGGCGGGCTACAGTTCATGGGGCTGCAAAAGAGTTGGACACGACTTTGTGGCTGAACAACAATAGCAACAAGAACTATTGTGTTAGGAGCTCTTCATATGTTATGTAAGCTTAATCCTAGCAATGATACCGTGATACAGGTGTTATTAACTGCATTTTATGATGAAAACTTGAAGACCAATGAGTCTAAAATTACACACCTATTGAGTGACAGCACTGAGATTTGAACCCAAGTTTAAGCCCCAGGTACTTTCTCTTCCTCCCCTCAACTATGCCAGCCAAATTACTTCTCTCTTCACTGCCTTTCTAGAGCAATTCCTGTCTGTTGCTATGCCCTCCCTCTTCAGTGGTATCTTTTTCATGAATATATGTCTTGCCTCCTTAAGATTAAATTTCCTGATGGAAGGAACTCTACCTATACCTTTTCTCTATCCTCCTGACAATGATTACTGTTCCAGGGAGGCCCAGAATTTAAGAAGCTGTGTGACTTGCTACAGCCCCATGGACTGTAGTCTGCCAGCCTGCTCTGTCCATGGAATTCTCCAGGCAAGAATACTAGAGTGGGTAGCCATTCCCTTCTCCAGGGGGATCTTCCCAACCCAGGGATTGAACCTGGGTCTCCTGCATTGCAGGCAAATTCTTTACAATGTGGGCTACCACGGAAGTCCTGACTTGCTCAAGGTCATATCCAATCAGTAATGAAGCAGGTTCAAACATGTAGATGCTGAAAAGCACCAATTATCATTCATGCCTAGTCCCCTACAAAAATCACATACACTCTGATACCTGCTCTCATGAGCCAGTGCCTACAAATACCACCTTCTGTCCCAGGAAAGGAAGATGTCCTATCAATAGGTCCGAAGAAGCCACAGATGATCCCACTATCAAAAAAAAATTAACACTCTGATGACCCAAGGTAGAGTTTGGATTTTTTTAACATGTGAAAGGAAGATGTGAGTCAATCGTTTAAAAAAAAAAAAGCTCCAAGGCTACTCTGGGGAGAGCAGAACTACTGCCCCTTCCCTGGAGAAAGTCCGACAAAGGTGCTCAAGGAAATTACATCTTGCCCCAGAGATTCTTTAGAAGCTTCTGGGAGCCTTCAATTTCTGGGGCTTTAGCAATTTTGCCTTATTAGTAACCTTCGAAGACCTTCCATCTAGACCCTGCTTTTCTAAATAATATGATATTGAAAAAGAACAGAAACACCAAGAAGAATTCATTGAAATGCAGAGAAATGCCGCAGCACGGTCTCCACGCACCAGGTTCAAATCTCAGCTGTGCAATTTACTAATTAGAGAAACAAGAAGTTCACCTCTCTGTGGAAGAGTCTGCTCATCTATAAATTGGGAATACTGAAAGAATAAACGAGATAAGGTGAATAAAGCAGTTAGCATGGTGTCTGGTACAGAGAAAAGAGGAAGAATTGGCAGAACTTAAGAATTTACCATCATCAACTTCCATGTTTGACATTTTTCATGATACAGCATTTGGAGGGGGGAAAATACATCTCTGTGCTGATTCTACTAAGGAGCCAACACTGAAGGATCCTTTAGTTAAAGACAAGGCTAACATGGTAAGAAGCATCTAGAAATAATCCTCCAAGCTCCAAATTTTCAAGCTTCTCACCCTTCCCTCCAAAATCTCAAGCCCTTTCTTTCTTCAGAACCCTGCTAGGGTCCAGATATAACACATGGAAAGAGGAAGAACCTTTCAGAGAAATCACACTGGGTTCAAACCCCAACTCAGATACTCACTGGCTGCAGATGACTTAATCTCGTTGCACAGTCTCAGCAATAATAATTCATATCTCAAAGTGCCTCACTCATTTCAGAGCCTCAGTAAGTAAATACCGGCTCTACCGCATGGCAGTTACTACAGTGGGTTCTGTGGAGACACTCTATGTTTCTTCCCCAGGGCACTCTGGAGATGGGTGGCTCCCGGGAGCAATACATCCAGAGAAGAAGAGGGAGTTGAGAAGTCTTAATGAGGGTATGGCACAGACCTGGCCAGTCTCAGCCTCCCAAACTCTCCCAGGGTCTAGAGCAAAATAACCCAAACAAATGAAATCAAGACAAGGAAACAGAGCTCTGCCCTTCTTCTAACCCTTTTCATGAGTGAATCCCAGTCACTGCACTTTGGTTTTGATTAGAAAGCTCGGTTATGCTCCCCCATGCCCTTGCAGTCCCCCAAGCCCCATCCTAAACAGGGATGGCCTCTTATTAAAGACAATCGTGCTTTAATCTATACACCAGAGCAGACTAATGATACTGTACTGGCTTTTGGTCCTTTGCCAAAGAGTGAACAGTGCCAACATTTGTAGACTTCCAACAGGAAATTAAATAACTGCCCTGCTGGAAATATGAACCAATTTACGGTGGTCAAACCTGAATCTTCCAAGACATGGGCATAGTTTATGTGTATCAAGCACCAGGAATGTTTGAGGAAGGAGATGGGGAGAAATTCAAGATAAAGCTCAACAAAGTTCTTCAAAGGGGACTTTGAAAATGGTCCTTTCCCCCCACTCTGCCCTGGGTATATCCTTCTAGTAAGTACAGACCACGGGGCATTTATATCATGCTGCCCTGGGAAATATTAACTGCCGAAACCTCAGGCAGGGCAGCATTATAGCCACACACTGAAAAGCACAAGCAAGCAGGAAATGCAAAACTCCAGTTTCCTCCCAATAGACACGTTCCACACTCTACCTGCTATGTTATGAAATACACATTTAGAAGCCACCCTACTACATCTGAGTTTCCCTGGTGGCTCAGATGGTAAAGTGTCTGCCCGCAATGCGGGAGACCCGGGTTTGATCCCTGGGTTGAGAAGATCTCCTGGAGAAGGAAATGGCAACCCACTCCAGTACTCTTGCCTGGAGAATCCCACGGATGGAGGAGCCTGGTAGGCTACAGTCCATGGGGTCGTAAAGAGTCGAACACGACTGAGCGACTTCACTTTCACTTTCACTACTACATTAAAGCTTTCCTCTTATACACATAGAGAAGAGTAATGCTTTGAAAACTTTCTCTTTAGAGTCTTCTCATTGTTACACTCAATGAGGTCAGGAACCATATCCATCTTTTTCTCCCCATGTATGTCCAATGCCCAGTACAATGGCTAGAACTCAATAAAAGGGAACTCTTTCTACCATTACTATAACTATCATTACAGGAATGCAGGACATTAGGTAGACCCTCTCAGGATGATAGCTGTCCAAAACAGATCCCTGCCATCCTCAGAGTCACGTAATACAAAGTAGCAAGGAAGATACCTACCATGGATTAAATATCTGCCATGTACCAAGCAGAAAGTAAGGTGTTTTTCTTACTGTACTGCATATAGTCCTCACAACAAGCCCAGGAGCTGCACATTCTTATCCTCGTCTTGAAAATGAAGACAAGGCTACTCAGGGAGGCTAAGGAAGGTTTCATGGAACAGGCAGCACCCGAGCCCATGTCACTCTTATTTCTTCCCGAGTCCATAGCATTATGGACTCTCTACTTCTTTCCCAGTCCTATAAGGTGCATAGCATTAGCTCCATACTATGGACCAAGAAACCGAGGTTCAAGAAACCCTTACTGGTGAAAATCCATCAAAGCACTCTCCTCAGATCCTATCTCTTGAATCCAGCTGAAGGCTCGTTTTCTTTCAAGGGGCTGCTAACACATTTCTCTGGTGATAGAACTGGTTTAAACGGTTACATGAGACAGGACCCTCTATGAACAGTCACTGGGCACAAGGCAAATATTCAATTCTTAAAAGAATTAATAGAGTTTGCCTGTGACCAGGTTCCAAGAGTGGTTGCTGTTGTGGGTTCTACATAATCTCCAGATGAGTAGTTGCTCTTCTTAGCTTCCAGTCACAGATGGGCATGGTGTCCCCACTCTCCCCACACCATGACAGATGATCACAATCCCTGGAGGGGTCCAGCAGAGGGAGTGGGCTGATGCAGTGCCTCTTAATCACCCAGGAAGCTTTTTCCAAATAAGCAGGTCTCTCCTACCTCTGTATTGCCCATGTCTGTAGGTCCTGGGCAAGAGCTATGTGTGGATGATGTATAGCGGGCCCCCGGGTGATTCTATACTTTCCTCCAATTAAGAACCTCTGGGATGGAATCTCTCAAACTCACCTGAACAGTCAGATAAGCTCTCACAAATCCATCATCACTGTAGAGAAAGTAGCTGAAATCACTGTTTTGACTGAGAAAAATACGTTTATATAAGGAATTATGCTTTGAAAGTTAAAAGTCTCTCACCTTTAATGATGCTATCGTTATTATTATTGTTATTAGTTTCATCTTCATACACAAAGTAGTATATTATTAGACCCACACATTCTAGCTTCCTTTCATGAACACTCCAAAAAAAAATCATGCATGCATACACACAAAAGAAAACAAGAAATAAGTCAGTCCTATTTCCACAGCAAGTCAGCAGAGAAGGATTAGGTATTTTTCCTTTAATACAAAATTACAGGCCACCACCCAAGAAACAAAAAGACAACCACACTTCAAAAACAACAGAATTGCTTATCCAAAAATGCATAATATTTGAAGATTTAATGCTCTCAGATTAGCATAATTACTGGTATTCCCTTGGCTCTGCTTTTTTCCACATCCAAAAAGTCATCATCACTTCGAGACTCTCACCAACATCAACGAAAATAAAAATGGGTAAAGCTAATTTTTCTCCCATAGAGTAACCTGTAAGAATGAGGGCTGCTGAGGGTCAGGTGATATCAGGCTGGCCAAAAGACCAACCACTAATTATACTGTATTTGCAAAAATAAACAAACAGAGGCCAGTAATAATACTCCAGTGCCCTGGTGCTTTTTCTCCAAAGAGATCAAAGCTGTAGACAGAAACAAATTAAGTGAGAGGAAAAAGGCTGGTGGAGAGGGGAATGGGGCAAAGTAGATCCAAACTCCTAGCTGAGGGAAATAGAGACATTTCAATAAAATACAGAAGTAGTAAGAGGCTGCAAAAAGTCACTGCCCTGATCCTTAAAGCAACCTGAAGAGCTGCATTTGTCTTTTAAAGGAATTGTCTAAAATCATAGGCAACTACAAGCAAGAAAACAAGTATGTCAGAAAGCTGGGGAACCTGTTTCTAAGGGGTCATACCAGGCTAAGGTTGTGATGCATGATTCTGCCTGCTTGTTGAAGGGCACAGAAGATACCTGTGTCTGCCCAGAGCTCCAGGACAGCTTCTTCCATGGAAACAAAAGCAGATGAGCATTTCTGACCCTGAGCTGACTGAAACAGGTCTCAGGGCAGCTGCCTGATTCCCCAAAGCTAAAAGGGTCACAGGAACTGTTCCAGGTGTTGCCATTTCAGCAATCCAAAACAGTATGCAAAATGACTGGTTGTATTGGAGAAGGCGATGGCACCCCACTCCAGTACTCTTGCCTGGAAAATCCCATGGACGGAGGGGCCTAGTGGGCTGCAGTCCATGGAGTTGCTAGGAGTCGGACACGACTGAGCGACTTCACTTTATTTTTTCACTTTCCTGCATTGGAGAAGGAAATGGCAACCCACTCCAGTGTTCTTGCCTGGAGAATCCCAGGGATGAGGGAGCCTGGTGGGCTGCCGTCTATGGGGTCGCACAGAGTCGGACACAACTGAAGCGACTTAGCATCAGCAGCAGCATGTAGAGCACAAAAGAGATAAACTATTCAGCAACAGAAGGGACAGATAGGGAAAAAATCCTGATTAAGGGTCACATATACTATAAAAGCTTCATTTAAAAGTTAAATATAGTGTTTTCCTTGGTGGCTCAGTGGTAAAGAATCTGCCTGCCAATGCAGAAGACATGGGTTCAATCCCTAGTCCAGGAAAATCCAACATGCCTCAAGGCAATTAAGCCCACGCACCACAACTAGTGAGCCTGTGTGCCACAACTACTGAAGCTCAAAAGCTCTGGAGTCTGGGCTCTGCAACAAGAGAAGCCGCTGCAATGAGAAGCCTGTGCATCGCAATTAGAGAGTAGCTCCTGCTCCCTGCAACTAGACAAAATCTCGCACAGCAATGAAAACCAGGCATAGCCAAATAAATAAATAAAATTATAAAAAATAAAATAAATAAAAGTCAAGTATCTGTGTTAAACAAACCCACAAACTGGCAACTAAGTAAAGGGGGGAGTGGAAATAGCAAGCTCAATGACCTTTCCTGAATATATTTTCCAGAATAAAAGAAACAAATATGCTTTCTATCTAAAGCAACAAATACTCTTCTGTCTTTGTTTACTGGACTTCTCACCCTCAATGTAATTGTGGGTTTAAATCATTCCTCTGCTACAGAGAGAAATCCATCTCATCTTCACATTAGTTTCTGACATGTCATTCCCTCAGTCCACAAAGCTTTGGCACATAGACTGCCCATCAATTTAATGCCAGAAATGTTTATTAAGCATCTATTTAGTGTCGGGCCCTGTGGTAGGTAGGTTCTGCAGTGGTAAAAGCATGTGGCAAGGGCACTGGTATTTACTCTGTAATAAGTAAGGGCATACTCACACACACATTCAATTATACTGGAAGGCTGTGTGTATGAAGTGCTGGAAGGCATTCATTCATTCAATCAGTCAGTGTTTATTGATTGTCTGCTATATGCTGGGCTCATGGTTCTAAGAGAGGCCCTTTCAAATGGGGCAAAAGGTTTCTAGAACAAGGCAGCATTTAAACGCATCTTACCACTACATACAACATTGCTAAACAAATGAAAAGTTTCCAAATCCCTAAAACTTAACCAAGATTCATCTTTCCAAGGGAAAAACATGATTTTTACTTAGCTTTCTCTATATAACATAACTGAGCAGAATTTTTAGGAGGAGTGTTTTCGAGAGTGTGCTTTTGATGATGAGTAACCTCATTGTTGTCTACATTATTTAAAAGGTTAAAAATTTTAAAACCAATTTTTGAGAAACCACCATACTGTTTTCCACAGTGACTGCATCAATTTACATCCCACCAACAGTGTACAAGGGTTCCCTTTTCTCCACACCTTCACCAACATTTATTATATGTGCTCTTTTTAATGACAGCCATTCTGACAGGTGACTGTGGTTTTGATTTGCATTTTCCTGATGACTAATGGTATTGAGCATCTTTTCATGTGCCTTTTGACCATCAGCATGTCTTCTTTGGAAAAATATCTATTTAGGTCTTCTATAAATTTTTAAATCAGGCTGTTTTGTTTTGTTTTTTGATGTTGAATTGCGTGAGCTATTTATATATGTTGAATATTAACCACTTATTGGTCATATCATTTGCAAATATTTTCTTCCATTCAGTAGGTTGTCTACTCATTCTGCCAATGGTTTCCTTTGCTGTGCAAAAGCTTTTATGTTTAATTAGGTCTCATTTGTTTATTTTTATTTTCTCTGCGTTAGGAGACAGATCCAAAAAAATATTGCTATGATTTACGTCAAAGAGTGTTCTGTGTTTTCTACTAGGAGCTTTACAGTTTTTGATTTTACATTTAAGTCTCGAATCCATTTTGAGTTTATTTTTGTATATGGTATTAGAGAATGTTCTAATTTCATTTTTTTAGATCTAGCTACCCAGTTTTTCCAGCACCTCTTACTGAAGAGACTGTTTTTTTTCCCCTTGTATATTCTTGCCTATCTTGTCACAGACTGACCATGAGTGTGTGGGTTTATGTCTGGGCTCTATTCTGTCGCATTGATCTATGTGTCTGGGTTTGTGCCAGTACCATACTGTTTTGATGACTGTAGCTTTGTAGTGTAATCTGAAGTCAGGTAGCATGTGGTATACATAAACACACACACACACACACACACACACACACAATGAAATACTACTCACCCATAGAAAATAATGAAACATGGAACATTGCCACTTGTAACCTTGTGACAACATGGACAGACTTAGAGTGTATTATGCTAAGTGAAATAAGTCAGACAGAGACAAACAAATAGCATATGATATCACTTACATATGGAATCTAAAAATTACAACAAACTAGAGAATATAATTAAAAAAGAAACAGACTTGCATATATAGAGAGCAAATTAATGGTCATCAGTGAGGAGAGGGAAGGAGGTAGAGGCAACACAGAGGAAAGGAATTAAGCAGTACAAACTATTATGTAGAAAATAAACCACAAGGATATATTTGTACAACACAAGGAATATAACCAAGATTTTATAATAACTATAAATGAAGTATAACCTCTAAAATTTGTGAATCACTATATGGTACACCTATAACATATACAATAAATTGTACATTAACTAAACTTCAATTTTTTAAAAAAAGGAAAAAATAAAAAACCAATCTTTTTCTTTTTCTTTTTACTATTCCATGTCTTGAGACCCCCAAGACCAATATCTGCTTCTCTTATTTCAAAAAGGAGAAGGAGCACTTAACAACATTCAGAGGCAGTGGGACTTGGTGGAAATGCTTCAGAACAAGTCACGCTGGAGTTAGACACAGCTCAATCCCTTCCCAGCTGTGTGACCTTGGCAGATGACTTTGCCTCTCTGGGCTGAATTCCTCCATTTATAAATTGGGGTCAATAATTCCTCCCTCATAGTAAGTGGTATGAGAATTAAATGAGGCAATAAAAATAAAGCCCTTAATAGAGCGCTCAACACATATAAAGCTTAATAGATGGTAGTTATATTTTTAATGGCATTTAAACACTCAAAGTTGTATTATAGGAAATAATCCTCCTAAGTTCTGCCTATTTCATAAGTATTCCTGTTCTTATTTTATTTAAAGGGAAACTGGGACCTGAAGTGTCACAAAAAGTTCACTGTCAAGTTATGTACTTAATAAATTCAGAATTTCTCTCCATTTATCCATTCATTTATTCATTTAACCGAAACATAGTGAGTCTATGCTATGTTTCCAGCCCTCCTGGACCTTATAATCTAAAATAGGAATTAGCAAAATGTTTCTATAAAGAGCCACATAGTAAGTATTTGAGCCACTTGCAGACCATACAGGACTCATGCTGAAGCTGAGACTCCAATACTTTGACCACCTGATACGAAGAACTGATTCATTGGAAAAGACCCTGATGCTGGGAAAGATTGAAGGTGGGAGGAGAAGGGGATGACAGAGAATGAGATGGTTCAATGGCATCACCAACTCGATGGACATGAGTTTGAGTAAGCTCCAGGAGCTAGTGATAGACAGGGAAGCCTGGCATGCTGCAGTCCATGGGGTCTCAAAGAGTTGGACACTACTGAGTGACTGAACTGAACTGACTGAGGCCATACAGTCCCTGTTACAACTATTCAACTCCCACATTGTTACACAGAAACCCCCATAGACGATGTATAAATGAATGTGTGTGGGTATGTTCCAATAAAACTTTATTTACAAAAATAAGCCACAGGCCACATTTGATCTGGAGGCTTTAGGTTACCAACTCTAACCTAAAAGAGGGCTTCCCAGGTGATTCAGTGGTAAAGAATCCATCTGCCAATGCAGGAGATGCAAGAGATCCCTGGGTCGGGAAATTTCATCCCCTAGAGTAGGAAATGGCAATCCACTCCAGTATTCTTGCCTGGAAAATTCCATGGACAGAGGAGCCTTGCAGGCTAGAGTCCACGGGGTCACAAACAGTCAGGCATGACTGAGCATACACACAATCTGAAAGAGTCTTGTTTTACTTCCTGAAAGCTTTTACCTATTGGAATTAATTGCAACTTGGACCTGAGGCTCCCTGTTGGCCTAGTGGCTAGGATTTGGTGCTTTCACCACCACGGCCCAGGTTTGATTCCTGGTCAGGGAAAACTTTCTTTCTTCCAGTGTCTGCACTCACAGGTATCTTCCTCTTCCTTCTCAGATCAGACTTGTATTGGGCTTCCCTGGTGGCTCAGATGGTAAAGAATCTGCCTTTATGGCAGGAGATCTATCCCTGAGTCAGGAAGACACCCTGGAGAGGGAGGGAATGACCACCCACTCCAGTATTCTTGCCTAGAGAATTCCATGGACAGAGGAGTCTGGCAGGCTACAGTCCATGGGGTCACAAAGAGTCACTCATGACTGAGCGACTAACACTACTAGTACTGGACCTGAGGAGGCAGAGCCAAAGATAAGGCAATTCTTCCTCCCAGGCCAACTACCTGAGCCATCCAGACTTCTGGATGGCTTTGCCCCTCAATGAGTACAGGGAACTCATTTAGTTTAGATTTAAACTCAAGTTTAGATTTCCCAGGCTAGGATATTGTGAGTGTTAAGTTGCTTCAGTCATGTCCGACTCTGTGACCCTATGGACGATAGTCCACCAGGCTCCTCGGTCCATGGAATTCTCCAGGCATGAATACTGGAGTGGGTTGCCATGCCCTCTTCCAGGGGATCTTCCCAATCCAGGGATCGAACCCACATCTCTTGCATCTCCTATGTTGGCAGGCAGGTTTTTTACCACTAGACCACCTTGGTAGCCCTGTAGTCCAGCATCACTTCCCAAAACACCCTCCACAGGCTTCCCCAAACCCTTCCTCCAGCTAAATGAACCACCAGCCATTCCCCCAAGGGTGCCATTTATTTTACACCTCTATGCCTTTGCACAGGCTGATTCCTCCACCCAGTTGTCCTTTCCTATCTCTTTTTCCTGAAAATCACCTTCAAGACCCTTTAACATCCAGCTTAAATTCCATCTTCTCTATGACATCCTCAAGACAACTAGTCCTCCAAAATCACAACACTAATACCATCTATTGCTATATTACATTATTTACACTATATGTGTGTGTGCCCACCCTACTTTAAAGACTGGAACTGTGCCTTTTCATCTCCAGAACTCAGCACTGGTTCTGGACATAGCTAAGTAAAGAAATGAAGCATATCTTATATTTCTGTGTGATTTCCTAATACACAGGAGAGGTTCAGGACCAGACTACTAGGATATGCTCAGCTCCTCAGTCACATCCAGCTCTTTGCAACCCCATGGACTATATCCCACCAGGCTCCTCTGTCCATGGGGTTTCCCAGGCAAGAATACTGGAGTGGGTTGGCATTTCCCACTCCAAGACAACTAGGAAGCCATCAACAAAAAGGAGAATAGAAAATGTTCCCAAAACATCTCTCGACTCCTCTGGCCACTTCCCAAGAAGCAACATTCTTCCTCCAAATCAACCCAAAGGCTTTGTGACCAAATCCATTCACGTGCTAATAATTTTCCCAGCACACCTATAAAATGAACATATGTACTAAATTCTCAAAATGGGCTTCTCTTGTCTTAATTGAATACATTTTTCCTGAATAAATTTTGGATGTTTTTCCTCCCCCTACACAAACACCTGGTTTTAAGCTCCACGGAACCTGGGCAAGTTGCCTGCATCCAGTCTGTTTGCGACATTGGAATCCAAGAGTTGGTGAATTAAACTGCCGATGAGTTTTCTTCATTTTCTGAAATTGCCCCTGCTAAGATGAGCTAACCAGCATTGAGCTCTCTATACCTTCTTTGTCAGCATATCAGAGGACCTTCTTTGATCTTCTTGTGTGCCTTGCTTTAAGAAAATCTTTTAAGTGTAAATCGCCAAATGTCTAACATATTCTTGCCTATGGAAAGGTATAAGGAGACAGTTTTAGTTTATCAAGATTTTCTTACACAGATACTTTCCGGATTCCATAGCCACCACCTAAAGTGAAGGATACTCAGGAGCAACTTTCCCTCTTTAGTTAAAAGAAGAAAAACTCATTTGATTAAACTTGGCCTTCCAGGATCCCACTGCCTAAGAGTCAGACTGGAAGTGGTCTCAGGTTTTCTGAAGTGCCTAATTTAGCCACAAAGAGGGGCAGTGCCTCAATTCAAGACTTTGAAACATTCCCCACAGAGTAACAAGTACAATGCACATGTGACCCACAAGATGCTAATTCAAACACAATTTGGAAGCAGACCAGGTATCTGAGGTCCACTGTTTTTGAGTCTCTTTTGCACTGAAATAGAGATATTTCAGCTCCAGGTACCTCTTGCTGCTCTTTCTGGAAGACTCTCTGCCTTCCTTTGCTCCCAGTATGTAGACATCCCGTACACAGCCTTCGTTACACTGTGGTCATCGGTTTGTCTTTCCGTCTCCCTCTTGATGGCAGAGAGCATGTTTCTGGGTCCCTATCACCCAGTTAGGCTGGTAAGTGGAAGTGCTTAGTAAGTATCTGCTGAATAATTTTGATGGCCCTGACACTAGCTTTTCCAGATAGCCTACAGACTCTGCAGTGTCAGATCCAGGACTGGCTATGGCTCCAAAGAAAGCATTTAAGACACTGAATACAACAGGTGGCCTTGGCATCAATATCCCTTTGTAGTCAGTTCCAGGTGGCCATGGATCAAGTTGTATGACAGGATGACCACATCTAGCCCCAGGGTCCCTACTGATAATTACCTGTGTTCTTTTGAAGACATCTTATCTTTCTAGAATCCGGTTCATCTGGGATAAGAACTATATCTCTTCCTGGCAATACTCAAATTATGTGGCTTATATACTTCTTTAAAAAAAAAAAAATTAAGTCCTGTACTTATAAACAATATAAGTCAAAGCTATGTGACTGAGAGGCACTATAGATTGGTTTACTGATTCCTCCCCTCTCTTACACCCTTTTTAGCCTCTTTATCTATAGACTAGAAAATGAAACTCAAATTTACAGCCTCCTCTGCATCTGACACAGTTCTGGCCAGTGAAATGTAGGAGAAAGTCACATGAGAGACTTTCCCAACATAAACGTGTGCACTGGACTGCTACTAAAACTATATGGTAATAAAGGTAAGGCAAGTATTCATTCATTCATTCATTGATGCAACAGCCATTTACTAAACACCAAATTACTGAATTAATTAGAATACAATTACTGAATTAATTAGAATACAACTATTAATTACTGAATTAACTAGAATTCAAAATAGACTGCTGTACCAAGAAACCCAAAGTTACAAAAACTTAAACAAGGAAGAAGTTTCTTTCTCATATACACATTCTTTTTGAAATAAAAAGTCCAGTTATTCAGTCCAGGGGGCTTCTTAGGTAGCTCAGTGGTAAAGAATCCACTTGCAACGCAGGAGAAGCGGGTTCAACCTCTGAGCTGGGAAGATGCCCTGGAACAGGAATCTGCAACTCACTCCAGTATTCTTGCGTGGGAAATCTCGTGGACAGAGGAGCCTGGAGGGCTACAGTCCATGAGGTCACAGAGAGTCAGACACGACTGAGCGACTAAACAACAGCATTCAGTCCTGGATGGTTAGACTTTCACCTTCCTCAGGGTTATTTCTTAAGGTTGGATGTTCTCAAAAGTTCCTCCTAATTGTAAGATTCTGAGAATCTAAACTGGACTCCTGAGATCTGAAACTTCTTAGGATAAAACTAAGGAACACCTCAAACAAATAAGGAAGTTGTTTATGCAAAGGTCCCAGTACAGTGTCTGACAAATAACTGTGTTTATTTTAACACTTTTTTTTTTAAACAGTGTTTACTCTTCAGACAACTCAGGGGTGACGAGGACCCAGGATCCTTCCATCTCATTGCTCTGCCATTCTGAAAGTGTCACCTTTACTCATACAATTGAAAATTGTTCACACACATTCCAGCCCAAGAAGTAAAAACAGTAAGAGATGGCTCACTTGTCTGCTTCTAAGAGCACAACTCGGAAGTTAAGACATATTACATCTGTTCACATTCACATTCCTTTGGCCAAAACCTGGTCACAGGACCATATTCAGCTGCAAGGAGAGCTGGCAAATGTGTCCAGAGAAAGCTCCTATTATATAGATGGAGGAGGAGAGGAAAGAGAAGGGAGGGAGGAGGGAAAAGAGAACAGCAACCACAGCAACAGCCACAAACATTGGGAGGAACAAGTAGCAGCCTCTGCACACGTCTGTACACCAGGCACTGTGCTGGGTACCGGAGGCAGAGATGAATGAATCCTAGTCCTTCCCCTCAAAGAGCTCAGAGTTATTACTATAACCTGAAAAGTGTCCCTGCGCCTTTCTGTTACCAGAGACCAGCAAAGAGCCCTGCATTCTGCTCATGTTTAGACACTATGGACTGACCTCAATCAGCAGGAGCAGCAAATACCCCCACCCAGGATCAATATGTACTGGACTTGAGAAACAACCGTGGCTATGGCATCATCCCTGCCCTCAGGAGGGTCCAGGCTAGTCCAGGAGACGAGGACACAAACGCATCAAAAGGTGAGGCAGTTAGGAACTGCAAAGCCCAGTGCCAAATGTGGAAAAGCTCTCTGAAGCCTAAGACAGCCAGAAATGGCTCTGGAGGAGGAAGAAGAACATCAGTTGCCTCCTGCCCACTGGACAGATTTTGAATGAGATGTTGGGCTGTGAAGGCAAGAGAACTAAAAGACAGATATTGGCACCAGCTCAGTACATGGGAGAGCCCTGCAAAGCCCAGCTGGGTGGAGAAGACCCTACCCTCTTCTTTCAGCAAGCAGAAATCGTCCTAGATAATCCGAGCATGCAACAGCGGCTCCCCCAGAGAGAAAGCCATTGAATCTCCATATTCCAAATACAAGCCACCCAAACCCCACCTTTCCTATCATTAATGATTTCATGGTCCCAGTTAAAACTGCATTTCCCTAAAGCAACTTTCTCAGAAGTGGCAGAAGGGCAGAGATTAGCCGCAGGTTGCCATGGAGAGCCTCAGAAGACCATCTGCCCTGGATGGTTAGACTTTCACCTCCCTCAGGGTTATTTCTTAAGGTTGGATGCTCTCAAAAGTCCCTCATAATTGTAAGATTCTGAGAATCTAAATTGGACTCCTGAGATCTGAAACTTCCTAGGATAAAAGTAAGGAACATTTCGATCAAATAAAGAAGTTGTTTATGCAAAGGACCCAGTACAGTGCCTTACAAATAACTGTGTTTGTTTTTAACACAATTTTTTTTAAGTGTTTACTATTCAGTAAAGACTAATTAGTGTCATTTTTAGATTATTTATATTATTAGTAGTAGTTTGTTGTTTCTTTATATTCATAGCCCATCTCACCCAGAAAAAAATTTAAAGTTGCTTACAATATAACATAAGATAATAACCAGCATTTTAAGTCAGAGCTCATAAATATATCAATAAGACAAGGAAATAAACCAGGAAAATATAGTATAAAAATAAGAAGGTCACAATATTCTAAAATGGAAGTTATGGATTTTCTCTGAGTTTCCTTGAAACCAAAGTAGAGAAAGAAAAACTAAATTATTTATAAAATGTATAACATATGAAAGGCACAAACAAGCTAACACCCCAAGAACTCATTTCAAAGTATTGCTGAGCTGAATGCTAGTCCAGGGTACTTAATCCAGGAACATAAAATCTTAAAAGAAAGTCAGGGGGCAGGAAGGGGATCCGATGGTAATACACTAAGGAATTACTGGACTAAACAAAGTCAAACAGGTTTTTCTGATGCAGGGCCTCAGAACCTTTACTATGTTCTAAGTCTCCAAAGAGCAGCACAGTGTGCCTTACTTATAAGCCAAGGACACAAGCATTTTATACGAGGAAAAATGCCCATATAGATGGATGGACAACCACTACTATAATTTTATTATGATCATTAAAAGACAAGACAGGTTACTAATCGTTACCAAGAAATCATCTTTTTTGCTTTGTTTTTTCTTTAAAAAACAAAAACAAGTATTCTCTCATCTTTCCTCTCTTAAACTATCTTGGCAGTTTCATTCTAGGTAGTGCATTATCTGCATAAAAGATTACACTGTAGGGCATCTTCAACTTGGCAGTGGACTTCCCCTTTCCTCTTTTTGTTATCTACACGTTTCTGGAGGTTTTGTTATTGTTCAGTCCCTAAGTCCTATCCAATTCTTTGCGATCCCATGGACTGCAGCACCCCAGGATTCCCTTCCTTCAATATCACTTGGAGTTCACTCAAATTCATGTTCATTGAACTGGTGATGCTTTCTAACCCCTTCTCCTCCATGCTCTGCAGCCCCTTCTCCTTTTGCCTTCAGTTCTTCGCAGCATCAGGATCTGGAGGTAGAAAGGATCTATATTCTCATTCCCATTTTAAAAGGAAGGAAAAAAGAATCCCACAGAAACTGAGCTTCAAGGTCACACATAGTCAGTGACCGGAGCTGGTCCTAGAGCACAGGCCTCCCAACTCTGTGCCGCAATCCTCTCCCTCTGGGGGTCCTTCCCCTCCCTGATCAGGTGCTCTTTTATCTTATTGTGTGTCTGCAGGTGGGTGGCAATGCTGCCGACTTCTTTCTGGCTCCATTTGGGCCCTTTTCTTTCATCCTTTAATTAAATCATGCACTTTCCTTATGGGGGAACAGAATCTTCAAAAGAGGAACAAGAACCCTCTCTTTTGGAGCATTCAGGGATTAAAGTTCATCTGGCTATGGAATGTTCCCCAGGGACTAACCGCATTACTGAGAGGAAACTGCTCAAAGCCGGTGACACATTAAAGACACATTAATATGAAAACGTGAAGAGAGAGCTGAGCCACAAGGACAAGGTCTCAGGCTGCCTAGACTGTGTCTCCAGCATTCCCAAGGAGGGGCCACCTCAGGGGACATTCAGGTCCAGGGGACTACTTAGGATGCCTTCAGATGAGCACTCATTTGTAGCACTGCCCACTGTAGTGACCTCAAGAGATAGCCTTGGGGAGTGATAGATAATAGTGGCACCTCCTTACAAGAGGAGAAAGTGTGGCTGGGCCATGACCACTCCCCTCTCAGAGGAGAGTCCTGCCCCAGGGGCATGGAAAAGACAGTCCTGAACAAAGGTCTGTGTACTTCATTTACTTAGCTTCACCAGGCTTCTTCACTAGTCCTGGGCAGGATGCTTTCCAAACCCAGGCATACCTCGGGGATACAGCAGGTTGGGTCCAGATTCCACAATAAAGGGAATATCGCAATAAAGCGAGTCACATGGATTTTTCATTTTCCCAATGTCTAGAGTACTGTACCTAAAAAACCAATGTGCATACTTTAATTGAAAAATACTTTATGGCTAAAAAACTGCTTATCATCATCTGAGCCTTCAGCAAGTTGTAGTTTCTGCAATAGTAACATCAAAGATCCCTGATCATAGATCACCATAACAAATAATAAAGAAAAGGCCTGAAATATTACAAGAATTACCAAAAATGAGACACCGATAGGAAGTAAACACATGCTGTTGGAAAGCTGATATTGACAGACTTGCTCAGCACAGGGTTGCCACAAACCTTCAATTTGTTAAAAAAAAAAAAAAAAAAAACCTACCTGCAAAATATAATAAAGCACAATATGCCTGTAAACATCCATTCAAGCACCATACTTTTTTATTTAAAATAATCATAGATTTAGAGGAAGCTGCAAAAATAGAACACAGAAAGAGAACTCATGTTCTCCACCCCATCCCCAGTTTCCACGGTGGTGACATCCTACATAACTATAACATAAAAGTCAGGAAATTGACTTCAGGATATCCCTAGGCTTTACTCAGATTTTTCCAGTTTTATGTGTGCCCGGTTGTGACTGTGTATTATAGTCTATGCAGTTTCTTCATGTGTAAATTCATATACCCACATCGCAATCAAGATGCAGAGTAAGGTCCTCATGCTACCATATTATACTCCCATTCATCCCCTCTCAGTATCCCCCAACCCAGTCCCCAGTGCCAGGTAACCATTAACC
This sequence comes from Bos taurus, assembly GCF_002263795.3. Taxonomy (NCBI): domain Eukaryota; kingdom Metazoa; phylum Chordata; class Mammalia; order Artiodactyla; family Bovidae; genus Bos; species Bos taurus. The sequence goes on from NC_037330.1 coordinate 81,769,368, forward strand.
TGTTCTCCATCTCTAAAATGTTGTTATTTTGAGAATGTTATATGCACACATTTTTTAAGATTCGTTTTTGTTCATTCAGAACAACTCCCATGAAACCTCTCCTAGTTGCTGCACATGACACTGTTCACATCTTTTTACCACTGAGTTGGGTTTCATGATATGGAGGTACCACACTTTACCCATTCACCCATTAAAGGACATCTGAATTGTTTCCAAATGTTGACTATTACAAATAATGTTATTAGAGAAAACCATGCACAGGCTTTCATAGGGATGCAAGTTTTCATACATCTGGGACAAAGGTTTATCAGTACAACTGCTGGGTTGTAGGTCAAAGCTTTTTTTCAAAAAAGTTTTGATGGCGTTTTCTGGAAGTGTATACTTCACATAGTACTCTGAGGTTCAGAAGCTATGGATTCTTTAAGGCCATTCATTCATTCATGCAAACGGCAAAATTAGTGCAAAATTACATTTCAGTAATGATAGCACAGCAATTATCCATTTATAACAAATGGTTGAATGGTTTGCACTGTTGCTGCTGCTGCTAAGTCACTTCAGTTGTGTCCGACTCTGTGCAACCCCATAGATGGCAGCCCACCAGGCTCCCCCATCCCTGGGATTCTCTAGGCAAGAATACTGGAGTGGGTTGCCATTTTCTTCTCCAATGCATGAAAGTGAAAAGTGAAAGTGAAGTCGCTCAGTCGTGTCCGACTCTTAGCAACCCCACGGACTGCAGCCCACCAGGCTCCTCCGTCCATGGGATTTTCCAGGCAAGAGTACTGGAGTGGGGTGCCATTGCCTTCTCTGGTTTGCACTAGGGTTCATATAAAATAACCTGATAAAATATATAAAAAATAAAGTCAGATAAAAAATTGTATCAGCAAGTAATATTTATTAAGATCCTGCTATAAGCTAAGAGCATTACATTATTTCACTTAACTTACACAAAGGGGGCTTCCCTGGTGGTCTAGTGGTTAAGAATCTGCCTACCAATGCAGGGGATACAGGTTTGATCCCTGGTCTGGGAAGATCCCAAGTGCCGCAGCACAACTAAGGCCCTGCATCACAGCTACCAAGCCTGTGCACCGCAACTCCTGAAGCCCAGGTTCCTAGAGCCTGCAACAATAGAAGCGACCTCAACGAGAAGCCTGCGCATGGCAACAAGACACAACTAGAGAAAGCCTGTGCGCAGCAACGAAGACCCAGTGCAGCCAGAAATAAAATAAATCAATCTTCAAAAATACATTAAAAATTAACAACACATATCATTGATGAAAAAAATTAAGATTAAGAAGGGTCACGTAATACCTCCGTGGTGGCAGTTCTGGTATTTAAGGCAGTTCTGGGATCAGGGATTATGCTACATTCTAGAATTCCCAAAAGCCAATCAAACTTCAAGGACGAGAAAGACTTTCTCAGCAGAGCAGTGCTTCTAAAATGTTAATGTGCATACGGATCATCTGGGAATCTTGGTAAAATGCAGTCTGATTTAATAAGAGAAGATGGGGGTGAATGCGGGAGGGGTGGTGGGAGGAGTAGCATTTGAGACTCTGCCTTTCCTAACAAGCAATGCTGATGTTGCTGGTCCTCAAACCACACCGAGCAGCAGTGTCCTGTCCTTGAGCACACCCACTCACTCACTGTCCTTCTCAGAGGGCCCGAATTTCTCCAGGTTGCAGAGATCATTTAGAACATCATTGTCCTCCTTGCCTCCCTAAATCCAGGTCCTCATCAGCTTCTTACACCCAGGTCAGGACCCACCCTGCAGATGATATGTGGGAAAGAGCTCCAGGCATCCCATTTATTAAGGGCCCAACCCAGGAGCACCAAGAAAAACAAGAAAAAAGACCCACACCTCTTGGGATTTTCAACATCAAATTCAGAACATACTCCTGCAAAACCTGCCATTTTAAGTTCACAAACAAATGGTAATCTTATAGGTAACAGTGCAAACATCTTAAGCAGTTGGCAATGTCTTTGGAGTATCTTAAAGGAAATAATGCCTCTCAAATTTTCAACATCCCTGAGGAGAAACACAAGCAAAGATGGACCTAGGGTAACCCCAGGACCCAGTCCTCCTAATGTCAAACCTTCTTATCTGTCTGCATAGCATCCCTGTCTCTGGGCCTGGCTGCCTGCCCATCTGGGCTAAGGAAAGGAAAATACTCGCGATCCTGCCTTCATTACAAGGGGAAATGTTAGCCTCTGCTTTTAATTAAGCATTTTATACTGATTTTCTTCTTTGACCAAAAAAGCCAACTGCATATTTTCTAAATGATCCATTCAGATCTAATAAACAATGTTTTTTCTAGTAAAAAAGAAGGCTCCCACTATCTCCCTTGTCTGATGTAAAAATTTGAGCTTTCCAATATTCATTGATCTGACAAATATTTAATGAATGTCTCTTTCATTTGTGCCAGACCCCACATGCTGGGCATTGAAGATATAAAAGTGAATTAAACACCATTCCTCCCTACTCAGAGCTCACAGCTCAGAAGGGGAGTCAAACATGTAAACAAACAATCCCAGTAGAGATTGACAGTGGCTGTTTAAAAAAAAAAAAAAAAACAGGAGATGAAGGATGGATGTTTTTTCCTGCTCCTGATTCAAATGCAAAATCATAATCCATTTCCAATTTGAAGGAGCTAAGAGGTATAAACAGATGGAAAACAAGCAGAGTCACAGTACATTCCTGAAATACATTGCAGTCAGCAGTCAACAACCACACAGACACTATATGCCCAGCACTCTCCTTGGCGCTGGAGAAATGACACAGAATTCCAGACCAAGGAGTTCTCATATTCTAGAAGTTCTTCAAATACTAACGGGGAAAGTTAGGCATTGCAGACTGCAGCTAAATTATGCGCTGCCTTGCCCCTCCATGGCCATGGAAAGAGGGCCACTGAAGATTCTTTTGAGGAGAGCAAGTACATGATGAAAACTGTTTGTATATCATTCATACATTATATATAAATATATATAAGAAGAAGAAAAACTACTCTTAACTGACCACATATTATGTGCCAGTCATATTATTCCTAGGGCTTTACACTAATCTCCAGACTTCCTAAAAGCCTTAACAGCAGACATGATCATGTTTTTTCATAGAGATGAGGGAATTGAGACTTAGAAACCTTTAATAAATGTGTCTAAGGTCATGTGTCTACTGGTGCTGGATCTGGGAAAGGTCATCTAGCTAGTTGGATTCATATAAGAAAGAGATCACCAGCAGGGAAATTAATGTAAGGCCCCCGGATCATCCAAACATGAGGTATGGTGATAACACTGAAAATAGAAAAGCTTACAATGCAATTCACACAAAGCGCTTCAATCTATTTTTTCAAAGTTTATCTACCAAAATGGTACACTACAGGGCAGCAGTAACCAGCCACAAAGTATTAGTACCTCCTATGGGCCAAGTACTATGTGTGACTGGGACACAAAGGAGACTTGCAGAGAGGCTAGTGACTTATCTATCACCACAAGGCAAAGTGACCGGACAGTGAGAGATCCACCCTGCCCTCCTTCCCGACCTCAGGCTGTCTGTCAAGCACACAAACCTCTATACCACCACAAGAGGTCAGGCCTCCTCCTCACCCTCTAGCTCTTCCCAAAAGGCTGCAGTCTCGACTGACTTGCTCCTCAGGGGCTCTTGGTCCTGATTCTGAATTATTCGAACCAAGACCAGTTACATAATTTGTAAGGCTCAGTGCAAAATGAAAAAGGCAAGTCCCCTTACTCAAAATAATATGAAGAATTTCAGGACTGCAACAGCAGAGCATTAAACCCACTGTGCAGGCAGAGGGCAGGGGCCCGGTTCAGGTGCACAGGTTACATGCCCACAAAGCTGATTCTGATTCTAACCTAGTTTCTACTTTGCTAGATCAGTAAAAATTGTACCACTTGACACCTTCCTGGACAATGATTCTTCTATTCTTATTTTCTGAGGATCAGGAGACCTACTGCTTAGCAGACAGCTTCTCTGTTCAATGAGTCTTAGTTGTGGGTATAAGATGGATGAAGTTGCCCCAATGGCCAGCACTGACTTTGTCCCTTTATGCTATATGTTTTCCAATGATCACGTGGTACTATTTTCAGTGAGTAAGAATTTGGTAGTCTGCCCTCCCAAAGGTCATCATTTAGATAGAGAACATGATGGGAAAATTCAAGGCTGTATTCAGTTTCCAGTTTAAAAAAAAAAAAAAAAAACTGCTACTAAATTTCACATATAGGGCTTGATTAAAAAATAATAATAAACTAAAAATTACTGTTATTACAATAATTTGAGCGCTTATAATTACCAGTGACTACTTTAAATCCCTTTAAAAGATACATAATCTTCACAAGATACAATATCAGAAAACATATTCACCTGGTTTCACTTACCCAATGCTCTTGTGAAAAAGTTTATCTGTAAAGAGCTAACTTGCAGATAGAGGGAGAACTAAACCCAACTACTCGTGTGACCTTGGACAAGTACCTTTCCCTCGCTGGGCCAGGTGCGCTCACCTGTAAATACAGTGAGGATCCCAGATGCCATGAGGCCCTCCAGACTCTGCCAGCCTTTGACCACCACAGCAGGAACACAGGAAAATTTCCAGCTCTCTACTCAACAGTCTGCACATTCTACCGCTAGACCAACAGGCCACAAAGTCTAGCACAGCAGATATAAACCTGGCCGATGGCCAGGACACCTGAATTCTGGTCCTATATCTATTCATCACTACCTCAAGGTAGGAATGAATCAATCACCATACCACTCTGAGCCTCAGTTTCCTTATCCGTAAATTTATTAGCAGATACCTAAGCTCCTTTCTTATGTAAGGCACAATGCCTGGTATCGAGAAAGTTCTCAGTGTTAGTTATTTTCATCATCTTGTTATCAACTATTATTCCCTATTCCAGTAGTTCCCACTGGTTTCAAGCAAGAAGACTCCTTTTAATGCAAAAAATCATGGAGACTCCCTCTCCCATCTAGTAGATCAATTAATTGGGCTTCCCTGGTGGCACAGACAGTAAAGAATCTGCCTGCAATGCGGGAGACCCAGGTTCAATCCCTGGGTCAGGAAGATTCCCTGGAGAAGGGAATGGCTACCCACTCCAGTATTCTTGCTTGGAGAATTCCACGGACAGAGGAGCCTAGCTGGCTACAATCCATGGGGTCACAAGAGTTGGACATGACCGAGAGGACACGACTGAGAGACTGACTGATCAATTAATTAGGAAAACATAGAATATCAGAAAGTCACTGATATTCATCAGAATATGAATTTATTTTCAGTTCATCAAAGCAACATACATATATATTTGAAAATATGAAATATTATTTTGCAATCATTGATGGTGCTTGATCCTCAGAACCTTCTGATGATTCTGAGGACCTGAGCTGAGTACTGTGCCACCTGCCAGCTCAGAAGGCCCAGGCCATTGCCAACCCCACCTTCAATCACCTTGGCTTCCCAGCTCCTCTTCCCCTCTCTCACTGCTCTTACCATACTGCCAACATCTAAAACACAAGACAAAAGAGAAACATGTATATATAGCTTTGGTAGCTGAATACATAGCTATTTGTCCATGTTTCTGCCTTTAAATCTTTTTAATAAAGTACACTTTTGCAGGGCAAAAGTGCCTGGCTCAGTCCTGAATAAATTCTTCATAAGTGCGTTTTACTACATATTAGGAAAAAACACAAAATACTAGAATATTAGAGTATGGATCATTCTTTAAAGCAATGCTTTAAACTTTAATTTTCATACAGATCACCTGAAGGTCTTATTAAAATGCAGATTCTGATGAAACAGATTTGGTGAGGAGCCTTAGGCTCTCCATTCCTACCGAACCAGCTCCAAGGTGATGGAGATGCTGCTGGTCTACAGTCCCATTGCTCTGCAGAAAAGAGCTTGAGAATCAGAAAAGGCAAAGGTCTTATCTGCTGTCACACAGCTTGTTAAAGGCAGGGTTAGGAGATGAGTGAAAGGTTGTTGACTTTTAGGCCAGAGTTCTTTGGCTATGCCTTAATATCATCCTTTCTCTCTCCTCAAAACAAAGTTTCTGAAAAAAAAAAAAAACAACTCATCTTCTTTTCCCATGAAACACAACACACACACATATATAAATAAATACACACACACACACACACACACACACACACACACACCCCTAGAGGACAGAAGCTAAATTGTAGTCTCTCCCTCAGTTTCTAGCACAAGGTTTTACAAAGATACTCAAAATCATGTGTCAGTGGATTAATCTCAGGGGAGGTGTGGGGGGAGGGCATATTCTAATTAGAGTAATGTCTTTACCTTTTTTCCCCACTTTTTGATTTCTATAAGCAGACACATCTCCAAAATTGTCTGTACCTATATGGTAAGTTTTCCCTAGAGGTACTTTTCTAAATTAAAAATTAATTTGCTGGGACAAAGTTCAAAACAAGCTATTATTCTAAATCAATATTTAGGGAGGAAAAAGGGGTTTTTACCCCATTACCAGCAGGGATTTATGTTCCTGAATATCCTTTACACTGGACCATTGAAGACACGTGAAGTGTTTTAAGAGTTGCACTTAGCAGCCTAAGTGTTCAAATAGGATGGCTTCAAAGCCTCCCTCGCCCTCCCACCATTCAGAAATCACTCCCAAGTCTTCTGGGGTTTTCAACTGTATTTTAACAATCTTAAGAGCTCAAGGAAGCTCGCTCCATGAAATTAGTTAGCAGAGGCCCAAGTACATAGTAGGTCCACGGAAGTGTCATGTCCCCCACCTAGAGTCACACGTTCGCCAGGTTTTCAACAGAACTTTGTCTAAAAGGACAGAAAACAACCTCAAAGGAAGAAAAATTGGCAGCATTTCAGCTGTCTCACATTTTGATTATATTCTACCACTTGGTTAAAATTAACAACTTTAGTGCAAATACTTTGGGTTTGGGTCTTGCCACACTTCGGAAACCAAGAGAACAGAAAGGTACCACTGAAAGATATAACTCACGTTCCCCTTTGCAAAAGGAGACATCAGCAAGTTCTAGAGCTGAGAGAGCCCCTCTCAGTGGAGTTTCTGATGGTTTCTAACTAGAGGAATGTAATCCATCAGCCCCCTGGGGCTCTGGCCTGGCTGCCGCCCCTCCCACTCAACCTTCCTGAACCTGCCCTTTCAACCACAAGCTCCCCTTCTCCACATGCAGGGCTCTGGCTCCCCTTCACTGTACCACATCCAGTCATTCCCTGTGTGCTGATGGTTCTGCACGCAAACATGATCTTTGTTTCCTGAATGTTGAGTTTTAAGCCAGCTTTTTCACTCTCCTCTTTCACTTATATCAAGAGGCTCTTTAGTTCTTCTTCTCTTTCTGCCATAAGGGTGGTATCATCTGCACATCTGAGGTTATTGCTATTTCACCCGGCAGTCTTGATTCCAGCTTATGCTTATCCAGCATGGCATTTCACATGATGTACTCTGCATTTAAGTTAAATAAGCATGGTGACAATATGCAGCCTTGACATACTCCTTTCCCGATTTGGAACCAGTCTGTTGTTCCATGTCCAGCTCTAGCTGTTGCTTCTTGTCCTGCATACAGATTCCTCAAGAGGCAGGTCAGGTGGTCTGGTATTCCCATCTCTTGAAGAATTTTCCACAGTTTGTTGTGATCCACACAGTCAAGGGCTTTGATGTAGTCAATAAAGCAGAAGTAGATGTTTTTTTGGAACTCTCGTGCCTTTTCAAAGTTCCAACGGATGTTGGCAATTTGATCTCTGGTTCCTCTGCCTTTCCTAAAACCAGATTGAACATCTGGAAGTTAATGGTTCGTGAACTGTTGAAGCCAAGCTTGGAGAATTTTGAGCTTTACTTTGCTAATGTGTGAGATGAGTGCAATTGTGTGGTAGTCTGAACATTCGTTGGCATTGCCTTTCTTTGGAACTGGAATGAAAACTGACCTTTTCTGGTCCTGTGGCCACTGCTGAGTTTCCCACATTTGCTGGCATATTAAGTGGCGCACTTTCACAGCATCATCTTTTAGGATTTGAAATAGCTCAACTGGAATTCTATCACCTCGACTAGCTTTGTTCGTAGTGATGCTTCCTAAGACCCACTTGACTTCGCATTCCAGGATGTCTGGGCTGTAGGTGAGTGTTCACACCATCGTGGTTATCTGGGTCATGAAGATCTTTTTTGTATAGTTCTTCTGTGTTTTCTCGCCACCTCTTCTTAATATCTTCTGCTTCTGTTAGGTCCATAACATTTCTGTCCTTTATTGTGCCCATATTTGCATGAAATGTTCCCTTGGTATCTCTAATTTTCTTGAAGAGATCTCTAGTCTTTCCCATTCTATTTTTTTCATCTATTTCCTAGCACTGATCACTGAGGAAGGCTTTCTTATCTCTCCTTGCTACTCTTTGGAATTCTGCATTCAGATGGGTATATCTTTCCTTTTCTCCTTTGCCTTTCACTTCTCTCCTTTTCTCAGCTATTTGTGAAGCCTCCTCAGACAACCATTTTGCCTTTTTGCACTTCTTTTTCTTGGGGATGATCTTGGTCACTGCCTCCTGTACAATGTCATGAACCTCTGTCCATAGTTCTTCAGTCACTCTATCAGATCTAATCCCTTGAATCTGTTTGTCATTTCCACTTTTAGGTCATACCTAAATGGTCTAGTAGTTTTCCCTACTTTCTTCAATTTCAGTCTGAATTTAGCAATAAGGAGTTCATGATCTGAGCCACAGTCAGCTCCCAGTCTTGTTTTTGCTGACTGTATAGAGCTTCTCCGTCTTTGGCTGCAAAGAATATAATCAATCTGATTTCGGTATTGACCATCTGGTGATGTCCACGTGTAGAGTCTTCTCTTGTGTTGTTGGAAGAGGATGTTTGCTATGACCAGTGCATTCTCTTGGCAAAACTCTGTTAGCCTTTGCCCTGCTTTGTTTTATACTCCAATGCCAAATTTGCCTGTTACTCCAGGTATCTCTTGACTTCCTACTTTTGCATTCCAGTCCCCTATAATGAAAAGGACATCTTTTTGGGTGTTAGTTCTAAAAGGTCTTGTAGGTCTTCACAGAACCATTTAACTTCAGCTTCTTCAGCATTACTGGTTGGGGCATAGACTTGGATTACTGTGATATTGAATGGTTTGTCTTGGAAACGAACAGAGATCATTCTGTCGTTTTGAGATTGCATCCAAGTACTGCATTTCAGCGGAGAAGGCAATGGCACCCCACTCCAGTACTCTTGCCTGGGAAATCCCATGGATGGAGGAGCCTGGTAGGCTGCAGTCCAGGGGGTCACTAAGAGTAGGACACGACTGAGCGACTTCACTTTCACTTTTCACTTTCATGCGTTGGAGAAGGAAATGGCAACCCACTCCAGTATTCTTGCCTGCAGAATCCCAGGGATGGGGGAGCCTGGTGGGCTGCCGTCTATAGGGTCGCACAGAGACGGACACGACTGAAGCGACTTAGCAGCAGCAGCAGCAGCACTGCATTTCAGACTCTTTTGTTGACCATTATGGCTACTCCATTTCTTCTAAGGGATGCTTGCCCACAGTAGTGGATATAATGGTCATCTGAGTTAAATTCAACCATTCCAGTCCATTTTAGTTTTCTGATTACTAAAATGTCAATGTTCACTCTTGCCATCTCCTGTTTGACTACTTCTAATTTGCCTTGATTCATGGACCTGACATCCCAGGTTCCTATGCAATATTGCTCTTTACAGCATCGGACTTTACTTCCATCACCAGTCACATCGACAACTGGTATGTAGTAAGGATTTAGAAAATGCTAGTCTTTTATCAGATAATATTGGTATGTTTCCTCCACTTCTTCCTTCTGGTTCTCTGCTTCCTCCACCAGTTTTCTTAAAAAAAAATTAGAGCTGGAAGGGCCAGTCAAGTGTTAGTCACTCAGCTGTGGCCAACTCTGAGACCACATGGACTATAGCCTGCCAGGTTCCTCTGTCCATGGAATTCTCCAGGCAAGAACACTGGAGTGGGTTGCCATTATCTTCTCCAGGGGATCTTCCCAACCCAGGGGTCAAACCCCAGGCTCCCCCATTGCAGGCAGATTCTTTACTGTCTGAGCCACCAGGGAAGCCCAGCCACCTTATTTTATAGATAAGGAAATTCAGTTTGACCTTCAAGTGATGTGGTGCCCAGTTAGTGGTCCAGATGGACAAAGCACCTCTAGACTCTGACATCTGTTGCAGACCTACCCCAGTTGCTCCTCATTCTCTGCCTCCAATCCAGGCCAAACAGGACTTGAAGGCCACCACCCCCATCCAGCAGAGAAGGAGACTGATTCATTCGTGGCCTGGTGCTAGAGGCAGGGAAAGCCAAGTTCCACTCCAGACTCCTGCACTGAGTAATATAAGGAGTCCATTCTGACCAAGTCAGTGGGGGGCCTCAGGCTCCTCACCTGTAACATGGCAACCTGGCCTCAGTTATTGTGTGTTCAGTATCTTTGAGGGGTCTGGGAGCTTTATCCTAGTTCATCTTCACCAAACGTAATGAGGTAGATAACATTACCACCCCAAGTTTACAGATGGGGAAACTGGGGCTTTGAGTTTTGTCCAAGGTCCGTCAGCTAAGCTGGTTTACTGGACTTCTAGGTCAGTATTTTGACTCTGTCTTATTTCACTTTCTCAGGGGCCCCTTCAACTGTAAGAAGCTGTGACAGGGAGCAAGGCCTTCTTGGGGGCACACAGGAAGCTCACCCCCATGAATCCTGTCCCAGCGATCAGCCTTCGCCCTCACCTAATTGTGTTAGCAGCAGGCAGCTCCGCCTAATCCTAGATGCACACAGAGAGAGACAGCATTCTTTCCCTGGGGGCTCCGCCTCTCCTAAGATTAAACACCATCCCCAGGAGGCTGTTATCCCAACCGCAGGGAAGGACACATCCCAGCCAAGATGGAGCTTATCGCAGGAAGCCACCGCCACGCTGGGGAAACAAAACGCAGACCCAATGGCTTGGGTCTGATCACAGGCACTGGATGTTGTGCCAGATAGATGGGCACATGCCTGCCAGTTGTCAGCAGGTGACGATGAAGCAGCCACAACCTTGGCATTTTCTGGAGGTGCCAGGTGGTGAAGCAGCCAGCACTCAGATTAGAGATCACGTCCTGAGCATGTCCTAAGAGCATTCCCAAGAACAAACACTACTGTTTCCCCACAGTCCTGCACTGTGCCCAGAGCAGCATAGGTATTCCATCGGTTGACAGACAAATGAACTTACTGTCCCACCACCACCAGAGTGGAAGAAAAGCAGTCCTCTCCAGAAATAAAACTGAGCTCACCGGCAATTATTCGATAAGTCCCTTTACCTCAGTTATCCATTCTACTGTTGTTGTTCAGTCACTCAGTCATGTCCAACTCTTCTGCGACCCCATGGACCTTAGGCTGCCAGGTTCCTCTGTTCTTGGGATTTCCCAGGCAAAAATACCAGAGTGGGTTGCCATTTCCTTCTCCAGGGGTCTTCCAGATGCAGGTATCACACCCTAGTGTGACAGGGTGTGTCTATCCTGCGTCTCCTAAATTAGAGGTAGATTCTTTACTGCTGAGCCACTGGGGAAGCCCTGTTCTATAGCCCCAAATAATAATACTCATTTCTCCAAATCCACTGGGGCTTACTCATTCATCTCACAGGACTCTCTAACAAAGGCACAGAGTAATTTTTAAAGGTACAGTTATTTCAGTTCAGTTCAGTTGTGTCCAGCTCTTTGTGATCCCATGGACTGCAGCCTAACAGACCTCCCTGTCCATCACCAACTCCCGGAGTTGACACAAACTCATGTCCATTGAGTTGGTGATGCCATCCAACCACCTCACCCACTGTCATCCCCTTCTCCTCCTGCCTTCAATCTTTCCTAGGATCAGGGTCTTTTCCAATGAATCAGCTCTTCCATCAGGTGGCCACAGAGTATTAGAGTTTTAGCCTAAGCATCAGTCCTTCCAATGAATATTCAGGACTGATTTCCTTTAGGATGGACTGGTTTGATCTCCTTGCAGTCCAAGAGACTCTCCAGAGTCTTCTCCAACACCATAGTTCAAAAGCATCAATTCTTTGGTGTTCAGCTTTCTTTATAGTCCAACTCTCACATCCATAGATAATTACAGAAAATCCATAGCTTTGATTAGATGGACCTTAGTCAGCAAAGTAATGTCTCTGCTTTTTAATATGATATCTATGTTGGTCATAGCTTTTCTTCCAAGGAGCAAATGTCTTTTAATTTCATGGCTGCAGTCACCAACTGCAGTGATTTTGGAGCCCAAGAAAATAAAGCTTGTCACTGTTTCCATTGTTTCACTATTTGCCATGAAGTGATGGGACCAGATACAATGATCTTCATTTTCTGAATGTTGAGTTTTAAGCCAGCTTTTCACTCTCCCCTTTCACTTTCATCAAGAGGCTCTTTAGTTCCTCTTCACTTTCTGCCATAAGGGTGGTATCATCTGCATATCTGAGGTTATTGCTGTTTCACCCAGCAATCTTGATTCCAGCTTGTGCTTCATCCAGCGTGGCATTTCACATGATGTTCTCTACATATAAGTTATATAAGTGGGGTGACAACATACAGCCTTGACGGACTCCTTTTCCTCTTTGGAACCAGTCTGTTGTTCCATGTCCAGTTCTAACTATTGCTTCTTGACCTGAATACAGATTTCTCAGGAGGCAGGTGAGGTGGTCTGGTATTCCCATTCCCTTAAGAATTTTCCAGAGTTTCCTGTGATCTACACAGTCAAAGGCTTTGGTGTAATCAATAAAGCAGAAGTAGATGTTTTCCTGGAGCTCTCTTGCTTTTTCTATGATCCAACAGATATTGGCAATTTGATCTCTGGTTCCTCTGCCTTTTCTAAACCCAGCTTGAACATCTGGAAGTTCATGGTTCATGTACTGTTGAAGCCAAGCTTGGAGAATTTTGAGCATTACTTTGCTAATGTGTAAGATGAATGCAATTGTGCGGTAGTTTGAACATTCTTTGGCATTGCCTTTCTTTGGGATTGGAATGAAAACTGACCTTCTCCAGTCCTGTGGCCATGGCTGAGTTTTCCAAATTTGCTAGCATATGGAATGCAGCACTTTAAAAGCATCATCTTTAGGATTTGAAATAGCATAACTAGAATTCCATCACTTCCACTAGCTTTGTTCTTAGTGATCCTACCTAAGGCCCATGTAGTGGTACTTCCTAAGGCCCACAGTTATTTAAGGTGACTTATTTAAAACTTCGGAGAAGGCAATGGCACCCCACTCCAGTACTCTTGCCTGGAAAATTCCATGGGCAGAGGAGCCTGGTAGGCTGCAGTCCATGGGGTCGCTAAGAGTCGGACACGACTGAGCGACTTCACTTTCACTTTTCAGTTTCATGCATTGGAGAAGGAAATGGCAAACCACTCCAGTGTTCTTGCCTGGAGAATCCCAGGGACGGGGGAGCCTGGTGGGCTGCCGTCTATGGGGTCGCACAGAGTCGGACACGACTGAAGTGACTTAGCAGCAGCAGCAGCAGCATTTAAAACTTATTGAGCACCTACTATCTACACAATGCAAAATTAGAGAAAACTTCCAGAAAATTCTAGGCTTGGGGATGACACAGAGCCTAGGATTATGGAAGAGAGTGGATTGGGAGTTCTAAGACCTCAGACAATTTCTTTAGAACAAAGGTGAGAAGCCTCACCACCAACTTCACTACATACATCCTTAATCTTTCAGAAAAAAGTGAAAGTCTCTCAGTCCCGTCCAACTCTTCGTAACCCCATGTACTATACATTTCATGGGATTCTCCGGGCCAGAATACTGAAGTAGGTAGCTGTTCCCTTCTCCAGGGGATGTTCCTAACCCAGGGATCAAACTCAGGTCTCCCACATTGCAGGTGGATTCCTTACCAGCTGAGCTACCAGGGTGTTCATTGGAAGGACTGATGTTGAAGCTGAAACTCCAATACTTTGGCCACCTGATGCGAAGAGCTGACTCATTTGAAAAGACCTTGATGCTGGGAAAGATTGAGGGAAGGAGGAGAAGGGGACGACAGAGGATGAGATGGTTGGATGGCATCACTGACTCAATGGATATGGGTTTGGGGGAACTCCGGGAGTTGGTGATGGACAGGGAGGCCTGGCATGCTGCGGTTCATGGGGTCACAAAGAGTCAGACATGACTGAGCAACTGAAGTGAACTGAAATAAACCAGGGAATCCCTAATCTTTCAGAAAAATGCCTGTGAATTTTACTGGGTACTGTAATTGATTCACCATCAAAGACATCGGCAGAAAATATTTCGGGAAAAGAACAGGGGAAATTATGTAACTTGCAAACTTCCATTTCTCTCTCATTCACTCTCTTTTCAAGAGACAAGGAAGGAGAATTGGTGTTCTAATAATAATAATAATAATAATAAAGGAACATTTTCATGATGCTTTGCAATTCACAACGTCCTTTCACCTGGATTTCTCAATATAACAGTCCTCTGGGATTTTATCAGCCCATCATACAGATCAGGAAATTGAGGCCCAGAGAGGTTAGGGAACTTGCCCAAGATTGCACAGCAGATGAGTGGCACAGCAGATGAGTGGCAGGCCAGGCTCAAATCCAGACTTTTTCTCTCCACACCATGTAATCTTCCCTCTGTGCAGGGCTGTTTCATACACTCTCATATAAAAGAGAGCTATTTCTTCTACCCCAGTTATCTGAATGCTTGACTTGTAAATGATGCTTTAGTTTTCTCATCTATGTAATGGGAATAACAATAGGGCATTCCTAATGCGGTCCTTGTGAGGATTAAGTGATACTTGACTATTGCCTAGCACACAAATGTTACTAGTAGTAATACATGCAGTTGCTGTTAGATTGTAAATTGAAAGCATATTTCCATTTCAAGGCTTTTATACTCTCCTTTATACTTGGTCCCCTCCTGGAGGACATCCCCTCCCCCACATACAGAGCCACAGTGCTCAGTCCTTCACCTCCTGCAGGACTCTGCCCAAGAGACACTTTATCACAGAGCCCTCCCTACCACCCTATACAACAGAGCGCACTCCACCCCATCGTTCTCTGCACCACAAGTTCTTTTACTCTAATTCATTTTTCTGATACTCTCATCCATTTCTTTATTTTCAGAACTCCTCCCTGAGTAGGGTCTTTGTTTTACTCTCTGCTTTACCTCTGGCATCTAAAACAATGTGAGTCACATAAATATCTGTTGTGTGAATAAAGGAAGCCTGCTGGATCCATTGCCAAGAAACAGAGATCAACTCTTGCTTGCTATCTGACTCTTCAATCTCAGATAAGACTGTAAAGTTTACAAAATATTTTTACATCCTTCATCTCCTTTAATCTTCCATAATCTTCAGGGAAGGAGTTATAATCCCCACTGCAGAGATGAAGAAACTGAGACCCCAGATCTCAGAGCAGAGCAACCCCCTGGAGAGGCAGAGTCCTGAACTGGCTCCGGAACCCTATCGCCACCAGGCACTAAGATGTCGGGGGTCACAGCCTCCCTCTGAGTTGTTTTGGCCCTGATAGAGCAGCTGAGGTTCTCAGGGAAGCGCTGGCTTAGAGAGAGGGGGGGGCCTCAGAAATGGTCTTTATCCCTTAGTCAAGCACCAGATATCACGGAAGGTAGATTTTTGTGAACACATTTGTCAAAATAAACCCACCCATTATTATCAATAGTATAAAAAATGTCTTATGGTTATTGTTTTAAGGCCTCCCGGGCACACGTTTTCCAGGGGATCACCCCCCACCGAGACATCTTTCCTGATTCTCTAACAATCCAACCCGGTGCTTTGCTTCACTGCTCTGTCCTCCACACTTGCAGGACTTGTGCCTGGACCTCACTGCACAGCATCACCTTGCTCGTGCTTCCGCAAGGTCAGCTCCGCGCAAGTGCCTTTCAAGGGCCTGGGGACCACCTACCCCCTAGAGTGCCACCGAAAGAGCAAGACAAAAAACAGCCCCTCTTCTTCACCACTGCCTCAAGCCCTAAGAACTCAACTAAATTTGTGAAGCTCTCTGTTTTCTCTCCTGCTCCTAGCCTGAAGCACATGGTCGTAGGGATTTTTAAAAAAGGTGCTGTGGGAAAATGCAAAGACACACGGGCCTTTCTGGCCGTATTTGCATACAAATTGCTTGTGAGTTCAAAATTCAGAGAATTTTTTCTCCCTCTGCTTGCTAAGAGGGAACAAGAGCTCCCTGGAGATATTTCCCTAGGAATGAGAACTTCCAAATTTCCTGAAGAAAGAAAGGGGAGAGTAGAAGGACAAGAAAAGGGACTAGGGTGGAAGAAGGATGCTCAGAATCACTGGTGGCCCTCCCGGCCCTGACCTGCCTCGGGCCTCAGGCATGGTGCCCTCTCCCCTGCGGCAGGGCACCAGTATTTCCACATCTTCTCTCAAACAGAATAGACAGGAAAGAAGAGAAAGAGGAGGACCTGAAGGGAGATTTTAATTTGCTGCCAATTAAGGGCAGAGTGACCCTAATTTATAGCAGCAGAACTCAGAGTTATCACAGATTTTCCATCTTGGGAAAACAGCTCCGCTCTCAGCTGCTCCCTGCTCCCCTGCAAATAGAGCCCACAGCACGTTTAATTGAGTCCAGATTGGCTTTTTACGGGGGTGAGATTCCTCTTTTGGAAAAGATAGCCTTGAGATTTTCAGTTGTTCAAAGATGCGTTTTCAAATTTTCAGAGAGTAACAGCAAAGCCAACTGGAATGATCCCAGTCTCTAGGAAGGAAGGACAAAGCTGAGTAAAAGTAAGGAGAGTTGTTCAGTTGGCTACCAGGCATTGTGCTGCCTGTGATCCAAACTCAAGCCTTATTCTAAGGTGCATTCAACCCAGTGAAATAGGAGATGCCACAAAATAATAATTGCACAAATGTATGTGTGTGCATGCTAAGTCGCTTCAGTTGTGTCCAACTTTGTGCGACCCTATGGACTGCAACCTGCCAGGCTCCTCTGTCCCTGGGACTCTCCAGGCCAGAATACTGAAGTGGGTTGTCATGCCCTCCTCCAGGGGATCTCCCCCACCCAGGGATCAAACCCGTGTCTCTTACATCTAACCTGCACTGGCAGGCGAGTCCTTTACTACTAGCACCACCTGGGAAGTCTGCACAAATAAATATTTAATTACAAACCATAATCGCGAGTATTTTTAAATACAGGGTGCTATGAAAGAGAGTAGGTGGGAACCCAACCTAGTCTGGCCAGTCAGGGAAGTGACATTTAAGTCAAACCAAAGGACTGGGAGCCGATAGGCTGGGGAAGGATGTCCCCATGGGAGGAAACAGCCATGGAAACGTCACTGTGTACAAAGGTGAGACCTGAGATGGCGCAGCACCCAGACTGGGAAGGCCTGCCTGAAAGTCCCATCAGAGCCTCCCTGATCACAGTTTTGGTGATGCCTCCACTCTTCCCCTTCCCCACTTCATTGCTTTAGATCAGTCTTTAGGTCTTACTTTCCTATTGTGCCAAGAACTCTGAATTTCCTTCTGAATACCATGTGTCTCTTCCTCTGGCCCCCTTTGCCATGGACACACTTTCACTTTGACCTTGTGCATTTTCAGAAATGCTCAGAGGTTATCAGTATGCCGTGGGTGGTGCCCAACCCCAGCAGAGGAAAGTGTGTGGGGACCGCTGGCTTGGACCACTCAAGACACAGCATACTGGAGAAAAACAAATTAATATCGGCTCTCCATCTCAGATGCCACCTCCTTTAGAAACCTCTGCCAATAATTCCAAACAATTCATACCTCTCTCCTCCTTGATCTACAAACCTTACATGTGCATGTTCCTCAAGGCACTTAATTACATTGAATTTTGCATTCATGCAACACATATTTGGTGATTTTCTATCAAGAATATGCTCAACTAGTTGGTTGTTAACTAAGACTGACTCCTTGATCACAGAGAAGTAGGTAGAATGGAAAGCGGCTCTTGTTATATGACAATGGAGAAGTTCTTTAACATCTCTGAGACTCAGTTTTCTCTTGGGAATAAAAAGACTGACCTCCTTTTATGAATATACATGTATGGAAAACACTATCAGAAGCTATCTCTGAGAAATAGGAGTATGGGGAATTTTGTCTTCACATTGCATTTCTGATTTTGTTTTTAGTGGACATAATTTCTCATGAGGAAAAAAGCATTCAAACCACTTTTCTTTTAGGTTAAGAAAACAATACCACTTCATTTTGTTGTGAGAATTAGTGAGGTATGATATGTGCATGGTTAGGACACATTAACCTCCCTCAGAGCAGTGTCTATGGGCTATGAACAGAAACTGGGGAGAGATGGAGGAAAGACTGGATCCTTGCCACACCTCTCAGTAGTACCTACTCCAGAGATCAAAGTCATTCTCTCCTACACACCAGCTTCTTTCTAGAGCAGAGACATGGCCAAGGGCATCTCTCAGCTTCCCTGCCCTAAAGTGGCTGCCCCTATATCCCAGAATGGCCTATAATTAGCCCATCATAGTGAGACTGGGGGCAGGGTTATGACTGGCAGTCTCCCCATAACAAGGCTGGACAGTGGACAAAGTTTCTTTTCCCAGTAGATAAAGGGGGCAGAAGGAGGAAGCTTAATTCAGGGCAACACTTTTGTAAAGACAAAACAATAGGATTCCATTACAAAATACAAAATGCCTTGCCAGCTGTGTCACCCCATAGTAGATGCTCAATAAATGACGGTGACTATAATTATACCATTAACATGGAGGCTTGGGCTAAATGGAAATAAATGAGTATGACTTAGGAGACCTGTGTGGAAACGCTGGCTGAATGTGAGAGCACCCGGGAAAGACAGACAGAAAAGTGAATTCCTGAATGTGGGAGCACTGGGGGTTGAAGAACAAGATTTCACGGCGGGGTGGGGGAGGGGGAGAGATGGAGAAAGGGAAGAACTTGAGCCGGATGCGGGGAGGGGTAGTGTTAACTACACAGATTCTAGAGGCTGCATGACAGAGAAACCACTCTACACAAAGATCAGGACAGTGAGGTTTGATTCAATGAGTTAGTCTCAAACCATGTGGGGATATCAATCTTGCCTAACAAAAACAGTAAACTTCCTACTGAAGAGGATCCTGTCATATATTTCTCCTGTATCCGCTTTAGTTGCTAAACAAATATTTATCCAAATGGAATTGCCTGTGACTTCCTGGGAGTTTATACAGGACGTGTCACTTGGCGGGTAAGGAGCTGTGGCTCCCAGGTCCCTTCTGTCCTTCTCTCCTCCACATCAACACTTAGCAGACAGACCACTGGCCTGTTGATTTGATCCTGTGAGTCTGGGGGAATCTACTTTCACTAACATCCCAGACTGGTTAAGAAACTTTCTAAACTTGAGTCCTGAGGCTGAGAGCTGGGAGGGTTATTGATAAAACATTTTGACCATTTCATCCCTATACGTATATATGTGTGTGTATACACACACACACATATATAGTTTTAATCCCAACACAAAGATGAAATCTGACAAGTACTCCTTAAAGAAAAAATCAAGTTGCAGCCAGTGTAAGGGAGCAATGCCTTACTTTCATCTTGGGAAGGGAAACCAAGCAGTGTTGGAAGTGCTGGATTCTCTCCACCCCTTGACTGACTACTTGCAGGGCAGTCGGATATGGTGCCTTGCTGCCAGCTGGGGAGAACAAACTGGGCGCGCTCAGCTCAACTCAGCTCCTCCCTTGCTCAGAAGCGGGAAGAGATGCTGTTTATCAGTGGCCCTTGGGAAGCCCCCATTGCAGGTTCTGGCACTCTGAAGACTATCTGGCCACAGACAAAGCACTCCATTCCTTGGCTCAGGGACACCGGATGTGAGTGCGCAGAGCATGCTGTGAGCAGCGTAGAGAAAGAGAGGGTAACTCACCGGTAGATTGAGAACATCATCAAAAATTGTTGCTGTTTATTGTCAGTCAGCCTACTGCTAATCTCAAACAGGCAATATTTAGCGACTAAAAGTTCCTATATAACACCCAGCAATTCTCTGAAGGGAGGCGATAAAGAGCCACCATGGAACTAAGCACCACTTTCTTAAGGCACAGGTCTCAGAGGAGTCCGTATGAGACGAGCTAACTTCCATCACACTGAACATTAAGGTGGAAAAAGAAAAACAACCAATCCTCTGCAGGGAGTATGAAAATTCTGTACAAACTATGACTACATTGGTGTGAAATTCAAGAGGTGAGGATATAATAATCTCTCTTGTGGAGAAAAAGTAAAATGGTTGTCTTGATGGATGCCTAATCCCATCAGGAAATGATGTCAGTTTCCCTGGAAGAACAGATAGGAGCCTTTCCAGGAACTTTAGGATTTCAGGCAACAGGATCTGTTCTTACCTTAGGATGTTCAACCTTCACAAGGCTTAAGAAAGTCCCTGTCCTTGAGAAATATTAATATAGCTATAACCTAAAAGTTCTAGGTGCTAGGAAGGTCTGCCCCAGAGATGGTTATATTATAAAAGAAAGGTTCTGACGTTTAGAAATTTTGCTCTATCACATCCTGGGGAAATCTCAAAGGAGGCAGTGCACTCTCATTCTCTCCATTTAATTCATGGGAGTAACTACAAACACACACTAAACACCACCCAGGCACTGCACATGCACTTCCGGTGGTCCTCCCCACCCTTTGCAGGTGGGCACCCTTATGCTTCCCATATTATAGGTGAGCAAGTTGAGTCTCGGGGAGGTCAAGTCATTTGCTGACCTGGCAGAAAAGGGTTGAGCCTAGTTCCACAAGACCTTCTGATGCCAAATCCCTTCTGTTACTGGCTCCACTACACACGGCAATCGCCAACCACTTAGGAAACTCCTTCTTTTTAAGTAACTTCTCTCAGTCTATTTGCAAGTGAACTTTCTTAAATTACAGGGATCTTAGCTCAAGGCTCCACCTACAAATGACTCACAATTGTTTCCAAAATGAATAGCTGATTTTCGGAGAATCAGGCAAATTCATTTACTGATGAAACTGCAGTAACAATAGACCAACATCAGTCTCATAGGGTCACAAATTCCAATCTCTTAATTTTTGGTCACACCATGCAGCTCTCTAGTTCCCCCACCAGGGATCAAACTCCAGCCCTTGGTAGTAAAAGCTCAGAATCCTAACCACTAGGACTGCCAAGAAATTCCCCCAGTTACTAAGGGCATAAACCACTAAAAGCCCAAAGTTAAAAAGCCTGGGTTTCAGACAGGCTCCATCAGCTGTAGTGACCTCAGCGCCAACCTCATAGGCCTAATTTTAAAAGGGAGAGAGAAAGATAGAAAGCTAAAGAAAGAAATCTTGTTTTATTAGATTATTTGAAAATTTAATGGTAATATATAGGAAATAGTTTTGTAAGCTGCAAAGCCCTACACACATGGAAGATTCAATTATGATTATTTTGATGTAGCTATTTGGCTGGATCTTACAGAGAATCTGAATCATCAGAGTTTTTTTTTTTTAAATGAGGTGGAAAATGGCATAATGATCAAGTACCAAGCCCCAGACTCAGGATAACTATTTTCAAATCCTGGCTCTCCCACTTAACTTGCTATTTGATCTTGATCAAATTACTTACCTTCTCTGTACCTCAGTTTTCTCATCTGGAAAATGGAGCTGATAATTACTGCCTATCTCACAGAATTGCCCTGAAGACAATACAAGTTAAAATACTTAAAGAACTTAAAATAGCTCTTGGTACACAGGATGTTTGATGTGTATTACCCTACTAGTATGATGTTTATCACACAGACAAGGGGTAGACTAGGGTTTAAAAGACTTCATTACAATACAAAACTGCTGCAGCAGAGGCACTAAGATACAGGATACTTTTGACAAGCGACCCAGCAACGTACTGGATTTTTAACTCTCTGGGATGCCCTTTTATAGAGAAAAATAAGTCATCAGGCTCCCAGTAAAACCCTGCTTCTTCCTCCCTTCCCCTGCTGGCTTCCTACACAAACAAACATAAAGGCACCACTCAAAGCCATCTTTCCTCTTCCTTACTCTTCCATCCCTGAAGATCAGCTTCATCCCAGGGTGAAGGCCCAATTGAAGAAGGCTGGACAGCCTGGGCAAGTCCCTGGAGACCAGGGCAGCGGCAGAACGTCCAGCGTTTCTCCTCCACTCTCCATCTCAATCCTTCCATCCTTCCTGGCTCATATCACACCCCATTTCCTCCCAAAAGACTTCTCGGCACTCTGCATCTGTAATTGCCAATTCTGTATTTGCTGGCTGCATAATTATTACACAAGTGCCTATTTTATTGCTCCTAAAAGATAACCTCCCCAAGGGCTAGTCATAGTTCGTCTAGAATCCCCACAGTGCTGAGTATGGTGCTCCAGACAGACATCGTATGTATACCATAAATAATTGGGGAAGGGGTTGAATTCACTGGAAGGAGCCCAGACTCCCTGCTAAGGGGTCAGATGCAAACCAGGTCAGAGCCTTTACTCCTCTTCCCAAGCTCATGGGAGACGCTGCCATCAGATCACAGCATTCCCTCCCAGAGACCCTGGAAGAAACCACAACATCCTTTTCAACACTGCACCACAGGCCACCAATACAAATTGACTGGAAAGATTAACCCTTTTTGCCTTCTCTGCTTCCTAGGCATTTCCTTAACCGAGACAGCACTGGGACCTCACCACTATTACCATAACCACCATACTCTATTGTACAAAGCTATTGACCTGTCTGCCTCCAGTAGACCAGGCTTTCAAACTTTTAATCACGAGAGCTCAATAATAACCCAAATTAGCATGTACCAAACTGAAGCTAAAATTTCTCCAAACAATATTCATCTGATTAATGTAACGCACTCTGATATATCCCTATTATAGTCCTATCTAAAATACTGATTCAGACTCACAAATTTCATCTCATGGTGCACTACGGTTTACAACTCTATTCATATGATAGATACACTGTGCTTAGCCACTCAGTCGTGTCTGACTCTTTGTGAGCCTGTGGATTGTAGCCTGCCAGGATCCTCTGTTCACGGGGATTCTCCAGGCAGGAATACTGCAGTGGGTAGCTATTTCCTCCTCCAGGTGATCTTCTCAACCCAGGGATGGAACCCAGGTCTACCACATTGCAAGCAGATTCTTTACCATCTGAGCCACCAGGGGAGCCCGATATGATAGATACATATAAAATATTAGTTCTATAAATAATGTTCCTTAAGATAACACTGTGCTGTGCTGTGCTTAGTTGCTCAGTTGTGTCTGACTCTTAGTGACCCCATGGACTGTAGCCCGCCAGGTACTTCTGTCCATGGGGATTTTCCAGGAAAGAATTCTAGAGTGGGTTGCCATGCCCTCCTCCAGGGGATCTTGCCAGCCCAGGTATTGAACCCAGGTCTCCTGCATTGCCGGTGGATTCATTACCAGTTGAGCTACCAGGGAAGCACAACTGTAACTAATAATCCCTAACATCTTAGCCTTCATTCAACAGAAGTTCATTTCTTGCTCACCTAAACAGGTGCGGACTAATGGGTAGCTTGCACTGGGCAGTCATTAAGGGTGGATTCCAAGCCATTTGCATCTTGTGGTATCTTCAACATATGACTCCTGGAGTTCCCACGTTCAAGATCATAGCAATCCTGCCTGGGAAGCTTTTTGTGTGTCAGGTGTACAAGTGACACTCATTGCCTTCAATCTCTTTCCATTGGCTAATATTTAGTCACATGGCCTTACAATTGCAAGGGACCTGAGAAAGTAGTCTAGCCATGTGCCCGGGAAGAGATGAAACAGATCTGATGACTAGCTAGAAGTCTCTGCCAAAGACCTGCCGTCTGAAAAATTCTCCAAGGGAAGGACCTAGCCTTACTCCCATTTATATCTCTAGTGACTAGCAAAATATTTGGCTCAGAGTAAGTGCATAGAAAATGTATGGTCAGAGAATGAATGGAGAACACAGTAGGTCCTGGCCAGAGCTCCAGAACTGTTATGGTTCATGATTAGGCTTCACAATTCTCTCCAAACTCACACCTGTGCAAATCCTCTCCCCTGCCCAAAGCAGACTTGAATCTGAATATCTGGATTAAGGCAGGTGGGGAAGATACCAGAGAAACTGTCTTGGTGTTTTCCCATCTATTTGTGGGCTACACAGCGACTTACTCTTCCTACAACCACATGCCTGCTGAAAAGGAGCACAGCAGAACAACTATAAGCACACAGGCTTTTGAGGCAGATAAATCCTGACCAGGCCTGTCTCTGGTTACAGAACTGCAGCTGAGCATTCAGGATTCTGAGCACCGTCTATGAATTATCTCATTGCATCCTCACAATAAGCCCCTGAAGGACATGGGTTTCTCCCTCTGACCCTCCAGTTCCCTGAGTGAGAATTAACATCCTCTACCCCTATGTCCCCAGAGCACTTTTTCCACAATTCTTTCCTATAGTAAGTCCCTCACAACAAATGAGTTTCATTCTGAAAGCACATTCATAAGTCCAACTTGTTCCTAAATCCAATAAAGCTAGCCTAGGTACCCAACTAACACAATCGGCTGTAGAGTACTGTACTGTAACTGTCTTATAGTACTTTTCACACAAATAGCACATAAAAAACAAACACAAAAAATAAAACACTTATAATCTTGCAGGACAGTACCTTGAAAAAAACAGGAGTACAGTACAACAGCTGGCATATAGGGGCACATTCTTTGAAAGTTTGCAACTTGAAGGTTCATATGTAGGGGAGTTACTATAATGCATGAATGGGGGAGCTAGTTGACATGCGGAAGCCCGTATCTATTCATCCTGCCTCTCCAATTACACTTCAAGGATGGGTCAAAATACCTAGCATCAAATGCCAAACCCAACTTAAGAGTTGTGTGAGGCTAGCTAAGACACTTACCACAATATTTGAGCCTTGACTTCCTTATCTGAGAAATGGGATCAGAAGTCCAGCATCAAAGGGATGCTGGAACATATAAACCCAATACCAATAAAGAACTATGCCTAGCACATAGTAGGTTCTTTAAAAAGTAAGACTGTCCCTCCTCCTTCTCTCCTTGACAGCAAGGATAAAGTTTTATTCCTGAGCACTAACACTGTATTTTGCACATAATAAATATATAACAAATGTTAGTTGAAATGCACTGAATGACCAGCCCTTTACTGTTGAAAAATACAAATAAAACACACAAACCCGGTGTGAATCTTTAGAAATCCTTTTATCTCCCCTCCCCCCTCCCACACATTTCTTTACTCTTTTCTCTTTGGGAAACGTGAACTTCTTTTTCTTGTACTTAGAAATTTTAAATGGCTAACAGAGCACCTCAGGATTCTTTCCTCTGGCCATTATCCTTCTCTTTCAAGTTGTGCTCAGCAAGATTATTTGGATATTGGAGCTAAAAACGGTCAGATTACAAGTAGAGGGCCCTGAAATGTAACATTCCCCATTGCAGGATTCTGGAATTACACCAAGCACCAGGGAGGGCTTGCTCTTCCCCAAAGAGCTCACTGTTCTGAAAAAAGTCTTTGTTTTAAGGCTTTGCGAAGCTGCCCTGCGGCATCTCCTCCGGGATCCCCAGCACTAGTGGGGACTGCTCACATCTAGAGTATCTACATGCTCCCTGTAAAACTGAACATTCAAGAGTTCTACCATCTTGTAAAAACTGCTGCTGAGTCTTGGTTTATCTCACAGCATAATGATCATTGTTTTGGAACCACTTGTTCTGAGTTCTCCAGCAAGCCCCTGCTAATGATAACAGCTAACACAGGTTTACTAGGCTTTGTATCAATTATCTCCTTTAATGCTCACAAAAAGCCTACAAAGTGGATATTACTCTTATCCCCATTTTGCAGAGAAAGAAACCGAGACTTAGAAGGTCAAAGAACTTTGCCCAAGTTCACAGAGCCAGCAAGCAGCAAAGCCCCAATTCAAACCCTAGTCTCTCAGGTTCCAACCCCATTCCGTTCCTGCTACTCCATACCACCTCTTTAAATGGCTATAAAAGAAGGTCCTTTCTGTATAGAAATACTTGAAAAAATAAACAGTTTGGACTGGTTGATCTTTAGGTCCCTTCCCCCTCTTAAAAAAGAAATCTATGGTTCTATAGAAAGAAGGAAAAAAAAAAAGGAAATGTAAGGAGGCCAAACATTATGAGGCTTGGCTTATCAGTATTTAATAACAGCTTTTGGATCAAAACTCTACAGAACCTTATTTATGGTCAGACAGTTACTGTTAAGCAGAACCTTTTTATACAACCTTTTCATCTGAGGATATTGTAGCCTTCTACTGCCTTTCTATTAGTGAGAGATGGGGTGTGAAATTTGCTGGCCCTGCCAACATTATCCCATTAAATTATCTGCCCTCTTTCAACGTAATTCACTCAGGGGCACCAGTTTGAGCCTCAGGCCCTGTGGCTGTCCGTGCCTGGGCGTTCTGAGGGGGAGGTGTGAGGGAAAAGGCTCAGGTGGTAGCAGCACCCCATGACATAACATCAATCCACGTTTCACTGCTTTACCAAAATAAAGTGGATGCCACGATTATACCATTCCTAAACAAACTGAAAACCCCAACCAAGCTTACTGCAACAAAGAGAGAGCCTTTTTACTGCTGTTTATTTTTATTTTGTATTCGTTAGCTTTTTAGATATTCCTGGCATGCAAGTCAGGCTCCGTGTAACAAGCAGCTGCATTTAGTTAAGGATTTCGAAGAGTTCTCCCCCACCCCATTATCGTCCCCCCACCGCCCACTTAAACTCCAGAGAAATTTCTCAGACTCAAAGAAGGCTATTCCTTTCTCTTCGTCTGTCTACAGAACAGTCTCTCCCAACACACCTCGGGGATTAGGTAAGGCCAGGCTGAGGCTCTTGTGTCAAGAAAGAGACCTCGGAGACTTGAGTGTTTCCCAGCTGGGGCTGGATTTGCAAGGGTCTAATTCACATCGGGAACTTGGAGCAGGCAAGCCAGCTCTCCCACCAGAGAACATTCTAATAAATCACCCCTGTTCAGCCTACACCCCAAGTTGTACACCACGATGCAAATACAGGCACTTCATCAAAATATATCTCATCGCTGGTTGGAAGGAATTGCCAGACACACTCCTCAAACCGCATCCAAGTTGCAGTTCATTACAACGATATAATTCCTCTTGATCAGAGGTGCAGACCATCCGAGGCCCTTCCGGTCTATCTCTGAATTACAGCAGGTCTGGCTTGGGGAACTCCAGCACAGGAAGGAAAACTGAAATTGGCTGTCTCCAATCATTTCTTATGGGCTTCTCTGATGGCTCAGCGGATAAAGAATCTGCCCGCAATGCGGGAGACACAGGAGACATGGGTTTGATTCCTGGGTGAGGAAGATTTCCTGGAGGAACAAATGTCAACCCCCTCCAGTATTCTTGCCTGGAAAATACCACGGGCAGAGGAGCCTGGTGGGCTACAGCACATGGGGTTGTAAAGAGTCGGGCACAAGTACAATCATTTCTTATAACTCCTAGATACGGCTAAAAAAAATGTTCCTTTGCTACTCTCAGAATACCTTGGGGAATAGCCCCTTTGGCAACTACATAACATAAAAGGAGTGTAAATTTTAAGACTTAAAGCAGGAAAGACTGTCCAGGGCAGCAGTTAGATAACAGCATGAACTCTTACGGTCTGTAAGGCCAGCAAGGCCATTTCCTAGCCGTGTGACCTTAACAAAGCAATTTAACCTCTCTATGCCTAAATCAAAATGAGCTGATTACACCACCTTCCTCATGGGGCTGTTGTGAGGATTCAGTGAGTTAATACTTGCAAAGTGCTTAGAATGGTGACTGGCCTATTGTAAGGATTATGCAAGTGTTTGTTAAATAAATTGTATAAACAGAGGCATCTCGGAATGCTTGGGTTCAGGGAAATACATTCCTAGTTGAGGTCAAAGGATTTGGCACCATTCATCAGCTTCTCTCAGGCCCAATAACAGCCGGCCTGGTGGGAGAGAAAGCAGAAAGTGAGACAAGATAGAGGCCCCATGGATTGTGCAGATGTGGGCTAAGGCCCAGGAGCCCCGGCAATCCCTGGCAACCTACCCAGGAAGGCAACTCATTGCCCCAGGCATCAAACACTCCAAATCAACGCTCCTATCTTTGGGGGATTATAGTTTTCTTTAAAAGTCAGATTATAGCTAGAAACATACAACCATAAAAATTCACGTTAACTTTTGTGTATTATTTCTGGGGGTTTGCATAGCCTTAATTTCAAGGCTTAATTTTAGGTCTTAATTTTAAGACCCTCTAGTCTGGGTGCCCTTCTCCAGTACTTGCCATACATGGTTTCACTTAGATCTCATATACTCAGGTAGGGCTCAGAAAAACTGATCACCATACCCAGTAAGTATAAGAGAAAAGATTCAAACCCATTCTGGTTCTGTTAACTCCAACACCTGTGCTCATAACTATTAACTGTTAAGTTCTACCACACTCTCTTCACATTAGAAGACGAGAAAAGAGAAGGAAAAATCCTTGAAAATATACCATGTTGAGTTTTTACTAGGAAAAGCAAATTATACCACTTTAAAATTATACAACTTTATATATGCCCAAGGAGATTATTCTCCATTCAACAAAAATCTATGGCCCACCCTTACTATATATGTATATATGTCATTTATATAGATATACATATATGTATGTGTGTGTGTGTGTGTGTGTATATACACAGGTGGCTATTCCAGGTGGCTCAGTGGTAAAGAATCTGCCTGCCAATGCAGGAGACGCAGGAGACATGGGTTCAATCCCTGGGTCGGAAAGATGCCATGGAGAAGGGAATGGCTACCCACTCTAGTATTCACGCCTGGAAAAACCCCTGGACAGCGGAGCCTGGCAGGCTACAGTCCATGGGGTTGCAATGAGTTGGACATGACTGAGTGACTGAGCACACACATATATATACATATAGTCTACAAAGCCCTCCATTCTCCATAGGATGTTGGGTAAAATTTTCAGAAATATTTTAAATAGGGTATGTGGTCACCACCAAACCACAGCCAATTTGGACACTAATGGATGCAAGTGACACACCATTTAGAAACTTTCAAGTATAATTTGAGGCCTATGCTCGCCATGTAGGAGACAGAGAGGAAAATACAGACCAAAGTTTAGTCTGTAAAAGGACTCCTAACCAAATATCAGGAAGATAACCCCAGGTATCAGAATAGCAGTACAGCCATAAGGAAACTGAATCGATATTAGAAATTAAATATTCCCAACACACTGCCAGAGGCAGTGGGACCACACTGTTTATCAACTGGGCCTCAACGTGGCTCCCCAGGGAGATCTTCAGGTGTCTCCAATAATGATGGGGCTGAATAGCTTGGTCCCCGGTGTTTTCACTAGAAAGCTAACAGTCTTATTGCCCTCAAAAGACTCTGATTCTAGAAGCAGACAGAACAGGCACCTATTAAAACAGCTTTGGAAAGTTTACAAAATGACAGCAAACAGTAGCAGGCCACCACCCTCTGACTCCAAGCAGCCAAACCACAGAATCTATAAGACTCTGAGAGGCTAGAGTGGGTTCTAAATGCCCTGAACTCTGGGTACAATTATCAAGGCTTCAGTTTCTTAGAGAGTTTTAGCTCTGGATTGGTAAGAGGTCAATAGGGAGAAAACAATGAACAGACAGAAAAAAATAAATGTAAAGGTTTGCTACTTCTGGCTAACAAAAGAGAGAAGTGGTGGGAGAAATGCTGAGCATTTTTTAAAATAAATAAATGAAACATATCTCCCTTTAGGCTGATTTCCTGAGCCTCTGGCTGAGTTACCTTGAGAATCTTGGATCAGACAAGAATAAATCTGAGTTCCAGTAGATCTGTCCCCAGAGAAAAGATCAAGCATTCACAGAAATGGAAAGGGATTTATTAGACAATAAATAAGACAGTAATAACGGATTTTAGCTCATTATTGAAGAGTTCAGGATAGGCAATACTCTTTTTAAAAAAAAGATAAACTTTAATGGGAGAAAAAGAAACAATTTTAATTCATACAAATGGAGGTTCCACAGAAATGGGACCTAAGAAGTGGCCAAAGAAGTGGCAACTTTTATACTTTTTAAACAAACAATACATTTGTGAGAAATTTTAAGTTTTTTAAGCTTGTAGACAGTTAAGATAGAATTTGGGTGACTGCTTACAATTTTGTTACAATGATTACAGTGTCTACATTACAATTGTCTACAATGATTACAAAATGATTTTCTGGACATTTACTTAAAGGCAGATTAAGAAGGAAAGGTACACTGGACCCCCATGTCCTCTCCTTGGTTCTTCCCCTTCCCCATGATCTAAAAGCATCAATTGCCGAAAGGTTATACAGAAGGAAAGGAGTAGACAGAGGATATAACTGAAATTGTCAAGGCCCCAAACTAGAAGCCTTGCCTTCGCTAGAATCACCCTGGTTATCTCCACCTCAATTCGCCCTGCAACCTGACATCACGACTGTTTACAATGTTGTAGGCAGTATGGCCCATTTTTTACTTTTCACCCAGGTGTGTGGCATGGAACCAGATGTTTGGCATCAAGGAAGCAAGCATCCATGTGACCAAGCTGTTTACATTTCATTAGGATTTTTCATCAGGGAGGTGCACTCCCTGCTGATGTACATCTTAATTACAATTAGGAGCTGTATTTACCCCGGAGGAGTCTCCAGATTAGCACAACCACACTATAGGATCAGTTTCAGAATCATCCTCGGAAAATGTGGTTCCCACTTCCCCAAAGTCATCTCTAAGAAATAAAAATTCACACAAAACTTCCTTCCAGAGTGTGTTTTTCTACTACGAAAAAATATTAGCTAGATTTTAGTCCAAACTAATTCTGCAGTCATAGTCCATGTAGGGAACAGATCTCTTCCCCTCAACTGCTAAATAGCCCAGAGCCTTTTTTCTCCCTAAAAGCACAGCGTTAACTTAAAAATGAAAGATGCAAGATAAAAGAGCATAGGTTGGGGCTGGGAGGGAGGGAGGGAGGGAAGAATTCAGGGGCTCCAGTACTCCCTCAAGGGATGCATGTTAAAAGTGAGGCCCAAAACCCTGGAGACTTTAATCAACTTTCCCCCTCCAACCTCCAAAGAATGAATCGGTTGTCTCCACAGGCGCAGCCCGGCTCTTCCCTCTCATTGTGTACCGGCTCAGACTCAGCAAGGATCCCAGCTTCCCGCAGCGAACTAAGACGCCGGAGCTTTCGGTGAAGTCTTTCTCTAACTGTTGCGATTGTCTTTGGAGATTACCAAAATCAAGTATGCATTAGCTGGCTTTTCCCCTCTTGTTCGTAACACACACACACACACACACACACACACACACACACACGTGCACTTAGGAGCGGCAGGCCGCCTCTGACAGCACATTTTGCACAAAGTGGCGGCGCCGGCAGCGCACACGTTGTGGCCTCCATCGTGACCCTCCAGAAGCCCGGCGAGTCGGGCACCGTGGAGATGCGAGGCCGCCCGAGCCCCAGGAGGACAGCGCTTTTGTTTGGGTCGGCCTGCGGACGACACAGACTCTCTCAGGCATCCCTGAAAATACAAACTCCCTTCTGGACCACGCTCTCCAGGACCGCTGCGATTTGGGAGCAGGATGGACTTGAACAAAGTTGAAGCTCATTTAGGGGTCCAACGAGAGATGGGGAGACGAAAAGCATCCCATTGCCCCACGAACCCCAACCCCTCCACGCTTCCTGTCAGCGCTGACAACTGAGGCTGGGCGCCGGAAAAAAGTCCCGGGCGCACCCCCGGCCCGCATCGAGGTTCGCGGGTGAATCCTCGCCTGTCTCCCCGGCGCCTGAGGTCGCGCTGGAGAGTCACCCGACGGGACGCCGGCCGCCCCCCCCCCCCACCCGAGGCGCGCGCGGAGCTTTCCGTCTACCCAGTGCCGGACAAACCGGCTGGAGGTTGGGCGGGGCCGGACGGGCCCGCAAACTGGCCGATGCGCCTCTTACCTTGGGCCGTGGCCCCGCGCGCCGCCAGGAGCAGCGCGGCCAACAGCGCCAGGAGCGGCGGGCGCGCCCCGCGGCGGCGCGGCCGGTGCATTCCTCCTCTCGCGGCGGCGGCGGCGGCGGCTCCCAGGCCGCGCGCAGAACATCCACAGGTTCTGCCCGGAGTCCCAGCCACCTCGTCCCGGTCGCTCTCCCCGGAGGATGCCAGAGGCGTCTGCGAAGTTCTTTGTCCGTCTAACCTGCTCCTTCGCCTTCGCCCGGCCGCTCAGGACCCCGTAAGCGCGGTCCCTCCCCAGCCCTCTGGCTGCAGCCTCGCCGCGGCTGGACAGTCAGTTCAGTCGCGGGTTGTCGGGGTCGCCCTCGCGAAGGGCGAGTCTCGCCCGCGCGGACTCTGAGAACAGCGCGCCCTGCGCCCGGGGGCTGCCGTCCCGGGGCTCCTTCCGTGGCGGCCGCGGCGGCTCCTCCCGCTCTGCGCGCTGGCTCTCTTGCACTCAGCCTCCCTCAACTTGTCACTTTCCACCAACTCTCCAGCCCAGCGCCTGGGCCCCGACCAATGGCAGAGGCGGACCCAGGCCGGCGACCCAGCGCCCTCTGCTGCCGCCTTTCAACACCCGCACCCTGAGGACGTCCCGAGGTTGTTGTTCCCGCGCCTCCAGCAAGCTCACCTCCCCTCCCCCACGACACCTCAAACCTGCAGCCCGAATTGAGCAGCGGGGGGGACCTCGGGGCCACTTGACAAAGGGAAATCGAGGCTCAGGGAGGTTTATCTGGCTCGCAAACCTGTAGCTAAATGACTTAGTTAGGAGTCCCAGATAGTAGCGATCTCAGCTTTTCCTCTCTTAGCTGTGTAACCCTGGGTAATAGAACATTTAGTGATACCATGCAATTTCCCTTTTGAGTTTTTCTTTGACCCATAAAGTGATTTATGGTTTCTCATTTTTGTCTTCAATTTCTAGTTTCACTGCATTGAAATCAAAGTCATCGGTACCGTTTCCTTTTGGAGACTTATTAAAGATTTCTGTAGTCAGTTTCTGTCAGTGTCCCCTTGGTCTCTTCAAAGAAGGTGTTTTTCTGTCTTCAGAATTGGAGATAGGTGATGATCTCAGTTTGACCTGGTGTTTATTATGTTACTTAGGCCTTCTGTGGAGAAGGCAATGACACCCCACTCCAGTTCTCTTGCCTGGAAAATCCCATGGATGGAGGAGCCTGGTAGGCTGCAGTCCATGGGGTCGCTGAGGGTCAGACACGACTGAGCGACTTCACTTTCACTTTTCACTTTCATGCATTGGAGAAGGAAATGGCAACCCACTCCAGTATTCTTGCCTGGAGAATCCCAGGGACTGTGGAGCCTGGTGGGCTGCCGTCTATGGGGTCGCACAGAGTCAGATACGACTGAAGTGACTTAGCAGTAGCAGCAGGCCTTCTGTGCCTTGGCTTTTTTTTTTTTTTTTTAAGCTGCTTGGCCAAAGGGATCATTAAAGTCTCCTACTAACAGTATGTTTTTGTCCATTTCTCCTAATTAAACACTATGAATTTTGTGATGCATAAATGCTCATGACCTTGTGGAGAGGGCCTTTGATCATGTAGAGTGTTGAGCACCTGCTATGTTCCAGGCCCTGCTTTAGGCTATGAGTATGCAAGAGCAAAAAAGGGACACCTGCCAGTGTTGGCCTAGAGGAACACGGAGAAACCCACAGTATAAATAATCACGTACTGAATATGTCTTTGCCTTGTGCTTTGTGTGCATTTGTTCCTGCATCTTCCATTGGCACTTAACAGTCATCACAAGTTTTTATGTCTCTTTGCACTTTTACATAGATTATCATCATAATACAGTTTTAGAGATTGAAATGCAAAAAAAAAAAAAAAGAGTAAGTGACTTCTCCAGAGTCACACAGATAATGGATGGCCCTCAGTCTCTTGGGACTTCCCTGGTGGTCCAGTGGCTAAGATTCCACATTCCCAGTGCAGGGGGCCTGGGTTTGATCCTTGGTCAGAGAATTATTAATAGATCCCACAATCAACAATGAAGATCCTGCATGACATAAGGAACATCGAAGGTCCCATGTTACAACTAAGACTAGGTACAGCCAAATAAATAAGAGTATTAAAAAAAAAAAAAGACTCAGTCTCTTTACCATGATGGGCCTAAAAGCTCTTGGCCAGAGCCTGGCATATAATAAGCACTTGATGGTGGTCAGTAGGCATAATTGGTGCAGCATTAGCCTCTAAGAACCTAGATTTAGGATTTTATAATGAGCAGTCACCTCCTTGAAGGCAAGGACTTTGTAGCCCAAATTATGTCCCAGCAGATCTAGACTGTAGGCTTGAGGCCCTCTGCCTTCAGGCAGGTGAATGACTAACCCATGTGGGACAAACAGTCACTTATTCTTCTCAGGACTTCAGAGCAAGAGTGTCTCCAGCTGCCCTGGTAGCCTCCGCCCTTTCTATCACTCTGACCTGAGGTCAAGGAATGATGGACAGAGAGACCTCTTGGGTCAACCAGTTTATCACCCAGATAGGTCTGTCCCTAAGTTTCTCTGCCTGAGACCCATTCAACCCTATCTCAATTATCTCCTGTCACTTGCCTGAGGAACTTACTGCACAAGGTTCTCTTGTTAGAAAACTGTCTTTGATGGTTGGCCTCAATACACCATGGCCCAGAAATCAGAGGAATCTCAGGACACTGAGAATCCTGGCTTGCTATACAGTCTTCCATCGTCTACAGAACACACTCAGTTGTCAGACAAGGAGCCTTTCCTGTCCACACACCCTGCCCCCAAACCGCACCCATAACAGCTCAGCCCAGGTATCTCAGGTAACAGATGGCTGGCAGTGCTGAGTATACAGAACTTAATGGCACTTTTATCAGTACTTGAGCTTTTCAGGAACTTAATCACAGAATCATAGATGTGAGGAATGTGACAGCTGGAAAGGGCCCTGGAAATTATCCCTCTTAACATTTTATATAGGAGAAACCTGGGAGTCAGGAAGGTGAAACTCCCTTGCCCAAGGTCCCACAGCTGGCTGCAGCCCAAACTGGAACCTGCATCAAGCAGTCCAGAGTAAGCACTCCCTCAGTCATCCCAAATCCCTGGAAATTTAACTATAATATTTTGTTGTTGTTTAGTCGCTAAATTGTGTCTGGCTCTTTCATGAATCTCTCTCTGCAACAACTTTTCAAAATATGGCTCTTTTAGCCCACCAGGCACCTCTGTCCGTGGAATTTTCCAGGCAAGAGTACTAGAGTAAGTTGCCATTTCCTACTCCAGGGGATCTTCCAGGTCTGAATCCGGGTCTCCTGCATCTCCTGCTTTTTTAGGCAGACTGTTGACCACTGCGCCACCTAGGAAACCCCTGAGCTTACTTTCAGTTCAGTTCAGTCACTTAGTTGTGTTTGACTCTTTGCGACCCCATGAATCGCAGCACGCCAGGCCTCCCTGTCCATCACCAACTCCCAGAGTTCACCCAGACTCACGTCCATCGAGTCAGTGATGCCATCCAGCCATCTCATCCTCATTCGTCCCCTTCTCCTCCTGCCCCCAATCCCTCCCAGCATCAGAGTCTTTTCCAATGAGTCAACTCTTCGCATGAGGTGGCCAAAGTACTGGAGTTTCAGCTTTAGCATCAGTCCTTCCAAAGAAATCCCAGGGCTGATCTCCTTCAGAATGGACTGTGAGCTTACTTAGACCATCAAAATTCCTATGAGGTCAGTGTTATCTTTATTTTTCACAAAGAAACTAAAGTAAAGCAAGGTGAAGATATTTGCCCCAGAGTTGCTTAATTTCTTTCATTAGTTAAAAGAAAATACAAATATGTACTTCACAGAATGGGAAATTTCAGTTAAATAAAAAATGTGAAGTGTTTAGCACAGGGCTTGATACTGAGCATTTGCTTAACAAATGTTTTTTTTATCACTCTTAAAAAAAAAAAAAGTTGCCCAAAACCAAAAAAACAAGGCAAAAAGGTAGAACTCAAGCCTAAGTCAAATCTGTCTCTACATTATACCCAAGTAGTGGGATGTGTTAAAAAAGATACAAGCAATAGAAATGCTCATCTTGCAGACCTCCTATGGCCCTGCCCTCTCCCTTAACCACTCCAGTCATTGATGCAAATGGATCAGATAATCCAGGAGGAGCCACTGTCTTCAGAGTCATGGCTGCAGCTATGAGGTACCTGCTGAGGTGCTGCTGCTAGGGAGACCACCACCCACCATTACCTCTCCCAGGAGCACACTCATGGCTCTGTGTATTATTACTATGGACACTTGGAAGGCATAAGTGTGGTAAGTCACAGTGGGAAGGTGGAAAAGGTGCAGGATAGTGACAAACAATGGGGTCAAGTGCAAAGGAGAACACAGAAGAAACTACCTCATATTTTGGAAAGTTGTTGCGGAGAGAGATTCATATGGGACATTTGCTTGACTTACCAACAAATACAGCCATTAATTTTTTTATCTTGGAGAAACCAAGTAGAATGATGGTTACACGTGAGGACTCAGGAGCCAGATAACATGGATTCAAATCCTAGGTTTGTGCTAATAGCTGCAAGAGCTTGAATCTCTGTAATATTCACCATCTAACTTTGCTCTAAAGATTAAATTAGTTAACACTTGTAAAGGGTTTAGCCCAGTGCTTATCACACAGTAAGCAACCAATATTTATGAGATATTATAATTAGTGATTAAGAACAGAGGCCCTAGCACTAGACAAACCTGGCTAGATGAACTGAACAAATCATTTTACTTCTTTATTGTATAATATTCTCATCAGAAAAAATAGACATAATAATAGATCCAATCCTACAAAGTTATTTTAAATATAAAAGTATATATTACATACCTTGACTATAAAATCTCAACACAGTGCATAGCATGGTACCTATTCAATAAATTGCTTTTTTTTTTTCTCCAAACTTCTATATTATGTGGTGAGAGAAGGGCATAAATATGGTGATCACACAGGTTGGATTTCTAGCATAATCTTGATTTTGTATATTTTGTTCCAGTAGCTTCACAGGCCTGTTTGTATAGGGGTAAAAAACGGATAAAAAGACACATGTGCTCCTTGTTGCACCCCAATGTTATGTCTTCTCGTCCATGCTATACCTCTGAGATACTGTGTGTGTTTAACATCGCCTAATTGTAGTATCTCCATCAGTTCATTAACAAGAAATTCAAGAACAGTAAGGGATTGTAACTAGTACCAAGATGTTATACCCTATAAAACTTCTGAAAGAAAATATAGGAGAAAATCTTAGCAGTCTTGGGTTTGGTGAAGGTTTATTAAAGAAGACACAAAAGCCATGAACTGTAAAAGAAAATAATGATAAGTTATATTTCTTCAAAATTAAAAGCTTTTGCTTTCTGAAAGACATTGCTGTGAAAATAAAAAGGTAAACCATCATCTAGAATAAAATATTAGCAAAGCATATATCTGACTAGGGACTTGCATATGAGCGAATGAGTGAATGAAGTCGCTCAGTCGTGTCCGACTCTTTGCAGCCCCATTGACTGTAGCCTACCAGGATCCTCCGTCCATGGGATTTTCCAGGCAAGAGTACTGGAGTGGGTTGCCATTTCCTTCTCCAGGGGATCTTCCCAACCCAGGGATCGAACCCAGGTCTCCTGCATTGCAGGCAGATGCTTTACCCTCTAAGCCACTCTTGATGTGATGTGAAGTCACTCAGTCGTGTCTGACTGTTTGTGACCACATGAACTATAGCCTACCACGCTCCTCCGTCCATGGGATTTTCCAGGCAAGAGTACTGGAGTGGGTTCAACTCAGTAAATCTTTAATCCAATTTTCTGTTGATGAGTGGACCTGTGTTCCCTCCCTGCTATTTACCTGGGGCCAAACTACAGTGGAGGTAATGAAGATAACGGTGACCTCCTTCAAAAGGTCCCATGCATGCACTGCTACTCTCACTGCCCCCAACTCTCCAGCAGGCCACCACTGACCCACGCCTCTGCTGGAGACTCCTGGATACTCACAGACAAGTCTGGGTCAGTCTCTTGTGGGGTCACTGCTCCTTTCTTCTGGGTCCTGGTGCACAAGGTTCTGTTGTGCCCTCCAAGAGTCTATTTCCCACTCCTATGTAAGTTCTGGCAGCTGTATGGTGGGGTTAATGGCCACCTCCTCCAAGAGGACTTATTCCATACCCAAGTTGGCTGCACCCAGAGCCCCTGTCCCTTTGGCAGTCCACTGCTGACCCATACCTCGACAGGAGATGCTCAAACACAGTTCTGTCTCAGTCTTTGTGGGTCCCTGGGTCGTGGTGCACACAAGGTTTGTTTGAGCCCTCTGAGAGCTTCTGGCGGGAATGGGGTTTGATTCTAAACTCGAAATTCACCCCTCCTACCATCTTGCTGGGGTTTCTCCTTTTCCTTTGGACGTGGGGTATCTCCTCATAGCCTGCCCAGCGCTGCGCAGCCGCCTTGCACCGCTATGCTGACCTTATCTTCACAACCCAGATAATCATGATGGTGTGATCACTCACCTAGAGCCAGACATCCTGGAATGTGAAGTCAAGTGGGCCTTAGGAAGCATCACTACAAACAAAGCTAGTGGAGGTGATAGAATTCCAGTTGAGCTATTTCAAATCCTAAAAGATGATGCTGTGAAAGTGCTACACTCGATATGCCAACAAATGTGGAAAACTCAGCAGTGGCCACAGGACTGGAAAAGGTCAGTTTTCATTCCAATCCCAAAGAAAGGCAATGCCAGAGAATGTTCAAACTACCACACAATTGCACTCATCTCACACGCTAGTATAAAGTAATGCTCAAAATTCTCCAAGCCAGGCTTCAGCAATATGGGAACCGTGAACTTTTAGATGTTCAAGCTGGATTTAGAAAAGGCAGAGGAACAAGAGATCAAATTGCCAACATCTGCTCGATCATGGAAAAAGCAAGTGAGTTCCCGAAAAACATCTATTTCTGCTTTATTGACTATGCCTTTGACTGTGTGGATCACAATAAACTGGAAAATTCTAAAAAAGGTGGGAATACCAGACCACCTGATCTGCCTCTTGAGAAACCTGTATGCAGGTCAGGAAGCAACAGTTAGAACTGGACATGGAACAACAGACTGGTTCCAAATAGGAAAAGGAGTACATCAAGGCTGTATACTGTCACCCTGCTTATTTAACTTATATATAGAGTACACCACGAGAAATGCTGGGCTGGATTAAGCACAAGCTGGAGTCAAGATTGCTGGGAGAAATATCAATAACTTCAGATATGCAGATGACACCACCCTTATGGCAGAAAGTGAAGAAGAACTAAAGAGCTTCTTGATGAAAGTGAAAAAGGAGAATGAAAAATTTGGCTTAAAGCTCAACATTCAGAAAACGAAGATCATGGCATCCAGTCCCATCACTTCGTGGCAAGTAGATGCGGAAACAGTGGAAACAGTGACAGACTTTATTTGGGGGGGCTCCAAAATCACTGCAGATGGTGACTGCAGCCATGAACTTAAAAGATGCTTGCTCCTTGGAAGGAAAGTTATGACTAACCTAGGCAGTATATTAAAACACAGAGACATTACTTTGCCAACAAAGGCCCATCTAGTCAAAGCTATGGTTTTTCCAGTAGTCATGTATGGATGTGACAGTTGGACTATAAAGAAAGCTGAGTGCTGAAGAATTGATGCTTTTGAACTGTGGTGTTGGAGAAGACTCTCGAGAGTCCCTTGAACTGCAAGGAGATTCAACCAGTCCATCCTAAAGGAGATCAGTCCTGAGTGTTCATTGGAAGGACTAATGTTGAAGCTGAAACTCCAATACTTTGGCCACCTGATGCAAAGAGCTGACTCATTTGAAACGACCCTGATGCTGGGAAAGATTGAAGGCGGGAGGAAAAGGGGATGACAGAGGATGAGATAGTTGGATGGCATCACCGACTCAATGGACATAAGTTTGGATAAACTCCGGGAGTTGGTGATGGACAGAGAGGCCTGGCTTGCTGCAGTTCACGGGGTGGCAAGGAGTCAGACACGACTGAGAGACTGAACTGAACTGAACTTACAACTCAATGATGAGAAGAGAAACAACCTAATTCTAAAAATGGGCAAAATATATGAACAAAAACCACCAAAGAAGATATATAGATGACAAAGAAACATATGAAAAGATGTTCAGCATCATTACTAATCAAGGAAATTCAAAGCAAAACCATGTTGAAATAATACTACCTACCCACTAGAGTGGCTAAAGGTAAAAAGATGAACCATAATATCAAGTGCTGGCAAGGATGAGGTGCAATTAAAGTTTTCATATATTGTTGATGGGGATGTAAAATGGTACAATCACTTTGGAAAACAGTTTTCCAGTTAAGAGCTAATTTTAATCTACCACTTGATCCCACTGTTCCACTTCTAGGTATTTTTCCAAGACAAATGAAAACATTTGCCCAAAGACTCTCACACAAAACTTCAGAGTGGCTTTATTTTTTCATTGCCAATAATTGGAAACAACCCAAATGTCCATCAACAGGTGAAAGGATAGACTAGCTCTGGTGTCCAAACAATGAAATATTAATACTATTCATCAGTAAAAAGCAATAAATTATTAACACATAAAATAACATGGATGAATATAAAAATAATTATGCTGAGTGAAAGAAGCTAGATTTTTTAAAAATAATATATACAACATGATTCAATTTATATAAAACTCTAGAAAATGCAAACTAACCTGTGATGACAAAAAAACAAATCATTGTTTTCCTGGGTACAGAGAAATGGAAGGATGGATGACAAACAGGCATAAGGACACTTTGGGGAGTGATTGATATGTTTACTACCTTGATTGTGGTTATGGTTTTACAGTATATACGTATGTCAAAACTCACTGCAGCAGTCTGGATCCAATCAGGTGATAGAAACCACACCATAGACTAAGCAGAGGAAGTTTAATTCTAATTCTGCTGCTAAGTCACTTCAGTCGTGTCCGACTCTGTGTGACCCCATAGACGTCAGCCCACCAGGCTCTCCCGCCCCTGGGATTCTCCAGGCAAGAACACTGGAGTGGGTTGCCATTTCCTTCTCCAAATTCTATTTCTAAGATTTTTTAATTGTTAACTATGATAAAAGAGTAACCATAAGACTTAAGGAAACTATATACGTTATCCTGCTGCTGCGGCTAAGTCGCTAGGGCTGCTGAAACTCCAGTACTTCGGCCACCTGATGCGACGAGCTGACTCATTTGAAAAGACCCTGATGTTGGGAAAGATTGAAGGCAGGAGAAGAAGGGGACGACAGAGGATGAGATGGTTGGATGGCATCACCGACTCAATGGACATGAATCTGGGTGGACTCTGGGAGTTGGTGATAGACAGGGAAGCCTGGCGTGCTTACGTTCATGGGGTCACAAAGAGTCAGACACGACTGAGCGACTAAACTGAACTGAACTGAAGGAAAGTACTTGAAGGAAGATAAACTTAGAAGAGCTTCAGACCTCACTGAAGAAGGTATGGTTCAGCCCACCAGACAGCAGCAAAGGTATTGTATTGGCCAGACTAAAGCAAGCAATAGGGCCCCCCTTAAAAGCAACTAATGACATAAGCATGCAGTGGGAGTCTGGGTACAGGTGTGGACAAGAGGCTTTTAGAACATGTGGGCAGTGTGGGGTTTGCAGAGGGAGCTGCAGTGTTGTGTGTAGCCCTTTACACCTTGGAGCCACAGGTGGGATGTGGGGACTTACAGTAGGAACATCTTCTCGGTGTGTGACCACAGGTAACTGCATGCAAGCCACACTCTGGCTTTGGTTTCTATGTTGAGAAGGCTGTGAAAAAGATTATCACCAGGCCAAGGCTAGAGGTAGATCCTTGGCACCTCCACCTGAGTTGTCATACCCACCCCACCTGGCCCATGCTGGAAACTGCAAGAAGCCTCTTCCTCACTATACATGAAATAGATAAACAAGGATTTACTGTATAGCACATGAAACCATATTTAATATCTTGTAATAACCTGATATTGGAAATGGAAAAATTGATAATGATATTGATAATGGAAAAGAATCTGATGGAGTACACCTGAAGCTAACACTACATGGTAAATCAACTACAGCTTAATAAACTAAAATGTTTTAAATTGTATACTTTAAATATATTCAGTTTAAAGTACATATGTCAGTGATGCCTCAATAAACCTTCAAAGTAATATATGCTGACAGTACCATTTAGAGAAAGGTTTTAAACATAAGAGATAAAAATAAATAAGAAAAAAGTAACTTGGAAGAAATGGAATATGAAGAAGAAAATTCACACACACACATTCTGTTGTTCCACATTCAGGGAGATAAATGAAGAAGCTGCTTTTATGGAATAAGAACAGGATTCAGGGGATGAGAAGAGGGAGAAAGATGTGAGAACAACAATAGTCCTGGAAATTAAAAATAATTATTATGTCTGAAACAAAAATAAAAGGCTTGGACAAATGCTTTCAAAATTCTGAAGGTAAATTATTTTTTACTTAGAATTCTACACTCCACTAAACTATCATTTGGAGTGAGAGAAGAACATCTACTGACATGCAGATCCTCAAAAGCATTTTCCATATATATGCACTGTGTTAGTTTCCTATGGGCTCAGTAACAAATTACCATAAACTTCGTGGTTTAAAACAATATCAATTTATTATCTTAGTTTGGTAGACCAGAAATGCAAAGTCAGTTTTATTAGGCTAAAACCGAGGTGTCAACTGGACTGGCTCCTTCTGGAGGCTCTAGGAGAGAATATGGTTATCCCAGCTTTGAGAACTGTGCTCCTTGGGTCATGACAATCTTCTAAGCCAGCAGTGTAGCATCTTCAAATCACTCTCCACTTCATCTTTACATCTTCACTCTTATAAAGACCTTTGTGATTACATAGGATGCACTTGGATAACCCAGGATAATCTCCTCATCACAAAATCCTTAGTCACATCTGCAAAGTCTCTTTTGCTATGTAAAGAAGTGAATTTGCTATGTAAAGAACAGATTCTGGAGATTAGGACATGAGGATCTTTAGGAAGTCCTTAGTCTATCATATACACTGTCCAAGGATACTATCAGAGGATATATGGCAACTATTCAGAAAGTAAACAAACAAACAAACAAAAATGAATACTTAGAAACTAGGTAAAAGAGGAGAGGAATTTCCAGGATGATAAAGAATGTGTATTGCAGGAAGGAAACAGAATAGTTGATCAGGGAGAATTATCCAAGATTGGAACAGATCTGAAGACTTTAGGAGAAAAATTACCATCTGATAGCTTCTTAGATGAATTTAAGCCTAAGAGAAACTTTTGCTTTTTAGGAAAAGTTTTGGGAGAAGTTGGTGATAAGCATGTAGAAAACTAAACAAATATAAACAATGATTAACTCCATGGAGTACAAAAAAATGGTTGTACAAAAAAGGAAAAATAAATATAGTATGTTACATGGTTTAGCTGTAGCTAGAAATTACATAGAAACATCATACTGCAAACACTGAATCCAACCAAAATTACAATCAATATGAGAGAGTGGGAGAATGGGAAGTATACAGTGTTGTGTGCGGGGGTGGGTGATTGTGAAAGAGAGGTCATAATTCTTATGGAAAGTTGAATAGATAATGACTAAAAATAAGGTCCTATTGTATAGCACAGAGTTCTATATTCAATATCCTATGATAAACCATAATAGAAAAGAATATTTTTAAAAAGAATGTCTATATATATATATGTGTGTGTGTGTGTAACTTAATCACTTTGTTGTACAGCAGAAATTAACATGACAATGTAAATCAACTATACTTCAATTAAATAGAAAATAAATAGATCATGACTAAAACTAATCAGGATGTGGCTGTATGTTATTTATTTGAGATCACGAAGAGAAATATTGAAAGAAAGGATTAAAATAATTCTAAATCAAGGAGTAGGTGTGGGAAAGAGGGGCAGATGACAGGAGGACACCAGAATGACTGAGATGCTCAGTAGTGGCCCTCCTCTGTAGGCCAGAACAGATGTTAAGAGATGCTGTTAGAATATGGATTGTTGATAGTAATAAGGATGATAATATCCCAAAATAAAGGCCAGGTGGAAATGCTTAACCAAAGACACAACATGGACACAATTATTGTGATGAGTAGTGAGGTTGGAGGGGCAGTCAGGGAAGCCTGGCTCACAGAGTTACGGAGATGTTTAATAGAACACAGCATCCCAAGGAAGAAAATATGTGGGCAGGCAACAAGGGCATTGTTCAAACCATTCAGCCAAAATTAATCAAGGATGGATGATCAGTAGGTGGAAAGCAGTTTAAGAAAAAATCATGGTACTTTATCAGGTTTCAGGCCAGGACCAGTTTCTTGACCAGAACTCAGTTGGCTGAAGGAGAGGCATATCCTTAAGAAGAAGGTCCCTATCACAAATATATAAAAGAAAAAGCTCTTCCCCAAGTGGAGTGCAAGTGGTCCTGCTGCTTGGGCCCATGTGACCAGTGTTGTGCTTAGTTGCTCAGTCGTGTCCAACTCTTTGGGACCCCAGGGGTTGCAGCCCACCAGGCTCCTTTGTCCGGGGGGATTTTCCAGGCAAGAATACTAGAGTGGGTTGCCATGGCCTTCTCCAGGGGAGCTTCCCAACCCAGGGATTGAATCCAGATCTCCTACATTGCAGGCAGATTCTTTACCATCTGATCTATCAGAGAAGCCCAAGAATACTGGAGGGGGTAGCCTATCCCTTCTCCAGGGGAACTTCCTGACCCAGGGATTGAACCAGGGTCTCCTGTATTGCAGGTGGGTTCTTTGAGCTACCAGGGAAGCCAATCCTATATTATTAGAGGTATCTGTAATGGGAAAAATCATATGGAATTAACTGCAACCTTTAGTAGAAGAATCACAGGATAGACCTCTAGGGTTTTGTGTGGCCATGCCATGTATAATAAATTGTGACACCTTATTCAA
This sequence comes from Bos taurus, assembly GCF_002263795.3. NCBI lineage: Eukaryota > Metazoa > Chordata > Mammalia > Artiodactyla > Bovidae > Bos > Bos taurus. The sequence continues at coordinate 81,814,150 of NC_037330.1, forward strand.
AACACAGCATCCTTATGATAATCTCTAAGTCCATCCATGTTGCTGCAAATGATGTTATTTCATTCTTTTTTATATCCAAATAATATTCCATTGTATATAGGTACCACATCATCTTTAACCAACCCTCTGTTGATGGACATTTAGGTTGTTTCCATGTTTTTACTATTAGACTATCATACTAAGTAAAATAGAGACAGACAAATATCATATGATATCACTTATACGTGAAATGCTTTAAAATGATACAAATGAACTATTTACAGAGCAGAAAGAGACTCACAGATTTCAAAAACAAATTTATGGTCACCAAAGGAGAAAAGTGGGATGCAGGGATAAATTAGGAGTTTGAGATTAACATATACCCCCCACGACTACATTTAAAATTGATAACCAACAAGGACTTACTGTATAGTACAAGGAACTTTACTCCATATTCTGTAATAACATATAGGAAAAGAATCTGAAAAAATAGATATATGTGTATGTATAACTGAATCACTTTGCTGTATACCTGAAACTAATATAATATTATAAATCAACTATACTTCAATATAAAATAAAAATTAAACTAAAAAAATAGCATTCTTTCCCTGATAATCAGGGCCAGTTACTCCCACCAGGATGGTAACTCCTTTACTGACATACTGGCCCTTTGGCTGAGGAATCCACAATAACCAGACAGCAGCTTAAAATTTAATGGAACTCTTATTGTAAGATTTGTGGAAGAGTTCCTTCTGTGGAGACAAACTCCAGGGTTATGAGGAAGGGAAATGCAAATTTCATATTTGCTATATTCAAGAGATAAACACAGTTGACATATAAAAATATAGGCTGAAAGCAAAAACAAAAAAAGTACACCACACCAATAAGAAAATTAGGGTGGCTTTACTATTGTTTAACAAAACAGTCTTCAAAACAAAGAGTATTGTTAGAAACAAACAGGGATTTCAAATGCTAAGAATCGATAATACATAAAAATTCTAAATTTCATGTTTATGTGTATATGTCCCTAAATGTGTATGTTCCTATTAATGGAGCTTAAAAGTATATGTATGGGAAGCAAAAATTGATAAAGCCAAATATATAACAGAAAATGAACAATCATAATTGGAGACTTGAATACTTCTTAGTAATTACTAGTAAGGATATAAAAAACTTGAACATATTCTTTTCAAGCATTTACAAAACATTCATCAAGAAGGACTATGAAGCGAAGTGAAGTGAAGTCGCTCAGTCGTGTCCAACTCTTTGCGACACTATGGACTGTAACTCTCCTCTGTCCATGGGATTCTCCAGGCAAGAGTAGTGGAGTGGGTTGCCATTTCCTTCTCCAGGGGATCTTCTCAACCCAGGGATCAAACCCGGGTCTCCCGCATTCCAGGAAGACGCTTTAACCTCTGAGCCACCAGGGAAGTCCCAAGAAGGACTATATGCTAAGCGATATTGATCACTAAAAATAAGTAAAATTGATCAATAAAAATAAGAGGAAAGACCCCACAAATTACCAACATCAAGAATGAAAGAGAGAGAATTTCCTGGCAGTCCAGCAGTTAGGAGTCAGTACTCTAATTGCCAGGAACCTGGGTTTGATTCATTCCATCCACAGTAGAGGAATTAATATCCTACAAGCTGTGGCATGGCCAAAAAAAAAAAGACAAATGCAAACAAGATAGACAGTAAAGGGCTATTATGAACAACTTCATCAACATATTAAACAATGTAGATGCAATAGACAAATTCATTGAAAAACACAACTTACAACTGATAAAGGGCTTAAATAGCTGTGTAACTATGAAACAAAACTGAATTCTTAATTTAAAACCTCTCCACAAAGACACCCCCTAGTCTAGATGACTTTACAAGTGAATTCTATTAAACGCTTAAGGAAGAAATAACACCAGTATTACACAAACTCTTTTTAAAAATAGAGGAGAAGAAAATACTTCCTAAGTCATTTTTATAAGCTACCATGATCCTAACACCAAAACCTGATAAAGGATAGTTCAAGGAAAAGAAATATTCAAGCAATATCTCTCATGAACCATATATAAAACTATTTAACAAAATATTGGTAAAATAAGATAAAAAGGATAATATATTGTGACCAAGTTGTGGTATATCCCCAGTAATACAAGGTTGTTTTGACATTCTAAAACAATGTAATTCACAAATCTAATCAATACAATTATCAGGTTTGACGATAAAATCATCTAAATAGTTCAATAGTTTAAAAAAAAAAAGCCCTTGAAAAAAATCTGGCACCTATTTGTTATTAAAAAAAAAAATCTCATAAAACTAGATGTAAAAGAGAACCTTCTCAATCTGATGAAGTGAAGTGAAGTGAAAGTCACTCAGTCATGTCCAGCTCTTTATGACCCCCATGGACTGTAGCCTGCCAGGCTCCTCTGTCCATGGAATTTTCCAGGCCAGAATACTGGAGTGGGTTGCCCTTGCCTTCTCCAGGAGATCTTCCCAACCCAGGGATCAAACCCAGTCTCCCACATTGCAGGCAGATTCTTTACGGTCTGAGCCACCAGGGAAGTCCCCTCAATCTGATAAGAGGTATCTAAGGAAAACATTATGGCTAATGAAGAAATATTGGACATGTTCCCTTTAATGTGAGCGACAAGCCAAGGATGTGCACTCTCACCATTTCTATTTAATATCACATTAAAGTACTTGCCAATGACAAGATAAGAAAGGGAATAAAAGGTATTAATACTGGGGAAAAAGAAAATAAAACTGTCTTTATTTGGAGTTAACGTGATTTTGGACATAGAAACATAAAAGAGTTAGCAACTACAATTTAAAAATCCTACTAATAAATTGGATAAGTTAATTTAGAAAGTATACGTGATCATATAAAATGCCCATTGAATATCTATTATATTAGTAAGAAACAACTGGAAGTAAGATTTTAAGATGAATTCCATTGGTAAGAGCACCAAAATACATACCTATGAATAAATTTCATGAAGGAAATAAAGAGACTTCTATATTTAAAAACTGGCTTCCCAAGTGATTCAGTGGTAAAGAATCTATCTGCCAGGCAGGAGATGCAAGTTTGATCCCTAGGTTGGGAAGATCTCCTAAGAAGGAAATGGCAACCCATTCCAGTATTCTTGCCTGGAAAATCTCATGGACAGAGGAGCCTGGTGGGCTACAGTCCATGCGGTCACAAAGAATCAGACACAACTTAGCAACCAAACAGCAGCTGCAACACTAAAAAACTACAAAATATTATAGGGAGAAAATACAGAAAACCTAAATAGAGGGAGAGCTATATCATGCTCATGAACTGAAAAGCTCAGTAATATAAATATGTCATAAAGGCAGAAGAATATACCAATGAAGCAGAACAGAGAATCCAGTAATAGGTTCTCACAAATATTTAATAACAATTGATTTTTCTTTTCTTTTTACAAAGGCATCAACATAATTCAATTGAAAAAAGGAGTCTAAAACATGTGCTATACCAACTGGAGAAAAAGTGAACCTTGATCTGCACTTTATACCATAAAGAAAAAATAATTTGAATTGAATCAAGGCTTTCATGTAAATTAAAACTGTAAATCTCCTAGAATAAAATATACATGTATCTGTAAAAATAGGCTAGGCATAGATTTCTTAGGACATAGAAAGCAGTAATTGTGAAAGAAAACTGTTAAGTTAGAATTTAGCTAAATTCAAAGCATCTGCTCATGAAAAAACCACAATTAACTAAATGGTCAATAAAATGATTGAAAAAGTGATCAACATCATTATTTAACAGGAAAATGCAAATTAAAATCACAATAAGCTACCATTTCACATTCATGAGAATGGCAAAAATTAAAGAGACGAAGATACTCATTTTTCCTCATTTTTTATGTATTTATTTTTGAGAGAATGGAGAGCCACTGAGTTTCTCATCAATTCCTGGTGAGAGTGAAAAATGTTATAAGCACTGTAGCAAACTTTTAAAAGTATCTTGTAAAGATAAAAATACCCCTACCTAATGATCCAACAATTTCACTCTGAGATATTTACCCAAAAGGAAATAAAACTCTATGTACACAAGTTGTACAGCAATGCTCATTGCAGCTTTATTCATAAAAGCAAGACACTGGAAACAATCAAATGTCCACCAACATAAAAATAAATACATAAAAAATGAGGCATAGTTGTTCTATGGAATATGATCACTAATTCAAAGGAACAAACTACTGGTGGATATAATGACATGGACGGATCTCAAAAAATACTATGTTCAGAGAAAGAAAACAGGCACAAAAGAGTACTTACTATATGGTTCAATTTTTATGAATTTCAAGAACAGAGATGATTCAGCTATAGTGATATTAGTGGCTGACTCTAGAGGGGGAGCTTGCATTCCTCTCTCTCTCCCCCGCAGATAGACTGGAGAGGTACCAAAGGGAAATTCTGAGATTAGAATGCTGTATATCATAATTGGAATGGTAGTTATAGTTTTGAAAATTCATCAGATTGCACATATTAAGATATATGCACTTTATGGAATACACTTACCATATATAAACTATTTTAATATACAGCAGAAAGCAAATGAGGTCAGATGAGGGCATAGGCAAATGTTCAAAGCTGAGTCCAGTTACAGCTTTCAGACTTAACCTATGTTTAAAATTTCCCCAGATTGTCAAAGATAGTACAGTGATTCTTCCAGAATCTCCAAGTTGATTCCAGATCCATTGCAGAGTAATTCACTCTCTTAACCTACAGAAGCAGGCTCATATGCAATAATAAAAGGAAGATTTACAGAAGTCTTCAAAGTTTAAAGCTGCAAATGGTGGTAGAGGGCACCTAGCCACGGTGGTACTTCTGTGCACTCACAGTAGCAAGGCTGGGAATGCAAAGGTGTGAAGCCAGTGCAATGGGACCTCGGTAGACTGGATCATTTCAATCTAGTGGAGCACCATCCTTGGGAACGCAGGCCAGTATACCCAATTCTTCCCTTCTAAAAGAAACTGGAAATTCAAGTATCTTAAATAAAATCTTCCAACTTTGAAATGTTGGCAAATAATTTTCAAATTATATAAAATTAAGTACGTAGAAAGATCATGTAGAAGATATAGAAGAAAATCTTTGTGATCTTGGAGTAGGCAAGTATTTTAAAATTAGTGACCAAAAGCACAATCCATAAACATTACCGAGCAACTGAGCATGCAAGCCCGCATATACATATTAGAATGAAAACTTGAAAGACTGCTCATCTAAGTGTTGACAAGGGTGAGGAGAAACTGGAACTCTCATACACTGCTGGTAGGTGTGTCAAATGATACAACTTTACAAAGCAATTTGGAAATTTCTTAAAAATTTAACGTATACTACATAGGACCTGCCATATAACTCCTAGGCTTTTAACCCAGAAAAATGAAAGCATATGTTCATACAAATTATACCTGGTTGGACAGGGCAGGTATATTTGTAGTAGCCCCAATTTGGAACAGCCCAAATATCTATCAACAGCTGAATAATAAAACAAACCATGGTATTCCCATACAAAGGAAGGAAACAAAGACCCAAATGAATGAAAGAAGACAGACCCCCAAAACAGTATATTCTTTTTATATAAAATTCTAGGAAATACAAACAAGTGTGAAAGGAAGCAGGTCGTTTCAGGACAGGGAGTGGATAGATTAAACAAGGGAAATGAGGAAAGTTTTGGGGTGATGAATATGCTCATTATCTTGATTTTGTGACAGTTTTCATGGTTGTGTTCAAATGGCAAAATTTATCAAATCATATACTTTATAGGTGCTCTTTATTTTATGTCATTTGTATTACCTCAATAATAGGTTTTTTAAAAAACATAAAAAGTTATTTAGGCCCACCTGAAGATATCTCTCGGAGAAGGCAATGGCACCCCACTCCAGTACTCTTGCTTGGAAAAATCCCATGGATGGAGGAGCCTGGTAGGCTACAGTCCATGGAGTCGCTGAGGGTCAGACACGACTGAGCGACTTCACTTTCACTTTTCACTTTCATACATTGGAGAAGGAAATGGCAACCCACTCCAGTGTTCTTGCCTGGAGAATCCCAGGGACGGGGGACCCTGGTGGGCTGCCGTCTCTGGGGTCACACAGAGTCGGACACTACTGAAGAGACTTAGCAGAAGATATCTCTGGGCTAAATATAGCCCTTGAAATACACCTTCTAAGTGAATTTTCACCTCCTAAGTCTTACTTCCCCCACTTAAGAGTTAAGAAAATTGAGATCAAGAGATACAGTAACTTGCCCAGATAAGATTCTACTTGTAAACTCTGTGTCTAGGGTCTAGATAAGAAAACATCATAATAATGTTGTCGATTAAGATGATGATTTAAATGGATTATGGTTCCTTATCTATTTTAAGAATTGCTCTCTTCTTGGAAAGTAGAGTTTAATATGAGATTTGGTTTGAATCTCCACTCCATCACTAATTAGCTTCACGACCTTGAGCAGTTTCCTTAAAATTTGCAGAATTGCAGTTTCCTTACCTCTGCATTCATATTAAGTATATCTACCTCATAAGGCCTTCTTGAGAAATAAATAAAATAGGATATACTCAAGTAAATTTTCAATAAATATTAGCTGGGTGAATTTAACCTGTGAGTCAGATAAGTGTGTGTAATATGAATTGATACATTATAAAACTGAAGATGAGCAAAGCTAAGTGTTTGCCCTTGATCTTGCAGTTGGGAAAAATAGAGTTAGCTTACCCAGTCTTTCAATTCACAGTCCAGTGTTCTTTTGTAAAAAGGGACACCTCTGAAGTTACTGGAAAAACAGTTTCTAGATGGAGAACAGAGAAGTTCTACTCAAAGAGTCATTTAATTCAGAGATCTCAAAATGGTAGCCTGGTGGCCATATTTGGTCTTCTGAAATGTTTAGAGTCTAACTGTATTGTGTTTTAAGAAACTTAAGTCAACATTTAAAGTTTGAGAGATTTTTACCTAAAAAATCTGAATTTACTGCTTGGTTTGAAAAATGTTAGCAGATATGGCAACACTGAGCATTCATTGAGGGAGGGCAGTGGGAGCCTTCAGGTCTTCATGGTCTCCACCATCTCTCAGACCCTGACACCAGGCCTGCCTCATTTATTATAATATAAAGCTGGACCCATACATGTTTGTATGTACAACCCGTTTTCCACTATTCTACCTTAACTGGTTAACACAGTTAACTGCCATGTCCAGAGGGCCAATTGTGTTTATGATTTGTCATCTAGAAATGATGATGAGCTGTGTTGACATTCAGACAGTCATTCAACAGAACTGACTCCCTGGAGGCTGCATGTGTAAGCAGTTTTCACACACACACACACACACACACCAATTGAAGCAGAGATCTGGTAATCTTCCAGCATATTTGAGTAATGTAGATATTCAATCTGGACTTTTTTTGGACACCAAAGTGGATCGACTTTGAAGGTTCTGAATCTCAAATGATCCAACTTGATATCCTACCTTGGTCAGATGTGCCTGCAAGTGCCCTGTCTCCATAGACCTGGTCTCCAAGAGCCACAACTTTGAGCAATTTTATGGCCACATTAAGTTTCCCAAGGAAACCGATGGGTGTAAAAGCCAATGCTGCCCTGGATATAGAGACAGCTCCACATTAAACCTGAAATGAGCCCATGAAGTAAACACACAAAATATATTCAGAATAAAAAAGGTGAAAATCAACAGATAACACACAAAAAAATGTTATTTTTCTATGTAAAAACTCCAAAACTGCCTACAGTTGGTGAATAGAAATCACTTCTTGGCGCTGAGATAGTTCTTCACGGCACACAAATGTAAGTTAAAACGTATGCTTGAGACCTTGATGTACATCTGCTCTTGATCTTCTATCAGTACAAAATATTTTTCCTCTTTCAACCTAAACACTGAATCAGGAAGCCTGCAATAAACTAAATAGTACTAGTCCATCTAAAAACATTTTTGAAAACCAAAGTCTAGAAATAGATACATCTTCTCATTTGTCTTTCCTAATTACAAAATATCGACACAAAGAATACCTTGAAGTTTTCGGTATTCTGATCACAGGGCATGTCGCTGCTATGAAACACAGGTCACCGCGAGGATAATTGCCTTAGACAGTCAGATAGACCTCTGGAAGAGCCCCCCATGGGAGGAGAATCCACTGACCTTCTGCGTGTCCATGGTTTGTTTTGTTTTGCTATTTCAAACAGTGAAAACGTCGCTGGTCAATACTTTTGTGGTTTCATTCCCTAGAGAAAATACATGACTCACAACCCATTTTCTATGATTGTTTTTCAATAATAGAATTAAAGATCTATTGCCTGGTGTGATTTGTAAACACCATCAACCAAGAGAAGAGCACTCCAAAAACTAACAATCATTGTAAGGCAATATGTTAAATATTCTGAATAATAAACCGGGTGCCCCCGGACCCAAGACAGAAGTTGGTATCACAGCACAGAAACATTTCTGTTTTCTTGCCTTACTCAGAGAATACCCTTTTCTCCAGACTTCCTTATCTCTCTAATAAATGCCAGATTTTATTGACACATTTCATCTGCTTCTTGCCATAGACACCAAGAGCTCTGGAATGTGCCGTCTCTTTTTGGGCCCCATTATCTCCACACGTTTGCAGAGACAGCACCATTTTAATTCCCCCAGGCTCTTGACTTTGTTTTCAAACACAGTCCCATCACACACACGGGGCATCTGTTTTCCTCTCAGAAGAGAAGCATGCCTGATTACTTGCCTTTTCCCCTCAGAGAAATGTACTACACACAGATGACACAAATCTTTTGATCAGCAAGTTTCCAAAGAGATACAGATTTGTTCTTCACAATCAGCAAGGAAGCTGCACTCAATTTTTTTCCTTCACTACAGTTAAAAGAGAAATAAGGGGTGGGGGGATGTGACAGCCTATAAAACTATGACGGACAGGGCTGTCTTTAGGGAAAAGAGAAAAACATTTGCAAGGTCACCCCAGGAAGTTGCACAGAAATTGACCCCTAAAAGTTATGCACAAAATACCCCCATTTGAGCAGAGAGCACTTTGGGGTTTTCCTCTTGGATGCTAGGTCTTTTTTTTGTTTAATCTCACTGAACTCTGAGCTCTAGACTCATAATAATGTTAGGTGTGTATCATCACTACGGGGTTTTTCATCTCTGTGTAATTTTACAGACTAGCTCAGAGAATCCCTGGGCTAGAGGGAATAATTTGGATTCCTGTTTTACAGCTGAAGAAACTGAAGAAAAGAACCAAAGAGTTTCCCACTGAGACACAGAAAGAGCTTGTTTGAGGGGCTCAGTCTTCAAGGTTTCAGAGTTCAAACGCCTACTCAGAACACTACAACAGGGAAACAAGACAGCCTTCCAAATCTAGCATGAAATGCTGGATTTTGTTATTCTCTCTATATAGTGCACTAGAGTGTATTTGTGTGGGTGGGATGGCAGCAACAGAAAAAAAATGTGATCAAATGGCAGCTATATCCAATATAGTCTTATCCACAAAATTGGATATGACTTAAGAAATATAGTCATTCTTTCCTGCTACAAACATCAGTTAAACCCTTGATGCCAGATACATCTAAATCCTTCCATTTTATTGTGTGTTTGATAATAGCTTATCCTCACAATTTTAAAAAGAAATCATTGGGGTACAGTTGAACTACACACCAAAATTTCTCTTAGAAGATGTAACTTTTGGTATAGGAAGCAAAAGCATTTGGTTCACTAAAAAGAACAATGCCTCCTGTGCAAGTAAGTTTATAAAAATTTCTGGGTATATATGGAGACTTTATTTCATGTGCAGAAAAGTCCCCTCATGGTGATCCACAAATCCTGCTGGAGGCAGTGAGAGATGGGTAAAAAGCCAGTATAACCCGTTTCAAGTCTTGGTGAATAATAAAAATGCGTGTGCGCTAAGTCATTTCCATTGTATTCGACTCTTTGTGACCCTATGGACTGCAGCCCACCAGGTTCCTCTGTCCACGGGATTCTTTAGGCAAGAATATTGGAGTGGGTTGCCATTTCCTCTTCCAGGGGATCTTCCCGACCCAGGGATCAAACCTATGTCTCCTGCATTGGCACACAAATTCTTCACCACTAGAGCCACCAGGGAAACCCTAAGTCGTCTGTACCCAAAGTTCATTATTAAATCATACAGGTATTTTAAGAATCAGATGAGATGTGGGGGACTTCCCTGGTGGTCCAGTGGCTAAGATTCCATGATCCTAATACAGGGGACTCAGGTTCAATACCTGGTCAGGGAACTAGATCCCTCATGCCACAACTAAGAGTTCACATGCCACAACTAAAGATCTGCATGCCACAATGAAGACCTGGTTCAGTGAAATAAACAGAATGAGTTGTGAATGCTCTTTCAGAAGCAGGTAAAGGAGTCTGCACATTTAAGTGCTATGTATGCTTATGGATACGAATATAGATGGCACAAATATGTTTCATCTAATCCAACACTCTTATTTTACAACTGAGAATATGAGGAGTTACAGAGGGTTAGTGACTTGTCCAAGAGCGCAGAGCCAAGAGTCAAGATGAAAACTCAAGTCCTTGACACTTAGCCAAATGGAAGGTCTTACTTTAGGGTCCCCAAGAAGCAGGCTCTGGGACAAGGATTCTAGTGCAAGTGGTTTACTTGGGAAGTCATTCTAGGGACCACTGGCTCGGCAATGGTAAATGAGATAGGGACAGGAAGGAATCAGTCAAGCAGGTTTCGGTCACAGACAACTGGAGTGTCATCCTGCTGGGGGAACTCAGGGAATCAGCATAGATCTTGCAGCTATCTGAGAGATAAGAGGACTGGGGTTGTGTCCCATCAGTCACTGGGTGACAGCTGCAGGGGAGTGTCAGTTCCCCCCTCATTCCTAGCATGCGTCTGTGATTTGCATCATGGCGGCCCCCTAGTCTGATGTACCAGAGACTGGTACAATTCCCCCTACCACTATATTCCATTGCAATGTAAATCTACAAGGACAAGTTCTCTGTTGGTCTGTTTTGTTCATTGTTGAACCCCCAGTCTTAAATCAGTGATGACACACTATGGCTATTCATTAAACATTGATTGAATGATTGAAAAACATCCCTGACCACTGGCCTGTCTGCTGCTGCTGCTGCTGCTAAGTCACTTCAGTCGTGTCCGACTCTGTGCGACCCTAGAGACGGCAGCCCACCAGGCTCCCGTGTCCCTGGGATTCTCCAGGCAAGAACACTGGAGTGGGTTGCCATTTCCTTCTCCAATGCATGAAAGGGAAAAGTGAAAGTGAAGTCGCTCAGTCGTGTCTGACTCCTAGCGACCCCGAAGACTGCAGCCTACCAGGCTCCTCCGTCCATGGGATTTGCCAGGCAAGAGTACTGGAATGGGTTGCCATTGCCTTCTCCAATTGGCCCGTCTACTTCTCTTTAAATGCTCCTCCAGTGAGGAGGTTCTCTGGATGAGTTAAGGCAGGTGAGTCCTTTGTCAAGCCATCCTCTAATAGGAAGATCCCCCTAACATCAGCTTCCTATGTAACACTTCTCTGGGGATAAATCTAATTCCCTGTTCCACTCAAAAGTCCTCTATTTGCATAGTTGTGTCTGCCAGATTCTACAGCTGTCTCTTATGACAAAGTCTTTAAAACTTTCTTACAGTGAGAACGACATGGATTAGAAGGAACCTCTGCCACTTTCAAGAGGAGTGAGCATGGGCAAGATTCTTCTTCCAAGAAATATGACATTAATAAATCTACATTTCAAGGATGATGTGAAGTTTAACTGAAGCTATGTAGGTAAAGCCCTAGTGTCTGATTCCCTCTTCCCACAGCTCCACACCTGCCTCTGCAGCAGATAAGACTACCCTAAAGAAATCTCAATGCCGTCCATGTCTCCCAATCATCATTAGATGGCACATTCTCCAAAGAGAAGCAGAAGACAGGAAAGATGGAAACCCCTCTACCAATTTTAATACTTTTCAGCTGCTATTTTAAAACTCCTACATGAGGAAGGAAACAGAAGCTGTTAACCAACAAGATGGTTGAGGAGAATGTGCATTTGCCTTGTCCAAACTCTCTTCAATCTTTAATTCCACAAATACAGAAGTGGTAGTTTAGTGAATGGATGAAATTAGAGGAGAATCCTAAAATTCAAGCTTGAGGAAATATCAGAAAATCAGCCTGTGAAGGTAGCCAAAGTGCTAGACTGGAGGCTGAAGAGTTGTTTTCAACTCCTGACTCTGCCACAAATCAGCTGAAGGATCTGAGCCCTTTTTAACCTCTCTTGGATTCAGTTTTCTCATCTAATTTGGGCTAAAATATAACCCCTTAATAAATGAACTGTGGCAGTCCAGACAATGGAATATTATTCAGCACTGAAAAAGAGCTATCAAGCCGTGAATAAAACATGGAGGGAACTTAAACGCATAACTAAAGGGAAAGAAGCCAACCTGAAAAGGCTACATACTGTATTATCCCAACTATAGGATATTCTGGAAAAGGTGAAACTATGCAGAGAGTAAAAAGATCAGTAGCTGCAGGGTTGGGTGAGGGAGGGATAAATAGGCAGAACACAGAGGGGCTTTAGGGAAACGATTCTTTATGATGCTATAATGGTAGATATGGGTCATTATATACTGGTCAAAATCCTTAGAATATCTAACACCAAGAGTGAACTCTAATGTGAAAACAAAAACAAGCCCACTTCCTGTGTGTTAAATAATAACAGTACCCCGTGTCTTATCACTCAAGGTCCACGTGCAGGCTCTGCCATTACCTCCATTTTGCAAACGAGGGAACCGAGCAGCACTGTGACGTGGTCACCAAAGGTGGGATTTGAACCTGGATCTGCTGACCACAAGCTTGGGGTTCTGGCTCTGACCGCCCAGTGGGGGAGGAGGGATGAAGGCGATGTCTGGTAACTGGTGACCTGACGGTACCGAAGCACCCGCTCCTCCCAAAAGTTAAAAAAAAAAAAAAAAAGCTTGGGGTTCTTTGCTTTTCACCATATTGCCTAACTCCCAGACCTCAAATCCTCTAAAAATGTCTTAGAAGTGCATGCGTACCTATCTAGAGTCCAGAATACAGAGGAGCATCTCTGCAAAATCCTTGCATTTGTTTTGTGCTGTCTACAGTTTATGCAGTTTACAGTAAGGAAGCAAAATAGAATGGGCTTTCAAGTCATTTATTAGCTGCATAACCTCAAGTAAGTTCATTTCTCTGAGTCTCAGATTCCTCATTTAGAAAATGGAACTGATGACAGCATTTTCTCTCCAGGAACGTTGTAAGGACTGCGGAGGACAGTGCAAGTCATGCATTCAGCAATCGCTTGCCATAAAGAAGACTAAAGAAGGTTCTGTCACTCTTACATTGGGTACATAGCACAGGCAGTGAGAGGTACCACCACGTGGTGTTACAAGTGTGGCTTCAAATCCCAGCTCTGCCATATTCTAGCTGTTTATCCTGCGCAAGTTGCTTACCCTCTACCTGTGAAAGGGGGTGAGTGCAGTAGTACCTCCCTTGCATGACTTGTTGAGAAGCTGTTGCTGCTGCTGCTGCTGCTGCTGCTGCTGCTAAGTCACTTCAGTCGTGTCTGACTCTGTGCGACCCCAGAGACGGCAGCCCACCAGGCTCCCCCATCCCTGGGATTCTCCAGGTAAGAACACTGGAGTGGGTTGCCATTTCCTTCTCCAATGCATGAAAGTGAAAAGTGAAAGGGAAGTCGCTCAGTCGTGTCCAACTCTTAGAGACCCCATGGACTGCAGCCCACCAGGCTCCTCCATCCATGGGATTTTCCAGGCAAGAGTACTGGAGTGGGATGCCATTGCCTTCTCCACTTGTTGAGAAGACACTGAGCTAATTCACTGATGATACTTGGATCCACATGTAGCACATAGGAAGCCCTGGTCCATACTAACTATTGAGATCACATTCCGTCTCTTTCCTTCAGTAAATCTCAACTCCATGGTTGTAACCAATTACAAGAGCACTTTGAAATATATTCCTCTTTGTTTCAAACACACACCAAAGGAACCAGCTCTCAGGATGGTCCCCCCACTTCTGACTTGGGGTTGCATTCCATCTGCCCTGATGAGAGTGCTGAAATCCCCATCTGTATGAGGACTGCCAGCCCCTGGAGTCCTCTTTGGAGAAAACAGTCCACTAGCAAGGGCTCTGGAACAGGCAGCACAGGTTGGCAAAGCTAGCTGGAGCTGCCGATTCCCTTAGAATTGGAGATACAGTTTAGGGACCCCTGACCTCCCACATGGGAGTGGAGGAGGGTACACCCAGCTGACAGTAGAACCCTCTTCAAGGCTCCGTCAAGACAGCTGCTGGAGCAGCCTGTAAGGTACTGCAGAGAGGGACAATTCTGAGGCCCTGAAACTTGGGTTTATATTCTTCAGCTGAGCCCCCCACAGCTGGTCCCTTGGCTCCGTGTGCTCCCTGCTCTGAGTTCCCGCCTCGGGTGCATGTTTTCTGCTCTGCACATGCGCTCACTCAGTGCATCTGATAATGCTGGAAACTTCACTTCTTCAGCCGTTCAGACGCTGAACATACCTTACAACCATGTGTCTTTTCACTGTCAAAGAATGCAGGCCAGATGCTTAAAAGGAAGCCCCAGTCAACAATGCCAATTTTAAAAAAAGAAAAATTCTTACTGAGATAGGGGCTAAATTGAAGCATTCCTTCAGGTGCCCGCTGTGGTTATCAGCATGTGTGTTACATACTCACCTGGCACTCTGGTTGGCAGCGTCTAGAACTGGTGCCACACATCCCTAAAGTTACCAGGTGTTATGGAGAAGGAAACAGCAACCCACTCCAGTATTCTTGCCTGGGAAATCCCGTGGATAGAGGAGCCTACAATCCATGGGGTTGCAAGAGTCAGACACAACTTAGTGACTAAACCGCCACTACCAGCAGGGGTTAAGCAAAGCCATCTTCCTGAGACGTCTATTTGCTCTGATGAAAGCTAAAATTAAAACCTTACTTTTATATTAAGAATATAAGATCTGTTTAATATAAACAACATAATTAATCAGAATTCATAAGTTTGAGAGAATTGTTTTGGACCAAAAAACAGGACCTGGTAGTAATTTTGTTCATTCCTCTCTGCTGTAAAGGATGTTTCTCTGGGAAATTTTACCCGTGTCAGGCCTCAGTCGTGGTGTGAAATGCAAGAGAGAAGACAGCCTCAGACACAGAGGATGGAGCACCGCGTGTGCAGTCCTGAGACCAGTGTGCAGGCCAAGACACTGTCACCTCCTCACTGGGTGACCTCATGGTCAGACAGCGTTGTGAAACCTTGTCCCGTCTGCCTCCCAGGGCTGCTATGGCAATCCAATGAGACAATGCGTGTGAAAGAGACAGTGCGTGTGAAAGAGCTAAGTGTCCCACAAATGTAAGTTAGTATGATTCAGCCTTGTTGTTTTTGGAAAGCTTGTTTCATTTTATATATCACATGTATCCTCCACCCCACCGCCTTCCCCCACAGGCAGATGGGAAAACAGGAATCTCTGAGCTGACAGAAAGAAAGTCACCAGGCTTGCTCCTCTCTCCCAGTTTTGCGGCGAGGCCATGGGAGAAGCACGCTCCTATGCAAGGCTGGCAGCCTCGGGCTCGTCCCCCTGTTTGGAGGGGCAGGCAGACAGAGCGCGGCATTCACCGCTGTCTGAATTTCATTATGCGGGTCTCCAGACAAGCAGAGGGGAAAAGTGCAGAGGAGCGGGTCAGCGTCTGAAATGTGAGAGGGGCAGCAGTCTCTGAAGTGTATGGGAATGGGAGGAAACCTAATCCTGCTTCCGAGGGGAGAAGGAGCATTGCCTTGTGTGAGAATCACTGAAAGCGGTCAGCAGAGCTCGGGGCAGGGTGGGACTTGTCCACTGACCCACCTGCAGGAGGGCCCGGGCTCTGCTCTGTCCCACCTCAGAGTGAAGGTGCAGTGGTCACACTAGGCCATCTGTCTGGGCGTTCACAGCGACTAGAGACTGGACTCGGGTCCCGGGGAGTACACAGAAGTACTGGTTCCAGGGGAGAATTGTTGGGGGTGGAGCAGGCAGTATGAACCCAGGCTAGAGTTAGGAATTGGAGAGAATGGGGTTGGAAAATCAACCGAAGAGTCAAAACTACTGTTTACTGAGCATTTATACATTCCTAATATGTCGCTTGTTGTTGTTCGTGGTTCAGTCGCTCAGTCACGTTCGACTCTTTGCAACCCCATGGACTGCAGCACCCTAGGCTTCCCTGTCCTTCACTATCTCCCAGAGTTGCTCAAACTCATGTTACTCAATACTCACAATAACTCTATAGGTACATTTATTATTCCCATTTTTATGCACAAAGAAACTGAGGTTCAATGAGTTAAGGGACTTCACCAAGGGTGCATAGTCAGTTAATACCTAAGCCAGAGTTTGAATCCAGATTTGTGCAATTCCATGTTTCTTGATTCTGAACTCTGTTATACTTCTCTCTAAATGGGAAGTGGAGCCATTTCCAAGTGGGAAATTAAATGGAGATGATTAAAGTACAAGCTTGATGGAAACAAGGGAGCAAGGTCTAGATGTTTTATACGTTGGTGACCTGGTTTTCTAAGCTGGCAGAGCATGAATATATACATTTGTAATCTAAGAGTTGGTCACCTTTCCCAAGTACGTAATTCACGACCTGACTTCTTTTTTTCTATGGGCCTCTGTGAGGACGGGACTATAACCACTATTGGAAGCAAATGCCAAACAAGCCAGGAGGGACATAGGAAAGAGGGCGTGATGAAGGGGAACAGATGTCCTGTCACTGATGAGGTTTGCCCTTGGTGCTTTTATCAATTATCTGTTGCCATAACAACGCTGCATAACAAACAAGCCCAACATTAAGTGACTTAAAACCACAACTGGACTTCCCTGGTAGTCTAGTGGTTAAGATTCTGCACTTCCACTGAAGGAGGCATGGGTCCGATCCTTGGTCAGAGAAACTACGATCCCACCTGCTCATGAGGTATGGCCAACAAAAAGAAACCTAACAGCAAAAAAACCCAACAAACCCACAACCACTTATTACTTCTCATGCATTTAGGGACTGGCAAAGTAACTCTACTTATAAGGGAATGGACTCAGATGATGTCAGCTCAGCTTGCTCATGTGTCTTCCACAGGGTGGAAGATCTGATGAATTGGCTCTACCCCATACAGGATCTCATCACCCAGCAGGCTAGTTCGGGATCATTCTTGTGGTGAACAAGAGGAACAAGAGAGAGTAGACATGTGCAAGACCTCAGACATGCCATCTCTTCTGCCACATCCTACTGGTAAGACAGTCAAAAGGCAGACCCCAGATTCAAGGGTTGGGGAAACAGATTCCCTCTCCTGGTGGCTGACAGAGCCACACTGCAAAGTGTTTAGAGAAACTGCAGACACTTTTTGCAGTCAGTCCCCCACAGCATTCAACCCCACTCCCAAAAGCAGATGAAAGGCAGTAACATTTTCTAATATCCTGAATCACGCCCACTTCCTTGCCATTTCTCCACTAAATGCCATTTCTGTGCCCAAGCCTTCTGTGTCTTATTGACTGGGAAGATACAATGGCTCTAGAATTGAGTAGATAGAAGAATGCCTTCTTTTGGGGTGGGGAGGATACTAAAATTCAGACTGCTTGTCCACTGACTTCATCTCTATAACTTTTATAACTAAGAAGGCTGCATTAGAAAATAAACTTTCTCAGTGAGCCATCCCAACCTAGCCATACGTGTGGGAATGCCGTCAAATTCCAGGAAACAGATGTTCATTTAATAAGATGAATTTTTACTAGTGCTTCTACCACACTGCTAATCCTATGTTTGTGATCTGAATTTAAGACAATAAACTCCAGCAACTTATTTCCTACAATGTGGCTGAGATCATAGGTTCCCCAGAGGTACATGTTTGAAATCTTTACATATGAAAAAATTGGACTGAGAGTTGACATTTGCATGCCAAGAACTGGCTGTTACAATGTATTTGAAAGAGCAATGGGCTTGGAAGTAGAAGACTTGGCTGGTAATGGACTCAAAGGCGCATTGTGCTTAGGCACCTGCTCTGATGTGAGACTGCCTGGAACTGAATTCCAGCACCGTCATGTATGGAGCTTCCCTGGTGGTGTATATAATTTGTAACCTTAAACATACTACTTAAACTCTCAATATATCCATTTCCCTACCTATAGAATGGAGATAATACAAGTGCCAACATCACAAGGATGATATAATCAAATAAGACATTGAGAACAAGGAAATGAAATCACTATCTCGAAAAGCTATCCACCCCCCCACTTTTATAGCAGCGCTATTTACAACAGCCAAGACATGGAGACAACTTAAGGGTTCATCAACAAATGAATAGATAAAGAAGCTCTGGCATTTGTATACAGTGGAATATTATTCAGCCATAAAAAGAAGGAAATCCTGCCATTTGTGACAACAGAGATAGACCTTCAGATTGTTATGCTACATGAAATAAGTCACAGGATGACAAATACTGCATGATCTCACTTATATACGGAATCTTAAAAAAAAAGAACAACTCATAGATACAGAGAACAGACTGTTGGCTGCCAGAGGCAGGGGGCTGGGGGAGGGGAAATGAGTGAAGGTGGTCAAAAGGTATAAACTTCTAGTTCAGTTCAGTTCAGTCACTCAGTCATGTCTGACTCTTTGTGACCCCATGAACCGCAGCAAGCCAGGCCTCCCTGTCCGTCACCAACTCCTGGAGTTTACCCAAACTCATGTCCACTGAGTCGGTAATGCCACCCAACCATCTCATCCTCTGTCATCCCCTTCTCCTCCTGCCCTCAATCTTTCCCAGCATCAGGGTCTGTTCCAATGAGTCAGCTCTTCACATGAGGTGGCCAAAGTATTGGAGTTTCAGCTTCAATATCAGTCCTTCCAATGAACACCCAGGACTGATCTCCTTTGGAATGGACTGGTTGAACCTCCTTGCAGTCCAAAGGACTCTCAAGAGTCTTCTCCAACACCACAGTTCAAAAGCATCAATTCTTCTGCGCTCAACTTTCTTTATAGTCCAACTCTCACATCCATACATGACCACTGGAAAAACCATAGCCTTGACTAGACGGACCTTTGTTGGCAAAGTAATGTCTCTGCTTTTTAATATGCTGTCTAGGTTGGTCATAACTTTCCTTCCAAGGAGTAAGCATCTTTTAATTTCATGGCTGCAATCACCATCTGCAGTGATTTTGGAGCCCCAAAAAATAAAGTCTGCCACTGTTTCCACTGTTTCCCCATCTAGTTATAAGAGACCAATTTCTGGAGATGTAATGTACAGCACAATGACTATAGTTAACAATATTGTATATCTGAAAGTTGCTAAGAGAATAAATCTTAACAGTTCTCATCACGAGAAAAGCAACTTAAAACTATATACAGATATCAGATCATTATGCTTTATACCTTGGAGTAATATAATGTTATATGCCAATTATATGTCAATAAAACCGGAAAGGATAAAAAAGATATTGAGAACAATGCCTGCACTGAGTTCCCACCACCACTATGTTAGCTATCATTATTGACTCTGACCCTTGCTGCCTGAAGAACCATAACCTCTCTGGCCTGAATATCATCATCTTTAAAATGGGAGCAATATTTTCTGTCAAATCTACAGGACTTACCTTACTGGATCTTTCAACTTCAGACTTCAGATGGGCTTTCCTGAGAGCCCCTGGGAACCACGGCTTGTCTCAGGCTGATCCACAAAGACAGGGCATCGGTAAGAGTGAGAGAGGAATTTAGTCATTCTTCTACCAGTCTTATTTCCTCACCCATCTCACTAATTCAGTGCCAGCAGTACCCTTCCATGTTCATGCTGGGTGCTAACGCAGCTCATTTGCTTTGCTCCAGGGAAGCTGGTGGAAGTGCACAGAGGACTACCTCCTGCTCTATCAGGCACCACCTGGAAAGACAGAACATTTGCCCCGGTTGACCTCACTCTGCTCCTGAGCATGTAAGAAAAAGCCAAGTTGTACACAGCTGTTCTGTCCTTATTTCTCTGAACCTGGGCCTGGGGAGACTAAGAAACAACTTCTTCTCTTGTCTCAGGACAAGGCATGGGGGTGAGGCCCTCAAAATACAGCAATACATATTCTGGTTTGAGGACTGGGAATCAATAATGAGCCTAATTGCTCAAACTAGAAATTTTGATTCAGCTGTGACTCATCCCTTATAAGTCCCCTACCAAGTCCTGGCAACCCTAATTAATGGACATTACTCATAGCAGCACAGTCTCCCCCACTGCCACTGCTCTTTGCTTAGTTCTGGTCTCATCATGAGTCACTTGGAATACGGCAAATGTTCCCTCTCTCCTCCATCCTCTTCCTCAATGCCAGAGAAAGCTCGCTAATGACTTAGCCATTTTTCAAGGGTTCCCTGGCCCCTACAGGATAATCAAAACCTTGCACTTAAGACCGTTAAAACTTCAGCTATGGCTTTCTTCCAATCCCTGTGCCATGTCACTTTCCCGCACACAAGACTTGCAGCAACCAAAGTAACCCCTCCCCATGCTGCTAATACACCATGCCCTCTTCTGTGAAATATCTCTTCCTCCTCTCTTCTAACCAAGCTCAGCCTTTGAATAGCATCTTAAATGTCACCTTCTCCAGGAAGCTTCCCCAGCTCTCCCAAGGAGATTAGTTGTTGAAGTCCACAGCAGTTTGCACCTACTTCCAGCAGCACACTCACTACTTCACAGTGTAGTTGTGTGCCTATACAGGCAATCCAGATCTTAATCCCCTAGAGCTGGAAAAGTTCCATTAAATTCCAACGATTCTATGACCTGTGGAAGTCCAAAGCCTTTCATATGGCCTTTGTAATACCCAGGGGGTCTATATTTCCTTATCCCCCTCCTGCAACTCCTGCTTCTACCCCTGCTGCCTCTAGTCAGCGTAATGTTGACCCAGGCCTGACCAAACTCATCATATAGCCCTATACAGATCACGCTCTGCTCAAGGGCATCAAATAAGGGGACAGGGAGATCTGGAAACCCCGCCTGACCTGAAGGTGAGCCTGCTTACTTCAGCATCCACCTAGAAGAGGTTTGATTTACTAATTTGTGAAAATGTACAGCATGGACTACTGGTGGGCCTGGGCTTTTCCTAAATTTCTAAATCCCTCCTCATAACAAGGGTTTGTGATTCAGATGAGCACTTGAATTCGGGGTAGCGGAGGAGTGGGGGTAGGGGTGGATAGGGGAGGTCATGGCATTTCTATTCTTTTTTTTTAATTAATTTATTTAGTTTAATTGGAGGTTAATTACTTTACCACATTGTGATTTTTGCCATATATCGACATGAATCAACCGCGGTATACATGTGTCCCCTCATCCTGAACCTCCCTCCCCACCCCATCTCTCTGGGTTGTCCCAGGGCACCGGCTTTAAGTGCCCTGCTTCATGCATCAAACTTGCACTGGTCATCTATTTCACATATGGTAATGTACATGTTTCAATGCTATTCTCGCAAATCATCCCACCCTTGCCTTCTCCCACATAGTCCAAAAGTCTGTTCTTTATATCTGTATCTCTTTTGCTGTCTTGCATATAGGGTTGTTGTTACCATCTTTCTAAATCCCTTATATGTGTGTTAATATACTGTACTGATGTTTTTCTTTCTGACTTCACTCTGTATAATAGGCTCCAGTTTCATCCATCTCATTAGAACTGACTCAAGGCATTTCTATTCTTAAACTGTGGTTTAGTATCCTCTTTTTAACAGGGAAATTTTAGTGCCATTTCTTCTTACATAATCCCCAACCTCACATCAGCTCACAGAATTTCATCCCTCCATCTCCCTTCCTCCTCCTCCTGTTTCCTTTCTTCTTCTTCCTTCTCCAACTTCTTCTCCTCTCACTTTCCCTCGCCCTCCCTCCCTTCTCTCACTTTTCCATGAACAGTATGACCATTTTATTTGTTATTTTTCTGCCAACACACAAAGTTTCATCAATAATTTATTAAGACACTTTTGTAAACAAAGAATGTTCATTCCCTAAAAGAATGTCAACTGAGATCTACTGTTAAGATAATACACATGTCATCTTAACACATACATCTGTTTCCCTTCCCCCATTTGCCTATTGTTTTCTTAAGAGTTGAGGTTGTAGTTCCACGATGCCCATTATAGAAGCTATCCAGTCACTATTCAATAAAGGAAGAACTGAAATCACCTGGGACTGATCAAGACCAGGCTCAAGTTCTCACTCTGCCACTTATTAGCTGAGGACTTTAGACAATTAACCTCTTAGAGCCTCAGCTCCTTCATCTATAAAAAAGCATCAGGATTAGGGTGAGGTAAGTGAGGAATGTTTGCATGGCAAAGTTTGTACTCATGGAAAAGTTTAAGGATCCTGAGAGTGCCTCCTTAAATGTATACCCCGGGAAATGGACTTGCCTCACCCTAGTCCTGACCGAGATCTAGAAAATAGGAATCATAATGGTATCTATCACATGATAATAAAGATTGCAGTAGAGAGTATTTGAAATGAAGCATGCAATACTAAGCATGTCATCTAGCATATTTCTTAGTATTGGGTTGGCCAAAAAGTTTGTTCGAGTTTTTCCCTTAACACTGTATGGAAAAATCTGAATGAACTTTTTTGCCAATCCAATATTAGGAGGGGTTTTACCTTAACAAGTGTAGTCCTTATTATCATTTCAAGCTGTATTATATGAAATTGCCCAGAAGCATCATTGTTTAATAGACCTTATTCCAAAATTAATGTATAGAGTCATAATAATTGGAAAAGATCTTTAATAATTTTCCACTTTGTAAAAAAATGTTTTCGTGCATTTTCCTATGGATTGGAGTGTACAGAAACACATCTTCATGTCTCACCCCAAATCATCCTTAATGTAGAGTTGTCATGGGAGAGGCAGCTTCATTGTTCTATCTTGGAGTTTCTGCCCAGAGGAATTTAGGGTTAAGCTTCATATTTGAAACCACTGTGGATTTATATTCTTAGCTGCTTAACCCAGTGGCCTGTCTCTCCCAATTGGCACCAAAGATGATTCTCTTTATACCTCAGCTTCACTGCTCTGAAGGATGAACACCTGTCAACGTGGGTATTTCAACATTCCCAGGTTGGATGTCTGCCCCAGCTGCCCTTGGGCCACTGCCATGAGACTGCTCATTGCATGTCTCCGCTGGATTTCAAACATCTCAACCATTCGACTGACATGTTAGGTTCTTTTAAAGTTCTCTTTTTCTTCTGGACATTGAATTACTATTGACTTTGGAGAGCATTAGGTCAGGTATCATTTGTTACATATACCCACTGGGAAAAACATTATTTTGAAATATATTGAACACATCCATAAAATGATGACAAACTTTTGAAAATATAAATGTCTGAACTGAACTCAGTGACATCTTCGGAATGAAGTGGCCCAGTAACTCCCTCTGGGAAGAAACAAAAAGGCTGAGGCCCCCCTCCACTCGAGGCTTCCTGCGGTGCAAGTTTTGTGTTATGCAGCTCGTATTTGAAGTAAGACCATCCTCAAATACCCGTCAAACTGGGTGAAACTCCATCCAGCTGGCATCACAATGTGATGCCAAAGAAACAGACAGGAACTTAACCATGTGTACGGAGCTGATGGTGGTGATGGACATGTGAGAATGTCAGACTGGCTTAGACATACTGAGTAGCAGCAGACAGTGCCTGGTGCAGAGCAAGGCTTCCATAAATGCTATTATCTGTTAAGTGAAAGACGGAGAACAAAAACGTACACACCCCATCATTATATCTATGAGAAACAAATGAAGAAACATGCTAGAGAGGACATGAGAGTGTCAATAATAGCTGTATTTGAACAGCTAGGAATTTTTACCCTTTCTTCTTTTCAATATTTTCTTATTTTTCTTTAATGAACGTGCATTGTTTATCATGGAAATAACATAGAGTGTCATTAAGTTTTGAAACATATTTTTGGGAAGCTCTATTTTGTCTCCTCTCAGCCTTTACAAATCAAATACTTTCCAGACCTCTGAAATGTTCTGAAAGGACGTGAGAAAGACTTTATGGGAACTGACAGGGAGTTCGTCCTTGGCAAGGAGGCTAATCGTTCTTTTTCTTTTTTCTCTTTCTCTTTCCTTTTTCCTTCTAAGTAGAGCTGATCAATGATTTGCAGCTGCAAGAGCTGCCACATTTGTTTCTTTAATGATTTTTTTCTGCAAATTCCCTATCGCCAACACTGCCTGGGCAAATTAAAAATATATAAACATTTAGAAGTCTGTTGTAACTTTTTAAGCAAAACAGTGAATTTTTCCCAAAACCAACTAGACTGTGTAGGTCAACTTATCTTTTTAGTTCCTTTTTTGATACCAGTAGATTTAGTAGCCAGAAAACTGCAGTAGTCTCTTTGCAGAATCCAAGCAACATAAAGGCATTGACCTCAGTTAAACTCCTGACCAGCCCAGCTAGTGAATAAAGTAAACAAAAATCCCACAACTAAAGCTTGATTTTATGCCCCAGCTGTGGGACAGGATGTGGATATTTTAAAACAAACAAACCAACAACAAAATGCAACCACTGTCACTAACTCCCAAGCATCAGGGTGTGGCCCCCATCACCCAAGGCAGCACAAGTCCTTCCCAAAGAGCTCTTGCAATTAATCTTTGATGAAGCATGACTCAGAGCTCCTGGACTGTTAAAGCCGAACCCGAGTTCACCTCACTTTAAAGTTCTGATTCGGGTGTTCTATGTGGAGGGACTCAGCATAGGTTGCTGCAGCAGCTGACAGTGCTAAGTGCATTCGGTGCTGTCCTAATTCTTTGCAGAGAAAGAAAAAAGGAAGAGAGTTAAAATAATTGAGCACTCCTCACTGGTCAGGCCCTCTAACCTACTTTATTTCATCTGCATAACAAAGCTACGAGAGGAAGATTATTGTACCCATTTTACAGATGGGAAAACTGAGGCCCAAAGAAGCAAAGTGACTTGAGAAGCATCATCCAGTAAGATAAGGGCAGATCCAGGAATAAAACACAGATCCCTGTGGCAATTGCCCAACAAGGATGGAATGGGAATTCCCTGATGCAGAGAATGCATTCTAGGAATCTCCCTAGATGAGGAATTTTCAGACCTATTCCTTAGTCAAAAGTTCAAGTACTTCATCCTGGCCCTGTGACTAAGAGGGTTTCTGAGTAGTTTAAGGAAAAGTGATAGAGTTCTTTTTTAAATGCCACTTTGCTCATGCTGTGCCTGTGTCAGCCAGAGCAATCGTGTCTCCTTAGTGACCAGGCCTTAGGAAAGGGAGAGGACAATCCCATCTGGTCTCTGAATCCTGTCACCCGATAGCACAGGAACCAGGCTCTTCTGGTCTAATCCTAAAACAGCCACAGCTCCCTCGGCAGGCTTTATTTTAGCCCACAGGGCTGTGGATTAGAAGATAATGAGGAAATATTTCAGAACCAGCTCCTCATAAAAGAACAGGGAGAGGCCTAGGAGAGGATTTCCCCAAATCTAGCCTGTCCCTAGTTGGACAATAGTCGATCTATGTCCTGTGGACTGAGCCAGTTCACAGTAAAAGGACGGTTTACTGAAAATTTTATCTAGTTCTAACCCCATGCTAAAATCAGGAGAAAATGCTTTTTGAAAAAATATATACCTTGAGTTGTGGTTTTGTTTTTTTCACAGTAGAATTTAAGGCACGCAAATCATTTGTCTACTCTAAAGCACTGTGTCTTTTTTTTTAGCTGCACTAGGTCTTCACTGTTTCGCAAGGACTTTCTCTAGCTGCAGTGTGCGGGCTTCTCATGGCAATGGCTTCTCTTATCATGGAGCACAGGCTCTAGGGCACTTGGGCTTCAGTAGTTGTGGCACATGGGCTAAGCTGCCCTGTGGCGTGTGGGATCTTAGTTCCCCCACCAGGGATCGAACCCATGTCCCCTGCATTGCAAGGCAGATTCTTAACCACTGGGTCACCAGGGAAGTCCCAATTCTCATGTCTTAATCAACAACTACAAAATCTTGCTTCTGCAACACTGGCAGGATTTTAGACTAGGCAATAATTAACTGGAGGAGAAGGGGATTGGTTTGCATTCCTCTGCAGTAAGGAGAGATTTAGCACTTTATGAGGAGAAAGAGCTCACAAAGACAAAGAGTTGAGGTGAAATCGGTGTAGAAATGCATCTCTCCTCAGCAGGCCTTGGTTCCCACAACTGAACTGTTAATCATCTACAGACAGGCTTCTGCTTCATATGAAAATGACCCCCTCAGTTTTGCTCTGGTTTCCTCTTGGTCATAATTAACTGCTATTATAATATTCTCATTAAGTTTAGTTCAGTTCAGTTCATTTCAATTGCTCAGTCGTGTCCGACTCTTTGCGACCCCATGAATTGCAGCACGCCAGGCCTCCCTGCCCATCACCAATTCCCAGAGTTCACTTAAACTCATGTCCATCAAGTCGGTGATGCCATCCAGCCGTCTAATCCTCTGTTGTCCCCTTCTCCTCCTGCCCCTAATCCCTCCCAGCATCAGGGTCTTTTCCAGTGAGTCAACTCTTAGCATGAGGTGGCCAAAGTGTTGGAGTTTCAGCTTCAGCATCAGTCCTTCCAATGAACACCCAGGACACAAAACTCTAGCTGCTGCTGCTGCTAAGTCACTTCAGTCGTGTCGGACTCTGTGCAACCCCATAGACGGCAGCCCACCAGGCTCCCCCGTCCCTGGGATTCTCCAGGCAAGAACACTGGAGTGGGTTGCCATTTCCTTCTCCAATGCATGAAAGTGAAAACTGTAAGTGAAATCGCTTAGTCGTGTCCGACTCTTCGCGACCCCATGGACTGCAGCCTACCAGGCTCCCCCATCCATGGGATTTTCCAGGCAAGAGTAAATTCTAGAGGACACAGCAAATATAAAAATCACCACTAATCCTATCACCAACCAGTAACAGTTTCAAGGATTCTTTTCCTCTTGTAAGCCGTTTTCTCTCTGTATGAGCCTTATTCAGCCATCAACAAATATTTATCGAGCAACTACTTCTAGGTGTCGAACGCTCTCTTCTTTTCCATTGTCGTTGTCATCCAGGCAAACACAATCCTTTGCCTTGTTTCCACTGAATAATACCAGCAGCTTGTATCTCTAGCATCAGAAAAGAAAAATGCAACAAAAACTCCTCAAAGTTCAGCTCTCTCTTTGAAGCCTGAGGTGATGTCCTGGGAGGGTCTCGGGATAGCCTCGATGTGGGAAGCAACTCGGGGTCCAAAGTCTGGTCGTTTCTCACTCATTTGTGCCCAGGGGAAGGGGCTGCCTTAGCTGCCCTGAGAGCACTGGTGATCACTTATCTCTAGGCAGGCCCATCAGGCCCCATCACACGTGGGAAGGAAGAGACCTTCCATTCCACACCTCCTGCACCTTCTCATCTCTACTGACCAGAGGCTTGGGTGACCTGAAGGCCTTGGATGCTTTGTCCTGAGGAAAGAGCACAAAACTGCTAGACAGTCTGCTCTGCCCCTCAGGCCCCCAGAAGAAAAAAGATGGCATCCCCCAGTTGGTCACTCTTGCCCGCTGTGATGGTCAGCCTGGAACTTCACTCCCTCCAAGCCCCCTGTGCCTCCTGTACTGGAATGTAAGTACAGAAGCCACCAAACTTCTTGGGATCCAATGAGCAGTGTGTCTCCTCCATCTGCCCAGCACTCTCCTGACCCTCCCTTCCCTTCTCCCTCCCCTTCCCTTCTCCCTTTCTCCCCTTCCCTCCCCTCCCCTCCCATCCTCTCCCCCACTTCAGGGCCCTGAGCTGCTCTCCTCACTATTCATCAGCTTCTTCACCCAAACCACACAAGTGGACTTGAGCCGATAGAAAATGAGGTGGCATTGGGTCTAGCTGACTTCTGAGAGGCCTCCTCATTATACAGAATATGAAGGTCCCTAAGGAAATGGGGTGTTCACCTCCTTCCCATTTGTTACTCACCACAGCTCCCATCATCATCCTTGTTCTCGGAGCAAAAGCAGCATACGTGCAGACTAAAAAACAAAATAGTAACAATAACAGCAGTCAAAATTTCCTGATGATGACAATGAGCCAGATCCTTTATGCTGTGCTAGGTCCTGTATGAGGATCATCTCATTTAATCCTTGGAACAAGTTACTTATTATCCCCATTTTATATATGAGGAAAAGTAGGCTCAGAGAGGTTATGTGACTTACCCAAGGTCACACAGCTATTAGGTGGCAGAGGGAGGATTTGGACCAGAGCAGCGTTCCTAATCAGTCTTCCCCGGTGACTCAGCAGTTAAGAATCTGCCTGCAATGCAGGAGCCACAGGAGACACGGGTTCAATCCCTGGGTCAGGAACAACCCCTGGAGGAGGGCATGGCAACCCACTCCAGTATTCTTACCTGGAGAATCCCCATGGACAGAGGAGCCTTGAGGGCTACAGTCCATAAGATCATAAAAAGTTGGACACGACTGAAGCAACTTGGCATGCATGCACACAGAGTTCCTAATCACCATCCCAAACTACCTCCCATGCCATTTATTCATACCTACTGTGTGCCAGGGGCCTCCCAGGTAGCTCAGTGGTAAAGAATCTGCCTGCCAATGCAGGAGACACAGGTTCGACCCCTGGATTCGGAAGATCCCCTGGAGGAGGAAGTGGCAACCCACTCCAGTATTCTTGCCTGGAGAATCCCACGGACGGAGGAGCCTGGTGGGCTACAGTCCATAGGATTGCAGACGCGGACACGACTGAGCACACAGCACACATCACAACTTCACTGTAAAGGTTTAGCAAGTTGGGCACATGGTGTGTTAGAAGAAAATTTAGCAATATTTCATCCAATGCCCCTCATTTACAAGGCAGACGTGATATGATGGTCTTGCTGCCTGCCAACTTGCTACTTAAAGCACTTTGAGTCATCTTGACCATTCATAAAACGAGGACAATAATATATGTGTTCAATTACCTGAACAACATGCTTCCCAATACTCCTCCCTTCTTTCCCTTCCTAATTTCCACAGAACAACAACAAAAAAGCCATTTTATCTATAGAGGTACTCTTTATGCAAATCTAAGGGATATTTGCATTATAAGTAAGTGTAAAATTTCACAAATTTGGACATAGTGGGAACATTTTGAACTGTGGGTGGTAGAAATGGAAAAAATGTTTTTCATTCACATCTGATCCTACATATGAATCAGTTTGGCACGAGAAGTAGCTCTAAATATAGCACAAAGAAGAGGATATCAAGCCTGGCATCAACACACCTGCCTTTGAGATTGAGCTTTGTCAACTCCTGGCTCTTTGATGCTGGGCAATTCTGAGCCTCAGTTTTCCTATCTGTAAAATGGGGAGAAGTAACACCAAACTTCTAGATCTGTTGGGAAGATAAATAAAATAAAGGACAGGAAAGCAATTTGAAATCCCTGGATATCCACAGAGACATGAGATGTTATTGTGGATTGTAATAATTAAAATTGGAATTGTTGCTGTTAACAGAAAGATTAACAGTGCCTTCAGTTTGTGTTTATTTTCTGGTGAAAAGCACTTCCTAGAATGACATCCAGCTTTGGTCTGTGGTCGTAGAGTTTACTAGTAAATATTTGTGCACGGGTGGCAAGTGATGTCCCCAGATGTGTCTAAGCCAACAGTAATACCACACGACCATCATTCCAGACTTGTCCCTTCTCTCTGAAACACTTTGTCCTGTTTGCAGAACATGCCCGCACTCAGCACATTTGAAGAATGGCAAGGAAGCTAGTGGCTGCAGCAGAGTGTGCAGGGACAAAAGTGGTGAGCAACGGTCTCAGAGAAGCAGTGAGAGACAGGACCTGGGAGGTCGTTGAGAGGGGGAAACCCTGGAAAGCTGTGGGCAGAGAAGGGTGTGATCTAACTCAGGTTCTAAATGGATCATTTGGGGCCAGGGAGGCCAGTAAGGAAACTTTAACTCTGATGAGGAGCCTGGTGGCTTGGACCAGGGAGTTAGTGTTAGATCTGGTGAGTGTTGACTGGCTGCTAGACATAAGAAAGGACATGTAGGAGAGTGTGATGTCCAGGAGGATCCAAGATTTGGGCTTGAGCACCTGGAAAGAAGATAGTACAGCAGATATTGGGGAGACCAGGAGTTCTGCTGTAAGAAATACTATTTATTTAGTTATTGGCTGCTCTGGGTCTTCATTTCTACACACAGACTTTCTCTAGTTGCTGTGAGCGAGGGCTCTCTCTAGTTGCAGGGCAAAGGCTTCTCATTGCGGTGGCTTCTGTTGCAGAGCACAGGGTCTAGGGCGTGCAGGCTTCAGTAATTGTGGTACATGGGCTTAGTTTCCCTGAAGCATTTGGAATCTTCCGAGACCAGGAATCGAACCCATGTCCCCGGCATTGGCAAGTGGATTCTTAATCACTGGGCCACCAAGGAACTCCAAGAAATATTTTAATCAATTACAAATGGGAATTTTATTAAGTCATTTGTCTATATGTGAGCTTTTGAAAAGGCATACATATCTATAACACATATTGTACTTTTCAAAGCAATTTCTTGTCCTTCATCTCATTTGATCCCTAAAGTAGTCTTGTGAGGTTACTGCTATTTTCCCCACTGAGTCAGTTAGGATTTGAGCAGAGAAGTGAAATCACTCTGGTTTGGTATAGAATAAGGGGTTTATCATAGAAATTAGAACTTCTACAATGGGTAAGCTTCTGGAGAAAAGTCTGTGTCAAATGTCGTGCCTACAGCTGAAACCAGAAGTCGGGAAGGAAAGCTGAACAGGATGCCATGGAAAGTAAGGACACACTGGAATCTGAATGGAAAACAGGGACTCTTGAACATGAACCAGAGCCTGTGTCCGTCTCCTACCACCTTCAACCTTAATGACACTTCACCACAGTGAAGGAGAAGCTGTGCCCTTCATGTACAACTGCACACACTCTGGCCCAAGACTTGAAAAGGCTGCAGGACGATGTAATAGGAGCTGAAGGAGCTGTGGGTCCAGGTGCTGCTGCTGCTGCTGCTGCTAAGTCGCTTCAGTCATGTCCCACTCTGTGCGACCCCATAGACGGTCTGCAACAATTCGTGTGTGTGTGCACGTGTGCGCACATGAGCACATGCTGTCACAGTGCCTGCTACACTAAAATGGTTCCCACTTCACTGCCGCCTTCCAAAATAGCACAGATTTCTCTTGTAGCCAATTTGAAATGGGATCCATACAGGGAAGGAAATTCTGGGGAAAATAATTTCAACTTAGTTGACATGGTATAAAACCACCACACCCACCTTACAGATGAAGAAAATTAAGACCCAGAGAAATGAACTGACTTGCCCAAAGCCTTGCAGAACTTTTGTAGCAGAGGTTTTATCTGAAGCCAGCTTTGCGGACCCTCAGCCCATGGGCTCTAGTTCACATTTTGGAACTTGCTGCATGCTAGACACTGAAGCATGGCACCCACCCAGTGCTCATCCCCACTCTAGAGAGGAGGCATTATTATCCCCAGTTCCTAGATGAACACACCAAGGCTCAAGTTGGTGAAGTCAATGACCAGCGTAACATAACCCTGGAAAGGGAAAGCTGAGATTCAGACGCAAGTTAGTCAGACCTTAAGCTCCACGTTCTCAGCCTCCTAGCGTGTGGTCTTTTCCCCCACTAGCCCCATGTCCCACCCTGTTTCCCAGGGTGAAGTGTCAGAAGATGGCTCACACAAAGAGAGGTCCTGGCACCCTGCTTTCTCCTCTGTGGTGATGTCCTGAGGCCAGTTCCCTCCCACCCCAGGGACAGTGTAAACACACGGTGGGAAATGCCTTGGTTAGTACAACTAGGAGTTGCACTGAAGGATACACATATTCCAAGCCCAACGGGGCAAAAGCACCAGAGTGCAGGCTTGGATGGGGAGGAAGTCCACCTTCCCTCAGCCACAGGAACCAGAAGCATAAAATTCCAGCAAGTATCTCCTGGATACTGAGAAACTTCCTATGATTCCATAGATCTGGGTGAAGACAGGGGAAGGTCTATTGCTTTAGAAATGAAATCTAAGATTTATGGCCTTAAAATTATCAAAGAACTTGACATTCAGTTATTTCTCTTGATAATAGAAATAATAATAGTAATATAATAGCTATTATTATGTATTACAGTTAACTGCTTATTTTTGTGCCAGGCACTCTTCTAAGCATTTTATATCAATTAACGCAGTTAATCCTCACAATAGCATATAGGGTAGGAAGTACTATTGTCCCCATTATATAGATTGGGAAACTGAGGCATGGAAAAGTTATAACTTGTCAAGGAACCAGGATGTCTGCCACCAGAGCCTAATCATTCAACATTTATACTAAATTGCCTCTCAACAAACCTGCGAGTGACCAAGACAGGAAAGGAGGGTGGCGGGATATAGTTTCATTTTGCACATGAGGAAACTGAGGCTTGGAGGGTTGAATGAGGTGCCTAAAACCTCCCAGACAAACCCAAATTTGAAGCCAGAGCTGTTGAGCTGCAAAGCTCATGCTCTTTCCACTCAGACACTCAGTCCTATTCAATTAGTGGCACATTCAGGATTTGAAACCAAGTCTTTCAATGTCTAACTCAAACCCAGCACCAGTTGCTTACAATTTGCTAGAAAGACTTACTGCTTTGAATACTCAAGTGTGCAATTTGGCTTCCAAAGTCAGTCTAGAGGCCAAAAGCCATCTACTTGGTGAACAGAAGGGTCCTCTCACATTTTCAGTCAGGAAAGGGCCAATATTGACTTTCCCACCTTGGAAATGTTGCCTTGCACCTTGGAAACAGAAGAACAAAAATAATCTGAGTTTTAAGGGTTGGGAGACCCCAGCCCGAGCCTATGGCCATAACTGTGATGTATGAAGTTATGATTATAACTTCAATGTTCAGTCCCTTGGAGGCATAATAGCATAATCATTCCCCATAATTCGACAAAATTCACTTACCGAGCACAGGCTTACTAGGCATCCCCTTCATATACACGCTAAGGAGTGGATGTACATAAGGGAGCTCACACATGGTCTCTGCCTTCAGTGACTTTATTGAGTCACTGAGCAAACTCCAATTCCCTTCCCATCCCCTCACACCACATACCTAAATAACATTAAGAAACATGACCACAGGAACCAGTGGAAGCTAGTAGAAAAACGGCTGATAAAAAATTCTTTCACCATTCACTCTATTAATAGGTAAATATGCATTGAGTTTCTCCCTATTTGTCAGGTCCTGTGCGAGGCACTTTGAATGTGAATGGTAGGTACTAGTATCTTTATTTTACAGATAAAGGGAAACACATGGAAGAAAGATGATTTGCTCAAGATCAGCCTGTGAGATAGTGTTCATAATTCTAGAACCCAGATCATCTGAATCCGGTTCACCGTTCTTTTAATCTCGTCACCCTATAAAGGGAGTTACGCGATCCTGGAGTAAAACACAGGAACAAAGTAAGCCAAGAAACAGGAGTGAGATGGGCAAATCAGTGGGAAGGTCATTACAGATTTTTTTACCTATTCATGGAAAGCAGAAATGGCTAAGGCAGCTAGTTGTCCAGAAAGCATGGTGTATGCACTCCACCGTGGAGCCACACTGCTGGAAGTGACTGCCAAGCCAAGCCCCGCTTCACCCTTGTATCTCGACATGACTGTGGGACTTGTTCTCACTGATGGGAGGAGAACAGAAGTCCTCTATGTCACCTTGAGTCAGTGTATTTAAGAAGCGGTTGTTTCTTCTCTATTCCTACTCCTCCCATCCTCTGGTAGAAAGCAGAGGGTCCCATCACAGGCCCTCCCAGACCTCCCTGCTGGGAGAAGAGCAGCTTGCTAAAAAGAAGCTCACATTTGGGCTGAGAGTGAGCAAGAAATGATTTTCTGTTCTACTGGTCCAACATACTTGGGGGTTTACTTGTTACATCTAGCATTACCCTAACTAAATATGGCAGCTGAGTGCTAGGGTTTGAGCTGTTGTAGAAGATAATTTACTCTACATCTCATGCAGGCAATAAATCAATAAGGTATATATAGTTTAGCCAGCCTTTCTGAGGACAAGAATGGCCTTTGGCCAGAGGAGCAACTGTCATTGGACTGAGTTCCTCAGGGCTGAGGCTCGTCTCGCTGCTCTCTCCTTCCCGAGTCTAGCACAGCTCCTGGCTCACAGGACACGTTCAGTGTTCGCACTACAAATAGATCACCTCTCAGGTCCTCATGATCAGAACAGAGTGAACAGTCACGAAACTGAAACTTGAAGGCAAATATCTTGAAACCCTAAAAAAAAGAGCATTTCTAAAATGTCTAGAAAAGAATCTGATTGAAGCTTTGAGCCTCTCTCAGCCAGACAAACACCACAGCAGATGCAATAAGGAAATATTTTGGACTTGAACAACATTACACATATACCAACACTGAAGAAGAAATATCTCAGTAAAAAACCCTTGTGAAGAAACTTGCCCCACCCCCCACCTCGGTTACCCCAGGGAAGGTTTCTTAAGTCATAAACTGAAATGTTCCCATCCTTCTCCTAATGCATACCCATCTTTATATTCCCAGAGGATTTTCCTGCTTAGGAAGTTTTATGGGGAGAGCCTTGAAATACCCTAGGGGAGAGTTTATGGTAAATGTTTTAACAGGCTACAGTAGCCATAATATGATACTGATGTAGAAGGAAACCCAGATAGTAGCTGTGATGTCAGGAAATGCAATTTTCTATTTTATCTGGGGAAAAGGTTTTCCCTGAATTCCAGAACCTATAGTAATCTGGCCTCGTAGATGGTCGATTTGAAACCTCAACACAAAAGGATCTTTTCCTACTCATTAGGGAAGGAGCAGGCAACCACTTGGAGAAGGCCATGGCACCCCAATCCAGTACTCTTGCCTGGAAAATCCCATGGATGGAGGAGCCTGGTGGTCTGCAGTCCATGAGGTCGCTAAGAGTTGGACATGACTGAGCAACTTCACTTTCACTTTTCACTTTCATGCATTGGAGAAGGAAATGACAACCCACTCCAGTGTTCTTGCCTGGAGAATCCCAGAGATGGGGGAGCCTGGTGGGCTGCCGTCTATGGGCTTGCACAGAGTCGGACAGGACTGGAGCGACTTAGCAGCAGCAGGCAGCCACTGCATCTGGGACCACTCAGCAACTGGACTAGCTCCCTTTAACCAAGTTGCAGCAGAATTCACATTCGTTAGCTAAGAAAAAAATGTATTTATTTGAAGGTCCACAGGCTGATGAACACTAAGGATAAAAGCCTGTATTAGATGACAAGTGCTCTGCAGCTATTACTCCTTTACCACAGGTACTAACTTCATGACAACTTCAAAAAGCAGGCATCATTACTACCACCTTACAAACTTACTGACTGGGGCATGCCAGCAAGCCAGGAAATGGCAAGGTCTGGCTCCAAGTCCAAGTCTAGATGATACCAAAACACTGTATGCTACAGACGCCCCTTGGGTTAGACCCCTCCTGACTCCAGATCCATTGTGCTTCCCAACACATCACTGCTGTCTAGAGGAAAGGGAGAGATATCCTTACCTTAAATTCCTCACAGTGCCTCTACATTGAGATTTTGCTTTGCTGAAGAGAAAAGGCCAGAATACCTAAAACTTAAATGGTCAGGAGATACCACAAGTTCAGGATCTCTTAGGAAGCCTCCTGGCCCCTCGCTTTGGTGCCTAATTAATTCAGCTGCCAACACCACTGAAGGCAATAGCGTAGATTTCTCCTCTCTTGCCTCAGTTCTTATGAGCTCAGT
The DNA here is from genome assembly GCF_002263795.3 of Bos taurus. Taxonomy (NCBI): domain Eukaryota; kingdom Metazoa; phylum Chordata; class Mammalia; order Artiodactyla; family Bovidae; genus Bos; species Bos taurus. Next base: position 81,849,814 of record NC_037330.1, read on the forward strand.
CCTAACTGTTGTTCTGTAACTTTTTTTTATGATGAGGTGTCTGAAATAGAACACTCTCAGCAGTTTAGAGCCCAAAACTGATTTTAATACATTATAGTACCCCTGGGGGTTGAAACCCCATGGAAGCAGGTCAAATACAGGTACTGAGCTTTGCTGTGGAATTCAGCTAGCTGAACTGGACACATAAAGCTGCCTCTGCATTCCAACCTGTTGTACCTCTAAGCCCAGCTAGTCGATTTCCCCAAGCTCCAGGGCTGAGGAGTGTCAAGCCTATTCTGGCCAGAAACCAAGAACAGTCTCTTGAGTTCAGCCCAAATTGTTCTCTCCAGAACCCCCTGACATGCCTGTGTCAGCTGCCTCCTTTCCTATGCTTTCCCTGAATTCCCTTCTCTCCAGGCCAGACATGCTTGCTCTTCACCCAAACCCTCCTCAAGAGGTTTTTCTTCTTTTTCCATCTTTGTTCTGTAGTATAATTCTTTTTAAAGTTTTCACATCCCTTGGGCATTTAAAACTGCCTATTCATCACAAAAGGCTTCCCTGATGGCTCAGTGGTAAAGAATCCGCCTGCAGTGCAAGATTCAGAACTTGGGTTGGGAAGATCCCCTGGAGGAGGAAATGGCAACCCACTCCAGTATTCTTGCCTGGAGAATCCCATGGACAGAGGAGCCTGATGGGCTACAGTCCATGGGGTCACAAGAGTTGGACATGCCTGAGAGACTGAGCAGGCATGCACGCATTCATCACAAAAGTATGAGATGCATCATCCAGAATCCTATTGCTTTTTCCCATCCCTAGTTTATCTCCAGACACAATAGCTAAAGAGTTTATATAATCATATCACAGATGCATTTTTGGCAGTTATTATATTCCTTTATGACTGGGGATAACAAATGGGTCTCCTTTCTTGCCCTGAATCTGGTCAATCTGCCCAGAGTACAAGCTTGAGAAGCTCCTAGGCTCAGCAGGTAAGTGTGCTGGGAGCAATTAGTGATTTTGGCTCAAGTTGGGAGGACAGCGTGGGAGCACATAGACATGTCTGCTTTACTGTATTGTTAACGCTTGTGGTAGACTGTCTGAAAATAGGGCCTCCACCAATTCCTTCCAGCCCTGGACAGGAAGTAGGTCAAGTTTGTTTCCCCTCCTCTTGGATCTGGGCTGGCTTTTTGATCAGTTTTGATTAACAGAATGCAGTGGAAAAGACACTGTGACTTTCAGCCCCTAAGAGGCCTTGCAGCCTCTGTTCACCCTCTTGGGATCCAGCCGCCATGTAAAGAAGTTCAGATGAAAGATCCCACAGAGAGAGAGAAAGAGGAAGGGAGGCCCAGTCAGCCACAGATGTTTCAGTCCCTCAGTAAGGCACAAGACATGAAAATGAAGCCACCCTGGACATCAGCCCATGCCAAGGCTCCCAGCTGAATGCATCCACACGAGTGACCTGGTCAGGACCACATGTGCCAGAAAAACTGTCCTATAGAGTTCAGCCAATGCACAGAATCATGAAAAAGAATGAAATATTGCGGTTTAAGCCACAGTTTGGGGGCATTTTGTTACACAGCAGAAATAATGCATACAACGCTTTCATCTTAATAGCTGATTTTCCTAATTCCCACTTTAGACCATCAAGTCCCCTCTCGCATAACATTTTTCTTGACCTTTCTCTATGCAAATGGAAACTGCAGTTCTCAATTTTGTGTCTCCTCTGACGCCCTACTTCTTTTTTAAAAATTATTTGTGTATTTTATTTTTGGCTATACCAGGTCTTCATTCGGAGAAGGCGATGGCACCCTACTCCAGTACTCTTGCCTGGAAAATCCCATGGACGGAGGAGCCTGGTGGGCTGCAGTCCATGGGGTCGCTAAGAGTCGGACATGACTGAGAGACTTCACTTTCACTTTTCACTTTCGTGCATTGGAGAAGGAAATGACAACCCACTCCAGTGTTCTTGCCTGGAGAATCCCAGGGATGGGGGAGCCTGGTGGGCTGCCGTCTATGGGGTCACACAGAGTCGGACACGACTAAAGTAACTTAGCAGCAGCAGCAGTGGGTCTTCATTGCTATGTGTAGGCTTTCTCTAGTTGCAGTGAGTTGGAGCTATGCTCTAGTTGTAGTACTCAGGCTTCTCATTGTGGTTGCTTCTCTTTTTGTGGATCAGGGGCTCTAGAAATGAGGGTTCAGTATTTGTAGCACTCAGGGTTAGTTGCCCTGTGGAATGAGGAATCTTCCTGGACCAGGGATCGAACCTGTGTCCCTGAATTGGCAGGCAGATTTTTAACCACTGGGCCATCAGGGAAGCCCCCACCTTACTTCTCATTGTATTTGTTTGCAAATCCATCTGCCCTACTGGACTGGACTGCTGGAGGCCACTGTCTGGGTTTCATTCATATTTAAATCACCAGCTCTTTAAGAAAGGGCCTGGCATGGTGAGGAGAGCTCAATAAATGTTTGCTAAATGAATGAACTAGATGAAGGAACTGACCATGGCCCTGAATCTTACTTCTGCCCATAATACTGCCTCCCCTCCCTCCATGTACTGGTTTGTCCCCCTCACTTCACCAAATCTCTTATCAACAAAAACTTCCTCTAACACTGCATCCCAAACAGCAACTTCCTCCATCTCTCTATAGCCTTTTATTCTTTTTTACTTTCTTTTATAGCATATATAACCCTCTGAGAGTTTATATGCCTATTTGGATGTCTCTCTCTATTAGAACGTAAGCTCGTAATGTCGGAGACTTTGTCTTACTCACTGCTATGCTCCAGTTCATAGAAAAATGCTTAACATCTAGGAGGTGCTTAATTAGTAATTGTTGAATGAATAAATAAATGACTGGATGAATCAAAACAAGAACATAAATTATGGTAGTTTTCTCACTTTTAATTCAGGCTGCCCTACATTTTAGCTTGGTGGGTATGATTAGTGGGCTTTCCTGGTGGCTCAGTGGTAAAGAATCCTCCTGCCAGTGCAGGAGATGCAGGAGACACAGGATAGATCCTTGGGTCAGGACTATCCCCTGGGGAAAGAAATGGCAATCTACTCCAGTATTCTTGCCTGGAAAATCCCATGGACAGAGGAGCCTGGCAGGCTGTAGTCCAAAGGATCGCAAAGAGTTGGACATGACTTAGCTAAACAACAACAAATCAAGGTACGATTAGTACACACCAGTATCCAGGTCTCCCCCTTCCTGGGCACACAGAAAACCACTCATCCTAACAAGTGTGTGGTTAGGTAGGTGTGGCTGCAGGAGTAGATCTGGCCCCTTGGCTCTGAGGGGATGTAGCACTTGCATAACTGGGCCGAGACACAGCCGAGAAAGTGTGTGGAGTGTGTGCTGTCCACGAGCGCCTGCCCTTCCCCAGCTGAGATGATGGAGACTCCAAATCACAGGAGTCTGGGCTTGCTGAGCTGCTGTATGCAGAGCAGCTGTTCTGGAGAGCTGCCCAGAACTACAGGGAACTTTGCATGAGTCAGAAATTAACTTGTGTTAAGTTACTGAGATTTTAAAGTAGGCTGTTACTGCAACACAGGCTAGCCCATCCTGGTCCCCCGAAAGACTACTTGGTTCAAAATCCTTAACATCTGAGAAATAGATGAGACAAATGTATGGGAAAGAAGGAAAGAAGGAAATGTTTCCATCATGCAAATGCTTATCTACAGTAAGAGTTACAAAAGGTTCCACCATGAGCCAAGCTTGGTGTCAGGTCCTGAGCTGGGCTGTGAGGGAACTGGGATGAATCTGAATCAGTCCCTCTCCACACAGAGCTCACAGACCAGTGAGAGAGACAGGCATGTTCTCAAAATATAGTGGGATGCTGCAAGATTATAGTTCTATTATGTGCAAGGTGTTCAGAGCACACTCAGAGTGGTATGCTTCATCTTACCAGTTCTTATGTTGGCGTGCTGCGATACACGGGGTCGCAAAGAGTCGGACACGACTGAGCGACTGATCTGATCTGATGTTAAGGTCCCTCCTGGCTCAGCCAAACAGGGGCCACTTCTAGAACACACACAGGAGCCAGACCAGCTCAGACTGTCTCTGGCAGTTAAAGAGGGCAAACAAGGCGAGGGGCACAGTTTCCCGTTCTTCCTGTGGTGCCTGCTCTTGGCTTCTGTAGGTGGGCTCCTCCTTCCTGGTGTGGAAGACCTCCCCTGGCTCTGCAGGTCCTCCTCTGGGCCTGGCCTCTAAAATCTGAGCCCTAAGTATTGTACTAGACAGGATTCTTCAGAGAAAGAGAAATAGATATGTTTTCTTTATTAATTATAAGGGCTTGGTTTACACAGTGATGGTGGCTGAGAAATTCCAAGATTGTCAATCAAGAGGTTGGAGATGAAGGATTGCCCATGATGTGGTCCTAGTCCACGTCCAAAGGCCTGAGAATCAGGAGAGACAACGGAGCAAATTCCAGTCCGAAAGCCTGCAAACTGAAGACCCAAGAAGAGAGATATTCCAGTTTGAGCCTAAAGAAAGGAAAAGACTGATTTCCCAGTTCAAGCCAATAAAACAACAGTAGTCCCCTCTTACTCAGCCTTTTTGTTCTATATAGATTGTTATTTGATTGGATGAGGCCACCCACATCAGGGAAGGCATCTGCTTTGCACAGATTACTGGTTCAAATGTTAGTCCTCATCCAGAAACAGCCTCACAGATACATCTAGAACAACATCTGACCAAATGTCTGGGCACCCTGTGGCCCAGTCAACTTGACACATAACATGAACCATCACACATGGTAACACTTGTCCTGCCCGATTTCCTATTGATTCACAGCCAGTTCAGCTTTGGAAGCAAGAAGGGCAGGAAGGGAATCCAACAGACAAAAGCATATTGATGATGGACATATTTCTCATTCATTAAATGGCTACTGCTAGCCAGACATTCTCTCTAGAGCCAGAACTCTGCAACGTGGGAGAATCAGCCCCATCTACAGATAAGGAATCTCAAGATGAGAGAGATGAAATTCCCTGAAAGGAAGTCACTATATCTGCGGGTGGCTCTCAGAGGGGTCTGTACAGCACAGCCTCCCCTTCTAATTCCTTCCCTGTAACCCAAGCTCCTGACTTTTGTACCTGAGCTATTCTTCCTGCTCCTGGGCCTTCCAGCTATTGTTTCTTTCCTATGTTTTTGTCATAGCCAAGAAAAATAAAAAAGTCCCAACTGCCTGTCACTTAATAAAAATATTAATTTTTAAAACTATTTATTTTTGGCTGCACTGGGTCTTTGTTGCTGCTGGCAGGCTTTCTCCAGTTGCAGTGAGCAGGGCTGCTCTTCATTGCTGTGAGCAGACTTCTCATTGTAGTGGCTTTTGTTTTTGTGGAGCACAGACTTCAGGTGCGTGGGTTTCAGTAGTTGTGGCGCACAGGCTTAGTTGTTCCTTAGCAAGTGGGATATTCCTGGACCAGGGAATCAAACCCATGTCTCCCACATTGGCAGGTGGATTCTTAACCACTGGACCACCAGGAAAGTCCTCAAAATATTACTTTTAACTCAAAGGATATGGTCATGACACCAGGCAAGAAGCAGGGCAGGAAATCAGTTCATTGTAAGGCTCTTACAATCCCATTTCCCTTATCTTTTCCTACCACCTCATCTTGCTACAAAAGGCAACCCACTCCAGTATTCTTGCCTGGGAAATCCCATGGACAGAGGAGCCTGGGGCTACAGTCCACAGGGTCACAAAGAGTCAGACACGACTTAGCGACTTAACGACAGTAACAATATCTTGCTACTTCTGCAAAGTCATTAAAGAACTTACCTCTGGCTCTGAAGAGTACCGAAAAAAGACAATTCAGAAGCTGGTCTGATGGCAAGGTGTCCTGTGGGTCTATTGCCCTTGAGCTTGGAGACATCTACCATTTCTCTGCCTGGGTTGGCTTTAAGGTTTCTTTAGGTCAAGGAGGCTGCTACTTCAAAATGGTCCCTTGCCCTTTATTCATAGGTCAGCTCATGCATGTGATCCAACTGCTTCTCCAATCAGGAGCATTTAAGCAGGAGGTGGTGAAGTCAGTCAGCTGGACTGTAGGTGCCGAGTCTCAGGAAGAGTCCAAAGGACTGCTGTTGTTGCAGCTCTTGCTGACAGGTGCCCTAGTGGAGAACAAGGAGTAAAACCAAAAACATCAGCCAATGTCTTAGCTTGTTCGGGTGGCTGCAGTAAATACCATAGACTGGGTGGCTTATCATCATCCATCCGTCATGTGTTCAGTCATGTCCATTTCTCTGTGACCCCATGGACTGTAGCCCACCAGGTTCCTCTGTTCATGGTATTTTCTAGGCAAGAATACCAGGAGTGACTTGCCATTTCCTCCTCCAGGAGATCTTCCCAATCCAGGGATTGAACCTTATGGAAACAGAATTCTGTTTCTCAGAGTTCTAGAGGATGGAATGTCCAAGCTCATGGTGCTGGCATATTCGGTGTCTGGTGAGAGCCCATTTCTTGGTTCCTAGATGGCCATCTTCTCACTAAGTCTTCATATGGTTGAAGGAAAGGAAAGAGTTCGGTGAAGTCTCTTTATTAAGGGCACTAATCCCATTCAAGATTGCCGGGAGAAATATCAATAACCTCAGATATGCAGATGACACCACCCTTATGGCAGAAAGTGAAGAGAATCTAAAAAGCCTCTCGATGAAAGTGAAAGTGGAGAGTGAAAAAGTTGGCTTAAAGCTCAACATTCAGAAAACAAAGATCATGGCATCTGGTCCCATCACTTCATGGAAAATAGATGGGGAAACAGTGGAAACAGTGTCAGACTTTATTTTTCTGGGCTCCAAAATCATGCAGATGGTGACTGCAGCCATGAAATTAAAAGACAGTTACTCCTTGGAAGGAAAGTTATGACCAACCTAGATAGCATATTCAAAAGCAGAGACATTGCTTTGCCAACAAAGGTTCGTTTGGTCAAGGCTATGGTTTTTCCTGTGGTCATGTATGGATGTGAGAGTTGGACTGTGAAGAAGGCTGAGTGCTGAAGAATTGATGCTTCTGAACTATGGTGTTGGAGAAGACTCTTGAGAGTCCCTTGGACTGCAAGGAGATCCAACCAGTCCATTCTGAAGGAGATCAGCCCTGGGATTTCTTTGGAGGGAATGATGCTGAAGCTGAAACTCCAGTACTTTGGCCACCTCATGCGAAAAGTTGACTCATTGGAAAAGACTCTGATGCTGGGAGGGATTGGGGGCAAGAGGAGAAGGGGACGACAGAGGATGAGATAGCTGGATGGCATCACTGACTCGATGGACGTGAGTCTGGGTGAACTCTGGGAGTTGGTGATGGACAGGGAGGCCTGGCGTGCTGCGATTCATGGGGTCGCAAAGAGTCGGACACGACTGAGCGACTGAACTGAACTGAATCCCATTCAGGAGAGCTCTGCCCTCATGACCTAACTACTTCCCAAAGGCCCCACCTCCAAATACTATCATATTGGGGATTAGGTTTCAACACCTGAATTTGGAGGGGACAGTAATACTTAATCTATAGCTATGGCATCCCACTCCAGTACTCTTGCCTGGAAAATTTCATGGATGGAGGAGCCTGGTGGGCTGCCATCTTTGGGGTTGCACAGAGTCGGACACGACTGAAGCGACTTAGCAGCAGTAGCAGCAGCTACCAAAAAACAGAAAACCTTTAAGAAACAAAGTATCTCTAATCCTTATCTTTTGCTGAGATATCTTTAGGCCCAAGAACTAGGATATTTCCTTGGTTACAAAATTCAGCTTTATTAAAGAGCAAGATAAACAAGCAGGTCTAAGAATTTCTAAGGACAAACCAAAACGGTGTGTGCATGTGTTTACACGTGTGTAAAATAGATCTTACAATTATAGCTGGGTCAAGACTTGAACCAAAATTATCCTTACTCCAAAATTCACACAAATACCAAGATATGCTTTATTTTATACAATGTCACCTGTTCGTGTTTAAAATAAGAGGATGCTTATTCCTCCCACATGAGATACAAGCTCCTGGGGTTTCACAGGAACCTTTTGAAGACCGTGCTTTCACCAGTGATTTTTACTCGTCTTTTTTGGCTCCAAACAAACTGAAAATAAATATTCATGCTTCCACCGGGAGCAGTAGCTCACTACGGTATAGGGTTTCAATGCAGGGTCAGAGCCAGAGACAAGAGGGCATGTGTGGGCTGGGCAAGCCCTCAGATGATATAGATACTTCATGGGGAGATAACCAGTGTGGGCTTCTATACTACAGGGATCCTAATAGGGGGTGCCTAGTCAAGCTATGTTCAGGCTAGTCTTCCTGGGACAGATCTCATTTTAGTCCTTTTATTTCTAACTTAAATTTAAACAATTTTTCATTAATAGGACAATTAAAAATAAACTCTAATCTCCTTGGATCACTCTATGTTTCCTTTACATAGTTGCCAGAAAATTAGACACAGCTGGGAGCTGCCTTCTCAGGAGGATATGGACTTGAACTAGAGAGACCCAGTCTCCAATTCTAGTTCTTCTCCAGGAAGGAAGGGCACTAAACCCCTTGATTCCGTTTCACCCACCCCTTGAGCCTCAGTTTCCTTGTCCTCAGAACCAGATGATCCTATCTCACTTCAAGATTTAGAAGGTCTTGCATGCAACAGATAATATTTTCCAGTCTGCTGCCTGTCACTGAATATTAAGTTTACAAGTTCATTTCTAAGAATTGGCTTAGTGTGTATATTTGTCATTGAAACAGCTATAGAGTATCTATTGTGATAATGTGTTACAATTTGCTCTGTCATTTCCCCAGTGGTGGTAATATGAATTGTCTCCAGTCTTCTTTTCTTATGGGCTTCCCTGGTGGCTCAGATAGTAAAGAATCTGCTTGCAATACAGGAGACCTGGGTTCGATTCCTGGGCTGAGAAGATTCCCTGGAGAAGGAACTAGCAATCCACTCCAGTATTCTTGCCTGGAGAATCCCCATGGATAGAGGATCCTGGCGGGCTACAGTCCATGGGGTCACAAAGAGTTGGACATGACTGAGCAGTTTATGAATTGGACTGATTCTTTTCTTATGAATTGGACTGCTTTGAACATCTTTACACAGATGACTTTTTCCTCTGCTGAAGTTATTTCCTTGTAGTAAATTCCCAGAGGTAGAATTACTGGATTGAAGAGTAGAATCTGCTTTGTAGCCCTTGATATTTATTGCCAGATGGATTCTCATTGTCTAAGAAAGCTTTCAGCTGGGAGAGCCCAGCATGTGCGGTAGATACTATGGGTGGTTTCTGTCTGCCTCTGCTACTCCTGTCAAAAGCCCTACTTAGAGAAGCCATTCTCAGACTCTCATCCTGAAACTGGTACAAACTGGTAGAAAACAAGGACTAAACTGAGAAGGAAGATAAAGACCTGAAATGTGTAGGGATGCAGGGCTGGGAAATTGAAGGATGATAAAGCTCTCTGCATTTAAGGATTAGGATCTGACTTGGCTAGGCACTGTGGTCTAGAGAGAAAGGATGCTGGAAGAAAACTCTTGAAGTAAGTTAATATTTGTTGTACATTTATGAGCCCTTCCCCAACATGTGCCAACATTTATGTGGTATCTGAACCTGCCCACCTATTCATTTTGTAATGTAAGAAAGGCAAGGGGGTCAAAGTCTGGTCCTGCCCATCAGGGACTTCTCCCAGCTAAGACACTAGAAGAAAGAACCTGCTTAAGAATCTGGGAAAGCCAAATGAGGGTAGAGCCTCAAACCAGAGGCAAACAACATACTGAGGCACAGAAGAAGGAATCAAGAACTTCCCTGAGATAAGCAAATGAAACGGTCCAGAGCAAGAGTAATGGGAGTGCACGTGGAGTGAAGGAGAACTCTGGGCAGGGAGGAAGGGTAATATGAACCAGGACAATTTCCTAAAAGTTTTTTGAACTGTGTTGTTCAAATCTTAAATATCTTTGCCAATGTTGTTTTCTGCTTCATCTATCAATAACCAAGAACACTGTATTAAAATAGTGAAGAATTTGTGAATAACTCTTTATAGATCTAAATATGTATATGTATATAATGTACAGTTTTGAAGCTATGCTATTGCATACATACATGCTCGGTTGCTCCATCATGTCTGACTCTTTGTAGCCCTCCAGGCTCCTCCTCTGTCCAAGGAATTTTCCAAGCAAGAATACTAAAGTGGGTTGCTTTTTCCTTCTCCAGAGGATCTTCCCAACCTAGTGAATATGTTTTCTACGGTGACCTTCCTGATAAGCTGAACCTCTCAGCATTGTGCTGTGATTCTCCTTATCTTTCTTAAAGCTTTTTTCCTTTACAGCTGCTTTTTTTGGTTAACATTTTCCTCCGTATTTTTCCTAGCCTTCAACTTTAAATTTTTCTGTATTCATATATTATATTTGAAATTATGTAAGTTCCTTTTTATATAGGCTGAGTCTTTGTGTTTTAACAGGAGAGTTTAATCCACTTACATATATTGTGATCACTGATTGAATTATTTCCACCCTCTTATATCTGTCTTTTCTATTCTTTCTGTCTTTACTGTTTTATACCCACTCATTATATTCTTTGGACTGACTGCATTCTTCCTCTTCTTCATCCTACTTTTCCCTGTACTTGATTGGAAATTAAATGCTCCAAGTCTATACTTTTCAACAAAGTACAAACAGTATCTTTATTTTTTTCTCAGAAAATACCACAACCTTAGAATGCCTTAAATCTGATCATTTACAACACACTATTTTTTTCCATGTTTAAGTTCTTGGCTTTTTGCCCCAGAGACTAGATATTATCATTATTTCAGTTTTCTCAGTTTTATCTACAAATTTACCAAAATCTCCACTAATCATATATCCTTGCACATTTCGGCCATTTTTCTCAATAAGTATCTGCTGTTAGTAAACTTTCTCAGTTTTAGTTTTTCTGAAAATTTCTGTATTTTACTCTTATTCTTGATTGATAACTTTCCTGAGTATGGAATTATGGGTCATTTTATTTTAGCACATTGAAGATATCAATTCACCATTTCTGGCTTCCATATTTTCTCTAGAGAAATGCAAATCAGAACTACACTGAGGTACTCTCAGTCAGAATGGTTATCATTTAAAAGTCTACAAATGACAAATGCTGGAGAGGGGATGGAGAAAAGAGAGCCCTCCTACACCACTGGTGAGAATGTAAGTTGGTGCAGCCACTGTGGAAAACAGTATGGAGGTTCCTCAAGAAATTGAAAATAGAGTTGCCATGTGACCCTGCAATCCCACTCCTGGGTATATATCCAGAGAGGACTATAATTTGAAAAGATGCATGCACCCCTGTGTTCACTGCAAAACTATTTACAACAACCAAAGCAACCTAAATGTCCATTGACAGATGAATGGATAAAGAAGGTATAGTACAGATATACAATGAAATAATTCTGTCATAAAAAGAGTGAAATAATGCCATTTGCAGCAACATGGGGGGACTTAGTGATGATCATACCAAGTGAAGTAAGTCAGAAAGATAAACAGCGTATGATATAACTCATGTGGAATCTAAAAAATGACACAAATGAGCCTATCTAGAAAACAGAAACAAGCTCGCAGACGTAGAGAACAGACCTGTGGTTGTCAAGGGGGAGGGGTTCAGGGAGGGATGGACTGGGAGCTTGAGATTCGCAGATGCAAACTACTGTACAGAGAATGAATAAACAACAAAGTCCTACTGCATAGCACAGGGAACTATATTCAATATCCTGTGATAAACCATCATGGAAAAGAATATAAAAAAGAATGTGTACTTAATACTCTGCAAAGGCATATATCGGAAAAGAATCTTAAAAACTTTTGGTATATATAAAATTGATTCACTTTGCTGTACACCTGAAACTAGCATACCATTGTAAATCAACTATACTTCAACAAATTAAAATAAAAAGAAAGAAAAGTAATTTACATGTACGAAAAGCTGAATCACTTCACTGTATAGCAGAAATTAAACAACATTGCTAGGCAACTATGCTGTCATTGCCGTTTAGTCACTAAGTCATGTCTGACTCTTTGAGACCCCATGGATTATAGCCCTCGGGGCTCCTCTGCCCATGGGATTTCCCAAGCAAGAATACTTGAGTGGGTTGCCATTTCCTTCTCCAAGGGATCTTCCTGACTTGGGGATTGAACCCATGTCTCCTGCTTGGCAGGCAGATTCTTTATGAATGAGCCATCTGGGAAGCCCCGCAAATCAAACCTACTTCAATTTTTAAAAAAAGAAGAGACACCAGAGTGCTTGTCCTTTCTCTGCGTCATGTAAAGACATAGTCAGAAGGTGGCTGTCCACAAGCCATGGACAGAGCTCTCACCAGAACTCAACCATGTTGGCACCCTGAGCTTAGACTCCCCGACTCCAGAACTGAGAAAAAATGTTCTGCTGTTTAAGTCACCCAGTCTGTGTTATTTTGTTATGGTAGCCTGAGGAGATGCCATATAAAAAAATGAGATAATACAGTAAAATATATGTACATTTTTCTCTAGAGAAGTCAGTCATCAGACACATTGCTGATCTTTTGAGAGAACTCTTATCTTTCTTTCTGACTTTTCTTCTCTTTCTTCCTACCTCCAAATATCTTTTTTTTTTAATCTAATTTTCTGGAGTTTACTGTTATTTGTGTGTGTGTGTGTGTGTGTGTGTGTGGATCTGTTGTTCTTTTGGGTCAGAGAATTGGTTTTTGTTATCTGCCTTATTCTCTGGAAAACAGACTCTGAGTAAAAAATTAGCATTCACAAAGAATTTTGGAGATGGCTTCCAGGATCAAGGTCTGTGAAATAAAGGAGTAGGGTTGGAACAGGATGAAGCTGGGTGGTCATGCAGTCACAAAAATAGCACCATCAGCCCATCCTTTGGGGAAATCTGGCACTTGGATGGTCCCAACTTGGGGCAATGTGGCTGAGCCTTTATAATTCACAGCAATGACTCATTGGACTGATGCCACCCTCAAGACAGGTGTGTGACGCTGGGCAAGGTGACCCTCTTCAGCTGTGCCCCCTGTCCATTGACAACACTCTTAGTAGCTGGTCCTGATGGAGGTAGGGAAGAGAATTGGGCAGGTATACCGGAGCATTCACTACAGTCCACCCTCATGATATTCAGATCTATTTGTTGGTATGTGTCCTGGAAGGAGATCTTTCAGGACTCCAGTGGACTCTTCTGAAAAAACTTAAAATTAAGGTTAATGGTATGAACTACTGCACTGACCACCACAGGACAGAATAGATACTCATCATCTTTGTCCTCTACTATCCTGACCCCTCATCCTCAACGAGTGCCTCTGAAGGTTTAGATAACTTACCTGGAGAGGTGAGCCAGGCTCTCATTTCTGAAGTCACCCTGGCCTTCTCAGGCAATAACTATTGCACTTAATCTATTTACCATCAAAATTAGGTAAACAAGTATCAAGAAACACTCAAATGAATCTCTTGGGTACCAAACATAGTCTTCCTTGCCCCCACCGTGTACCAGCAGCTCTACCTCTTCCTGACTGTTGTTCAGTTCAGTCAGTTCAGCCACTCAGTCATGTCCGACTCTTTGTGACCCCATGAACCGCAGCACGTCAGGCCTCCCTGTCCATCACCAACTCCCGGAGTCCACCCAAACCCATGTCCATCGAATCAGTGATGCCATCCAACCATCTCATCCCCTGTCATCCCCTTCTCCTCCTGCCCCCAATCCTTCCCAGCATCAGGATCTTTTCCAGTGAGTCAGCTGTTCGCATCAGGTGGCCAAAGTATTGGAGTTTCAGCCTCATCATCAGTCCTTCCAATGAACACCCAGGACTGATCTCCTTTAGGATGTACTGGTTGGATTTCCTTGCAGTCCAAGGGACTCTCAAGAGTCTTCTCCAACACCATAGTTCAAAAGCATCAATTCTTTGGTGCTCAGCGTTCTTTATAGTCCAACTCTCACATCCATATATGACCACTGGAAAAACCACAGCCTTGACTAGACGGACCTTTGTTGGCAAAGTAATGTCTCTGCTTTTGAATATGTTGTCTAGGTTGGTCATAACTTTCCTTCCAAGGAATAAGCATCTTTTAATTTCATGGCTGCAGTCACCATCTGCAGTGATTTTGGAGCCCAGAAAAATAAAATCAGCCACTGTTTACACTGTTTCCGCATCTATCTGCCATGAAGTGATGGGACCAGATGCTATTATCTTAGTTTTCTGAATGTTGAGCTTTAAGCCAACTTTTTCACTCTCCTCTTTCACTTTCATCAAGAGGCTCTTTAGTTCTTCTCTTTCTGCCATAAGGGTGGTGTCATTTGCATATCTGAGGTTATTGATATTTCGAGAGAGCAAGAGGTAGCTGAAAAAAAAATTCATGGAATTCTTTCTGGAAGCACTTCCTTTTCTGTAAGTAAACTTACAGAGAGCCCAGAGTCATGGGATGAAGCACAAATTCCCCACGTGGATAACTAGGAATGATGGCAAGGAAGCTACTCCTATAGTAACTCTGTGGTTTCCAGATCCATGTATTCAATCTACTAGGAATACAGCTTTCTATAGATCAGGCTCGCTTTTCTTCCTTGAGGATCATTATGACAGTGGCAACTACCCTGATTCTGGCAGTCAATGCTGAAATCTCACCTCTATTTGGGGGATCATGTCATCTCTGTTGTTATCAGGAGCCCAATTCTCCTATCATGAGCTCTGGTCTACAGGGAACAGCCATCACTGAGCTTCTCGATGATGCTGATCTTCCTCTGGTCAGTGTGTTCTTTATTGCTTTGGCAAGTAAGGTGTCTTCTGGGCCCACCTGTGCAATAGATCCTTTTGGTAGATTTCCAGCCTTATATAGTTAATCCATTCTAATCTGCACAGCTCTCTGAGCCATTTTGTCGCTGCTTCCAACATCTTCCACAGAAACTATGGTATTTCAGCTTCATTAACTGTGGATTATAAGCATCTCCAAACATTTAAGAGTCATTCTGAAAGTGTGTTCAGCACTGTCTCCCAGGATCCTAGTCAGGGAGAGAACTGCCATATGTTTAAACTTTTCCTTATCCAGTTTTATGGTCTTGGTATGTGTTGGTTCTGTCCTGCAGCTCCTCTGGGTTACAGTCCTCTTTTCCTTTACTAAGCCTAGCGCTTCCCTAGCTGGAATATGTTATCATGAATCCTATTTTTTTCTAGTGACCAAAGGGAGGCAGATAGGTGTTTATGTGTTAGCTTGTGAGGCAAAGGCTCTGCATTGTCTTCAAGAGAAGGGGAGGCTCTAGCCTTTAGCGGGGAGTGGTAGGCTATTGCTGGAGACTTAGAAGATTCCAAGCAATCTAGAGACATAAGATATTCAAATTACATAAAGCCATACATCCTCCTGCCACATCTCAGGGTCCTATTCCTTTTCAATTAGGGGTCCACATTGGTGGAGTAACCCTGCCTGAGTTTAGAACCCTACTCTTATGATGAAATCCTGGGTCAGCTCAGATCTCTCTGTTCTAGACTCCAGGAGATGGGGAGTCTCCACATATGCTGCTGAATATTTACCCTCACTATCTCATTATCTGTCTCCAAAATATCAATTGCTCCCTGCCACACTCATCCAATTCCATTCTCCTTGTAGCATATTACCTCTGTTTTACCCAAACACCTAACTCACCGCTGTATGGAAATACCCTTGCATACCTTCCCAGTTCACCACAGGGAAAATTTTAGCCATTTCCCTGCCACCTTGTGCCTGGAATCATCTTCCACGACCAGTGATAACATTCTCACTGCCAGCAACAAGTGCAAAAGTTTTATATTAACATCTTCATCCTTAGACACTTCAGGAACCAACTACTGCAGGTCAGATTTCCTGGGAATTGGATCCTGGGATGGACATTTACATATGGCAAACTCTGGGGAGAATAGTCTCAGAATAAACACCTTGAAGGACATGAAGGGACAGTTTGAACAGAAGGAGAAGGTAGCGCATGGAAGCCCTCACAGCAGTTCTCAGCTAATCCAAGGTGGACTGCTGCAACTTGGACAGAATTGAAGAATAATCCTGAATCTAGGTGAGGAGGCTGACTTGATTCCTATGCATTCACCCCTCACTGGAGGCTGACCGCCCTCAGGAGGGTGGGTGGGGGGTGACCTTGGATGAGAGCAATTGTTCACAAAAGTTCCAAGTCAAGGAGAAGGACAGAAATGAAGCCACTGCTTGAAGACATGATATGGTCAAGGAAAGAGTTCCTTAAATGAAAAAAGATGTTAGCACTCTTGCTGCTGCTAAGTCGCTTCAGTCATGTCCAACTCTGTGCGACCCCATAGACGGTAGCCACCAGGCTTCCCCGTCCCTGGGATTCTCCAGGCAAGAACACTGGAGTGGGCTGCCATTTCCTTCTCCAATGCATGAAAGTGAAAAGTGAAAGTGAAGTCGCTCAGTCGTGTCCGACTCTTAGCGACCCCATGGACTGCAGCCTACCAGGCTCCTCCGTCCATGGGATTTCCCAGGCAATAGTACTGGAGGGGAGTGCCATTGCCTTCTCCAGTTAGCACTCTTAGGCTAAAAGAAAGGAACTATAGGAAAGGGAATTTTTCTGCCATCGGGGGGAGGTCTGTGACCTGGTGGTGGGTGGGATGCAGGGAAGATTATAAAGGAGAGGAGAAGGAAGTCTCCTCCCTTTACTGAGAACTGAAGAAACTGTGAAAGAAGCCGCCCTGAAAGCTATGGACCATTTGGGAAAATAGTTCCACGTACGAGGGCAGATGTGTGTGTTTAAAAGCTACTCATTAAACAATCGTGAGAATGGAGAGGTATGCCTGAAACTCACACAGATGGGGAGAGCTTGAAGGGAACCAGACCTGGAAGAGAATCTGGGCTTGGAGAAAAATTTCAATTAAAAAAATCTGTTGACCTTATTGAATCAGTATTTCCCAAATTTATATGACCATGAAAGTTTCTGATGTGTCTCAGAACACTCCTCAAAACACAGCTAGGAAATGCTGAACCAAGTAATAACTGGAAGATTTTAATCAGTCTTCTAATGGCCGATTCATCATCAGGGAATGAATGAGAGAAATTTCATTCCAAGAGAAATGGAATCAAACTGAAGAATGGTTGAACTTTCTTATTCAATAATATTTCTATTTGGAAAACATTTACAGAGCATCTACTGTCCAGTGGGCTTCCCTGGTAGCTCAGAAGGTAAAGAATCTGCCTACAATGCAGGAGACCCCTGAGTCAGGAAGATCCCCTGGGAATGGCTACCCACTGCAGTATTCTTGCCTGGAGAATCTTATGGACAGGGGAGCCTGGCAGGCTACAGTCCATGGGGTCACAAAGAGTTGGACACGACTGAGTGCACACTCCACACAAACATTGGCCACTAGATGCTGTTCTGGGCCCTAAGGACACAGAGATGACCAAGGTGAAGCCCCAGCTCTCAAGGAGCTGGCAGCCTGTGAGGGGACTCAGGTCTTAAATAGATGTTATACTGAGTATATGTCCCTTGTCGGGGGAGACCCTTGGTGATCAGCCAGGAGACTGTGCTTGTCCAGACAGGGCCTAGACACCTTTTCTTCATGAGAATGGCCATGAAGGAAGAGGAAGATGGGAGTTGGGCCTGGGTGAGGAGACTTGAGGAGGGACCAAGAAGGGAAAGGGAAGGCCAGGATTTGGGGTAAGGACCTACCTGGTCTGCCTCTGCCATTATCTGGTCATGTAATCTTCGGCCTGCCCCATCTTTGACTATCCTGGAGCTTCTGTCTCATTTGCAAAGTAGGGATAGTAATAACCCACATCTCACCGGGTCTCCGCAACAATCAAATAGGAAAAAAGGGATGTGAAAAAATTACGTAAACCGTAAGGCACTCCACAAAGAGGGATCTTATGACTTACTTATTCCTTCACAAAGTGCATTTCAAAGAAAGCTAAACAAACTCCCCCAAACTTTCCACTCTCAGGGCTATTTTTATTTTGTGATTTTCCAAGCCTCAAAATGAAATTGAAAAAAAAAAAAAAAAACCTTCAGCGGCTGCTTTTTATATGGTAGTTTATAAGAGTCAGGATGAAATAGAAATCATGATAGCACAAGGCCCCAAGTTTACATTCTCAGAGGGAGGCCATGGGCTGGGAGCACCGAGGACTTTCGGGAGGGCAGTTGAAATCACCAACGCCAGCCTGGCTCTAACTAGCCTGTGTAGTTTTAAGTGGTCTAATCAGCCCTGCTTTTCACAAACACAAATAAATAAAAATTGACATTACATCGGGCAACAGTATGGCATGCCCTGTGCAATGAGAACCAGCTGAGTTTATGCTCCCCATGGTTTACGGAGAAGGCGGCCGTGCACCGTGTTCTGGGGACAGATGGCTATGTGGCTTCTTAACACACATGTTCCAGGACAGCAGTTCCCAGCCCCTTGGGGGGATGCAGACTTCTTTCAGATGGTTCTAGAGATTCATGTTACAGCAGCCATGTCAATAGACTGGCAAAATACTGGCTCCCACATATACGTAGGCAGAATTTTCAAGTGTGCCTGCATTTACAGAGGCTTTGTTCTTAGGTATTTTCTCAATTAACAGATACTAAAAGCATAACAACTGTGCCATGAGGGTGAAGCCTTTCATGTTAACAAAGGGTCCTCTTTCTCAAAAGGGTTGGATCCCATTGTTCTAATGTGACAGAAGCCCCAGAATTCATTAAAATCCAATTGCAGAATGCTGTGGTGCCTGGAGAAAAGGAACCACAGGGGTCTGAGAAAAGACAAGGAACCAACGCTCTTTCTAGGAACTCCAAAGCCTGGACCTGCTCTTAGAGGCAACAGATTCTTACATGCTGCGATTCCTCTTACCCAGTGTCTGGTCCTCCAGCCTCGCCTGCCTCTGGAGGGGGCTCCTCACTGCAGTGGAAGTGAGCTTTCCAAAATGGAAATCTCAACTTGATGCTCCCCAACGCCAGGAACCTGCCACTGCCCTGGGCACAAAATCCAAACTCTTTCTGGAGGCTAGTGAAACTTGAGGCAAGATCCACCCTCTTTCCTCTCAGACCGCATCTCCTGCCCCTCCCCTCACTCAACATTCCAGCCCCTGGGCTTCCTGCCTTATTTAAAAAACAACCCCACAGGGCCATCCCTAGCAGTCTGGTGGTTAAGATTCTTCCCTGCTACCGAAGGGGGCGTGGGTTCAATCCCTGGTCCAGGAACCAAGATCCTGCATGCCATATAGTGTGGCCAAAAAATAAAAATAAAAACAACCCCACCATCACAGCCACACACACACTCCACTCCCACCCTTGCCTCTGTATTTACATACATTTACACCCTCAGACACTTCCTCCCTCCTTACCTCTGCCTAAATAACTTCTTAGGCATCATTTACTTTGGGAAGGTTTGCTAGAATTCCCCCCTAGAGACAGGTCTGAGTTAGTTAGCCCTACTATGGATACAGCTTCTGTAGTGTGTCCTGGGAACATGCAATGTGCCTGGTTTGTTAGTCGTCACTCCATCACCAGACCTGAAGCTTCATGAGCTTGGTGCCCTAGCATGTCCTGGTTGCAGAAGGTCAATAAATAGGCTCTGAAAGAATGTGTGCAGATGTGCAATGAACGTCTTTCCCCTTGTGGGATTGGAGAGTAATGTTTCTGACAGAGGACTCATGCAGCCCCAGCCCCTTCACCCTGTATAGTCAACTACTAATTCCCCAAGCCAGACGGGCCCGGGCACAGGTACTAGCTCTCGTTCAAGAGCAGAGCAAAATCCCACAGAAGGTTCTGGTGTTGGCTACAAACTGTTGGGAAGACAGATGCTTGTATTGTTGCAGGAAGGGGGACCCCTTCCAGGGCCCGAAACTGGGCTCTTGTCTAACACTCGGAAATGAATTGTCTGAGGAGACACATGTGCTGACAAAGCAAGAGCTTTTATTGGGAAAGGGCACCTGGGTGGAGAGCAGAAGGGTAAGGGAACCCAGGAGAACAGCTCTGTCACATGGCTTGCAGTCTCGGGTTTTATGGTGATGGGATTGGTTTCTGGGTTGTCTTTAGCCAATCATTCTGACTCAGAGTCCTTCCTGGTGGTGCACACCTTGTTCAGCCAAGATGGACACCAGAGAGAAGGATTCTGGGAGGTGGTTGGACAGGTGGTGTCTCCTTTTGACCTTTCCCGAACTCTTCTGGTTGGTGGCTTATTAGTTCCGTTCCTTACCAGGACCTCCTGTCATAAAACAACTCATGCAAATGGTTACTATGGTGCCTGGCCAGGGTGGGCGGTTTCAATCAGCGTGCTTCCCCTAACAGTATCAGGGAAAAAATGAAGAAAACAATTGATTCCGTGGAAAAAACATAAGACAGAGACAGCTAAAGTACACAGAGCCCTCTCTCTCTTTCCCTCCCACCTTCCCTCCCTCTCTGTCATCCCAGTATTTTGCTGATCAGAAAACTATTGGTATTTTCTCTTGAAGTTATAGGATCCTGTTAAGGGCAAAGGGTCCAGAGAGGGTAATATGTGGCCTAGATTCACCGACCAAGAGAGGGGCAGAGCTCAAAGGAGAATCCAGGTGTCCCAATACCAAGTTGCCTCCCCTTTT
This sequence comes from Bos taurus, assembly GCF_002263795.3. Classification (NCBI taxonomy): domain Eukaryota; kingdom Metazoa; phylum Chordata; class Mammalia; order Artiodactyla; family Bovidae; genus Bos; species Bos taurus. The sequence continues at coordinate 81,870,281 of NC_037330.1, forward strand.
CAGAACACCGTGATGCTTAGGCCTGTGTGCACACTTCTCGGGAGAAATTATGCCAAATCCCAGAAGTAGCTAGCATATGTGCCCTTCGGCCAGAGACTGCCTCAGTAAATACATATTGCTTCTTGGCTTGCAAAGCAAATATTTACTCAAACCCACATAGCATGGCACATAAGTTCCTGACAGCCCTGGGCAGTTTCTATCTCACTTATCACTTATTTTTAATTTGTTTTTTAGTGTGTATATTTTCTGCATTAGACCTGGAATAAACAGAGTTCAGAGTAGAGGATTGTGAACTAAAAATTGATTTTATTAAAAAACCCTAGTCTCTGCCTGACACCCCTAGATTCCAATTTTTGACAAGTCCATGAGAGCAAAAATCAGTCAAGCTTAAATGGAGTCACTGCTCCATTCAAAGGTAGTCTTTAAGACAAGGCATAATGTCCTCCTTTAGTAAATGGGCGTTAATGAGACACATGTGGTTCTCAGCCAGTGCCTCAGATCAAGCCTTGGAATACCTGGATTCTGGTCCTGACCTTGCCTCCAACTAGCTGGTGATCTTAAGCAAGTCACTTAACATCTCTGAACTTCAGTTTGCTCTTCTGCATAATGTGACTAATGATATCGTTCTACATATTCACTATATTGACAACAGACCAACTGAAGATCAAGTCCAATACCTCTCCACCAAGTAAAGACCTACTAGGAGCCTGGCTGTCCTAGGAATTGAGAAGACAGCAGTAAACAAAGTGAAAACCTGTCTTTGTGGAGCTTGCATTCCAGTGGGGAGCAGACAGATGATAAATAAAGCATAACAGGTCTGACGCTAAGTTCTAAGGGGAAAAAAGTTGTCATGATAAGGAAAGGATGACAGAGGTTCATTTCAGTTCAGTCACTCAGTTGTGTCCAACTCTTTGCGACCCCACAGACTGCAGCATGCCAGGATTCCCTGTCCTTCACCATCTCCTGGATCTTGCTCAAACTCATGTCCTGAAGTCGGTGATGCCATCCAACCATCTCATCCTCTGTTGATGACAGAGGTGGGTTGCCTTTTTCTAAAGGGTAGTCATTAAGAGGCTCTCTGATGAGTCCTGGAGGAGGTGAAGAAGAAGGATCGCAGGCAGGAAGAAGGGTGGGAACAAGGCTCCAGGTGGGAAAGCTTGGAGTAGGAGTTCAAGTAAGATGAGCAGGGTGGCTGAAGCAGAGTGAGAGAGAGACAGGAGACAAGGTCAAGGAGGAAGGATAGGGTTCCCCAAATTTAGTGTGTGTAAGCATTCCCAGAGGTGCCAGGAAAAGTGATCCAGAGATGTTCCTGTGCAATAAACACTAGCTTAGAGTCATGCATGTGTGAAGGGTTCTCTAGACCATAATAAACAACATTGCAACCTCATTCAAGAACACAGAATACCCTCTGGTTGTCCATGAACATGTTCCCCTTTAAACCAGCTCAACTTATGCAAATTACATGGTATCAATGTGCCTGACTTTCAACCCTCCTTGAGGTCAAGCCACTGTGTTTTAGATGATTTCACTGCAAGTCTGGACATTGGTGTGGACATTGATAGATGTAGACATGAGGGACTGGGCAGCCCAACCACTGCGGCCTGTATTTATGAGGCTGACTGTGGTTTGTTATGTGAAGCCTGGAAGAGGTTCTCAACCTTGAGCCTTTGCCTGCTAGACTCTTGCCTACTATTTTCCAAGAAACAGAGAAATATAAGTGTGTTGGGTCTGGATCTTGATCGCAGCCTGGGAACAGTTGGAACCACCAGGCTGGAGGTCGGCTGGAGCCATCTGCAGGCCCATGTGGGCCAGGGACAGGGTGGGCACTGTAGGAAGGATGCAATGAGGTGGTCCAGGGCTGCCCTGTGGCTTAAGCCTAGCCCAGAGTAAGGCCTGAAGAGAAGGGAGGGGACATTATTAAGCACCCCGTGTTTTCTAGGCAGGGGGTTCGGCTCTTTTCATGCACAATAACATGAAATCCTTGCTAACCTGCAGAATAGAATTACTTTCTATAGAAGAGGAAACTGAGGTCCAGAGAAGCTGAATAAACTGCCCAAGGCCACACAGCTATGAAGAGGTAATTGGGAGCATTAGAATTCACTGATCCAAAGACCGGCCTCTTTGCATGACACCACGCCACAGTTGTTTTGAAATGAGTTACATTATCATGAGCAGCTCAGTACAGTCCTGTTGAGGTGCGTGGTTGAGATAAGTCACCCTCCCTGCCATCTCAGTAGTCTGAAGAGATGGCCAGATTCTCTAGACACTGGGGTTCCAGTGGAAGGGAACAGTCCATGTTCCCTAAGGGCTCCACTGATGTGATGCCCATCTCCTCACCATCAGGGCCCTCATGCTTGTGGTCCCCTCAGCTTAGGCAGGGCCTCTGACACTGGGTACCCTATCCCCCTTTGCATGACCCGGCACTCAGCTACACAGACCCACCTTTGCGGCCCTGGGCCAGGCTGCCCAAGTCAGAGATGTCAGCGCTGATCTACGTGCACCCCTAGGTCTGAAACACTGACTTGTTTTATAACTGTCTGCCTCTGCTTCCTTCTTCCTTCTTGGGCTCGTTGGCACTCACTCTCATTCGCGGGCACCCTTGTTCGTGAAATGTCATCTGCAAATATGGGAATCTCTGCACCAGGCCCACATTGTTGATATCTCTGGAGTTGTTTATAAAAATATCCCTGGCATTCCCTACTTGACGCGGTTCCACGTCATGCTCCACTTGCAGGCAAGCTTTACCAGCCCGATAAGGAGTACTTCATTTGTCCTTTAGGGAAGCTATGACTCACATCGCTGGCTTTCCTTCTCTTTCTAGAGCTTGTGTTATCCATAAAAAGGGCCATTATAAAGGCCATGGGGAAGACTAATCCCAGTCCTGGGTTTTAAACATTTCCTCTAGGATGCAGTTGAATCAGTGATAACTTGTGACCAATAAGTTTGAAAAGGAACTATTTAGCTTAACCAGAGGATGGTTATCTCAGCAATTTGTCTATTCATCTTGGGACTGGCTGGTTCAGGTAGGATCTGGCTAGAAATATCATGGGCTGGGTTGGAAATTGTGGCTCAGGGGTTGTTTTAATATATTTTTCTGACTGATTAGCTCAAATTGTTATAGCACTAGGCTTTAGAAAAAAGACCTTGATCTTTATCTCCCTGAAAGCAAGTCAGCATCACTCTGCCAAGTTCACCTAATATCAAGTAACTGACGTACAGGTACAGAAAGTATGAGGGATCCCTGAAACACAGCAGCGTCACAGGACCAAGCCCAACCTTTCACTCAGATCTAGGACACCAGGTCTCTGCCCATATAGAAAAGTCATGACGAGCAAATGAGGTAATGTTCATTTATTCAGCCATGCTCACTGAGACCCACTCTGGTCTGGCACTGCCAGGCACTGGGCATGCAGGCAGGACAGGATGGTACACGTGCTTTGATGGTATTTCCCAGCCTCCCTTGCAGGTAGGAGTAGGTTTGGCCAGTGGAACACACACTTCCAGGAGTGGCCTCTGAAGTCTCCTGCACAAACCTCCACAATCTTTCTCTTTTCCTGTGTTTGCCAGCTGAGCAGAAGTTCCAGGAAAAGACTCTGAGATCCTAGAGGAGCCATAAAACGTACAGAGGCCGAGTCCCTGATCGCTGCACACTTTGAACCCCATGCTCACTGGACTTGATGGAAAGAGAAATCCGCTTTCGTTGTGTGAAGCCACTAAAACTCAGGGCTCGTTTGTTGTAGCACATAACCTATCCTGACTACTGCACAGCCCTTCACCTTTCCCTCATTGTACATTTGGCAGGACTTGCCTCTTTCTGTTCCAAGAAAGACAAACCATCCAAAGAGTCCTCCAACTTCCTTCTGCTACACCCCTCAATTGCCTATGAGTCTTCACCCTTTCTTTTCCCATCCCGCCACCCCCCACAGCGAATCCCTCCACTAGGTGCTTTATCCTGACCCCTGTTTTATACCTGTGTTCTGTCGACTGTCCTCTGCCTAAAAAAATACATTCAACTCTCCTCTTTCCTTAAATGAAAAAAAAAAAAAAACCCATCTAGAAGTTGGATATTTAAAGCAAGTCTTCCTCCTGGTCATCCTAGGCATCTGGAGAGATTGACAGATTTTCCAAACAGATTTAGGGTGCAGGTGTGGCAGAGGGTCCATACACATTCCCTGAGAGCTCCACTGATCTGGTCCTTTGAAGAGGATGCCTACGTCCTGAAATAAAGTCCAAGAAAGAGAGCTCTTTATCCATCCTACATCCCCCTAGAGCAACCAACATATTTGTCTCTGACCCTTCACCACTTAATTTCTGACGAATAAGCCAGAGTTGCTATTTCTACTTATCACTCATTGATTTCTTAACCCACAGAAACCTAGTTTTCTCTCCCACTGCTAGTCTGATACCTTTCATTCAAAGACCAGGGATGACCTCTAACTGTCAAATCCAGGGGATTTTTCTCAGCCTCTTCCAGCTTAGTTTCTCAGAAGTGCTTGACATTCATCCAGTTTCTCCTCTAACTCACTCTGTTAATGTTTGCAGCTCTCCACTCTCCTGGTTCCTTCTAAATGGAGGAAGGCCCCCATGTTCTGCTCTTTGCCAACTCTTTTTTCTCAAAATTCTCTTTTATTTGACAAATAAAGCTACTCCTACTTAATAATAACAATAACATATACCGAATACAAGTGTGAGACAAATGCCAAGGCCATTACATGTGTTATCCCACCTCACCCAAACAAAAGCCCTCTAAGGCTGGTAGTGTTATAGCCCCATTCTACAGATGAGAAAGTCAAGGCAAAAAGCAGAGGTAAGGAACTTATGCCAGGCCACAGCCAGCAAGGGGTAGAGTCAGACAAGGCCAGTGCTTGCCTGAAGGATGTCTTTTGTTTACATTTAGAAAAGTCAGACACATGACCATTCCAGAGTGCTTGGCTTGGCAAGTGGAGGTTGCAGCTGGCCCCTCTTCACCCCTAGGCAACCTCCTCATGCAGAACACAGAGTGCAGGAGTTTGCAGGCACTCAGGGAGCCAGAATTCAAACCCTGGCCTCTCTGACTCCAGAGTCGTTATGCCCTTCACCTCCCAGGGCAGTGTGAGGATTAAAACTAAACAGAGCACATATTGGATATAAAGCTCTTGGCTCAGCGTTCAGCATGTAAGAAATATATGATATAGTTACTATTATTGTCTTTATTATGCATATCACCACTCTCATCCACTTTCAACGTTTCAACAAGTGAATTCATCAAACATTTAATCACCTCTCATGTGCCAAGCGGTAGGCTAGATATTGAGGTTACAGAGATGAAGAAAACACTGTTCCTAAAGTTAAAAGTCTACCAGGAGAGAAAGCTACAAAAACAAGGAACTAACTTAAAAGGTGACAAGCTCAGTAACAGAGCTGGTGTAAAGCACTGTGTGAGCACAGAAGGAAGAGCAATATGCCAGCATAGGGCGGGGATGGGAACCAAGATAAGTCTGGGGGCAGCTTCGGAGAGGAAGGGACATTTCAGAGCATCTGGACCATGAGGATGGATAACCCAGACAGAGAAACGGGGTGAACAGAAACATGCAGGTGGGCAAGAACATGGTGTGCATGGCCCGCAGTTTGCAATTGGCAATGAGAAGTCACCGAAAGCAGAAGGGCTGTGTCTGGTCAGATCTTGGTTTTAGAAAGAAAGCCCTGACATCTTAAAGTGTTTTGCATGTAGTAGGGGCTCAGCAAACATCTGATGGACAAAGAGTTGAACAGAGGAATGAAAGGATGAATGAAGAACTTGAAGCATTTTTCCTGGGTCAGCATTGAGACATCACAAGTGAATGTCAAAGTCCTCCAGGGCTGTGTAAACAGTATGTTTATGATTATGTATCTATTAGAATCCACTGTGGGACAAAGTTTGACTTAGAGAACGTTAGCACTGGAAGAATCCATGATGAGGAATCATTCCTGTTCAAGTCAACCAGCCCAAAAGCTGAGGCCTTGAGAGGGAAGTTGCTTTTGGAAAGGCTTGTCTCAGGGCCCAGCCACAGTTTTGGCCACTGCAGTGTGGCTCTCCTTGAGTCTAGCAGCCTAAGTTTCTGATTTGATCAGGTGCTCTATTCGGGAGCTCTATGGGGAAACAGTGGAAACAGTGTCAGACTTTATTTTTGGGGGCTCCAAAATCACTGCAGATGGTGACTGCAGCCATGAAATTAAAAGACACTTACTCCTTGGAAGGAAAGTTATGACCAACCTAGATAGCATATTCAAAAGCAGAGACATTACTTTGCCAACAAAGGTCTGTCTAGTCAAGGCTGTGGTTTTTCCAGTGCTCATGTATAGATGTGAGAGTTGGACTGTGAAGAAAGCTGAGTGCCAAAGAATTGATGCTTTTGAACTGTGGTGTTGGAGAAGACTCTTGAGAGTCCCTTGGACTGCAAGGAGATCCAACCAGTCCATTCTGAAGGAGATCAGCCCTGGGATTTCTTTGGAGGGAATGATGCTAAAGCTGAAACTCCAGTACTTTGATCACCTCATGAGAAGAGTTGACTCATTGGAAAAGACTCTGATGCTGGGAGGGGTTGGGGGCAGGAGGAGAAGGGGACGACAGAGGATGAGATGGCTGGATGGCATCACTGACTTGATGGGCGTGAGTCTCAGTGAACTCTGGGAATTGGTGATGGACAGGGAGGCCTGCAGTACTGCGATTCATGGGGTCGCAAAGAGTCGGACATGACTGAGCGACTGAACTAAATTGAACCTTCTACTGAGTACATCCTTCACATTCCCACATCCATGCTTTGCTTGTGTGTCAGTACCCCTGCCTAAATGTCCCATCCTGTATCCTTTCCAAAGAGCATCCATTCTTCAAGACTCTTTTCCTCCAGGAATCCTCCCCTGACTATCCTGGCATGAAGTGATCTTTCCTAACACCTATAGTGGTTCTCGAATACTTCTCTGTGCTGAGAATTGTGCTGGGCAATTTATATCCTTTGTTACACTTAATCCTTACAACAACCCTATGAAATTATGGGTCATTGTTATCACCCATTTTCAGAAAAGGAAGCTGTGAAGTGAGTGAAGTCTCTCAGTTGTGTCCAGCTCTTTGTGACCCCATGGACTATAGCCTGCCTGGCTCCTCAATCCATGGGATTTTCCAGGCAAGAGTATTGGAGCGGGTTGCTGTTTTCTTCCCCAGGGGATCTTCCTGACCCACGGATCAAACCTGGGTCTCTCGCACTGCAGGCAGACTCTTTACAGTCTGAGCCACCAGAGAAGTCAAAGGAAGCTGAGGTACCATCAATATACTAAAAGCCAACAATATACCAGACAGTCAACGAAATACTTTTCATGGATTACCTAGATTATCCACAAACAACTCCATAAGTGGCACTGTTACTATAATCTCCACTTGACTGATGAGAAAACAGGCTCAGAGAGCTGAACTTGTCCAAGTTCCCACAGAGTTGAGGGGCTGGTTCTAGAATCAAACCCAGCATTCTGTCCCTGGAGCCCCACTGGCTTCCCAGTGACGTGAGGACTTGCCCAGGCTCATCCCAGCCCAGGAAGAGCCAGGTGCCAGCTGACAGGAGGCCCACACTCCGTCCCCTGTGCTGGACAGTCCTCTGTCACCCCAATTGTCCAATCAAATCACCCATTTGGCCCTTTCCATTGTTATTAAATGGCACATTTGTTCCCATGTTTTACGTATCTAACCGAATTACAAGTGCCCTCTGCACAGAGAACATGTGTTTGTGACCTCCATATCCCTCAGGACCCCAACAAAGTGCCACCAGCTCATGTGTGTTTATGATCAATTAGTAAAACAACTCAATGATGAAAGTCATTGATGGATGGAAGTCATCTTGCATTTTCTCAAAGACAGAGAGGTTTGTGAAAGCCAGTAGCCCAAATTTATTACAGAAGTAGCAGCTGCAGATTCCATTTACCTTCCAAACCTTGTAAAGTAGATCTCAGAAAAAAATGTTAATCTCATTATCATGTGCTCAATTAAAAAGATATTGAAATTTATATTTCTCTTGAAGGTGCGTGGCCTTCTTTGAATTCCATTCTTCTAGGGAGAACCACCAAGTAGCTGCCCTGTAAATACTTCTGATCAACTGGGCCATAAGGATACACTATGTCTTAACACTGAGGAATACTCTTGTTAGGTTTTTTGGTCCCCTAGACTCTTGCAATTGTAACTTAAATAACCTAAAGCCCATTGATTTTATACTGGACCTGATTTCTTTATGTGAATTTCCTCCCTTGCTAACCTAAGGACCTACTCCCTGAGAATAGACTGCAAAGTTTTGAAACAGCTTTCTACACACACACACACACACACACACACTTGCTGTGCTGTGCTCAGTTGCTCAGGCATGTCCGACTCAGTGCGACCCCATGGACTGCAGCCCTCCAGGCTCCTCTGTCCATGGGGATTTTCCAGGCAAGAATACTGGAGTGGGTTGCCCTGCCCTCCTCCAGGGGATCTTCCCAACAGAGGGATTGAACCCAGGTCTGCCCCATTGCAGGCCGATTCTTTACCAGTTGTTACCAGGGAACATATATATATATATACATACATACATACATATACATATATATATACATACATACATATACATATATATCAACTCCCACACTTTATATACCCACATTCTGTATAAAGAGGTTAGATGTATTCTATAGATTTCCTCCCCCAAGGTCCAACTTTAATCCACTGTGTTGTCGCCCCCTACTGGTAAAAAATAGAAGATGATTTACTCTGTTCAGTTAGGGCTGAAAGCTTCCTGCCTTGAGAACATCCACAGGCCTTTGCAGCTAAGAATATTTTGTTTTCAATTATGAATCTGCCAGCCAGAAGTAGACATGTTACACTCATCTAAATAAAAGTGAAAAGTGAAGTCGCTCAGTCGTGTCCGACTCTTTTCGACCCCATGGACTGTAGCCTACCAGGCTCCTCCATCCATGGGATTCTCCAGGCAAGAGTACTGGAGTGGGTTGCCATTTCCTTCTCCAGGAGATCTTCCTAACCCAGGGATCAAACCCGGGTCTTCCGCATTGCAGGCAGATGCTTTACCATCTGAGCCACCAGGGAAGACTCATCTAAATAAAAAGCATTCCCCAATTCTCAGAACCCTCCAGGTCTGATTGTACAATTAACAATGACTTTCATTCTTTTCAAACACATATCTACAAACTCATTCTCTCAGGGCTGCTCCTGAGAATTCTGTTTTGTTCATCTTTTCCCCTCTATACTTAGCACAGGTCTTGAGACATAGTAAGTACTCAATAAAATTTCATTAAAAAACATGTATGGGGGTTTCCCTGATGTTCCAGTGGTTGGGAATCTGCCTGCCAATGCAGGGGACATGTGTTCAATCCCTGGTTCTGGAAGATCCCACATGCCAGGTAGCAACAAAGCCTGCAAGCAGCAGCTACTGAAGCTTGTGCACCCAGAGCCCATGCTCCCCAACAAGAAAAGCCACTGCAATGACAAGCCTGCGCACCACAACTAAAGAGTAGTCCCTGCGCTCCATACTACAGGAAGTCCAAGCACAGCAATGAAGACTCAGTGCTTCATGAATAAATGAATATGTATGCACAACATTGGAAGCCTGAGAGGATGGGAGAGGGGGAGGGGGGAAGGAACAAGGAAAGACATTTTCTACAAGCCCCTCAGCTCATGGCAAACTACAGAGAGTCACACTGCGTTCACAGAATCATTTAATTAACAAGGACTTCAGAACTTTCACCATCAGATTCTAAAATCAGGATAAAAACTTTTTCTTTTCTCCCTTTCTCCTGTAGCCCAGCAGACAAAAGCCTGGTGTTGTTTAAACTGTGGTCATTAGACTCTCAGACTGACAGGCTGTACTTTTCACTTTTTTCCTTGAGGTTCTCAGTAATTACAGGGCAGCTGAGGTATTTTCCCTTTTCTGGAAGGGAGGTGAAAGAGACTAGCCTGCACAGCTGTGGTGAACATCTGCAGGTTGGGCCATCGGTATCAATCCCACTTTCTATTAGGAAATGCCTCCCGGGGCAGCCTGGGAGGGGCGGGGCCTTGCCTCCTGATCTCCTGGCAGCTATGGTCACGGCATAGAAGCCCAGATCAGACAGTTGAACACCCGTGTCCTGGGCTTGGACTCCTGAAGGGATGGTGGAAAACGGAAGGTCATTAAAATTTGTTTATTGTAGTAATTGTGGTGGTGGGCAGAAGGGCATCTATGCCTAGGGTTGCTGTGTCTGCACCAGGAAGCCTGTCTCAGCCACAGTTCTCTCTAGGAAATAGGCTGACTTCCTGGCCCTCTGGAGCCATCCCTGTTCTAGCCTGTTCGAAGTATGGTCCTCCAGACTTTCTGAAGCTCCTATGAGCCCACACAGTCTTCCAATCAACTCTTGTTTTGACTCAGTGAAACCAGAGTCAGTTTCTGTTCTGCTATTTGCATCTGAAAAAAATGTAACTAGTACAATAGGAATCAAAGTTAAAAGAGAAGCAGAAACTGAAAGAGAAAAAGGAAGGAAGGAAAGAAAGGAGGAAAAGAGGGAGAGAAGGAAGGAAGGAAGAAGGAGAGTCCTCTGCAGCTTGGAAAATGGGTGTCTAGCGCCTGCTCAATGCATAATAGGCACTCAGTGAACATTCAAGGAAAGTCCATTTATAAACATCAATATCGTTTAAGATGTTTGTTAAGTAGTCTCCTTACCTGATCCTCATCTCAGCTCTAGGGGTCCTCTAGGGATCAGGCAAGTCTGATTTTTCATCTGTGTTGAAAAAGCAGAGACATTACTCTGCCAACAAATGTCCAAGTCAAGGCTATGGTATTCCCAGTGGTCACATACGGTTGTGAGAACTGGACCATAAAGAAGGCAGAACACCAAAGAATTGATGCCTTTGAACTATGGTGCTGGAGAAAACTCCTGAGAGTCCCTTGGACAGCAAGGAGATCAAACCCGTCAATTTTAAGGGAAATCAACCCTGAATACTGGTTGGAAGGACAGATTCTGAACTTGAAACTCCAGTATTTTGATCATCTGATGCGAACAGCTGACTCATTGAAAAAGTCCCTGATGCTGGGAAAGATTGAGGGCAGAAGAAGAAGAGGGCATCAGAGAATGAGATGGCTGGATGGCATCACCAATAACAGGAATTTGGGCAAACTTAGGGAGATGGTGAGGGACAGAGAGGCCTGGCGTGCTGCAATCCATGGAGTCCCAAGAGTTGGACACGAATGGGCTACTGAACAAGAATAACAATACCCATGTATAGAAGCATATCAGAGAAGGCAATGGCACCCCACTCCAGTACTCTTGCCTGGAAAATCCCATGGATGGAGGAGCCTGGTAGGCTGCAGTCCATGGGGTCACGAAGAGTCGGACACGACTGAGCGACTTCACTTTCACTTTTCACTTTCATGCATTGGAGAAGGAAATGGCAACCCACTCCAGTGTTCTTGCCTGGAGAATCCCAGGGACGGGGGAGCCTGGTGGGCTGCCGTCTACGGGATCGCACAGAGTTGGACACGACTGAAGCGACTTAGCAGCAGCATAGAAGCATATGAAATTGTCAATATTTAACCATTTTGACCTACAGAAATGGGTTCCAAAGGGTTCAGTGGAATACTTAGGATTAAATAAAGTTATTCACAGAGATTGCTTTCCACAATGCCTTGTACAAGGTAAGATCAGTAAATCTGTCCCCAACTTAAGTTCTAACAGCAGAATTTTTTCAAATTTCACACACTCAGGACATTGGAAGTAAACTTCAACAATTCTTGGAAAGAAAGCAGAGAGTTAATGAATTAACAGACATAGGAAGAATGCAAGTGATTATTTCAATTAGCATTATTTCTCAAGCAACTGCTCTGGGCCAGTCACTCTGTGAGCTACTGGGGATCCAGAGAAGAGCTGGACAGACAGGGGCCTGGGACAGAAACATCAGCCATATATTCAGCACAGTTTCCGGCAAACATGGCAAAAAGTCACTTACCTGTGTTCTCTCATTTTATTCTCATAGAACCACAAGGTGGGGATTAGCTCTGTATGTAAATGAATGAACTAGGCTGAGAGTCTAGCAAATGTCCAAAATTAACAGCTGCTGCTGCTGCTAAGTCACTTCAGTCGTGCCCAACTCTGTGCAACCCCATAGACGGCAGCCCACCAGGCTCCCCTATCCCTGGGATTTTCCAGGCAAGAACACTGGAGTGGGTTGCCATTTCCTTCTCCAATGCATGAAAGTGAAAAGTGAAAGTGAAGTGGCTCAGTAAGTATCCGACTCTTCGTGACCCCATGGACTGCAGCCTACCAGGCTCCTCCGTCCATGGGATTTTCCAGACAAGAGTACTGGAGTGGGGTGCCATTGCCTTCTCTGAAACCAACAGCTAACAGGTGATAAAACTAGATTTAGAACCCAGATAAGCTAACCAGCACGCTCAATGGTCACAATACGTCGGTGTGGTGGACTAGACCCTTTCCTCGGGGCCACCCAAGCTTTGAGGCTTCCATCCCAACTGCCTTGCTTCTCTTGGCCCCACCCCCACTGTATCTCTTTCATCATCCAATTCTGATTTTATAAAACATTGCCTCCCACATCAAGCAATTTGGTTCCTAAGTTAGAGACCACTTCTAGTTCTGGGTCTAGGATACAACACAACATCGGTCTGGCAGCATTTCCTGGAGACCTGTGGGAAGCACCTTGGCCCTAGGAATCCTTTGCTCCTCCTGCTTGAGCTGTTTTAGAATTTTCAAGTCCTCTCTTCATCTCCACCACGGTGGAGGACCAAGTCCTCCAATCAAAGTCTTCCTATAGTTGTACCAAATGCCTGAGGTGTGGAGAAGTTACCACACCTGGGTGCCCTGCCACTGCCTGCTACACTTGCGGGTTGCCTCTTCAGCCTTTGCTGTGGCCTTTCTCAAATGGGTGCAGCTGTGGATTCATTAATTTAGTGGGAGAATACTGAGTGTCAGCTATGGCCAGGCACTGCCTGAGGTCTGGCAACATCTCAGGGCAGCGGTTCCCAACCTTTGTGGCACCATGGACCAGTCTTGTGGAAGGCAATTTTTCTATGGACTGGGGGTGGAGGGTTGGTTTCAGGATGATTCAAGAACATTACTCTTATTGTGAACTTTATTTCTGACCTAACGCCGCCACTAATCTGACAGGAGGTACCGGTCAGCAGCCCAGAGGTTGGGAACCCCTGCCTTAGGGTGACAGATGCTGCGTTTGCCCACCTATATCCCCTCAGGCCTTCCCATCTCAGAGTGAGCAGCCCCACAGACACTCAACATTTGCATCTTTTTGCCTTAGGGTTTTTTCTTTGTTCGTTTGCTTTTTAGGAGGAAAACTGCTCTGCATGTTACAAGGCAGGACAGACAAGCCGTAGAATCCACCCTTCAACAGGCCAGCACTCTATTGGTGAATTGTGACAGTTGGTGTATAAATACTCCAGTTCCCCGGGCCGCTGGGACAGGAACCCAAAGGCAGGTATTCTATACTGACTCCCAGAGTCCCCAGTCAGGTCAGGCTTTAGTTTTCCACAATGGTAAGGTGATTGAAAACACATTCCCCCTTCATTTTCTTTCCTTCCCTATCTCACTCCCCCCAACTCAACCCCACCCCTAAATAAACTGTCTACACTTTCCTGGTCTTGGAGTCGGCCTCTGAGGAAACCCCAGTCAGGGCCAGGTATACACAAAACACATCCCTCCCTCCGGGACACATTCAGGCAGCAGTCACTTGCTGCACCTTCAAATCTCTCTTCTCTGATTATTTATTCAGCAGTTATTAAGTGAAGCTTGCGACTTCCTATGGATACATGTTATGAATAAATACTAATTTCCTACAAAAAAACACTATTTACAGATACAACTTAATTGCTAGTTCTTGTCGACTGGCTGAAGCAGAATCAACCTTGAGGAAAACTTGGACAAAAATTCCCACCTTTCAGAATTCTGGTTCTGTCTCCAGTTTTCTTTGCTGACTTCCCAAAGTAGACTTCTTAAGGAGCCACTTTAGAGGATTTTTAAATTCAGATGATAAAATGAGTCATACACTCCCAGTAAAGAGCACGAACCACGCATTCATTCTATGGTTTTTAGAACTTCATCAGAGTGTGACCAACTGTGAGTTTCACAAAAATTCCAGAGATTGGCTGGGGCTAACAGAGAGTACTTTTCATTCCCAGTGATAGAAGCCATCTCCTTCCGGGAGAGCAGGGGCTTCCCTGGTGGCTCAGACAGTAAAAAATCTGCCTGCAATGCAAGAGACCCAGGTTTGATCCCTGGGTCAGGAAGATCCTCTAGGGAAGGAATCCATTGGACAGAGGAGCCTGGTGGGCTACAGTCCAAAAGAGTTGGACACAACTGAGTGACTAACATGTTTGCTTTTCACTTTCAGGGGTAGCAAGACCAATTTATTTATTTAAAATTAATTTTGATTGGAGTATAGTTGCTTTACAATGTTATGTTAATTTCTACTGTACAGCAAAATGAATCAGCCATACACATACATTTATACCCTCCCTTTTGGACTTTCTTCCCATTCAGGTCACCGTAGCGCATTAAGTAGAATTATTTGTGCTCTACAGTTTGTACTTATTATCTATTTTATGTTATCAATAGGGTATATGTGTCAGGACCAGTTTATATTTTGCCAAATTAGTCCAGTCACATCTTGGAACTCTGTGTAGATAAGCACCCTGGCTGGCCACAGTCTGGCCTGCCCTTTCATTCACCTCCATCCACCCCCACTGTCTGTACTGTCTTCCCCTTGGCACCCTTGTGCTGTGCTGTGCTTAGTCGCTCAGTCGTGTCTAACTCTTTGAGACCCCTTTGGCGCCCTTATCTCTCAGCATTAAGAGCCCATTTGGCAAAAGTTTGGTGGCTCCAGGGCCAGAAGATAAGACGAGCCCTATTTCATGTTACTGAGTCTTAGGACACGGCTTCTGCAGCTGCCTTCCTCTCCACCCTGTCCATACTCCTTCCACACCCTGGGTGGGAGCAGTCTGGAAGTCACAGTAAGGGAGAGAAGCCCAGGATGTGAACAGTCTTGCTGGGGCTACAGTGCAAGTAGGCTCATGGGAGCCCTGGCCTGCAGCAGGCTCTTGAGGACTTCCTGAGTGTTCCTGATTGACAACTGAGAGAAGTGGGTGAAACATTAACTCAGTTTGACCTGACAGTTTTTATGGAGCATCTACTATGCCCCTAGCACCATATGAAACCACATGCAGGGGAAGGATGCTGAAGATATCCAAGATGTGGTCTAAGTGCTGGAGGAAATTTATAGGTGTCTTACCAAGGAAATGATTCAAATGCATTAAATAACTAATTTAAAACTAATTAAATTAATTATAATTTAATTAATTATACTCAATGAAGGCCTGAATCTGATGGCTGTAGTACAATCCATTGGTCCAATTTTTGGAGTGGGAGGGGCAACGTGGCTATGAGAAGAAAAAACATATTCAGTTCAGTTCAGTTCAGTTCAGTCACTCAGTCGTGTCCGACTCTTTGCGAACCCATGAATCGCAGCACTCCAGGCCTCCCTGTCCATCACCAACTCCCAGAATTCACTCAGACTCATATCCATTGAGTCAGTGATGCCATCCACCCATCTCATCTTCTATCGTCCCCTTCTCCTCCTGCCCCCAATCCCTCTCAGCATCAGAGTCTTTTCCAATGAGTCAACTCTTCACATGAGGTGGCCAAAGTACTGGAGTTTCAGCTTTAACATCATTCCTTCCAAAGAAATCCCAGGGCTGATCTCCTTCAGAATGGACTGGTTGGATCTCCTTGCAGACCAAGGGACTCTCAAGAGTCTTCTCCCACACCACAATTCAAAAGCATCAATTCTTTGGTGCTCAGCCTAATTGACAGTTCAACTCTCACATCCATACATGACCACAGGAAAAACCATAGCCTTGACTAGACGGACCTTTACTGGCAAAGTAACATCTCTGCTTTTGAATTTGACATCTAGGTTGGTCATAACTTTCCTTCCAAGGAGTAAGTGTCTTTTAATTTCATGGCTGCAGTCACCATCTGCAGTGATTTTGGAGCCCCAAAAAATAAAGTCTGACACTGTTTCCACTGTTTCCCCATCTATTTCCCATGAACTGATGGGACCGGATGCCATGATCTTCATTTTCTGAATGTTGAGCTTTAAGCCAACTTTTCACTCTCCTCTTTCACTTTCATCAAGAGGCTTTTTAGTTCCTCTTCACTTTCTGCCATAAGGGTGGTGTCATCTGCATATCTGAGGTTATTGATATTTCTCCTGGCAATCTTGATTCCAGCTTGTGTTTCTTCCAGCCCAGTGTTTCTCATGATGTACTCTGCATATAAGTTAAATAAGCAGGGTGACAACAGCCT
Organism: Bos taurus; assembly: GCF_002263795.3. Lineage (NCBI taxonomy): Eukaryota > Metazoa > Chordata > Mammalia > Artiodactyla > Bovidae > Bos > Bos taurus. The sequence continues at coordinate 81,886,628 of NC_037330.1, forward strand.
TGACGTACGTACTCCTTTTCCTATTTGGAACCAGTCTGTTGTTCCATGTCCAGTTCTTTTTTTTTTTTAATTTTAATTTTATTTTTAAACTTTACAATATTGTATTAGTTTTGCCAAGCATCGAAATGAATCTGCCACAGGTATACCCGTGCTCCCCATCCTGAACCCTCCTCCCTCCTCCCTCCCTGGACTGGTGACTTGTTTCATACATGATATTATACATGTTTCAATGCCATTCTCCCAAATCTCCCCACCCTCTCCCTCTCCCACAGAGTCCAGAAGACTGATCTATACATCAGTGTCTCTATTTCTGTCTCGTACACAGGGTTATTGTTACCATCTTTCTAAATTCCATATATATGCATTAGTATACTGTATTGGTATTTTTCTTTCTGGCTTACTTCACTCTGTATAATAGGTTCCAGTTTCATCCACCTCATTAGAACTGATTCAAATGTATTCTTTTTAATGGCTGAGTAATACTCCATTGTGTATATGTACCACTGCTTTCTTATCCATTCATCTGCTGATGGGCATCTAGGTTGCTTCCATGTCCTGGCTATTATAAACAGTGCTGCGATGAACATTGGGGTACATGTGTCTTTTTCCCTTCTGGTTTCCTCAGTGTGTATGCCCAACAGTGGGATTGCTGGATCATAAGGCAGTTCTATTTCCAGTTTTTTAAGGAATCTCCACACTGTTCTCCATAGTGGCTGTACTAGTTTGCATTCCCACCAACAGTGTAAAAGGGTTCCCTTTTCTCCACACCCTCTCCAGCATTTATTGCTTGTAGACTTTTGGATCGCAGCCATTCTGACTGGTGTGAAATGGTACCTCATAGTGGTTTTGATTTGCATTTCTCTGATAATGAGTGATCTGGAGCATCTTTTCATGTGTTTGTTAGCCATCTGTATGTCTTCTTTGGAGAAATGTCTATTTAGTTCTTTGGCCCATTTTTTGATTGGGTCATTTATTTTTCTGGAGTTGAGCTGTAGGAGTTGCTTGTATATTTTTGAGATTAGTTGTTTGTCAGTTGCTTCATTTGCTATTATTTTCTCCCATTCTGAAGGCTGCCTTTTCACCTTGCTAATAGTTTCCTTTGTTGTGCAGAAGCTTTTAAGTTTAATTAGGTCCCATTTGTTTATTTTTGCTTTTATTTCCAATATTCTGGGAGGTAGGTCATAGAGGATCCTGCTGTGATGTATGTCGGAGAGTGTTTTGCCTATGTTCTCCTCTAGGAGTTTTATAGTTTCTGGTCTTACGTTGAGATCTTTAATCCATTTTGAGTTTATTTTTGTGTATGGTGTTAGAAAGTGTTCTAGTTTCATTCTTTTACAAGTGGTTGACCAGTTTTCCCAGCACCACTTGTTAAAGAGATTGTCTTGAGAGGCGGAGCCATGGTGGACCCATTTAGGGAGCGCACCGCCCGGCTGCTGATGGACTACCTGGAGTTCTGCGCCCGGGAGCCCGGCACTCCAGCTCCTGCGCCGTCCACACCTGAGGCTGCCGTGCTGCGCCACGTGGCCGCACGTATCCAGGAAGCAAATCGAAATGAAAAAAAAAAATAAATAAATAAAGAGATTGTCTTTAATCCATTGTATATTCTTGCCTCCTTTGTCAAAGATAAGGTGTCCATATGTGCGTGGATTTATCTCTGGGCTTTCTATTTTGTTCCATTGATCAATATTTCTGTCTTTGTGCCAGTACCATACTGTCTTGATAACTGTGGCTTTGTAATAGAGCCTGAAGTCAGGTAGGTTGATTCCTCCAGTTCCATTCTTCTTTCTCAAGATCGCTTTGGCTATTCGAGGTTTTTTGTATTTCCATACAAATTGTGAAATTATTTGTTCTAGCTCTGTGAAGAATACCATTGGTAGCTTGATGGGGATTGCATTGAATCTATAAATTGCTTTGGGTAGTATACTCATTTTCACTATATTGATTCTTCCAATCCATCAACATGGTATATTTCTCCATCTATTAGTGTCCTCTTTGATTTCTTTCACCAGTGTTTTATAGTTTTCTATATATAGGTCTTTAGTTTCTTTAGGTAGATATATTCCTAAGTATTTTATTCTTTCCATTGCAATGGTGAATGGAATTGTTTCCTTAATTTGTCTTTCTGTTTTCTCATTATTAGTGTATAGGAATGCAAGGGATTTCTGTGTGTTGATTTTACATCCTGCAACTTTACTATAATCATTGATTAGTTCTAGTAATTTTCTGGTGGAGTCTTTAGGGTTTTCTATGTAGAGGATCATGTCATCTGCAAATAGTGAGAGTTTTACTTCTTCTTTTCCAATTTGGATTCCTTTTATTTCTTTTTCTGCTCTGATTGCTGTGGCCAAAACCTCCAAAACTATGTTGAATAGTAATGGTGAAAGTGGGCACCGTTGTCTTGTTCCTGACTTTAGAGGAAATGCTTTCAATTTTTCACCATTGAGGATAATGTTTGCTGTGGGTTTGTCATATATAGCTTTTATTATGTTGAGGTATGTTCCTTCTATTCCTGCTTTCTGGAGAGTTTTTATCATAAATGGATGTTGAATTTTGTCAAAGGCTTTCTCTGCATCTATTGAGATAATCATATGGTTTTTATTTTTCAATTTGTTAATGTGGTGTATTACATTGATTGATTTGCGGATATTGAAGAATCCTTGCATCCCTGGGATAAAGCCCACTTGGTCATGGTGTATGATCTTTTTAATGTGTTGTTGGATTCTGATTGCTAGAATTTTGTTAAGGATTTTTGCATCTATGTTCATCAGTGATATTGGCCTGTAGTTTTCCTTTTTTGTGGGATCTTTGTCAGGTTTTGGTATTAGGGTGATGGTGGCCTCATAGAATGAGTTTGGAAGTTTACCTTCCTCTGCAATTTTCTGGAAGAGTTTGAGCAGGATAGGTGTTAGCTCTTCTCTAAGTTTTTGGTAGAATTCAGCTGTGAAGCCGTCTGGACCTGGGCTTTTGTTTGCTGGAAGATTTTTGATTACAGTTTCCATTTCCGTGCTTGTGATGGGTCTGTTAAGATTTTCTATTTCTTCCTGGTCGAGTTTTGGAAAGTTGTACTTTTCTAAGAATTTGTCCATTTCTTCCATGTTGTCCATTTTATTGGCATATAATTGTTGATAGTAGTCTCTTATGATCCTTTGTATTTCTGTGTTGTCTGTTGTGATCTCTCCATGTTCATTTCTAATTTTATTGATTTGATTTTTCTCCCTTTGTTTCTTGATGAGTCTGGCTAATGGTTTGTCAATTTTATTTATCCTTTCAAAGAACCAGCTTTTGGCTTTGTTGATTTTTGCTATGGTCTCTTTTGTTTCTTTTGCATTTATTTCTGCCCTAATTTTTAAGATTTCTTTCCTTCTACTAACCCTGGGGTTCTTCATTTCTTCCTTTTCTAGTTGCTTTAGGTGTAGGGTTAGGTTATTTATTTGACTTTTTTCTTGTTTCTTGAGGTATGCCTGTATTGCTATGAACTTTCCCCTTAGGACTGCTTTTACCGTGTCCCACAGGTTTTGGGTTGTTGTGTTTTCATTTTCATTAGTTTCTATGCAAATTTTGATTTCTTTTTTGATTTCTTCTGTGATTTGTTGGTTATTCAGCAGCGTGTTGTTCAGCCTCCATATGTTGGAATTTTTAATAGTTTTTCTCCTGTAATTGAGATCTAATCTTACTGCATTGTGGTCAGAAAAGATGTTTGGAATGATTTCTATTTTTTTCAATTTACCAAGGCTAGCTTTATGGCCCAGGATGTGATCTATCCTGGAGAAGGTTCCATGTGCGCTTGAGAAAAAGGTGAAATTCATTGTTTTGGGATGAAATGTCCTATAGATATCAATTAGGTCTAACTGGTCTATTGTATCGTTTTAAGTTTGTGTTTCCTTGTTAATTTTCTGTTTAGTTGATCTATCCATAGGTGTGAGTGGGGTATTAAAGTCTCCCACTATTACTGTGTTATTGTTAATTTCTCCTTTCATACTTGTTAGCATTTGTCTTACATATTGCGGGGCTCCCGTGTTGGGTGCATATATATTTATAATTGTTATATCTTCTTCTTGGATTGATCCTTTGATCATTATGTAGTGACCTTCTTTGTCTCTTTTCACAGCCTTTGTTTTAAAGTCTATTTTATCTGATATAAGTATTGCCACTCCTGCTTTCTTTTGGTCCCTATTTGCATGGAAAATCTTTTTCCAGCCCTTCACTTTCAGTCTGTATGTGTCCCCTGTTTTGAGGTGGGTCTCTTGTAGACAGCATATGTAGGGGTCTTGTTTTTGTATCCATTCAGCCAGTCTTTGTCTTTTGGTTGGGGCATTCAACCCATTTATGTTTAAGGTAATTACTGATACGTATGATCCCGTTGCCATTTACTTTATTGTTTTGGGTTCGATTTTATACACTGTTTTTGTGTTTCCTGTCTAGAGAATATCCTTTAGTATTTGTTGGAGAGCTGGTTTGATGGTGCTGAATTCTCTCAGCTTTTGCTTGTCTGAAAAGCTTTTGATTTCTCCTTCATATTTGAATGAGATCCTTGCTGGGTACAATAATCTGGGCTGTAGGTTATTTTCTTTCATCACTTTAAGTATGTCTTGCCATTCCCTCCTGACTTGAAGTGTTTCTATTGAAAGATCAGCTGTTATCCTTACGGGAATTCCCTTGTGTGTTATTTGTTGTTTTTCCCTTGCTGCTTTTAATATTTGTTCTTTGTGTTTGATCTTTGTTAATTTGATTAATATGTGTCTTGGGGTGTTTCGCCTTGGGTTTATCCTGTTTGGGACTCTCTGGGTTTCTTGGACTTGGGTGATTATTTCCTTCCCCATTTTAGGGATGTTTTCAACTATTATCTCTTCAAGTATTTTCTCATGGTCTTTCTTTTTGTCTTCTTCTTCTGAGACCCCTATGATTCGAATGTTGTAGCGTTTAATATTGTCCTGGAGGTCTCTGAGATTGTCCTCATTTCTTTTAATTCGTTTTTCTTTTATCCTCTCTGATTCATTTATTTCTACCATTCTATCTTCTAATTCACTAATCCTATCTTCTGCCTCTGTTATTCTACTATTTGTTGCCTCCAGAGTGTTTTTAATTTCATTTATTGCATTTTTCATTATATATTGACTCTGTTTTATTTCTTCTAAGTCCTTGTTAAACCTTTCTTGAATCTTCTCAATCCTTGTCTCCAGGCTATTTATCTGTGATTCCATTTTGATTTCAAGATTTTGGATCAATTTCACTATCATTATTCGGAATTCTTTATCAGGTAGATTCCCTATCTCTTCCTCTTTTGTTTGGTTTGGTGGGCATTTATCCTGTTCCTTTATCTGCTGGGTATTCCTCTGTATCTTCATCTTGTTTAAATTGCTGAGTTTGGGGTGTCCTTTCTGTATTCTGGCAGTTTGTGGAGTTCTCTTTATTGTGGCATTTCCTCACTCTGTGTGGGTTTGTACAGGTGGCTTGTCAAGGTTTCTTGGTTAGGGAAGCTTGTGTCGGTGTTCTGGTGGGTGGAGCTTTATTTCTTCTCTCTGGAGTGCACTGAAATGTCCAGTAATGAGTTATGGGATGTCTGTGGTTTTGGGGTGACTTTGAGCTGCCTGTATCTTGAAGCTCAGGGCTGTGTTCCTTGTTGTTGGAGAATTTGCTTGGTATGTCTTGCCCTGAAAGTTGTTGGCCCTTGTGTGGTGCTTGGTTTCAGTGTAGGTATGGAGGCATTTGATGAGCTCCTGTCAATTAATGTTCCTTGGAGTCAGGAGCTCCCTGGAGTCAGGGTTTGGACTTAAGCCTCCTGCTTCCAGTTATCGGTCTTATTTTTACAGTAGTTTCAGAGCTTCTCCTTCTACACAGCACCATTAATAAAACATCTACGTTAAAGATGAAAAGTTTCTCTACCGTGAGAGTCACCCAGAGAGTTTCAGTGTTATATGGAGAAGAGAAGAGGGAGGAGGGAGTTAGAGGTGACCCGAATGAGATGAGGCGGAATCAATAGAGGAGAGAGTGGGCTATCCAGTAATCTCCTCCTATGTGCACTCCATAACTGGACCGCTCAGAGTTGTTCACAGAGTTATACAGAGAAGAGAAGAAGGAGGAAGGTGACAGAGGTGGCCAGGAGGATAAAAGGGGGGAATGAAAAGGAGAGAGACAGATCTAGCCAGTAATCAGTTCCCTAAGTGTTCTCCACTGTCTGGAACACACAGAAATTCACAGAGTTGGGTAGAGTAGAGAGGGGTTAGGGAGGAGACACAGGCGACCTGGTGGAGAAAGGGGAGAGTCCAAAGGGAGAGAGAACAGTTAAGCCAGTAATCTCGCTCTCTCGTGAAAAATGGGGCCTGAAGATTGGGTTCTTAAAGGTACAAAATTGGTAACAAATACATAAAAGGAAAAATTAAAAATCTAGAGTAGAGTTTGGAATTTCAAAGATACAATGTTAAAAAAAGAAGAAGAAAAAGAGAGAGAGAGAGAAAAAAAAAAAACAAGAACAAACAAAGTCGCATAAATTATAAAGAAAATACAGGTACAAAATTGATAACAAACACCAAAAAGCATAAATTAAAAATCTAGAGTAGAGTTTGGAATTTCAGATATACAAGGTTATTTAAAAGAAGAAGAGAAAGAAACAGAGAAAAAGAAAAAGAAAAAATAAAAAAGGGTCACAGAAATTATATTAAAAAAAAAACTATAGGTACAAAATTGATAACAAATACCAAAAAGCTAAAATTAAAAATCTAGAGTAGAGTTTGGAATTTCAAAAATACAATGTTAAATAAAAGAAGGAAAAAAAAAACAAGGTCAAAAAAATTATAAAAAATATATATATGAAGTTTGCTTTTTAAAAAATGGGGTCTTCTTTTTTTTTTTTTTTGCAAAGTAATCGGTTATAAAAGTGAAAATTAAAGGAATAATAAAGGACTTAAAAATTTTTTTTAAATAAAAATAGAAAGAAAGAATGATCGTAAAAATAGTAAAAATATATCTAGGACTTTCTCCAGTTTTGTTGTGCGTATTGAGGGTTCAGTTCATTTTTGGCTAGTTCCTTGGTCCGACTTATATTTCTCAAGATCTATAGGCCCCTTCCTATGTAGTTGGTACTAACCTCAGGGTTTTAATCTATCGCCTGTAGCTTCCAAGGCGGTTCCCTCTGTTATAGCTTCTTCTGTTTGCTGGTCTCTTCAGTGTCTGGTTTCCGCCTTGACACAAAGGGGATGGTGGAGGACACTGTTTTTTTTTTTAGGCTCACTTGTTCAGTCATGCTGAGGGGAGGTAGGGAGGGATGCTGCAAACAAATAACACTGGCGTGTGCTCACACTACCTCAGCCACACTGGGTCTGCCCCCCGTTCATGGCGCGTGTAGCCTCCCTGCCCACGCTGCTCAGGCTCTAGGTTGCTCCGCTGGGAACCATCTGTGGCCGGCCCTGGGCTGCCTGCACTTCCCAGGTCCAAGCCGCTCAGGTTCAGGCACTTGGGTAGTCCTCAGAGGCGCAGACTCTCGGTTGGACCTGCGTTTTGTGCCTTTCCCAGATCCCCAGATCCGAGCAGCTCAGGTGATGAGGTGTTTGGCGTGCGCGATTGCTGCGACTTATCGCCTCCCCGCCGCTCGGTTATCTAGGTGTGCACCGGCGCACCTTCTCAGGCAGATGTTGACCGTCCAGACCCCCAAGAAGTTATAGTTAGCAAAGAAGCCTGCTTACAGTTTTGTAGATAATGTCTCTCTGGGGCTGCGATTGTCCCCTTCCGGCTCTGGCTGCCTATCACCGGAGGGGGATGGTCTGCTGCCGGCTATCTCTGTTCAGTCCTTTGTTCCATGCGTGGGCCGGGCGGTGTCTTAGGTTAGGGCTGGCTTTTCGCATGGTAGATATCCCACAGTCTGGTTTGCTAGCCCAAATTATTTCGCTCAGATAGCGCTTGGGGTATTCAGGCTAGATCCTTGCGATGCAGCCCGCACCACGCCTCCCTGCCCAGCCCCCACTTGCTAATGGCGGATGCAGGCATCTGCGCTGCTTCTCCACTGGGGGAGTTACCGTAGGGCTCGCAATGTGTGGGTTTTAATTGTTTATTTATTTTTCCTCCCTGTTATATTGCCCTCTGTGCTTCCAAGGCTCAGCACAGATTCGGCAATGAGAAGGTTTCCTGGTGCTTGGAAACTTCTCTCTTTTTAAGACTCCCTTCCCGGGACAGAACTCCGTCCCTCCCTCTTTTGTCTCTTTTTTTGTCTTTTATATTTTTTCATACCTCCTTTTGAAGACTTGGGTTGCTTTTCTGGGTGCCTGATGTCCTCTGCCGGCATTCAGAAGTTGTTTTGTGGAATTTACTCGGTGTTTAAATGTTCTTTTGATGAATTTGTGGGGGAGAAAGTGTTCTCCCCGTCCTACTCCTCTGCCATCTTAGCTCCTCCCTCCCATGTCCAGTTCTAACTGTTTCTTCCTGACCTGCATACAGGTTTCTCAAGAGGCAGGTCAGGTGGTCTGGTATTCCCATCTCTTTCAGAATTTCCCACAGTTTATTGTGATCCACACAGTCAAAGGCTTTGGCATAGTCAATAAAGCAAAAATAGATGTTTTTCGGGAACTCTTGTTTTTTCCATGATCCAGCGGATGTTGGAAATTTGATCTCTGGTTCCTCTGCCTTTTCTAAAACCAGCTTGAACATCTGGAAGTTCATGGTTCACGTATTGCTGAACCCTGGCTTGGAGAATTTTGAGCATTACTTTACTAGCATGTGAGATGAGTGCAATTGTGTGGTAGTTTGAGCATTCTTTGGCATTGCCTTTCTTTGGGATTGGAATGAAAACTGACCTTTTCCAGTCCTGTGGCCACTGCTGAGTTTTCCAAATTTGCTGGCATATTGAGTGCGGCACTTTCACAGCATCATCTTTTAGGATTTGAAAGAGCTCAACTGGAATTCCATCACCTCCACTAGCTTTGTTCATAGTGATGCTTTCTAAGGCCCACTTGACTTCACATTCCAGGATGTCTGGCTCTAGATGAGTGATCACACCATTGTGATTATCTGGGTCGTGAAGATTTTTTTGTACAGTTCTTCTGTGTATTCTTGCCACCTCTTCTTAATATCTTCTGATTCTGTTAGGTCCATACCATTTCTGTCCTTTATTGAGCCCATCTTTGCATGAAATGTTCCCTTGGTATCTCTCATTTTCTTGAAGAGATCTCTAGTCTTTCCCATTCTGTTGTTTTCCTCTATTTCTTTGCTCTGATAGCTGAGGAAGGCTTTCTTATCTCTTCTTGCTATTCTTTGGAACTCTGCGTTCAGATGCTTATATCTTTCCTTTTCTCCTTTGCTTTTCGCTTCTCTTCTTTTCACAGCTATTTGTATGGCCTCCCCAAACAGCCATTTTGCTTTTTTGCATTTCTTTTCCATGGGGATGGTCTTGATCCCTGTCTCCTGTACAATGTCACGAACCTCAGTCCATAGTTCATCAGGCACTCTGTTTATCAGATCTAGGCCCTTAAATCTATTTCTCACTTCCACTGTATAATCATAAGGGATTTGATTTAGGTCATACCTGAATGATCTAGTAGTTTTTCCTACTTCAATTTAAGTCTGAATTTGGTAATAAGGAGTTCATGATCTGAGCCACAGTCAGCTCCTGGTCTTGTTTTTGTTGACTGTATAGAGCTTCTCCATCTTTGGCTGCAAAGAACCATAATCAATCTGCTTTCGGTGTTGACGATCTGGTGATGTCCATGTGTAGAGTCTTCTCTTGTGTTGTTGGAAGAGGGTGTTTGCTATGACCAATACTATATAATTTACATTCAGTTTCTCAGTTAATCATCCAACAAACTTATGAGGTAGATATTATCATTATTACTATTCTTATTATCATTATTTCCATTTCACAAACAAGAAAGGCAGAGGCTCAAAAAGAACAATTTGGTTCCATAGCTATGGCAGGGGCAGAGCTGGGATTTCAGTCCATGTCTGTCAAATTCTAGGTCTTGTGTTCTTTGATATTAGATGCAATTGAAAGTTAGACTGAGTTTATGTGGATGAGTGTAGTGAGTGCAGCCTTTAAGGGAAATGAAGGATTTGAATTGGTTATGAGAGCTGGGCTGCATTTGGATGGGCTGAGAGGAAGAGGGAAGTCACTTTGAGCATGGGAAACGACATGGAGGTGATGTGTCAGGGGGTGTTCAGCATCTAGAATAGAGTCTGCTATGTGGAAAGCTGTAGGTTGAATGGATAGATAGATGGGTAGATGGATGGATGGATGGATGGAGGGGTACGTAGATGAGTAAGTGGGTAGGTGGATGAGTGGATGAACAGGTGGGTCATAAGGTGGGTGGTTAAAGGAAGGGAAGCATGGAAAGATGAGCTAATGGGCAGGTGAAGGAATGGATGGATGGATGACATTACATATAAGACATGATAGTCCCTTATAAAACATAAATACAGAGATAGGAATGATTTTTAATATGCATACGAAGATTTTAATTTGAAAACCAATGTTGTCTCTCAAATGGGTCAGCTCAGAGAGTCTGTAAACATATTACCAGGAGGGTTTCATGTGTCTTAAGAATTAAGAGTTAAGATCAAAGGTAGTTAAGGTAGATAAGATCAAAGACCTTAATTGCAATTTGTATTTCACTATTTCCTAGTTGTGTGACTTTGGTAGTTTCTTAACTTCTCTGGGCCTTGGTTTCTTCATCTGTATAATAAGAATAAATACCTTATATCATTCTTCAAAAGGATAAATGAACCAGTCCATGTAAAGCTCTTAACATCGTGCCTGGCATTCAATAAAAGGTAAGGAATCTTTGAAAATAAGTAAACACGATGGGGCTGATTAACCTGGGGCTTTTTGGTGTGGCCAGGAGCCTACCTAACAAGCAAGACCTATTATTTATCAAAATCATTTTCAGGGAGACCGAAGTAGTCTAAATTGATGCATGCTAATTAAAACTTCTAAACAAACATATGACAGTCCAGAGACCAGAATTTGGAACCACCAAGCTTCTCAAATTTGAAAGATAGTTTAACAGAGCAGGGACTTCAAAACCAGAGACTTCAGAGATAGAGTCACTTTGAAATCTGAACACAGCTGTTGTTTACTTAATGAAAAATCAGAGGATTGGGAATGGGAAAGAATCTATCCACAAGGTCCCTGTAGGCTGCAGTCATTGCAACCAGAGTTGACCGCAGTGTGGGGGCACAAGTGGATTTACTCAGAGCACAGGATGTGGACAGTGGCTGAGCCCCGCAGACACCCCTGCAGTCTCCACTGGTGTGAGATCAGAACAGGGGCTCCCACAACGTCAATGACCCACAGTGCTGGGAGGGCTGCTGCCCTGGTTTCCCATTTCCTACTGGAAGACCGGAGTCTCAGGGGAGAGCAATCCTTGTGCTGGGGGAGGTACAATGTGGCCAACGTGTCCTCGCTTCTCTTACCTTCTCATGCCCTCTGTCTTGGTCTCTGGGGTGCAGGTGGGTGCTTAAACCTCACCCTCGTGTTCTAGGATGTCCTGCTCTTGAATAGATGTAACTTATTCCTTGCAGGGGAGAAGGCAATGGCACCCCACTCCAGTACCCTTGCCTGGAAAATCCCATGGACGGAGGAGCCTGGGGGGCTGCAGTCCATGGGGTCGCGAAGAGTCGGACACAACTGAGTGACTTCACTTTCAGTTTTCACTTTCATGCATTGGAGAAGGAAATGGCAACCCACTCCAGTGTTCTTGCCTGGAGAATCCCAGGGACAGTGGAGCCTGGTGGGCTGCCATCTATGTGGTCGCAGAGTCGGACACGACTGAAGTGACTTAGTAGCTTAGCAGCATTCCTGGGCGGGGGGCGGGTGGGAAGCTAGGTCAGGATCAACCTGTGTCTGCTTCCTGGCGACGTCACCCTTCCCTCCATGCCTTTCTTCTCCCCTAGCCCCAGGCCTCCTTCACTGAACTGTAATTGTCCTTCTTTCTCCCTCCCCAAACTGAGCTTCCTCAAAGATGGAGACCACGTCCTTCCTTGCTCACCACTACATCCTCGATTGGCATGTACATATTTGATGACCTAAGAGGAAGGAAAGGAGGAAAGAAGGAGGGGAAAAAAGTCAGTTGATTTCTCAGTGACCTTTAAGAAAGGATTATTTAGAAAAACAGGGATCAGCTGGTGTTCAGCGGTCTGAGTGCATTCCACATATCCCAAATACAGCAAGGAGCACATCACAGCCACTCAATAATTGCTAATAATAATAACTGTAATATAATAATAGTAATAAAATAATAATAACTGTGATAATAATAATTACCTCACCCTGCCAGTTAAGATCATTAGAATGCCTAGGTCTCCATGTAAGACCAAGACTTAAGATTTCCCAAAAAGATGGTTTTGGAATCAGCTATGGTGATACTTCTTTCGGAAGCACCTCTGCATCAGCCTGTGGGGAGAGGAGTAATGGAAGATGTTGCAGCTGGGTCCCACAGAGGGTCTGGAGCCAAATCCACAGACACACATCCTCAAGCTTCCTAACAAGAGTGGCCTGACCTCAGTGTCAGGAGCTGGGATCTCTGGAACCACGGGGGTCAGAAAGACAGGAAGAAGAACAAGTGACAGGGGGTGGGTCTCTATGAGGCAGGAGAGGAAGCCTGAATGGACTTCCTCCAGCAGGATCTGTAAGGGCTTCTGACAATACCCCTAGCTGTGCCCAAAGCCTGCAAAGGTCAGAGTGAAAGTCAGGCAATGCTGGGGTGATGATGGCCACTCTGACTGGTGGGAGGTGATAGCTCAGTGTAGTTTTGATTTGCATTGCTCTAAGAATTAGTGATGTTGAGCATCTTTTCATGTGTTTTTTGGCCATCTGTATGCCTTCTTTCTAGGTATGCCTTGAGAAACTAACTGGGCCAAATAATTTGGGGAAACAAGTGAGCAAAACAAAGTTCTTCAAGGTTTCTTACTTTCAGGACTTCTTGCCTGCTCACATGCCTTGTGACTCTAGGAGAGACTGATATAAGTAGTGGTTCCCAAATTTATTTAGTCACAGGATCTGTGTTCCCATATATGTCAAAGACTAGGATTCCATAATGCATACCTCAGGAAATGCTTCTTTGGGAAACCAGTTGTCATATCTTACTTTCAGCCCAAGACTCCAGGAAGAGTTTTTTAATTTATTTTTAATTGGAGGGTAATTGCTTTACAATGTTGTGTTGGATTCTGCCATACAACAACGTGCATCAGCCATGAGTATACATACACCCCCTCCCTCTTGAAACTTCCTCACTGACTCGATGGACGTGAGTCTGAGTGAACTCTGGGAGTTGGTGATGGACAGGGAGGCCTGGCGTGCTGCGATTCATGGGGTCGCAAAGAGTCGGACACGACTGAGCGACTGATCTGATCTGATGCCCCACCCAGCCCTCTCGGTCATCATAGAGTCCTGGGCTGAGCGTCCTGTGCTATACAGCAACTTCCCACTAGCTATCTGTTTTACATATGGTAATGCCTATATTCCAATGCTACTCTCTCAGTTTGTCCCACCCTCTCTTTCCCCCCTGGGTCCACAAGTCCTTTCTCTGTGTCTTCATCTCAGGCCTGTCCTGCAAATAGCTTCAACAGTACCATTTTTTCTAGAGTTTTTAACAATGGAAACAGGCAGGAAACTATGTTCTTGGCTTCAGAGCTAAGCTCTCCCTTCAGACAAAGACTTACACAAGAGAGATTAGCAGCTCTTAAGACTAAAGAGTGTGTAAAGTGTAGTGGTTGGACTAACACAACCCTACGTTTGAGTCCTTGCTCCACAGTTCCTAACTAAGACTTTAAGTCTGTCATCCTCTCTGAACCTTGGTTTCCTAATCTATAAAATGGGGATACTAATCTATTCCTATTTTATCGGGTTATGGTGAGAAATAAATGAGTGGAATGCACGTAGAGGATGCGGTATGTTGCCTACTACATAGTTAAATGCTCAATAGATGCTTTTATTATTACAATGATACAAAAATGTCACAACATTTCATATGCGCCCCATTTTTTACTCCAGTTTTTTATTTTAAGAGAGAGGAAAAGGAGACAGGGAGAGAGAGAGGGAAAGTGCAAACATTCTGACTTGGAAGGGAACTTATGCTTTGAAGCTGACAAGTATAATTTGTCTTGAGACTGCCAAGCTCTTGGGTTGAGCCTTCATATTAGAAAAAAGAAAAAAGAGACAAGTGAGATTAATCTGGGGCCTTCATTACTTACTCCATCTGGCCTGGCTTGGCACAGCCCCTTCCCTCTACAAACCGATTACTCCTTCAAAAGCCTCAGCAAAGTGGCCTCTAATGGGTTCTGACATGGCAGGAATGGCGCTCGCACAGCATGGAGATAAGGGCCCCAGCATCAGGGCCAAAACACTTCCAGCGCTATGGCCCAGATGCTCCACCACAAAAGAAACAAATGAACTGAAAGGGAGCCAAGGCCTGTGGGCCAGGGTGGATCTCAGGATTCCCAGGAGCACCTGGTTTCCTACGGCAGCGAGCAGCAGAAGCAAGGCTCACCTGGATAGGACCAGTGATATGGATTATCTGACGGGGGCATGTTCCAGTGTCCAGGGGTACTTACTAATCTGACTTTACTGTCACATTGGGGATAGGTAGGTGCTTGGGGGGAAGTCAAGAAGCTTGGTGTTTTTAGACATTTGCCAGTAAAAACCTGCTGAGGAGGCCTTCTGGCCTTTTTTTCCGGCGCACATGGCCACCCCATGGTGATGCGACTGGGAGGCAGAGGAGGAGAAAGAAGAGGAACCACTGACCACTGACTATGCTCCAGGCAGTCCCCACACTGCTGGCTCCATCACCCGCACAAGCCTGAGAAGGAGATATTACTACTGTCTCCTTGAGAGAAGGTGATGTGTGTGTCCTGAGTCACCCAATAAGTGAACAGAGGATTGTCCACCTGTGGGTCCATGTTGGTAGCTGTGTTATTTTACTCCTTCAGTAGCAGCCTCTGGAATTGAGAGAAATTAGGAGAAGGCAATGGAGCCCCACTCCAGTACTCTTGCCTGGAAAATCCCATGGACGGAGGAGCCTGGTGGGCTGCAGTCCATGGGGTCGCTAAGAGTTGGACATGACTGAGTGACTTCACTTTCAGTTTTCACTTTCATGCATTGGAGAAGGAAATGGCAACCCACTCCAGTGTTCTTGCCTGGAGAATCCCAGGGACTGGGGAGCCTGGTGGGCTGCCGTCTCTGGGGTCACAGAGTCTGGCACGACTGAAGTGACTTCGCAGTAGCAGCAGAAGGGAGAATCTTCCACAGCCTCAAGAGGTACCGACTCTGTGACCTGAGATTGTGGAACATAAAGGCAGCCTTAGAGCCACTCTGAAAAAGATGGATTCTTGAACAGAGGACACAAACCAGATTAGTGGATCCATCAGGGATTGTTTATCTTGAATCAGGAGACTGCCAGTTACTGAAACAAAGGCTCTGCTTCTGAGTTGCTTTCAAAGGCTCAGGAACTTTGGCTTCTGGGGCAGAAGGTGTCAAGGCCAAGCTTGGTGGCTCCCAGGGCCTCAGAGAAGTGAGTTTGGGAGGCTTGGTGAGTCAGAGACTGTACAATACTGCCATCTCCTGGGAGTCCATCTGGTCTGGCCAGGCAGAAATCCAGCTCAGAATACCTGACTAAATTATACATTAGTTTCTCTGCTTCCCCAGGGAGACTTCTGTGGTCACATTACAAATCTGGACTGCCAATGTTTATTTATTAGTTCATAAAGCCCACAGAGATGGAAAGTATGGGCTTCCAAGTCAAAAGCTGGCCCATTTGTTTCATTTTTAAAAAATTCAACAAATCTTTGAGTGAGTGAAAGTTGCTCAGTCTTGTCTGACTCTCTGTGACCCCATGGAATTCTCCAGGCCAGAATACTGGAGTGAGTAGCCATTCCCTTCTCCAGGGAATCTTCCCAACCCAGGGATCGAACCCAGGTCTCCCACATTGCAGGTGGATTCTTTACCAGCTGAGCCACCAGAGAAGCCAAACAAATATTTAGCATCCTTAATTTGTGCCAAGCATTGTGGTTGGCCCTGAATACGTAATCAGTGTATCAAGGCAAATGGTCCCGAACTTCACGAATTTTATAGTTTAGTGGAGAGGCTGAGCTATAAACAAGGAATTGTCCTATTGTAAGTGAGGAATTTATACATTATAACTGTGATGAGTGTTTAGAAGGAAAAGCACAGGATGCTGTAGGAGTATACAGTGTAGAAGGGGAGAGGAGGACTCTGGCCTGGTCAATTAGTCAGGAAAGCCTTGCCTAAGGATATAATCTATATGCAGACACCTGAAGGATCTGTAGGAATTAGCCAGCAAAGTGATTTGGGAGAACATGTGTGAAGGCCCTGACACAGGAAGAAGCCTGGTACATTTGAAGAACTAGAAGCTCTGTACTGATGGAGAGAGAGAGAGAGAGAGAAAGAGAAAGAAAGTGGTGTGAAGTGAGATTGCAGACAGAAATAGGCAACAACCAAATCACACAGGGCCCTAGAATGTCATGAGAAGGATTTGGCTTTATATTGGCCAAATCTCTTTTTGTTACATATGACAAAGACTTAATGCAAATTAGTTTAAGCTGAAAAGGCAACTTTTTGGTTCATATATTTGGGAAGTCTGGCATTAAAACTTCAGGTATGGCTGGATCCAGGAATTCAAATAGTATTATCAAGACTTTCTTTTCAATGAGTTCATTGTCTTTGCTTGTTTCTGCATTTCTTGCTAGTTGGCCTAATTTTCTCCTGCAGTGACATATTCTGTCAATCTGGTAGGAAAATAGTAACTGATATTCACCATACCTACCTATATCTTTATAACTTACAATCCAAAAGGAAGAGAAAGTTATCCCTCCATCTCCATTTTGAAAAGAAAAATCAGGGAAAGACAGTTGGCTCAGCTTTGGTCACACGCCAGACCACTGGATCCATTAGACCTATCACTTTGTCCACTGGGAGGCAGGGCAATGATTAGCCTAACCTGGGTCACATTTCTACCACTGTAGCTAGAATAAGGGTGGAGGGTGAAGAAAGGAGATAGGGAGGCATCATGACTGATAGCCTTGGAGCTATATGGAATATGGGAGGAGACTCCCCCAAGAAAATGGTACTGCTTATAGAAGAAAAGTGGGGGAAATGTGGGATATATAAAAACATTGACAAAATACCATCATAATTAACAAAAAGCTGTAAGAAACCACTGATAGGCTGTGTGCAAGTGAAAAACAAGATAAGATTTATTTCTTAAAAGACCACACTGGCTATTATAAGACTGAAATGGAAATAAAGGGGTAGAGGCAGAAAGGACTTCAGATTCTAGGCAAACTAAAACTTTGCCTACAACATAGAAATTATCTAGAAATGCTCAATAAACCATAGCAAAGATCCTTTTATTTATTTATTTTTTAAATATGTATTTTCTTTTTATTTATTTATTTGTCTGAGCTAGGTCTTAGTTTCAATGGAAACTCATTAGATGTGGGATCTAGTTCCCTGGGCAGGGATCAAACCCAGGGCCCCTGCATTGGGAGCACAGAGTCTTAGCCACTGGACCACCAGGGAAGCCCCACAAAGATCCTTTCAAACGCAGAGTAGAACTTGTGAGAAAGTATGAGAAAATCTTTAGGAGTCAAAGACAAGGAGGAAATTGAAGAATGGAGCATTGAGTAGATGAAGCTACTTTCCCTTGGAAGTTCTTCCAGTCTTAGGTAACCAAGAAACTTACATTTTAACAGCCCTAAAAGAAGAGAGAGTCTTAGGTCTAAATGAGATGGGCTTAGAACTGAGAACTTTCCTACCCCTGCCCACACCCCACATAAAGTTGGGAATCTCAGTAAATCGTGAAATTATCGACTGGGGGAAAAAATGTACCCATCATCAAGGAGAGATAATAAGAAAGCATTTGTGTCTTGATTTGCCTCTAGCTAGAAAAAAAGCCATCACCTTCAAGAGTATATAGATACGAGTCTTCTCATGGGTTTGGGGTTGAAGTTCATTCTGTGTGCATGGTCCTGAAATCTTCAACTTTAAAGCAATTCCAAACAACTCAAACCTTGGGGAGTACCTGAAGAAAACGAACACACACTTTTCTAGAGATCCTTAATCTAGGATGCACTTAGAGAAAATTTCTGCCGAGTATGTGTTTGTTCACAGTCCCTTGCTGAGGTTTTCAGCCATCTTTTTCCCTGTGATGACCACATGGACCTTTAGCTGACCGGTGGCCACCAGGGCATTCCTGATCCCTTCCTGACCCCTTCCCCATCTGCTCTGGCCTTCCTAACTTCTGTCCTCATGATTCCTCTTCCTACCTATTGCTGAACCGAACCCACCATAGCCTTGATATTTGCATCATTTCTCAGACTTGGAACTCCAGTCTCCTTCTCAACCTAGCTTGGGGTTTCCTGTAGTTATGCTGCCCCCCAGAGACAATTTTTCTCCATCTTTTAGGCCCAGCCTGGCTTTGAGAGCCTATGTTCTGGCATGACCCCACATCCACTATGCCTTCTCAGTTTGCCCTGACCCTGCATTCCTGGACCAGGACAGAGGGAACAGGAGAAAAGGAGATGAGAACCAGGACAGGCTCTGGGTTGGTCTTCATCCCAGTCTGTGACATCTCATGGGGAGGTGATGTGGCCTGTGGAGCCTGGGTACCTCCTAACACAGAGCACCTGTGCCCTCTTGCTGACCAGGCCCGAGTCAGAGAGTAGGTGTGGGAGGCTCTCATGACTCCACCCCAAATTGAGAAGTGCATGAGAGGGCTCCAGAAACCTGAATTCCTTCCCACACCATGGCCCGGGGCAGTGAGGCTGGCAACGAATGGTAGCGCTGAGTTCTTAGAGTGTTTGTTACCCGGTCATGTCGACTCTTTGCAACCCACCAGGCTCCTCTGTCCATGGACTTCTCCAGGCAAGAATACTGGAGTGGGTAGCCATTCCCTTCATCAGGGGATTTTCCTGACCCAGGGATCGAACCTGGGTCTCCTGCATTACAGGCAAATTCTTTACTGTCTGAGCCACCAGGAAGTCCTTCAAATAAATATCTGACTTAGAGAAACAGGTCCAACACAGCATCTCTGTGAAGGAAATAAAACCACTAGCAGTCCAGGAACACTAAGGGAGTGAGCAGGCAAATTTGCCCTTTGCTACATACCCATCCGCTGTCCTAAGAGACAAAGGCAGGACCTTGACAGCCCTGACAGACCAGGAGAATAACCACAGCCATGGCATGCTTCCGAGCCAGACACTCAAGGTGTCACGGAGGGAGACAGTGGGCCCCGTGAGCTCACATATGGAGATGTGTTTTGCTAACAGCTCTGGGTGGAAGCTGATTCTGGCCCTGGGCTGTGTGCCGTGTGCAGGCACCCTGGACCCACCATTCCCACAGCTGTCGATGCACATATACCTTCCCCTAGTGCCCGTCATGGGGAATTGTCATTGTTGGTTTAATGACTTTGTTCTTGACCAGCACGTGATCTCTAGTATAGAGCGGTGGCCGGCACATAGCATAGGCTCAATATAGCTATTAAATGCATTACATCTGTGTGTGCTAAGTTGCTTCAGTTGTGTTTGACTCTTTGCAATCCCATGGACTGTAGCCGGCCAGGCTCTTCTGTCCCTGGAATTCTCCAGGCAAGAATACTGGAGTGGGTAGCCATTCCCTTCATCAGGGGATTTTCCTGACCCAGGGATCGAACCTGGGTCTCCTGCATTACAGGCAGATTCTTTACTGTCTGACCCACCAGGGAAGCCCTACAAAAGCTAGAGCTAATAATGAATGCTCACCTTTAGGATTCTGATAAGGATTCAATGATATGGCATATATAAAGTGGTTAAATGGTATCTGGTACTGAAAAGGTGGTCAAAATATATAAGTAGTAGCGACTTACACAATTTGGGGAAATAATCTGATTGCTGTATGTCATGTTTACTGCAAATCTACCTATTTGACAATACTGTTGTGGAGTCAGATTCAGAAGACTCCTACAGGTGAGGCCTCAAAGTGCCAGATGGAAAAAAAAGTGGCAGATGGAAAAAGCCAAAGTGTAGAAAATAGCTGGGACCATGATCTTAAATTAGTGAAATCAAACTTTAATTCACTACTGAGTTTAAAAAACATCAGCACAATTATTTTACTAATATGTTTTGCAGTCATGATTTTGGAGTAGTCTCATTCAGCAGTAACTACTAATTTTCTCCATATTGGGCGTCAATTGACAGATTGACTGGTCTATATTCAAAAAGGCTTTCATACCCACACATGTTAGTTAAACATTTGTATATTTCTCAGAAGTAGCGAATAAGTTTTCAGTGACATTCTCACTACCACTGATACATATTTCTTGTCCAGTGCATTGTACTGAGGTGTCTGGGGCCCTGTCTGGACTTAGTAGAAATAGTACTGCAGTTGATTAGATGTACAATGTGTCCGCCATGGGCCTGGGAACATGAAACAATAGCACATGTCTATACTTGGAAAATTGACAAATGGATGCTCTCAGCAAAAATAATTTCAAGATTAAATTCATTCTCCTGCCCATCTGACTCAGAATGGTATTTTTAGTGGGGGAAAATACTAATCCAAGCATTGTGACAGACTGTGTTTTCCAGAAGATAGCTATAGAGCTTCCAGCCACATGCAATATGACCTTGCCCCTCCTCCAAGAAGAGGTAGGTGTGATGCCCCATCCCTAGAATCTGGGCTGGCCTGAGTGAGTGGGTCATCACCAATTGGATGTAGCAGAAGTGATGCTGCCTGACTCCTGAAGCTGGGTACGAAAGGAGACCCAGCTTCTGCCCAGCTCTCGTGACACATCTGCTCTCGAGCAGCATCCTCTGGAAGCCAGCACCAGATTGCGAGGAAAGCAAGCTATACAGAGATGGTGTGTAGGCCAAGCTGCCGACATTCCCAGCTGAACCCAGCCTTCAAGTGTGAGAGGCTCTGGATGATTCCTGCCCCTAGCCCATGAGTCATTCCTAGCTGCTCCAGCCTTCCCGGGTGAGGGCTCAGACTCGGTGGAGCAGAGATAAACTATCTCCTCTGTACCCTGTCTGCTTTCCTGACCCCCAGAATCTGTGAGCCTTGTTGTTGTTCCATCACTAAGTCATGTGCAACTCTTTGTGACGCTATGAACTGTAGTACACCAGGCTCCCCTGTTCTTCACTATCTCCCAGTGTTTGCTCAAATTCATGTCCATTGAGTCAGTGATGCTATCTGATCATCTCATCCTCTGTGGCCCCTTCTCCTTTTGCCTTCAATCTTTCCCAGCATGGGGGTCTTTTCCAATGAGTTGGCTCTTTGTATCAGGTGGCCAAAGTATTGCAGCTTCAGCTTCAGCAACAGTTCTTTCAATGAATATTCAGGGTCACTTTCCTTTCAGATTGACTGGTTTGATCTCCTTGCTGTCCCTGCCAGTTTAACAGCACTAGCTTTGGGGCTTTGTTACACAGCAGTGGTAAACCAAAGAGAGCATCCCAGACACCAAGGGTGGGTGGAGATGGTGCACCAGCTTTCTCCTTCATTGTGATTGTGAGACTCTGCACAGGGCACGAGAACTCTCAAAGTTTCCATTTCTTTATCTGGAATAATAATAGCTCTCTATTAAAGTACAGAAATGAAGTCAGAAACCAGTGGAGACCGAGCTTTTATGAGAGTGTTTATGAAACAATGCTGCCATGAAAAGCAAATGATTGGTACTCTTGACTAGCCCTTCTGTCAACTGGAGAGTGGCACTCTGAATCATGAAAGACATGCTTTGGGAAAAATAGTTATTATCCTTCACCCACAAATCCAACTTAATGTATTTAGGTACAGTTTTCACATTTGGTAAAAACAGAGCCAAAGCCCTCAAAACTTCCCACAGGACCAACAGACAGACATGAGACATACTCTTGCTGGCAGTAACCTCCCTTCTTTTGGATAATGACATGTCAAGTTTGTGGGACTGCTTCTTGCTTCTCATAATAGAAATGGAGGAGAGTCACTCAGTCTCCCAGAAGTACACGCTGTGTGCCCGCCAGCGTGAGGCCCAGGGCCAGCCGCGTGCCTGTTCCCATCATGGCTTCCCTTCTAAGAACTTGCTGGGAGGTTGGGGGAGTTTGGTCTTGCGCCTGCCTTTGTCGAGTCTACTCCTTAAAGAAAAATGACTCCTTTCTATTTTCAGGCTACATTGGTATTAATAGAACCCTCCTTCAGTTACACCTGCAATTAACTTTTTTAAAGAAAATTTATTTGGCTACGCCAGGTCTTTGCTGCTGCAGGTGGAATCTAGCTCCCTGATCAGGGACTGAATCCAGGTCCCTGAATCAGGAGCACGGCGTCTTATAAGTCCCCATAACTAACTTTTGTAGCAATGGAGATAAAATACTTTTAACACGTAAATCTGTGTGTGTGATGTCACTTCGGTCATGTCTGACTCTTTGTGAACCCGTGACTGTAGCCTGCCAGGCTCCTCTGTCCTTTGGATTTTCCAGGCAGGAATACTGGAGTGAGTTGCTGGAGTGAGTTGCTATTTCCTCCTCCAAAACATGTAAATCTAGTTTTATTCAAAGTGACCATGATATATTTCCCATCCCCTACCAGGGTCCACGTTGACCCTCTGTCCTGAGTACTTCTCACCTGCAGCCTCTAAAGCTTTATGAGTTCTTGGTGAGCCAGTCACTAACTGTCAAAGTTGGTCAACTCACCAACTTTGTAGCCCGCCGGGCTCCTCTGTCCATGGGATCCTCCAGACAAGAAAACTGTTGTGGGTAGCCATTCCCATCTCCAGTGGATCTTCCCGACCCAGGGATCGAACCTGGGTCTCCCACATTGCAGGCAGATTCTCTATCATTTGGGCCGAACACTGGTGAAAAAGGCAGTCCCTGCCTTCCGGGGTTTCCAGGACAGTAGGAGAAATGGAAGGTATACAGGCCGTTAGCATAGGGTATGATAAGTGCCATGAAGAGGGCGCTGCCGCAGGAACACTAGAAAAAGCTCCCAAGCCCAGGAAAAACTTCTTGAAGAAGATGGTATTTAAATCGAAGCCTGAGGAAGGAGTAGTAGGTGGGGAATATGGGGGAGAGGAGGGTGGCGGAGGAAGATAATGCAGGCAAAAAAGAGCAGGTCTGAAGGCCTGGAGGCAAGACAGCACAGCATTTCCAGAGAACAGCAGGTGGTTTCATTCCTGAAGCATCCAACATCAGAAAGAAGTCAAATGAAGGGTGGGGGGTCGGGGGGTAAGTGGCAGGCAGGTTTGCATAATCTTGTAGGCCACTCAAATGCACTGGGACTTCAGCATTTGAAAAACATTTAATGGTGATGAAAATGCTGGATGAGAAGGGACAAGATGAAGGCAAGAGGCCATGAGGGGTCCTCTGTTGTAACCCAGGTAGGATACAATGATTCTGTGCATGATAGCTGCTGTCTCTTATATCCATCTCCTCTTGCTGCGGGTTCAGAACAGACAAACATGAGGGGTATATCTCTCATACATTATGTTTTCTGGAAGATTCTTACACAGTAGGTCAATTTCTGTCTGATAAGTCAACAGGAAATGCAGCAGAAGCAGCATGGATGAACTCTGGGGCCGAGGAGGCAGAGGGACCCAGGCCCCAGAGCTGGCCTCGCTGGCACTGCTGGGAACTCGGTCTTTGCTGTCATTCTCCAGGAGGCAGGGCCCACCCCCTGAAAGCCTGGCCATTTCCTGGGCCTGAGGAACATCTCTGAACAGGAATCTGCTTTTCTGAGATGAGAGCTAAATGTCAAGAGGGAGGGGAAAAGTGAAATTTCAGAGTTGGGTCCCAGACAGTTCAAACCCAGTTTTCTCACTGCAATCCTCACCATGCCCCAAAGAAAACAGGGCTGACTCACAGACCGCATCGGTCCTGGGGGCGGGGAAGCTTGGCTGTGCGCTGCTGGCCAGTCTCTCAGGGCTCCGTCTCTTGGCACTCCTGGGGGCACATGTGTGGGGGTGTCTCTCTGGAAGCCACAGAGGGAGGAAGGGCAGCCCATATCCCTGCCCACTCCCACTGCCTCGTGGCCCCGGCCACCTTCCTCTTTCCCCCTTGAGCCATCAGCTCCCAAAGCTGCAGCCAAGTGGATTAGGGAAAGCAGCTAAATTATGATCAAGGATGAGGAAGAAGTTCTTGAAACTGTTCCAGGGGCCACAGGCCTGAACTGTCTGCAGCTGATTCAACAGATGGGGAGGCAAAAAAGGCTCATGGAAAGCGAGCAAGACTCGGGGTCAATATCCCACTTCTGCCACATGGTATCTGAAAACCTGGGGCAGATTGCTTAAGCTTCCGTTGAGCTACAGTTGTCTCAGCTCTAAAGGGGGCACGAGCATGTCTCACTTGGAGGGTTACTAGAAAGCATCTAGCCCAGTGTCTAGGCACTTGGAAACTTTGGTTCTAACAGCCTGTGTTGCCTACACAATCCCTAAGGCACTTATCCTACACAGCCTTCTCTCTGTGTGGGACTTCATTCCCCCAGCCTGTCTCCAAGGCAGCTGGAGGGCAGTAACTATGTGTCACACATCCTTTCCTTCCCAAGGCATCTCACACTCAATGGGGCAGTGTGTGTTTCCTGGCTGACTGATACACTCAGGTTTCAAGATCGGGGGGCGGGGGTGGGTGTGGGGGTGCTAGGCAACAACGCCAAAACTAACAGTCTCTGGCACCCAAGGCACACAGCGAAACCTTTTAATAAGTAAAACATGGGGGCATTTGCATGCTTTTCTTCCACCTGTTAGAAGTAGTTCAGAAGTAGCCAGTCAGTACCAGAGGCTTCCCTGCCTGGGACCATGCCATGCTTCTCCAGTGGTGTGAGCTTGGACAACAGCTGAACCTCACCTGTAAAGTGGGAAAATTTAAAGTACTTACATCGTAGGGTTATTGGCAGCACTTACAGAGTATATGGAAAGCACTGAGTACAGTGCCTGGAGTAGGATTAATTGATGTTCAATAATTACTCCTCTCCATCTCATCATTATCAAAGCTCAGTTCTGTTTGCTGAGCTGGACACCCTTGTTAAATGGTAACACTGGAAATCTTACCCCAGGTAAAGGCCCTGCTGCCTGGGATGGGAATTCCACCCTGGGTGGGGCAGGGGTGCAGAGCCGGGCTGCCTCTCTTGCTCTCTGTACAGCAAGGTGGCTTTGCGAGAAGTGTCTTCCAGACCACAAAATGCATTTCAAATGTTTCGATTATAGTTTATGTTTTCCCTATACTTTAAAGTCTAGAAAGAATAGTGTAGGCACAATCCTAGTTCCCACTTGTTGGACAACCTACTGTGAATGAGACACCCTGCCCCAGCTTTTCACAGATCCACTGTTTATGCTCTCAGTGGCCTGCAAAGTTAGAACTAGGTTTCAAGCCCATTTTAAAGGTAAGGAGAATGATACTCAAAGGTCATTCAAGGTTTCAAGTGAGATTCAAACTCAGGTCTGTTGGCTCCCGAAACTATGCTTTTAACTACTAAGTTGCACTCAGGGGCTGAATGTAAATGTTCTAAGAGGAATAAGATGCCAATGAGCTCAAGATTTCCAGCCAAATGCTGGTAATCCTGCTCTGAGATTCCGAGAGTTCTGCCTGTCCCCTCAACAGGCAGCATGGCATCTCTGCACCCAGGGCACGAGGCAGTCTTTGCTATTTAAGATCTCCTGAACACTCTCTTCCTTCCCCTTGTTCCAAGTTAACCATGTTGAGCTTAATTTATCCACCACGGAAGGAGTCAGGGTTTGGTTGACCCTGCTAAGATTTGAAATTACAGTTCTTGAGTCTAATTTTAAACCTAGCGCAGAGAACATTTTTTCCCTAGCTAGGACATCCAAACAAAATACAATACCACCCTCCCCCTCTTAAAAAAAAAAAAAAAAAAAAATCTGGTTTCTTTCTGAAATCAAAAGAGCATTTTGTAAGAAAAAAGACACACCAAGACATGGTACCTTATTTTGCTTTAATATCCCAAAATACTTGTGTGAATGGGACTATGCTGCAAAATGAGAGAAATCTGTAGACAAGTACGTCTCACTCTGAAGAAAGAGCTGATTGGAGAGAAGGCACCAGAAACTGCGTTTTCCTAGATGACATGTAAACATTAAATGAGGGAAAGGCTCACCAAGGAGAAAGGAATTCTCACTGTCATATCATGGGGCAGATCCTAAGGATGGACATTGGCCTCATAAACTGATGCTCAACCTCCATCTTCCAGTGTAGTGTAAACAGGATCCGGTGCTAAGGAGACAAACACCCACACAGCAGCAGCGCACAAGGGCACGAAAAGGAACCGACAGCAGCATAAGCGCCTGGGTTCTTTCCTTTCTCTTCCCCACATGGCTCCTGCAGGCATATCAATTGGCAGAGCCTTGGAATAGTACCATTTGTCAACAACTGGTTAGTGGAAAAACCAAATCCTAAAAAGCCTGGGTGAATACGCTTTGTTTCTGTCTGTGCTCTTCAATCAGATGACTCAGAGGGCCTGGGGTGGAGGGACGTACCACATCTGGCCTGTCTTCTTAGGTGATGACAGTGGGTGCCGTGCGTCCCGTCTTTTCCTGGAGCTGGGACACCTTCAGGGCAATGGAAATAAGGGGGGCCAACATGACCTGAGGGAGACACAAAGAGAACAATCTTTGCTACCACTTTCTCTAGAGACAGATCCAGAGCTCCAGCCCTGACTTGGCCTCTGAGCTCCAAACCCTCATCTGTGTACTCTGATATCCCCAAGGCTCCTCAAACTCTCTAAGTCTAAAAACAAAGACATGGTTCTTTCCCCACAAAAG
The DNA here is from genome assembly GCF_002263795.3 of Bos taurus. Taxonomy (NCBI): domain Eukaryota; kingdom Metazoa; phylum Chordata; class Mammalia; order Artiodactyla; family Bovidae; genus Bos; species Bos taurus. The sequence continues at coordinate 81,913,339 of NC_037330.1, forward strand.
AAACCTAGTTCCAGCATTCCCTGTTTCAACAATGTGACACCACAGTCTATCGTATTTAGCAAATAAACTTTTAAGAGTTGATCTTGACACCTCTTTCTCTCATATTCCCATTGTTGAACCCCCAGCATCCTAAGTGACCAACCTTCTAGGTCACCCAGTTCTCCCAATCCCAGTGCCAGAGCTCTCGCTAAACCAAGCCCTCCCTTTTACCTGGAACAACTGTGCTTCCACATCAGCTTCTGCATCCTCCAATTTGTTTCCCACACTCTGCCCAAAAATATCGTTCCAAAACACAACAACATCACCACCCCCACCTACTTCTCACTTGAAAAAAAAAAGTGAAAGTTAGTCGCTCGGTCATGTCCGACTCTTTGCGACCCTGAGGACTGTAGCCCGCCAGGCTTCTCTGTCCCCAGAATTCTCCAGGCAAGAGTACTGGAGTGGGTTGCCATTTTCTTCTCCAACTTCTCACTTAAGTTAAAAAAAAAAAAGAATTCTGCTGTTGCTTAGATAAATAAATATTTTAATATGAAAAAAGAAAACTATGTATCTAGTTGAACTGCTCATTTTATAGATGAGGAAACTGATACCCAAAGAAGTGAAGTGAGTTGACCTGGTGATTCAAGGGCAAAGCCAAGAGTAGTTCATGTTCTATTGCCCACTGTTGCTTTCCCTCACCTAAATCTCCACCAACTCATTACACCTAGAAGAAAGCTGGAGAACCACTGCACAGGTTCACATACCACTTGCCACTCCCCTGGAGGCTCCAACAGCCCCAGTGAAGTGCTGAGGCTGAGTGCCAGCAGCTCCAGAGCAGGAGAAGGCAAGTTCCCACCTGGAAAGAAGGTGCCCCTGGGCATGTGGGCACCCTACATCCTTCAATGCCCTCCCATCTCCTAAGGACTACAGTTCAGATGAAACATCTTTCATTCATTCTTTGTACCTGCCATGTGTCAGGTATTAAGACAGAGAAGCACAACTTCCTTTCTTGCTCTTGCTCTATTATTCTGTGGGTCTACAAGGTAGATACCATTGTTTTTGATTTTAGTTTTAGGGATGTCTCAACACCACAGGGATGTGGCAATAACCGAAACTGGTGCCCGGCCACTGGAAAATCCGAGAAAGTGAAGGATCCTTCCATTTCTCTCTTTTTGTAGTAAAAACAACTGTAAGAGCCACTTTTTCTCAAAAGCTAATCCCATATGTCAGCCACAATATTCTGAACTTTGCATTCATTATCTCCTTAAATTCCTATAACATTGAGGTAAGTTGCATTCTGCCATTTTACAGACAAAGAAACCAAAGCTCAGAACATTAAAAAGACTTACCCAAGGACACACAGGTATTAACTGGCAGGAACTGAATTTAAAACAAGATCTAATTCCAAAATGGATGCTCAAAAGCACTATGCCAGGGGTTTTCAAATGAATTTCACAGGATTCTAATCAGGTGTTAGAAGGAAAAAGCTTTGTGGGAAAACAGGCATGGTGAACACTATTTAAACAGGCATCTGTACTGCAAGTCCACTCAGAGCTTTAAGGCACAGTGTGTGTTGTGAGCTGCCAAGGGGCTAACCCACCTCTATACTTCCTAAACTGGTTTTGGCTCTGGAACTCTGGTTGGGGAGCAGTTCCTAAGACAAGGAACAAGGATGATGACTGTCCTCCAAGTCATTATCCCTGGCTCCCAGTCCCTCCTCACTCTGACATACTCCTGGAGACACTCTGGGTGGGGCTGGGAACCCAAAACACAAGTTGCAAGTCCACTCTCCCATAAAGACCTTTCTTTCTGGGTCATGAAACAGTCTTTCCCTTGCTAACCCCTACTCTAGCTTTCCCTACCCACTACCCCAGCCCTCCCTACCCTGTACCCTGGACCAAATCTGGAATCAGTGTGTGTTCTTCCAGGGGAGGTGACGAGACCTAGCAAAGTGGCAAATAATCACCAACAGATCAGAGCACCAGACTGGGGCTGATTGAAAGTTTAGTTCTCTTGAATCTGCCACTTACCAGGCATGTGAACCTTTTAACTACTGCTTAACCTTTCTGAGCCTCTGTTGCCTTATCTGTAGTAGGGATATTAATAGATAAGAATAAGAGATTTGAGAATGAAATGAGTGTACCAATTTGGATAATGTTTTCAAACAGAGCTTGACAAATATAAAATGCTCAGATAATTGATAGCTATTTTTGTTTTCTGAAGGAGACATGAAGGAAAGAGAGCCCCCCCGTTGGATCATTTGAGAGATGAGCTGTGAGGATGCAGGTGAAATGGAACCACTATCCCTCCTCCAACAGAAAGAACCAGCCAGGGCTCAGGGCTCGGGCATTACCTGGGGGTCCTGGTAGATCTTGGCAAGATCCTTCTCATAGCTGTCGATGTACAGTCGGATGGTGGCGCCCGCGCTCCCAGTGCCGCTCAGTCGAAAGATGATGCGAGAACCATCTGCAAAAAGGAGCCGCAAGCCCTGGGAAAGATAACAGCGTTAGAAGGGAGAGTGAAGGCTGGAAAATTTTGAGGGGCCCATTTGGAGATCTAGCTTCATCCATACTTGATCAATCATAGGATCTTGAGAAACAGCCTCAGTTGAGCCCCATGGGCCTGCCTTTGGTCAGCCTGTCACTGCATCCAGCCAATGGGGGCTGGCTTATGGAGGAGAAGCACCTCCAGGATCAGGTGGGAGACCGGATCCTGGGGAGGCTGGCGGACACAACATTGGCCTTCTCATCCCACTTCCCTGTGATCTTTGGGCTAGCCATTCCAGTTTGAAGCTTAATAAATAAGTAAATAAATAAGCTGTGGTAGATGGAGAGGGTGGGACGAATTGAAAGAGTAGCATGGAAACATATACATTACCATATGTAAAATTAGATAGCCAGTGGGAATTTGTTGTATGATTTAGGGAGCTCAAACCTGGTGCTCTGTGACAAACTAAAGGGGTGGGATGGAGTGGGAGATGAGAGGGAGGTTTAAGAGGGAGTGGACATGTGTATACCTATGGATGATTCATGTTAATGTATGGCAGAAACCAACACAACATTGTAAAGCAATTATCTTCCAACTGAAAAATAAATAAATTTATAAAAAGAAAGAAGAAAACAAACAAGCTGCTAGATACAGAGAGTCAATGTCCAGATCAGGAGGGAAACATGATCAGAATGGGCTGAAACCAGAGCAGATGAAATTTCAAGTGGACCAGAGGATGGGCTCTTTGCAAAATCCTCATAGACAGCTTCAAAAAGAGGTCAGGGAGCCAGGTGCCCCAAATAGTTGAGGCCAGCTATTCCAACCTATTGAGCAGGATCCAGTGGTCAGTCTCCACCAACACCTGGTGATTCAAAGCAGGGTCCACGTGGGTGCAATGCCAAGCCCAGTCTCTCTCTCCCCAGCCCTCTCTCTTCCCTCTCTGGCCGCATGTCTTGTCCTCAATAATCTTGATTCAGGGGAAAAAGGATGGGGACTCTTGAGGTAAGAAGGCTGGGTGAGACAGTTACTTGAAGACCCTTCAGTCTTGCTAAGTATGTCAGTTCTTCCACAGAAAGAAGTTTGTATGAAGCTGATGATCAACCAAAAGGAAAGATACTACCTCTCATCTACTATTTGTCACCCAATCCCATCCAGTGTTTCATCGTGCCACTCAGCAGTGGAGACGTCAGGTGAAAACCCCAGAGGACCTTCCCAGTTAGTCAATGTGGGAAGGACACAGTTAATATCCATTTACCATTTCTTGCTTTGTAGGCATATACCAGAGTTGGTCTCCTTCCCCACAGCCTCAACCTGAAGCTTCTACGTTCTTTCCACTTGATTGTAGATGCTGTATCTACTTCAGATTTTCCCTCCTCCCTGGTTTTTCTGCTTATAGATCGTGGAGCTGCTGACTTCCTTAGAGCGCAGAGAGCAGGGACTGTGCCCACGCCAATGGCCCTCCCACGCACACCTCACTCCTGGCAGACGTGGGATGCAGTGCAGAGTTGGGGGTTACTTCTCCTAAAGGTCTGTTCTCTCTTGGAAGGCTTCACCACAAAAACTTCTGCTCTGCTCTGCCGTGCCCTGGGCTCCACCCTCCCCTTTCCTACACCCCCACCCCAGGCCTCTCTTTTTCTAATTAGCTCAGACATCATTTACAATCACCCAGACTGGACCCAAAGTTCTCCCAGATGGTGAAAAGGCATAAGGAAAAAGAACCACGGGGCCAACATGTTGAGAAAGGGATACTCCAGGCACCAAGGGTCACTGTGGCCAGGCTCCATTCACCCATCCACTACCTGCTCTCCAAAGAGAGACTTCAAATAAACCCTGCAGCCCAACTCCTTCAAAGCGTGCTGGATGCCTTGAGAAGGACCAGGCCAAAAATCTGGATCAGAAAAAAAAGCTAATTGGAAAGCTATAGCAGAGTCTTATCTCCCTCTTAATCATCTCTGTTTCTATCTTTAAAAAAAAATTTTTTTTTAATGTGGACCATTTTTAAAGTCTTTATTGAATTTGTTACAATATTGTTCCTGTTTTATGTTTTTTGGCCACGAGGCATGTGGGATCTTATTGAATGCGCATCCCTTGCATTGGAAGGTGAAGTCTTAACCACTGGACCACCAGGGAAGTCCCTCTGTTTCTAAATTCTGAGTCCATTCTGTGACAATAGCAACAGAACCAAAGAGAGAGGAGCCTGGGCCCGGGTGTTTGTGAGAAGCCTGGAGAAAAGCTGACAAGGCCGCACCCTGGGTGCCCAGCACCCAGTGAGGGAAGCCCTAACAACTCTGTCTCCATCCAGATATTTTCGGGGTCTCCACTGTGATGTACACTGCTATGTTAGGGTCAGCTTCAAGTCATGTGCTACAGGTGATAACAGTGAACGTTTCTAAGTTCACAAATGGCTTGTCTGTTTTTTTCTTCTTTTTTAGAAATTAGAATAGATCACAGAAATATCTATAAAGAGATCACTCTCATGCCATGCTGGCATTCTGCTACAGTCTCTTGAGAGAGAGGGAGGAGGTTGAGATCGAAGGCAGCAGCTCTGCATCTTTTTAAGATTCTAGGGCTCTTTTCTGTGCTCACATTCGACAGGACCTCTTACATAGAATTCTGGAGAATGTAAAAGTCCTTCTGGAGTCTAGAGTAAGCATCCTAGAATGAGGGCATAGGGGTGAGCGTAGAATTAGGGCAGAAACCATTTTACCTACAAGTACCTGTGCAAATCATCTGTGACTCAGCAGAAAGTCACTTGAGAAAACAGGGCAGCAAAAGACAAATGACCAAGAAAACTTTCTTTTTTCTCTTGAGATTTCAGAGACCAAGCTCCAAGGACTCTCTCCCATGTACACATACATCTGTTCCTACCTGATTTCTTGAAATGCTTCCATCCACCGGATCGCTATACTCAAAGTTATCAATTTTTTCCACGGTGTAAACTTTGTCACCCACTGGAAACTGTTTCCCCACGAAGGAGCGATCAGAAATCAGGGCCTCCAACTCCTTCATCATTTTGTTTGCGCCCTCGGCTTCCACCTCCTCATAATCATACCTGGGGGAAATCACAAAGTTGAGGCTGACTTCAAATCACACCAACGGATATCAGCACTTTTTGCATCATTTGTTTGGCCCTCCCCCCAAACATCTAACTTCAGAAGAAGCTGGCAAAAATATGAGCGTATCATTCTCTGGGGATGGAGCAGGCCAGGGATGAAAGGAAGCGTTTGGAAGTTTTCAGGAAAGGGTTAGGGGCTTCTGAATGAGCAGAAAACTCCCATTTGGGCTTTTCTACAGAATAAAGCTCTTAGCAGCTTCAAAGGCTTTTGAGAGATGCAATCTAACATTTAATCACCACCTCCGGAGGCCGAGGCCGTAGAAACAAAAGCAGAGTTATCTCTAAAGAAGGCTGCATGAAGGCACACGTGACTCAGGCACTGCTCTTCCAAACAGCTGGAGCTTCTTTGGGATCCATGCTGGAAGGCTCCCAGTCTGGGACCTGACTGAGGCTGCTGAGATGTTGGCTAAAGAGAGTTCCAGTCTCCACAGGAGCTTCCACGAGTAAGGCCAAGTTTTCACTGACCAAATGAAGGAGCCAAGCCCTAACTCATTCCTTTTTTAAACCCTAACTCTTTACACCTGGAACGCCTCCCTCCTCTCAGTGAGAGTGGATTCTGATCCACAGTGTTCACCCTGACACAGCAGCCTGATGTGGATGCAAACGGGCCAAGAGAAAAATCCAAGCATATTACAAATGAAATGCTGTGACCGTGATTTTTCCTCCAAGAATTGTTCTTGACTTCTTTCTTGTGAGGTTAAAGATTCTTACAGGTGTCTTTCCTTGTCCTGGTGGCGCACACCCTCTTGAGAGAGTTATTTTTTAGAGGCTCAAGATAGCACAGTCTATATTTATTTGCAATAGAGAAACAAATATATATGTGCAAGATGACACCTCTGAGACATGAGAAATACCAGAGAATTAAGGCCAACTATTCTGGCTCCAGGATTCCATGAATCAAGGACAGCAGTCCCCTTAATCCTGAAGTCAGCTCTTTCCCCCAGTTAAAATGATAAACAGCACAAAATTACAACCAGGTGTTTGTGCTTTACATCTGTGACCTTTGGGTGTTTGAGGGAAATGTTCTATAAATCCTAGGCACAGAGGGGTATTATAATGGAAAGAATCTGGGCTCTGGAATCAGACAGAAGGAGCTATGAATTCAGCCTTTATTGGTTACTAACTGTCCAACTATGGGCAAGTTGCCTCATTTCTCAGAATCTCAGTTGCCTAATCGATAACTGTTTTGCAGCTGATGTGAAACAAGGCATGCAAAGAACACTTTTGTTAAATGAATGGAGGGTAGAATGGAATCTTAACTAACCAGAGATTCAGGTTCTAAGGACTTTGTAATACTTGGTTAGCAGTTATTTAAGATTACTAAAAATATGTTGATAGTTTTTAGATGGAGGCTTCTAACTGATTCAAGAGTGACCCTCTCTTTGAACAAACTGTTCTAATCTTAGTCCATTCTATCTACTGTTCACTTGTTAACTCATTTATCTATTCAAAGCATATTTATACAATGTGGCTATGAATTAGGTGTTTGGTGATACCATGGAGCACAAAAACAGACATGATCCTGCCTTCGTGATCCTCTGGGCTCTAGAGAGTTCATGACTGCTATTCTGAATTACCAGATTTTTCTGGTTCTTAGAAAGTAGAGATTCTTGCTGTATTTGCCAGGGCTACTGTGTGGCAGATATTACTTATACCTTCCACCAAAGAATAACCTGAGGGAGGAAGATGGCAACGAATTTGTCCAAAGTTGAAAAAAGTTTTCTGATTAAGGAGACCAAGTTGCTTAAGGGTGAATTCTTTCTCGACTATCCAAAGATCATGGACCATTGAATCTGTGATATAGTTTTTAAATTCTCTGGTCTCAACTCACCTATTTTTATAGAGATGGGAACTGAAGTTCAGAGAAATTATATCTTTACATTTATTATAGATAAGTAATTTATCTAATATCCTTGCTCTCATTTTTCTTTTCCATAATTAGAATAGTGAGATCCAGGGGAAAAAATCTGTTATTTTTACACTTACTAGGGGAAAGGCAAATTGAAATTAGTGAAAAGCACACTGGAAAAAATGTTAATGCATCTTAAAAATAGAAATATGTATAGTACAGAAGACTTACTAACTATTCAAGTATTTTGTCCATTGAGAAGCCCCAGTGCCGGGCGGAAAGTAGGTACACAGTCAGTATTTATTGAATCAATGAAAGAGGCATTGACAACTACACAGCCTTTGGGGACCTATTTTAATGAGTCAGAAAAGTTGATTTACTAAGCATAATTGTTTCCATAATTTCAGAAAAAGTTTCCATATTCTCAGTGTCTCAGAGTTTATAAAACACTTTCAGACTCATATTTCATTTAATCCATTCAATAGCTAGACTGCTATTTCCATTTCTACGAATGAGAAAACTGAGTACAGAAAGAGGTTAAATGACTTCCCAATCTACTAGGGGGCAGAAATAAAATTCTAATCCATTTTTCTGAATCCAAATCCAATGCTATTATCATGCCCATCTGATACGTACATTTAAAAGGCTGACAAAACATTCATTCTTTTGAATAAGTTAACTAAAATTTTTAAGCCTTGTTCTTTATAGCTAACATAAAAGTTGACTTCATCTCAACCCCAACTGAATTGTTTTAAAAATCCCCAATAGATTTAAAGATCCCCAATAGATAGAAGTGAATGAACTGAGGTTTTATTAACACTTAAGACAGGAAAGAATTTGTACACGTGAGACTTCTCTCTGCTCACTTCCCCGCACCACCTCTGTTCCTGGCCAGGCTGTGGCTTACCTGGTGAAGAAATTCCGCCCATACTTTTGCCAGTGATCTTTAAGAATGTCCTCCACACTCTGTTTGCGGGTGGCTAGGATGGAGAGCCAAGCGAGGACAGCCCAGAGACCATCTTTCTCACGGATGTGGTCAGAACCTGGTGGGGGACAGTAAGCAGCTGTGAGAAGTGTGACTTCTCTAAAATACTTGAGAATAAACTCAATGGTAAACATGATCCAACCAAAAGTCATAAAATTTTACTGAGAAACCTGAATACACAGAAGGAACCACTTATTGAATAAAGCCACAAACTACTGAAAAAAAGTTCATGCTTTCCTAAGTAATTTAGAAGTTTAAGGCAAATGCCAATAAAAATGTCAGTGGAATAACTTGGTAGAATGTGATATATCAATTATGAAGTATGAATTCGAGGGGGAAAAAACAAAAGAACATGACCATTGTGAATTTTTAATAATTAAAATAATTAATTATTGTTCATGCAACAAAAGAGAGTACCCGGAAAGAGACCAAACACATATAAGACCTGAATAAATGATAAAGGTGTCACTTCAATGCTGTAAGAAAGAATGGATTACTTTTTAAGTAGTTTTTGTATAACTAGTTAAACAGTTGGGAAAAAATCAGTTTTTTCCCTATAAAATACCATGCCAAAAAGAATTCCAGATGAGTTATACATTAAACACCATGCCAAAAAGAATTCCAGATGAATTATACATTCAAATATAAAAACTGAAAACCTTTAAATACTAGGATATATACATATATCCTATACACACACACATATACAACTGTTTTTAATCTTAGAGATGGCAAACACATATAAATTCAAAATTCATAAAGGAAAAAGTCTCTCTAGTTGTCTACTTAAAAATTAGCATTTCTATCAGCAAAACTACTATGGATAAAATTAAAAGGCCATTGACCAACTAAAAAAAAAATTTAAACATTTGCAAATAAAGTAGATGTTTAAAACAATATAGAAAAAGCTCTTATATATTAAGGAAAAAGCAAAGCCTCAACAGAAATATAGGCCACAAGAATATAAATAGGCAATTCATCAAAAAAATGAATACAGGTACCTGATTAATACAATATTTATATATATATATAATAATATAATATTATTTTTAAGAAGACAAATTTAAGTTAAAGCCACGATAAGAAACTGCTACTTGTTTGACAAATGGCCACAGATTTAAAAATGAGAACACCTAATATTAGGGAAGGTATAAGGAAAATGGGATTCCAACATGCTGTTTCCAAGAGGGTTACAGTCCTTCTAGAGAGCAATTTGGCAAAAAATATGAAAGCCTTAAAAATTGACCTGCTTGTGGATCCAGGAACTCCAGTTCTAGGACATCTTTCTTTAACCAAAAAGGATTTAGTTAAACAAACCATGGCACATCTGTCTCTTGCTGAGGTCCTTGCTAAAATCTTGACTGAAAATAACAAAATAGCACATTTGGATGTACTTTATATGCACGGAGGGGTCTTGCCAGGTGGCACAGTGGTAAAGAATCCGCCTGCCAATGCAGGAAGAACAAGAGACATGGGTTCAATTCCTGGGTCAAGAAGATCCCCTGGAGGAGGAAATGGCAACCTGCTCCAGTATTCTTGACTGGTGAATCCTATGGACAAAGGAGCCTGGTGGGCTACAGCCATGGGGTCGTAAGAGTCTGACATGACTGAGCAACTGAGCACATACACACACACATACACACTTATGCATGGAACCCTTTTCCAAGAACCTGATCTGGAACAGAACTCTCATTTTTTGCCTTTAACATCCTTATTCTAAAAATAAAAAAAGCAAATGATATTGAGCTCCACTTTCTGATTTCTGAATAGGATTCAATACAATCCCTCTAATAATGTTTTGCATATGATCATGCCTTGAATTCTTCATGTGCCTCTCTGTCCTTCTTGACTTCTCACTGGGTCTTATTTTCCTTAGAATTATGAGAGTAGCACAATGATGGCAATGAGGCATGAAGCAAGTTTGTTTCCTTCCTCTCTTCATTCTTTTAGACCCAGCTCAAATATCTTCTCCAATCTAGCTCCCAGCTTCCCTAGGCGGTTATGACCTACTTGCTACCCACTCCAGTACTCTTGCCTGGAAAATCCCATGGACGGAGGAGCCTGGTAGGCTGCAGTCCATGGGGTCGAGAAGAGCGAGTCAGACATGACTGAGCGACTTCACTTTCACTTTTCACTTTCATGCATTGGAGAAGGAAATGGCAATCCACTCCAGTGTTCTTGCCTGGAGAATCCCAGGGATGGGGGAGCCTGGTGGGCTGCCCTCTATGGGGTTGCACAGGGTCAGACACGACTGAGGTGATTTAGCAGCAGCAGCAGCAGCTCTTCTTATATAACAAGATTGCTTAAACCTGTGGTGCAGCACCATGCTTGCTCCTTAAGCCTCAGTAATTCATTTATGAGCATTTCACACCTCAACCATGTATTTCTCGGAGGCATCTCTTATTTACCCTTACATGGAATATATTAAATAACAGATTGTGAAGGAGCACATGAATTAATTAATCAATTAATTAATCTACTGCAACATCTTCTCTCTTTTTTGGTTCATAAAAATACACAATTTTTTCCTCCCCAAAAGAGTCTTTCTAAGACACCACTTTTAGAGACAGTGGTTCTCAAAACCTGTATGCTGGCAAAACTACAGATATTAAGTAATACTTTTAGCACATTAAACAAGAAAGTTACAAATGTTTACCTAATTTTATTAGCTATGGACTTTTATTTGCCTTTACTGCTCTTTCAAGCAACAGAGAGTTGGCTCTCTGGCTTCTACAGCTTTTGCAGATGATGATATGCTTTGGCAACAGTTTACCCTCAGCAGTAAGATCCTGGCAGCTACTTCTGTATATGAGATTCATGACAGAAGTGTATAGCTTGGAATTATTTGTCTGTGAGCCCCTAAGTTTGTTTTTCTTTATTCTGTCCTTCCTTCCTTTTTGTTTTCTTTTTCTATTTTGGGGGGAGGGGGAGACTCGCTGAAAGCATAGTGGGCAGTATTCCTTTGTGCTTTTCCTGTTCTAAGAATTAGCTTTTTGTGTAGACATGAAAATAAAATCTAAAAATCTTACCCAACTTTAACCAAGTTACTCGGAGATAACTAAATCACACACCTAATGTTTTTAAACAAAATATCTGCCTTGTATAACATAAATAAATATTATCTTCCATTTACACAATCTCCAGTCTCTTTTGAAAATTCTCATTAATCTCACTAATCACCTTGGATATATAAAAATGCTGGGTACCTCTGACTAATACTTAAGAAGTCTGGGTAAATTTCATTTTCTTTAGAGTTCTAATGAATGATGACAGTTACTAGTGAAAAAAAGGCAATGGTGTGTAGATGTGTTTCTCAAGCTACTATTGTTTTTGCAGGTGTGGCAGTTTTGGGTCAGTGAAAAATGCTTTATATTTAAGAATCAGAAAACCTGAATCTGAAACTTACTTATAAGCTGCTTGAATTTGGACAAATCACGTAACTTTTCTGAGCCTCATTTCTGAGCCTCATACAGTTCCTTCAACTGTAAAATGGGAGTAATGCCACCTTTCTCACACAATTTTAAGACTCTTCTGTGAGAGAGGATGAAAATCTTTTATAAACTGTTAAGTACCATGCAAAGCAGGCAAATTCTTTACTGTCTGCGCCACCAGGGAAGCCCGAGTACCATATAACAGTTGAAACCAATATAAGGTACCATTATGAATAAGGGAAAAATAAACTTTTAGGGAAAATTAATACTCTCTACTATCTCATTAAGCTTTCAAAAATAATGTCCCTTAACTATACATACTGGGGAAGAAAAGGAATATAACCTAATATGCTCTTTTTTTCTGTGCAATGGGATTACAGTGTTTTTCTCTTCTTCCCCAATTTTCCTATTATATGAATTACTGGTATCATTTTTTAATTTAAAAAAAGAAGACGCCAAGCCCACTTAAGTATAAGGAAGGGGAGACACTATCAGCAAGCACCGCTAGTCCTAACTGCAAGCTTTGCTTCAGGTCTCTTCAAACTTGGTCCAGTTCAGGGACCAGCTAAGCCCGTGGGGATTCTGCCCTTTCAGCATCTTCAAACACCTGTCACTCGACTTTGGCCTAATCAGCACCTTGTGATATGTATAAACTCTGCTCAGTCAGAGCACACTCTGGGTCCTAGCCAAGAAAAATGTCAACCTTTGCTGAGGGAGCCAAGCGCCAACAGTTCAGGGCTTAGGTTTCATTTACCGATACGAACACCTCAGGAGAGCCCAGGCTCCTGCTGTTGCCAGGCCACGGTCTGTGGATCAGCCATGACAGCTGAAAAAGAGCTCCACAGAGTTCTCTGGAAACCTGAGCATCTGCCTGTCTCTTTCTCTGACCATCTCTATTTCTCCTTCCATCTCCTAAACATGCTGTTTTCTCTGCCTGGAAATTTCTGCCCCACATATAACTATTAGCCTGGCTAACATCTGTAACTACTTTCGACTTCCGTCTTATCCAGGGTGCCTTCCTTGTTATCCTCCGTGTTTACCTCTGTTCTATCGCACCCTGTCTGTTCTTACCCCACCCTACACTATGAGTTGTACCCGGTTCATGCTTGGTGTGCAGTCAGCTCTCAGGAAGGGTTTGCCCAAAGAACAACCAGACCCCAGCTGACTGACCGGTGCTCCAGCAGACCTGCTCTGTTCTCTTTGGCTTCTACTGCACAGATGACTTCCCTCTGAAAGGGCAGGAAAGCGCCTCAGAAAACCTTTTCCACACTACTCCCGCCTTCAAGGGGAAGCTCCCCCTTGGCAACCCTCAAACTTTCCATTTAGCTATTTATCCTGCACTGCCTCATCACTGCCCCTAGAATTTCTGTTTCCTTTGGAGGAAATTGGTAAGTACTTGACAGGCAGAAAATGTGTCTTAACCCAAACTCCATTTTACACTCAACAAGTATGAGTCAGTGTCTACCATGTTCTAAGGATATGAGAAAACACTGAGATGAGTGAGACACGTTCCTTGCCCTCACAGATGAGCAAGATGGAGAGCTAGACATGCAGGTAACAGTTTAACAGAGTTAGTTATAATTAGGGTATCAGCCCAGTGCGGTTGGGAATAGTCTGTCTAGGAAATTCCCAGAGACAGGATGTTCTAACCTTCCTGTGGGGAGATTTACCTACAGGAAAATGTACTCGAAGGTATGTAAATTAGAACAGGCAGAGAACTAGATAGAAAAACCTAATCCCCTCACCACAAAACCAGGTTAGGTGCCCTGAGTATACAGTCCCTGGCACATTCTGTACTTCAGATTCTATTGCTTTGCACCTTGAGATAACCTGGCCAGGGTCTGACTTCCTTCCTCAAATGTGGCATCCGTGGAGCCCTCCACAGGGAAGCTGTGCTTACCACTGTGTTCCCAGAACCTAATTCAGTATCTGGGACAGAGCCAAAGCTCAACAAACATTTGAGGAATGAGCTGATGAAGTATAAATATGAAGAGTTTTTCATAAGAAATTAAAATTAAAGGAAATTTGCAAAGCATGAATGCTGTACTTCTTTAAGAGACCACTCCCATATAATATATATCATCTCTAGAACATTTTCAAGATGAGATGGGAGAAAAATATTGCTAACCTCTAGACTGGGCCAGATCAGAATTTACTGGCCTATTTCCATATGATACCAAGTTACTCCTCAACCTGGTTTCCTATCCCTCTATTCCATGCCCTCTCCCTCCTTTTCCCAAGGAAGAATTTCAAAAGCAGTGACATTCTAGTTTATTCAGTGACTTCACGTTTCTTCCCGTTTTCCCAAGAATTCAAGATTTCCCTCTACCATTGTGTATAAACATGTGCATCATCACCCACAATTCAGGAGGAAAATAACTGTACCATGAGGTCAACCAAAAATAGGAAGTTCACCCTGTCCCGTTCTGGTACCATAACAAAAACACCTTCATCCCTGGCATTTGTGACACTGATGAGTGTCATAGCCTTGGTGGCCACACTAATCACGTGAGACAGTCGCTGTTTCTCCACCATGAACAGACTACCATGTACTTGGTAAGAGTAATCTTACAGCTTGTGCATTTAAATGCTAGTGATTTATTTTATTTGATGAGCCAGTTCTTGTGAAGTCTGACTCTTTTGCACCTCTTTGCAAGTAAATTTCTCCTTTTCTTTTATAAAAGGTCATCTTGTCTTGCAAAGACCGTGGGTCCTCAGCTCTGTACTATGGAGTAGAGTGGTGCTGAGTCCCAGCAAGAGTCCCAGATTCTGCCAGAGGTGAGTGTCTAAGCAGAAGAGCACCAACTAGACACTCATGACTCCATCAAAACACAGGAAACTACACTGCATAATGTTTAAAGTCCTTTCCTTTCCTACACCAGGGCTCTGGTTTGTGTGAATGGGGGGTGCCAAGTGAATAGTGTGTTCTCTCATTCATTCAACAAGTGTTTGCTGAACACCTATTATATTCTGGGATTTATACCAGGCTCTGAGGATATGGTGGAGAACAAGACAAATATGACTCCTGTCCTCATGGAGCTTACAGTATAGTGGAACCAACAGACATTAATTGAATAATTGTAAATACTTGTAAAATTACAGCTGTACTATGTTCAAGGAAGGAGAGGTGTGTGGTGCTGTGAGATCTAATAATAAGGGGATTTGACCCACTCTGGAAAGTTAGGGAGGCTTTCCTGAGAAATTACCTCTACTCTAACTTAGAAAAACACATAAATAAATGACCTGGCACTCAATTAAGCTATAGAATTCACATACTTCAAAGCTTGTAGGATCACTAATGTCCATCCTGAGACACTCTGTAAAGGAACTGTTGGAAACATTTGCCAACAAGGGACATAGCAGGTGGAATCTAACTCCTCTCTAAACAAGTAGATCAGAAGTTCAGTTAAGTAAGTTCAGCTGCGCTCACTCAGCAGTGGTGATCCATGGCTATGAGCCTGGCTTTGTAAATGTTTTTCTCATAAATATTATGGAACAATTGTCTTTTTTTCAAAGAGAGAGAGAACAAGTTTGTGGATTTTTCTCAGGATGAATCCTTTCTTTTGATATAAAAGATATCAAAGGGAAGATAAAACCATGGTTGGCACTTAGTATTTGATGATGGGTTAATAAATAAATAAATAAGAACAAGCCTTAACAAGGAATAATTTAAAGTCTAATGCCTGGGTTCAAAGAAATCAGTTCCACAAATGTAATCTGGGGACTCTTCTTTGCAAATGCTACTGAGTAGAAACTTAAAGGGGTATAATTATCTACAACATTAAATGAGCTAAACAGTGTTATGAAATGTCCAAAAAGCTAACATAAATGAAAGTCATATCAAGAAATGTACAGGGTCCAGTTCTCTAGAAATAGTCATCCATCTACTCTCTACTTGTCAAGTCAGCCCTGGAGGATTTGGGCTCAGTTCTAGACATGATCTTCTATGAGGGGCACTGGTGAATGGGGAAACATTCAGAAACCAGTGGTAGGTATATCAACAATATGAAGTGAGGGATGACTGGAGGACTAGGCATGGGTGGTCGGGAAAAGAGAGGACCTGAGAACTGCCCTCCGGTATCTGAAGGCCTGTCACGCGAGGCAGGAGCAGCCTGTGCACCCTGTCTTCAATCCTGTTCCCAGCCAGGCAACACCTAGATGGTGACTTGGCCCTAGGACTCTGATTCGCCTTGCCCAATGCTATCCACATGGGTCTGAGGGGCAATGTGTTACTAAACATACCACAAAAAAGAGATATTGCAGTTAACAATGTTTACATAAAACCGTGCAAACTGGATTCCTTATGGCAGAATGTTTTGGAATCTTCAAATGATAATATCATCATGAATGTCCAAGACAGAGAGGTGTATTCCAAGTTTTCTGATCTTCATGGAACTAGTATCTTTCCACACATCCAAACACACAGGAAGACCTTGTTCTAGACTTTTCTCTTTTCATTAGGCTCAGCACTGGAATAGGTACATGGAGTCAGGAAACCAAAGGTTTAGACACGGTACCTGCCTTCAGTGACAGCTTCACCCATAGGGAAGAATGACTGATCCCAACCTGCACTGGATAACACTGAGGGGATTTCACAGGCAGAGACCACCTCACAGGTCCAGTGGGTAGTCATCTGGCATCCCGTGGAGTAATACGGCACCATCCATATTTTATGAGGTAGGACAGAACTAAGCAGTAGCCTTGATATCTCTGACCAAAGACCTAGACCTTGGGAAATCATGTAGCCTTTTTTGTAGACATTGTTCAACCTCCAAACTCATTCTTGCTGCTGCTGCTAAGTCACTTCAGTCGTGTCTGACTCTGTGGGACCCCATAGACGGCAGCCCACTAGGCTCCTCTGTCCCTGGGATTCTCCAGACAAGAACACTGGAGTGGGTTGCCATTTCCTTCTCTAATGCATGAAAGTGAAAAGTGAAAGTGAAGTCGCTCAGCCGTGTCCGACTCTCAGCGACCCCATGGACTGCAGCCTACCAGGTTCCTCCATCCATGGGATTTTTCAGGCAAGAGTACTGGAGTGGGGTGCCATTGCCTTCTCCGAAACTTATTCTTAATACCCTCCAATTCCATAAGCCAATTCATTACCAAGAAGTAACATCACTTCCTCAAGGGTATTAAATCACTTAGAATTTTGTCACTGGGCATCTCAAATTTATTAGTTCATTCTGCCCACCCCTTTTATACAGTTCATGAGGTTCTCATGGCAAGTATACTGGGGTGGTTTGCCATTTCCTCCTCCAGCAGATGCTGAAGAGATCAAGAAGAGATGGAAAGAATACCTGGAAGAACTGTATAAAAAAGATTTTAATGAACCAGATTACTAAGATGGTGTGGTTAGTCACCCAGAGCCAGACATTCTGAAGTGTGAAGTCAAGTGGGCCTTAAGAAGCACTACTGTTAATAAAGCTAGTGGATGTGATGAAATTCCAACAGAACTATTCAAATCCCTAAAAGAGGATGCCATAAAGATTTTGCATTCATTATGTCAGCAAATCAGGAAGATCCAGCAGAGGCCACAGGACTGAAAAAGGTCAATTCTCATCCCAGTTCCCAAGAAAGGTAGTACCAAAGAGTGTGCTAACCATTGAACAATTGCACTCATCTCCCATGCTAGTAAGGTCATGCTTAAAATCTTGCATGCTAGGCTTCAGCATTATGTGAACCAAGAACTTCCAGATGTACAAGCTGGGTTTAGAAAAGAAAGAGGAACTAGAGATCAAATTGCTAACATTTGAGGGATTATATAGAAAAAGCAAGGGAATTTCAGAAAAACATCTATCTCTGTTTCACTGACTACAATAAAGCTTTTGACTCTGTAGATCATGACAGACTGTGGAAAGCTCTTTTAGAGATGATAATATCAGACCATCTTACCTGTCTCCTGAGAAACCTGTATGTGGGTCAAGAAGCAACAGTTAGAACCCTGTACGGAACAACTGATTGGTTCAAGATTGAGAAAGGAGTACGACAGGGCTGTCTGCTGTCACCTGTTTGTTTAACCTATACACTGAGCACATCATAAGAAATGCCAGGCAGGATGAGTTCCAGGCTGGAATCAAGATAGGTGGGAGAAACATCAACAACCTCAGATATGCGGATGATACCACTCTAAAGGCAGACAGCTAAGAGGAAACTAAACAGCCTCTTGATGAGGGTGAAGGAGAAGAGTCAAAGAGCCAGCTTAAGACTAAATATTAAAAAATCTACAGCCGTGGCATCCAGGCCCATTACTGCATGGCAAATAGAAGGGGCAAAGGTGGAAGTAGTGACAGATTTCCTCTTCTTGGGCTCCAAAATCACTGCTGACAGTGACTGCAACCATGAAATCAGAAGCTGTTTGTTTCTTGGCAGGAAAGCGATGACAAACCTAGACAGTGTGTTGAAAAGCAGAGACATTACTCTGCCAGCAAATGTCTGTTTAGTCAAGGCTATGGTCTTCCCAGTACTCATGTATGGTTGTGAGAGCTGAATAAGGCAGAATGCCAAAGAATTGATGCCTTTGAACTAAGGTGCTGGAGAAGACTCCTGAAAGTCCTTGGGACAGCAAGGAGATCAAACCAGTCAATCTTAAGGGAGATCAACACTGAATATTCACTGGAAGGACTGATGCTGAAGCTGAAGCTCTAGTATTTTGGTCATCTGATGCAAACAGACAACTCATTGAAAAAGTCCCTGATGTTGGGAAAGATCAAGGGCAGAAGGAGAAGAGGGTGTCAGAGAATGAGATGGCTGGATGGTATCACCAATGCAATGAACATGAACTTGGGCAAACTCTGGGAGATGGTGAGGGACAGGGAAGCCTAGCATCCTGCAGTCCATGGGGTCACAAAGAGTCGGACACGACCGGGTGACTGAACAACAACAACATCTACCCCATCCTAGGATTTATAGGAAAAGAAATCAGCCTTTTATTCTGTTTAACCAGCATGAATTGCAACTCAATGGCAAGGCTGATAGATTTTGAATTTTTCTTTGACAAAGGGTGGAAGAAGAGTACTGAGGATCAAGAAGATTGGTTCTTTTACTTCAAAATATTGGGTAGAGGCAATAGGAGGAGAGGAAATATGGCCACTGAAGTACTTTGCAACCTGGCTGCTGGAGACCACCCTGGGGAAAGGGCCACAAGCCTGAATGAATGTTTAGAAAAGAGAGAGACTGATGTAGGATGGGGTCATTGGGAAGGTCATGGAAGTGGGACTTCAAGTCCGTACTGGAAAGGCATAGAAAAGGAGGGAAAGCATGTGTTGTATGGCAGAAACCAATACAACATTGAAAGCAATTACCCTTTAATTAAAAATAAATTAAACTTTTAAAAACTTACAAAGAAGAAGGGAGAACATGGAAAGTGGGGTCTAAGGATCGTGGGACATCCCCTAAGCATACCATGTTCTTCTCTTTCATTGCACCACAATTCACATATAGAGCTTCATGGCCAATTTCTTGATTACCTAGCAACTCAGTTCCACCCTAATGGTCTCCCTCCACATAACCTTAATAAATTACAACCTGTTGCTACAGAAAACATATGCCTATTAAAGAAGAAGATTTAACACTGTGGTGAAAACGTCTCTTAAATAAAAACGAAAAACTGACTCACTCCACCATATTTCTTCCTAGAAATAAAAACATTTATAAAGGTTTCCTTGACCACTAAGGGGAGAAAAATGTGTTTATCATTCTGTTTAATCCCCACAGACTCAATGGCCACGCTGCCCAAACTTCCTGCCTTGGTAGATGTGATCCTCCGAAAGTAAAATTAACCTTCCCCGGTGGAACGTGCTCGCTGCTTTTTCAAATGTGTACACTCCATCAGGGTTGTTATAAATAAGCTGTATCTTGATTTAGGACATATCAGCTACCGTTGCTATTTCAGTGCTGCTTTAGCAGTCTAAGCTTTCACTGCAAGTAGCATTTACAGGGAAAAAAACAGCTCAAGGCTGCATACTTACCAGTCCCGAAGCTCTCCTCCCCACAAAGGGACAGTTTGCTTGCATCCATCAGATTCCCAAAAAACTTCCAGCCAGTTGGGGTCTCATACAAAGCGATCTTTGTAGCATTAGCCACCCTTCAAAGGCATGAAATCAAAGTTACATCACAGCAGGACTGCTAGGGTAGCCATGTGAGGGATGGAAAATAGCAACCGTTATTGTAATCAAGGGTTCCCACTTAGCATTGCTCAGAGGTACACATAATTCTAAGATTGGTGGAAAATCGTATGAAAAAACTCATGCACAATGGGCTATTATATGTGGAGTCAGAGGAGGGGGAGCAGAGTACGAAGAAAGAATTAATTCAGGTCACTGAATTTAATATTTTAGAAGAAGTAACAGTGGCAAAATGGACAAAACTGTTTGGGGGGCTATTTAAACCCATGTGTTTTGGATACAGACAGCATTTATAACCATTCCATAATGAACAAAACAATGATGTTTCGATGCACCTATAATTATAGAGCCAGAAGATATTGGGTCTGGAAGGTCAGTATTTCACAGAGAAAGAAACAGGACCCAGAATGTTACGTGACTCAGTCCAAGGTCACACAGCCAGGATGACCACTGCCTGCGATCTGGTCAGTGCTCCTTTCATTCCCTGGAAGGCCCCGCGAGGACAGGGCCCGGGGGCTCCTGTCAGCTCTAGCTGCATCCACACCAATCCGTGGTCCCCTGTCCCCTGCAACACATCTTTTACTTCTCCCTATATTATCCTTACTCTATCTGAAACTTTTGAGGGACTCTTTTTTTAGATTCCTTTCCCTTTGAACAGGAAGAGTTACCTACATTTCATTCACCTTTTTAGTGAGATTTGCTTCCCAAAATGCTTATCACTAGCAAAACAATATCATATTTCAATTCTAATATTTGAGGAAAATTAAATTATGATTTTTAAAACTGTGAAAATAAAATAAAGTTTCTTTCTGGGTAATGAAGTATTTTCCATTGTGATTCTATATGTGGATTATCACATATAATCCACATAAATTGGAATTAGACTATTTTTGGATTACACAGAAGCTATTTCAGGACCTGATCAGTCTAATGGACAATAGTGTGGCCACAAACCAGCTCACAGCTTTGGAGGGAGGATGTGGAGGCAGAAGGACCAGGGTCTAATTCTAGCTCTGATGTAGCTGTGGAGTCCTGGGAACGGCTGCTAACTACTCTTCTGGCTGACAGATGAATGGATAAAGAAGATGTGGTACAAATACCATATAAATGGAATATTGCTGCTGCTAAGTCGCTTCAGTCGTGTCCGACTCTGTGCGACCCCATAGACGGCAGCCCACCAGGCTCCCCTGTCCCTGGGATTCTCCAGGCAGGAACACTGGAGTGAGTTGCCATTTCCTTCTCCAATGCATGAAAGTGAAAAGTGAAAGTGAAGTCGCTCAGTCATGTCCGACTCTTAGCGACCCCATGGACTGCAGACCACCAGGCTCCTCCATACATGAGATTTTCCAGGCAAGATTACTGGAGTGGGGTGCCATTGCCTTCTCCGAAATGGAATATTACTCAGCCATAAAAAAGAACAAAATAATGCCATTTGCAGTAATATGGATGGACCTAGAGATAGCCATACTGAGCAAAGTAAGTCAGCCAGAGAAATACAAATATCATATGATATCACTTACATGTGGAATCGTAAAAAAAAAAATGGTACAAATGAACTTATTTACAAAATAGAAATAGAGTCACAGATGGGAAAACAAACTTATGGTTACCAAGGGGGAAAAGAGTTGGGGAGGGATAAATTGGGAGATTGGAACTGACATATACACACTGCTGCTGCTGCTAAGTCACTTCAGTCGTGTCCGACTCTGTGCGACCCCATAGACAGCCCACCAGGCTCCATCCCTGGGATTCTCTAGGCAAGAACACTGGAGTGGGTTGCCATTTCCTTCTCCAATGCATGAAAGTGAAAAGTGAAAGTGAAGTCGCTCAGCCGTGTCCGACTCTTAGCGACCCCATGGACTTCAGCCCACCAGGCTCCTCTGTCCAAGGGATTTTCCAGGCAAGAGTACTGGAGTGGGGTGCCATTGCCTTCTCCGATATAGATACTACTATATATAAAATAGATAACTCATAAGGACTTACTGTATAGTACAGAGAATTCTCCTCAATACTCTGTGATGACCTTTATGGGAAAAGAATCTAAAAAAGACTGGCTATATCTAATTATAGCTGATTCACTTTGCTGTAAAGCAGAAACTAACACAATAATGTAAATCAACTATACTCCAAAACGAGTAAAAAAATAAAATAAGGACTGCTATGAGGATCAATTGAGACAGTGGATGTAAAAAAAAAAGTGTCAACTACAAATTACTATATGATATTAGTCATTACTTTCTTAGCTGAAGTGAAGTCAGCACTAGTTCTATAACACACACACACACACACACACACACACACACACACACACACCAGAAAACTACTGCACTGCACATCCCAGTGTTTGGGAGCAAAGGTTCTGGGTTCAAATCCTGCTCTATCATTTACTAGCTGGGTCACCTTGGGCAAATTATTTAACTTCTTTTTCCTTTTGTTTTCCCATCTGTAAAGAGGAGTTAAATACAGTATTTACTTCATGGAGCCAATCTGAGAATTAAATGACTTAAAATATATGCTTAGTGTCTAGCATAAGGTAATGTTTAGTGAGCAATAGTTATGATTATAAGAACCAAGTACATACATTCTTCTTCCTCCCTAGCCTCAGCCTTTCATTCATTCACTTGTTCTTCACCCATTCATCCAGGAACTATTTATTGGACACCTAACATGATGTTATGACCAACCTAGATAGCATATTCAAAAGCAGAGACATTACTTTGCCAAAAAAGGTTCGTCTAGCCAAGGCTATGGTTTTTCCTGTGGTCATGTATGGATGTGAGAGTCGGACTGTGAAGAAGGCTGAGCACTGAAGAATTGATGCTTTTGAACTGTGGTGTTGGAGAAGACTCTTGAGAGTCCCTTGGACTGCAAGGAGATCCAACCAGTCCATTCTGAAGGAGATCAGCCCTGGGATTTCTTTGGAAGGAATGATGCTAAAGCTGAAACTCCAGTACTTTGGCCACCTCATGTGAAGAGTTGACTCATTGGAAAAGACTCTGATGCTAGGAGGGATTAGGGGCAAGAGGAGAAGGGGACGACAGAGGATGAGATGGCTGGATGGCATCACTGACTCGATGGACGTGAGTCTGAGTGAACTCCGGGAGTTGGTGATGGACAGGGAGGACTGGCATGCTGCGATTCATGGGGTCACAAAGAGTCGGACACGACTGAGCGACTGATCTGATCTGAACATGATGTAGTCAACATCTCTGCTTTGTGCTCATTTATGACTTCCATTTTTCAGATGTTTTAAATGTGATCTCATAAGCTAACCTAAAGCCTTTTCAAATGAGATGATATACAATAAATAAACAAGCAAGTCAAAGATACCAACTGTTTACTGTCACTGGGTTCCTTGTTTCTCCAAAACTGAATGTATTTTTTAAACTATTTTAGCTTTATGTTTATTCAGATTTTGAATAAATGAACATTTATTATGCTTGTGTGTATGGGCATCTGATGGGGGCTGGATGGGGAATATTTTTTTAAAAGTTCTGTTGAAATACTGATCTTACATCAGTCTTTCATCCCTACTCTGTGCACACTGCCCAGAGAAAGTGAGTCTCTAGAATGATGTCTTGACTACAGCAGAAGTGCCATCCATTCATTTATTCATTAACATTCAATCATTCATTTTTTAAAATGAGGCGTGTGTGTGTGTGTGTGTGTGTGTGTGTGTGTACCAGGCACGCCGTGATCAGTCAGAGTTTAGCACAGTGACAAGGACGTTCTTTTCTCTGTATTAGTTTCGAGTTCAACAGGGCAGATAGTCAAGTAAACAGAGTATCAGCACACAGCGTGAGAAGAGCCAGGATGGGAGAGACGCAGAGTGCTAAAGCAGCACAGTGGGGCACATCCAATCCAGAAAAAAGGACACCATTCCTTCATAAAGAAAACCCTTAGATAACACACTATGTATGCATCAGATGTCTGAACTGAAAGGGGAGGAAGGGTGCTCCTGGCGCTATGAGGGCCTGCTTGGGAAGCAAGGGAGTGGAGAGACCTACCGGTCCAGGGCACCACTGGTGGGCATGCTGCGTGCGAAGCCACGGACCCCAGTTTGCTGGAAGTATGGAATGCTGAAGATGTTGGCAGCAATGACAGCCACAGAGTCTGAAGGGTTCACGAAGAACCCGTGCTTGCCCAGAATCATGTTCCGATCCTTTGGGAGAAGGGGGATTCAAAGAGAGATCTTTTAATCAAAGTGCTGAAGAAACCAAACGATCTTACATGGAGGTTTTGTAAAATTTAAAGCTGATACATTTATTCATACTGGGTTCTAGACACTGGACTTTATTCCTAATTGATCTGTACAGTACCGCTGGGCCAATGGCACCTCCGTGCCGAAGAGCTAAAACTGTTTTGAGTTAAAGCGCAAACTCCTTCCAGGCTGAATTCTCTGTTCTCCCTCCAGAGGCCAGCTGAATGTAACCTCCCTGACCTTCTCCAAACTCTGGAACCAAACACCTCTCTTCTCTCCCAGAAGAGAGCAGAGATCACAGTGAGAGGAAATGTGGGCTCTTTAAAGCTTGCTAGGCTTCCCTGATGGCTCAGACGGTAAAGCATCTGCCTACAATGCAGGAGACCCGGGTTCGATCCCTGGGTCAGGAAGATCCTCTGGAGAAGGAAATGGCACCCCACTCCAGTAGTCTTGCCTGGAAAATCCCATGGACGGAGGAGCCTGGTAGGCTACAGTTCGTGGGGTTGCAATGAGTCGGACACGACTGAGCGACTTCACTTTCACTTTCAGGTCTACCAGGCATTCTCCAAGGAAAAAGCAGATTTCCTCAAGGAAAGGCTCCTAAATCTTGGCACCTCCATTTGGTGCAGGACCCAACAAAATATGGTGTCACCTCACTGTTCTCCTGGTGCCTGATACACAGGAAGTACTCAAGTAACTGAGAGTAAAGAGGAAACCCAGGATGCACTGCAACAGAAAGACACACTGAAAATAAAGTCTGCTTGTTCATTTGTTTAGTGACTGAGTCGTGTCTGACTCTTTTGAGACACCATGGACTGTAGCCCACCAGGCTCCTCTGTCCGTGGGATTTTCCAGGCAAGAATACTGGAGTGGGTTGCCATTCCCTTCTCCAGGGAATCTTCCCTACTCAGGGATCGAACCTGCATCTCCTACACTGGCAGGTGGATTCTTTACCAACTGAGCCACCAGGTAATGTCCCAACCTATGCTATTTCCCAAATATTAATATTCCCCAAATATTAATATTGGAAAACCTATTTTATAGGAAACAATGAATTCCAGCTGATGTTAAAGAACAATAGCAACCACCAAAATATATTTTTAAGCAAGTAAATATGTGTAGTGTTTACTATCTATATGTGTAGTGTTTACTATCTCTAAGAAACTGTCCCTCCTTGTCTGTTACATATTCACCAGTGCAAATAAAAGAGCATGTTTATTTCAAATATTAACTGTAGCTAAAGAATAAACTGTTAATTCTCTCATTATAGTTTCATCTTTCAGCTAATGTGAATGAATAGATGGGTATATCATATGGCCAAAACCCTTTCCAGAGATTGAAGAAGGATCCAGCTGCTGGCTAAGAGCAAAAATCTACCTAAGGATGGAGATCGAGAACCCAGTCAGCTCATGGAGCATCAGTCATGACATGATAACCAAGCCCTAATCACCCTGCCCTCCTCAGCAAACACTAGACACATGGTTCCACTTCAAGTCATCCTGTCAAGAGGGTCTTCTAATAATTGAGCCCTGACTCCAGGTGCAGTGACGGAGCTTGACTGCACTCCAGGCTGCAGGGCCTGCTTTTCCCCCATTTAGCACATTAGGCCTGGCCTGCATCAGAGTTCACTTAAATGCATTTTTACCCACCCCATCTCCATCAAAGGCAGCCCCAAAATCATGCTCTCCTGTCTTCATAGTCTCCACCAGGTCAGCTGCGTAGGTGAGGTTGGGGTCAGGGTGGTGGCCTCCAAAGTCCTCCAGGGGAACACAGTTCACTGCCGAGTTCGCGGGGGCGCCGAGTTCTTCACAGAGGATTTTTTTCACATATGGTCCCACGACTATGCAGAGCATGAAATGAAGAACCAGAAATGAAACTGATTACAGAAGGTGAGGACTGGGGACTAGGTAGAGGCAATCTAGGGAAAATGGCACAAACCGCAGAGAGTCTGGAGTAGAAAGTTCTACAAGTA
This sequence comes from Bos taurus, assembly GCF_002263795.3. Lineage (NCBI taxonomy): Eukaryota > Metazoa > Chordata > Mammalia > Artiodactyla > Bovidae > Bos > Bos taurus. The sequence continues at coordinate 81,939,481 of NC_037330.1, forward strand.
GGAATAATGAGGGATTAGGAAAGAGTGGGAGAAGGGGAGGAAGCGAAGCTTTATGAAGATCCTGCTACACAGGTGCTTCTTAAACATTTCCTCAGTCCTTCAAAAAGGCCCATGAGGTGCTACAACTTAGCGCTTTAAGAACCTGGACTCTGGAATCAGAGTATCTGGGTTCAGATCTCAGCTGTCAATTATTGGCTCTACCATTTTGGGGAAAGTTATTTAAGCTATTTAATATCTCTGCTGTGCTTCCATCTATGCCAACTGCAAAATGAGAATAATAATAGTAAAGCTACCTTTACAGGGTAGATGTGAGAATTAAATGAGTTAATAGAGATGAGGCACCAAGAACAAGCAACAGCCCATATTTTATAAAGGCTTGTGTATTATGATTACCACCTCCAATTTATGATAAGAAAACTGAGGTTCTGAGAGGAAGCTATTTGCCCAAACTTACACAGATAGTAGGAGTGAGAGCTAGGATTCAGAGTCCTAATCTTTCTCCTCTATCAAGCTATCCAACAAGCTGATTAAAAGAATACAGACAAAAACACAGTAACAACACACAACAGGGCAAACCCGTCACATACTTCACAGTGACACTTAGTGCTACGATCATCTCTAAATGCTTTCAACCAAGGAAGGTTCCAATATATGCGGCAGAGGTCAGGACAATATAGAATACGTGTCTCCCACTGGGGGCATGCTAAGGAGGCTACTGACACACCCCAGAATGAGGACAAGGCAGCCAGAGCCATGAGGGGCATAGAAACTGAGACTCTTGAGGAACAACTGAAAGCCTTGCAGAAAGACGTCAGCTTGGAGACCAGCTTCTCCTAGGAAATACACCATCACAAGCCCCGTACTCGAGCCAACCAAGGCTTTTGCTCATTCCCCTAATGTGACATCTCCTTTTCATCTTTTATGCATTGGCTGCAGCCACTGCCTCAGCTGGGCATAACCATCACTGGAGTTTCCACCACCTTACATCTTTCTTTCATAAAAGCTTGAGTTGGTTGCCACTTCTTCCAAGAAACCTGTCTTGATACCTTCAGTCAAACTGCGCCTTCCTCCACACCCCAAGGAGAATACTTGAAATTTTATCTAACCCTCATTTTGTTGGCCTGGCAGTGGTTGGTTTCTTAGCCACTTCATCTCCCCAAGCATCACAAGCTCTTTGAAGGAAGTGTCTGCTGCTTCTGCTGCTGCTAAGTCGCTTCAGTTGTGTCTGACTCTGTGCGACCCCATAGACGGAAGCCCACCAGGCTCCCCGGTCCCTGGGATTCTCCAGGAAAGAACACTGGAGTAGGTTGCCATTTCCTTCTCCAATGCATGAAAGTGAAAAGTGAAAGTGAAGGTGCTCAGTCGTGTCCAACTCTTAGCGACCCCATAGACGGCAGTCCACCGGGCTCCTCTGTCCATGGGATTTTCCAGGCAAGAGTACTGGAGTGGGGTGCCATTGTCTACAGAATCCCTGACTACACCCACACCCCCAAGCATACATGTAGTAGCTACTCAATGCATGGCTGCTGAATGTTCTGAAAAGTCAGAATTGCCTTTGTCTGAATAACGGAGGCCCATTCTGTGAGATTCCAGAGGCAAGTTAGGACCCAAGGAAGCAGTTCCAGAGATAGACCATCTCAGGCCACCAGGAGAAGTTTTCTAACAGATTTTGCAGTGTAACAGAAGGACCTGGACAGGATCATAGGAATGGTTCAAGCACAGGCAGAAAGTCTTCCCCAACTAGGCAGGCAGATGGATTCCAGCACCAGGGAAAATCGTTGCCACTCAAAGATTCTAAAATTCTAGGGACATCCCTGGTGGTCCAGTGGTTAAGAACTCACCTTCCAATGCAGGGGACGTGGGTTTGGTCCCTGGTCGAGGAACCAGGATCCCACATGTGGCGGGGCAACTATGCCCACGTGCCATAACTACTGAGCCTGCACACCTCAACTAGAGAGCCTCCCACCACGACTAGAGAGAAACCTGCGTGCCACAAGGAACGCCCCGATGTGCTGCAAGTAAGACCTGATGCAGCCAACAATAAGAAACAAATAAATATATTTTTAAGAAAAAGATCCTAAACTTCCAAATTATTACAAAACAAATAGACAAGCCAAGGGCTCAGGAGTTCCCATATTCCTACATCAAGAGAACCTCATGGCTCTGATTCGGTGACGGCTGCCACCTCTACTGATCTGGCCACAAAACCCACAGAGGAAGAAGAGGGAGAGACATACATCCTGTTGCTCCTGACTTGAACCCTCGGCGTGCTCTGGTCAGCTTCTAAGAAAAGGCGCGTGTGGGAACAGGAAACTGGGGTGTGGGGCTCAGGAGCACATTTATCAGATCTAGCAAACCATGGCTCCCCCTGGGAATAGATGGGGGTGTTCAGGAAGAATCCAAGGCATCTTCTGAGGGGGAGGGAGAGTCCACAAAAATAGCTGCATGTTACTCAAAACCTGCTGCTTAATGTGGAAACACTGACCGTCACACTACCTTACCATGAGGAATTTTTGCTGCCTACAGTTAGATTTTATCTGTGAATATCACTCTGAAATGATTGGAAAGTAATGGTGTAAACGCTGCCAGAGACAGCCTTAAGAAAAGGCTTGTTAAGGCATCATGATACACAAAGTTGAGAGCTGCTTCATAGCTTTGAGAGAAAAGAAGAGAAAGGGCTCCATACCTCCATGCATGGCGTCTATACGGATATTTAGTCGGTTTGGACCAGAAAGCAGTTCTTTCAGCGCGTTAAAATCAAAGATGTTTCTCAGCATTGTAGCATAAGCTTCCACCGAATCCACAATTTCCACTGTGAGAACAAGCAACATTAAAAGATGGAGGAACTAAACACTTTTTGAAATATCCTCTGAAATGATTATATGGCTGTAAACATGCAATTGCTACCTTAAAAGGACATTTATGGAGCAGCTCCAATGTGCCAGGGCTGTTACATGATCTCTTATTCAAAACTAACACAAATTTCCTGAGCAGTAAATGTTATCAGTTCTATTTTATAGACGAGCAAGTTCAACTTCTGAAAGATTAAGTAACTTGCCCACACAGCTGGGATGTGGCACACTGAGGAATTTTGACAGAGGTTTGTCTGATGGTAAACTGCTCTACTACCATGTTGATTCATCTCCAGGAAGTATATTTTAGTGTCAAAAAATAACAGAAAAGGTAACACCTACTTTACTTTTTCCAGGCCCATTGCCATTAAGACTTAATGGTAAAAAGCAGAGAAAAAATTTTTTTAATGAATCACTTTTTACATGCACTGCTAAAGGAATAAAACAAACATAAGGACTAAGTCTTGTTGAATTTTCAGGGGTCTGAACATTTTCAAAACATGAAATGTTTAAGAAATTCTCTACTGGTATTTTCTAAACCCTAATAATGTCTTCAAGATATACCAAAGCACCCCTTCCTCTTCCTTGGGATGCAATTGTCTGTCCTTCTGGGTAGGTTCAAACACAAAATGCATCCCACAAACTTGCAGTCCAGATGAAAGAATACACGTGAGAGCAAAGTCGAAACACAAGTCACGCTGCTAACCATCTCATCCTCGTTGTATTAATATGAATAACTTTGCAAACATGTATTTCATCCATTATCATCATACATTATCATTCAACAATAAAATGTTTACCACAGCTGCTATACAGTGAGTTTAAATTTAGCCCCCAAAATGGTCTAAGTTGATTTTACTGAAAATGAAGTCAAGGGCCAGGCTTTGGAATCTCTCACACCTGTATTTGAACCCTAGTTTGCCACTCACTGGCTATGTGCATTCACACCTGCATTTGAACCCTGGTTTACCACTCACTGGCTATGTGCATTCACACCTGCATTTGAACCCTGGTTTACCACTCACCGACGATGTGCATTCACACCTGCATTTGAACCCTGGTTTACCACTCACCAACGATGTGACCCTGAGTCTGTTCCTTAAGTTCTCTCTGCCTTTGTTTCCTCATCTGGAAAAAGGGAATAGTAACAGTGCTGCCCTCACAGGGCTAATGTAAGAATCCAATGAGATAATGCATCTGAAGAGCCTGGCACATAATAAAAGCTCAATAAAAGACAGCTATGAACATGATGTCACAGGTCTTCTCGTCAAGGCTGTATGTTTCATAGGTATGAAAACTGAAGCTGAGAGATTTAGAATTGACTCACCCAAGGTCCCTCAGCTCATCCCCAGCAGAGCCCAGACAGCCCAGGTCTCTAGACCCCCAGACCCAATTCCAGACCTGCTAATTTATGCATGCAATGCTTGGTGACCACAATCTTTCCAGAGATAAAGACCCACTTTATTAAAACCTTGAAAGGCAAATCCTTCAAGTTGGAGCTAGAAGTGAAAGTGAAGGTGCAAGAGAGGAGGAGAGTGAACATGCCTGTGAAGGGTTTGAACTTGTTTTCCAGGTCAAACTGCTGCTTTCCCAGAACCCCAAGGTCTACATGCAGGTCAGGGCAAATTGCATATTCTTCGATGGTCTTGCTGATTTGGAAAATTTTATCAGTTATTGCTTCCGGGGCAGGACCTGGAAACCGAACAGCAAAGAGTAGGTCATTTTGTATAGCTGACATGGAAATACAAAGAACACAAAGCTCATCAACTAATTCCTCTTCACTAGTGCATCTGCCATGCCATCATGCAAGCAGCAAAGTATCAGAATTTTCTAAAAGAAAATATGTTAATGATCATTCATGCAGAGCATCTCATATTCAGGTATGGCAAAATGAGAAGCATCTCATTTTCACCAAAAGGAAACAAAAAGCTCTCTTGCTAAGGATGAGAACCAGAATCCTGACCTTCCAAGGCCTAGGTTATGGGTTTGCCCTAAGGAACATAACATTGGCTGTACTTAAAATGACAGCAAACTCACCTCCATTGGAAATATTGAACTTGATTCCAAAATCTCCATTGGGTCCTCCTGGGTTGTGGCTGGCTGTCAGAATGATCCCACCGATGGCTTTGATCTTTCTAATGATGCATGATACAGCAGGCGTGGAGAGGATTCCATTCTGTCCAATAACCAAGCGACCAATCTAGAAGAAAGCCAGAATACACACTTTAACATCAATAAATCCAGAGCCACCACACAGTGACGCCAGAACAGCTAGATGGACAAAGAAATATTCTACTGGACCCAAAATGATGCCCTTTAATGAACGTCTAACAGCTTGGGTTATTAGTATTATTATATTGAAGTATTTTATAGTTGCTGTTGAGTAATACTATTACTGAAATAGAATCAGCATTGCTGAACAAAAGCCATTTCTTCAGATAGTTTTGGGGGACTTTATAGTGTATGATCTGGGAGTGCTATAAGGCTGTGGCAAGAAAAGAAAACAGGGCCTTTCCAGATTGGGTTCATAATTTGGATACCTTATAAATCTGTGGGAAAACCCACATTTTTATCCACTTCAATCATACTTTCAATCCAAATTGGAAAAGAGACTATAAATTTGACTAGTTAAAGGAATTCTAACCCAAAGAGGAGGCTTTTGTAAACTAAAATATCTAAAAAAGTAAAAGGGGCAAACTTTGTATGAAGAAATATTATAAAATGTATCTCACAAATTTATTGCCATTCAAGCTTGGATTTTTCTTTAATTGGAGTATAACTGCTTCCCAATGCTGTGTTAGTTTCTGCTGTACAATGAAGTGAATCAGCTCTATGCATACATATACCCCCTCTCTCTTGGAGCTCCCCTCACCATCCCACCCCTCTAGGTCATCGCAGGGCACTGAGCTGAGCTCCCTGAGCAGCTTCCCACTAGCTATTTCACACATACATGTCACACCTAACACACTGGGTTCCTCAAAGCAGAACACACCTATCCACACTAGGGTGTACCTGGGCTTCCTCCTGGGCCTGAGGCAGGGAATGCTGGGAGTGTTACTGGGTAAACCAGCCAGGACCACCTACATGAAGGAGCTACAGGCTGGTTCTTAACTCACCTGCCCATATCTTTCACAGACGGTATCTATAAGCACAGCTCCTTACTGAAATGATTGTAATTTATATCTGTTTCAACATGTTGCAAGTCGGAAAAGAAGGGAATTCCGTCAGTGCCTCTGACTAGAAATGTGATTGCTTCATGAAAAGATTTTAAAAAGGAGGAGTTTGTGCCCTTATTCCACCCTCCCCTCTGAAGACACAGGGACATATTTAAGTTTTCCAGTTGCTATTTCTTCTTGCCCCACCCAAGATAAATGCAGTTGAAGAAATGACTTGATGGTGGAAGATGCATTTCTAATACTGAACATGCCAATAAGATACCTGGATTCCCGGGGGAGGTTTTTCTGGGATTGTTAGCTTTGCCACTTTCCTGTAGGTCACTAACAGCTTGACTGGCTTATAATTAAACCTCTCCATTATCAACCACCTCCCAGGAAGCAGCCGCTTCATTCCAGGCCCCTTTTGGCTCTTGGATGTCTATCCCTGAACAATTTCTGTTATTCTAATATATTTCTTATGTCCTGCCTCCCTCAGGAAGTGGCAACTCCCTGACTCAATACAGTGGAAATGGTAACATCTCACGCTTCCGGCAGTTTCTGGGTGCTGTTCTGATGAAAACTGCTCTGTGGTTGAGCGGTTCCATAATTTTGATGAGAGGAGCTTAGAGATGGCAATTTAAGCAGCCACAGTGACTGGTGGAGTAATATGAAAACTGTGTTTGTGCATCAAGCACACTGACTTCTACTTCGATCCTGTATGTGCTTAACATAGAAGGGGAAGCTGATAAATGAATATTAAGCCACGCCACACAGGTCACCCCATAATTCTACCATTCCTTATGGTGAAATCTGCACTCAGTAATGGTCCAAGACTGAGAGGTTTATACCAGGAAGTAACAGTAAGAAAATCAGGAGAAGCAAGGGAAGCCCCCGGTAGGTTCTTTCTCTTGAGCCCAAGAATAGGAATAGCTGACCTTCCCGAGCAGACTCTTTCCCATGAATCTTGCTCAAGAATATTCGTCTTCAACTTGGTATTTGGGAGACATTACTCTATTGTCCTCCTCCCCTTAAGGATGTCTGGAGCACTGCTAAGCTCCCGACTCAATCTCCCCTGCCTCTCTCCCACCTGCACCTCCTTTGCTCTATCTCACTGAATCTATCTGACCTACCAGGCGCACCTAGTTCAGCTTTCTAGACCATAGTTCTGTGTTCCTTCCCTGTTCAAAAACCTTCCCTATACCATATGATCCAGAAGGTGCACGTCTAGGTATAGACACAAAAAGAAAGCAATGACTCAAACAGGTATTTGCACACCCATGTTCACAGCAGCATTATTCACAATAACCAGAAGTGGAAACAACCCAAACGTCCATTGAAAGATGAATGGATAAACAAAATGTGGTATATACATACAATGGAATATTACTTGGCCTTTAAAAGGAAGGAAATTCTGATACATGTTACAACATGGGTGAACCTCGAGAACATTACACTAAGTAAAATAAGCCAGACAGAAAAGGACAAGTATTGGATGGTTCCATTTATATGAAGGACACAGAAGAGGCAAATTCATAGAAAGAAGAACCAAAGTTGGCAGGGGATGGGGGAAAGAAGAGAATGGAAACCAACTGTTTAGTGGGTACAGAGTTTTAGATGAGATGATGAGAAGGTTCTGGAAACAGTGGTGATGGTTGCAGAACATTATGAATGTAATGAATACCACTGAACTGCATACTTAAAAATGGTTAAAACAGCAAATTTTGTGTTAGATATACTTTACAACGAGGTTCCCAGGTGACTCAGTGGTAAAGAATCGGCTTGCAATGCAAGAGACCCAGATTCAATCCCTCGGTAGGGAAGATCCCCTGGAGGAGGAACTGGCAACCTCCTCCAGTATGCTTGCCTGGGAAATCCCATGGCCAGAGGAGCTGGGCAGGCTACAGTCTATGGGGTCACAAAGAGTTGGATATGACTGAGTGACTAACACACAAATGCACTTTAACACAAAAAAGGGGGGAAAAAAAAAAAAAAAACCTTCCCTGGGTCCCAAATGTCTACCAACTTAGAGACACCCCCTCAGCCCTCAGCCCTGCACCGAGAGTCCTTCACCAAAAAGCGTTTCCTGCCCTTACTCCTGCCCACCGCTCCCTTCTGTGTAACTCAAGTCCTGCTGCTAAACCGGATACCTCCTTCTCCCTCAACATTTTATAGTTAACCACGACAGGGAGCAAACATTAAAATATTCCTTTCAATTGAAACTAGGGCTTGGTGTTTGCTTATGTTTCCCCAAAACACAAAACAAACAAACAAAAGGTTCCATTTTCTTTGCTCTGCCAGTCATATATACAGGTTCTATTCTCATTTCTAAAATTATCTCAAGGATAAATCTCTGGGGACTGAATAAGACACCAGTACCATAAATGAGACCCTACCAATGTTTTATTTTGTACATTAAAATCACCTGTAACTGCAGACAGCTCTGTGCAAATAAAAGGAAAGGCAAAGTGTATTCTACTATCCATAAACGTACCAGATAAAAGCGTACTAAAGGGAAGAAATGAAATTATTTCCATGTAGCTCACCAGGCTGAAAAGCTCTCTTAGAATTGGCTCATGGGTATAGTGGGTATTGACAAAACTGAGGAAAGAACCCTGACTTCTATTAATACCAAAATCTGTGGCAATAAATTATCTTTCCTTTAGATTACCTCCCTAAATTCTGCCCACAATCAAAGGGATGTTAAAATAGAACTTCGGGTATGTTAGAAAAAGAAATCAAACTAAATAGGATTTGATAGGTTTCATCAGATGAAAGTGCTTTATCGGTCCACTAAGCGTTTTACGTAATTCAGCTGCGTAGCACAAGTGCTTCAAATGCAACACTATTTTTAATAAGGAATGTCCTTGAAAAGACTTGAAAATATTGCTTGGGCTGCCACAGCTCTAACAAATAGGCAGTTACCATATTTAGTCAATTATTAGCACTTAAATGCATTATTTAGCAAACCTTCAGATCGTAAATCTGAGAAAGTCTGCAGGGTCTGCCTGAATTACACATTCCTACCACCCCTTCCACATCCTTCTGCTTTGCACAAAAATGAAATGAAGCCAAATATATCACAGCAAAGGGGACAGTGTACCAGATTCACTCAACAATCTAGATATATGCAGAGAAATAATGTTTCATTCGTTCTCTCCCAAAAGATTAAAAGCATCTTAATACCATTGCCTTTGCAGCTCTCCTCAAAGATGAAATTTACAGCATGTCACACTTTATCTTAAAAATGTGTATGCATCATAATTTTATGTTTGAGTGCTTTATCAGCAAATTTTATATGAGAAGCATTCAGATTCTGAAACTGGTACAAAGGGAATCTCACATTAACAACAATAGGATGTACAAACTCTTCTAAATAGAATTTGGTAACTAACATATGCTTTTTTTTTTTTTAATTTGACTTTTGCAATCACACTTGCTTAGTGTATTGTTAAAATACACTGAAAATAAATGCTTAATGCACTTGGTTATAATGCTAAATTTTATGTTCTCAGAATCACTTCCAGAAAGGAAATAAAACAAAGTTTTAAAATTTATAAGTACTGAAGGACTATGTGCTCCAAATTATTGCTAAGTGTAATCCAAAACACTAAAAATGTAGTTTTGGTCCCACGGAGGAATTTTCAGAGTAAAAACAGCAATGTTCTGATGCCTGCCTTCTTGTAAATCAGTGAGACTGTGCAAATTGTTAGATTATCAATATCAATGCTTCCTGGTGCAAGATTCCTTCCGATTTGGTTAATTCAGCCAACACAGTTTTTCACAATGCAGAGCTTTAGCAGAGCCTCCTTATATTATAGGCTCACAGAAGTTATTATCTCTACCCTGCTGCACAAATTCACCACACACAGGACTTCTTTGTATCCAAGGTCATTATAAGTGGGTTCCCCTCTAACAGGTCCTCTTGGAAGGCTCACACCTAACATTTTCCAGTTCTCTCCCAGCATTTCTGCACGACTACCAGGATCCACAAATAACAGCGTGCCCTGGCTTTTGTTTTCCTGTTTGACAAGTGACTGAACTTCAACAAGGAAGCCATTGAAAGAAAACAAAATCTCCCTCTCTCCGTGGCTCCTAAGAGCCTCCTACGCAGGACAGAGTGCCCCTCAAAACTGGTTAGAATGTAGATAAGACAGCTTAAGGCTGGGGTGAGCTTTAAATGTCTAAAAGCAACAGGTACATTTTCAAGCAACAGGCACAGAGCATAAGAAACTGAGTTTACATCCCCAAATCCCAATGCGACAAGTGTAATTTCAGGGGTAATATCACAATATACAATCTCTGAAGTCACAATCAAACTTAATCGGATATTAGTAGCATTGAGGTGTATACAACATACAAATCTTTGTACTTGGGTATATTTTTGCAGAATTAAGAGGTTATATGGAAAGCGAGAAACATAGCAATACTTATCATATACCAACCCCATTGGCAGCTGCCATCTGCACTATTGTCTCTATTGCCGATTTATTAAAATACCGCCCATCTCCACCAACCACCAGTGAGGCTCCCTGGCGGTCTTTTAGGTCTATGGAAAAGAATATACTCTGGATGAAATTCTCCAGATAGCATGGTTTTTCCTCGAAATAGTAGGTTTTCTTCCGTAATCCACTAGTTCCTGGTTTCTGGTCATAGTAGGGAGCTGTAGTAAAAGTCAACAGAGGGAGAGGACCTTCTTCCATTTTTCTGTATTTCCCAGAAATCCATTCATCAAAATCACTCATCTTTCATTTCCACCACTTGGCTCAGCGAGGGTGTCCAGAAAGCAGTCAAGGGTCCCCAAAATAGTCTGTCCAACCTGAAGCTGCTACAGTGTCACCCGAGTAACTAAAAGAGATCTTGCCTGGATGATCCCTCTCAATGAAGAAGCGGGGTTAATTCCTGTTGTCGTCGCCCCATGTGAAAAAGTGAATGACCAAACACCCACCCACACCCACACTCAAAGCAGATCTTCAGTGTTGTTTTGATGAGGACATTCTGCCCACAACCTCGCCAAATACCCTTCAATTATTTTTGCCTCATTCCCCTGTTAGGGTGGAGATAGGTCCAGAGGGTGCTGCGTGCAGCAGACTTCAGTTACAAACACCAGGTGGCTTCCAGACTCCCCTCCCAGAGCCAGGCAAAGGCGGAGCAAGTGCAGTCCTGAGGAGCAGGTTCGTGAACAAGACGCCCTGGTGTGGCTCCCGCTGCCACTGACACCCTTAAACCAGAGCCTCGCTGGCAGTCATCTCTGATAAGGCCATCTGCAGCTAAAGTTGTTTCATGCCATCTCGCAAATTAAAGGTCAGTCTTAAAATGGAAATGACGGATCTCAGTTACCTCTGGTTTCCTTTCATCACCATCATTTTGATACTCAAATATCTGATACTCAAGTGATTTTTTTTTTACTTCCCACATACAATCCCAGTTAGAAGGGAGAAAAGGCATCAAACAGAACAGATTTATTCACTGGCCACCGAAGATTTAACTAAATAGTATTCAATTCGAGAAGAATAGAGACTCACAGACATGCCCTGAATGATCAACAACTGGTCATTTCTGTGAATTTATAGAAAAGTAGGGATGAACAGGGCTTCCCTGGTGGCTCACATGGTAAGGAATCCGCCTGCAATGTGGGAGACCTGGGTTCGATCCCTGGGTTGCGGAGATCCCCTGGAGGAGGGCACGGCAACCCACTCCAGTATTCTTGCCTGGAGAATCCCATGGACAGAGGAGCCTAGCAGGCCATGGGGTCACAAAGAGTTGGACAGGACTGAGCAAGTGAACAACACATTGTCAAGGTTTTGGTGAACCTGTTAAGGAGACTTGGAAAGTAAATCGAGACTAGTTATGCCACATGTCTGGGGAGTTTGATGTGCGCATAAAAGTCAGGTTTTCAAGGGAAAAGTAGTAATCCCTCAAAAAACAAAAATCTGGGTATTTTCCTACTAACTTGTCCAGCCAGGTCCAAAAGCAGACAGGCCCTGGGAGCAGCAGACAGCCTTCTGTGAGGCAAGAATGTCTCTTTGTTCCAGGTGCTGTTCACACAGGACCAAGAACTAATAGGCCATGAGCAGAAAGCACCCCACTACCAAGGGAGCCTGGTCTCCTTCATATGGCAAATGGAGCTGGCCCATCTGCAAGCAGGACCTCAAGACATAACATTAACACAATTCACAAGACACATCTATTAAGCTGAAAACCAGTCAGTCAAAAGACAATTATATTCCATAGCTTATTTTTGCCCCTTTATTGCATTTTTAAAATTAAAACTCTTGTGAAGTAAGCTTGCTTTAGTAGCCTACACACTCAGTGTTTTTCAACTTACTACAAATGCACTTTGTAAATTCACATTTTTTCAGTTTGGTGGCCAGTTTTCTCTTGTTTTTGATAGGTTCACAAATTACACCAGTATATATGTCTTGACATATTTAATAATAGAGCCATATTTCTGAAATAACAACTCAACAGTTTTTTCGTTGAGAATAACAGAGCAATCAACCAAGTAATTGGTAGTTTCCTTAACGAGGTCTTGAAACCCCAGCGAAGATTCAGGAACACTTGGTTGTAAGGGGCTCCAACATCCCCACTAAAGCTTCTCTGCTCACACATTCCAGCATGTTCTCTGCTGGTGGGTGACCACTTTCTCTAAAAGCTCTTTCTGAATCCAGAGCTAGGGAGAGTACTGTTCTCTTAGGGGCTTTTCCCATACATTTACTTATTTTATTTACAGTTTATGGTCAGTGCAAATAAATTCCATAAAACGAGAAATCATAAAGACTCAAGGCACAATTATGAAAATTCAAAATAGATGTTCAACACACATACCAAAAAAACCCCACAAGCATCAAAGTGAGTTTATTTGTAGCATAAGATCTGACAGGTGTTATTTCAAAGCATGGCAATGCTTGTTTTGTTTTTTTGAAGACAGTGACCAATCAGATACTAGAACACCTCAGCTTATCGGTGTGTTTTTGTACCAACCAAAATTTGTTTCTAAAAATATTGCTTCACATCGAAACAGATGTAAAAGCTGTACTTCTCCAGAAATAAGCCTATTCTTAGGCCTTTTGCAGGTTTATCACCACCTAAAAACTGACTGATACAGAAAGTATTCCAGATGTAACTCCTCTGACTCTAAAATAGTTTAAAAGAATCACTGCAAACTTCATAATGCTGCTGCTCTTCCAGCCCTATCTCTCCAAACAGCTGATATGCCACTTCAGGGTTCATTATTTGATGGTCTCTCACTTTGAAGCCTTTTAAATATTCCTCTCCAGCAGAGCATCTTCATATTTAAAACATTATTTAACACTAATGGAAATAGACCATAGCGTTTGAGCATTGAGAAGTCCTACGTATGAAACCTGGGGAATCGAGTCACTAGGTGAACCCAGACCCCCTCTAGGATGGAATGTCCTTATGGACACATACACTTTTCTTTACTTCACTGCATGTGAGCCAGCTTCACAGTGAGGCATGGACTGGAAAGACTCTCATCTCTCATGGCTCCTGCACGTGCCAATGAATACCCAGCAATTCAAGTGCACATCAAGCCTAAGGCTCCAAAGGAGAGAGTTTGGTACCTCAAAGCAAAGAGCAATGTTTTACCAACTACATGTGCTGGCATGGTGTTTGTCAGCATGCAAAACTAAACCAAAAAGATATAATACTTGCCCTAAAAAAGCTATTCTAAAAATGGGCCTGAGTCATAATTTTATGGACACTATAGAACTCAACCCCATATAAAAATATTACCAGAAGCAGCAATGTTAGATGGACTGTGAAGTGTGGTAAAAAAGGAGAAGCATTAAAAACATTAAGCTTCTGAAGACGCTCAGACTAAGTGGGACAGCTATTAAGAAACTCATTTGTTTGAGCTCTCCAGCAAAGGTTGAACTTCATCTTCAGAAACGTTACTGTCGAGCATAGCGAACCCAATTTGGCCTAATGAATTCGCCTGCCTCGCCAGTACTCCTTCACAATGACACAAATTACATTTAAACCATATGGGGGATTTAAGGATTATTCCCTTCAGACAAGAAACTTTCATATTGGTCTTGGGTCCAATCAATTTCACAATGGCAGAGTTATGAACCCCTTCGCTCCCAGCCTCGCAAAGACTCCAGTTTCCACTCTGATCAGCAGTGATGCCTTCCTAGTAGAAGACAGCAGAAACAGAAGACTTGCCAATACTTTATTCATTCTATCTTTCTTTTTTTCCACCGACAAATGTTTACTGGATCGCTAACTGCCATGTCCCAGGGCTCATGGGAGAGTGGGACCCAAGGCCTGAAACGATTCACCTCTTCACATCAAGAATTATTCTTTAGTAAATGCCACAGGAATGGGCACATTATTTAGAACTGGTAACCTGTCTTTCAGCAGAAGCACTAGAAAGTAAGCTACTAACCCGGTTGAAAGCAGCAGGGATCATCAGACCCCCGCCCCCAGGCCAAAACCCTATGCTTGTGATGCTGCAGGTGCCTGCCCGAGTGTTGGGGTCAATTATCCTCCAATTAAAGAAATACATATTGGTTTCGAAAATGTATGAGAGGTACAATCTTGAGCAATTCTCTTAACTGACCCAAGTCTGTAAGCTAGGGATCACAATGAAGGTTGTTCTGAGCACTGAATTGGACAACCTGTACGAAAACACTTATGATCTGTGATTCCAGTGACAGGAATCACCAGCTGGGAAAAGTCACTCATTTCTCCAACCAACAGTAAGTAAGCTTGCACTGAATGCCTGCCACAGAGGAGACACGGCAGGATAATGCAAAGACCACAGGTTCAGGAGCCAGACACAACCAGGGCTCAAATCTTGGACTCTAAACAGACTTGTGGACACAGTAGGGGAGGGAGAGGGCAGCACTGAAACACATACATTACCATATGTAAAACAGCCATCCAGTGGGAATTTGCTGCCTGACACAAGGAGCTCAAACCCAGTGCTCTGTGACAATCTAGAGGGGTGGGATGGACTGGGAGGTTGGAGGGAGGTTTAAGAGGGAGGGGACATACGTATACCTATGGCTGGTTCATGTTGATGTGGAGCAGAAATCAACACAACATTGTAAAGCAATTATCCTTCATTAAAAAAAATATATATATATATTGGTTTCTAAAATACATGAGAGGTACAATCTTGAGCAATTCACTTAACTGACCTGAATCTGTAAGCTAGGGATCACAATGAAGGTTGTTCTCAGTACTGAATCGGGCAACATGTATGAAAACACTTATGACCTGTGTCTGGCATCCAGTAGATTATCAGTAAATGTTAGCCCCTTCTTCCATCCTCAATGCCCTGAGGATGAAAATAGGATGATGATAACCTGCCTCACAACGACTGTCTATGTCCCAGAGGTGCCTGGATGGGACTGTGGCTCTCAAGAGGCTGCAGTGATGGGGTGAGGCTGGAGAAGTAGCTAAGACAAGGTTACACAGTCTCATGAACCACAGTGAGGTTTATTTTGTAGGCACCGGAAGCTATGGATATTTTTAAGCAGAAGGAATACAAACTGCTTTTTTTTTTCAAAGTTGACTGGCTGCCAGTAGTGTATCAAATAGCTTGGAGAAGGAGAGACTGGAAAAAGATTAACCAAGGCTTGCAAAAAGGATTCCCCCTGCAGCTGAGGTGGATCTGAGGATCCTGGTCTCTGTGACCCCATCCAGAGCTGCTCCTCTTGCATAAGACTTCTTTAACTCTGAGTCCTTGGCCAGTTTGGGCTCTGTAGGTTACTCTCCTCCAACATGAAGACACTACCCAATCAACCTCTTTTTCCTCTGACCCCTTCTGCTCACTCTCTTCTCTAAGAACTGTCCCTGACCCCACCCCACAACGGTGGACTCCTAGGGCCATGTTTCTACTGTGGGACTCAGGCCATGATCATCAAGGGCAGACAACTGACCAAAGCTGGATCACTCATATTTTCTCCTCTAGGAATATAGAATTAGGACTCAAAAGTGTACCAGTCAGATTTAGTTAGTCTTTGAACTGGGAAGACAGATAAACTCAGAAGCTGTGGGGCAGGGACCTCATGTCATGAGAATATCTATAGAACTGTAACCGGCAGACACGAGAATACATGGGAACATGAGAGAGCTATTATGCAGATCCGTCTCTGGATCACTCGGGCACATCTAAGAGCTGGGGATCTGATACACAGAATTGGAAAAGAATTCAGAGTAGTTTCAGGCAGAATATCAGTTAGATGGATCTTCTCAAGAGAGTAAGGACTGCAGACTCATGAGACATGAGAACTGGGGAAAGGTCTGTGAACACAAGCCACTTGAGACCCCGCTGTTGGCATGAGTTCTGGACTGGGCCGGTTCCACTGTTGGATTTCCAGTCAATGTCACCCTCAATTCCAGTGGAAGTGTGTGTTAGTCACTCAGTCGTGTCTGACTGTTTGCGACCCCATGGACTATATCCCGCCAGGCTCCTCTGTCCTTCAGGCAATAATACTAGAGTGAGTAGCCATTTCCTTCTCCAAGGGATCTTCCTGACCCAGGGATCGAACCCAGGTCTTTTGCATGGCAGGCAGATTCTTTACCATCTGAACCACCAGGGAAGGCCAATTGCTTGGAATAAGAGAATGGTTTTTGAATTGGGCACTTTTTAACTTAAAAAGATTTAGAATTAAGTATTGATGTGAAGCAAACTCATAGTAGAAAGATAATCAAATAAACCAAACATAGTACTACTGTTTTGTAATAAGTCTTGGAGAAAATCTATATTTTAAGTACGTTAAGAGAAACTGGGATATTAGTTTACCTAACAGGTCAGCCCTGTGATACCAATTTACAATGTATAGTTGAGTAACTTATTTTGGCTTAGGATTTTAAGATAATTTTATAAAAGTTATAAACATTACTGGAAGAGTCAAGGAAACTTTGAATATACCATATTTTTATATTTAAAACATCAGATGCAGACAGCTAACTGCAGTGTTTCAAGGAATGGACTTTAGGGCTAGATTGATGGAGCTGGAACCCAGTTCTGCCAGTTACTGGCTGTGTGACCTCAGACAGGTTACTTAACCTCTTTGGGCTTCCACTGCCCCCATCTGAAAAACTGAGGAGAAAAACAGTACCCTCCCCCCCCCGCATGTTGTCACAGTCACCATTGAATGAAGTAATATACAGAAAATTCTAAAACCAGTGCTGGTGTAGGGCACCCTGCACAGGTATCTGCTATTATCATTATTAGATTACATGAGAACAATGGGAATATTTCC
Organism: Bos taurus; assembly: GCF_002263795.3. Taxonomy (NCBI): domain Eukaryota; kingdom Metazoa; phylum Chordata; class Mammalia; order Artiodactyla; family Bovidae; genus Bos; species Bos taurus. Next base: position 81,956,728 of record NC_037330.1, read on the forward strand.
ACACTTTTGCTTGTTAGACAAAGGCTTCAAAAAGTAAACAAAAATATTTGATTTCTAAACTTGTAATATTCATAGGAGTTTGAGTAAATAAATTTATAACTAAGATCTCATCCACACACATACAGACACAGATGCTCACAAATCCCAACTTACACTGATGATTGAGTCAGCAGAGAGAGAGGAAAATGAAGCAAACTGCTAAGATAAACAGGAGAGTCCAAGGCTAACTGCCCGGGCTCCTCCTGCTTCAGATTCTTTTAAGGCGCATGTGCCCACCCTGCCCCTGGCTTTCAGGAGACCCTCTGGCCTTAAGATACAGTCCTCTTAGAGGCTCCCTCTAGCAGACTGGGTTTCTATTACTTGCCACACCTATAGCTCCTCACTGTGTTGAATGGGGCTCTGCAAAGCATGGCTCTACTCGCCAGGTATGAGGCAGGCTCCACCTGCTGTCCCATCCTGCAAGAAGCGGGGGAAAAAAGACTGCCTTCACAGTCTGAGATTCTCAGCCAATCACAAGGAGCTCTTAAGCAAAGTACTTAACCTGTCAGTGCCCACTTTTTCTCATCTTTGAAGTGGGGATTGAACATCACACCTCCTTAGACTTAACTGTGGTGATCATTTGACAACACTGCAATATTGAATCATTAGATTGTACACCTGAAACTAATACAATGTTATATGTCACTTACTCCTCAGTTATTCTTTAAAAATGCATCTTTTAAAGAGAGTTTTAAAAAAGCAAAGAAATAGTACCTACTGCACAGGTGTGTTGTATAAAGATACGATCAATTAACAAATGAAAAAAGCTTAGCACTGGCTGGTTCTAGTGCCCTGTGAACCCTACATTAGAGTTAGCTTTTATGACTGCCTTCAGTCAATTTGAAAATATACAGCTGCATTTAATACCTATCTATGAGTATATCTGTTTTAATAGAGTTAGGAAATGTCTTTTAAAGAAAAGGAGAAACTACATTAAGCTCTACAGGTACAATGCCAGAAGAATTATGAGGACCAGATGGTTTGCTTAGAGCTGTACAGAATCTCAGGTTCAGAAAATACTCCTGGGCTTCCTTGGTGGCTCAGTGGTAAAGAATCTGCCTGCCAAAGTGAGAGACATGAGTTTGATCCTTGATCCGGGAAGATCCCACATGCCTGGGAACAACTAAGCCCGTGCACCACAACTATTGAGGCTGTGCTCTAGAGCCTGAGAGCCGCAACTACTGAAGCCCGAGTGTACTAAAGCCCGGGCTCCAGAACAAGAGAAGCCCCCACAATGAGAAGCCCGCACTGCAACTAGAGGGAAGCCCCTTGCTTGCCGTAACTAGAGAAAAGCCCACGTGCACTAACAAAGATCTAGTGCAGCCAAAAATAAACAAAATTATCTTTTAAAAACCACCCTCCTGAAGCACATTTTGATGTTAAAAACAAACAGAACTGCTGCCTAGAAGTGTGAACATCCTTTAGCATCCGTCAGTCTGCTGTCCCTCTGCTGACCCACCCGTGTCCAATGGTTACTATGTAAACTGACTTTCTCCAGTGATATCGTCAGGCACTGTGGACCACCAGAAGATGACAGATTCAAGTTGTTGAACTTCTGGTCTAAACGGAGAGATAAATAGGTTAACAAGTCATTTCAAAAAGAAGTAAACTCTGAGAGCTTGTAAGTGTGCTCTGAGTGCTCAGAGGAAAGAGAAAATTTTTAGAAGGTGTTTTCCACTCCACAAGTGCCATTCTTAATTTGCGTGGTTAAACCTAAAAACAATCTCCCCACCATGAAGATGCTCAAGTTTTAGGAATTAACTTTCATACAAAAAGTACACGTCAAGAGGACTCCTGTCTAATAAGAAATCACCAATATTTAATCATTCTGACCTAAAAAAAAAAAACCATGTATATAGTTCATATAAAATTTTCACATGTATTTTTATCTTATTTCCTTTTGGAGCATCCTCAATTTTTTTTTTTTCATTTAAATTCCTGAAGAATATTCACTTGGAGCTAATAGAATATTTTCCCATGTTCTGTCTAATTACCAGGAATTATGTATCAAAATCCTTTGGTAAAAAGTGTGTGTTAGTCGCTCAGTCGTGTCCCAACTCTTTGTGACCCCATGGACTGTAGCCCACCAGATTTCTCTGTCCATGGAATTTTCCAGGCAAGAATACTGGAGTGGATTGCCATTCCCTTCTCCAAAGGAACTTCCCAACCCAGGGATCAAACTCTGGTCTCCTGAATCGCAGGCAGATTCTTTACCGTTTGAGCTAATATCGCCTTGTCTAGGTGACCACGGTATGGCACCCAGCACTCTTAGACACACTCCCGCAGCCTGCTTCCTCATGGGCAGTCCTGGTATGACCTAGGAATGTGTTTACACGGCTCTGAAAGTGCAGGGAGATACAGTGCCCTCACTCTGCAAGTTAGGTCATCTGGGCACACCTGGAGGTCTCACGTCTTAGAAGCTATACAGTTCCTGATAGATACAGGCCTGAAAACACACTCTCTGTTGATGCCTATGCTTCCTTGAAAGAACATAGCTTTCCCAGCATTCTGTGTGCTAAGAGTCACACACTGCTTGAAAACGCTTGCTTGGAAGTCATTTTTCAGTAGCAATTTCATCTGACGGTGTGACCGTAGGGAAGGCCCCCAATCTCACAGGGAAAGGCAAACCAACATCCAAACGTCTCTTCCATCACATTTTCTCTGTAGTGGAGATCCAGAGAGCCTAGGTCTGTCTGGAAAATTCTTGGATACTGCGGGGACACACCCTGAGTGTGAACCTGGACACCAGACCTTGGTGGCAAAATTCGCACTTTATTCTCAGTTGGCCCTACAAAGGTGTGGCCCAACAACTGCTTGAAAATTCAGCCAATTGCTGTTTTCTTACTGTGACAACAATAGCTTTGGTCCACCCATTGGGATTTCTGAACCAAGCCGGCGGCTCACAACTCCTAGCCAGTGGAATGTCACCTCGACTAGGTAACCACAGTACGGCACTCACCACTCTTAGTAAAAAGAGGGCTAGCTAAAGAATGGCTTTATTTTCAAATCATTTATGGTTGTATGTTTCCCTCTTGTGGTAGAAAATGGAAACACAAGCAACTCTCCTGTATCCCTTGGAGTTTTGTGGTAGTCAGTGATTGACCCTCTATCAAATAGTAAAAATGTGGTGGATTTATTGAGTTTTAAGAAGAACAGAGGAACAGTGATGTTATGTTTTCTATCTCATTACTAAGCATGTTTCCAATTACATGGCTTAGCCAAACTAGGATGTGCAGCTGTAAAGAAACGGAAAGAAAGGAAGGACATCTTTTTCTATGGGATCTTTTTGAGCCGAAATGTCTGTAAAATGGGGATAGAAAAATTTCCTTTAAAGGTTCTGACATCAATGAAGAAAGGCATGTAAAGTCCTTATCACCATGCCTGGCTATAGACTAGCCATTCAGTAACTGTTACACAAACAACAAAAACAGAGATATTGGCAAAGACTTATTCCATCTTTCTAACACATGCCTTGATCTCTAGAGCAGAAGGCCCAGGCAGGAGTGGATCAATGCTATGGGTCAGTCAAAGTAGACACCTACAATAGGGAAGGAAAAGGTAAAGGAAGGGGTCAGACAGTCTTGGGTCTGAATCCTGCCTTTGCCAGCTTCTGGCTGTGTATGGCCTTTCTGGTTTCAGTTTTCTTATTTGTAAAACAGGGACAATGACACTGCTTTAAAGGCTGTGTCCAGTAGGAGATCATTGCAATAGGTCTTGATGTGCTGGGCAGTATCCCAAGAGCTTTACAAGCATTAACTCAATCTTCACAACAACCCTACAAGATCAATACCATTATTCTCAGCCCCTACCTTAGGATACAGAGGTTATGTCATCCGCCCAAGGTCAGGTAGCTGGGAAAGTGTGGAGACAGGTTTTGAACACAGGCAATCTGGCCCCAAAGCCTACACTCCTACTATAACAGGCGGCAATGTGAATGGCAAGTACTCAACAAGAAACAGCTTTTAAAACAGCGATCTAAAGAAATGTGATCATTTTTTCTACTCTACATCATTTATGGGAATTCCTGGGATGAACAGCAGCTCAAGTGAGCAGAGGTAGGACTCTCACTGGGCCTTAAGATTTAAGTGAGAACAAGGCTTCAGGAAAATCAAATGTTATACCACAACACAAAAGATTTGGGAATAGAGTTCTAGATAACTCTATTAAAATGAATTTCCTTGAAGAATTCAGCACAGTGAAATCTGGGTTTGAATCCCTACTCCTGATAATTTGTAGTATCTTAGTGATCTTGAACAAATCAGTGATCCTCTATTTCTTCATCTGTGAAACAGAGATCTAAATACCAACTTCTTAAGAGTTGATAAGATTAAAGAAGATCATATAAAGGGCTTATCATAGGACTACATGCAGGTTCTCATGCAAGTAACATGCAAATAACAACCCTGTGATACAGATATCTTCATCATCCCCATTTTACAGATGAGGAATCTGAGGCTTAGAGAATAAACGATATGCTCAGAGTCTCACAACTAATATATTGGAAGGCAGGCTTTCGTGCCAGTTTTAATGCCAAAGCTCATGAATAGGCTGTATGGCTCCTCTGGATAATCAAGTACATCTTAACTTGGAGAAAATTAAGAGGAAATAGATTCCAGGTGACTCTCAAATCGATATTGTCCAAGTGGAAAGTATGAGTTTTGGTGCCTGTACAACCCACCGCACTTGGACTTGTCAGCCTCCAGAACTGTGAGAGAGTAAGTTTCTGTTGTTCTAAGCCACTCACTTTATGGTGCTGTGTGTTACAGCAGCCCCAGGAAACTAATACAATAAATGGTTAAAAAGAGAGAGAGAAAAAAAGCCCAACTCCAGTGACAGCTGATTCCTTCGCAGCTGGATGGCTGGTGTGAGAGAGAGACCCTTAGGTGGACCCCCCACACACACACCTCTTTCCTTTGCCCCAGAGTATTGGTTCTTATCACTAAATAACATGGTGCATATACAAACAAGCGTCCTTCCTTGCTCAGTGACGAGGAGAAAGACAGAACTTGTTCCTATGTAACCTCAGTGCCTGGAATGAAGCATGGTGGATAGTTAACAAATGTCTGAGTGGATAAGTCGTCAGTAGTGAGAGGTAAAGGACCTCAGTGAATAGGGTCCCTGATGAACAAAGATGAGTTTTCCAGGCAGTAGCCAAGTAAGCAGTCCTCACGCTGAGACCAACTTCAACTGTAAAATTCTTCCCACCATCATAGAGGACTTTCCAAAGTACAACAGAGAACCTCTGCCTGAGACCTGACATTTGGGGTAGTTTCTATAGCACACAGACTTGTGCAGTAACAAAAAGGAACAGAATTAGAAGTAGCAATAGTGAAGGAGGTAGAGCTGGTTAGTCTGCGTGGTTAAGGCGAAAAGCTTGTGCTGCTTCCTAGAGAAGCACTGGGTAACTGCCGGTAGAGACAGGTTTTCAAGGTGCTCATTCCAGAAGGTGAACTTCAGTGTGGGGTAGAAAAGTGATGAGAAAAAGTTACAGTGACAGATACTAAAGTAACAAGACAAAAAAAAGATCACAGACGACCCCAGCCCCTTCGCTGAGATCTAGGGGAAACAGTACAGCTGCGCTGTACCTCTCTCCCATCATAATCAACAAAAGAGTTCAAAATGCAGTACTTGGATGCAACCTCAAAAACGATACAATGACCTCTGTCCATTTCCAAGGCAAACCATTCAATATCACAGTAATCCAAGTCCATGCCCTGACCAGTAATGCTGAAGAAATTGAAGTTGAACAGTTCTATTAAGACCTACAAGATCTTCTAGAACTAACATCCAAAAAAGAAATCCTCTTCATTATAAAGGACTGAAATGCAAAAGTAGGAAGTCAAGAGCTACCTGGAGTAACAGGCAAACTTGACCTTGGAGTATAGAACGAAGCAGGTCAAAGGCTAACAACTTTTGCCAATAGAATGCACTGGTTATAGCAAACACCCTCTTCCAACAACACAAGAGAAGACTCTATACATGGACATCACCACATGGTCAATACCAAAATCAGATTGATTATATTTTTTGCAGCCAAAGATGGAGAAGCTCTACACAGTAAGCAAAAACAAGACTGGGAGCCAACTGTGGCTCAGATCATGAACTCATTACTGCCAAATTCAGACTTAAATTGAAGAAAGTAGGGAAAACCACAAGACCATTTAGGTATGACATAAATTTAATCCCTTACAATTATACAGTGGAAGTGACAAATAGATTCAAGGGATTAGATCTGATAGGGTGCCTGAAGAACTATGGACGGAGGTTCGTGACATTGTACAGAAGGAAGTGATCAAGATCATCCCCAAGAAAAAGAAATTCAAAAAGGCAAAATGGTTGTCTAACGAGGCCTTACAAATAGCTGAGAAAAGAAGACATGCTAAAGGCAAAGGAGAAAAGGAAAGCTATACCCATTTGAATGCAGAGTTACAAAGAATAGCAAGGAGAGATAAGAAAGCCTTCCTCAGTGATCAGTGCAAAGAAATAGAGGAAAACAATAGAATGGGAAAGACTAGAGATCTCTTCCAGAAAATCAGAGATACCAAAGGAACATTTCATGCAAAGATGGGCTCAATAAAGAACAGAAATGGTATGGACCTAACAGAAGCAGAAGATATTAAGAAGAGGTGGCAAGAATATACAGAAGAACTATACAAAAAAGATCTTCGTGACCCAGATAACCACGATGATGTGATCACTCACCTAGAGCCAGACATCTTGGAATGCGAAGTCAAGTGGGCCTTAGGAAGCCTCACTATGAACAAAGCTAGCGGAGGTGATGGAATTCCAGTTGAGCTATTTCAAATCCTAAAAGATGATGCTGTGAAAGTGCTAGACTCAATATGCCAACAAATGTGGAAAACTCAGCAGTGGCCATAGGACTGGTAAAGATCAGTTTTCATTCCAATCCCAAAGAAAGGCAATGCCAAAAAATGCTCAAACTACCGCACAATTGCACTCATCTCACATGCTAGTGAAGTAATGCTCAAAATTCTCCAACCCAGGGCTTCAGGAGTACATGAACCGTGAATATCCAGACGTTCAAGCTGGATTTAGAAAAGGCAGAGGAACTAGAGATCAAATTGTCAACATCTGCTGGATCACTGAAAAGCAAGAGAGTTCCAAAAAAACATCTACTTCTGCTTTATTGACTATGCCAAAGCCTTTGACTGTGTGGATCACAACAAACTGGAAAATTCTTCAAGAGATGGAAATACCAGACCACCTGACCTGCCTCCTGAGAAATCTGTATGCAGGTCAAGAAGCAACAGTTAGAACAGGACATGGAACAACAGACTGGCTCCAAATTGGGAAAGGAGTACGTCAAGGCTGTATATTGTCACCCTGCTTATTTAATGTATATGCAGAGTACATTATGAGAAACACTGGGCTGGAGGAAGCACAAGCTGGAATCAAGATTGCCAGGAGAAATATCAATAACCTCAGATATGCAGATGACACCACCCTTATGGCAGAAAGCGAAGAAAAATTAAAGAGCCTCTTGATGAAAGTGAAAGAGGAGAGTGAAAAAAAGTTGGCTTAAAACTCAATATTCAGAAAACAAAGATCATGGCATCTGGTCCCATCACTTCGTGGCAAATGGATGGGAAAACAATGAAAACAGTGAGAGACTTTTATTTGGGTGGGGGGGGGGGGCTCCAAAATCACTGCAGATGGTGACTGCAGCCAAGAAATTAAAAGACGCTTGCTCCTTGGAAGAAAAGCTATGACTAACCTAGACAACATATTAAAAAGCAGAGACATTACTTTGCCAACAAAGGTCCATCTAGTCAAAGCTATGGTTTTTCCAGTAGTCGTGTATGGATTTGAGAGTTGGACTATAAAGAAAACTGAGTGCAGAAGAATTGATGCTTTTGAACTGTGGTATTGGAGAAGACTCTTGAGAGTCCCTTGGACTGCAAGGAGATCCAACCAGTCAATCCTAAAGGAAATCAGTTCTGAATATTCATTGGAAAGACTGATGCTGAAGCTGAAACTCCAATACTTTGACCACCTGATGCAAAGAAACGACTCATTGGAAAAGATCCTGATGCTGGGAAACACTGAAGGCAGGAGGAGAAGGGGACGATAGAGGATGAGATGGTTAGATAGCATCATCGATGTGATGGATATGAGTTTGAGTAGGCTCTGGGAGTTTGTGTTGGACAGGGAAGCCTGGCATGCTGCAGTCCATGGGGTCACAAAGAGTCGGACACAACTTAGTGACCAAACTGAGGAGAAACAGTACAGCTGCAGTGTATGTCTCTTTCTCTCTCTCTTTGTTAAATAAACGTGTGATCTAGCTTAGTGAAATGTGCGTCATTCATTCTACAATATGGATTCAGATCAACCAACCCAAGTTTTAAAACTTGCCCTGATGAAAACATCAGGTCATATACAGATGGTTACATGCCATATAATCTGCTGGTTAAAGCCAGACAGGCTTAGCAAACTGATAGAGCCTTCATGTGTTACTGGACAAATACTCTAGCCCCCTTATAAATAGCTTTCTACATTTGTTGACTTATGTCTCTAAGATTCTTGATTCCCACTGGGATCATAAGATAATTCTCAGACTGTTTCAGGCTGGCCTGTGTATAACAGAAAGCCTTGACGTTAAGGACCTATGTGGTGATAACTCATCTCAGGTTGCCCTGCCATTCTTCTCCCTCTCTGCTATGGAGTTCTATTTAATGTTGAAGCCTGTGGGCTTGCTTTCTGCAATGGCCTCCTTGTTTTGCCACTGCCTCTACGTGGAATGTCTCCACTTTTTCCAGGCTTCCTTTTCATCATTCTTCAGGACTTGGCTCAGACACATCTCCCCTGGAAGCTTCTGACTGCCTCTCCAATGCCCCTCTCCCTGGACTCCCAGTGACAATCTACGGAGGCACTGCCACGCTGTCTTGCGATGCCCACTGTATGACAAGCTCCACAGGGAGCTGGAGACCACTTATACATTTGTGTGCCCCAAATGCACAGTCCAGTACTGAGCAACAAGAAAATGCTCTGCACATATTGGCACGTAAAATCACCCCTCAAATGTTGTTCAGGAGAAGTTGCTGGAGCAAGCAGACCCAACCAACTTATACTAGAACCACTCCTAAAACCCTAATGAGTAGACCTGGTGTGCAAATACCAAACACTGTGATTAGTACTGAGCCATTTGGGGACAATTTTGCTGATTTGGGGGCTTGGTGCTGTATTCTTTTGAGATAACTTATGATCAGGCTGATCATATATTTCAGAAACCTGAAATTATGTCGAGCAGGTCCCCCACCCTACCCCAGGACCTGTGCATGAAACACTCTCTCTGTAAGAAAGACATTTCTGTTCTGAAATTTATAGGCTAATAGGTGTGGAGCATCTTGATAGGTTACTGGCCAACTGGAAGAAAAGAGAAACTGAGAAGGTGGGAGCTGCCTGGGGGACTATAAGCAAAGTAAAGTTGAAAGTGTCTGTATTTCTCATCAAAATCCCTACTACCCAGGGTAGCAACCTGCTCATCATGACTATATGTGAAGCGCTGTGCAAGGTAACTTCCTACACATTACCTTCTTATTTTCTAAAGACATATTATTTTAATTTTACTAATGAGTAAAGAAAAAAAAAGAGTTCAGACAGTTTGCTCAAGATTAAACAGGTAATAAACAGCATATCTAGGAATCAAACTCATATCTGTCTGACATCAAAAGTTACACTGAAAAAAAAAAGTTATACTGAAACAAAATTCTAATGTAAAAGGGGTAATATGGATATACCAGTAAGATCCTCGGAGAGGGCAGTGGCAGCCCACTCCAGTGCTCTTGCCTGGAGAACCCCATGGATGGAGGAGCCTGGTAGGCTGCAGTCCATGGGGTTGCTAAGAGTCGGACACGACTGAGCGACTTCACTTTCACTTTTCACTTTCATGCATTGGAGAAGGAAATGGCAACCCACTCCAGTGTTCTTGCCTGGAGAATCCCAGGGACGGGGGAGCCTGGTGGGCTGCCGTCTATGGGGTCACACAGAGTCAGACACAACTGACGTGACTTAGCAGTAGCAGCATTAAGATCCTCAAAATGGCATGACATATTTATTTACTTTTTGGTTATTCTTTAGCACATCTGAGTTTTGGACTTTGAAAGATGATAGATAAAATTGGATGTTGAGATTTGTTTTGGCAGGAAGCTTAAGCCAAAAGTCACCATGATTGAGCTCCCTGAGTCAGACAGGCTGAAAGGTGGGATAGGGAGGAAGATGGGAGGAAGGTTTGGGAGGGAGGGGACATGGGTGTACCTATGGCTGATTCCTGTTGATGTATGACAGAAAACCACAAAATTCTGTAAAGCAATTATCCTTCAATTTAAAAAATATATATATATATTTTAAAAGGGTTTAAAAAAAGTCACCTTGGTGTGACTCTCCTAAAGCAACAGTGAAACTCTCATTTGAGTTGCACTTTCAGTTCAGTTCAGTTCAGTCGCTCAGTCGTGTCTGACTCTTTGCGACCCCATGAATCGCAGCACGCCAGGCCTCCCTGTCCATCACCAACTCCTGGAGTTCACTAAGACTCATGTCCACTGAGTCAGTGATGCCATCCAGCCATCTCATCCTCTGTCGTCCCCTTCTCCTCCTGCCCCCAATCCCTCCCAGCATCAGTCTTTTCCAATGAGTCAACTCTTCGCATGAGGTGGCCAAAGTATTGGAGTTTCAGCTTTAGCATCAGTCCTTCCAATGAACACCCAGGACTGATCTCCTTTAGAATGGACTGGTTGGACCTCCTTGCAGTCCAAGGGATTCTCAAGAGTCTTCTCCAACACCACAGTTCAAAAGCATCAATTCTTCAGCACTCAGCTTTCTTCATAGTCCAACTCTCACATCCATACATGACCACTGGAAAAACCATAGCCTTGACTAAATGGACCTTTGTTGGCAAAGTAATGTCTCTGCTTTTGAATATGCTATCTAGGTTGGTCATAACTTTCCTTCCAAGGAGTCTTTTAATTTCATGGCTGCAATCACCATCTGCAGTGATATTGGAGCCCCCCAAAAATAAAGTCTGACACTGTTTTCACTGTTTCCCCATCTATTTCCTGTGAAGTGATGCACTTTACAGTTCCCCAAAATTTGGTATGCTCATTATTTTAACTAATTATCATAAAACTCCCCAACAGAGCAGATACTAGAATTGATTCCATTTTACAAGTGCAAAAACTGAGCTTTAGTTAAGCAGAATACATGATGAAAAATATGAAAGTGTTAATCATTCAGTCGTGTCCAACTCTTTGCAATCCCATGGACTGCTAGCCTCCTCTGTCCATGGAATTCTCCAGGCAGGAATACTGGAGTGAGTAGTGATTCTCTTCTCCAGGGGATCCTCCGACCCAGGGATCAAAACCCTGTCTCCTGCACTGCAGGCATATTCTTTACCATCTGAGCCACCAGGGAAGCCCAGAATACATGATATTGTACAATAAATTGTGCAACTGAGATCTGAATCAAAATCTTCCATTCCAACCCATCACTGTGAACTAAAGTTATTTGGTAAGGAGCCACCAAATGGCCTGTCTTCCATTTGACATTGTCAGGAGTCTACAGAAGCACTGTGGATAACGGAGCTCTGGAATCTTCTTGTCTGGAATCTTGTCGGTCATTACTATTAGCATACTTTAAATAGGACAGCATTGGTATTAGGTATCAGGTATATACATTTTAAACCAGTGATTGTACCCTGCCTCCATCCTCACTTTACTTTCAGCTAAGTTCTCCCTGATTCCTCTTTATCATCTGTACTTGCTCAGAAATTACCTTGCCTGGGAAGAGAAGACATCCTCGGTCTTCCCTTCCCCTTCGAGGTGGGGTTGAGTGGCTCTGTGTTCCTTTGATTCCCTGAACTTCTCCCTTGGAGATTCAGTGAGAGTGTAACCCTGCCAACACCTTGATTTCAGACTCGTGGTCTCCAGAACGTGAGAAAATACATTTCTGTAGTTTCAAGCCACCCAGTTTGGAGTCATCTGTCACAGCAGCAACAGGAAGCTAATATACTAGTATTCGGACCCTATTTTTATAACTGCTTATAAATTCTCCTCTACTGGCATGAATCCTGAGAACAAAGACTTTGTCTTATTCATTTTTGTACCTACAACCATCTCACACTGCCTGGCACATAAAGAGTGCTCCGCAATGCTTACTGAATGAGAAAATCCCTGTGGTCTAGGAGGTTCACAGCAATGCCAGCATACATCTCTTGCAGCTTCTGGTCTACAGCATGACATTGGCATGGGTCAGCTAACCATCCCTCAGATCCATCCTGAGATACCCATCTTCCAGTACCCACTGCTAGCTCACGGCTCCAATGAGGTGAAGGCCTCAGATCAATGGGCTTGTGACTGACACAGCAACTGTGAACCTCTGCCTCACAGATCAAATTCAAGGGATAATGTATGGACAGAGATGGAATGGGAGGTGCTGGCAGGCGCAGAAGACCATCCCCTCTGCCCTCCCCTGGCTTCAGAGCTTGGAATAACCATAAACATTATTAGAATCATTAGAATCTTTTGTTTGCTGCTGCTGCTAAGTCACTTCAGTCGTGTCCAACTCTGTGCGACCCCGGAGACAGCAGCCCACCAGGCTGCCCCGTCCCTGGGATTCTCCAGGCAAGAACACTGGAGTGGGTTGCCATTTCCTTCTCCAATGCACGAAAGTGAAAAGTGAAAGTGAAGTCCTAAATGCTTATGTCAGGCACTATGATAAATACCCCCCCAATTTTACTTCATCTCCTTATATGGATTTTTTTTCCCTTTCTATGTGTCTTTTTTATTTTATTTTATTTTATTTTTAAACTTTACATAATTGTATTAGTTTTGCCAAATATCAAAATGAATCCATCACAGGTATACATGTGCTCCCCATCCTGAACCCTCCTCCCTCCTCCCTCCCCATACCATCCCTCTGGGTCGTCCCAGTGCACTAGCCCCAAGCATCCAGTATCGTGCATTGAACCTGGACTGGCAAAGGCAGGCATCATTTACTCTCGTCATTACTTACAGGGTGACTGGCTATGCTGAACTGTGTGATGAGAGTATTTCTCATGGATTTGACCTCAGAGGGCTTGGCATCAACAGCATGGCCCAACACAGAGAGGCAGCTGGCTTCTGTGACAGGAGCCAACCTTATTCCTGATTCCCTCTGAGCTTTCTACATTTATTTCCCTTTTGCTTCATTTTTAAGTGGATTTCATTTTGCTCCACAAAATGTATTTTCCAAAGTCCTCATGGGAGCAGTGTAACATAATAGTTTTATTACTAAAGCAAAAGGTCCTTCCCCATCTCCACCCACTTACGGCATCCCAGCTCCATTTTCTGGCCTCCTTGCAATCCTGGGATGATCTCTCGGAGCTGAGGTGGGTATAGGCTAAACATCTAGGTTTTTGTTTCTTGTGGCTTTGAGCTGATAGGATTCCTTTCCAGGCTCAGGGTCATTTTGTCTACTTGGGTTTTCACAAACCTTCCTACTGTGCACAATTTCTAAATGCACTGAAACATATTGAGATGTTTATCGGGATGGAAGAGAACTGAATTCCCAGGCCTCTGCGGTAAACTGTAGAAGGTAAGCAGCATGCCAGAATCTCCCTCATCATGACCTGTCTTCTAAATTCTTCTCTTCAATGTGCTTGAACAGTACAAAATGTAACTCATTTTCAACAGTTACGTGAGAGCATTTTCATCGGAATTAATATTTTCTCCTTCAAGACAAGCACCCTGAGAAGCAGCACATGTATTCAATGTTGACACTGCACTAACATTTCTGGAGCTCTTTTTCAGCAACTGTCTTTACAGTCTGTGGTACTTTTCTTTGAAAGTCTTCAGTCATGACAAATTTCATCCTCTGAGAATAGACGTGAACTTTGGAAAGAGATGAAAATTGGTTGGAGCCACGTCTAATGAATAAAGTGGGTGATCAAATCTTGTTATATCGTTTTAGGTGAAAAATGAGGCATGACTATAAAATAATGTGACTGGTTTCCCTCGGTGACCCATAAACCGACTGGCTGAAAAATAACTCCCATAGAGGAGTTTCAAAATGCTTTCAGCACTAGACGCATCACTGGAATAAGTGTACGGTTCCCAGAGTGGTGATTTGGCAGGGAACAATACTAATTTGGATATATAAGTTCAAATATATCTGTAAAAAAAAAAAAAGAAATCTGACTGCTTACACTTGGAAATGAAGAAGCTGTTCTCCTGGAGAAACTTCTTTTTTTTTGACAGCCTGGTTGGCTTTGGACAAAGAGTCTACTGAGAAAAGTAGGCTCATCTCCTGCAGAAAGCCTTCATTGAACACACTATCTCCTCCCACACTCACTCCCACCCCAAGCTGGGGCAGGCGTCCCTGCCCGGTATCCACAGTGATCTCTTCAAGTATTAGCTCTTATAAAATGTAATGGTGATTGTCTGTTTTTGTGTCAGTCTCCTTCCTGCAACTGGAGGCCCCCTGAGAATGAGGACCTTTGTGTATCAATAACGCTCAGACAGTGTGCACAGAAGCACAGGACACTAACTCCTATTCTTGATGTGGACCCTTTGCCTTTGTTTCTCGCATTCCTAGGGCTTTACCTGCCAAATGTGTGGCAACCAAAACTGAATATTCAGTCTGTGTAAAATCCACCTATACAAATTTATAGAGGACTCAGGTACAGTACAGGCTTCCCTGGTGGCACAGTAGTAAAGAATCCACCTCCCAACGCAGTAGACGGAAGAGGTACAGGTTCAATCCCTGGGTTGGGAACCTATTCCAGAATTCTTGCCTGGGAAACCCCAGGGACAGAGGAGCCTGGTGGGCTATGGTCCACAGGATTGCAGAGTCCAACATGACTGAGTGACCGAGCACACATCCAGAACAAGGTACAGGAGTGGTTGCGTACAATGAAGGGGTAGGGGAGCAGGAGGGATTGATTGCTAATGCACAGGGCTTCTATTAAGGTGATGGAAATATGTTAAAATTAGATTGTGGTGATGGCTGCACAATGCTATAAATGTACTAAAAAAAACACTGAGTCATATACTTTAAATGGATAAATTGTGTGGTGTGTGAATTATATCTCAATAAAGCTGTTTTATTTAAAAAGTCCTCCATAATGATTGTGGCTAGGTTCCTTTCTAGGCCTGTAGTTGGAATAAGTGATAGTCAAGGTCTTTTCAAATAATCTAGTTATCAATATAAAATTAAGTTTCTGTGTTCTCTCTGTAACTCTATCACTTGAAAATGACTGAGTGGTTTTCACTAAATTTGGAAAGCATGTTTAGGATAATGAGGGCTGTGGGGTGTTCCGTGATATCAATTCTCCCTTTCATTTAGACTGACACTCCAGTATTTAGCCTAACACATAGCACTCAGCATAGCATTGGTATAGGCATACGTCAGAGAGAGTGCAGGTTCAGTTCCAAACCACTGCAAAAAAGTGAGTACTGCAGTAAAGCAAGTCACATAAATTTTTTGGTTTCTCAGTGTATAAAAATGATGTTTATATTATTCCGTGGTCTATTCAGTGTTCATTAGCATTATGTCTAAAAAAACGTATATACTTTAATTTCAAAGTGCTTTATTGGTTAAAAAAATGCTAATCATCATCTGAGCCTTCAGCAAGTTATCATCTTTTTGCAAAGTAACTTCAAAAATCATTGATCATGTAACAAATACAATAATGATTAAAAAAATTCTGAAATATTGTAAGAATTACCAAAATTTGATACAGAGACATGAAATGAGCAAATGTTATAGGAAAAAGTCATCACAGGATTGCCACAAATCTTCAATTTGCAAAAAATTTAGTATCTGAGAAGCACAATAAAGCAAAGTGCAACAGAATGAGGTATGCCTGTATTTCCCAGCATCCCTTGCAGCTAGAGGAGGCCTTGGCCTAAGTTTCAGCCAATGGAACAAGAATGAAATTGATTACATGCAGTATCTGAGAAAGGTGTGCCTTCCTTCCCTTTTCTCCCCTTCCTGTTAGTTAAAATGACCATAGGGTGGTGGGCAACCATGTTGGACCATGCAGATAAGGGCAACTCACTAGGGGAGGCCGATCAACAAGAGAGAAGAAAGATGCACCTTCTGACACAATGGGGCCACCATACCAGCCCGGACTCCCCACACCCAGTCTGTTACAAAGGGTTCTATTACTACAAACTTTTATTTTATTTAAGTAACTTATTTTAGAACTCTACTATAGCAGCCAAAACCTACGTTTTAACTAACATAAAATTTGGTGTTCTGTACCAAAACAGAATCTAAATATGCAGCATTAGCATAATTTTTATGGCCATGGCAAAAGTTTTACCACTGCTATCTTGGAAGACAGACCATGGGCCAACCAAAGGTGTAGCTCTAGGCAGATGGTTAGGAGAGTTCAGAAGAGGAATGTTTGTTGGCTGCTTCTTGCCACAATACAGAGAGAAGCTCAGACAAAAACTAGCCAGTCTGCAAGCAGAAATGGAGATTATGATTCTGCCAAGGGAAGTTTTCTTTGGCTGTGGCTTGTACACCATGTTGCCCAAGCCTAGTGATTTGTGCACTGCAGAGCTGAGATGAAGACTATTTGTATACCCAAGCTAAAACAGCTATCCATGAAACAGGAGATGAAGCAGAAAAGGCTGTGGCCTCAAGTCTTTCCTAGGATTCTCTGCCAGACGGTGGGAGCTAGCCTACCAGCAGATAACCCATTAAGGACATTGACTTCTTATCCAACTAGCTTTTCCTGTCTTAAAGTGACCATCAGTGATGGAGAAATCAGGGGAGGGACAAAGCATAGAGGCCAAAAGAGAAAAGCTAACATTTTCGGCTTCAAAATTCTATCTAGATGAGCACTTTCACTGTGGTTATCAGTGTTGGGAAAACAAATGACTTTTCAAAAAGATAACTGGGGCTTTAAAACAATGGGGAAGCAATATTATAATTTTGTGATAATGTCTGTTTAGGTGTGGTGCTGAGTCAATTTTCCCTGGTTTCCAGAAACCCTCTCCCAGGGAGGGGATTTATGACAGTTGAGAAGACTCTGCTTTTATGCAGACAAAGGAGTTCAGAAAAATGTCTATTTGCAAATGCCTTCAGTTCAAAATAGCTTTTATGCCACAGTGACATATTTTGGACCCCTTCAGACTTTAGAAGAGCTTTTAGAAGAATGATCTGAGTGGGCTACACCTCTAAGAAAGTTAAGCAGGTAAGTTTCAATGGTCTATTCATTCTCCCTTAAATTTCCCTGAACCTGATGCAGACATACCTAGTCATTCTGTGGCCTTTGGAGCTGTGCTCAAAGTTGGAAATCACCTTTTAAAAATGGCTACTGAGTGTGCCAAGTAATGGAGGGCTTATTTTTATTTTTAGTTGGGAGAACTTTGAGAAGACTTTTCTTACCTGGTGTCCTCAAAGGGAATAGACCACTGAAGTCTAACCCTAGGGGCTTGTTTGGAAAGGGTGGAAAGGGGGTGCCTTTGCCTTGGGGATTTGTTGGTTTTATAACTTCAACTGTTGGAAATCCCCCTTCCCAGTGCTTCTCCCAATCACCACTCACATGAATCCCTGAGACACAAGGTAGAAAAGGTGAAAGAAGCCCTGAGTAAACACAGTGAGGACTGCCAATCAAATCCGGCCAATGAAGATTTAGCCATGAGTCTGAAACACTTTGAACATTATGTTTTCATATTGGGAACAATTTCTTTCTTCTTTTCTCTTTATGACTGACCCAAAGTGTTTCTGAAAAGAAGAAATGCAATAGGTAGGTGGTGGTACAGAAAGATTTGGTTGACTTGGCCAACCTGTTAGAAATGGTAGAGTTGGAACCTGGTCTCTGGTCTTCTGATATTTCATCCAGTTGATCTTTTCCATAAATAAATATATCGCAAAGCAAGTAGTTTCACGGATGGTTATAATATCCTGGTTAAAAGTTTGGGAAAACTGGATTGGGCAATGTTAAGTAGAATTTTCAGAGCTTTTAAAACACAAATGAGTCGTGTGAGTTTGCAAGAAGACCTGAGAAGAATTTTGGGAAATACTAATTTCCACCACCCCAGGGCTGATAGACTTATCCATACGTTACAAGAATTTCCCTAGAATTAAATTTGGCTTTTTCCAAACTTAGATAATCTGAGAAAATGGCATGCAGGGAAGATGAGATCCATTTTTCCTATAGATTCTACTACACACCTTATTTTGGTAACTGATACATAAATTTGTTTTTGCCTGATGTTGAGTGTGATTGATTCTACCCATGAAGTACTCCCAGGTATGATTTGCAGGTAAGGATTTTAACTCTGAATAAATATTAGTCTCTTATTCTGAACTCTAATATGCCTACAAACATCTGAGTTGCTAAAAAGTAAGTTGAAATAGTCACTACATTGTGTGAGTCCAAGGGGCTTAATCAGCATGGTAAGGAGACATTTAGGGGTCAAACCAACCAGTGTGAGGATCACAAACACTGGTGAGGAGCTCAAGATGAACTTGTGGTTAATCTGAAGGGTCTCCTGGGATAAAGCAGAAACCAAGACAAGCCCCGTCTTCATCTCTTGGGGCTTACAGTCAAAAAGGTTTGTGTTGGAAGCCAAGTGGGTTACAGATGAATAAATCAACAACCGCTATAAGACGCAGTCAGTGCTATTATAGGGGTGGGCAAAACAGGCTATGAGAGCAGAAAAGAGGTGCACCTGATTCAGGGATTAGGAGCAGGGAAGTGTCAACTAAACCCAGATCTAAGGTTGAAGAGGAGAGAAGGATGTTCCAGGCGGAACCAGACGTGAGAGAGTAAAGTGTGTTGAGGACGTAGGTTGGAGACAACCCCATCCTCCGACTCTGTTGTTTCACACTCTACAGGAAACAAACACACTAAAACACACCTCATGTTTTATACTTTACAAGATACTTCTGCATGTATTGCTTTATTTTTTCACTGCAGCAAACTTTTCAGATGTCCCTGGCCCATGCCACACAGTCAGGAAAAGAGACAAGGAACTGTCCCCTCTGTTCCTGGGATGCAAGAGATATTATAGTAGGAAACACGGATACTCCAGAACTGTCTTCCAAATGCTAGATTCCCACTGGGAATGGTTGAGGACACTGTCTATCTGGCTGAAGTTTTAGGCAGGAAATGAGCATTTGGAAGGCACCCCAAATTCTCTCTTTTCTCGCTTGAGCTAAACTGCTGTCACTTGTACCCTATTGGGATCTAAGAAGGCATCCCTCTAGTTTGGTTGGGGTCATTAAGTGTAGAGGAAGGTAGGAGACAAAACTGAGACCTACGGCAGGGGCGGGGTGGGTGGGTGGAGGTTAATATCTGCACCAGGTTGGGTATGATTAACTCAATGTCCCCATATTAGCAGAACATTCATCACAGGAAGTCCTGCCCTCAAACTCATCTTGAGGTTTCCCTACAGGTGTCATTCAGTTTCCAGGTGAGAGAGGGCTACCAGGTACTTTAAATATGTTGCTTCATTTAATCGTCACAAGAGCCTCTCTGGAAATGTATTGTCATTTCCAGTTTTCACAAACAAGGAGGGGCAAAGGATCAGAAACTGAATAATTTGCCCAAGGGAACTGTCCCAACTCCTATGGTATTTATTCTGCCTAGAATTGCTCCCCTGACAAATGCACCTTAGAAACTTCAACTCATCCTTTAAGCCTCAAATCTACTACCACGCCTCTGTGAAGACTTTCTCACTGTACCTTCCACTCTCAAGTACAGCCTGCCATGCTCTTGCGCCTTCAGTACCTGGCACATAACTCCCTCACAACACCAAACACACTGTGGTGGTGGTTTAGTCTCTCGGTTGTGTCCAATTCCTATGACCCCATGGACTGTAGCCCGCCAGGCTGCTCTGTCCATGGGATTTCCCAGGCAAGAATACTGGAGTGGGGTTCCCACGTCCTTCTCCAGGGGATCTTCCCAACTCAGGGATCAAACCCTGGACTCCTGCATTGCCAGCAGATTCTTTACCTCTGAGCCACCAGGGAAGCCTAGTTTGTCTGCTTATTCCTGTCCACTTCCACTTCTAGACTATTTCCTGAGGTCAGGAATATATATATCCCAAGTACTTACAGCACAAGTACTGATAAGAGAAGTAAGCACATAATAGATGTTTAATGATAATAAATGTATTGACAATAAACTATGGCTTTAAGTTAAATGCTGGAATATACTTATTTTCCATACACTTCATAATTCATAATTTCGAATCTAGTTCAAAATCTCACGTTAGTGGACCTGCCCGTTCTTAGTCGGTTAACGTTCCTTGGCTTGAGGGAGGAACCAAGGTGTTGCGTTAACTTCCTGGCCTGCCACGACTGCTTACATATGAGCGAGCTTGAGTAGGTAGGTTCTGTTCTAAGGAAAATTCAGCTCCAGCAACCTCGGTGGAACAGATCCAGAAGCAACACCGGGCAAAGACTAGCCTTTTCAAAAGCCTGAGCCCCAGCAACCAGGCGGCGCTAGGGCAGAGGGCAGAAGCTCTGTCCCAGAAAACTAGGGGATGGGGAACGAGCCCTGGAGCGCCGTACCACCAGAGGGGAGGGTGCCCAAAGCCTGGGGCTCGCAGCCAGCGGGCAGCGCCAGTCCCAGACGGGAATAGCAGGCAACCCAGCGGGATGCAAGGAGGGTTCTGAGCAAGGCGGCGGCCTCTAACCTTTCAGGGTTAAGGTGACTGCGCTCGGCTCGGTAACTGTATCTTCACAGGCAAAAAAGGTTAATGTAAATGTCAGAGGCCCGGACGACAGCAGGGGTAGGGGAAGAGCGGAGAGGAGGAAAGAGAAGGGTGGGGCAGGAGGCAGAGGGCCGGGCCTCCCAAGGTCAAGCCCTGCCCCCAGCCTCGCGCCTCCCCGCCCAGCCAGGGCGGGGTAGGGGTGGGCGAGGGATGGGAGGAGCGGTCAGAAGAGCAGTTCTGCTGCTCCCCTTGGCCACTCTCCCGCCCGGGGCGACCCACGCCCGGCCGCAGGCTAGGAAGAGAGAGCGCCGAGGAGCTGGGGGTGGAGACTCGGCGGCCGCGCGCGCGGAAGTGGCCCCGTGGGAGCGCGCGCGGCAGGAGGCGGACGGGCAACTGGGGCGACCGAGGAGCGGGCACGTCCCTTACCCCGTTGGCGGCGGCGATGCGGACGATGAGCTGGATGGCCTCCTTCATGTAGAACCTGCCGTCCCCGCCCACCACCAGGGTGGCCTCCTGCCGCTGCGCCGGCTCCACGGTGGAGATGATACTCTGGATGAAATTCTCGGCATAGTTGGAGCTGCTCTGAAACACCTTCACCCGCTTCCGCAGCCCGCTCGTGCCCGGCTTCTGGTCTTGGTACGCCTTGGTCTTAACGGTCACGATCTTCACCATGGTGGCGACTTGCTTCCTGGGGCCCAGCGGACTCTGCCAAGCGAGGGGCGGCCGGAGCTGTGGCTGCAGCTGCTCTGGGATGAGGGCGCGGACGGGGTCGGGGCCACGCCGGTTGTGCTCGTCCCTCCTCCTTAAAGGGACAGGGGACGGGCCCTCCGCTGCCAGCCCACCTCCTTGCAGGTCCTAGAGGGAGGGGAATGGGGAGCGCCCACCCCCAGCCTCCTGTGAGATGGGTGGAGCCTCTCTGATTTACCCTCTCTTGTCGACCAATCCACAGTAAAATAAAATCCACAACTCCTCCCCTAAGTGGAAGAGCAGAGGTTGGGTAGGGACTGGGTCACGGGGCAAGGACTTAAGGCAAAGTGGGAAAAATACAGAGCAGGGACAGGCGGACTAAGACATGGGAAGGTTCCTCTTAGGATTTTTCCACTTTTTGATGGTGTGAAAGCAATAAGTAGAATACTTATTGCTTCTAATCAGATCAGATCAGATCAGATCAGATATGCCGTACCTCTAATTTTGATCTTTTACCGGGCCAGCAATATGCAGTAGGTACTCTCTGTGCTCTGGTGATGTTGAGCTGTGTGAATCCAGCTGAGCGAACCCAGCTCCAGCTCCCAGTCAGCCACCTGATCAAGAGAGTGAACAAGCAATACACGTAGAACCCTTCTGTACCCATACAACCATTCTGTTTTTCACTTTCAGTACAGTATTAAATAACATGAGACATTCATGTAATGAACAGGCTTTCTGTTAGACGAATTTGTCCACCTTCAGGCTAAAGTATTTTGAGCACGTTTAAGATAAGCTAGGCTAAGCTACCGTGTTTGATGGATTAGGTGTACTAAATGCATTTCCCCCTCATGATCATATTTTCAGCTTCCAGTGGGTTTATCAGGAGGTAGCCCCATTGTGAGTGGAGGAAGCTCTCTACAACATTTCCTGTGGTTAAGCTGGAGTTTCATGCATAAATAACTTTCTGGAAGCACATTCTGAGCAAGGGAAGTGCCAGCCTTCACTAGATTTTGATTTTTTAATCTTTCTATTCTCTCTCTAAACATTAAGGTATTTGTAATATCCCCCTTGCCAATGCAGGAGACGCAGGAGAGGAGGGTTTGATCCCTAGGTGGGGAAGATTCTCTGGAGGAGAAAATTGCAACCTGCTCCAGTATTCTTGCCTGGAGAATCCCATGGACAGAGGAACCTGGCGGGCTACAGTCCATGAGGTCACAAAGAGTCAGGCGTGACTAAGTGACTGAACACCCCCGCATGTTAGAAAAAGGAAGCAACTCCAAAGGTCTAATTTGACCTACTGCTTTCCACCTGTTTACTGATGGGCCACACACTACTTCCTCTGGTTAGGGTGGCTACAATAATAGGTAATATTTATCGAATATAATGTTTCTAAAGTAGAGGTTTTATTATTTTCACAATTTTATACTCACAAAGCTGAGATTTAAAAAGTAAAATGACTAGTCAAGACCACAGAGATAAGTACATGCAGGAGGCCAACACAGGTGGGTGTGGCTCCCAAACCAGAGCTCTTACAGTGATTTGCCTGCATGTCACCAGGGAGAACTAGGAAATGTACAAGAAGGCTTGAGAAATGTATGTACAAACACATACATTATTACCACCAAAATGCATCAGTTATTCACATAGTAGAAAATTGGTGAAGAGATCAAGAACTGAGGTGGCCATAAAGGGTTGGAGGATACAGAGTCAGTAAAAATCTTGATTGTTAAGTAGGAATCATCAGTCTTTCTTTTAGGCTCAGCATCTCCCTTGATTTAGTGAGAGTGACTGTCTCCTCTGCTTGAGAAATGTGTCATTTACAAGATGTGTTAACTGGGGAAAGCTCAATATCTGTGGGCATCTGCTTCTTTACTATAAAATAGAGACAAACCCTATCTTAGAATTTCTACAAGAATTAATGGGGTTTTGTATGTCAGTAGTTCTCAATCATGGATACACAGTAGACTCACCTAAGACACTTTAGAAACTACCCATGTTCTGGTCCAAATCATAATTGGACCAGATTCAGTCATAATCAACTGGTGTAAGTAAATCAGGTGGCCTGGTGCCTGAAACACAGAGACCCAAACATAGAGGTCAAAAAATATTAACTTGCTTTCCACAATTCCAAAACCAAAGCTTATTGTTAACCTGTGAAATTGATTATACTCATGGCCATTTAATGGTTAATTGGTATAGCTTGATCCAGGAGGGAGGCTGAATGATGCAAATAGTTGCTGACTCTCAGCAATCAAGTGTTCATATACAGGTTGATATAGGTGTCATGTGGATATAGATATGGGTTTTAATGCAGCCACTACAGATAAATTTCAGAGGTAAATAACATGTGAAAACTAAATTCTGGACAACTGATATTGATTTCTAATATTTACACAGAAGTTCACAAAGTTTACAGAGTTGTTGTTCAGTAGCTAAATCATGTCCGACTCTCTGCAACCCCGTAACTGCAGCACACCAGGCTTCCTTGCCCTTCACAGTCTCCTGGAGTTTGCTCACACTCATGTCCATTGAGTTGGTGATGTCATCCAACCATCTCATCCTCCGTCTCCCCCTTATCCTCTTCCTCAACCTTTTCTAGTATTAGGGTGTTTTTCAGTGAGCTGGCTTTTCACATCAGGTGGCCAGAATATTGGAGCTTCAACTTCAGCATCAGTACATCATTCAGTGTAGTATCATCTTGTGAATTAAGTAGTATAATCAACCCCATTTTATAGGCTAGTGCATTGAGAATAGAATGGTTGGCTGTAATCAAGTTTACTTGATTCCACAAAATGAAATATAACATAGAATCACTGAGTCTTAGAAATACCTACCTCTCAGAGTTGTATGGATTAACTGACATACTGAATATAGAGCTGTTTGCACAGTACTAATACCTGCTCAATAAGTGGTCACTCATTATAAAACAGTGAACTCAACTTCACATCACATGCTCTTTCTCTATTCTTCCCTATCTTTGGAACTAGGATGGGAATTTTCATTTACAAGGAATTGTCCCATATTTCTCTCACCTCACAAGATGTAATAATTTAATAATTGGCTTTAGCTACATAACAAATCACTCTTGAATGTAGATGGTCACCATTTATTATTATTATTGCCTGTGGTTTTATGAGTTAACTGGCTGGTTCTGCTGACCTGGGCAAGACTCTGCTGTCCCTGACTGTGCTCCTGTGGCACAGTCTCCAAT
The DNA here is from genome assembly GCF_002263795.3 of Bos taurus. Taxonomy (NCBI): domain Eukaryota; kingdom Metazoa; phylum Chordata; class Mammalia; order Artiodactyla; family Bovidae; genus Bos; species Bos taurus. The sequence continues at coordinate 81,981,334 of NC_037330.1, forward strand.
CTCTGTGCCTCCTGGTAACCTCACCTTGATGTAATCCCCTTATGTTACTTTTCTTACTGTGTAACACATCACCACAGAGGCAGTGACTTAAAACAATGCCCACTTATTATCACAGTTCTACAGGTCACATGTCTGGGTGGGTTTTGCTGGACTGAATGTTCACAGGCCGTATAAAACAAGGCTGAAATCAGGATATTGGTGAGGCTGGGCTCTTTTCTGGAGCTTCTGGGAAGAATCTGCTTCCAAGTTCATTCATGTTGTTGGCAGGATCCATTTTCTTGCAGTTATAACTCAGAGGTCCTTGTTTCTTTGCTGGCTATGAGCCAGGCTCCTCTCTCTATTCCTAGAGGCTGCCTACAGTGAGTGAGTCCTCATGACTGCATTCTCTGCCTCCTCCTTCCACCAAAAGCTAGAGAAAATGCCTGCTTTGTAAAGGGCTTGTATAATTAGATCAGATATACCTGGATAATCTCCCTTTTGCCATGTAACAACAATCGTGGAAATTATATCCCATCATATTCACATGTTCTGCACTCAGAAATTGACCTACAGAGATTTCCAAGTTGTAGTATTGACAAAAGCAGCGGAATGATTCTCATTCCCTCCTGGGTGACAACTGAAGAAGGAAAGGAAGCCACTGGACCTGATCTGCCCATACAAATAGAAATGAGAATTCTCGGCAGTGTGGACCAGAGGCCAAGAGTTAGACAGGATGATCATGTGCCTCCAGAGACACTGGGTATCAGACGCCAGGTACTCTTCTTCCCCTATGTTTGGCACCATATAAGCTAACTGTACCTAGTGACAGTCCAAAATAGATTATCTCAGGCAAATGAAATAGAAATCAAGATGAATTCTAGAAAAAAATATTATTTCCTGAACACCTAAATTTGGACTGAGATTTGTGTCTGCTCAAAGAAATCTGATACATATACACAATGGAATATCACTCAGCCAGTAAAAGGCATGAAATAGTGCCATTTGCAGAGATATGGATGGGCCTAGAGATTGTCATACAGAGTGAAGTAAGAAAGAGAAAAGCAAATATCACATAATATTGCTTATGTGTGGAATCTAGAAAAATGATACAGATGAACTTTTTTGCTTGCAAATCAGAAATAGAGTCACAGATGTACAGAACAAACATAATTACCAAGTGGGAGAGGGGGGGTGGGATGAGTTGAGAGATTGGGATTGACATATATGCACTATTATGTATGAAATAGATAGCTAATGAGAACCTACTGTATGGGATAGGGAACTCTATTCAATGTTCTATGGTTACCTAAATGGGAAGGAAATCTAAAAAAGAGTGGATATATGTTCCCTCATAGCTCAGTTGGTAAAGAATTCGCCTGCAATGCAGGAGAGCCTGTTCAATTCCTGGGGTGGAAGATCCCCTGGAGAAGGAAATGACAACCCACCCCAGTATTCTTGCCTGGAGAATCCCATGGACAGAGGAGCCTGGCAGGCTACAGTCCATGGGGTCGCAAGAGTCGGACATGACTTAGTGACTAAAGAGAGAAAGATAATTGATTTACTCTGCTGTACAGCAGAAACTAACACAACATTGTAAAGCAACTATACTCCAATAAAAATTAATTAGAAAATAAACTGATTAAATAAACTACAATTTATCCATTAAAAATTGTATATATAATATTATCCTACTTGAGCTATTTAATTTCTTTCTTTTAGAAACACATGCAAAGGACTAGAAGAAAATAGATCAACATATATAACAATAATTACTTCTGAGTTGTGGGATAGAATAATTCTTCTATTTTCCTCTGTGCTTTATCTGGATCTTCCATGCTTTGTATACAGAACTTATATTGTTTCTATAGTAATAAAAATACATTTTTTCTTTTTATTACCTCTTTTAAGTGGTAATTCTCATGTTATTTCATTAATAAGTTATCCTTTAGATGGCATCCATTCATTGATTCACTCACTCCACAGATGTATTTTTGAACTGGTACTAAGCACCAGCTCTCTAAGAGGTGTTAAGCATTGCAATTACTAAAACCTGTGCACCCTAGAGCCTGTGCTTTGCAACAAGAAGCCATCACAATGAGAAGCTCGCACAAGTAGCTGCTGCTCATCACAACTACAGAAAGCCCCCACACAGCACAAAAGACCCAGTGCAACCAAAAATAAATAAATAAATCTTGGAAAAAAAAAAAAAAGGTGAACAAGTCAGAATAGTCCCTGGTCCCAGAGAGCTTGCAATATGTTAGAGGAGACAAATACTAAATAACAAATCAGAATTAGGATAAATGCTACAAATACCTAGAGGTGATTTAAAATGTAAACGGGAGGATCTATCATTGGAGGGAGTCAGGGAAAGTATCCTGGAGAAGGTGATGTATAAGCTGAGGACTGGAAGGATGAGCAGTAGTTGGTCAGGTGAAAAAGGAGGAAAGAACATTTCATTCCATGAGAGGGAATGTTAAGGGGGCAGGTTTGAAGTAAGAAGGAAATTCTGTCATCAGAGATTTAAACTGTAACTGTGTTTACACAGTAAGTGTGTAAAGTGCAATCAGTGTAACTGTTCACACACTGTAAGTGTGTAAAGTGCAATCAGTGTAACTGTAACATAGAAACTGAGGGACAGAGGGCCTGATCATGTCTGGCCTTCTAGATGGTGTCAAACATTGGAATCTTTATCATAATAGCAACAAGCAATCAAAAGTTTTTTTTTTTAATTGGAGGGTAATTGCTTTACAATGTTATGTTGGTTTCTGCCATATAACAATGTGAATCAGCCACAAGTATACAAATATCCCCTCCCTTAATATACATAATATAAAAATCATTACTTTAACCATTTTTAAGCACATTCAGTAGCACTGAGTACTTTAATTGCACAACCATTACCACTATCTCCAGAACCTTTTCATCATCCCAAACTGAAACATTGTACCCATTAAATAATATCTCATTCCTCCCTCTCAACCCTTGGGAACCATCATTCTACTTTGTCTCTATGAATTTGGTTATTCCATTCTCATATAAGGGGGATCATACCATACTTCTTTTGTGTCTGGCTTATTTGACATAGCAAAATGCCTTCAAGTGTCATCCCTGTTGTAGCATGTCAAGAGTGTTTTAGGCAGAGAAATACTATGATCATAATAGCATTTTTAAGAGATCCCTCTGTCTGTTGTGTGGATGAGTAAAAGAATGTGGATGAAGTGAAACCAGATTGGCAAGTTGAAAACCGTAGTGGGTGGATTATACTAGATGGAAGTCAATGGAGATGTATAGGAGTGAATAGACTCAAGAGATTTTCAGAAAGTAGAGTCAACAGAACTTCCTAATAAACTATATGAATAGGGTATACACCTAGCGAAAAGGAGTAGTGTCTCCTGGCAATCTGGGACTGGAACCACTATAAAAAATGTGGGGTTGGAGGGTAGTATGGCATAGTCATGAATTCTGTTTTAGATATGCAGGGTCTGAGGTGCCTGTCATGCCTCCAAGAGGAGTAATAGAGTAAGGTTTTAGACATAGAGGTCTAGAGTTTAGAAATGAGACCTGGTCAAGGGATATGAATTTATATCCCATTAGCATATAGATAACATTTGAAAACATGAGATGAATGAGGTCACCTAGGGAGAGAATATGGGGCGGCGGGGCGGGGGGGGGAGAGTCCAACAGCAAGCTCTGAGATACTCCAACACTTAAAGGCCAAGAACTGCAGTGTGAAAAAGTCTTTTCTTAACTTTGAAAGAGAACTTTAGGAACATCAATCCAGCAGGAAGATTCAGACGTGTTTCTTCTGTATGCCATCCATACACCTGAATTCAGACCTATTAGGTTAATTCAAAGGCAAGGAAGGTTTACTCCTTTTTAAAAAAATATAATTTTATTTATTTTTGGCTGTGTTGAGTGCTTCAGTAGTTGCAGCACATGGGCTCAATAGTTGAGGCTCCCAGGCTCTGGAGCACAGGCTCAGTCGTTGTTGTGCACGGGCTTAGTTGCTCCGCAGCAACTAAGATCAGGGATCAAACCCATGTCTCCTGCACTGGCAGGTGGATTCTTTACCAATGAGCCACCAGGGAAGCCTGAAGATTTGCTTCTTAAGTTATTAACATGCCATTTAGAAACCTTCCTAAACCAAATTATCTTGAATTTTGTTAGGTTTGATCTAGGTCAAGGAACAAGCAGTTGGCGATTCTGTGAAAGAGTTGAATGATTTCTCTGTTTACATATACATGTGCATATAAATAGGTTGGTTAAATTGTTGCTAAATAAGTGTACAATACTTGGTCAAATTCCATTTCCAAATACAGTGTTCATTAAGGCAGCTTTACCTTCACCTTTCACAAATCATCGTTTGCATTCCAACTATAATGATTTAAAGAAATATGTTTGCTATAGGATAGCAATCTTTGATGACTTCAACAAATTGCAAATAGTATGCATATGGAATTTATAATGAAAAAGACATGTATAGAATTTATAGTGGAAACACTGGGTAGTGAAGTGGGTGATTAGTGGCACTAGCCATTTAAAATGTATATGACTTATACATAAACTGATTATCAAAATAAAAAATACTGAAAAGTAATCCATTAACAACACATAGACAAGGCCTTGGAGAAGGCAATGGCACCCCACTCCAGTACTCTTGCCTGGAAAATCCCATGGATGGAGGAGCCTGGTAGGCTGCAGGCCATGGGGTCGCTAAGAGTCGGACACAACTGAGCGACTTCACTTTGACTTTTCACTTTCATGCATTGGAGAAGGAAATGGAAACCCACTCCAGTGTTCTTGCCTGGAGAATCCCAGGGATAGGGGAGCCTGGTGGGCTGCCGTCTATGGGGTCGCACAGAGTCGGACACGACTGAAGCGACTTAGCAGCAGCAGCAGCAGACAAGGCCTTAGAAACTAGCACCTATATGGCATACAATAAAAAATATGTATCATACTGTTGTTTAAAAACAAAACACAACCCTTTGTGTACACTCAACTTCCTATCTGGTGGTGTCAAGTAATGGTGTAACACTATGTATTGAGGAATATTGGGCTGGTCTCCAGTTTAGGCCTAGAATGGTGACTCAAATCTCTCTCCTACCTAAGAGTTCTTCCTGGCCTGTAAAGCAGTCCCTCAACGATGACAAATCTGATGAAATAGGTACGTTGTAGATAATCTTCTACAAGAATTTTCAATTATTTGTAGCTGTCAGGTAACTATTAACAATTGATGATTCCACATCCCCAAGCAAATTAATACTGAATAACACAGCAAATATCATGTTTGTTCTTTTGTTAAACCTAAATCATAGATTCTTTATGGCCGTAGAATTAGTTCATTATGTTAAATTTTGATCTATTTATAATTTGCTAAAATAACTTGTTTCTACATGTGTCAGTAATAGAAAACCATTTAAAATTTACTCTATTTACACCTGTAAATTATTTAAGTGCTTAAAATTTATTTGAATAAAAGTTAAAGTCATCTGTAGTCAATGATTCTGAAATTGTTTTTGTTGTTGTTTACTCACTATATCATGTTTGACTCCCTTGCGACCCATAGACTGTAGCCCGCCAGGCTCCTCTGTCAGTGGGATTTCCCAGGCATGAATACTAGATTCAGTTGCTATTTCCAGGGCATCTTCCCAACCCAGGGATCAAACCCGCATCTCCTGCATTTCAGGTGGATTCTTTACCTCTGAGCCGCCAGGGAAGCCTAGGCAACAGCTTAGTGACACCAAATGCATGATCCATTAAAGGAAAAATGGATTAATTGAACTTCGTCAAACACTTGCTCTCCATATGACACAATTTGAATGAAAAGGCAAACTATGGACTAGGAGAAAATATTTGCAAATCACATATCTAACAAAAACTGTATCCAGAATTTATAACGGATCTCCAAAACTCAATGGTAAGAAAACAACTCAATTTAAAATAGGTAAAGACTTAGGAGATACTCATTAGAGAGGATTTACACAGATAGTAAAGAAGCATATGAAAAGTTGTTCAATATCATTGGCCATTAGGGAAATGCAAATTTAAACTACTGTGAAATAACACCACACATCTATTAGAATGACTGGTATAAAAAATACTGACAAACTAAGTGGTAATGAGGTTGCAGAACAACTGGAACTCTCATACAGACCTGGTAGAAATGCAAACTAGTAGAGCCAATCTGGAAAACACTTTGCCAGTTTCTTTAAAAAGTCAAACATACACTTAAACATATGATAAAGTAATCTAACCTCCAGGTATTTACCCTAGAGAAATGAAAACTTAATTCACGGAAGAACCTATACCTGAATGTTTACAGCAGCTCTGTTAATATTGCCGAAAACTGGAAATAACCTAGCAGATGAATGAGGAAACTATGGTACGCTTTTATGATGAAAAACTACTCACCAATAAAAGGAACAAACTACTGATACACCAACTTGGATAATTCTCAAAAGCATTATGCTGAATGAAAAAAATTCAGTCTCAGAAGGTTACCTAATACACGATCCCATATGACAGTCTCAAAAAGAGAAAACCATAGTGATGGAAAACAATCAGTGATTGCCAGGAACTGGGAGAAAAGAGCTGGGAGGAAAGGAGGATGTGACAATAAGGGATAGTACAAGGGAGTTTTTGGTGCTGAAACTACCCTGTATCCTGACTGTGGTGGTGGTTAAATGAAGCTATACATGTGCTAAATTAATAGACATGTATAACCTCACTCTTCCCCCAACAAAAGGTCAAATTTATTGTACAATAATTACTTTAATACAGAATTAAAACTTTATAGAAAAAAGTATGTGTTAAAATAGAAGTGTAAGAAGTATAATACTTTCTTCTTGATTGAGGAAAGATTTTAAGGGCTTCATGAAGAATGAAACATTTTTAAAAATGTATGTTAAAGGCCCAGTGGGTAATATTTGTTCACAATCTATCTTCTCTGATAGACTATCTAATGAGAGCAGGAACAAAGTCTAGCTTGTTCACTTCTGTATATGTAGTAAATAAAGCAATGCTCTATACATATTAGGCAATCAATAACTATATGACTATGGACTTACTGCCTATGATATTACTAGCAGAGATACAATACAGGAAATTCTAGGAAAAGTGAAAAGCATGAGAAAATGCCTGAAATTTCCTTCACCCTCCTCCCCCCACCCCCAACTTCTGAATCCCTCTTATCCTTTCAAGGTCGAAGTTCATTTCCCTAAATCTTCCAGCCACACTAATCTTTCTAACTTGTCCAAACTGTTTCTACGAAACATAATCTCATTTTAGTACAGCACTTCACAATAAAGTCTATGACTCATTTCCTTTAATAGTTATGAAAAGGTGCCTTTTCCCATTATTTAATTTTAAAAATATTATATTGCATGACTGAAAACAAATCAAAGCACTACTTGGCTTCAAACCACACTTCTTTCATTCCTTCAAGCCTCCAAGAGAATCTTATTGTCCTTCTCCCCTCAGATTGAGCATGTCTTCCCTTCCCTCTTCTGTTCCCATACCCTACCTCATCACTCAGTTCAGTCGCTCAGTTGTGTCCGACTCTTTGCGACCCCATGAATCACAGCACGCCAGGACTCCCTGTCCATCACCAACTCCCAGAGTTCACTCAGACTCACATCCATCGAGTCAGTGATGCCATCCAGCCATCTCATCCTCTGACATCCCCTTCTCCTCCTGCCCCCAATCCCTCCCAGCATCAAAGTCTTTTCCAATGAGTCAACTCTCCGCATGAGGTGGCCAAAGTACTGGAGTTTCAGCTTTAGCATCATTCCTTCCAAAGAAATCCCAGGGCTGATCTCCTTTAGAATGGACTGGTTGGATCTCCTTGCAGTCCAAGGGACTCTCAAGAGTCTTCTCCAACACCACAGTTCAAAAGCATCAATTCTTTGGCGCTCAGCCTTCTTCACAGTCCTTCTCCACAGTGACCTCATCACTAGTTTATGCTTAATGATCAGTGTATACTAATTTAAGATTTAATATTACTCTTAATAAGATAACATGCAATTCATTTCCTCAGCTCTTTCTTCTCCTGAAGACAGATATCATGTCTACTACTTCTGTATTGTAAATAATACGTGTGCTAGATACTTGCTAATTGTATTAATGAGTCCTTGTATACCGGTCACCAGTCTACTTGACTTCCAAAACTGTTACTGCTTTGCTAGGAAGAAAACAATTCTTTTTAAGAAGCTAAATCCAAACAATTTTTGCAACAGATGTTTATAAAAGACACAGAGATATGTACTTTTTAGTAATGCTGCATATTTATATCTGTAATTACCAAAAAGGTTACAATGCTGGTATTCTGTAACTGGCACTATTGTATTTCTATTGTATGCTGACACTAACCTCATACAGATAATTGAAATTAAGCTGGCCTTGAATTTAAGTTAAATTGTAAAATAAAGAATAAAGTTAAGAATATGTATAAAATATTGAATGTTTACCAATTGTTTCTAAAAGAAAATTTAAAATACTATTTTTAAATTTTGGGGAATGTAACCATACTTCTAACCAATTTATAATATGTTGGTCTTCTTTTTAACATCTATGTATACCTTTAGAAATGTATTATGTAATTTTTTTTCTCTCCATTTGTGAATCACACATTTTGGGACCACACGCTGCATACCAGTGTTCTAATCCATTCAAGTGAAATACTAATTTCATTATGTCTGGGGTGACTGTATAATTTGTTGTTCAAACTGGGTAACTTTGAACGATGAAAAGGAGGATATCAATAACTGTTATAATTATTCCTGCTGGGTGGTATAAACTAGGACTGTGGTAGGCGCAGTGGGAGGTAGGGTCATCTGAGTCATTTCACTCCCATCTGTAACCTCAATGCCTTCCATCCCCAATGAATAGAACTAAATTTTTAACTTGCCATCCAGGAACTTCGTATCAACCCTTTGTGTTTCTCTGATGGGTGTACTCACCGATCTCCTCACATCCTTTACTTAAACTTTTCTACCCTTGCACCTTTGCTTACATTATTCCCTCTCCTTAAACGTTGGAATGCAAGGAGATCCAACCAGTCCATTCTAAAGGAGATCAGCCCTGGGATTTCTTTGGAAGGAATGATGCTAAAGCTGAAACTCCAGTACTTTGGCTACCTCATGCGAAGAGTTGATTCATTGGAAAAGACCCTGATGCTGGGAGGGATTGGGGGCAGGAGGAAAAGGGGACGACAGAGGATGAGATGGCTGGATGGCATCACTGACTCAATGGACCTGAGTCTGAGTGAACTCCGGGAGTTGGTGATGGACAGGGAGGCCTGGCGTGCTGCGATTCATGGGGTCACAAAGAGTCGGACACGACTGAGCGACTGATCTGATCTGATACCATTTCACCAATCTAGTCCCTGTACAAATTTTAAAGTAGAATTTCTCTCTCCTATTTCCTGTAAAACTCCCCTACTTTAGTCTACTGGGATTACTTTCTCTTCTCTCTGAACTCCTAAGCACAGATTGATCACTTGACTTACACTTGTAAGCTTGCGTTGATAACATTTTAATTATCTGGTAACTCTCAGATGGATTTCAGATTCCCCAAAGACACCTTTCCTATCTTAAACTCCCTTTTGGTACTTCATTCTTTCTCTTACTCTTATTATCTAGATAAGAAACTCTGGAGGTGATGTCAAAGTGAAGGAAGGGATTCTAGAGGCCAAAGATTACAAGAAGTAATCTCCACTGAGGTGGGTCCTGGTACATGGGTGGACCTGAGGTGACTGGAGAGATAGACAATGTGGCAAACTGCATGGCTGCACCAATAGTTATTAAAAAGGGAGTTTGGGTGAACTGTCATATAAAAGTGGGTCATGCAGAAGAGAGTAAGTAGGCTGGGAACAAATCACGGGAAAATTTGGGAGGAACGTGGCTGTAGAATTCTAAATATTGTTTAGTCCTGGATATTTGCTATTTAAAATGTTCCACAGTCCAGAAGTACTTGTATCACCGAGAGCTTACTAGAAACACATATTCACAGGCTTTGTTCCACATCCGAGTCAGAATCTTTGTATTAATGAGATCACTACCCAATTCCTTTGGGACACACTGGCTTAGGAAATCTGTTTGTCTTTGATGTAGATTTTATGGTTAAGTTGGGTCCTGGCACAGGGGTGGATCTCCCTGAGTTGACTGTTCAAGGATGATCCTCCAGATATCCAGTAATAAGGGTGGGTTTGTTAAATGCTGAAATCATTTTAATTCCCCATTGGTTCCTGAGTACTTCAAATGATGGTGTAGGTCTTGTACAGGCTTTTACAAAGGTGGGGAGGGAGGAGATTTGAGCTCTATGTGTGTTAGAATGATATTTTTCAGATAATAAACTGTGACTTAATATGAGTTAGGTGGAGAAAAATGGAAATAATCTAATTATGGATGAACCAGAGTTTACAAGTGTGTTCACGTCATTAGGATCTGTAAGATTTTGACCTCAAGTATATTCTTACTAGTTTTAAGTGCTTCAGGACAGGAAAACAGTTGGCCATCCAGTTTTACTAAACACTTCCTTATGTACAAATATAAGATGCACTACTTGAAGGAGCTAGAATGGCACTGTGGGAAGAATTTAGGATTCTCTATATAAACTCTCAAAGATGAAGGGCTTGGCCTGTATCAAAAATTAAATAAATTTTTGTTGAGAGTACTTCTCATACTTTCTTTGTAAGCTTTTGTAAGCTTTGTAAGCTTTCTTTGTGTATAAATAGAGAATGTATTTAATCAGAGTTGGAGCTACATATAGCCACTTACCCACTTTTTTCCCTTTGTAGAATAGAAAACTTTGCTATCCAAATCTTTAAGTAAATTTGGTTATGTTTTTCTTGTTGCTTTCATTATTAAATTAGAAATGACACTTAACTAGTTAAAATTTACTTAACAAGAAAAAAAAATGAAGTCACAGGTTGAAAAAGACTAATGATGAATTTCTGATAAAACATTAGTTGTATTGAACTATAGGAAAAAAGCAACATATAGAACATAACAAAATTCAGTGTATGGTGTTAAACACATTGTTTTCACTACAGATATAACAAACGCAGAAACATGGAAACCTTTCAACATTATTAATTTTACTCTTAAATCTGTTCCCTCCCATGAGTTGATCTAACTAGTCTTCAGCAGACTTTCTTTTTTCCAGTGATCCCTATACAATTTGTCATAAGATTTTTTTAATGAAAAAAAAGAGTAACTTTTTTTAAAGTACAAATCAACAGGGTCAAATATCACAAATATATGCAGCTTGTGAATTATTCATAAGAATTGAGAATGTCTATTCTTCTTCTTCTTCCTTAGATAACAATTAACCATAGTTAATATGTATACACTTCAATTAAAACCCTTTACCCTTTAGATTTTCAGCAACCATTCCTAGTTCCTGGCCCCTAAATTGTGTCTCTGCATGAATTTCATCTACCTTCCCTAAATCAATTCCATTATTTGCCTCTTTTTTATTCAAATCCTTATTTAGTTCTTATTTTTTCCAGAAAGTAAACTAGCCTGAGTAGCAAAAATAAGCTTTATAATCCCATGTAAAGCTAGCAGGGCTATCTCTTTATGTCTTTATACTGTAACTTCATGAAGAAGTGAAAGAGCTGAAGATTTAGTATCCAGTTTACAAACCAGAAATAATCTTTTATCCGTTCCCTAAAAAGAATGGGTGTATATATATATATATATATATGATACAATTGATTTCCCCAAAGCCATCTTAGAAGTCATAAAGGATTTAACCCATTGCTGAGAAATACCAGTCAGCTTCTGTCTCTGTATCTCTCTCTCTCTCTGGCATATGTGTATACTAATGAATAAGGAAATAATATGCTCACCCTCTGGTGGTCAAAACCAGAAATACATTCCCACTTTCCTGGATTATATCCAAAATATGATCAGTGTGGTGGATTAAGTTTCTGCTTCATATTTAACCTACACCAAAAATAGATCTTAAAAAAGGTCACTGGCTTAAAAAAATAGGTCACTACAAATGTAATGGAAAAATCAATAAATTATTAAATATAGTAATTTAAGAATTACTTATGGCAGCATTTGATATTTAACACTTATTTGGTTATAAAATATTGGAACTGTAGAATTTTGGAGCAGGAAGGAATTACAGTGAGTTAAGAGAGGATGTGGAATTTGGGAGAAGGTACAGAAGTATGGTTGGAAAGAAGCTTGAAAAGGAATGGTCAGAGGTTGGAAGAAAATCTGGAAAGCATGGTGTCAGAGAGATCAACAATGTCTTAACACTGGAAAGAAGACTTAAAAATATCCACTGGATTTAATAAGGAAGTTACTGATGTCCTTGGTGGAACAATCACTAGTAGAATTAACTGGAAAGAATGGGAGTCAAGAAAGTGAATATAGACAATTCTTTCAAGTCATTTCCGTGTGAAGGGGAGGACAGAACAATGATAGAGATAGATGGGGAATGAGAGCTTTCTTAAAGATGAAAAGTCAAGAACATGTATAAATAATAATGGGAAAGAAAGCCAATTTTGAGGAAGTGTTTACTGTAGATAAAATTCATCATGGAGACCTTTAATGTAGATACTATGGAGATAGCCAGGGATGGGACTGAGAGCAAAGGAGAGACTTGGGGAACTTAGATGGTCTTTTTTGTAAGTTGAATCCTTGTGATTTTAAAATTAAACAACATGCAAAGTTACCTCTAAAAATAATAGTCAATGTGTACAGAACTACCCTCAAAAAAGGAAGCACCTTTAAAGAAAACATTTTTACATGTTAATCAACAATATTTTGGTTGAATAAAGAATCACTATCAACCTGTGAGTCTGGTATTTCAGGACTTGAATTAAACTTTTCTGGATATTTTAGTACCACAGTACTCAAGTAATCCTTTAAAAAAATCATTTATTTCCAAAAATGGAAAAGTTACATTCATTAACTAGCTGATACCCTTGGATTTTCATTCACTTGGAAGAAAGATTAACTTGAAACAAAAAACCTTTCAACTGAATAACTGAAGATGGAACCATGATAGCTGGATTTTTTTCCCCCTCTAATAAGAGTGAAAGGCTTGGTATGTCTAAGTGGTAACAGTGGTGGAAGATAATGTTTAAGTGCTCACTATTCTTTCCTGGGCCTCCATCTTCCAATGTTACCTATCATCCTGTTATAAAAAGTCTTTTTAAAACTGGGAGTAAAGATAGCAACTTTATCACATACTTTCGGTAGCACAGCCAATTTATTTCCTGCAACTCAATACTTTGTGAAACAGAATATAGGGCCACATTTATTTGACTTATAAGGCATTTGGCAATTAATAAAATGTTTTTTGAATTGTATTCCTTATTTTTTTGGCCATGCCCTGTGGCCTGCAGGATCTTAGTTCCTCCAACAAGGGATTGAACACATGCTCCTTGCAGGGGAAGCATGGAGTCTTAAACCCTAGCCTGCCAGGGAAGTCCTGCATTACTTTTTAAGATATCACTCGAAGAACTCAAACTGCTAGGTAATGACAACCCATTTTACAGACATCCAATGAAGGGCCAAAAATCCAAGTGACATTTAAACTACGTGCTAGCATGTGCTGGGTAAAAATAATACACTGGTATTCATATTTCAAAAGTTGACATTTACTAGCCAAGTATTCTGTTACTGATATGGCTACACAGTTTTTAATTGCTTAATATAGTTTTTCATGCACTATACTACTTCATTAAACGCTCTTCAGATTTAATGCCTATTATTTCAAAATAATTTCATTAAAAATAATTACAAGTAAATCCATTAAAAAATTTACCAACAGAACAAAATATTCCCACTGTTGTGATTAGATTTTGACTTCTTTAATACCAAAGGAATTTCTTCAAATTTTGCTTTAATTATATTTTCATTGGAAAACTACAGTATATAATGGCTATTTCTGCATTCACATTTTTTCCTTTTAGTGATTTTTAGTGTGGTCACAAGTTTGACAGCCACAATACACTGATAACATAGCTGAATACAATATTTGAAATAAGTAAGTTACAAAAGTGTGGCAAGTTTTAAAATGTCAGCTCTGAGTGATGGTGCATTTCTCATGTATTTGCATCTGTACCCCAATCAAAACTCAGTGTGTTTATCCTCACTGAGTGAAGATGTATGCCTCACCTAGGTCAGGGTAGGAGCTACTGTGCCTTTCTGCAGACCCGGATTTTCGAGAGCAAGGGTTGAACTCAGGCATTCCATGCAACATGTTGGCAACACAGGGTTTTGCTTTGGTTCGGGTAAAAATGCAATTACTGACAATCACTTATGTGAGCCACCTTATCTCCCAGGGCGTGGGCTAGCACAAGGGCTATTTTAATATCCCTGCATGACATCAGTAGGCAGTTCCTGTACACGTTTCCTTGGACAGGGGGTTGTGGGGTGCCTAGAAATGATGTGCAGTCTTTCAACACACTGTCAGGGTCAGAGATGGAACCAAGATGAAACTCATGGTAAATTTTTTCATCAAAGGTATTAACAGTCCAAGCAACAACCTGCATGCCTTTAAGTTGACCACTTCTTCAAGTAGTCTGGGGATACAAAATTCTTTTGCAGGAGGAAACCTGAAATTCCACACAGATACCGTAAAGGTATTACATTTGCTTTAGGCAAATGAAATGTCCATTACCACAAACATGCATTGTGTCCACAGAGTATCACAGTCCAATCTGCATGTCTAAGGTTCCAAGGTTTGTAAATTAATGGCCATTACTACACTATGATCTGTTTGTTTCATCTTACAGATAACTTCTGGCAAGAAAAAGCAAATGATACTATTATTGTTAGTTGAAGAAATTCCATACACATTTTCTTTAGTACATCAGTAGCAGTATTTGCATGGCTTTTGACATCAAGAAAGACTGTGAGATTATGGCTCAGGCACTCTGCCCCAGCTTTCCTGAGGGTAGAGGTCTTCTCATTAGGGAAATTATTTCTGGATCTGTAATCTCCTGCAGGGTTACACTTTCTAATTTGTTCAAAGGTCAAATTACATTGACCAGTCCCATCAGTCCTATCTGCTTGTGCTCTTGTACATTAAGCCAGTGATCTCATTAGAAGTAAACATAACATCCAACTGTTCTCAGACTCACTGGGACTGCCGCAACCAACAGCAGAAACTTGGTCCTGGGGCTTTAGCACTGGCAGAGCCCTGTGGGAGGGCACATGCTCAAGGCTGTGAAGAGGTGCAGCAGGAGCTAGAGGCTGCTGGTGAAGAAGCAAGTGGTGAAGGGGCTGCGGGTCACCAGCCAATCAGAGGCAGCAGGAAGGAAAGGGGGCCCTGGAGCTCCCCTGGTCCTCTCACAGTCACATGCCTCTAACTATACGGTGAGGATGGGAGTCCTGGATCCACTGTGCTCCTTGGACAGGCCGGAGTACAGGGATAAAGCACAAGGCACTGGCTACAACTGGGGCATTTATATTCTATTTCAGGATTTTTTTTGATGAATACATCAAGAATGTATAGGATTTTATAGAATTCATTGAGTGTTACTTTTTAAAAGCTTACCTGTAATTTAATTTCAAATTATTAGTCACAAATGAAATATGCCAAGTATCCCATTACATTAATAAGAAGGCCACACATTAAAAATTATTTCTATTTTAATAATACAGTATATAATAAGGACATGAAATCCAAATGCATACAAATTAAATAGATTATTATGTACATCAGTTAAATTGATTACCTGTAGTGATCAACAAATAACAAACCAAACTTGAAATAATTCTTCTTAGTTTGACAGTCTCAAGCACAGTAATTTCTTAAAAATAGTGTTTAAGATATAAGGGAATACACACAATAATATATCCATTCTTGTCGTTCATTCAGAGGCATTACATGTTGACAGACCTGCACATAAAAACAGAAAGCCTTGACTTTCCTTTTACATACTATAATTTTGGGCTAATTTTTCAATAGGACATTTCTAGAACCTATATAAAAAATATCTCTGTGCAGATAAAATTCTTTAATATTTGTACTTAGCAAGGACCTGCAATCTACAATCTGATTTCCAACAGACTAATCCAGCCTAATTGTACTGTAATACAGTAGCTGATGGTTGGTATTTGTGAAGGTGGGTAAAGAGGGATGGCAGAAAGGGAAGTAAGTATTATTTCCTCTCTAAGCCTAGAGCATTTTTAAAAATCCTCACTGGAATAACAGCAAAAATAAATTCTCTTTATCCTGTTCTAGAATGTTTTAGGATTTCATAGACAGTACAGAGAGGAAAAGGGTAAGAACAGAAAGCTTCTTCCTTTTCCTCTTCACTAGACAGCGTTCTTGCCTGGAGAATCCCAGGGACGGGGGAGCCTGCTGGGCTGCCGTCTCTGGGGTCGCACAGAGTCGGACACGACTGAAGCGACTTAACAGCAGCAGCGGCAGCAGCAGCAGACTAGTTTCAGGGTTTACTGATCTCTCCCTGCCTTTGAACTCCTTGCTAAATCAGACGCCTAGAGTTCTGCTAACACAGAACTTCAGCTACTCAGCTCCTGACTTAGTTGGCTATCTAACACTCAGAGGCATTTTCTCTTTTAGGTTACCTTAGAAAATCAATAATGGAGACAAAAATATTCTGAATTATCAAAAGTCCAATTACTATTAATATTACTTTGTAGTTCTATATAATATTCAATACTGTTTTTCACATGTATCACTTTATCTTTACATTAACTTTGTGAAGTACCTAAAACTGGTGATATCACATTAATTTTACACTTATAGAGACTGCAGCAGAGAGGTTAAATGAATGCCCCATAATCACTGAACCAAATAGTGAGAACTGGATTAGAACCAGTTTCCTACCTTCTTGTACAGGATGGTACTAATACAAATATAACACAATTTTCTACTTTACTTCATACCTACAAATTTATTCATAGCATTAACTGCAATTTTTTCAAACTGATAAAACAAAAGCCTTTAATTAAAAGCAAAGCATTACCATTGTAGAGTTTGGTGCCACTTCTACTGCAAATATGCCGAGGCCTCTGTTGTTTACACAGTTTTCACTCAGCTCATTGTTGACGTGAATAATCACTTTATCGTCTGACTATAAAAAAAGATGTCATAAGTTGCTAGTCCTTTCTTTACTGAATATATACAAACAAAGTGATCATTACAAAACACTTTGCAAGTCTTGGGATAAGAGATTTTCACAGGGTTCTATAGAAACATAGAAACAAGACAGAATATCATGGAAGAAGTTATATTTGAGATGACAGACCATTGATAATAGACAGCCTCTAGGTTGGAGAGAAAACAGAATGAAGCTGATAAATGAGAGAAATGTACAAATTAAAGTAGTACCCTGTTAAAGAACCTGCAGTCACTCCCTGATGACTACACAGGGGCAATGCAAGATTATAGACTACTTAGATTCATCTCTCAGCTCTTCTATTACTTAGCTGTGTGACCTTTTGCAAGTTATTTAACATCCCTGTGCTTCAGTTTCCTTGTGTATAAAATGTGGATAGTACTTACCTCACTGGGTTGTGAGAAGCAAATGCGTTAAAGTGCTTGGCACATGTTAAGCTCTAAAATGTTATTACCTCATTTTGGTGGAAAAATTTAATTTTCCTTGAGGAAAAAGAAGGAGATGGAGGGTTGAGAACTGAAGGTAACAGAAGTGCAGAGGAACTGAGGTAAGGTAGTGGCTCTCTTCCACCCTTTTAATCCTAATAAAACAGAGAGGGCATGTGCGCACGCGCGCACACACACACACACACACACACACACACACACACACATATCCACATAATCAAAAACAAACAAAAAACACAGAGGGCAGAAACAGAAACATGCAGGATCTTAGGAATCGCTTTCCAAAGTGTTATGATCCATTTGAAGATAGCAATCTACTGGATGGGAATCTATCTTATTTCCTCAAGTCTAGACTCCTCTATCTTGTTTTTAATATAACATACATAATCTGGATCCATTCAGCCTGTATTATTTACCTTTCAAATGCTTCTCCAAATAAAGCTCTCTGCTTCTGCAAAGGAGATATTCCCATTCTTTCATTTATAGTTCACATTAAGGCTTACTCATATTTCTCCTTCAGAGAAGGCAATGGCACCCCACTCCAGTATTCTTGCCTGGAGGCTCTTGCCTGGAGAATCCCAGGGACAGAGGAGCCTGGTGGGTTGCAGTCCACGGGGGTCACTAAGAGTCGGGCACGACTGAGTGACTTCACTTTCACTTTTCACTTTCATGCACTGGAGAAGGAAATGGCAACCCACTCCAGTGTTCTTGCCTGGAGAATCCCAGAGACGGGGGAGCCTGGTGGGCTGCCATCTGTGGTCACACAGAGTCGGACACGACTGGAGCGACTTAGCCGCAGCAGCAGCATATTTCTCCTTACACTGTTTCCTCTGCTTCTAAGGGCCGGCCCTCTGCCTATCTAAATCCTAGTTACCCTTCAAATCCTATACCACATGCTCAAATTACACATCACAATTCCGTTCCTCCCTAATCACAAATCCTTCCCCAACTTCTACAGTCCCAACTAACATCAACTACAAGAGATACAGTTACAGTATAATTCCTATTGCACATACAAACTACTATATAACTATTCTTTGATCTCTTTTGAGAGTATTAATTTTGCCTTTACAAATAGCCCCTAAACTCCTTGAAAGCAGTCTCATGGTACACGTTCTAGTGGCCTGTCTTATGACTAGGAGAGTTAGTTACATAATATATACTCACAATACTCGGCCAAATTTTAAGCACTTAAAGAAATTTATGACAGGCATAAAAATAATGTAAATCTCATCCAGGAACAAAGACAAATAAACCAACAGTTCTAAAAGCCTAGCTGTCTTGAGTAAGATTTATGAAAATATATAGTTTTTAGAAAACTAGGTGTCTCTGACTTAAAGAATTTATGTGAGCATCCTCTTGACATGCAATATCAATAGTATTCATAGCACAGAAGATGGACAAAGCTAGAAATAACTGGCTTGATAAAAACAGATCCTAGACAGTAGAATATGTTTAATTAGATAACATGATGATAATCTGTAGGATTTTTGATACTGCAAAGTCTGGGTTAAAAAGCTGGGCTAATAAAAAGGAATGCATTTGAGTCAGTTCTAGGAAGGTGGTGAACCTAGAACCTCTTATACAGAGTGAAGTTAGAAAAAGAAAAACAAGTGTCGTATATTAGCGCATATATATGGACTCTAGGAAAATGGTACTGATGAACCTAGTAGAGAGAGGACTTGTGGACACAGCGGGAGAAGGTGAGGGTGGGGCGAACTGAGAAGGTAGCACTGACATATACACACTATCATGTGTAAAATACTTAGTGAGAACTTGCTACAAGGCACAGGGAGCCCAGCCTAGCACTCTGTGATGACCCAGAGGAGTCAGATGGGGGAGGGGAGGGAGGCTCAGGAGGGAAGGGGGATATATATATATATATATGTGTGTGTGTGTGTGTGTGTGTGTATATATGTATAATTATGACTGATTTGCTTTGTTGTATGGCAGAAACCAACATAACATTGTAAAGCAATTTTCCACCAATTAAAAAATAAAAGAAAAAAAAGTTGGGCTAAATTCTTTACTTTGTTTACATTTCTTTAAAACATGATGTGTGCTGTTTAAAATAGCTATGTATGTGTGAAGACATTTAGTAACAAACCAAATACTTTGCACCCAGATTATGCTCTATCTTCACAGATCTCCAAATATTTAATTTTCATATTTTAAGAGAAAACTATCTCAAAAAGAAACACAAAAATGAGCATATCAGAAATAAATATACTTTAAAAATATATAAAAATTATCATGCCCAGTTTGAGTTAGAAACCTGATTAGAAAAAGAAACTGATTATTATAGATATTATTAATGTAATGGGGTTATTTAATTGCTATGTAAGGATAGGGTAAGAAAGAAGATGGAATGTATTAACCGTTGCAGTTATGAGAACCACCTCATAACTGATACCTTGTTTTCAATAACTGCTGTTATCCAGGTGTCACGCTTGTAAGTATATATAATTATATTTTCATAGCCATCCATCACTTTGGCATTGCCTTTGTTAAGAACAGATTTACAAATGGCCTTCTCAAGTTGTCCACTGCATGCCTCCATATGGACAGCTTTAATTCTTGGCTTGCATTTGTCTGCATAGATATCAATGACAAATGGGCATGCCTGAAATGAAAAAAAGCACACTCTGTTTTAGTCTTTTGACATAATTTAAATTATTTATTATTAGTATGTTTATCTTATGATTTGGACTTCCCTGGTGGCTCAGATGGTAAAAATCTGCCTGCGGTGCGGGAGACTGGGGTTCGATCTCTGGGTCAGGAAGATCCCTTGGAGAAGAGAATGGCAACCCACTCCAGTATTTCTGCCTGGAGAATTCCATGGACAGAGGAGTCTGGTGGGATACAGTTCATGAAGTCACAAAGAGTCAGATATGACTGAGTGACTAACACAAACAACAAAATCATACGATTTAAGAAGACACTATACTTTCTAGCTTATTCCTCTGATACACATTTAAGAATTAATTAAGTTTAAGTACAATGAGTTGAGTAATAAAAAAGCACAAAATCATGGTTTTTTGGTTGCATATTAACTGATAATGTCCATAGAAAAGGAAAAAAACCTCTTTTACCCAGACCCCTCAATTTGCTCTAAAGCTAACTCATGTCATGTTAGTTACTTAATTTCCTTTCTTAACTTTAAGGTTACAGAAAGAATTCATCTGTAACCTTAAAGAAATTATGGTTATAATTGAAACAGTAGGTGAATATAGAACACCAGAAATAGCAAAATGTAGAAAAATTCTCACAGTTTAAAGTTAGTGTAAAAGTAACTATGAAAATCTAAGATCTAAAGAGATTTTCTGCATTTAGAAATAGATTTTTCTAATTTCTACTCTTTAGTTTTTACCATAGCCTACAAGATGTGCACAAGGTAACCTCTGACTCTCTATACAGCCCAATCTCCTGCTTTAATGTGCTCTAGTTACTCTGATCTTTCAGACCCTAGAAAAAATAAAACACTTTCCAGTGTTGGATTTCATAGGTAGTGTTCTCTCAGCTTGGAAGAGTCACATCTTTTCAGTGTGTACCTCATCCTCCTCCTTCAAGATTAAGCTTACGTGTCACTTCTGCAGAGAGAGCTGCTCTGGTCCCCCAGTCTCCTTCACTACCCGACTCTTCTCTATTTTGACCACTGGTTTGTTTCCTTCAAAACACTTTTAAATGATTTTTATTAGTTCTGCATTTAATTAGCCATCCTTCTTCATGGAATATCTAAGAGGGTAGAATCTTTGACTTATTCATAACTGTAACCTAAGTGCCTCTTTATTGTAAGCTTACTGTATATAGGCATTACAATGTAATTTTTGAGGAAATGAATGAATTCATACACATTGATGATCAACTTTTTATTTGGGGGACAAAAGATAAAAGTCTGAAGTTAGTAGAACAATATAGATTTTTATCTTTTAAACAAGTTTTAAAATAGTTATTGACTCCAACCTTTGGCAAGAATAAAGTTACCTTTTATAAAAGATGGCAGACTAAAAAAATCTTGGACTAGAAGATCTGAGTTTGTAACTGAGTTTTGCCATTTACTAGCTACATAATCTAGGGAAGTCACTTAACTTCTTTGAGGCTTGATTTCTTCACAGAGAAAGTGGGGATAAACATTGTATTTTCTGCCAAGAGTTGCTGGAGATATCTGATAGGTAATATGTATCAAAAAGGGAAAAAGAGAAAGCTAAGTTGCTTCCGTCGTTTCCAACTCTTTGCAACCCTATGGACTGTAGCCCAACAGGCTTCTCAGTCCATGGGATTCTCCAGGCAGGAATATTGGAGTAGGTTGCCATTTCCTCCTCCAGGGGTCTCCTCGACCCAGGAATTGAACCTGTGTCTCCTGCATTTCAGGCAGATTCTTTACTGCTAAGCTACTTGGGAAGCTCAATATGTATCAAAATATTTCACAATATAGAATTCTAAAAAAATTATAATGACTGTTGTTGGTTTAAAAAGCTGGCTTAAAACTCAACATTCAAAAACCTAAGATCACGGCATCTGGTCTCATGACTTCATGGCAAATAGATGGGGAAATAATGGATACAGTGAGAGACTATTTTTTGGGCTCCAAAATCACTGCAGCCATGAAATTAAAAGACACTTGCTCCTTGGAAGAAAAGCTATGACCAACCTAGACAACATATTAAAAAGCAGAGACATTACTTTGCCAACAAAGGTCCATCTAGTCAAAGCTGTGGTTTTTTCTAGTAGTCATGTATAGATGTGAGAGCTGGACCATAAAGAAAGCTGAGGGCCAAAGAATTGATACTTTTGAACTGTGGTGTTGGATAAGACTCTTAAGAGTCCCTTGGACTGCAAGGAGATTCAACCAGTCGATCCTAAAGGAAAGTCCTGAATATTTATTGGAAGGACTGATGCTGAAGCTGAAACTCCAATACTTTGGCTACCTGATGCGAAGAGCTGACTCATTTGAAGGGACCCTGATGCTGGGAAAGACTGAAGGCAGGAGAAGAAGAGGATGACAGAGAATGAGATGGTTGGATGGCATCACCGATTCGATGGACATGAGTCTGAGCAAGCTCCGGGAGTTGGTGATGGACAGGGAAGCCCGGCGTGCTGCAGCCCATGGGGTCGCGGAGAGTTGGACACGACTGAGTGACTGAACTGATTGATGACTGTTGCATTTTAAAGTACTGAATTTTCAATACTGAATAGATTCTGGCATTATTTTAACCATTTTCCAAGTCTTAGTTATCTGTTTTACTTGATCAAACAGTATCAATATTAAGTTTACCTGTTACTGAACATAAACATCTTAAAAGGTCTTTGTTAAAGACGCATTCCCTGAAATTTTTAAATAAAATCTTATCTACATAAAAAAGGTGCCCTTTGTATCCTTTTTTTTTTCTCCTGTTCATGGGTTTAACCTTCTATTTACTCATTTTTTTTTTACCATATTAAGTTAAATAGGAAGCATACAACAAGGAAGAAAACTATTCATTATGAATTGTTAATTGTAAAAATATTAACAATATATAAAAAGGAAGATCAGGAAGATAGGAATAAGAAAACCTAGATTAGGACATGCTACTTAAGTTTTGCACAAAATGTGGCTCTTAGCTACATGTTAGCAAAGATAAAAGTGACACAGAAAATATTACACAGCTCTCAAAATCTAAAGAAAATGAAGTAAAATTTTCCCAGTTCTGAATTCTAAAAAGATTTTATTCATGAAATTCTTTTTTTAAAAAAGAAGCAAAAAAAGGGAAAACAAAAAACAAAAAAACAGACATATATTTGTTCATCAACATTCAATAAAAAAGCAAATTATTGTTATGGTGATATAAAAGCAATGTACTTGCAGGGGGAACAATAAAGAAGTTGTGCTGTTCACATGGAATTCTGCTCAGTGTTATGTGGCAGCCTGGATGGGAGGGGAGTTTGGAGGAGAACAGATACATATATGTGTGTGGCTGAGTCCCTTTGCTGTCCACCTGAAACCATCACAACATTGTTCATCAGCTCTACGTCAATACAAAATAAAAAGTTGGAAAAAAACAACAAAAAAGAAGTTATACTGCACTTTGAAAGAGGTTCTGCCTTTATCAATTGATAGAGGGAATGGATAATCTATAATTTTAAAACTAAATTAGGGGATTTAATTAAAAAAATAAGGTAGGAAAAGGTGACACAAACTGAGAGTGAGTTGCTTCAGTCATGTCTGACTCTTTGCGACCCTATGTATGGATTGTTGCCCGCCAGGCTCTTCTGTCCACAGGATTCTCCAAGCAAGAATACTGGAGTGGGTTGTCATGCCCTCCTCCAGGGGAATGTGCCCGACTCAGGGATCGAACCTGTGTCTCCTGCTGCTTCTGCTTTGCAGGCAGATTCTTTACTACTGAGTCACCAGAGAAGCTGGTATAGTAACCTAAAGAATGCTTAACATAAAATAAATTTTGGTTTACTAAAATGATTCAATTAATGAGATTTAACAAACAATCCTAAGCTGTTTCCTAAATCCTAACTTATAACTGATACTTTGGTTAGTCTTTGTGACATAATACCTACTAATTTAATAGGTGGGGTCAAAATGTAGCTCATCTAGAGATTAGATTACTTACATAATATATAATTCAGGAAACTGCCAAAGAAATAGCTATGGTTCCAGAAACCTTATGGGCAAAATCCTCTACAGACATATTCAAACCAATTAGAACACAGCTCATAAGATTATAAATGGATTCTTCCTAGATTATCATAAAGCTTTCTTTTTTTGTTTTTACAAATATGAAAATGTTAGGTCATGCTCTAGGTATATTAACTCAATAACATAGCACATATCAAAGAATCAATGCCCATCAAAGGCAATACCTTAATTGAATAGCCTCATTGTCTCAGAGTACTTCCAGATATCAGTCAAAACTAAATTAGTCAAAATACCTTTAGGTTTTGTATTAATCCTTTAAATAAAATGTTACATGTGTATATCCCCATCATTAATGGAAACATTCAACATTTTTATACCAATTAATTAATTATGAATTATCAGTCTCACTGAATTACCATTTGCTGGTATAATATTTTCAATGCAACAACTCTATAACCCTTATTGAATAAGGAGAATTTCCTCATTATGATTCTATAAATCAGGAAGTATCCATACTCAGAACAAAATTTTTGGACACTTCAATACCAAATCCTGACATAGTATTGTTTGTTGATGGGGTTATATTAAAAAATAAAAAGGATAATATAGGCTTGACATACAATAAGTAGCCTAGTTTCCTTGTAAAAATCTACTTCCTTACAATGAAATAGTTTAGCTCAAATGATTAAATTATGGCTCTCTCTAAGGCATATCAAATTACTAGGAGAGTAAAATATATATAAAATAACATCTAGTATGCTCTTAGACTAACTGACCCGTCTTAGGACTGCTTTTGTTGCATCCTATAGATTTTGCTGCATTCTATAAAGAAAGCTAAGCACTGAAGAATTGATGTTTTTGAATTGTGGTATTGGAGAACACTCTTGAGAGTCCCTTGGACTGCAAGGAGATCAAACCAGTCCATCCTAAAGGAAATCAGTCCTGAGTATTCATTGGAAGGATTCATGTTGAAGCTGAAACTCAATAATTCTTTGGCCACCTGATGCAAAGAACTGACTCATTTGAAGGGACCTTGATGCTGGGAAAGACTGAAGGCAGGAGAAGGGGACGGCAGAGGATGAGATGGTTGGATGGCATCACCAACTCAATGGACATGAGTTTGAGCAAGCTCTGGGAGTTGGTGATGGACAGGGAAGCCTGATGTGCTGCAGTCCATGAGGTCACAAAGTGGGACATGACTGAGCGACTGAACTGAACAGAGTTTGTGTGGCTGTCATTTGTCTCAAGGTACTTTTAAAATTTCCTCTTTGATTTCATTATTGACCCACTTTGTAGTGTGTTGTTTAATCTCCATGTAATCATTTTTTCTCATTTCTCTTTCTGTGGTTGACTTCCAGTTTCATGGTATTGTGGGTCAGAATAGATGCTTGAAATAATTTCTGTCCTCTTAAATTTGTGAGGCTTGTTTTGTATCCCTGCATGTGGTCGAGCCTAAAGAATATTCAATGTGCATTTGAAAAGAATGTGCTTTTTTTTTTTTTTTTATGCAAGGTCATGAAAATAGCAATTAAGTCTAACTGATCTTTTATGTCATTTAGGATCTCTGTTGTCTTACTGAAGTTCTGTCTGGAATATCTGTCCATTGATGTCAGTGGGGTGTTAAAGTCTCCTACAATTATTGTATTCTCAATTCTCCCTTTATATGTCAATATATTTTTTTTTAATGCATTTAGGTGCTTCTATATTGGGTGCACATATGTTAATGGGTGTTATGTTCTCTTCTTGTATTGATCCTTTTATCATTATATAGTGTCCTTTATCTTTTTTATGGCCTTTAAAATCTATTTTGTCTGATATCAGTACTGCCACCTACCCCTGATTTCTTGTCATTTCCATTTGCATGAAATATCTTTTTCCATCCTCTCACTTTTGATCTGTGTGTGTCCTTCACCCTTAGTGGGTTTCTTGCAGGCAGCATATTGTAGGCTCTTGTTTTATTATCCAACTGCCACTCTATGTCTTTTGATTGGAGCATTCAGTCCACTGACATTTAAGTTATTGATAAATATGTATTTATTTTCATTTAACTCTTGTTTTTTCCAATTGACTTTGCATTTCTTCTTTGTTCTTCTTTTTATTTTTGTTTTTCCTTTTGTGGTTTTATGGTTTTCTTCTGCATTATGCTTGAGCTTTCTTGGTTTTGTTTTCTGTGAATCTACTGAATGCTTTTGATTTGTGGTTACCTTATTTTTCAAGTATGTTAACCTCTTACTATATCTGGGAGTCATATAGGCTCAAACACACTCTAAAAAATGTATATTTTCTTACTCCCTTCCCCCACATTTTATTTTGATGTCCTTTTTTACATCTTCACATTTACCTTTTTGCTGTTTATTGTGGTTATCATCACTTTCACAAATTTTTTTTTATATACACTGCCTTATTTGTGATTTTTCTCTTTTCTGTAGATTCTTATTTCTTTTCTATTTATAGAATAACTTTCAGTATTTCTTTTAGTATAGGTTTAGTATTGCTGCTGCTGCTACTGCTAAGTTGCTTCAGTCGTGTCCAACTCTGTTCAACCCCAGAGATGGCAGCCCACCAGGCTCCCCCATCCCTGGGATTCTCCAGGCAAGAACACTGGAGTGGGTTGCCATTTCCTTCTCCAATTCGTGAAAGTGAAAAGTGAAAGTGAAGTTGCTCAGTCATGTCTGACTCGTAACGACCCCATGAACTGCAGCCTACCAGGCTCCTCTGTCCATGGGATTCTGCAGGCAAGAACACTGGAGTGGGGTGCCATTGCCTTCTCCAATGCGTGAAAGTGAAAAGTGAAAGGGAAGTTGCTCAGTCGTGTCCGACTCTTAGCAACCCCATGGACTGCAACCTACCAGGCTCCTCTGTACATGGGATTTTCCAGGTAAGAGTACTGGAGTGGGTTGCCATTAAATACTCAAAAGAATTTAGTATTCTTTTAGCTTTTGCTTACTGAAAAATTTATTTCCCCTTTCTATTCTAAATAATACTCTTGCTGGGTAGATTATCCTAGATGCCAGTTTTTCCCTTTCAGGACTTGCTACTCTCTTCTGGCCTGCAATGCTTCTGTAGAACCTCATCTATGGAATGTTGCCTACAACCTCATCTCAGCCTGGGAATCAGGCAGTCAACCTGGATGTTGCTCAGGCACCGTGTTCATGGAGCCACCAGTGCAGGACCCTTGTGCAGTTTCACTGAAGCCAGGCACTGGGACCCACCATAGTCACAAAGTTGTGCTCTGTGTGCACAACTATATGTGTGCACAAGGGAATCAGGGCAGACCCCAGTGCTATGTCTACATGTGTACACCCACAAAACCTGCAGCTGCTAACTCCAGACCTGCCCCAGATGTGGAAGCACCAGTAAATCCATGCAGATATTCCACAGACACTGAGATTATAAAGTCCTGGCAACATACATCCATCAAAGTTGCAAAGCCGCAGGACAAGGCTGATTCCAGCCCAGCTTCTGAAATCAAGCAGTCCTGGGGATCAGCTCAGATTTCAGCTCTGCCTCTACATGTGGGCAACTGCAGCGCTTACATGCTCCAAGAGCTTGTGGAGGCAGAGCTGCACCCACTGTGAGGTCACTGGAGAATAAGGCTGCAAGGATAGGGCCCCTGCCCCTCCCTTTGCTTGCATAACAACAGAACTTCTATAGTGGACTCGGGCTTTGTTCTGTGCACACTCCCAGTCGCAGCCTGGACCACACTCTAGCACCTTCAAGCTGTTTCCATGTAGTCAACTTTAGTCCTATATCCAGGGCTGTCTGCTGAAGTCTGAGTTTCACCACCGAGCCACTGTGCACACCAGCAGATGCGACCCTCAGGCTGGGGTATGCAGTGAGGTTGCCAGGACCATTAATGCTGGTCTCAATCTGTTCTGCCTGCTCCAAGCCAGCTGCTGACTCTCCGCTGAGCCTCTGAATCTCCCCTTCTGCCCAGCTGATCTCCCAGTTGGTGAAGGGGGTTCCCAGGGTGAGGGAATCTTTTCTCTTTCACAGATCTCTCCCAGGGGTACAGCTCTGTCCCATTCTGATTCCTTTTTTTTCACCCTACCCGTACATGGTGATCTTTCTTGTAGTTTTGGTTGTATATGAAGTTTGCTAGTGTCCAGCAGGTAATCTGTGAGAATTACTCCACATGTAGATGTATTTTTGATACATTTGTGGGAAGAGGTGAACTCCAAGTCCTTTTATTCTGCCACCTTGATCTCTGGCCCCAGAACTTGTTTCAAATATGTTCAACTGATCTGCAACAACTCACCTCAATAAACATACTTCTGTAAGTCAGCTAGGGTTGGCTTTTCACTTTTGAAAGTCAAGCAGTCACAGACAGACTCAAAGTAAATAAATATATCACTGAGTATATCAATCAACCAACAGTCTCATCTGAATAACCATGCTTCCCCAATGCCCTTTATAAATAAGATGAACATTCTGCTTTGTGCCTGACCAGCATAGCTCTCCCTTGCAGTAAGCAATCAATTCAGTTTTGTCTTTTTATTTCAGCTATTGAGTGGTGGTCTCATTATCCTTTGACATTTTCACTGTATATATATATGTATATATATATATATATATATATATATATACATATATATAAATTTTTTACTTTTGGAACTTCAAACAATGGAACTTATTACCTATTAAATACATTTTAAAAATTTAAATAAAAGATCTTTATCTCAGAAATCCTTCTTGTGATTTCAAAAGTCAATGATATCAGCAAACGCTATTATCTGCTCTTAACTTAAATCTTACTGTAACTTAATCTTAAATGCTATATCTTCTCTTAACTTAAAATGTCACAATCGTCTCTTAACTAACTCCTCTGTTAAATGGAAGCATGTGTAGCAGACACAATATTATTCACAGATTAGGTGCTGATTTTCACCATGCTTAAAGATGTAAGATTCACTAAATGTTAAAGTAGAATGTAAAAAGTTACTGTAACTATTCACCTCTTATTAATAAAAATGGCAAAAAAATATAGAGAACTTCGCAGAAAACAAATTTTTGAGGAATTTTAAATGATGTCAAAACTAGGAACTAAACCAAAGTCTCAGTACACCCCAAACTTAAAATTTGTTTCTGGTAGTGTTACCCTCCTAGGTTGATGTATTTATAGAAAGGACAGATACCATTTTTAAATTATAAACAAATGTACTGTTATCTAATTTGTGTGGCCTAAAACTCTTAAATCCTTTATTTTAAACTTTATTAAAGGACACAAAAATATAAAATTTAAGAAATAGGCCTAATTTTTATTATTCCTCTGGTTTATGCAAGTCTTATTCAACTTTTATACCTTACATGTTAATAAATAATAATAATCATAGCTAATACATACATAGTGCTTTATAAGAGCCAAGCACTGTTTCAAGTGTTTTACAAATATTAACCCAAGGAGTACCCGTGTGAAAAGATCAGAATTCCAGTTCTCATACAGACATATTCTCCTTATTTTAGGAGGGCTTTTATTCTATTAGGACAAAGAGTCTCTGAAGTCTCGGAACGGAAGCAACTGTTGAAATTTTAGCAACTCAAACAGCCATCACCAATTAAGAAATGTAACTTTTCATATTACCAATCTTTTTCCTGCATATCATAGGCTCAAACTACTTTTGTTCCTGAATTATTAAGATGTTGTGAGCAATTAAATTTCATATAAGAGCTTGCATAAACTAGCAGAAACATACTGTTGCACCCAGGATTCATTTGTATATTGAAGTTCATGGATTTGAGAGCCCAATTCAAAAGTCCTGTGTCAAGAAAATGTTTGTGGGGGAAAATATTATGTACATTACACCCACAGCAAACTTTAAGACTGCTTTACCTCCGTCAGTTCCAGAGCTTTATTGTAGCCCATTGAGTGCAGAGTTACCCAGAGATCACGAGGATCTCCTTCTCGGTCGTTGGCTTCCATCAGATTCAGATCCATAAAGCCCTGTCTTGTTAGTTCATTTTTCTTGGTATCAAAATTCTCTGTCAAAACAACCAAAAGTTTCTTCCTTACATATTTTAAGTTCATACATTTACTAAAATGGCTATATTATTATTCATAAATGTTTACTTTGAAGGAGGCCTTAAGAATCTGTGAGCACTATCAAAGTGAAATAAGAATGGCTCAAGGACTTTCCTGGTGGTCCAGCGGTTAACAATCCCCTGCCAATGCAGAGGACACAGGCTCGATCTCTGGTCTGGGAAGATTCCATATGCTGTAGGGCGACTAAGTCTGTGTGACACAACTACTGAGCCTGTGCCCTAGAGCACGCACGCCACAACTTCTGAGCCCACCTGCTGCAACTAGAGACAGACCCCATTCACGGGGACTAGAGAAAGCCTGCGCGCAGCAACGAAGACCCAGCACAGCCAAAAATAAATTAATTAATAAATAAACAAAGACCATGTTTAAAAAAAAAAGAGTGGTTCGAAACATGTTTGAGAGATACTGTTCTAATTTCCCACAACTCAGCATAAGCACTATCACAGATTTAGTTTTTCAACAAGAGCTAAAGTCATAAATAGTACAAATATATTTCAAAATTAGAGGAAGTCTTAATTTTTCTGGGTAAATTCCAAGCTGCCTGCTTATCAGAGTATATACTAACATGTATTTTAATATTAGGGTATATACTGGTGAAGCCAGTACTGTATTTCAAAAATTAAAATACTTACTTGCCACTTAAATGCAAATGAATTTGATGTAATATCCCCCAAACTACTGGTATTTCAAAAGGGAAAAGTGAATGGTGCCAGATTCAAGGAGACTATTATATGCTTAACTGCTTTAATTTTAATAGAATTGTCCCCTGGTCCTTAAAAACTGTTAGATAATAGGGAATACTTTGAGTCCATGAATGTCCCACACAAATCTAAGTATGCCCATTTTAACACTGTTTATAAGCAAAAATTCATGTAGAAATATCTATATATAACTCTTGAATGTGACTATGAAATAGATAAAAAATAGCTACTCATTTTGGATTATGTTCTGTTAACTGCCCTACAACAAAGAAAGATTTTATTTTCCAACTCCCATCTATAATATGCCCAAGGAAAATGGGTACTCTTATTTGAGACATCTCTTTAATACACGTTACTGTGAGAAAAGAGGCAGAGACATAGCTGTTTAAAACTGGTTGACTGATTAATAGTTTAAAATGCTTAGAGTTTGGAAAGTGATTCATAACTTTTGTAAAGACAAAAAAGGAAATGTAGATTAAATTAGATCATAGAGAGATACAGTAACAACTAAAATGGAAGCTGGAGCTACTAAGTAGAGGAGCAAGATGAAAACATTAATATTTGATATATAATACAAAGAAATAATTACTTTTAAGAATAATGTATATAGATATAATGCTATAGAGACTATCAATAACTAATCTACTTTTAAAACTTAAAATTATCAATTCTCCATTAATCTTTTAAAGTTTGTTAATACCCAACTTCAAGACTTCCTTTAAAGCTACAGTAATCAGGAGAAGTGTGGTATTAGTGAAAGATGAGACAAATGGTTCAGTGGAATAGAACAGAGAACTCAGAAATACCCACACAAATATGACAAAGAGAAAGAGAATCAAAATATTATATCAATAAAGTTACAAGATGATTGCATCTTCCTAAAACTAATACTCTATTATGTGTTATCAATCTTGTTAATCAAAGTTTAAAATTGTAAATCAATATGTATTTCTTGTTATTGATTACACTACATAAAACTTCAGTTAAAAACAGTTAGTCAGCTATACCCTAATACAAAATAAAAAGTTAATAAAAGATTAAAAAAAAACTTTATATTAATAATACTTCTACTTTACTTGCTCTTTTGAAAAATAGATTGATCAGATTCCTCCCTAGCTCACTGACTGCCAAGACCATTTCAAGAACCAGAGGATTAGGACACATTACTACTCCAGTGACAGCAACATGTGAGTTAATCTCTCTCTTGACTACATTCCAACCTTCTCAGACTTCTTGCTCTATGATTTACAGTTGGCTATGGTTTTCCGGCGTTCTCCTTTGACCTTTTAGTCCTTAGATGTAGCCAGTCTTTTTTAGATTCTTTTCCCATAAAGGTCATCACAGAGTATTGAGAATTCTCTGTATTATAGAGTAGGTTCTTATGAGTTACCTATTTTATATATATAGTAGTGTGTATATGTTGGAGAAGGCAATGGCATCCCACTCTAGTACTCTTGCCTGGAAAATCCCATGGATGGAGGAGTCTGGTGGGCTGCAGTCCACGGGGTCACTAAGAGTCGGACACGACTGAGTGACTTCACTTTCACTTTCACTAAATACACAAGCTCTATCCTCTTTTCAGTCTTCTCCCAAGTAACAACTGACTTCACCTCACTCTCATTTTTCTTTGCCCATGTTAGTATTTTTGGCTTCTCCAATGGGACCCCACTCCCATGGATGGAGGAGCCCGGTAGGCTGCAATCCATGGGGTTGCTGAGAGTGGGACACGACTGAGCGACTTCACTTTCCCTTTTCACTTTCATGCATTGGAGAAGGAAATGGAAACCCACTCCATAATGTTCTTGCCTGGAGAATCCCAGGGATGGGGGAGCCTGGTGGGCTGCCGTCTATGGGGTCACACAGAGTTGGACACGACTGACGTGACTTATCAGCAGCATACATCCATGGGTGGCCTTTCTTAATTCAACTCAAATACAAAAAACAAAACAATTCTTAACATACATAAACAACTTCCTGGAAACCTCTTAATATGGAAAATCCCATGGACGGAGGAGTCTCGTAGGCTACAGTCCATGAGGTCTCGAAGACTCGGACACGACTGAGCGACTCACTTTCACTTTTCACTTTCATACATTGGAGAAGGAAATGGCAACTGACTCTAGTGTTCTTGCCTGGAGAATCCCAGGGATGGGGGAGCCTGGTGGGCTGCCGTCTATGGGGTCACACAGAGTCGGACACGACTGAAGTGACTTAGCAAGCAGCAGCAGCAGCAGTCTGTTAGCTCTTTGCTGCCCTCTCCTGGGCACAGTTTGGGTCTCTTCACTACTTCAGTCTTCACTATCAGAGCTAAGACAAAGTTTTTATATTCTAAGCTCCAAAGAACGCAGTAATTATGAGTAAGTAATTTACATTTTCTTTTAACTTGAGTACTATACCAACTACCAATTTAAGAAAAATAAATGTTTAATTTGTTATGATCTACAAACAATGCTACTATTTTTAAACTGTCCTAACTGCTATAACGGAGAAGGCAATGGCACCCCACTCCACTACTCTTGCCTGGAAAATCCCAGCGGAGCCATGGACAGCGGAGCCTGTTAGGCTGCAGTCCATGGGGTCGCTAAGAGTCGGACACGACTGAGCAACTTCCCTTTCACTTTTCACTTTCACGCAGTGGAGAAGGAAATGGCAACCCACTCCAGTGTTCTTGCCTGGAGAATCCCAGGGATGGGGGAGCCTGGTGGGCTGCCGTCTATGGGGTCACACAGAGTCGGACACAACTGACGCGACTTAGCAGCAGCAACTGCTATAATATTCAATGGAGAAATTTGATATTTCACTTCTTAAGGATGAAAGGGTATATATACGAATATAACACACCCATTAAGAAAAAATGCTTACCTCTGCAGACAGCCCAAGCATCTTCATCACACTTCTCACCGCTTGTTCTCAATTCAAAAAAATTATATTCTTCAAGACTAAGAAGACCATTTCCATCTAAATCAATTACTTCAAATATATCTGATAAAGTTGACCTAAATTAAAAAAAAATAGCAAATTATTTGTCTCTAAGGCAACTAGACTGAAGAAGGTTTCGATGAGGATAACTTTCAAAAGGAAGTTATATCAAGGCATTAAACAATATTTGTGATGAATTCATCTATGAAACAGAAACAGACTCAGACACGGAGAATAAACTTGCGGCTGCCAAAGGGGAGGGAGAGCTGGGGGGAGCTGGACTGGGAGTTTGGAATTGATAAACAACAAGGTCCTATTGTATAGCACAGGGAACTATACTCAATATCTTGTAATAAACCATACTGGAAAAGAATAAAATAAAAACAGTATTTGTGAATGACAGAGTTAATGTATCCAAATATACATTCTACTCTGTCTAGCATTACATGACATAATCAAGCTTCTAAAGCAACCGCAGTATCTTAACATGTAGCAGGAACTCAAACAGAAGTTCCCCTTTTCTTTTTACCTGTCTCCATCTTTCTTCCTCTCTACTGGTAGCCAGATCTTACTTACATATTTAGAATATGGGAGAACTACCCTATTTGGATTTCATATTAGACAGTTATCTCAGACAATAGTACAATTAGCAGGACCTATTTCTAGTGGAGGAGAAATCAGTAAATTTGTAACTAAAGTTGACTTGCCAACTATACGGAATCCAGAAATAAATGGCAATCCCATTCAAAACCTTATGAATAGAAGGTCACAGTCAGATGCCTAGTGGATGAGTTGAGCTACTGATTAGAAACTGGGGCTGGGGTTTGCAGCTAGCCAAAGGAAAGGATGGAAGGCAGGCTACTGATCCACATCCAGTCTAGTGTTATACCTCGGACTTTAATAAACAAAACTTACCTAAATTCCTTTGTAAGAAATAATTCCCCTGTTTCATCTCTGTATACAAGTTGGGCTTCTTCTGTTACTGGTTTTACTTCTTTTCTTAGCCTGCAGCCAGTTGTGGAAGGAACTAACCAGTAAATTCCAGGTCCTAGTTCACCAGTCCACCCAAACGTCTTTTCTCAAAAGAATTTTTAAAACAAACAAACGCCATGAGTCTTAATGACTTTTAATCATTCTTATGAAAGAGAAGCATTAGAAACAGTTTTTTTTTTTAACTAATATTCACCAATTCTATTATGGTTCTATCATTGTTTTACAGGCTTCAAACTCTTTTTGTTAATGCTAAATCCAGTAATATTAGATGCAGTTCTTTATATATTTATAAAATAACTAAAATTCTAATAGGTTAGAAGTTATACAACTTCTAAATCTTCCCAATATTCTTCAAACATGCCAGTGATGCACTTAAGGGGAATAGTTTTAATTTTTTTGGCTGTTTTTAAAATGGGATGTTGGATAATCTTGCTACCCATACTCTTTCATACTGAATGATTATAGCATGAAAGATTAATGTGTATTTGGAAAAGATCTGCTATATTTTATGCAAATTTCTGGTATATTTTATGTAAAGTTACATAGTTCATATAAAATGAATGAATATTAATTTAATATACTCACTTGAAGGTAGTGGACTTTATGAAACAAAGCAAATTGTGATTCTATAAAATTTTCTAGAATTTATTTTTAACATTTAACAGCATTAAGGGAATTCACTAAGTCCTAACTAAAGTTTCTAAAATATAATACTATGTACTTTATCCATTAGTATTAATAACTAGTTACGAAATATTTGTTATATTGAAAATGGTCTTAAAATACTATTTTGAGTTTTGACTGTGTGCAAATATTTCAACAGGAAACAAAGAGAAAAAACTTTAAGTAATTTTTCTGGGTTATAGTTGCCTAATATGATTCATATTCCATTCAATATCACAATAATCCAACTCTGTGCTCCGACCAGTAATACTGAAGAAGCTGAACAGTTCTATGAAGACCTACAAGACCTTCTAGAACTAAAACCCAAAAAAGATATCCTTTTCATTACAGGGGACTGGAATACAAAAGTAGGAACTCAAGAGATACCTGGAGTAATAGGCAAATTTTGCCTTGAGGTACAAAATGAAGCAGGTCAAAGGCCAACAGAGTTTTCCCTAGAGAATGCACTGGTCATAGCAAACACCTTCTTCCAACAATACAAGAGAAGACTCTAAACATGGACATCACCACATGGTCAATACCAAAATCAGATTGATTATATTCTTTGCAGCCAAAGATGGAGAAGCTCTACACAGTCAGCAAAAACAAGATTGGGAGCTGACTGTAGCTCAGATCATGAACTCCTTATTGCCAAATTCAGACTGAAATTGAAGAAAGTAGGGAAAACCACTAGACCATTTAGGTATGACTGAAATCAAATCCCTTACGATTATAGAATGGAAGTGACAAACAGATTCAAGGGATTAGATCTGACAGAGAGTACCTGAAGAACTATGGACAGAGGTTCATGACATTGTACAGGAGGCAGTGATCAAGATCATCCCCAAGAAAAAGAAATCCAAAAAGGTAAAATGATTGTCTGATGAGGCCTTACAAATAGCTAAGAAAAGAAGAGAAGCTGAAGGCAAAGAAGAAAAGGAAAGATATACCCATTTGAAAGCAGAGTTCCAAAGAATAACAAGGAGATAAGAAAGCCTTCCTCACTGCTCAATGCAAATACAGGAAAACAATAGAACGGGAAAGACTAAAGATCTCTTCAAGAAAATTAGAGATACCAAGGGAACATTTGGTGTTGGAGAAGACTCTTGAGAGTCCCTTGGACAGCAAGAAGATGCAACCAGACCATCCTAAAGGAAATCATCGAATATTCAGGAAGTCCTGAATATTCATCGGAAGGACTGATGCCAAAGCTGAAACTCCAATCACTTTGGCCATCTGATGCAAAGAACTGACTCATTTGAAAAGACCCTGATGCTGGGAAAGACTGAAGGCAGGAGGAGAAGAGGACGACAGAGAATGAGATGGTTGGATGGCATCATCAACTCAATGGATATGAGTCCGAGTAAACTCCGGGAGTTGGTGATGGACAGCGAGGCCTGGTGCGCTGCAGTCCATGGGGTTGCAAAGAGTTGGACATGACTGAGCACGACTGAGTGACTGAACTGAACTGAACTGAAGGGAACATTTCATGCAAAGATGGGCACAATTAAGGACAGAAATGGTATGGACTGAACAGAAGCAGAAGATACTAAGAAGATGTGGCAAGGATATACAGAAGATCTATACAAAAAAGATCTTCATGACCCAGATAATCACGATGCTGTGATCACTCACCTAGAGCCAGACATCCTGGAATGCGAAGTCAAGTGGGCCTTAGGAAGCATCACTACGAACAAAGCTAGTCGAGGTGATGGAATTCCAGTTGAGATACTTCAAATCCTAAAAGATGATGCTGTAAAAGTGTTGCACTCAATATGCCAGCAAATGTGGAAAACTCAGCAGTGGCCAGAGGACT
The DNA here is from genome assembly GCF_002263795.3 of Bos taurus. Taxonomy (NCBI): domain Eukaryota; kingdom Metazoa; phylum Chordata; class Mammalia; order Artiodactyla; family Bovidae; genus Bos; species Bos taurus. Next base: position 82,018,635 of record NC_037330.1, read on the forward strand.
GGAAAGGGTCAGTTTTCCTTCCAATCCCAAAGAAAGGCAATGTCAGAGAATGTTCAAACTACTACTCAATTGCACTCATCTCACACGCTAGCAAAATAATGCTCAAAATTCTCCAACAGTACATGAACTGTGAACTTCCAGATGTTCAAGCTGGATTTAGAAAAGGCAGAGGAACTAGAGATCAAATTGCCAACATCTGTTGGATCACTGAAAAAGTAAGAGAGTTCCAAAAAAGCATCTACTTCTGCTTTACTGACTACACCAAAGCCTTTGACTGTGTGGATCACAAAAAACTGTGGAAAATTCTTTAAGAGATAGGAATACCAGACCATCTGATCTACCTCCTGAGAAATCTGTACGCAGGTCAAAAAGCAACAGTTAGAACTGACATGGAACAACAGACCGGTTCCAAATCGGGAAAGGAGTAAGTCAAGGCTGTATATTGTCACCCTGTTTATTTAACTTATATGCAGAGTACATTATTTGAAATGCCAGGCTGGATAAAGCACAAGCTGGAATCAAGACTGCCAGGAAAAATAGCAATAACCTCAGATATGCAGATGACACCACCCTTATGGCAGAAAGTGAAGAAGAACTAAAGAGCCTCCTGATGAAAGTGAAAGAGAAGAGTGAAAAAGTTGCCTTGAAACTCAACATTCAGAAAACTTAAGGTCATGGTATCCGGTCCCATCACTTCATGGCAAATAGATGGGGAAATAATGGAAATAGTGAGAGACTTTATTTGGGAGGGCTCCAAAATCACCGCAGATGATAACTGCAGTCATGAAATTAAGATGCTTGCTCCTTGGAAGAAAAGCTATGACCAACTAGACAGCATACTAAAAAGCAGAGACATTACTTTGTCAACAAAAGTCCGTCTAGTCAAAGCTATGGTTTTTTTCAGTAGTCATGTGTGGATGTGAGAGTTGGACTAAAAAGAAAGCTAAGTGCCGAAGAATAGATGCTTTTGACTGCAAGGAGATCAAACCAGTCAATCCTGAAGGAAATCAGTCCCGAATATTTATTGGAAGGACTGACGCTATAGCTGAAGCTCCAACACTTTGGCCACCTGATGTGAAGAACTAACTTTTGGAAAAGACCCTGATGCTGGGAATGATTGAAGGTGGGAGGAGAAGGGGACAACAGAGGATGAGATGGTTGGATGGCATCACCAACTCAATGGACATGAGTTTGAGCAAGCTCCAGGAGTTGGTGATGGACTGAGAAGCCTGGCGTGCTACAGTCCATAGGGTGGCAAAGAGTTGGACACGACTGAGTGACTGAACTGAACTGAATATGATTCAAATATAAATATATGATTTGTAATTCAGATTTTATTGACAGAAAATAAAAGTTTAATACAGTTTAAAAGAATTCACTATTTGTATGAATTAGCCATATTTGTAAAAATCCAATGTGAACAAAAACACTGGAATTTTACTATTATTTATGTAATATGTACTCTAAAACAAGATGGTAGAATCCCAGATAAACCTACCTTATACAAATTCTTTTCCATCATAGGATATTTATAATTAGTGCCAAGACATTTGTATAGGAAAACATTTTATTTTCCTGTTGTATTAAAGAAAACAAAATGACATCCCTACGTACCTTCTACGGAGAAGGCAATGGCACCCCACTCCAGCATTCTTGCCTGGAAAATCCCATGGACGGAGGAGCCTGGTGGGCTGCCGTCTATGGGGTCGCGCAGAGTCAGACACGACTGAAGCGACTTAGCAGCATGTACCTTCTAGGTGCTTTCTGGAGCCCAATGGCTTCCTATAAAACCTAGGAGTTGTCTCTGTCAAATATATTAAACCTAAGAACTGAAGCATTTTCTAGTTGTGTATAAAGTAAAAGTGAGTCACTCAGTTGTGTCTGACTCTTTGCGACCCCATGGACAATACAGTCCATGGAATTCTTCAGGCCAGAATACTGGAGTGGGTAGCCAGGGGATCTTCCCAACACAGGGATGAACCCAGATCTCCCGCATTGCAGGCGGATTCTTTACTAGCTGAGCCACAGAGGAAGCCCATATCTAAGCAAATAGGTATTTCTGCTTCAGCACAGAATTTATTGTTGTTTAGTGGCTAAGTCATGTCCAACTCTTTTGTGACCCCATGGAGTGTAGCCTACCAGACTCCTCTGTTCATGGGATTTTCCAGGCAAGAATACTGTAGTGGCTTGCCATTTCCTTTTCCAGAGGATCTTTCTGATCCAGGGATCAAATCTATGTCTCCTGCACTGCAAGCAGATTCTTTACCACTAAGCCACTTTGGAAACCCTCAAATGCAAAACAAAGTTGCTCATTCAAATTCTCAATTCAGCCCTATTTCTGCTCTCACAAGTCAGAGGAATGATAATCATACTAAAGTGACCATGTCCTATGTTGGATTATAAGAAGCAACCCAATATAAGTGAGGGCTATTTTGAAAATTAAACATTGACCAAACTCATCTTTTGGAAATCATAATCTTTTAGATTGGCCAGATATAAACTGATATCCATGTGTGAAAAACAATTCTTGCTGTTTCCTAACATACGTTCTCTGATGAACCTCCTTGTCTCCACGTATAAACTTGAATTGCCATAGTTGGCAAATGCAAAGTCTTTCATGGGCACAAAACTCTTCTTAAAGAAAATAACTGTGAAACTAAAAGTAAAAATCCTTTGTAAATATGACATATTACAGATAAACAGAGGAGTAAACAGTAAAGAGGTAAATAGAAACTCATTCAAATTTTACTACAGGCTTGCTATGTACTAAGATTTTTATATATGCAATATCACAAGAAAGTAATTTTAGACAAAACAAAGTAGGAAAGCCATTGTTTTAGACAATGTTTTTTATCTTGAACTTAACTATGTAGTCAGTTTTGAAGAAGAGTTTAGTCAAAACATTAACTTTTGTCATTTTATTTGTTTCTTGACTATAACTATTCTTGTCTGTTAGGAAGCCGACAATAAAGACTTTTATATAACATTCCATCAGGGAAATGTTTGTCTGTCGCTGGGCCTATATAAAGATTAAATATGATATTGCAGTAAGCTCTTGAATAGTATTATTCATGCTACTGTGTAGCAGATGTATTTTGTATTCCTCATAAAATAAATAGCCACATTTATGTATCTGCCTCACATATTTGGCCTCTGAGTAAATATATAATTAGAAAAGATCAGAACAACCCCATGGGCAACATACAAAATCATTTGAAAGCATTTCTTCAGATCAATCTATTTTTAGACCCTCTAATATGAGGAAAGCCTGAGGATATGAAGTTTTTCTTTTTTGCAGTAGTACTAAAAGTAAGACAAACATCTAGAGGAACTTTTTCAAAGTTGAACTGCTTGAATTAAGGGGAAAAAATTCCCTGGCAACAATCATTTTTATTGAGTATAAGAAAAAAAATGTTCACATGTGGGGGGGGCATCAGGGTATCAGAAAAGACGAAAGTGAATTATAATGTCGCACACAACATATAAGTTATAAAGTCAAGGCTGCCAATAAATCCTCAATTTTTAAATCTCAGCAAATTAAAATCCTTCACAATTAATAAAAACATATGAATAATGATAAGAATTGTATTTACCTTAATTGAAAGAGAAGAAAAAAAGGTTAAAGATATATAGAAAAACTATTATTTTCCCCAAACTTGAGATCATATTATACTTTTAACTATACATTAGAAAATAAACATGTATACTTCTCTATTTCGTAGTTCGGTAAAATACAGAAGTTGTAGATTTGCTTGACTTTCATTTTCCTTAAGAATATATAAGGCAGTATCAACTGACAACCAAGGGGATGGTTTTCCTATAAACAAAAAACCCCAAACATCTTAAAATAAGCAATCACTACTTAGATCTTTCCTATTTTAAAAAGAAGTTAATGGTTTCTTTCCCCTTTGAATTATTTTTTTTAATTCACATCCATTTTCATATGTAAACATCAAAAGACATTTTCAATAAGACATATAACTATACAAAGTGATCTTGTTAGAAACATTCTGCATATATACACCTCTAAAAATCATAAATTTTAAAAACTCATTAGAGAGCTAAGGTTGCAACGCAACCAAGTAGACTGAAATCCAAGGAAAAACAACCCTTTCGAGAAGGGACAAGATACAAGTACTGGCTCACTTGTAAAGGAGCAAAGGAGGAAAAGATGTTAGACATCATTCATATCCCCTGATAGACTTTTCCTAGGAACATTAGACCCATATATCCAACTGCCTATTTGACATTTCTACTTGGATTTCTATGCCTAAAACTATCCAAACACCTGAAGAAAAAACTGTCCATCTATAGTCTTCTCTATCTCAGGTAAGAGACAGAGAAGAGTATCTCAAACCAGTTGCTCAACCCCCCAAATCCTGGAATCATCTTTAACTTCTTCCATCCCTCCTATGTCATAAACAAGCTTCAGGAAATGCTATGGTTTGACCTTCAAGACACATCCAGAATCTTCTACTTCTTATCTCCTTTGCACCTCCGTTCAAAGCAAAAGCATTCTTTGCTTTCTCCTGAGTACCCTTCAATCTGTTTTCAATATACAACCTGACTGCTCTTGCTAAAATGTCAGAAAATGTTCCATCTCTACTCAAAATCCTCTAATAGAGTTGAAAGTTGGAAGAAAGCTGCTCCCATCCTAACAATAGGAAAAAAATGCACAAACTACAAAATCATAGCATTTCTTAAACCCATAAGATATGAGGTCACAGGATTACCATGAAGTCTGAAATCCAAGGAAAGACAGACCCTTCTAAGGAGGGATGAGATGCAAGCATGGCTGATCTGTGGGGGCACAGAGGAAAACAAGATGTCAGGCATGGAAGTGGAAGAGAGAGCGCAGAAGAAACAAAGATTCAACATTTTCTAAAAACAATAACCAACATAAATCCAAGAAACTCAGGGCTTTCTAATAGGATAAATACCAAAAAATAAACACAAACAAACAACAACTTAAAAAATAAACTTCTCCAAAATTCAAAAACAGCATCAACAAGAGAAACAAAAAACATCAAGACACATATTCAAACTATTGAAAATCAAAGATGAAGAGAAAATCTTGATGGCAGCCTCCTAAGGGTTTTTCATTTCTATTTCTTTCAGAGTAAAAGTCCAAGTTATGGACTTTTACAACATTATGGCAAAAAACAAAACTCTACCTGGTTTTGTCCTTGTTTCTCCTTTGTCTTCATCTCTTACCATTCTCTCCTTCCCTACTTCATTACAGCCACTCTAGCCACCTTGTTCTAACACCAGGCGCACTCTACACCTCAGAGCCTCTGAACAGAGGATTCCCTCTACCTGCCCCTTGCTCTTCATCCATCCCTTCCGCCACCCCTACATCCACTAAACTTGCTCCCTTGCTTCCTGTGGAAGACAGCAAAAAATGGCTGCTCCTGTCTGCATTCACAGCCCTTTGCAATGTGATTTTGCAGCTCTTTCATCAAGAGATCAAATCTATTTCTCCACCTTATAAATCTGTACTTGCCTTGTGATTTGCTGTGAACAACAGAGAGTAACAGAAGTAATGTGCCGGTTCTGATCCCAGGCCTATGCTGCTTCTGCTTTCTCTCTCAGATTCCTGTTATACCATAAGAACAAGTCCAGGCTACCTTACTAGGGGATTAGAGACTACACAAGGCAAAACCAAGTTGTCTCAGCTGAGGCCCACACAAAGAAAAGAGCCCAATCAAGACCAATTAAAGCCAGCCACCAGCTATCCTGCAGCTGATCACAGCGGTATGGGTGAGCTCCACAGAAAAAAGCCAAGCTCAGTTCAGACCAAAAAACTGTTCAATAGACCTGCTCATGAGCAAACAAATGTTTAATTATTTTAAGCCACTGAGTTTTGGGGGTAGTTTATTACATAGCTGCTGCTAAGTCGCTTTCAGTCATGTCCGACTCGGTGAGACCCCATAGACGGCAGCCCACCAGGCTCCCCCGTCCCTGGGATTTTCCAGGCAAGAACGCTGGAGTGGGTTGCCATTTCCTTCTCCAGAGCATGAAAGTGAAAAGTGAAAGTGAAGTCACTCAGTCGTGTCCAACTCTTTGCGACCCCATGGACTGTAGCCTACCAGGCCCCTCTGTCCATGGGATTTCCCAGGCAAGAGTACTGGAGTGGGGTGCCATTGCCTTCTCCGACTGTAGACGCTAGGAAATCATTAATTTTTATCTATCATTGGTGTACAGAAAAGTATTACCATTACCATACAAAAATTATTAAATAAGGACTAAGTCATATGACATAGGACTTTGAAGGTATTCAAAAATACTTGCAGCTCTTATTTGTCCCAAATTATGCTCCTACTGAAGTTCTCTCATGTGTATTCACTTAAAGAATTGATAAATGGAAAAAGCTAAGGATTAATTAGTGGATAAAAAGTTAATTCTATGTCAAGAGGAAACCAGGTAACATTTTGTTCTTTGAATAATATGACAACACAGTCAACGTCTAAATTACTTTTTTTCTTCAAATATATAACCACGTCTCTTACTTTGCATAATGTGACAACATAGTGTATAAACAACTTTCTTTAAATGTACGTAACCATGTTTCTTAGGCAAATCCATTTTCTTCACTAACTAGAACCATCAAATACTTACATAAGTATTTTTAAAGCTGGCATAAAGTGATGTATTTTTTAAATATAGAAAATTTAAACTTGCCTTCAGCTTGACTCAGGCTTAATGGCTTAATTGTTATATAAACCAGGGATCTCTGAGCTATTTGCATCTTGTATTGATGACTAATGATTTCACCATCTTCTTCTAAGAAAAAGCAACCTTTTGATTGTACACATTGCCACTCCTGGAATAAAGGAAAAATTTTTTTCAAAGAATATTCATTACAAGTTTCCAGCATGAAGAGCAATGAAGAAAAACCTAGGGAAGATATAAAAAGAAATGTCAACTAGAGCCAATGCCATCCAGGAATTTGTGACATCTTTAAGAGGCAGTATTTAAATAACAAAAAATTAGGAAAAGATATAATAGGAGAAATATGAAAAATACAGTTCATGAGAGTTGGAGAAATACTGAAACAAAGTAATAAATAAACATGCTGCTGCAATAATCAGGGTGAGGTTAGTGCTTAGAGCATATTAAGAATGGAGAACTAAGGATTGTTAAAACTGATATGTTGAGAGAAAAAGCAGTAGGATTTTATATTTAAAAGACAAAGTATGTGACAACCAAAATACTTGTTTCAAGTCTAGGTAACTAAAACACTAAACTCACTTCACAGCTATAGCAAAATGCTGATAAATACTAGTTTTGAGAAAGACCTCTCTAAATTAGCTCTAGAGGGATGGGATGCTTGGGAGGTGGGAGGGAGATTCAAGAGGGAGGGGCTGTATGTACACCTATGGTTGACTCATGCTGATGTATGGCAGAAACCAACACAATATTGCAAAAATTATCCTCCAACTAAAAAACTAAATAAAATTAAAAAAAAAGAAAATATATTTAGGGTAGTAAATTCAAAGTTTTTATAACACAGTGAAGTTCAAAGCGGGCTTCAGTCAAAAGTACAACTATTAATGATGAGTAAGAGTATGTATAGACTTTCAACTAACCTCCTTGTATTTACATTTACCCAACTGGAATGATAAAGGATATTAATTTAGAATTACAGAATATTAAAGGTAGAAATCTAAAAAGCAACTCAGTACAGACTTCTCTTTTAATGTCTGAAAAATAAAGTGATATGCTTAATTTAGAATTACAGAATATTAAAGGTAGAAATCTAAAAAGCAACTCAGTACAGACTTCTCTTTTAATGTCTGAAAAATAAAGTGATATGCTTAATTCACAATTCTCATTGATTGTAAACCTATATCTGAATTTAGGTGGCCTTGCTTTCTCTCCGAACTATCAGCTATATTCAAAATTCTTTTTTCCTGCACTTAATATCTGCCATGATTTTTAATCTAATATTTAATATTTTAATGATTTAAAACCTCATATTTATGAAATTATTAAGTATGATAATGCATTATTCAGAATTATACATATATTGATGTATAAATATAATTATTTGTTTTTTTTACTAAAAAAACAGATTTTAGTAGCTAAAAAATTTTTAATTGTGTTCAAATTATGGGTATAGCTGCCTCTTGCTACTGCTGCTACTGCTAAGTCGCGTCAGTCATGTCCAACTCTGTGCGACCCCATAGATGGCAGTCTACCAGGCTCCGCCGTCCCTGGGATTCTCTAGGCAAGAACACTGGAGTGGGTTGCCATTTCCTTCTCCAATGCATGAAAGTGAAAAGGGAAAGTGAAGTCGCTCAGTCATGTTCGACTCTTTGCGACCCCATGGACTGCAGCCTACCAGGCTCCTCCTTCCATGGGATTTTCCAGGCAAGAGTACTAGAGTGGGTTACCATGGCCTTCTCTGATAGCTGCCTCCTACCCCTAGGTTAAAAAAATGTTTAAATGAAACTAAAAAGCAATGCACCTTGCCTGGTACACTGGTCCCATCATTTCATGGCAAATAGATGGGGAAACAATGGAAACAGTGACAGACTATTTTCTTGGACTCCAAAATCACTGAGGACAGTGACTACAGCCATGATATTAAAAGATGCTTACTCCTTGGAACAAAAGGTATGACAAACCTATACAGCGTGTTAAAAAGCAGAGACATTACTTTGCTGACAAAGCTCTGTATAGCCAGAGCTATGGTTTTTCCAGTAGCCATGTACGGATGTGAGAGTTGGGCCATAAAGAAGGCTGAGTGCGAAGAATTGATACTTTCATTCAAAGTGTCATGCTAGAGAAGTCCCTAGGACAGCAAGGAGATCAAACCAGCAAATCCTAAAGGATATCAACCCTGAAAATTTATTGGAAGGACTGATGCCGAATCTGAAGCTCCAATACTGTGGCCACCCGATACAAAGAGGCAACTCACTGGAAAAGACCCTGATGCTGGGAAAGATTGAGGGCAGAAAAAGGGGATGACAGAGGACAAGTTGGCTGGATGACAGGATGTGGCATTTGGGAAACTCAAAGACGAAGAATTTCTCCACGTGCTTATGATATTTCTGGCTGACAGGACATGTTTTTATAAAATTTGGCTGGGGAATGAGTTAAAATTTTTATTAGAAGTCTTTCCAAAATTCTAATTTTAGAAAAGCTATAAGTAGAAGAGTATTTATAAGTTTCTTTGAAAGACATCAAATATAATACACGGTTAAGAAGGCTAGAAAATGTTAAGACAATAGCTATTATAAAATAGAAGAAAGCCAAATGCCATACTATATAAATCAACCAAACTTCAATATGATAATCATATTCTTTTGAATAGTAAATAACACCATTAGGAGAATTTGTATCTCTCTTGTTTCAAAGGAAGAATTCAAATTCTTTAAATCTATCAGAGTTATTAAACACGCAATGCTTATTCAACCCCAAATTTCCTTTAAAACAAATAGACTTTCAATCACACAAAGCTTTTTCTCTAGGACCTATACTAAAATGTTATAAATTAAAAGGAAAAAAGTACTGACAAAATATCTGGCTCTTTCAAATAAATTAATTTGAAAGGATTATAGATTAAGTTGACAGTTTGAGTGTTATGAGAAAAATGAAAGAAGGTTCAGTTTAAAAAATAAAATCTTAGCATGCTAGAGTAAGAAATTCCATGTATAATTTTTGACAATATAAAGCAGAAATAAAACAGTAGCTTGTAATTCTTACACAGGGCATAAGGTGGTGCTATATTCTACCAATTCAAGTAAATTCATATAAAAGGAAAAAATTCATTTGTCATATACAAATATTATTCCATTCACAATGTACAAGGAAATGCTTAAAAGCATAAATTAAAAATAGTAAAGTTGAAAATTCTAGCTATCAAAAACTTAAATTTATCAGTAAAATTATATTTTTCCTGGAACACTAGAGAATTTAATTTGTTTTGACATATAATTCTGCATTATTAAAGGTTTAGGTGAGGCAGAATTTAAGTAGTCGGTCTGCCATGTCTGCGTGCACACTAAGTCGCTTTAGTCATGTCCGATTTTTTGCAACCCCATGGACTTTAGCCTGCCATGCTCCTCTGTCCATGGATTTTCCAGGCAAGAACACTGGAGTGGGTTGCCAAGCTCTCCTCCAGGGGATCTTCCTGATCAGGCATCAAACCCACATCTCTTATGTCTCCTGCATTGGCAGGCAGGTTCCTTACTACTAGCGCCCCCTGGGAAGCCCTTCATCTGCTATGGACTTGGTCAAAAGAGGAACTTGTATGTCATCATCACCATCATCAACATCACTGTTGTTTCTTATAAAGATTACCTTCTATTACATTATTAGAAGGCTATTTGCTGTCTGTTAAGAAAAGTAAGTAAACAGACTGCTGTTGAACTTTTTTTGTTAATAAAGAATCATAAACTGTACATACTTAAAAACAAGAGGTTAAATAGATGATTTATAAGGGAAAAAATTGATATGGATTGCCAACCTAATCAACAAGTTGAATTGATCAACATTTTGAAAATGTGAGACTTTTATAAGAAAATTATTATCTGGAGCTTTCATAAAAATTAAGTTAGACAACCATTTCAAGAATAAAATGTTTATATTTTTCTTGTTTTACATATATAGACATATATAACTTACATGTTATACATAAATATATGTAAAATGAGCTTTCCTGGTGGCTCAGATGGTAAAGAATCTGCCTGTAGTGTAGGAGACCTGGGTTTGACCCCTGGGTTGGGAAGATGCCCTGGAGAAGGGCATGGCAACCCACTCCAGTAGTCTTGCCTGGAGGATCTCATGGACAGAGAAGCCTGGTGGACTACAGTCCATGGGGTCGCAAAGAGTCAGACATAACTTAGCGACCAAGCACATGGAACATATATGTAAAATAGATGTAGGCATTTCTAACTAGGGGTCTGGATATAATACTGAATCTCTGGAATTTATAATTCATGACTTTCTCTAATTTTAGCCATGACTGTCAACTGAAGCTATTCTCTTTAAGAAAAATTTCTGACATTCCCTGTACATGATAAAATCTAAAGTAAATATTTAGATAGAATTGAGGGCTGAGAAAAGAACAGTGATACAGTACCTATGTATAGCATACAGAAAGTAATACATGTATAGTTCCTGTAAAGGTTATATTTTCCTCCTCCTTGAAGGGTATAATTCAAGTCTTTTATCATTTGTGTGGATTTATGGTTTACAATCTGGCTTTATGCGTACCCCATTACAATAATTTTCTAATTTCTGAAAAGACCCTTCTTATCTGTCCTAATTCCATACTTCTCCACTACACATAAAATTGAGGTACTAAACTTGTTTAAAATAGATTTAAAGTCCTTGAAGAAAATTTAATAATTCTCTTAGTAATTTTTTTCTACCAATCTCAATTAAAACAAATTATACAATAACTATATTCCTAACCAAGTACTTTTTAGAGTTGTTGTGAAACTTAAGAAACATATAAAATTTAAGAAAAATTTAAAAGTAACCTCAAAGTAAAATGCAAACAAAGAACTAAATTTTGCTGAATAACAAAAGGATCACAGATTTTTTAAAAAATCATTTCTGCTCATGTAAGAAGTATTAGAGAATACAAAACAGTAGGCAATATCAAGATCAGGAAAAGGACAAGAAAATGTCAGGTAAGAAATATGAAAGCTATGAAGTATTTCCAAAAGACATTAGATTTTATATGAAAGTCACAGAATTCACAAGTTGACAGTATGCCTTCTTCATTCAATCATTAAATTCTCCTACTACCTCTCACCTAATTCCTAATACCTAAATACCTTTCCTTGTTGTTGATGTAATTAGATGCAAAGATTTAGTCTTCTGTTACACAATTACTATGGCCTACAGATTAATTTTGGCCTTGTCTATTATAGGAGTCCCCAGCCCCCAGGCTGCACAGCAAGAGGTGAGTAGCAGGAGAGGGAGCAAAGTTTCATCTGTATTTACAGTGCTTCCCATCGCCTGCATTCCTGCCTGAGCTCTGCCTCCTGTCAGATCAGCAGCAGCACGAGATTCTCATAGGAGAGCAAATCCTAACCCAAAGGTCAAGGTGGAATATCCTGAGATAGCCAAAGAATAGAAATAAAGTGCACAATAAATGTAATGCACTTGAATCATCCCCAAACCATTCCCCACCTGGCCTGGTCCATGGAAAAACTGTTTTCCACGAAATGGGTCCCTGATGCCAAAAAGGTTGGGGACCCCCGGACTATTAGATCTGTCCCTTCCTTACTATGTTCAGGTACTACTCTTGGCCTAGCTGTCCTCTATCACCCTCTCAATAGTCTCCTTAATTTGAAGTCTCCATACATAATACAATAGTAGAATAACTTTTCTTAAATTATCTTTCATCATGTCATTCCCATATTAAGACCTGCAGTAATTTCTTTGTTCCATAATAATACTGGGCTTCCCTGATAGCTCAGTTGGTAAAGAATCCACCTGCAATGCAGGAGACCCCTGTTCGATTCCTGGGTTAGGAAGATCCACTGGGGAAGGGATAGGCTACCCACTCCAGTATTTTTGGGCTCAGCTGGTAATGAATCCATCTGTAATGTTATTCCAGTATTCTGGCCTCGAGAATTCCATGGACCGTATAGTCCATGGGGTTGCAAACAGTTGGACGCGACTGAGCAACTTCACTTTGGACTGCCCTGGTGGCTCAGACCGTAAAGCATCTGCTTGCAATGCGGGAGACCTGGGTTTGATCCCTGGATCGGGAAGATCCCCTGGAGAAGGCAATGGCAACCCACTCCAGTACTCTTGCCTGGAAAATCTCATGGATGGAGGAGCTTGATAAGCTACAGTCCATGGGGTTGCAAAGAGCTGGACATGACTGAGCGACTTCACTTTCTTATAATAATATTAACGACAATATTATTTATTAAAGTAAAACTATTAATATATCCTTGGCACTGTGATAAATGGTTTATATATGTTAGGTGTTTAAATCTTTAAAAAACACACTAAATTTAACAACTTCCAATTTATAGATAAGGAAACTAAAATTCAGAAGGGCTGCTGACCACCTTATCAAAGGTCACACAGTTATTAAGTGACAAAGCTAAAATTTAAACACAGGTCTGTCCATTCTAAGGTTTTAACCAGCACCTTAGGACAATGCTTGGCACAAAATAGTCATTCAATAAATATTTGTTGTCGTGGGAATTCCCTAGCAGTCCAGTGGTTAAGACTCCATGTTTTCACAGCTGAGGACTTGGGTTCAATTCCTGATCAGGGAACTAAGATCTCACAAGCTGTGTGGCAAGGCATAAATAAATATTTGTTGAATAAATGAATTAATAAATGAAATATTATGCTATACTAACTTGGTATATTATTAATAATGAGACAGAAATCTTCATTTTTTTATTCAGTGCCCACTACACTAAAAATAGTTTGCACTGTTACCTTTTTAACGAATATTTGTTGAGCAGAACTAAATTAAAGGAATGGTATTGGTATAGGCCCAATAAATAACAGCATGAAGCACAGAAATAGTTGGCCTTAATATAACCCACATTAATATTTAAATGCTTTACCCTCAGAGCCACATGGATAGAATAAATTTTTATTTATACTGGCTAAAATTATATTTATGTATATAATTAAACCAGGTAAACAACAGATATTTAACTAAGTTGATTTCATTAGCATTTAATTCAGTTGCAAAATACAGAAAGTTTCCATTGGTGGAAAATAATATTGTTGGAACACTAAATATTGTGTGTGAACATGTTGGACATGCACACCAAATTGCTTAGGGTGTACAGATTCCTAAACAGTCTGAACAAAATTCCTTTGAGATAATGTTTTAAAATTTTAATATAGAACAAATGTCACTGTCTAGCAATTTAAAGATATAAGGGACTTCAGAGTTCAATAACAAATACAGAGTTGTTATTTGAAACAAAAATGTAGCTCTTGAGAACAATCAGTTCAGTTTTCTAACAGCAGTTATAGTATGTGGTCATAACCATTTTCCCCCCTTTTACAGAGGTCCCTAGATACACATTTTTAATGTATCCTAGCAGTTTCCAGTTAACGTTTTATATTTCTGTAGCTATTATTTTCTGTTGAAAGAAAACTAGTAAAGGTTGAGTCTAGAAAGGGAAAACAAAGGAAGAAGATCAATATTAACACTCTACAAATATTGACTTAGTAAAGTGACTTTGCTGTCTTTCTCTCAAAGGAACTTGATATTGAATGAATGATTTATTTATAAGAAGCACCTATTAAAAGTATTTGTTAAAACCAAAAAACTGCTTGGCAAAGTACACGCATAATCTCCTCATCAAGTTCAAAAATTGAAGAATCATTATTTTTAAACTGCAGTCCTTTTAATATTCCTATTCATCATTTAACTTATTAGGACTGGCTTATAGGTAGAAATGCTGCGATCCCCAAAAATCCTCAAAGAATTACTTCATAAACTTTACCTATTCTCTGTAAACATTAAATAGTCATTAATAAATTTAATGTCAAATTTGTTTTCAGAAAAAGTTGTATCCATTCATTTAAAATACTATACCTTTATTGAGTGTGGCTCAATTAACTTTGAGTTTTGATTGCTATCAGCACCCATGGTAACTGTGAAAGAAACAGATGTTTTGAACTGTCTAGCTGTTGCCAGTGAAGAATTCCTGGTGTCACCTGTAAGAAGTAATAGTTATTTAGTCTTACATTATGAAAAGCTGTGGATAAGAAGTCTGTTTCTAAACACAGTGTAGTATGAAAGGACTATATATTAATTTCATTCTCTTTGTTCTTCCTACTGAAATAAACTCAAAAGATTTTATATTTATAAGGCTTTAATGGCTCTTTATGATTTTAATTTATGATCTACTAATAAGATTTATTTAATTTAGAATTTATGACCTACTAATAAGATTCTTTATTTAAATATGTCATCTTTTGGCCTGAAATTTTAGTTTTAATAAAACATAATGAGCATAGCCAAGTTCCATAATAAAATTTTACTTTACTAGATTTTTATAGTTAAGTGAGTCCAGAAACAGTAGCTATCAAAAGTTGGGTTTTCATTTATCACTGATAAGCTAAGACAGAAGGAAAAATTAAGGACTACAATCCTTAATTCTTAACAGAAAAGTAAATACCTTTATTTGAGAATGATTCCTGATCAGCTTTTCTTATGATTCTAGGTGATGCTTTTGCTACTGGTGATGGGGCCCTTTCAGGGGACCCTTCCACGTGGCTTCCAAACTGCTGACGCCTCAGTTTACTGTCAACCTCCAATTTTTCTAGAGTCGTTTTGAGACACTGTTCATTGGTTGCCATATATAATTTACAAAACTACAGGAAACAAAAAAGTATTCCAGTGGATAAAACATTCAATCATACATTTGGGAGGAGAAAATGTACATTAGTAGGCAAGAATGATAGATGGAATATATTTCCTATTGAACTAGGTTACTCATTTTATTTTCTTGAATCAGACTGACCACCCTCAAGTGCCCTAGTGAAATGCAGCCATAATTCAATGAGGAGGCCATACCCTGAATGAAAATAAAATGTTACACAAAGAGAGGTGATTTATTATTTTTTTTACAAGACATGTGTAGACTTGTATTTGTTCTAAATAATTTTTATGATTCTTCCACTCTCAAAAAGGCATATTTCAGAGAAGACAGTGTGTGTTCGTGTGTGTATGCACATGCATGTATTTTAAGTTGATAATATTATTTTTAATGTAGTCATCAGATTACAATTGGACTGGAGAGACTAAATTTCAAGTAAAATTAGTACATATATATATCATTGTCAATATTTAAATGATATGCCTCTTTAAAAATACCTCTTCTATCCAGTAGGCAAATTTACATCAGAATGAGCTTATGTACCTTGATATAGTCAAATTTGCCATCTGCATTTACATCAGCCAAATTTATTATGGCATTTACTTCTTCTCGAGTCATCTTTTCACCTTTCTGGAAGAAAAAAGTATTTAAAGCAACATAACGATTACTTTGTCATGTATGGGGAGAATGGAAATTTTAATCTTTTCTGTAGGTAAGTTTGAATATATGTTACACTAAAAATCTCAGAATGAGTATAATGTCAAGCAAGAATGAACCTGTTACATAAAATAAAATTTCACAATTTTATAAAGTGTATAAAAACTGAATTTCAGTTTACTAAATTTCAAATATATATATCATAGATTCAAGAATAACTACTATTAAATTTAGAGTAAGAATACTCTCTCATGCTGTACCAAGAAACAGAATGGTTTCTGAATCTCATTTATACTTTAGTTCTCTTTTACTTTTCACATATGAACTTATCACTGATTTACAAATTGTTCTGGCAGGAAAGAATTGCAAAGGAGCACAACATAGGCTCAATTTTATACTCTCTTTTTTTCAAAAAGCATACTTCATACAGAAGGATCCTTAAGTACTTTACAAACAATATATAAGTGATTCATTTCACCTGCCAGTGAAACAGTTCTTTCTTATGTGGACTTTGGTAGCCAAAGCTAGATTCCAAGTTGTTTTGCAAAATAGGCATATTATAAAACTGTTTGACAGATCTTACCTTTGTTAGAAGCTTATAAAGATCAGTGTGTAAAATAGAGCCATTATCATTTACATCTAATTGCTTAAATGATTTTAGCAATTCTGCTTTTGAGGTTGGTTTTTCCTTTCTTAAAATTATACAAAAATCATCAAAATTCAGTTTGGCAGTTTGAGAAGTCCAATACTTATTAATGGTCTTTTGGGATGGATTTCTTCCTGCGTGCTGAAGAGCTGCCCAATAAAACAAGTATTATTTGTTACAGTAACATCTGGAATTAGTATTTTAAGTGTATTTTTTCTTTAAATCATTATACACTATAATGTTATATAAAAGTACACACATATCAATATATTAACTTTGGTGTTGATAGTCTAGTGAAATCAATACATGCCTTTCAAATATGAAAATATACATATATGTTATTATACCAGCTACAAATTCTCAATGTATTAATGCCAGAATTAAATAGGTTCTTCCCATTCTGACATTATTCCCAACTTACATAGTTTAATTAATTGATAATATCTGATTTACCGCATAAGAATGCCTGGAGGAAAAAAACAGATTAAAAACAATCATTCACTTAATTGTTTTGAGGACATAAGAATAAAGAAAATGAATAATTTATTATTTTTCTGGTTCAACAAATATCTTAATTATGAGGAAATCATTAGTTTGAGAATATTACTGTCAATGTCATGATGTCTAAAATGTTCATCATTGTTGTTTGGTCACTAAGTCTCATCCAACTCTTCGCGATGCTATGGACAGCAGCACACCAGGCCTCCCTGTCCTTCACTATCTCCTGGAGCTTGCCCAAGTTTATGTCCATTGAACTGGTGATGCTATCCAAAAATCTCATCTTCTGTCACTCTCTTCTCTTTTTGCCTTCAATCTTTCCCAGCATAAGGGTCTCTTCCAATGAGTCAGCTCTTTGCATCAGGTGGCCAAACTATTGGAGCTTCAGCTTCAGCATCAGTCCTTCCAATGCATATTCACGGTTGATTTCCTTTAGGATTGACTGGTTTGATCTCCTTGCTGTCCAAGGGACTCTCAAGAGTCTTCTCCAGCACCACAGTTCAAATCAAAGTATCAATTCTTAAGCACTCAGCTTTCTTTAAGGTCCAACTCTCACATCTGTACATGACTAGTGGAAAGACTACAGCTTTGACTATGTGGACATTTGTCGGCAAAGTGATGTCTTTGCTTTTTAATATGCTATCTAGGTTTGCCATAGCTTTCCTTTCAAGAAGCAAGTGTCTTCTAATTTCATGGCTGTAGTCACCATCCACAGTTATTTTGGAGCCCAAGAAGAGGAAAATCTTTCACTTTTTCCCCTTCTACTCATTATGAAATGATGGAACCAGATGTCATGATCTTTGTTTTTTGAATGTTGAGTTTTAAGCCAGCTTTTTCACTCTCCTCTTTCACCCTCATCAAGAGGCTCTTTAGTTCCTCTTTACTTTCTGCCATTATGGTGGTATCATCTGCATATTTGAGGTTATTGATATTTCTCCTGGCAATCTTGATTCCAGTTTGAACTTCCTCTAGCCTGGCAATTCACATGATGTATTCTGCATAAAAGTTAAACAAGAGAATGACAATATACAGCCTTGTACTTCTTTCTGAATTTTAAACCAGTCAGTTATTCCATGTAAGGTTCTAACTGTTGTTTCTTGACTTGCATACAGATTTTTCAGGAGGCAGGTAAGGTGGTCTGGTATTACCATCTCTTTTAAGAATTTTCCAAAATTTGTTGTGATCCACACAAAGGTTTTCGTGTAGTCAAAGAAACAACAGTAGGTGTTTTTCTGGAATTCCCTTGCTTTCTCTATAATCCAACAGATGTTGGCAATTTGATCTCTGGTTCCTCTGCCTTTTCTAAACCTAGCCTGTACATCTTGAAGTTTTCAATTCAAGTACTGCTGAAGTAGCTTGAAGGATTTTGAAAATAACCTTACCAGCATGGGAAGTGAATGCGATTGTTTGATAGTCTGAACATTCTTTAGCACTGCCCTTCTTTGGAACTGGGATGAAAACTGACCTTTTCCAGTCTTCTGGCCACTGCTGAGTTTTCCAAATTTGCTGACATATTGAGTGTGGCACTTTCAACAGCATCATCTTTAAGGATTTGAAACAGGTCAGCTGGAATTCCATCAACTCTACTAGCTTTGTTGGTAGTAATCTTCCTAAGGCACACTTAAGACTCCAGGATGTCTGGCTCTAGGTGAGTGACCAAACCATCATGCTTGTGGTGTGTCATTAAGACCTTTTTTGTACAGTTCTGTGTATTCTTGCCACCTCTTCTTAATCTGTTCTGCCTCTATTAGGTCCTTTACGTTTCTGTCCTTTATCATGCCCCTCCTTGCACGAAATGTTCCTTTGAGATTTCCAATTTTCTTGAAGAGATGACTAGTTTTTCCTGTTCTATTATTTTCCTCTATTTCTTTGCACTGTTCATTTAAGAAGCCCTTCTTCTCTCTCCTTGCTATTCTCTGGAATTCTGCATTCAGTTGGGTATACCCTCCCCTTTCTCCTTTGCGTATCACTTCTCTTCTTTTCCCAGCCATTTCTTCAGTTTGCCTTCTTACATTTCTTTGGGATGGTTTTGGTCACTGTCTCCTGTACAATGTTACAAACCTCCGTCCACAGTTCTTTAAGCACTCTGTCTACCAGGTCTAACCCCTTGAATCTATTCACCACCTCTACTGTATATCATAAGCGATTTGATTTAGGTCATACCTGAAGGACCCAGTGGTTTTCCTCACTGTCTTTAGTTTAAGCCTGAATTTTGCTATAAGGAGCTGATGATTTGAGACACAGTCAGCTCCAGGTCTTGTTTTTGCTAACTGTATAGTTTCCCGTCTTTGGCTGCAAACAATGTAACCAATCTGATTTTGGTATTGACCATTTGGTGATGTCCACGCAGGTCAGGAAGCAACAGTTAGAACTGGACATGGAACAACAGACTGGTTGCAAATAGGAAAAGGAGTAAGTCAAGGCTGTATATTATCACCCTGCTTATTTAACTTATATGCAGAGTACATCGTGAGAAACGCTGGCCTGGAAGAAGCACAAGCTGGAATCAAGATTGCCAGGAGAAATATCAATAACCTCTGATATGCAGATGACACCACCCTTGTGGCAGAAAGTGAAGAGGAACTAAAAAGCCTCTTGATGAAAGTGGAAGAGGAGAGTGAAAAAGCTGGCTTAAAGCTCAACATTCAGAAAACGAAGATCATGGCATCTGGTCCCATCACTTCATGGGAAATAGACGGGGAAACAGTGGAAACATTGTCAGACTTCATTTTTTTGGGCTCCAAAATCACTACAGATGGTGACTGCAGCCATGAAATTAAAAGACGCTTACTCCTTGGAAGGAAAGTTATGACCAACCTAGATAGCATATTCAAAAGCAGAGACATTACTTTGCCAACAAAGGTTCATCTAGTCAAGGCTATGGTTTTTCCTGTGGTCATGTATGGATGTGAGAGTTGGACTGTGAAGAAAGCTGAGTGCCGAAGAATTGATGCTTTTGAACTGTGGTGTTGGAGAAGACTCTTGAGAGTCCCTTGGACTGCAAGGAGATCCAACCAGTCCATTTTGAAGGAGATCTGCCCTGGGATTTCTTTGGAAGGAATGATGCTAAAGCTGAAACTCCAGTACTTTGGCCACCTCATGCGAAGAGTTGACTCATTGGAAAAGACTCTGATGCTGGGAGGGATTGGGGGCAGGAGGAAAAGGGGACGGCAGAGGATGAGATGGCTGGATGGCATCACTGACTCGATGGACGTGAGTTTGAGTGAACTCCGGGAGATGGTGATGGACAGGGAGGCCTGATGTGCTACAATTCATGGGGTGGCAAAGAGTCGGACACTACTGAGCGACTGAACTGAACTGATGTGTAGAGTTGTCTCTTGTGTTGTTGGAAAAGGGTGTTTTTTCTGTCCAGCTCTGTGAAAATGGATGCATAACTCTTTCCCACAAGTGGCAGCTCCAATGCTTATTGCTATCTTCAATAATAAAATGCTTTTTAAATGTACTAGGTTGTTTAAAAGAACAACTTTCTCAGAATAAAATTATGCCAAAATATGTAGTAGTTATACATTTCCATATCTAAGAAACAGGTAAAATTTAGTAAATACTAATGTAACTTTAGTCTTTAGTTTTAGAATTGGAGCTCACTGTTAAGTCCCATAACAATGAAAAGGAGAAGGGAGTGACAGAGGATGACGGTTGGATAGCATCACCAACTCAATGGATATGAATGTGAGCAAACTCCAGGAGACAGCAGAGGACAGAGGAGCCTGGCATGCTGCAGTCCACAAGGTCCCCAAGAGTTGTACACAACTTAGCTACTGAACAACAACAATGACAACAAACAGTGAAAAAACTGTGTAACTGTAGATGGTTAAAGGTTTACACCAAAATACTGACCTTTTGCCAGGGTTTATTTTAAGCTTTGACATGAGTTTATAATACCTATATTACTGGTAAGTTGGGGGGACAAAAAGAAACTTTGGGGAAAGAAAAAGAAACTGCTTTATCCTATTTTGAAATGGAATGTCAAAACACATGGTATGTACATAAAAGATGGATGGATACCAATGAAAAGCACAATAGTTAAGAAAGAGACATCACTGGTTCACAAAACCAGTTTGTTAAAATCTAGATTATCTGAAAGCTTTCATTGCAATTTTACAAAGAATATTCTACAATAAAACCAAAAGCTGAAAAGGTAAGCATTGCATTATTATCCTCCCAGACAGTTCTGTAAGACTGATAGCACCTGAGTAATACATACTCATTGATTTATTAATACAAACTAAATGCCACAGTAGCAGAAGGCATGTTAAACCTTTAAACTTAGTAAATTCATGATCTCAACCAACTTTCAAAAGCACAGACAAAACTCAAATTAAAATAAAATATAAATTGCAATGATTTGAAATTTTATATTTCCTCAAATAGAAATCTTATTGCATACAAATCTAAGACCTTATTGCAAAAATATGTCAGATTTTTATTTCAGGAAAGTGCTTCTGAAGTTGATACAATAACTCAGTTTCTCTACTCCTAAAGTTATTTGCCTTGATGGAACTGACATGAATATAATATTATCTGGTATTTCTGTTTACCACCCTCTCAAGAATAAAGACCACCAAGTCATTTGACACACCTAGTAAGGACCAAATTCACTGGTTTGTGGGATATCTGCAACCAGAAGAGTTTAAAATATAATGGAAAACTCAACCTTACAAAATCATGGGATGCATAAAAAGCAGTTATCAGATAAAACTAAAAGCTGGTTCTTTGAGAAGATAAACAAAATTGACAAACCTTTAGCCAGACTTATCAAGAAAAAAAGAGAGAAGAATCCAATCAACAGAATTAGAAATGAAAAAGGAGAGGTTACAACAGACAATGCAGAAGTACAAAGGATTAAAAGAGACTATTATGAACAACTCTATGGCAATAAAATGGATAACCTGGAAGAAATGGACAGATTCTTAGAAAAGTTTAATCTTCCAAGACTGAACCAGGAAGAAACAGAAATTATGAACAACCCAAATACAAGCACTGAAATGGAAGCTGTGATAAAAAATCTCCCAAAAAATAAAAGCCCAGGACCAGGTGGCTTCACAGGAGAATTCTATCAAACATTTAGAGAACAGCTAATGCCTATCCTTCTAAAACTCTTTCAAAAAATTGCAGAGGAAGGAACACTTTCAAACTCATTCTACGAGGCCACCTTCACCCTGATACCAAAACCAGACAAAGACAACACACAAAAAGAAAACTACATGCCAATATCACTGACGAACATAGATGCAAAAATCCTCAACAAAATTTTAGCAAACAGAATTCAGCAACACATCAAAAAGCTCATACACCATGTGTTTAGTTTAGTTCAGTCGCTCAGTCATGTCTGACTCTTTGCGACCCCATGAATCGCAGCACGCCAGGCCTCCCTGTCCATCACCAGCTCCCAGAGTTCACTCAGACTCACGTCCATCGAGTCAGTGATGCCATCCAGCCATCTCATCCTCTGTTGTCCCCTTCTCCTCCTGCCCTCAATCCCTTCCAGCATCAGAGTCTTTTCCAATGAGTCAACTCTTTACATGAGGTGGCCAAAGTACTGGAGTTTCAGCTTTAGCATCATTCCTTCCAAAGAAATCCCAGGGCAGATCTCCTTCAGAATGGACTGGTTGGATCTCCTTGCAGTCCAAGGGACTCTCAAGAGTCTTCTCCAACACCACAGGTCAAAAGCATCAATTCTTCGGCGCTCAGCTTTCTTCACAGTCCAACTCTCACATCCATACATGACTACTGGAAAAACCATAGCCTTGACTAGACGGACCTTTGTTGGTAAAGTAATGTCTCTGCTTTCAATATCAAGTTGGGTTTATTCCAGGGATGCAAGGATTCTTCAATATACACAAATCAATCAATGTGATACACCATATTAACAAATTGAAAGATAGAAAACATATGATAATCTCAATAGATGCAAAAAGCCTTTGACAAAATTCAGCACCCATTTATGATTAAAATTCTTCAAAAAAATGGGCATAGAAGGAACCTACCTCAACACAGTAAAGGCCATATATGATAAGCTACAGCAAACATTTTTTTCTATGGTGTAAAACTGAAAGCATTCCCCCTAAGATCAGAAACAAGACAAGGTGTCCACTTTCACCACTATTATTCAACTTAGTTCTGGAAGTCCTAGCTACCGCAATCAGAGAAGAAAAAGAAATAAAAGGAATCCAGATCGGAAAAGAAGTAGTAAAGCTCTCACTGTTTGCAGATGACATGATACTGTACATAGAAAACCCTAAAGATAGTATCAGAAAATTACTAGAGCTAATCAGTGAATTTAGCAAAGTTGCAAGATACAAAATCAATTCACATATATCACTTGCATTTCTATATACTAACAATGAAAAATCAGAAAGAGAAATAAGGACTCAATCCCATCCACCATTGCAACGAAAAGAATAAAATATCTAGGAATAAACTTACCTAAGGAGACAACAGAACTGTACACAGAAAATTATAAGACACTAATGAAAGAAAACAAAGACGATATAAACAGATGTAGGGATAGTCCATGTTTCTGGGTAGGAAGAATCAATACTGTGAAAATGACTTTACTACCAAATGCAATCTACAGATTCAGTGTGATCCCTATCAAATTACCAATGGCATTTTTCACAGAACTAGAACAAAAAATTTCACAATTCATATGGAAACAAAAAAGACCCCGAATAGCCAAAGCAGTCTTGAGAAAAAAGAATGGAGCTGGAGGAATCAATCTTCCTGACTTCAGATTACACTACAAAGCTACAGTCATCAAGACAGTATGGTACTTGCAGAAAAGCAGAAATATAGACCAAGGGAACAAGATAGAAAGCCCAGAAATAAACCCATGCACCTATGGGTATCTTATTTTTGACAAAGGAGGCAAGAATATACAATGGGGCAAAGGCAGCCTCTTCAATATATAGTGCTGGGAAAACTGGACAGCTACATGTAAAAGAATGAAATTAGAACATTTCCTAACACCATACACAAAGATAAACTCAAGTGGATTAAGGACCTAAATGTAAGACAAGACACTATAAAACTCTTAGAGGAAAACATAGGCAGAACACTCGATGACATAAATCAAAGCAAGATCCTCTATGACACACCTTCTGGAGTAACAGAAATAAAAGCAAAAGTAAACAAGTGGGACCTGATTAAACTTAAAAGCTTTTGCACAGCAAAGGAAACTATAAGCAAGGTGAAAAGACAACCCTCAGAATGGGAGAAAATAATTGCAAATGAAACAACTGACAAAGGATTAATTTCCAAAATATACAAATAGCTCATACAACTTAACACCAGAAAAACAAACAACCTAATCAAAAAGTGGGAAAAAGACCTAAACAGACATTTTTCCAAAGACGACATAGAGATGGCTAACAAACGCATGAAAAGATGCTCAACATCTCCCATTATTAGAGAAATGCAAATCAAAACTACAATGAGGTATCACCTCACACCAGTCAGAATGGCCCCCATCAAAAAGTTGACAAACAGTAAATGCTGGGGAGGGTGTGGAGAAAAGACCTGTTGCACTGTTGGTGGGAATGTAAATTGATACAGCCACTATGGAAGATGGTATGGAGATTCCTTAAAAACCTAGGAATAAAACCACCATATCACCCAGCAATCCCACTCCTAGGCATATACCCTGAGGAAACCAATATTGAAAAAGACACATGTATCCCATTGTTCACTGCAGCACTATTTACAATAGGTAGAACATGGAAGCAACCTAGATGTCCATCGAAAGACGAATGGATAAAGAAATTGTGGTACATATACACAACGGAGTATTACTCAGTCGTAAAAAGGAACACATCTGAGTCGGTTCTAATGAGATGGACAAACCTAGAACCTATTATACAGAGTGAAGTAAGTCAGAAAGAAAGATAAATATTGTATTCTAATGCATATATACGGAATCTAGAAAAATGGTACTGAAGAATTTATTTACAGGGCAGCAATGACTTTTCACTTTCATGCATTGGAGAAGGAAATGGCAACCCACTCCGGTGTTCTTGCCTGGAGAATCCCAGGGATGGTGGAGCCTGGTGGGCTGCCGTCTATGGGGTCGCACAGAGCTGGACACGACTGAAGTGACTTAGCAGCAGCAGCAGCAGCAATGAAGAAACAGACATAGAGAATAGACTTATGGACATGGGGAGAGGGGAGGAGAGGGTGAGATGTATGCAGAGAGTAACATGGAAACTTATATTACCATATGTAAAATAGATAGCCAATGGGAATTTGCTGTATGGCATAGGAAACTCAAACAGGGGCTCTGTATCAACCTAGAGGGGTGGGATGGGGAGGGAGATGGGAGGGAGGTTCAAAAGGGAGGGGATATATATATATATATATATATACTTATGGCTGATTCATGTTGAGGTTTGACAGAAAACAACAAAATTCTGTAAAGCAATTACCCTTCAATTAAAAAATCAATAAATTTAAAAAAACAGTTATTAGAGGGAAATTCATATGAAGGAAGCAATATGACCTTCCTCACAAAACAAGAATCTCAAATAAATAACCTAGCCTACCACTTAAAAGAATTAGAAAAAGAAAAACAAACAATACCTGAAGTCAGCAAAAAGAAGAAAGTAATAGACATCAGAAAGGAAATAAAATAGAGATTTTAAAAAAATAGAAAAAGTAAAAGAAAACAAAACAAAACAAAATCTGGTTCTTTGAATGGATAAACAAGATTGACAAACCTCTGGCCACGCTTACCAAGAAGAAGAGAGAACACTAATAAATAAAATAAGAAATTAAAAAAAAGAGACATAACTGATAACTCACCATAAGGGAATAATCATATGAAAACAAATTTGACAACCAAAAAGATATGGACAAGTTTCTTGTCCTAGAAACCTGTATATTTACTGGAAACAAACAGCCACCAAAATTGAACCACAAGGAAATAGATTTTTTAAAAAAGAAGAAATATATAATTTGAACAATTTGAAAAGATGGATCACTAGAATTGAAATAGATTTTGTAATTTAAAGGGGGCTATCCTTGTGGCTCAGCTGGTACAGAATCTGCCTGCAATGTGGGAGACCTGGGTTCAATCCCTGGGTTGGAAAGATCCCCTGGAGAAGGAAAAGGCTACCCACTCCAGTATTCTGGCCTGGAGAATTCCATGGACTGTATAATCTGTGTGGTCGCAAACAGTCAGACAGGACTGACCAACTTTCACTTTCACTTTGTAATTTAAAAAGTCCCCACAAACAAAAGTCTATAGGACCAGATGGCTTTACAGGTGAATTCTACCAAACACACAAAAAAGAACTTATACTGACCCTTCTCAAACTCTTCGAAAAAGTTAAAGAGGAGGAACACTCCCAAGGACATTTGATGAAGCCACCATCACTCTGCTACCAAAACCAGACAAAGACACCATCAAAAAAGAAAACTAGGCCAATATCTCTGATGAGTACAGATTCAAAAATTCTCAACAGAATGTTAGTACACCAAATCCAACAACATATAAGAAAGATCATACACCATGACCTACTGGGATTCATTCCAAGTTCACAAGGATGGTTCAACACATGCAAATCAGTCAATTTTGTTTCTGATACATCATATAAACAAAAGTCAAAAACCACAAGATCATCTCAGTAGATGCAGAAAAAGCATTTGAAAAAATTCAACATTCATTCATGATAAAAACTCTTACCAAAGTGGGTATAGAGGGGACATATCCCAAAATAGTACATGCTATTTATGACAAACCCACAGTTCATATAACACTCAATGGTGAAAAGTTGAAAGCCTTTCTGCTAAAATCTGGAACACGACAAGGATGTCCACTCTCACCATTTCTCTTCAACATAGTATGTGAAGTCCTAGCCAGAGCAATCAAACAAGAAAAAGAAACAAAAGGTAGCCAATTTGTAAGAGAAGAGGTAAAATTGTCATTACATGCCAATGATATGATACTATATACAGACAATCCTAAAGACACCATACAAAAACTACAAGAACTGATAAATGAATTCAGCCAGGTAGCAGGATACAAGATTAACATACAGAAATTGGTTGCTTTCTGTACATCAATGATGAAGTATCAGAAAGGGAATGAAAAAAACAATACCTTTTAAAATCACAACCCCCAAAATAAAATACTTAGGAATAAACCTCACCAAGGAAGTGAAAAACATGTATGCTAAAAACTATAAAACATTAATAAAGGAAACTGAAGATGATTTAAAGAAATGGAAAGATATCCCATGCTCTTAGACTGTAAGAATACTGTTAAAAGAGCCATACTACCCAAAGCAATCTACAGATTCAATGCAATCCCTATCAAATTACTCATGACAGTTTTCACAGAATTAGAACTAATAATCCTAAAATTCATATGGAACCATAAAAGACCCAGAATTGCCAAAGCAATCCTGAAGAAAAAGAACAAAGCAGGAAGCACAACCATCCCAGAGTTGAGAAAATACTACAGAATTATAGTAGTCGAAACAATGTGGTATTGGTACGAATACAGACTATGGGCCAATGGAACCGAACAGACAACCCAGAAGCAAACCCACACACCTACTGTCAGTGAACCTTCAATAAAGGAAGTAAGACTATACAGTGTAAAAAAGACAGTCTCTTCAGCAAGTGGTTTTGAGAAAACTGGATAGCTGCATGTAAATCAATGAAGTTAGAACATATCCTCACATTATACCCAAAACTAAACTCAAAATGGCTTAAGGACTCAAACATAAGACATGACTCTCCTACAAGAGAACATAGACAAAACATTCTCTGACATAAATCATACCAATGTTTTCTTAGGTCAGTCTCCCAAGGCAATAGAAATAAAAACAAAAATAAACAAATGGGACTTAAAGTTACAATCTTTTGCACAGCAAACGAAACCACAAACAAAATGAAAAAATAACTAACACAATGGGAGAAAGTATTTGCAAACAACATGACAGATTAGGGCTTAATTTCCAAATTAAACAAATAGCTCATAGAACTCAACAACAACAAAAAACAAACAACCCAATTGAAAAATGGGCAGAAGATCTAAAGAGACATTTCTCCAAAGAAGACATACAGATGGCCAATAGGCACAAGAAAAGATCCTCAACATTGCCAAGTATGAGTGATCTGCAAATCAAAACTACAATGAAGTACCACCTCATACTGGTCAGAATGGCCATCATTAGAAAATTTACAAACAACAAATGCTGAGATGGTGTGGAGAATAAGGAACCTTCCTACACTGTTGGTGGGAATGTAACATTGGTACAGCCACCATGGAAAACAGTTAGGAGGTTCCTCAGAAAATTAAAACAGAATAACCATACGACTCAGCAAGCCCACTTCTGGGCGTATAGCCAGACAAAATTATTATTCAAAATGATGCATGCATCCCTATGTTTACAACACCACTATTCACAATAGTGAAGATACAGAAACCACCTAAATGTCCATCGACATATGAATGGATAAAAAAGACGTGATACATAAATACAATGGAATACTACTCAGCCATAAAAAAGAACAAAATAATGCCATTCGCAGCAACATCAATGCAATTAGAGATTATCATACTAAGAGAAGTCAGAAAAATAAAGGCAAATACCATATAATATCACTTATATGTAGAATCTAAAATACAGTTGAACCTATCTATAAAACAGAAACAGAATCACAGACATAGAGAATAGACTGGCGGTTGCCAAGGTGAAGAAGGGTGGGAGGGGTTGGATTTGGAGTCTGAGACTAGTAAATGCAAACTGGTATATATACAATGATAAACAACAAAGTCCTACTGTATAGCATAGGGAACTAAATTCAGTATCCTGTTATAAATCATAATGGAAAAGAATATGAAAAAAGAATGTATAGATAGATAGATATAGATATGCTAATGCTAAGTCACTTCAGTCATGTCCAACTCTGTGTGACCCCATAGAACTGGCAGCCCACCAGGCTCCCCTGTCCCTGGGATTATCCTGGCAAGAACACTGGAGTGGGTTGCCATTTCCTTCTCCAATGCATGAAAGTGAAAAGTGAAAGTGAAGTAGCTCAGTCATGTCCAACCCTCAATGACCCCGGGGACTGCAGCCTTCCAGGCTCCTCTGCCCATGGGATTTTCTAGGCAAGAGTACTGGAGTAGGGTGCCATTGCCTTCTTAGAGATACAGATATAGATATCTGTATAATTGAGTCATTTTGTTGTACAGCAGTAATTAACATTGTAATTCAACCATACTTCAATTAAAAAATTAACAAATATAATGAAAACAGAAGACCAACTCTCTGAAACCCTCATCCCTAAAAAACAGAACCTCAAATTCTTTTCTTTAAAAATTTTACTTATTTTTTAATACTGCCCTTTTACAATCATTCAATACACACCCACGTGGATATATGTGTACATATATATAAATACATACATATCCTTTACATTTTCTCCAGTGTAGGTCAAATTTAGACTAATGATTCAGTTGTCAAAAGCATTGTAATCTATTATCATAAATCTTAAAATACCAATATAAGAATTTAAAAGAACATTTTAAAGCAAATAATTGGTGTAAGCTTTAAAAAAAAAAAGAAAACTAAGATTATGGCATACAGTCCCATCACTTCATGGCAAATAGATGGGGAAACAATGGAAACAGTGACAGACTTTATTTTTTGGGCTCCAAAATTACTGCAAATGGTGACTGCAGCCAAGAAATTAAAAGATGGTTGCTCCTTGGAAAAAAAGCTTTGACAAACCTAGACAGCATATTAAAAAGCAGAGACGTTACTTTGTTAACAAAGTTCTGTCTAGTCAAAGCTACGGTTTTTCCAGCAGTCGTGTATGGATGTGAGAGTTGGACTATAAAGAAAGCTGAGTGCCAAAGAGCTGATGCTTTTGAACTGTGGTGTTGGAGAAGACTCTTGAGAGTCCATTGGACTGCAAGAAGATCATACCAGTCAATCCTAAAGGAAATCAGTCCTGAATATTCATTGGAAGGACTGATGTTGAGGCTGAAATCCAATACTTTGGCCACCTGATGCAAAGAACTGACTCACTGGAAAAGACAGGGAATGAGATGGTTGGATGACATCACTGACTTGATGGAGATGAGTTTGAGGAAGCTCCGGGAGTTGGTGATGGACAGGGAAGCCTGGCGTGCTGCAGTCCATGGGGTTGCAAAGAGTTGGACATGACTGAGCGACTGAACTGAGCTGAACTGAATCCATACAAACATTGAAAGTTTTATTTTGAAGCTCCTGGATTATGTGAGGGCTTCCCTGGTAGCTCAGATGGTAAAGCGTCTGCCTGCAATGCAGGAGACCCGGGTTTGATCCCTGGGTCAGGAAGATCCCCTGGAAAAGGAAATGGCAACCCACTCCAGTATTTTTGCTGGGAAAATTACATGGACGGAGGAGCTTGGTAGGCTACATCTAACCATCAAACCTCGATTATGTAGCTATATAAAATGACATAATATGGGCTTCCTTGGTGGCTCAGTGGTAAAGAATTTGCCTGCCAATACAGGAGACATGGGTTCAATTCCTGGTCCAGGAAGATCCCATATGCTACATTGCAACTAAACCCATGTGCCACAACTATTGAGCCTGTGCTCCAGAGCCCAGGAACCACAATCACTGAAGTCCTGCACCCTATAGCCCACGCTCTGCAGCAAGAGAAGCCACTGCAGCGAGAAGCCCATGCACTCCAACTAGAGAGTATCTCCGTCTCATCACTAGAGAAAGCCCGTGCAGAGCAAGGAAGACCCAGTGCAGCCAAAAATAAATAAATACATACAATTAGAATGGCACAATAGCATAATGTACTTCTACCGCTCAAGCTTAACTAAGTAACTGGAATGATTCAACAATGTAATTTTAATTGGAGTCTTTCTGATTTGTTAACTTTCAGCAAATAAGGAAAACTACTTAGTCAAAAAAATTACCTAAGTAAAGTTGATCTTTAGAAATAATGTTATCTAAACTGCTTTTGAAAACAGTTAAGTAGGCAGCTCTACAATTCATATAAAATATCTCTTCTTCAGTTAGCAGAAATTTCTTTGATCGAGGACTCTCTGAATGCGTTGGTTTCTGACCCGAGAAAGCTGCATCACTTCCTGGACTGATGGCCATTCTATTAGAAAATAATTTAAAATTTTGTTTTAGTCACTGTTAGTCCTAAAATGAAAACGTCACTTTGGCTTTCAAATGGTGGTGGTGGGTGGGGGAGGAGAATAAAGACATGAAGGTTTTTATATGTGGAAAAATGATGTACATTATAATACGCATATGGTTATATTATCATATGTTAAACTAGAATAAGTTTTTGGCAGTTGATTTCTAAATATATTACATATACATATATATACACACAATATATACATGAGAACCCAAAGAACAAAGCTAAAACAAAGATGTAACATAAATACAAAAGAAGACTCATAGGGCAAAGGAAAAGCACGCATTTATTCTCTCAAAATTAGAGGACAGTCAGTTGAGACTCATCCTAGGATTGTCATGAGGATTAATTAAACTAACACATTTGAAGCATACAGAGCAGTGCCAGGTACATAATAAATGCTAAATAAACTATAGAGTGAAACTCCAGCATAATGATAATTTGAATATAATGTGATTGGCAGCTGGCATTCATCTCCATAGCAGCATCAACCACATCATTTCACTAACATCTCAATACTGCAGCCCCACATTTAAAATGACTGAATTCTTAAAATCCCATGTATAGCATTATCCTGCGGTTTTACTGTATTCTATTACCACCAATAATAATGTTAACAATAATTTCGGGGTTTATACAGCACCTCTGCTCATAAGAGTTTAAAGAACTGTCATACATCTTGATACATACCTACTACAGTGGTCAGGTACTTTCTGAACCTTTTACAGATACGAAAATTGAGAGACAGAGATCTCACCCAGCTAAGAGTAAGCAGCAAAAGCATGTAAATTTCGGTAACAGTTTCTTCTTTTTTAATGTTATAAAAGGTTTCTTGTACAACAGTTACTATAAGGCACTATAGTGGTGCCTTATAGTAACTGTGCTGGTGGTCTAACAGCTTCCAACATTATTTTACCCAGCTTTGACTTCTAAAAATACATTTCAACCTAATAAATTGAATATTTCTAGTTCAACAATAAGACGACACAGGTAGGGTCCCCTTCAGGACTCATTGGATTCTTACTCAGGAGGCCTAAATTACTAACACCTTCTTGAATTATATAGGTCTTTTACACTTGGGAAAGAAAGATAATAATCGCTTATCATGGATGAAGTACCCTATTTATAATACACAGACCGCTTGCCTGACACTTTCATCTTATACCAGATTTAGAAGGACCCCACAGGGATGTGGTGTCACAGTCTGGTTACTGCAAATTGGTATAACTATAATTAAGCATCACAGTTTTTAAACACATATGCGTGCACGCGTATCTTCACAAATGTGAAAGAAATCTGTTTCAATAAGGAAAGGAGAATGAACGTTCATTTTGAAGCCAGAAACTTAGAAATTTAAGGTTTTGTGTGTGTGTGTTTCAGACTGTCCTCAACTGTTCTTTCCAAATAAACTGACGCCCTCAAATGGAAATCCCACAGCAAAAATGTTCCAGAATTCTTCACCCCCCGCCCCCCCGCTCTGTAATATGAGATTAAACTGAAGCATAATTAAATATATAATTCAGCTCCTCAGGCTTGGAAACCTCCTGCATTTAAAACTCCAGCCTGAGACCAAGACAGGGGCCTAGAGAGTACATTGCAGCAAATGCTCCATAAATAACCAGCCACACAATAGCAAGAAAAATAAACTGTTAACAAGCGCCTAAGGCTTCTAGAGGGCCAAGTGAAAACAGAGAGTCATCTAGTCACCGTCCCTACACTGTAAAATACGTTCAGGGCTGATCTCGGGCAACATCTCTCTATTTTTTGTATTACTCTGGGAATAAAATCGCATTTATATGTACATTTTAAGTACAGACATGGAGCAAGGCTACGTATGACAAAGTAATAAAAGATGCGGGTGAAGAAAAGGAAGCCGAACAGTGAGGGACGGAGCGGGCAAAGAGAGAGACAGCGAGTTGCTTGCTACCTAACTGCAGGTCACAAACGGGGGAGCGTAGTCAATTCTCCTGAAAGCCTCCGCAATCCTCTCACTGCAGCAGTACAGTCCTCGGCCTTCTTTTAATTACCATGGAAACTGCACCTCTCCGCCACCGGAAACAAGATGCGGAGCACCTCCCTAAATGGTCCGGCTAGAAATCTGCGGATACTTATTCCAGAGTGAACAGAGATGGCTCTGTCTCTGTTTTTTCAGGGGGCCTTCTTGTCAGAATCCTGAGAGAGGGCCCTGCGTTGCCCTGGCAGGGGCTGAGTGCTGTCTATGTGTTGACTCTCCTCCCCTCTTACTGGCGTACACTGGGATCCCTTGTCGCTGGCGGAATGTTTCCGGCGGTCTTCTTTGAGTGTGGCACAGCGTCGAGTGACTGTTGGCCCGCGTTTTTCAGGCTTCAGTGTTTCTCTTAGAAGGTTCTCTGTTTACGGAAGGAGTTACTTAGGGATTTTCATCTGGCGACGGAGGTGCATTCTTAAAAGTCGAAATGCCGTAAGTATCTCTTCCTTCGGGTGTTGCTGTGTTTGGGTACCTCTGTGAGCAAGACGAGTAGATATTTTGTGGCCCAGTAACCTTTTCCGTTGTCCTTTTCAGAGAGTAAATTTGTCTGTTTCTCCGACTGTTCCTGGTGCTTGGTACCCCAACCCAACTCTGCTTCTCTTCCTTCCAGTTTTATTTATCTAGTAGTATTTCTTCACTTTAATTCTGATTCTCCAAGGCTTTTGACAGATTTTATAGGCTATGGGCTATATTTAGTGATGTATTGCTTGAAATGATTTCAAATATGTTTAACATACCGAGAATAGGACCAGAGTACATTGCAAAACGCCGTATAATTTGATAAAGCCCCTTAATTTCTAGATTAGTGTGGTTAAGTTCCTATAAACTTGTAGCAGAGCCCACGAACCGGGTCCCAAGAGAACTAAATTTCATCTTTCAAAAGAGGACGCGTAGCCAGTTCTGAAAAGAGCTGACCAACGATGAGTGAATCACTTAACTTCAGGCTTTAGTTTTCTTGCTTATCATTGCCCTGTAGACTTTTGTTGTTGTTGTTCAAAGCTCAGTAAAGAACGTTTTCTTTGGGGTATGAGTGGAGATAATATATCAGTTGAGTTCAGTCCAGTTGCTCAGTCGTGTCCGACTCTTTGCGACCCCATGGAGTGCAGCAGGCCAGGCTTACCTGTCCATCACCAATTCCCGGAGTTTACCCACACTCATGTTCATTCAGTCGGTGATGCCATTCAACCATCTCATCCTCTGTCGTCCGCTTCTCCTCCCGCCTTCAATCTTTCCCAGCATCAGGGTCTCTTCAGATGAGTCAGTTCTTCCTATCAGGTGGCCAAAGTATTGGAGTTTCAGCCTCAACATCACTCCTTCCAATAAACATTCAGGACTGATCTCCTTAAGGATGGACTGGTTGGATCTCCTTGCAGTCCAAGGGACTCTCAAGAGTCTTCTCCAACACCACAGTTCAAAAGCATCAGTTCTTCCACGCTCAGCTTTCTTTATAGTCCAACTCTCACATCCATACATGACTACTGGAAAAACCATAGCTTTGACTGGATGGACCTTTGTTAGCAAAGTAATGTCTCTGCTTTTTATATGCTGTCTAGGTTGGTCATAACTTTTCTTCCAAGGAGTAAGTGTCTTTTAATGTCTTGGCTGCAGTCACCATCTGCAGTGATTTTGGAGCCCAAAAAATAAAGTCTGACACTGTTTCTGCTGTTTCCCCATCTATTTGCCATAAAGTGATGCCATGATCTTAAGTTTTCTGAATGTTGAGCTTTAAGCCAACTCTTTCATTCTCCTCTTTCACTTTCATCAAGAGGCTCTTTAGTTCTTCACTTTCTGCCATAAGGGTGATGTCATCTGCGTATCTGAGGTTATTGATATTTCTCCCGGCAATCTTGATTCCAGCTTGTGCTTCTTCCAGCCTAGCATTTCTCATGATGTACTCTGCATATAAGTTAAATAAGCAGGGTGACAATATACAGCCTTGACGTACTCCTTCCCTGATTTGGAACCAGTCTGTTGTTCCATGTCCAGTTCTAACTTGCGTCCTGTCTTGCATACAGATTTCTCAAGAGGCAGGTCAGGTGGTCTGGTATTCCCATCTCTTAAAGAATTTTCCCACAGTTTATTGTGATCCACACAGTCAAAGGCTTTGGCATAGTCAATAAAGCAGAAATAAATGTTTTTCTGGAACTCTCTTGCCTTTTCAATAATCCAGCAGTTGTTGGCAATTTGATCTCTGGTTCCTCTGCCTTTTCTAAAACCGGCTTGAACGTCTGGAAGTTCACAGTTCATGTATTATTGAAGCCTGGTTTGGGGAATTTTGAGCATTACTTTACTAGCATGTGAGATGAGTGCAATTGTGCAGTCGTTTGAACATTCTTTGGGATTGGAATGAAAACTGACCTTTTCCAGTCCTGTGGCCACTGCTGAGTTTTCCAAATTTGCTGGCATATTGAGTGCAGCACTTTCACAGCATCATCTTTCAGGATTTGAAATAGCTCAACTGGAATTCCATCACCTCCACTAGCTTTGTTCGTAGCAATGCTTCCTCAGGCCCACTTGACTTCACATTCCAGGATGTCTGGCTCTAGGTGAGTGATCACACCATCCTGATCATCTGGATTATGAAGATCTTTTCTGTACATTTCTTCTCTGTATTCTTGCCACCTGTTCTTAATATCTTCTGCTTCTGTTTGGTCCATACCATTTCTGTCCTTTATTGTGCCCCTCTTTGCATAAGATGTTCCCTTGGTATCTCTAATTTTCCTGAAGCGATCTCTAGTCTTTCCCATTCTGTTGTTTTCCTCTATTTCTTTGAGGAGTGCTTTCTTATCTCTCCTTGCTATTCTTTGGAACTCTGCATTCAAATGGGTATAGCTTTCCTTTTCTCCTTTGTTTTCACTTCTCTTCTTTTCACAGCTTTTTGTAAGGCCTCCTCAGAGAGCCATTTTGCTTTTTTGCATTTCCTTTTCTCGGGGATGGTCTTGATTGCTGTCTCCTGTACAATGTCACAAACCTCCGTCCATAGTTCTTCAGGCACTATGTCCATCAGATCTAGTCCCTTAAATCTATTTCCCACTTTCACTGTATAATGGTAAGGGGTTTGATTTAGGTCATACATGAATGGTCTAGTGATTTTCCCTGCTTTCTTCAATTTCAGTCTGAATTTGGTAATAAGGAGTTCATGATCTGAGCCACAGTCAGCTCCTGGTCTTGTTTTTGCTGACTGTATAGAGCTTCTCCATCTTTGGTTGCAAAGAATATGATCAGTCTGATTTTGGTATTGACCATCTGGTGATGTCCATGTGTAGAGTCTTCTCTTGTGTTGTTGGAAGAGGGTGTTTTCTATGATCAGTGCGGAGATAATATGTAATATATGAAGTTCTCTGGCTGCCTCTTGTCCCCATGCTGATTTAGGTACCCTCCTCCTGTGCACTTCTAGAGTAACTTTTCTCCATTATTTTCAGTTCAGTTCAGTCTCACAGTCATGTCCAACTCTTGGCAACCCAATGGACTATAGCACGCCAGGCTTCCCTGTCCATCACCAACTCCCAGAGCTTGCTCGGATTCATGTCCTTCGAGTTGGTGATGCCATCCAACCATCTCATCCTCTGTCCTCCTCTTCTCCTGTCTTCAGTCTTTCCCAGCATCAGGGTCTTTTCCACTGAGCCTGTTCTTCAAGTCAGGTGGCCAAAGACTTGGAGCTTCAGCTTCAGCATCAGTCCTTCCAATCAATATTCAGGACTGATTTCCTTTAGGATGGACTGGTTTGATCTGGCAGTCCAAGGGACTCTCAAGAGTCTTCTCCAACACCAGAGTTCAAAAGCATCAGCTCTTCGGCACTCAGCTTTCTTTATAGTCCAACTCTCACATCCGTATATGACTACTGGAAAAAGCATAGTTTTGACTAGATGGACCTTTGAAGGTAAAGAAGTGTCTCTGCTTTTTAATATGCTCTCTAGGTTTGTCAGGGCTTCCCTCATAGCTCAGTTGGTGAAGAATCCGTCTGGGATGCAGAAAACCCCTTTTCAATTCCTGGGTCGGGAAGATCTGCTGGAGAAGCGATAAGCCTCTCACTCTAGTATTCTTGGGCTTCCCTGGTGGCTCAGCTGGTAAAGATCCACCTGCAATGCCCAAGACCTGGGTTCGATCCCTGGGTTGGGAAGATCCCCTGTTAAAGGGAAAGGCTACCTGCTTCAGTATTCTGGCCTGGAGAATGCCATGGACTGTGCAATCCATGGAGTCACAAAAAGGCGGACACGACTGAGCAACTTTCACTTCGCTTCACTTCCCTTCACGTTTGTCATAGCTTTTCTTCCAAGGAGCAAGCATCTTTTAACATCATGTCTGTAGTCACCATCTGCAGTGATTTTGGAGCCCAAGAAAATACAATCTGTCACTGTCCATTGTTTCCCCATGTATTTGCCAAATGCAGAGTAACACAAGGTGGAAGGAGGAACATCTGAAGGAAATAGAATTGATGTGAAAGTGGGAAGATTTACAGAAATAATAACCTACATTTATTGAATATGTAATTATGATTTGGATACTGTAATTAACTGTTTACCTACATTTTTTGATTGAATCCTAAAAAGGACCTTGGGAGGTAGATGCTGCTGTTATCTCTACTTTCTAGATAAGAGAGCTTAGCACCTAATACAGAGAAGGCAATGGCACCCCACTCCAGTACTTTTGCCTGGAAAATCCCACTGACAGAGGAGCCTGGTAGGCTGCAGTCCATGGGGTCACTAAGAGTCAGACACGACTGAGCGATTTCACTTTCAGTTTTCACTTTCATGCACTGGAGAAGGAAATGGCAACCCACTCCAGTGTTCTTGCCTGGAGAATCCCAGGGATGGCAGAGCCTGCTGGGCTGCCGTCTATGGGGTTGCACAGAGTCAGACACAACTGAAATGACTTAGCAGCAGCAGCACCTAATAAGGTATCCTACACACAGGTACCAATAAATATGTTTCACTTATACCTTTAGAAGTTATGGATTATTAAAGAGGTTTTCCTTTCCCCAGAATGAAGAAAAAAGACTTGCCTTTGTACTCTTGCACTAGAAAAAGAACCCAGTTAGCACTTATACAAAACTATGAGGATAACGTTGCAAATTCCCTGTCAAATAGGAAATCAGTGGAATGTGGTTTGTGTTTGCATAATAAGTAGTGATACTTCCTGAGGTATGCTTGTGTTCTGCTGTAGATAGTAGGGAACCCCTAAAAACTTTTAAATGTGGACCTTTTGGACACCTGTTTTCTTAACATATTAACTGGTACATGTTATCTTAGGAGAGTCTGCAGTAATTATATTCTGACAATAAATACATGACCTTAAAGTTGTATAGCAGCTTTATATGTATATATATAAAGTTGATATATAGCAACTTCACTGAGTTAATTTTGGCAAAGTGATTCAAGATGAAATTAATGGTTATGTAATGCAAAAGTACTTCGGTAGAGGATCTCCATAATTGTTAGGAAACTTTTAGTTTTCAACGTGGTTAAACTGCAGGGTCACAAATAATGGTGCAAAAAGTTATCTTGATAAGTTATATGTGAAAGTGATATGGCTTTTAAGTGATGTTGAGATGATAACTTTTTGATATGAACTTGGCATTTTTGGCATGGGATTGTGTGACCTATCTCCTCTCTAATTTATTTTATCATTGACATGGAAAAAGTATAACAAGTAATTTTGGAATATGCATGGCCTAAATTAATGTAAAGGAAGTATAACAGTAATGTCCCATAACAATAGAGTGGATGGGTGAATCTTAAAAACATACCGGATGAAAGAGCCAATTTGTAGAAAATTACATATAGCATATTACCTTTATAAAGCATGAAAGTGAAAGTCGCTTAGTTGTGTCCAACTCTTTGTGACCCCATGGACTATACAGTCCATGGAATTCTCCAGGCCAGAATACTAGAAGTGACCAGAATACTGTCGATTCTCCAGGGAGTCTTCCCAACCCAGGGATCGAACCCAGGTGTTGGGCTTTGCAGGTGGATTCTTTACCAGCTGAGCCACAAAGGAAGCCCTTATAAAGCTTAAGAACAAGCAAAAAACTATAGTTGAGGATTCTGTATGTTTATAATAAGTTTATTTATGGAAGAAAAACAGAGGAATGATAAATACAAAATTTAGTTTAATGATAGCCTTTCTGGGGAAAGCAGACGGATTAGAGACAGCACATATAGGTGTACCCATCCATATTGGTAATGGTCTAGTTCTTAAGTTGTGTGGTGAGTTTATGGGTGTTTATTTTCACATTATGCTTCATAAACTAATCATTCTATATGTATTCTTTAGTGTCAAATACTACTCAAAATGTTTTTTAAAGATTTAGAAATTATCTTGAATTATAGTCTCAATAACTATAGTTTTCTCCGCCTTCTCTTTGGTCATATAAAGCAGATGCTATCTTGGAGTTGGGAAAACAAATGCATTGGATAAATGCTGTTCCTGATTCCATTAGGCTAATCATCATCCCTTTCAACTTTGCTTCTCTCCTGTGTACATTATAAAATTAGTGTCATCATTATTTCTCCATCTAGGTTGCAACCTTAAATTTTTTTAATTTTTGGATTTGAAGACTTTGAAGTAAGACAAACCAGGGTTTGAATCTTGGTTCTGCTACTTTACCAACTGTGACACTTACGTTGTTACTCATTGATCTCATGGATTAGTATAGTTATTCAATAAATAGTAATTGAATGATTAAGTTGCTGCTTTAAAGAGATTTCATCTTTTGTAGCCAAATTTCAAACCATGTTTATATTTGCATAATCAGTTCAGTTGCTCAGTCGTGTCCGACTTTTTGCAACCCCATGAACCACAGTACACCAGGCCTCCCTGTCCATCACCAACTCCTGGAATCCACCCAAACCCATGCCCATTGTGTCAGTGATACCATCCAACCGTCTCACCCTCTGTCGTCCCCTTTTCCTCCTGCCCTCAATCTTTCCCAGCATCAGCGTCTTGTCAAATGAGTCACCTCTCCACACCAGGTGGCCGAAGTATTGGGGTTTCAGCTTCAACATCAGTCCCTCCAATGAACACCCAGGACTGATCTCCTTTAGGATGGACTGGTTGGATCTCCTTGCAGTCCAAGGGACTCTCAAGAGTCTTCTCCAACACCACAGTTCAAAAGCATCAATTCTTCAGCGCTCAGATTTCTTTATAGTTCAACTCTCACATCCATACATGACTACTGGAAAAACCATAGCCTTGACTAGATGGACCTTTGTTGGCAATGTAATGTCTCTGCTTTTTTATATGCTGTCTAGGTTGCTCATAATTATCCTTTCAAGGAGCAAGCGTCTTTTAATTTCATGACTGCAGTCACCATCCACAGTGATTTTGGAGCCCAGAAAAATAAAGTCTGACACTGCTTCCACTGTTTCCCCATCTATTTGCCATGAAGTGATGGGACCGGATGCCATGATCTTAGTTTTCTGAATTTAAGCCAACTTTTTCACTCTTCTCTTTCCTCAAGAGGCTCTTTAGTTCTTCTTCACTTTCTGCCATAAGAGTGGTGTCATCTGCATCTCTGAGGTTATTGATATTTCTCCCGGCAATCTTGATTCCAGCTTGTGCTTCCCCCATCCCAGCATTTCTCTTGATGTACTCTGCATATAAGTTAAATAAGCAGGGTGATAATATACAGCCTTGACGTACTCCTTTTCCTATTTGGAACCAGTCTGTTGTTCCATGTCCAGTTCTGACTGTTGCTTCCTGACCTGCATATAGGTTTCTCAAGAGGCAGATCAGGTGGTCTGATATTCCCATCTCTTTCAGAATTTTCCATAATTTGCATAATACTAAAAGTCAGATTATTATTTGCATAATACTAAAAGTCATTTCATCTTTGGGACAGATGAAAATGGGAAATATTTCCTTCTGTCCCAAAGGAAAGATCTTTGGAGTACACATTAGATACGTTAAGATTGAAAGAGCAATGGCCCCTGAGTGGCTCACAAACAGTCTGGCAGTCAGAAGCACTTTACAAGGAGAGGCACACTCTGATAATGAACATGCCCAGGGGCCTTCCTTGGACTTGAGGCATCCAATTCTAATTTCCCCTCACAGGAGAACTGGAGAAGGAGACAGCAACCTACTCCAGTATTCTTTCCTGGAGAATTTCATTGACAAAGGACCGTGGCGGGCTACAGTCCATGGGATCACAAAGAGTCAGACATGACTGAGTGACTAACACTTACACTTTAAAGTCAAACATAGTTTTGTAATAGCTCTTCCTATAAATAATCAAATCTCCTTTTAAGTGCTTCCCCTGCCCCATTATATCTTTTCCTTTTTAAAGATTCCTAGTATTACTTGCTTAGTTTTTCTAATTACTGTGGATTATTATACTAATTCAGAGAAGGCAATGGCACCCCACTCCAGTACTCTTGCCTGGAAAAGCCCATGGACGGCGGAGCCTGGTAGGCTGCAGTCCATAGGGTCGCTAAGAGTCGGACACGACTGAGTGACTTCACTTTCACTTTTCACTTTCATGCATTGGAGAAGGAAATGGCAACCCACTCCAGTTTTCTTGCCTGGAGAATCCCAGGGACGGAGGAGCCTGGTGGGCTGCCGTCTGTGGGGTCGCACAGAGTCGGACACGACTGAAGCAACTTAGCAGCAGCAGCAGCAGCGTTATACTAATTCAGACAAGGACATTCCATCTGTTTCTGTGAGTTAATTTTATTCTGTTCCAAGCTGTCGACTGAGTTAAGGTTATAGTTGGAATACTTTTAGTATTGGAGGAAACTATGTTAAACAGTATTTCTGTGGGGTCCATTCTGATGACATATCATGAAAATCGGTGAGTTTCTCTGAGAGAACATTAAAATATGCTTTATATTCCTTGATAAAGGAGATTGATTCCAGGAAGCCCCACATGTACCCACATCTGTGTATGCTCAAGTCCCTTATATAAAATGGCTTAGTAAAATGGAAATGGTTGGCCCTGTGTATCCAAGGGTTTTCTGTCCACAGATTCAACCAACCATGGGTGAAAATCTTGACCACAGATGTGAAACCCATTAATATGGAGGGTACACTGTATATTTATTGAAAAAAATCTGTATAAGTAGACTAGTACAGTTCAAACCCATGTTATTCAAGGGTCAACTGTATATATTTTTTGCTTATAACTTCTTGAATAGACGCAAGTGTTTAAAGCAAGAATAATAATACTTATTGTGAGTTTTATAACGTTTGTATGTTTAACAGTATAACACAAAGGACAGAGTGAGTGGACAGTAACACTGTAAGAGTCTTACATTTTTGTAAAGTTGTATTAACTCTAAATGAACTGTGATGTGTTAAAAAGGTATGTTATAGTTCCCAAAGTAACTAATAAAAATTACAAAGAAAGATAATACATAACCAAAAAGTAAAAAAAACAGTAGAAGAATTGAAGTGGTATATTAAAAATATCTAATCAAAAGAAGGCAGCAAAGGAAGATCAGAGGGAAAAAAACAAGAGACAGAAAACAGGTAGCAAAATGTAGACCCAACTGTAAGATAATTCCATTAAATCTAAGTGCAGTAAAGACACCAATGAAAAGATTGAGAATATCGACTAGATTTAAAGCTATATATATATATCCCAACTCATTTAATCCTAGTAACACAGATACCACCCCCATCAGAAACCAAAGTACAAAAAAAGAATTGTAAGAAAATTGCTGGCTGATGTATTCTTTTTCATGAATGTAGAATCAACTCAAAATTTAAGACTTGAAGGTAATACCTAGGATCATAAAACTCTTGAAGAAAACATAGGCCATAAACTCCATAACATTGGTCTTGGCAATGATCTTTTGGATCTGACACTGCAAGCAAAGGCATTAACAGAAAAATAAGTGGGACAACATCAAAATAAAAAGTTTCTGCACAGAAAAATCTTCTTCATCAACAAAATGAAAAGGCAATTTGCAGAATGGGAGAAAGTATTTGCATATTATGTATCTGATAAGGGATTAAAATCCAAAATATACAAAGAACTCCTACA
This sequence comes from Bos taurus, assembly GCF_002263795.3. NCBI lineage: Eukaryota > Metazoa > Chordata > Mammalia > Artiodactyla > Bovidae > Bos > Bos taurus. The sequence continues at coordinate 82,061,936 of NC_037330.1, forward strand.
ACTCAATAGCAAAAAAAGAAAATGAAAACCAATCAGTTCCAGAGAGGTCGTTTTTTAAAGGCCTGCTCCCACCAGCCCAGCCCAGACCAAGCCGACGTTGAGGGCCGCTCCTCAGCGGAAGGGCCGATGCAGGCCGCGCCCTGGAAAAAAAAAAAAAAAAGAAAACCAATCAGATTAAAAAATGGGCAGAGGATCTGAGGAAACATTTTTTCTGGAGAAGACATACAGATGGCCAGCAGGTACATGAAAAGGTGTTCAGCATCACTAATTAAAATGGAAAGCAAAACCACAATAAGATATCACCTCACACCTAATAGAATGGCTCTTATCAGAAAGATAAGAGATAACAGGTGCTGGTGAGAATGTGGAGAAAGGGGATCCTGGGCACTCCTAGTGGGAATCTAAATTGGTGCAGCCACTATGGAAAGCAATAAGGAGTTTCCTCAAAATATAGAACTCCTATGTGATCCAGCAACTCCATTTCTGAGTGTTTTTCTGAAGGAAATCAAAACACTAACCCAGAAAGATACATGTACATGTTCATTACAGCATTATTTACAATAGCCAAGTATCCACCAGTGGTTGAATGGATAAAGAAAATCTGGTGTGTGTATATATGTGTGAGTATTATATGAGTGTGTGTATATATATATATATTATTCAACCATAACGAAAAAGAAAATCCTGCCACTTGCAATATGGATGGCATCTTGAGGCCTTATGCTAGACAAAATATCAAAAAGAAAGGTTAATACCATATAATCTCAGTTATATTCAGAATCTTTAAAAAGAACAAACTCAGGGAAAAAGAGGTAAGACTTGTGTTTACTAGAGATGGGGGATAGGGAGGGAAGAATTGAAGGAAGGTGGTCAAAAGGTACAGACTTCTAGTTATGAAATACATTAAGTACTGGGAAGGTAATGTACAGTGTGGTTACTATAGTTAATAATACTATATTGTATGTTTGAAAGTTACTAAGAGAGTAGTCAAGTGGGCCTTAGAAAGCGAAGTCGATTGGGCCTTAGGAAACATCACTACAAACAAAGCTAGTGGAGATAATGGAGTTTCAGTTGAGCTGTTTCAAATCCTAAAAGATGATGCTGTTAAAGTGTTCCACTCAATATGCCAGCAAGTTTGGAAAACTCAGCAGTGGTCACAGGACTGGAAAAGATCAGTTTTCATTCCAATCCCAAAGAAAGTCAATATCAAAGAAAGTTCCAACTACCACACAGTTGCAGTTATCTCACATGCTAGCAAAGTAACACTCCAAATTCTCCAATCCAGGCTTCAACAGTATGTGAACTGAGAACTTCTAGATGTTCAAGCTGAATTTAGAAAAGGCAGAGGAGCCAAAGATAAAATTGCTAGCATCCACTGGATCATCAAAAAAGCAGGAGAGTTCCAGAAAAACATCTGCTTTATTGACTATGCCAAAGCCTTTGACTGTGTGGATCACAGCAGACTGTGGGAAATTCTTCAAGAGATGGGAATACCAGACCACCTTAACTGCCTCCTGAGAAATCTGTATGCAGGTCAAGAAGCAACAGTTAGAAACAGATGTGGAACAACAGACTGGTTCCAAATTGGGAAAGGAGGATGTCAAGGCTGCATATTGTCACCCTGCTTATTTAACTTAAATGCAGAGTACATCATGCAAAATGCCAGGCTGAATGAAGCACAAACTGGAATCAAGATTGCTGGGGGAAATATCAATAACCTCAGATATGCAGATGACACCATCCTTACGGTAGAAAGTGAAGAACTAAAGAGCCTCTTGATGAAAGTGAAAAAGGAGAGTGAAAAAGTTGGCTTAAAGCTCAACATTCAGAAAACAAAGATCATGGCATCCAGTCCCATCACTTCATGGCAAATAGATGGGGAAATAGTGGAAACAGTGACAGACTTTATTTTTTGGGCTCCAAAATCACTGCTAATGGTGACTGCAGCCAAGACATTAAAAGACACTTACTCCTTGGAAGAAAAGTTATGACCAACCTAGACAGCATATAAAAAGCAGAGACATTACTTTGCCAACAAAGGTTCATCTAGTCAAGGCTATGGTTTTTCCTGTGGTCATGTATGGATGTGAGAGTTGGACTGTGAAGAAGGCTGAGTGCCGAAGAATTGATGCTTTTGAACTGTGGTGTTGGAGAAGACTCTTGAGAGTCCCTTGGACTGCAAGGAAATCCAACCAGTCCATTCTGAAGATCAGCCCTGGGATTTCTTTGGAAGGAATGATGCTAAAGCTGAAACTCTAGTACTTTGTCCACCTCATGTGAAGAGTTGACTTACTGGAAAGGACTCTGATGCTGGGAGGGATTGGGGGCAGGAGGAGAAGGGGATGACAGAGGATGAGATGCCTGGATGGCATCCCTGACTCAATGGACATGAGTCTGGGTGAACTCCGGGAGTTGGTGATGGACAGGGAGGCGTGGCGTGCTGTGATTCATGGGGTTGCAAAAAGTCGGACATGACTGAGCGACTGAACTGAACTGATACAGGGTCTCTAACATTTTCAGTAGATCATAAAAAAAAAAAAAAATTGTATTGTATATGTATATATTCGTGTTTGTTTATATAGAGAATGGTAAAGCAACTGGGACAAAATGTAATAAGTATTAAAGTCTGGGTCAAGGATAACAAAAACTTATTCCTAATTTTTTTTTTTTTTTGAGTGCTTAGGTCTATAGCATTAGATTATATGGACTTGATTGGATTAGATGATTCCCTTCTTTCTAGTCTGCCTGCAATGCGGGAGACCCAAGTTCAGTCCCTGGGTTGGAAAGATCCCCTGGAGAAGGAAATGGCAGCCCACTCCAATATTCTGCCTGGAAAATCCCATGGACGGAGAAGCCTGGCAGGCTACAGTCCACTGGGTCACAGAGTCAGACATGACTAACAACTTCCACTTTCATAGTTGTTTTACAATACTATGTTGGTTCCTGTTGTACATACAACAAAGTAAATCAGCTCTGTGTATACATATTCGAATCCCTCTTGGGCCTCCCACCCACCCCCAGTCCGTCCTACCCACTTGGCATTATAGTAGAGCATCAAGCTGAGCTCCGTGTGCTGTACTGCAGGTTTCTGGTACAGATAACTTAGAATATTTTTAACTTTAAAATATATAAAAATTAAATTACCCCTCAAACTACTCATCAAATTGTTTTTTAACTTGCTCTGTAACAAGAGAAGCCACTGCAATGAGAAGCCCTCTTGCCACAACTAGAGAAAGTCCGTGAGCATCAATGGAGACCCAGTGTAGCCATAAACAAATAAATAGAAATAAACATTTAAAAATGCTAATGGATGGGTTAAACAGTAAATTAGACGCAATTAAAGAAAGAATTGTAAACTAGAAGATTGACCTGAAGAAACTGTGCAAAAAGTAGCATAGAGATTAATGATAAGAAATAGATGTTTAGACATATTAAAAATGGAATAGAAAATCTAAGATTTCTTCTAGAGGGATTCGCAGAAAGGTAGAATCAAGGAGAACCAGTATTTGGAGAGATTATGGCTTAGATTTTTCCAGAACTGATAAGATACAAATCCACATAAAGAGACTGCTTTAGATACAAACCGACATGGTTGTGTGCTTAGTCGCTCAGTCATACATGACTCTTTTTGACCCTTTGCACTATAGCCCTCCAGGCTCCTCTGTCCATGCAATTTTTCAGGAAAGAATACTGGAGCAGGTTGCCATTTTTCTTCTCCAGGAGATTTTCCCAACGCAAGGATCAAACTCGTGTCTCCTGTGTCTCCTCATTGCGGGCAGATTCTTTACCCTGTGAGCTATTCGGGGAAGCCCAGTTCTCTATCAGTCTTTTGATAGAGAAACTTTTGACACCATAAACATGTTGCCCAATAACTGGTCATGGTTTGGGCCAGTTTTATCATTAAGAATAGCAAGATTAATCATTAGTTACTTTCACGTGGTAACCATATTTCTGTGTGCATTGGAGTGATAGTCCCACTTACCCATACTGTGATAGTGAATTATTATATGACCTCTGTGAATGTTGAACACAAAAGAGCATAAACTTGAGTGAAAGGGAGAATGCAAAAGAGATGGGAGATTCTTATTCCTTCTTTGCTTATTCCCATATGTAGAATGAAAAACATCATTTTAGATTTCTTAATTTATATCTTTAAGAGTCACATGGGATGTGAATTTGGCCATTGCCTTTAGTCAAAGGATTTCTAAGGGTCTCATAAGCATATTGCATAATCTTCTAAACACTCTTCATGTAGTTGTAGCTGGCAGTAATATCTCCATTATAGAGAGGAGTAAATGGAAGCACGGTATACCAAATGATATTTTTATATCCATCAGAAATGTCTTACTGGTTTACAGGCCAGTATTACTATCAACTTTATGAAGCTTAGTGAGATTATGTGATTTGCCCAACCTTAGAGAAAGAATTTGGCATAACATCAAGGCTCCCTGAGTCTTATCTGCCTTACTAATTTTATCTCCTCCCCACACATACACACACTTAGCCTCAGTTCTGCTACTCAAGTCATATTTAATCCAATGTTTTAAAAGTCCTGTAAGGGATGATGGATAACTGTTAGTCACAATTGTGGTTACTTATGAGGGAAAAAAAAGGCTGAACAGGATGGGACAAAAGAAAGGTTTGGCAGGAGGTGGGGGTAGATGAAACACATCTCCCATCCAAGTTCTAACCAGCTCGGACCCTGATTAGCTTCTGAGGTCAGATGAGATTGGGTGCATTCAGGGTGGTATGGCCATAGACAGATGGCAAACTTCTATTTGTTCAGTGATGGTTACAAGTGTGGTTGCCTTATAATAATCCATTAAGCAATATATTTGTTTAATGTTAAAAAAGAGAAAGTCCTGTAAGGGAACCTTAACTCATGTAGCTTCATGAGTCTTTGAAGTATCATTCCTGGTTCTTAATTAAAAATCAAATGATAGTTTATTTTTTTCTAGAACAACTTTTTAAAAAAATATTGTAACTGCTATTAGTAATGTTGTATACTAAAACTCATGCATTTGTTCTGTTCTGATGAATTGTTATTCATTTGCCAAGTCATGTCTGATTCTTTGTGCCCTCATGGACTGTAGCCTACCAGGCTCCTCTGTTCATGAGATTTTCCAGGCAAGAATACTGGGGTGAATTACTATTTCCTTCTCCACGGGCTCTTCCTGAATCAGTGATCCAATCCGTGTCTCCTGCATTGGAAGGCAGATTCTTTACTACTGAACTAGCAGAGAAGCCCTCTGATGAGTTAGAGAATCCTAGTCAGGATATTACCATGTGGTAAGCTAAATAAAATAGTGGAAGATGGTCTTAAAGAGTAATATGGCTAATTCTATACAGTTACTCTCTGCCTGTTGATATAAAACCATATTCTTTATCTTTCTTAAATCCTCACCAGCAGTAGTGCTGGTAGCAAACAGAATTTTGATCCCAGTGAATCTAAACCTAGTACACCTAAAGCTGGACTTACATTCAAATTGTGGGCATAGGTGTAGATATGGGTTAAGGTGGAAATGAAGAAAACCTGTAGAATTTAAAGTTACCCATAAGAGGGGTGTAATTAGGAAATAATAGGTGGGATGTAATTAGTATATAGTGAGGCTTCCCTGGAGACTCAGTGGTAAAGAATCTGCCTGCCAATGCAGGAGACACATATTCAGTCCCTGAGTTGAGACTATACTTGAGAAGGAGATGTCAACCCACTCCAGTATCCTTGCCTGGGAAGTACTATGGACAGATGGGCCTGGGAGGCTGCAGTTCATGTGCTCACAAAAGAGTCAGACATGACTTAGTTAAAGTGTAGTTCTGTGGCATTTAAGTATAGGTAACCCTTGAGTTATTTGGGGATTAAGGACACCAGTTACAGTTCACTTATAGCTTTACAATCAGCATTGCGTATCCCTTGTTCCACATCCACGGATTCAACCAGCTATGGTTTGTGTAGTACTACAGTACGTATTTGTTGGAAAAATAAAGCTCAAGTATAGGTGGATCCTCGCAGTTCAAACTCATGTTGTTCAAGGATCAACTGTACATTCACATAGTTGTATAACTGTCACCATCATTCATTTCCAAAACTTTTTTTTATCTTGCAGAACTGAGATTTTCTGTCTGTTGAACAGTAACTCCCTATTCACCTCTCCTCCCAGCCCCTGGTGACTACCTTTCTATTTTCTATCTTTATGAATTGACTACTTTAAGCACCTCACTTGAATGGAATTATATAGTATTTGTCCCTTTTTGATTGGCTTTTTCACTAGCATAATGTCTTCAAGGTTCATCCGTGTTGTAGCATGTGGAATTTCTTTCCCTTTAAGGCTGAATAATATTCCCTTGTGTGTGGTGTGTGTGTGATTGTGTGTATTCACACACAGATATATATATATATGCCAAATTTGTTTTACATATTCCTCTGTCCACAGACACTTGCACTGCTTTCAGCTTTTGGCTGTTGTCAGTGATGCTGTTATGAACATGAATGTACAGATGTGTCCCTGCTTTTAGTTCTTTAGGGTATATGTTCAGAATTGGGATTGCTGGATTATATGTTAATTCTATGTTTAATTTTTTGAGGAACTGCCAAACTATTTCTATAGCAGCTGTACCATTTTACAGTCCTATCAGCATAAGAGTTCCAGTTCTGCATCCTGGCAAACCCCTGTTTTCTAGGGGTTTTTGGGGGGTGGGGTGGGATTGATAGTAGTCATCCTAATGACTTGTGCTGTTATCTTGTGGTTCTGATTTGCATTTCCCTAATATTATTGATGTTGAGCATCATTTCTTGTGTTTTCCACCCACTTGTATATCTTTTTCAGAGAAATGTCTATTTGAGTTCTTTGCCTGTTTTGACATGCCCCTTTTTTAAAACCAGTGAAAGTCTCTCTGTCATGTCTGACTCTTTGCGACTATACAGTCCGTGGAATTCTCTAGGCCAGAATACTGGAGTGGGTAGCCTTTCCCTTCTCCAGGGGATCTTCCCAACCCAGGAATCAAACTGGGGTCTCCTGCGTTGCAGGCAGATTCTTTACCAACTGAGCTATCAGGGAAGCCCTGATAAAACCAGGTTCAATTCCTAGATTGGAAAGATATGCTGAAGAAGGGATAGGCTACCCACTCCAGTATTCTTTGGCTTCCCTTGTGGCTCAGCTGGTGAAGAATCTGCCTACAATGTGGGAGACCTGGGTTCAATCCCTGGATTGGGAAGATCCCCTGGAGAAGGGAAAGGCTATCCACTCCAGTGTTGTGGCCTGGAGAATTCTGTGGCCCGTATAGTCCGTGGGGTCACAAAGAGTCGGACACGACTGAGTGACTTAAATTTTTTTAAAACCAAGGTAGTAACCACAAGAGATACTTATTTATTACTTTATAGAACTACCAGAGATAGATCACTTTTAATTGCTAATTAATACTGGTAGCAGATGAATAAATACTTTCGGAAAATATTTGTATATATAAACATGTAATCAAGTTTTGCCTATCCTTTGTGCATTTCATCCATCTCTTTCTGTTTCTGTTAACACAGTCCTAATCCATTTAACATCATCTCATGTTTGTGCTACTGTTGGTTGTTTTTTCAAAAAGGTAAAAGCATTTAGTGGGTGCTTAATTTGATAATTTATATCTTGACACTGGGCCCAGTTCTAACAGAATGGTAAAAATAGATGTTCATAAATTCCTCTAGTAGTTTGCTCTTCTTTACCTCTTCTTTAGCACCTCCCCCTCAATTCAACAAGGATTTATTGGGATGTGAAATCTGAGTTTCCCTGAGATTGTGTGATAGTGGATAAATCACACCAAGTCTTCCCTATTGGATGAACCAAATAATCTCTTAGGTCCCTCCTAGTCTTGTCTGGTAAATGTCTTTATGATTTTTGTAAATATTACCAGCTTTTGGTCATTAGATGCCTGAATTATCTGAAAACCACATTACCCACAATAAACCATGTTTTTAGATTTTCACTGAAGAGAGGGGAAGATAACAGTCTAACTCAAATTACTTTCTTATTTACTATCATATATCTCCTTGGGCTTCTTCTTAGATCAATGTCAGACCTAACTAGAAACCTTTTAAATACAAGCATTTAGTTTTCTAAGAATTAGCCATCACTCATAAAGCAATATAGTATTTTGAGCAGTTAATGTCAGGGTGGGGTTTGTTTACTTCTGAAAAGTCGTATTGCATCTTAACAGCATGTAAAAACAAAGGCTAAAACTGTACTGTGTACTTTTAGTTTTTGATTTCTACTTTTGAAGTTTTATGGGCTTCCCTTGTGGCTCAGCTGGTAAAGAATCTGCCTGCAATGCCAGGGACCTGGGTTTGATCCCTGGGTTGGGAAGATCCCCTAGAAAAGGGAAAGGCTACCCACTCCAGTATTCTGGCCTGGAGAATTCCACAGACTGTGTAGTCCATGGGATCGCAAAGAGTTGGACACAACTGAGCAACTTTCATTTTCACTTTCACTTTGAAGTTTTATAAATACAAAAACGTCTCACACATCTGAATAGGGTAATATATATTCCGAAACTAAATATGTGTACTTTTTTGAATTAAATGCCATTTTTATTTGTTCATACCTCTGTTCACTTGCTTTATTGAGAATTCACATTAAATTGATTTCAAGTGGACTTCTAAAAGATATGAGTAATTCTTCAAACCAATTTAGTTAATCTTAAGAAATAATGTTATATGTTAGGCTAATGTAAATATAATAGCAAAATTAAATGAACTATTCTAGATAAACTTTTGTATTTAACATTTATTGCTGAATAATTTTTATAAATTGTCTATTTCTTCTATTTTTGCTCCTGTCACTTGTTCGAAATTCAGTAGTCAGTTATTTATGAATAGTCATTTTTTAGGATCTATGATTTTTTTTGTTTTCTGTAATATAAGCTATAATAAATTTTTTTCTTTATGCTCAAATTCTCTAATATTTTAAGTAACTTAATTACTTTTTCTCAGAGATTAGGAAGATACTTTTAATGCTGCGTTTGTCACTGGGAAAACTAGTTTTAATTTATATTGACCTTTTTCTCCTTTGAGCATTTAGTCTGCTTTCAATAAAATGTTGATGACTGCTCTTTAGAAGACAGCTGTACGAAATAAAGTATTATAAATATTCAGCTTTCCTTTCTAAGCTTTGTCACCAACAGCTGGGCATCCAGTTTAGCAGAACAGATTTTGCACAGAGAGAGCCTGGCATGTTCCTGAATCAGTATAGTGAAGGAGACAAAAAAGTAGTTTCTTATGGATTGGGGACTTATAAAGACATAGAGCATCTGTTCCTCAGTTTAGTCATAGTCTGGTTGCACTGAATCATGTTTAAAGCTAGAATAATGTGTAAAACTTTTTCACCTTGCTCATACCTTTATTTTAATATCTAGTGTATTATTTTTGCAAATAAAATGCTTTCAACATCTCCATTGAAGGTATGTAAATGATTTTGCTCTTATCTATAATTTTTCGTTAGTGATATTTTAAAACACACAAAGATACTAATTTTTTACTAAGATTATTTTATTATATAACTTTAAAGTTTGAATTGTATGATAGTGCATATATATACAACTCATATATGAAAATCCATTTAAATATTTAATTATGATTTCATCTTGATATATGCTATTAAACAGTTTCCTCATTGTGAAAATTGCTTTCTTCATAGGTATTCTACTTTAGTTGGTGAAAGTAACTTAAAATGGAATCTTTGTGTATACAGATTACTCTTAAATACTTGGCTATTTGAAGCATATTAAATCTAAGATCTTTAAATATTTTGTTTGCAGTGTTAAAAGATCACTGAAATTGGATGGTATGTTAAAAGCAGATGTAAGTATTTACTTGTGAATTTGTAGTTGCATGATAACATAATAAGATTGTATTTTTATTTTTTTAACAGCTAATTTTCTCTTATACTAAATGTAAGAAGTATCAGAAACTCCTGTGACATAATTGTTATTGGCACACCATTTTCTACATATAAAGTTTGTAATATATGGAAATTCCTTGCAGGCTTGATATTTTTATTTAAGCGACAAATTATTTAGAAGCCTTAATGAAGTAATTTAGTAGAAAAAAATGCTTTGCAACTTAAATGCAGATAAAAATGGAACAGTGACAGTGCTTTAATCTACATTCTGTAATCTGCTAAATTGAAATAAAACATTAACAACATTTTTATATCAAAAAGGTACCTACCCCCTCACCTCACTGACATGATTAAACATAAAATACTAGCACTGTAATAACTTTCACCATGGTTATCACAATAAGAATAAAATTGTACTGTTGCTGTTACATTTTATAAATCTTGTCGTAGCACATTCCCAATACCAGCATATCATGACATATGCTAGTTTAGTATCTGTTTATTATCTTTTCATACCAACAGTAGATCTAGATACAAACACTAATACTAGCATACTTATGGCCTTAGTAATTTTAAATGCAAATAAATTGGTGAGAAAGTAAATTAAAATAAATAGCTAGTCAATAAATGGGCTCCTATATGAGATCCCATATGAGAATGCCATTTCAACAAATGGGTTTTGTATGGAATTTCTCTTCAGAAGACTGGTATTCAACAATTTACCATTTTTAAAACTTCCTAGATGCTTTTCTAAAAAATTTAAACAAAGGTGGCAAAATACTGCATTGCCACTAAAAAAATCATTAGCGGTGTAATTAGCAATTTAAAACACCATTATCCAACTTGTTCGGTACAGAATGCAGCTGTGACTGTAATTTTGCATCTGTTTCTTTGGTCAGAATGGTGTTTTGGTAGATGAGTAGTCCAGCTTGAAATGAAATACAGTTCTTCTCTGCCCCAAGACTGTTCTTTGGGAGGTGGTAACACCATTTGAATGAAAGAGAATGGCCATTTAGGAATTCATCCTTTTCATAAAGTACAGTTGTCATGGATAGCTTTCTATCTAATTTCTTTCCAGATTAGGATGTATCAAGGTAGCCAGTGAAACAGTGAATATCCTGTATTAGAAAAATACATTGTTATGTTTGGCCCAGTTCTGTACCTTTAAACCAGTTGACAGTACCACATGGCCACCGACTGCTAAATGCAGATTCCTTAAATCCTAGCCAGGGCCTTCAACATTTCTATTTTCTAACCTATTTCTAATATTTATTATTATTTCTGATATTTTCAGCTTTTGTACTTTTGCCTCATCATTTATTTGCAGCTCTGTCTTAGATCTCACAACTTTTGCTCTGGCGCTACATCTAGGCTTCTCTCCTTAGCTATATTTATGCATCTGTCTACTCCAGTAATTAGCCCTGAAGCAGCCTGGTTCCCAAGAATCTACCTATATGCCAGTGGTTCCACTGAGGCTGCCTTAGCCCATGCAAAGGAAAATCAGACATTTAAAACATCACCTATAAGTCGTCTACTACTACTACCACGACGTCGCTTCAGTCATGTCCGACTCCATGCAACCCCATAGATGGCAGCCTGCCAGGCTCCCCCGTCCCTGGGATTCTTCAGGCAAGAACACTGGAGTGGGTTGCCATTTCCTTCTCCAATGAATGAAGGTGAAAAGTGAAAGGGAAGTCGCTCAGTCATGCCTGACTCTTAGCAACCCCATGGACTGCAGCCCACCAGGCTCCTCCATCCATGGGATTTTCCAGGCAAGAGTACTGGAGTGGGGTGCCATTGCCTTCTCTGACCTATAAGCACCTAATTGCTTTGAAGCTCCAGAGGAACTTGTAGTAACTTTGTGCTCATTTTGCCTTACCAGCATGATGCTGAAAGAAGACAACTGTGGTATTGAAGGAAAGGAGATGGCTCTTAAATCCTAGTTGGTTGAAGTGTAGTCTGTTCATCTTAAACATCTAGTGTTTGCTCTCCCAGAGATGTTTGGAACTAGCAAATCCCAGTGTTCCCAATGTGGCTATGGACCTTCATGAAGATAATGCTCCATGATGTTAGGGCAAGTCTGCAAAAGTAATTTTCCTTATGATTCCCCTAATAGGAGAAATTGAGGTATGGCTCATCCCCTGTGATCCTCCATTTCATATATAGTGTGTATACTATAAGTACCACTATTTGCTAGTCCTCCCAAATTGTCGAGGGTAGTGAGGAGTGATAAAGATTTTGATTTCTCAACACCTACAGTATTGGGGTTGCTCAAGTTATTACCCTTCAAACACTGTTTTTAGATGAATTTTCAAAGACAAAGTTGAATTATTTATTACAAGTAATTTGAAAATTATTCATTACAAATAACGACCAGTGGCAGTTCAGATGAATTTGTAGGGACAGCTGTAACCTGCTCATATACCTAGCCAGCTTGACCTAATCTCTTTCAGGCTACCTCAGAGAAGGAACTGGAGAACAGATGCTGCAGATGGGAAGGGAAGGAGCATACTTCCTACCAGATCAGATCAGATCAGTCGCTCAGTCGTGTCCGACTGTTTGCGACCCCATGAATCGCAGCACGCCAGGCCTCCCTGTCCATCACCAACTCCCAGAGTTCACCCAGACTCACGTCCATCCAGTCAGTGATGCCATCCAGCCATCTCATCCTCTGCCGTCCCTTTCTCCTCCTGCCCCCAATCCCTCCCAGCATCAGAGTCTTTTCCAATGAGTCAACTCTTCGCGTGAGGTGGCCAAAGTACTGGAGTTTCAGCTTTAACATCATTCCTTCCAAAGAAATCCCAGGGCTGATCTCCTGCAGAACAGACTGGTTGGATCTCCTTGCAGTCCAAGGGACTCTCAAGAGTCTTCTCCAACACCACAGTTCAAAAACATCAATTCTTTGGCGCTCAGCCTTCTTCACAGTCCAGCTCTCACATCTATACATGACCACAGGAAAAACCATAGCCTTGACTAGACGAACCTTTGTTGGCAAAGTAATGTCTCTGCTTTTGAATATGCTATCTAGGTTGGTCATAACTTCCCTTCCAAGGAGTAAGTGTCTTTTAATTTCATGGCTGCAGGCACCATCTGTAGTGATTTTGGAACCCAGAAAAATAAAGTCTGACACTGTTTCCACTGTTTCCCCATCTATTTCCCATGAAGTGATGGGACCAGATGCCATGATCTTCGTTTTCTGAATGTTGAGCTTTAAGCCAACTTTTTCCCTCTCCACTTTCACTTTCATCAAGAGGCTTTTGAGTTCCTCTTCACTTTCTGCCATAAGGGTGGTGTCATCTGCATATCTGAGGTTATTGATATTTCTCCCGGCAAAGGCCAACTTAATAGGCATTCTGCCAGAGGAATGGCAGTGCAAATTTAGGGGAAGTTTGCTGATTGGGACATGCATACCCAGTCGAAATTACTGCATTACCATTAGTAGGATACTCCTAAGTCTGATTATTCCCATTATCTCATCTCTCTGAGACAAAACTTTTCCTGACTCCTGAAATTAGAAAGAACATTGGATTTCAGGGCTTTAGAAAATATGACAGCTCACATTCTGTAGGCTCACTTATTGGTCTGGCTCATGTCTGCTCCTTTCTCCTCTCCTTCCCTCCTCTTCCCCTGCTTTTTTCCTTACCTTTTTATTACGTAAATTTTTGAACATACACTAAAGTAGAGACAATAATACAATGAAGTACCATGTAACCATCACCCATCTTCCAAAAGTATTAACATTTTGCTATTTTTGCTTCAACTATCTCTGTATATGTATGCATATATTTACATATGTGTGTATGTATCTGTATATTTTTCCCTGGAATTTTACAAATCTCACACATGTTATTTCATTAGAATATTCTTCAGTATGAATTTTTAACAGATAATGACTTCTTTCATAACTATAGTGCCACTATCATAACTTATAAAATAAGAAGTAACTCCTTAATAATATCTTTTACCCAGTCCATATTCACATTTCTATGGTTGTTTTAAAATGTCCTTTTTTATTAAAATCAGGATCCAAACAAGATTTCCACATTGTAATGGTTTTTATGTATCATAAGTCTTTTTTTTGCACCAAGTCTTTTAAAATCTTTTAAAATCTCACTTTTTTTTTTTTAATCTCACTCTTTTTCTTATAATTTATCTTTTGGAAAAAAACTGAAATATTTTTTCCATAAGTGTATTTCACATTCTAGAGTTTATTGTTTTCTTGTATTCTTTAGAAAAGTGATTTCTCTATTCACATTTCTCTATTTCACAATTCACATTTCTTCACATTTCATATAAAATGTCATTAAAGCTAGAGGCTTGATTAGATTCTGGTTCATATTTTTGCTAAGAATGCCTCATAGGTAGTCTTTGTATTTCCTGTTGCATCACTTCCACAAGTACAAAGTGGTCTTGGTTTCAAGTGTTGCCAGCCTGATTCACCCATAGTAAAATTCTCAATCTTCTAATGTTTTTTTTAATTCATTAATGATTATTTTATAGTTCCTTATTTCACTACAGTTACCAAATACTGATCCCTTTTTTGCCTTTTGATTTTGGAGAATTTTGATTATAGAGAATGAGCTGCCTACTGTACAGCTTCAGTAAGTATCAACACAAGGCTAATATTGTTTCATATATGCTCCCATGCATACTTCAGTATCCCCTGTACTAGATTATTTGAAGCAAATCTCAAACATCATCCATATCATCCATAAATACTCCAGTAATTATTTTTAAAAGATAGACTTTAAAAAAGGTATAATAGTATTATACCCCACTTCCACCTCTGCTATGATCTCTGCAAAAAAAATCTCTCTGAAAATTAACATTAATTCCTTAAGTGGACATCTTTGCTCACATTCTCCCAATTATCTCATATACCTTTTGACAGTTCAATTCTTTTAAATTTTAGCATTTTTTATTCACATATAATGTAAAATTCATAATTTAAAAGTATACACCAGTGATTTATTATGTACTCATTACATTGTGCAGTCATCATCACTATCTGATTTCAGAACATTTCCACCACCCCAAAAACAAATCCATACCTATTAGCAGTTAGTTTCAATTCCCTCCTCCTCTCATTCCCTGGCAACTACTAATTTATTTGCTGTTTCTGTGGATTTGCCTATTCTGGCCATATTATATAAATGGAATCATACAATATGTGGCCTTTGGTGACTGACTTCTTTCATTTAGCATAACATTTTCAAGTTTTATCCAAGGTTTATCACATGAACAGTACTTCATTCCTTTTTATGGCTCAATCTTATTCTTTTGTATGGGTATATCACCTTTTGTTTTTCTGTTCCTCAGCTGAAGAATGGGCTTGCATTCTTCAGTGCTGCTAGTGGTGAAGAAACCCCCTGCCAATGCAGGAGACACAGGTTCTATCTCTGGGTTGGGAAGATCCCCTGGAGGAAAGCATGGCAACCCACTTCAGTATTCCTGCCTGGAGAATCTCAGACAGAGGAGCCTGGCAGGCTTTGGTCTATAGGGTTGCGAAGAGTCAGACATGACTGAAGCGACGTAGCACACACATACAGCTGAAGGACCTTTGAGTTGTTTCCACTTCATTACTATTACAAATACTGTATATAACATTCTTGTACAGCATTTTGTATGAATGTGTTTTCAGTTTTCTTATATACCTGGGGTGGAATTGTTGAGTCATATGGTGATTCTAACTTTTTACAAAATTGCTAAAGTCTTTTCTACAGCATTTTACATCCCCACTAACAGTATGTAAGGGTTCCAGTTTATCCACATCCTCCTCAACATTTCTTATTATCTGATTTTTTGATTCTAGCCATCCTACTGGGTGTGAAGTCATATCCTGTTGTGGTTTTCATTTGCATTTCCCTGGTAATATTGAACATCTTTTCCTGTGCTAATTGGCCATCTGTATATTTTCTTTGGTGAAATATCTTCAAATCTTTGCCCATTTTTTAATTGGGTTGTCTTTTTACTGTTGAGTTGTAAGAATTCTTTATATATTCTCAACACTGTTACCTTATCAGATATATGATTTGCACGTACTTTCATCAGTTCTGTGGATTGTCTTTCTTGATAGACTCCTTTGATACACAAAAGTTTAAAATTTTGATGAAGTCCAACTTATTTTTTTCTTTGATGGCTTGTGCAACCTATAGTAATGCCAACTTCCACTATATTTCTTTCTAGGAGTTTTATAGTGTTTAGCACATATGTTAAAAATCTAATAGATAATAGAGTTCATTTTTGACATGGTGTGATATTAGGGGCATGTAGTTCATTTGTCCTAGCAATGTTTGTTAAAAAGCTATTACTTCCCCCATTAAATGGCCTTAGAACTCTTATTGAAGATTAGTTGACTATAAATATATTGTTGGGGGCCGGTGTGAGGTACTCCGCCCGTGGCAAAGGTCATGAGGAAGGAGGCTCGACATAAGCAAAGGCAGGATCGAGCCTCAGGAGTACCCCTGGAAATCCTCGAGCATCTACCCCCATAACCAGAGCCTGCCTACTTTGCTACTTTGTGCTCTCACCTACACCTCTGACTTTACGGGGGGCTGTCCCCCACCACCTCTTTTGGAGAAGGAGTTAACTTAGAGCTCATGTTAATAATAATTCCTGGGCGTGATAGGAGTGTTTCAACCTACAAACTCCTCAAACTCTACAAACCTACAAACTGCCTGACAGGCTTGTCCGGCCACATGTGATTGCTCACAGCCTCCCAACCATGAGAGGCACGAGATGCTTTAAACCTTCTAAAAACAGGTTCCTTAGAAAAGTTAGAAAACTATTAGTATAAGTATAATGGGCTGATTAGAAATTGTATTGGTGAAGGGTTTTTCATTTGTTGAGCCAATGTTTGTTGCTAAGTCTCCACATCCCCTGCCCTTACACACATTAATGAATATATAGAAGAAATAAGTATTAACCTTTGATATTAATCACATTAGACCTTAGGCTAAGTAAATTCTTTCCTTAACTAAAACCCACTACACCCTCACCCTATAGGAATGTAACTTTATTTGGGTGGCGTCTGTTTTAAGAATAATCACCCCTGGAGAAATAAGTGTCCTTGTTGACTGACTGCTGTCACAAGGAGAGGGTCATAAATTGTCAGCAGGTCCCCTGGCCAGAAGATGATGTAACACCCCTAAGACCTCTGTATACATTTGTATGAAGCACCTGACTTTGATAAAAGTCAGGACTGCTGACCCCACGTGACTTTTGCATAACATCTCAGTGTATAAAAGTAGACCATGGAAAATAAAGAATTGGGATCAGTTTCTCAAAATACTGGTCTCCCCATGTCGCGCTCTCTCTTACACTCTGGCTGAGTCTCCATCTGGAGCGCGGAACCTGCCACGCTTACTAATTTTGCCTGGGCTTCTAAGATCCGACCGGGGAGGCCTCAGTATCTCGTCTCCTTCGGGAGAACAGAAGGATGCCTGCGGCCTACGTAAGTGGTGCAAGCTTCTTGTCTTAAAGTTTTATTAGTCTCCCGCGTAAACCAAGCTACTCAGCCTCTTTTCTCCACTGAATCTTCCTACTGAGCTATCCTCATTCTATTACTCTTTACATCTTTAATTAATATCTAATTGAAGCTACTGTATCCTGATCCTCGCCGACGCCGTCCACGCTTCAAATTCCCTGGATCAACCGGGGCTGGACCCCGGCAATATATGAATTTATTTCTGGACTCTCAAGTCTATTCCATTTGTCTACACATCTGACCTTATGCCACCACCATGCTGTGTTTCAAAATAAAAAGTTTTTTAATTACTATAAATTTGAAATTAAGAAATATGAGTCTTCCAACTTTGTTCTCTCTGTTGCAGAGATTGGGCTATAGTTTTCTTTTAAGGTATTCATCTGGTTTTGCTATCAGAGTAATGCTGGTCTCATAGAATGAGTTAGTAAGTGTTCCCTGCTTTTTTATAGAATTTGAGAAGAATTGATGTCACTTCTTTAAATGCTGGTAGAATTCACCAGTGAAGCTCTCTGGCGTTACAGTTTTCTTTTTCACAAGTGTTCTGAATTAATCTAATCTGTTTTCTTGCTTTTAATGTGTTCCAGTTTTCCATTTCTCCATGATTCAGTCCTGGTGGGCTGTGTATTTTGGGGAATTTGTCCACTTCATCTAGATTAGCTAATCTGTTGGCATACAATTGTTCATAGTATCCCCTTATAATCCCTTTTATTTCTCCAAGGTTGGTTGTAATATCTTCCCCCTCATTCCTGATTTATTAATTTGAATCTTATTTCTTTCTTGGTCAGTCTAGATAAAGGTTTGTTGGGTTGTTTTTTTTTTTTTCCCCAAAGAACCAACTTTTGAATTCATTGATCTTCTCTTTTTTCTTATTTTCCATTTCATTTGCTTTCTCCTTAATATTTTTTTTCTTCTAGTGTCTTTGGGTTTAGTCTATTCCTTTTCTAATTTCTTAAGTTGAAAGCTTAGGTTATTGATTTGAGAGCTTTCTTCTTTTTTTAATGTAAGTGTTTAAATTTTTCTCTGAGTACTACTTCCATCCTATAAGTTTTTATATATGTTATGATTCATTTTCATTCTCTTCAATATGTTTTCTAATTTCCATTTTGATTGGTTGTCTAGGAGTATGTTATTTAATTTCTATAAATTTATTTTCCAAATGTCTTTATGTTTTTAATTTGTAATTTTAAATTCTGTTGTGATTAGAAACTATTCTTTATATGATTCTAATTTTTTTCACATTTACTGAGTGGTTGTTTTTTTTTTTTTTTTTTGCTGCTTAACATATCTTCTGTCCTGGCTAATATTACGTGTGCACTTGAGAAGAATGTGTATTCTGCTATTGTTGGATGGAGGGCTCGATAGATATGTGTTAGGTCTAACTGGTATATAGTATTGTTCAAGTCTTCTGTTTCCTTGCTGATTTTTTTGTCTAGTTGGTCTATCTATTATTGAAAATGGGGCATTGAAGTTTCCTCTATTATTTTTCTTTTTCTTCCTTCAGTTCTGTCAGTTTTTGCTCCTTGTATTTTGGGGCTCTCTTGTTAGATGTGTGTGTGTTTATAAATTTTTTATCCTCTTTTCTTTCAGTATCAGTACGTCTTTATTCATTGAGTTTTCTTGGCGAGAAGAGGAAAGGGAAAAAGGATCAGCATATAGCAGAAACATAATAGTAAACCTATTGCAGAAAGGAAAGAAAGTATCTAGTACAACCAAGAACACACACTGCTGATAGAGTCACCAAAGGTCAAGGGAGCTCAGTTTTCTCTAGTTCAGGAATGAGAAGAAGGAATCAGGGAAAGAACAGAGGATCAGGCTATCCTTCCTTCCCTATAAATTCAAGAACTGGCACAAAGCTTTACTGTCTAGTAGTAAAACATGGTGGAGAAGGCAATGGCACCCCACTCCAGTACTCTTGCCTGGAAAATCCCATGGATGGAGGAGCCTGGTAGGCTGTAGTCCATAGGGTCACACAGAGTCCGACACGACTGAGGTGACTTAGCAGCAGCAGCAGCAGTAAAACATGGAGTTGTTAATTTGTCCATCTCTTATTAAACATAAATTTCAACTTAAGTTTTTTGTATCTGCATAAAGGCTCCTGAGTGACTTAAATATACATTCATCTTCCTCTCTTGGTTTCCCACCCCTTCTTTCTACATGAAAGCCTCCCATTTCTCCTCTCTTAATAGGAAATTAAGTAGATTTGGTTCATTCATATGCCAATGTAAGTTTTGGCATGAATCATATCAAGGAGTAGTCTTGACTCACAAGGTTTGGCACAAGGAATGACATTCCTAACGTCTTCAGGTTATTTTACACAAATCATTCAAAAGTTATGGAGACACTCAAGAATCACATGAATATGTCTATGTAAGGTAGGAGTCAAGCTTTTAGGAAAAATCTGGTTTAAAACAGGAAATAGGGAAAGGAGAAAAAAAGGATGACCCAAGGCTTTCACTTTTTTCCTCTTCGTTGTTTTTGTTTAGTTGCTAAGTCATGTCTTACTCTTTGTGACCCCTTGGACTATAGCCTGCCGGACTCCTCTGACCATGAAATTTCCCAGGGAAAAATACTGGAGTGAGTTGCCATTTCCTTCTCCATTTCTTCAACTTAGTGAGATATAATTGATCAAAATGTAAGATATTTGAAGTGTACAATGTGGTGATTTGATTTATAGATTGTGAACATGTATATTCATTGTGTGTACGTATATGTGTGTGTGTCTTTTTTATACACACACACACACATTGTGAAAGGATTGTTCCCATCAATTAATCCATCTATAACTTCAACTTTTTCTTTTTCTTTTTTGGTAAGAACATTTAAATTCTACCCTTCTAGCAGATTTCAGTTACTATATAATAGTGTTATTAGTTATAGTCCCCATGCTGTCCATTAGATCCTCAGACCTTATTTATCTTACAATGGAAGTTTGTACCCTCTGTTCCTCCATCTCCCAGTGACTAAAAACCACTTTCCTACTGTCTGTTTCTGTGAATTAGACCTTTTTATTTTCTTTTTTTAATTTTATTTTATTTTTAAACTTTACAATATTGTATTAGTTTTGCCAAATATCGAAATGAATCCGCCACAGGTATACCTGTGTTCCCCACCCTGAACCCTCCTCCCTCCTCCCTCCCCATACCCTCCCTCTGGGTCGTCCCAGTGCACCAGCCCCAAGCATCCAGTATCGTGCATCAAACCTGGACTGGCAACTCGTTTCTTACATGATATTTTACATGTTTCAATGCCATTCTCCCAAATCTCCCCACCCTCTCCCTTTCCCACAGAGTCCAGAAGATTGATCTATACATCAGTGTCTCTTTTGCTGTCTCGTACACTGGGTTATTGTTACCATCTTTCTAAATTCCATATATATGTGTTAGTATACTGTATTGGTGTTTTTCTTTCTGGCTTACTTCACTCTGTATAATAGGTTCCAGTTTCATCCATCTCATTAGAACTGATTCAAATGTATTCTTTTTAATGGCTGAGTAATACTCCATTGTGTATATGTACCACAGCTTTCTTATCCATTCATCTGCTGATGGGCATCTAGGTTGCTTCCATGTCCTGGCTATTATAAACAGTGCTGCGATGAACATTGGGGTATACGTGTCTCTTTCCCTTCTGGTTTCCTCAGTGTGTATGCCCAGCAGTGGGATTGCTGGATCATAAGGCAGTTCTATTTCCAGTTTTTTAAGGAATCTCCACACTGTTCTCCATAGTGGCTGTACTAGTTTGCATTCCCACCAACAGTGTAAGAGAGTTCCCTTTTCTCCACACCCTCTCCAGCATTTATTGCTTGTAGACTTTTGGATCGCAGCCATTCTGACTGGTGTGAAATGGTACCTCATAGTGGTTTTGATTTGCATTTCTCTGATAATGAATGATGTTGAGCATCTTTTTGTGTGTTTGTTAGCCATCTGTATGTCTTCTTTGGAGAAATGTCTATTTAGTTCTTTGGCCCATTTTTTGATTGGGTCATTTATTTTTCTGGAGTTGAGCTGTAGGAGTTGCTTGTATACTTTTGAGATTAGTTGTTTGTCAGTTGCTTCATTTGCTATTATTTTCTCCCATTCTGAAGGCTGCCTTTTCACCTTGCTAATAGTTTCCTTTGTTGTGCAGAAGCTTTTAAGTTTAATTAGGTCCCATTTGTTTATTTTTGCTTTTATTTCCAATATTCTGGGAGGTGGGTCATAGAGGATCCTGCTGTGATGTATGTCAGAGAGTGTTTTGCCTATGTTCTCCTCTAGGAGTTTTATAGTTTCTGGTCTTACGTTGAGATCTTTAATCCATTTTGAGTTTATTTTTGTGTATGGTGTTAGAAAGTGTTCTAGTTTCATTCTTTTACAAGTGGTTGACCAGTTTTCCCAGCACCACTTGTTAAAGAGATTGTCTTTAATCCATTGTATATTCTTGCCTCCTTTGTCAAAGATAAGGTGTCCATATGTGCGTGGATTTATCTCTGGGCTTTCTATTTTGTTCCATTGATCAATATTTCTGTCTTTGTGCCAGTATCATACTGTCTTGATAACTGTGGCTTTGTAATAGAGCCTGAAGTCAGGTAGGTTGATTCCTCCAGTTCCATTCTTCTTTCTCAAGATCGCTTTGGCTATTCGAGGTTTTTTGTATTTCCATACAAATTGTGAAATTATTTGTTCTAGCTCTGTGAAGAATACCATTGGTAGCTTGATAGGGATTGCATTGAATCTATAAATTGCTTTGGGTAGTATACTCATTTTCACTATATTGATTCTTCCAATCCATCAACATGGTATATTTCTCCATCTATTAGTGTCCTCTTTGATTTCTTTCACCAGTGTTTTATAGTTTTCTATATATAGGTCTTTAGTTTCTTTAGGTAGATATATTCCTAAGTATTTTATTCTTTCCATTGCAATGGTGAATGGAATTGTTTCCTTAATTTGTCTTTCTGTTTTCTCATTATTAGTGTATAGGAATGCAAGGGATTTCTGTGTGTTGATTTTATATCCTGCAACTTTACTATAATCATTGATTAGTTCTAGTAATTTTCTGGTGGAGTCTTTAGGGTTTTCTATGTAGAGGATCATGTCATCTGCAAATAGTGAGAGTTTTACTTCTTCTTTTCCAATTTGGATTCCTTTTATTTCTTTTTCTGCTCTGATTGCTGTGGCCAAAACTTCCAAAACTATGTTGGATAGTAATGGTGAAAGTGGGCACCCTTGTCTTGTTCCTGACTTTAGAGGAAATGCTTTCAATTTTTCACCATTGAGGATAATGTTTGCTGTGGGTTTGTCATATATAGCTTTTATTATGTTGAGGTATGTTCCTTCTATTCCTGCTTTCTGGAGAGTTTTTATCATAAATGGATGTTGAATTTTGTCAAAGGCTTTCTCTGCATCTATTGAGATAATCATATGGTTTTTATTTTTCAATTTGTTAATGTGGTGTATTACATTGATTGATTTGCGGATATTGAAGAATCCTTGCATCCCTGGGATAAAGCCCACTTGGTCATGGTGTATGATCTTTTTAATGTGTTGTTGGATTCTGATTGCTAGAATTTTGTTAAGGATTTTTGCATCTATGTTCATCAGTGATATTGGCCTGTAGTTTTCTTTTTTTGTGGGATCTTTGTCAGGTTTTGGTATTAGGGTGATGGTGGCCTCATAGAATGAGTTTGGAAGTTTACTTTCCTCTGCAATTTTCTGGAAGAGTTTGAGCAGGATAGGTGTTAGCTCTTCTCTAAGTTTTTGATAGAATTCAGCTGTGAAGCCATCTGGACCTGGGCTTTTGTTTGCTGGAAGATTTTTGATTACAGTTTCCATTTCCGTGCTTGTGATGGGTCTGTTAAGATTTTCTATTTCTTCCTGGTCGAGTTTTGGAAAGTTGTACTTTTCTAAGAATTTGTCCATTTCTTCCACGTTGTCCATTTTATTGGCATATAATTGTTGATAGTAGTCTCTTATGATCCTTTGTATTTCTGTGTTGTCTGTTGTGATCTCTCCATGTTCATTTCTAATTTTATTGATTTGATTTTTCTCCCTTTGTTTCTTGATGAGTCTGGCTAATGGTTTGTCAATTTTATTTATCCTTTCAAAGAACCAGCTTTTGGCTTTGTTGATTTTTGCTATGGTCTCTTTTGTTTCTTTTGCATTTATTTCTGCCCTAATTTTTAAGATTTCTTTCCTTCTACTAACCCTGGGGTTCTTCATTTCTTCCTTTTCTAGTTGCTTTAGGTGTAGGGTTAGGTTATTTATTTGACTTTTTTCTTGTTTCTTGAGGTATGCCTGTATTGCTATGAACTTTCCCCTTAGGACTGCTTTTAAAGTGTCCCACAGGTTTTGGGTTGTTGTGTTTTCATTTTCATTAGTTTCTATGCAAATTTTGATTTCTTTTTTGATTTCTTCTGTGATTTGTTGGCTATTCAGCAGCATGTTGTTCAGCCTCCATATGTTGGAATTTTTAATAGTTTTTCTCCTGTAATTGAGATCTAATCTTACTGCATTGTGGTCAGAAAAGATGCTTGGAATGATTTCTATTTTTTTGAATTTACTAAGGCTAGATTTATGGCCCAGGATGTGATCTATCCTGGAGAAGGTTCCATGTGCACTTGAAAAAAGGTGAAATTCATTGTTTTGGGATGAAATGTCCTATAGTGCCGGTGCCAGCCGGCAAAGTCGATCAGGTCCCGAGAACGTGCACGGCGGGGCTAAGAAAGAAACTAAAGCAAGAGACTACAACAAAGACGGGGTCGAGAGGTTCAGACACGTCTCCACGAAGGGACGCAGTCTGACACCAACTTTATTCAGTATCTCATATTTATACAGAGGAGTGTGAGAAAGACAAGACAGTTGACTTTTTTTCTTGGTTGTCCTATACATCTTACAAACAGTCACAAGAAATCTTGAGAGCATGGGACTGGCTCCCTGTTATTATTTCTTCACCAGATAACATTTCTCTGTGCGTTGTAAGTTTGCACAGACTCCAGGTGTCTGCAGTAAATAAGCGCCTAATTTCTGGGGTGGCGGGACAGAGAGCTATGTTTGCAAGCAAACCCTCAAGGACTGAGGCAGCTCCCAGAGCTGTGTCCTTCAAGCAAAGGACCCCGTTCTCACGGGCAGCTCCCCGCACTATAGATATCAATTAGGTCTAACTGGTCTATTGTATCGTTTAACGTTTGTGTTTCCTTGTTAATTTTCTGTTTAGTTGATCTATCCATAGGTGTGAGTGGGGTATTAAAGTCTCCCACTATTATTGTGTTATTGTTAATTTCTCCTTTCATACTTGTTAGCATTTGTCTTACATATTGCGGCGCTCCCGTATTGGGTGCATATATATTTATAATTGTTATATCTTCTTCTTGGATTAATCCTTTGATCATTATGTAGTGACCATCTTTGTCTCTTTTCACAGCCTTTGTTTTAAAGTCTATTTTATCTGATATAAGTATTGCCACTCCTGCTTTCTTTTGGTCCCTATTTGCATGGAAAATCTTTTTCCAGCCTTTCACTTTCAGTCTGTATGTGTCCCCTGTTTTGAGGTGGGTCTCTTGTAGACAACATATGTAGGGGTCTTGCTTTTGTATCCATTCAGCCAGTCTTTGTCTTTTGGTTGGGGCATTCAACCCATTTACGTTTAAGGTAATTACTGATAAGTATGATCCCATTGCCATATACTTTATTGTTTTGGGTTTGAGTTTATACACCGTTTTTGTGTTTCCTGTCTAGAGAATATCCTTTAGTATTTGTTGGAGAGCTGGTTTGGTGGTGCTGAATTCTCTCAGCTTTTGCTTGTCTGAGAAGCTTTTGATTTCTCCTTCATATTTGAATGAGATCCTTGCTGGGTACAATAATCTGGGCTGTAGGTTATTTTCTTTCATCACTTTAAGTATGTCTTGCCATTCCCTCCTGGCTTGAAGAGTTTCTATTGAAAGATCAGCTGTTATCCTTATGGGAATTCCCTTGTGTGTTATTTGTTGTTTTTCCCTTGCTGCTTTTAATATTTGTTCTTTGTGTTTGATCTTTGTTAATTTGATTAATATGTGTCTTGGGGTGTTTCGCCTTGGGTTTATCCTGTTTGGGACTCTCTGGGTTTCTTGGACTTGGGTGATTATTTCCTTCCCCATTTTAGGGAAGTTTTCAACTATTATCTCTTCAAGTATTTTCTCATGGTCTTTCTTTTTGTCTTCTTCTTCTGGGACCCCTATGATTCGAATGTTGTAGCGTTTAATATTGTCCTGGAGGTCTCTGAGATTGTCCTCATTTCTTTTAATTCGTTTTTCTTTTATCCTCTCTGATTCATTTATTTCTACCATTCTATCTTATAATTCACTAATCCTATCTTCTGCCTCTGTTATTCTACTATTTGTTGCCTCCAGAGTGTTTTTAATTTCATTTATTGCATTATTCATTATATATTGACTCTCTTTTATTTCTTCTAGGTCCTTGTTAAACCTTTCTTGCATCTTCTCAATCCTTGTCTCCAGGCTATTTATCTGTGATTCCATTTTGATTTCAAGATTTTGGATCAATTTCACTATCATTCGGAATTCTTTATCAGGTAGATTCCCTATCTCTTCCTCTTTCGTTTGGTTTGGTGGGCATTTATCCTGTTCCTTTATCTGCTGGGTATTCCTCTGTCTCTTCATCTTGTTTAAATTGCTGAGTTTGGGGTGTCCTTTCTGTATTCTGGCAGTTTGTGGAGTTCTCTTTATTGTGGCATTTCCTCACTGTGTGTGGGTTTGTACAGGTGGCTTGTCAAGGTTTCTTGGTTAGGGAAGCTTGTGTTGGTGTTTTGGTGGGTGGAGCTGTATTTCTTCTCTCTCCTTTCAAAGACTTGGGTTGCTTTTCTGGGTGCCTTATGTCCTCAGCCGGCATTCAGAAGTTGTTTTGTGGAATTTACTCGGCGTTTAAATGTTCTTTTGATGAATTTGTGGGGGAGAAAGTGTTCTCCCCGTCCTACTCCTCTGCCATCTTAGCTCCTCCTCCCCTTTTTATTTTCTTCACATGTAAGTGAGACTGTGAAGTGGTTTGTCTTTCTCTCGTTGCATTTCACTTAGCATAACGTTCTCCAGGTTCATTCATGTTGTCACTAATATCAGAATTTCCCATTTTAAGAAGAGCAGCCTTAAGATGATGTTTCAGATCCCTTTGGCTGCTGAACAATCCTCTGAAAGATACTTCATTTTTTTTTTTTTGATACAAAAGAAATTTGTATACAATTAAAACCCAAAAGCACATTTGGAACGATCAATACATTACATTTACATAGTCTGAGTCACATAACAGTCACCAAATCATTAGCTGTCAAGCTTTACAAATCTCAGACAGATATTTAAATGGAAAATTAGCAAATGAAAAAATATTCAGTGTTATTCATCATTGAAAATACAAATTAAAACCACAAAGTGATAACCATTCCCACTCACTAGAATAGCTAAGTTCAGTTCAGTCACTCAGTTGTGCGTGACTCTTTGTGACGCCATGGACAGGAGCACGCCAGGCTTCCCTGTCCATCACCAACTCCCAGAGCTTGCTCACACTCATGTCCATTGAGTTGGTGATGCTATCCAACTATCTCATCCTCTGTCATCCCCTTCTCCTCCTCCCTTCAATCTTTCACAACATCAGGGTCTTTTCAGATGAGTCACTTCTTCGCATCAGGTGGCCAAAGTATTGGAGTTTCGGCTTCAGCATCAGTTCTTCCAATGAATATTCAGGACTGATTTCCTTTAGGATTGACTGATTTGATCTCCTTGCAGTCCAAGAGACTGTTAAGAGTTTTCTCCAACACCACATTGCAAAAGCATCAATTGTTTGGTGCTCAGCTTTCTATATGGTCCAACTCTCACATCCATACATGGAGAAACCAATGGCTTTGTCTAGACGGAACTTTGTTGGCAAAGTAATGGCTCTGCTTTCTAATATGCTGTTTAGGTTGTCATAGCTTTTCTTCCAAGAAGCAAATGTCTTTTAATTTCATGGCTGCAGTCACCATCTGCAGTGATTTTGGAGCCCAAGAAAATAAAATCTCTCACTCTTTCCATTGTTTCCCCATCTATTTGTCATGAAGTGATGAGACCAGATGCCATGAACTTAGTTTTTTGAATGTTGAGTTTTAAGCCAGCTTTTGGAGTGTCAGACCACTTCAGTATTTTTGCCATGAGAACCTCATGAACAGTATGAAAAGAATAGCTAGATAGCAATATCAAAACAGAATGACTTTAAAAACCAACACAGCAACACCTAAAACAATCTAAAGGTTGGTGAGGATGTGCAGGATTTAGAGCTCTCATTTATTGATAGCAATTTAAAATGATATAAACACTGTGGGAAAGGAGTACATCGAGGCTGTATATTGTCACCCTGCTTATTTAACTTATATGCAGAGCACATCTTGCAAAATGCAGGGCTGGATGAAGCACAAGCTGGAATCAAGATTGCCAGGAGAAATATCAATAACCTCAGATATGCAGATGACTCCACCCTTATGGCAGAAAGCAAAGAGGAACTAAAGAGTTTCTTGATGAAAGAGGAGAGTGAAAAAGCTGGCTTAAAATTCAACATTCAGAAAACTAAGATCATGGCATCTGGTCCAATTACTTCATGGCAAATAGATGGGGAAGCAATGGAAACAGTGAAAGACTTTATTTTCTTGGGCTCCAAAATCACTGCAGTTGGTGACTACAGCCATGAAATTAAAAGACACTTGCTCCTTGGAAGAAAAGCCATGACAAACCTAGACAGCATATTAGAAAGCAGAGCCATTACTTTGCTAACAAAGGTCCGTCTAGTCAAAGCTGTGGTTTTTCCAGTAGTCGTATATGTGAGAGTTGGACTATAAAGAAAGCTGAACACCAAAGTATTGATGCTTTTGAACTGTGATGTTGTGAGAAGACTCTTGAGAGTCCCTTGGACTTCAAGGCGATCCAACCAGTCCATCCTAAAGGAGATCAGTCCTGAATATTCATTGGAAGGACTGATGCTAAAGCTGCAACTCCAATACTTTGGCCACCTGAAGCGAAGAACTGACTCATTTGAAAAGACCCTGATGCTGGGAAAGATTGAAAGTGGGAGAAGGGGATGACAGCGGATGAGATGGTTAGATGGCATCACCAACTAGATGGACATGAGTGTGAGCCAGTTCTGGGAGTTGTTGATGGACAGGGAAGCCTGGCGAGCTGCAGTCTACAGTATCACAAGGAGTCAGACACAATTGAGCGACTGAACTGAACTGAAACACTTTGGAGAACTATTGAGCCTTTATTTTATGTATACAAAATAAATCTACAGCCATCCTATAGCCTGGCAATTTTACTCCTGGACTTTCCAAGTAAATAAAATCATATAGCCACAAAAAGACATACAAGAATGTTCTTAGCATCTTAATTCATAATAGCCCCTAACTGAAAACAGTTGAGATTTAGAACTCTTTTAGGAACCTTAAGCCTAAATTGTGAAAAATCCCTGAGACAGCTGGTATTTTAAATTTTCTAATGTAATTCCATAAGTACTAGTGATGCATAGTGTCTTAGGTGCATCATTCCAATAACTGGTTTAGCCAGTATAAGGTTATAAAGAATTGTCTCTATTAGCTACCCTAGTTTTTCTTTTGCTTCTCGTTGTCCAGATACCTACAGTACCTGTATTTTAAACATTTCAGTGATAGCATAGGCTAATATTTCATAATAATAGTAGCAGACCCATTGTATACCATATTTCATCCTGAAAGAACCCTAAGTTGGTACTTTTTAGACTGTTTATAATAGGTAAAAATCAATAACTCTTTTTGGTAGAATATGCTTTAAACAAGGTGATGAAGCAGGCTACAATTTGTGAAAGAACTTGAGAAAGGATGTCACATATATTTGAAATTATGGAGTGAACATTCATTTCTTTTGTTCTGGGCAGAAAAATCAATGCTCAAATTTTAGTTTTGCTAATATACAAGGTTTGACCTCCTTACAAAAAGTACAGTAACATTTGGACTAAGTAGCCCACGTCCTTCGATGTTTGTGGTTTGGCAAAATGGAAATTCTTAAATGGATTCTAGGATCATCTTCAGAGTGTAAAAATTAGGTTAAACTTCGAGAGAAATAGAACTTAAAGAAGTATGATTCTGGAGTTCCCCTTGTGGCTCAGTGGTAAAGAATCCACTTGCCAGTGCAGGAGACACAGGCTTGACCCCCTGGTCTAGGAAGATCCCACATGCTGTGGAGCAAGTAAACCCGCGCACCACAACTGTTGAGCCTGTGCACTGGAGCCTGGGAACCACAACTACTGAAGCCTGTGTGCCTAGAGCTGGTGCTCCACAGCAAGAGAAGCCACTGCAATGAGAAGACCTCACTGCAGTGAAGAGTAGCCCCCACTTGCTACAACTAGAGGAAAGTCTACTCAGCAACAAAGACCCAGCACAGCCAATAAATAAAAATAAAGAAATAAAATTATAAAAAAGAAGTAAGATTATACATTTTTGTTTCTAAGTAGACAGATACATATAAATATGCAGAATATTTAGTGGGATAGTAGAGAAAGGTAGACTTTCTTTTTTCCAAGTATATTACCATTATATGGGCTTCCCAGATAGCGCTAGTGGTAAAGAACCTGCCTGCCAATGCAGGAAGTACAAAAGACTCGGGTTCAATCCCTGGGTTGGGAAGATCTGGATTAGGAAACAGCAACCTGCTCCAGTATTCTTGCCTGGAAAATTCCATGGGCAGAAGTCTGGCGGGCTACAGCCCAGGGAGCCACAAAGAGTTGGACGTGACTAAGCACACACACACGCGCACACACACACACATATTACAATTGTGGACAGACATTTTCCCTTGTAATCAACACATCACACACAAAAAAAACGCTAGCAAAGGAGAAGCCTTAGTATTTTTAAGGTGAGGGCAAAAATTTTATATATACACACGCATGTGCACGCACATGTACACACACGAAGACCTATTGTGCGAAAGCTAGAAAATTGTTTTCAAGGAGAAATATATGATCTACAGTTGCAATGCTTAGATATTTGGCAATTGGAAAAATAATTTTTGGTGAAAATAGGAAAACAGATTGACATCAATGTACATTAGCGTAGTGACTTTCATTTCTTGTACATACACTGTGAAATAGTTCTGGGCAATAAATTCTTAGAAAAGTGGGGTTGGATTGGACAAATGTCATAGTTTATGACTGAATACATATAAACAGGTGAAAACTCAAGGTAGAGGGGTAATAATAGCCACCTGATAAAGAGACTTAAAACCCTTTCACCTTACGAAAAAG
This sequence comes from Bos taurus, assembly GCF_002263795.3. Classification (NCBI taxonomy): domain Eukaryota; kingdom Metazoa; phylum Chordata; class Mammalia; order Artiodactyla; family Bovidae; genus Bos; species Bos taurus. Next base: position 82,092,562 of record NC_037330.1, read on the forward strand.
ATTGCTTTAGAGCTATAACTTGATATTATAGTTTGATTTTTTTAAAAAAGAAATTGGTTACATTTGTGGCTACTGTGGATACAGAAAATAAAGAATGGAATGCCTTTTGTTCCCCCAATACAAAGAAGTATCTATCATTTAAAATCTTAACTGTAAAAAAATAATTGATGCTATAGATTCTGGAACTAATACCAAAATTATTGGAAAAGGTAACATAGCTACTATTTCTGCCATGGTGTCTTAAAAATAAAGAATAGTTGACAGTAGAGAGTTATATAACTATTTCAAGTCAGCAACCAAGCTAAAGTGTAATTCTACAATGTTTGCAACATATCATGACCCTTCAGACATTTCCTTTATCCCCCAAATCCACCCTTTGCTGTCCATTTCATCTCTACATTTCAGGTTTTTCATACCTTTTGTTTTCACTCATCTAAGCCTCACGCTTCCTTCTCACAGGAATCCTGTGAGATTACTGCAGACTATTTTGATTTTCCCTCTTCAAATTTCTATAGCACACATACTACCTTTAGACCTGTTCTCTGCTGTTTATGAGGCCAGAGCAATTTGTTTCATTCCTGTATGTACATTAGTTAGCCAGATGCTGGGTGGTGGGTAAGTATTATAGAAAACAAGTTTAAAGGGAATTCAGAACAGGAAACAATTAATAGTGTGATGATGAGTATTTGGAGAAAGTGGATTATGAGTGAGGTCCCAAACAGTGAAAGATAAGCCGAGGCCCAAATGAAAAAGATGGCTTAAAACTCAACATTCACAAAACTAAGATCATGGCATCTGGTCCAATCACTTCATGGCAAATAGATGGGGAAACAATGGAAACAGTGAGAGACTTTATTTTGGGAGCTCCAAAATGACTGCAGATGATGACTGCAGCCATGAAATAAAAAGATGCTTGCTCCTTAGAAAGAAAGCCATGATCACCCTAGACAACATATTAAAAAGCAGAGACATTACTTTGCCAACAAAGATCCATCTGGTCAAAGCTAAGGTTTTTCCAGTAGTCCTGTATGGATTTGAGAGTTGGGACCATAAAGAACGCTGAGCGCCAAAGAATTGATGCTTTTGAACTGTGGTGTTGGAGAAGACTCTTGAGAGTCCCTTGGAGTGCAGGGAGATCCAACCAGTCCATCCTAATGGAAATCAGTCCTGAATGTTCATTGGAAGGACTGATGCTGAAGCTGAAACTCCAATACTTTGTCCACCTGACAAAGAACTGACTCTTTAGAAAAGACCCTGATTCTGGGAAAGATTGAAGGCAGGAGAAGGAGACGACACAGGATGAGTTGGTTGGATGGCATCACTAACTTGGACATGAGTTTGAGTAAGCTCCAGGAGTTAGTGATGGACAGGAAAGCCTGGCATGCTACAGTCCGTGGGCTTTTGAAGAGTTGGATACAACTGAGTGACTGAACTGAACTGAACTGAAATGTGAATAGCCTAAGTGACTGGGACTATAGGTGTCATTTAATAATGGATGAATGAACAAATGAATATATTTTGAGTGGAATCACATGGCTAAGTTTATTGGACTGTTCCTTTTGTTTTGTTTTTTTTTTTAATTTTATTTTATTTTTAAACTTTACATAATTGTATTAGTTTTGCCAAATATCAAAATTAATCCGCCACAGGTATACATGTGTTCCCCACCCTGAACCCTCCTCTCTCCTCCCTTCCCATACCATCCCTCTGGGTCATCCCAGTGCACTAGCCCCAAGCATCCAGTATCGTGCATCAAACCTGAACTGGCAACTCGTTTCTTACATGATATTTTACATGTTTCAATGCCATTCTCCCAAATCTTCCCACCCTCTCCCTCTCCCACAGAGTCCAGAAGACTGTTCTATACATCAGTGTCTCTTTTGCTGTCTCGTACACCGGGTTATTGTTACCATCTTTCTAAATTCCATATATATGCGTTAGTATACTGTATTGGTGTTTTTCTTTCTGGCTTACTTCACTCTGTATAATAGGTTCCAGTTTCATCCACCTCATTAGAACTGATTCAAATGTTTTCTTTTTAATGGCTGAGTAATACTCCATTGTGTATATGTACCATAGCTTTCTTATCCATTCATCTGCTGATGGACATCTAGGTTGCTTCCATGTCCTGGCTTGGACTGTTCCTTTTGAATCATCTGTTCATCATACATTTTTTAGTTCTAGACTACAAAGATGAAATAACAATTTATTTTCAGAAACGTAAATTTTAGTGGAGTATACAGAAATGTAAAGAATTATTAGAATTCACTAACTCCAGTAAGAGGTATACACGAGGTCTATGTAAACACCGAGCAGGAAGCTGTAGAGAGGATTTATTTAGAATAGGTAAAATTCTCAAAGGCCTTATATGCAATACTCAATTGCATTGAAATTGAAATACTGAACATTATTTTGGTCATCATTAGGACATGTGTCAGAGCAACTTTGTGAAGCTGTAGGACACCACTAACTCTTCCTAGGATTTCCCTGTGGGTCTTACTGAGAGAACTGCTGAGCATTTCTCTTGCCTAGCCCTGTAATTATCCTTCAAGTTCAGCTCAGTTCAGTCGCTCAGTTGTGTCCGACTCTTTGCAACGCCATGAACCACAGCACGCCAGGCCTCCTTGTCCGTCACCAACTCTGAGAGTCCACCCAACTCATGTCCATTGTGTCGGGGATGCCATCCAAGCATCTCATCCTCTGTCATCCCCTTCTCCTCCTGCCCTCAATCTTTCCGAGCATCGGGGTCTTGTCAAATGAGTCAGCTCTCCGCATTAGGTGGCCAAAGTATTGGAGTTTCACCTTCAACATCAGTCCCTCCAATGAACACTCAGGACTAATCTCCTTTAGGGTGGACTGGTTGGATCTCCTTGCAGTCCAAGGGACTCTGAAGAGTCTTCTCCAACACCACAGGTCAAAAGCATCAATTCTTCAGCGCTCAGCATTCTTCACAGTCCAACTCTCGCATGCATAAATGACCACTGGAGAAACCATAGCCTTGACTAGACAGACCTTTGTTGGCAAAGTAATGTCTCTGCTTTTGAATATGCTGTCTAGGTTGGTCGAAACTTTCCTTCCAAAGAGCAAGTGTCTTTTAATTTCATGGTTGCAATCACCATCTACAGTGATTTTGGAGCCCCCAAAAATAAAGTCTGACACTGTTTCCACTGTTTCCCCATCTATTTCCCATGAAGTGATGGGACCAGATGCCATGATCTTCGTTTTCTGAATGTTGAGCTTTAAGCCAACTTTTTCACTCTCCTCTTTCACTTTCATCAAGAGGCTCTTTTGTTCTTCTTCACTTTCTGCCATAAGGGTGGTGTCATCTGCATATCTGAGGTTATTGATACTTCTCCTGGCAATCTTGATTCCAGCTTGTGCTTCTTCCAGCCCAGTGTTCCTCATGATGTACTCTGCATATAAGTTAAATAAGCAGGGTGGCAATATACAGCCTTGACATACTCCTTTTCCTATATGGAACCAGTCTGTTGTTCCATGTCCAGTTCTAACTGTTGCTTCCTGACCTGTATACAGGTTTATCAAGAGGCAGGTCAGGTGGTCTGATATTCCCATCTCTTTCAGAATTTTCTACAGTTTATTGTGATCCACACAGTCAAAGGCTTTGGCATAGTCAATAAAGTAGAAATAGATGTTTTTCTGGAACTCTTCTGCTTTTTCAATGATCCAGCAGATGTTGGCTATTTGATATCTTGTTCCTCTGCCTTTTCTAAAACCACCTTGAACATCTGGAAGTTCATGGTTGATATATTGCTGAGGCCTGACTTGGAGAATTTTGAGCATTACTTTACTAGTGTGTGAGATAAGTGCAATTGTGCAGTAGTTTAAGCATTCTTTGGCATTACTTTTCTTTGGGATTGGAATGAAAACTGACCTTTTCCAGTCCTGTGGCTACTGCTAAGTTTTCCACATTTGCTGGCATATTGAGTGCAGCACTTTCACAGCATCATGTTTTAGAATTTGAAATAGCTCAACTGGAATTCCATCACCTCCACTAGCTTTGTTTGTAGTGATTCTTCCCATGGCACACCTGACTTCACATTCCAGGATGTCCTGCTCTAGGTGTGTGTGAGTAATGACACCTTTGTGATTATCTGGGTCATGAAGATCTTTTTTGTACAGTTCTTCTGTGTATTCTTGTCACCTCTTCTTCATATCTTCTGCTTCTGTTAGGTCCATACCATTTCTGTCCTTTATTTTGCCCATGTTTGCATGAAATGTTCCCTTGGTATCTCTAATTTTCTTGAAGAGGTCTCTAGTCTTTCCCATTCTATTGTTTTCCTCTATTTCTTTGCATTGATTGCTGAGGACAGATCTTTCTTATCTGTCCAAAAAAGGACAGCTTTTTTGGGTGTTAGTTCTAGCAGGTCTTGTAGGTCTTCATAGAACTGTTTAACTTCAGCTTCTTCAGCATTACTGGTCAGGGCATAGACTTGGATTACCGTGATATTGAATGGTTTGCCTTGGAAACAAACAAGAGATCATTCTGTTGTTAAGACTGCATCCAAGTACTGCATTTCGGACTCTTGTTGACTGTGATGGCTGCTCCATTTTTTCTAAAGGATTCCTGCCCACAGTAGTAGATATAATGGTCATCTGAGTTAAATTCACCCATTCCAGTCCTTCTTAGTTTGCTGGTTCCTAGAATGTCGATGTTCACTCTTGCCATCTGTTTGACCACTTCCAATTTGCCTTGACTCATGGACCTAGCATTCCAGGTTCCTATGCAATATTGCTCTTTACAGCATCGGACCTTGCTTCTATCACCAGTCCCATCCACAACTGGGTATTTTGCTTTCGCTCCATCCCTTCATTCTTTCTGGAGTTATTTCTCCACTGATCTCCAGTAGCATATTGGGCACCTACTGACCTGGAGAGTTCCTCTTTCAATGTCCTATCTTTTTGCCTTTTCATACTGTTCATGGGGTTCTCGAGGCACGAATACTGAAGTGGTTTGCCATTCCCTTCTCCAGTAGACCACATTCTGTCAGATCTGTCCACCATGACCCGCCTGTCTTGGGTGACCCCTTAGGGCATGGCTTAGTTTCATTGAGTTAGACAAGGCTGTGGTCCATGTGATCAGATTGGCTAGTTTTCTGTGATTGTGGTTTCAGTCTGTCTGCCCTCTGATGCCCTCTCTCAGCGCCTCCCGTCTTACTTGGCTTTTTCGTACCTTGGATATGGGGTATCTCTTCACGGCTGCTCCAGCAAAGCTCAGCTGCCGCTCCTTACCTTGGATGTGGGGTAACTCCTCTCGGCCGCTGCCCCTGACCTTGGACGTGGGGTAGCTCCTCTCAACCGCACTCGTGTGCCATCCCAGCCGCCATGCTTGTGCTGACAGCAAATGTCTGATGTAACTGGGAGAGTTGGTTGTCTCTACTTGCTTGGAAATACCATCTCAGAAGGTAGCAATCCTTCAGTGTTAAAACTTCATAAACATCAGATTGAGATACCCTAATTAGTATGGAGACCTGAAAAATGTGCATACCTTGAAATAACAGTGTTCACTTTGAAGATAGTGATGGTGTATATTTAAATCCAAAAAGAAAGAGCAAAGAAAAGAGTATTTGTTTGAATTTTGTAAGTTTTTCAAATGTATTTCCAAAGGTCTGTAACTAAACATAATATATTTGTCCCAAATTAATATTTATTTCTAGTCATTTGGTTCTCCTAAAATCACAAGGAAGAAAAGCGCTGCAGACTATTCTCCAACAACTGGAACCTGTCAGATGAGCCCAGTTGCTTCTCCCACAAGCTCAAAAGAACAAGAAAACAGAAATGGACCATCAAATGGTTAGTTGAACATTCTTTTCTGCTTATTGTGAGATTTTTTCTAGGTGTTGGTTAAATTGGAATTTTGATTTAATAATATGTGAATCCTGCAGCAGCTGATTTTTGTCTTTTTTAAAGAATTCAACATAGAAAAGACTAGAATATAGGTAATACTTTGGACATAAATGTAATCTCTAGGCAGTTACATTAAAATGCTGCTGCAGACTTTGTTACCTTACTTTCCCATCCATTAAATAGAAGTTATGGCGTGACTGCCTTCAGCCACTATCAATTATAGTAGTTTAGCCCCTTAACAAGTTAACAAGCTATCTATCATGTGCATAAATTAAAGGGCACATAATTCAGGTAATGCACTACATTTTAATACTTCTAAATGTTATTTTTATTCATGTTGTCCATTGAGTTTTATCCACATTTCCTGTGTCTTTATAGCTTGTTTTATTTATTGTATTTCATTCTCTTCTGTTACTATTTTAAGTGCACTTGCAAAAGGTTTGTATAATTACTGTTAGAGAATAATCTAATTTTAATATGAAATTCTTTATTTTAAATTATTGTTAGTTTAATTTTGACCACATATATTTCTTATCCTCTGGTAGTTTATTGCTAAAATATTCATTTAAAAGATGCAGGAATCTAGATTTCATAGGCTTAATTTTTAATATTGTAAAAAAGTCGTGAATCAGTGACCTGTCAAGTTTCTATAATATGAAATATTAAGTAGGCTTAAATTGAAAAGAATATATTTTAGATATACTGTGATTAGCCTGATTCATATTTATTGTAAAACATTTGAGTGCTAAGTATATACTGGAAGCTACAGAGAAACAAAGAATTCTCCTCATTTTACCTAATTTGTTGTAATGAAACCTATAATGAGATCTTAACTTTTGAATGACTTTAATCAGGTGCTTCTTAATCTTAAAGCTATCACTGTTAAGTTTGCTTTCACAAAAATACATGAAGATGTAGATGTCTTCTTCAAGCTCTATAGTTCTGGGTTGTTGTTTTTTCTTTAATTCACTTGATACACCTTTTGTTTAAAATGAAAAATTAGTGCCTTAGATATGGAACATCTCTATACTGAAATGTGAATAGATTTTAAGTGGATACGTACTTAATTTCCATATTGAAATTAAATATGGACTTAAGGGAACATTTCTTTTGCCCATAAAAAGATTGGTCACATGATCTCAGTTGACATTTAAGTGGATAATTATCACCGGTTATAGTACTTGGTAAGCTCTTTTTTGAAAAGTCATATAGCAGGAGTTCCTAGAGTGCTGGTAATATTCTGTTTCTATATGATGGCTATGCTGGTTCACCCTATAATTATTCATTAAACTGTACATATGTGTTTTATGTATTCTTTGATATATAGTTCTCACACAAGCCTCAAAATAGAATTCTGCCTAGGATCTTGTAGCAGATTATGTCATTTGTAATCATTATATTGATTTTCCTAATATGTCATCTTATTGTATTTTAAAAATAGAAAAGCTTGTCTTACAAGTTCTAAATGAAATTATAACTTCTGTTAACAGCGTTACTTTTTAAGTATTGTACAAAACACAAGGTACAATTTAAATAAGCACTTCTGCTTAAAGCACATTTTCAAAGACATTTTAGGTGCTCATCTGTCTCATTTATTCTCCTGCCCTTCCCATGTTTACAGTACTTCAGCCACCCTTATTTTCTGGCTATTTGTCAATCATGCTGAGCCTGTTGCCTCCACAAGAACTGCACTTGCACTTCTTTCAACCTGGAATATTCTTCCTCTAGGTATTTATATGTGCTTTCTATGTTCAGTGGAATTACATACTATGTGAACAGGTGGCAATATTAAATTTATTTACAATTATAAAAGGAAAAAAATCTAGATATAAGTCTTACCTCTACTTAAATTCTACATAGCCCTCAAATGGAGTGACTGCTTCCAGTTTATACAGTGAAGATATGCCTACACACACACTCTCCCTCTCTCTCATTTGTCATTGTGTATATTGATTACATTTATGTTTGGTTGTGTGTGTGTCATTATACTGCCCTGCCCCTTAGGAGGGGTCATCCCCGTCCCTGCTGCTGCTACTAAGTCGCTTCAGTCGTGTCCGACTCTGTGCGACCCCATAAACGGCAGCCCACCAGGCTCCCCCATCCCTGGGATTCTCCAGGCAAGAACATTGGAGTGGGTTGCCATTTCCTTCTCCAATGCACGAAAGTGAAAAGTGAAAGTGAAGTTCCTCAGTCATGTCCGACTCTTAGCAACCCCATGGACTGTAGCCTACCAGGCTCCTCCGGCCATGGAATTTTCTAGGCAAGAGTGCTAGAGTGGGCTGCCATTGCCTTCTCCTGTCCCCGTCCCTACCACTTGGCAAATTTTTCCAAAGTAGTATCCTTTTTAGAGGAGAGAAAAGATGGTAAAATTTTGTGTTCCTTTACTCCTAAGAATGCACTTGTTTTTTAATAGTTGGGGTGGAAGGATAAACACCAAATTTGACAGTCAAAGAGAGTACTTGTAAAATAGACAATAGATGTGTAGAAATCACCCCAGATTGTAGCAGTGTTAACAGCATAGACAGATAAACAGATGGAGTATATGATAAAGCAGTAAAGGAAAGTAATGGATAGAATAAACTCCAACATATGTCAAATAGGAGTTCCACAAGAAAGAAGAGAAAAAGGAGCAGAGGCAGTAGTCTAAGATATATGAACTATCAGGTTTTCGTAGTTGAGGAAAGATGGAAATTTCCAGATTAGAATAACATGCTTTGTCTGAGCAAGATGAATTAAACAAACTCACACCTAATCATATCATGATAAAACTGCAGAACATCAAAAACAAAGACAAAATTTTAGCGACAGGCCGACATTAGACTTCTCATCAGTATCTATAGTCTGTGGCAGGAAATGGAATAATACCAACTGAAAATCACATCTGAAGTTTTCATTCAGGAAGTAAGAATGAAGTAAAGGTATTTTCATTCAGTCTGAGAGAATTAACCATTCACAAATACTCCTTGAAAGATTATTAAAGAATATTCTTCTGTGAGTACATGCTCATAGTTCAGTTAGTTCAGTTCAGTTCAGTCGCTCAGTCGTGTCTGACTCTTTGCGACCCCATGAATCACAGCACGCCAGGCCTCCCTGTCCATCACCAACTCCCGGAGTTCACTCAGACTCACGTCCATCGAGTCAGTGATGCCATCCAGCCAACTCATCCTCTGTCGTCCCCTTCTCCTGCCCCCAATCCCTCCCAGCATCATAACTGAGCCTCAAATAAAGGAATGGAATGCAAAGAGCAGTGGTAAAATAATAAATTAACAAGCATGTTGGTAAATCTATAAACCTAGTTATAAAAATGTGATTACCAATTCTGCTGACTATAAAGCAAAAGAGGGGGTTAAAAACAAGTACTAATAGACCATAAGAGCTTGGAAGATATATGTGGAAGCAGGAAGGAATTACAAATTTAAGGTCCTTGTAATCTTCAGGGAGCAGATGGAATATCTGTCAGTTGAACTTTTAATTGTGTTTTTGTTTACTTGCCTTTAAAATGGGGAAAATAACATCTACCTCAGGATTGTTATAAGAATTAAAAGAATTAACATACAAAAAGTACTTAGAACAGTGACTGGCATATAGTAAGTGTTTAATACATATTTTCAGTTCAGTTCAGTCACTCAGTCGTGTCCAACTCTTTGTGACCCATGGATTGCAGCATGCCAGGCTTCCCTGTCCATCACCAACTCCCAGAGCTTACTCAAACTCATGTCCATTGAGTTGGTGATGCCATCCAACCATCTCATCCTCTCTCGTCCCCTTCTCCAACCCACTTGATTCTTTCCCAGCATCAGGGTCTTTTCCAGGGTTAGTTCTTTGCATCAGGTGGCCAAATATTGGAGTTTCAGCTTCACCATCAGTCCTTCCAATCAATATTCAGGACTGATCTCCTTTAGGATGGACTGATTGGACCTCATTTCAGTCCAAGGGACTCTCAAGAATCTTCACCACCACCACAGGTCAAAAGCATCAATTCTTTGGTGCTCAGCTTTCTTTATAGTACAACTCTCACATGCATACATGACCACTGGAAAAACCATAGCTTTGACTAGATGGACCTTTGTTGGCAAAGTAATGTCTCTGCTTTTTAACATGCTATCTAGGTTGATCATAGCTTTTCTTCCAAGGAGCAAGCATCTTTTAATTTCATGGCTACAGTCACCATCTACAGTGATTTTGGAGCCCCCCAAATAAAGTCTCTCACTGTTTCCATTGTTTCCCCATCTATTTGCCATGAAGTGATGGGTCCGGATGCCATGATCTTAGTTTTCTGAATGTTGAGTTTTAAGCCAACTTTTTCACTCCTCTTTGACTTTCATCAAGAGGCTCATTAGTTCCTCTTTGCTTTCTGCCATAAGGGTGGTATCATCTGCATTTCTGAGGTTATTGATATTTCTCCTGGCAATCTTGATTCCAGCTTGTGCTTTATCAAGCCTGGCATTTCACATGATGTACTCTGTATATAAGTTAAATAAATAGGGTGACCGTATACGGCCTTGACATGCTTCTCTCCTGATTTGGAACCAGTCCATTTTTCCATGTCTGGTTCTGACTGTTGCTTCTTGACCTGCATACAGCTTTCTCAGGAGGCAGGAAAGGTGGTCTGGTATTCCCATCTCCTGAAGAATTTTCCAGTTTATTGTGATCCACATAGTCAAAGGCTTTGGTGTAGTCAATAAAGCAGAAGTAGATGTTTTTCTGGAACTCTCTTGCTTTTTCAATGATCCAACAGATGTTGGCAATTTGATCTCTTGTTCCTCTGCCTTTTCTAAATCCATCTTGAACATCTGGAAGCTCTTGGTTCACATATTGTTGAAGTGTGGCTTGTAGAATTTTGAACATTACTTTGCTAGAGTGTAAGATGAGTGCAATTGTGCGGTAGTTTGAACATTCTTTGGCATTGCCTTTCTTTGGGATTGGAATGAAAACTGATCTTTTCCAGTCCTCTGGCCACTGCTGAGTTTTCCAAATTTGCTGGCATACTGAATGCAACACTTTTACAGCATCATCTTTTAGGATTTGAAATAGCTCAACTGGAATTCCATTACCTCCACTAGCTTTGTTAGTAATGATGCTTCCTAAGGCCCATTTGACTTCATATCCCAGGATGTCTGGATCCCAGTGAATGATCATGCCATCGTGATTATCTGGGTCATGAAGATCTTTTTCAAGATCTGTATCATGACTACACAGAAGAAGATAGTTCTTCTGTGTATTCTGTCCACCTCTTCTTAATATCTTCTGCTTCTGTTAGGTCCATACCATTTTCATTTTTTATTGCGCCCATGTTTGCATGAAATGTTCCCTTGGTATCTCTAATTTTCCTGAAGAGATCTGTAGTCTTTCCCATTCTTTTGTTTTCCTCTATTTCTTTGCACTGATCACTGAGGAAGGCTTTCTTATCTTTCCTTGCTATTCTTTGGAAATCAGCATTCAGTGGGTATATCTTTCCTTTTCTCCTTTGCCCTTAGCTTCTCTTCTTTTCTCAGCTATTTCTAAGGCCTTGTCAGACAACCATTTTGCCTTTTTACATTTCTTTTTCTTGGGGATGGTCTTAATCCCTGCCTCCTGTACAGTGTCACGAACCTCTGTCCATAATTCTTCAGGCACTTTGTCTATCATATCTAATCCCTTGAATCTGTTTATCACTTACACTATATAATCGTAAGGGATTTGATTTAGGTCATACCTGAATCGTCTAGTGGTTTTTCTTACTCTCTTCAATTTAAGTCTGAATTTTGCAATAAGGAAATACATATTTTAGCTATTTTTATGAATATTATTATCAAAGACATCATATGATTTATTATAAAGGGGTAGAACAGTAAATTCTAGCTTCTTAAAAAACTAAGAGTTGGTATAAGAATATTAATATTAATATAGACCAAAATAGTTATTATGACAAAAGGGCTTTATTGCAAATAATAGAACTTTTTTCCCGTAATGAAAGAATAAAAGATTCAGTACCAGGAAAGGAATCCTGAACCTATGTGCATGAAAAATAAAAACTCAAGCAAGATGTGACAAAATAGGACAGTATTATAAGGAGAAATTCACAAGTCCTTAATCATAGTAGGCTATTTTTTCAGAAACTGATAAAATAGATTTAAAAAGTTAGGAATGATGGAGATAGTTTATGTGTTTGTTTTTATTGTCATTCAAACCATACTTTTTCTTCCAGTTTTATTGAACTAATAATTGACATATTGTTTAAGCTGTTCAACATAATGATTTGACTTACATACATCATGAAATGATTATCACAGTAAGTTTAGTGAACATCCATCACCCATTTCACTTTCTGCTGTTGTTCTTTAGTCTCCCAGTTATGTCCTACTGTTTGCTACCCCATGGGCTGCAGCATGTAGGCTTCCCTGTGCTTCACCATCTCCCAGAGCTTACTCGTTTCACATAGATATAAATAAAAGGAAAAAATTTTTCCCTGTGATGGGAGCTGTTAGCTTTCTCTCTTAACAGCTTTCATATATAACATACCACAGTATTAATTATATTCATCATGTTGTATGTTACATACCTAGTACTTATTTGTCTTATGACTAAGGGTTGTACCTTTTGACTGCCTTCATCTCATTCCTCCTTCCCACTACTCTGTGCCTCTAGTAGTATTCCATAGTGGCTGCACTAATTTATATTCCCACTAGTAGTGCATAATGATTCTCTTTTCTCCATATCTTTGTCAACATTTGTTGATTCTTCTCTTTTTGATAATAGCCATTCTGACCACATATGAGGTTTGGTTTGTATTTCCCTGATTATTAGTCATTTGAGCATCTTTTCATATGCCTGCTGGCTATCTGTATATCTTCATTGGAAAAATGTCTGTTGAGACCCCCTGCCCATTTTATAATCAGGTTGTTTGGTTTTTTGATGTTAAATTGTTTACGTTCTTTGTATATTTGGGATATTAACTCCTTACTAGACATATCATTTTGAAATATCTTTTCCATTCAGTAGACAGTAGTTTCCTTTACTATGCAAAACTTTTTTAGTTTAATATGTTTCCATTTATTTATTTTTGCTTTTGTTTCCCTTGCCTGAGAAGATAATATCAAAAAAAAATATTACCAAGTCCGATGTCAAAGATCTTACTGCCTATGCTTTCTTCTAGAAGTTTTATGGTTTCAGGTCTTATATTGGAATCAGAGTATGAAACTCTAGTTTTGTTCTTTCTCAAGACTGTTTGGCTATTTGAGTATCTTTTTGTTATAAAGTATAAAATATTTAGAATTGAGTGATAATAAAAACATGTCAGCACTTAGAGGAAAAAATTTATACCTAAACATGGCATGATAATGAAAGCATTCATAGTGGGTTCACATTTATCAATGCATATATTTTAAAAAGATGACTGAAAACTAAAAAGCTGAACATTCAACTCAGAAAGATAGAAAAAGAACAATAGAACAAACCATAAAAAGTAGAAGAAAATAGGAAAAATATAAATAGAAAAATATTACATAGAAATTGTTCGATTAAAAGAATAATAGGATCTCATTCACCTCTTAGCCTACAGACTCCAACTTGATCTGCAATAACTCTTTTAGAAAAAAAATTTTAGTATGTGACATCTCAGACAAGTAATTTTAAACCTCTCTGGGTCAAAGTTTTCCTCAATTCTTAATTCCTGGTTTGGGACCAAAAGATCCCTGAGATGTGCCAAGTGTAAAGTATATTTATCAAGAAGCAGCATGATACTGGCCTAAACCTGCTTGAACTTTAAATTAATTTGTTAGTAAATAATCATAGCATCTTGGCTAATAGAATAATCTTTGTAGCTAAATGGCTGGATTTAGATCCTGACTGTACCACTTACTAGCATTGGAGCTTCAGATAAATTTTATGACCATTCTGTGCATTTGTTGTCTCATCTGCAAAATGGGAGTAAGAATGACTATCTCAGAGGTGTGCAAATTAACTAGTTAATATAATGTAACATTTAAAACAGTGCCTGGCCCTAAAGGCACTTCATCATCACCATTGTTGATTATACTTCTAAACATTATTATCATTATTATCTATTGAAAGATATCCTCATTAGTTCAAGAAAGGGCTTCTGGGAGCCTTACCAGAAAGTCCAAATACAATTTTTAAGGCAGTCCCGATTCAGTGATAATACATTTATCACCAGTGTTTTGTGAAACTACATTTAAAGGGAATCAAGTACACAATTATTGGAGAAGGAAATGGCAATCCACTCCAGTGTTCTTGCCTGGTGAATCCCAGGGACAGGGGAGCCTGGTGGGCTGCCGTCTGTGGGGTCGCACAGAGTTGGATACAACTGAAGCGACTTAGCAGCAGCAGCAGCAAGTACACAATTATTAATCATATATAGTGTAGCAAGGAAGAGTACGTAGAATCCACAGTACTTTAGTGTATGTTAATTGCTAATAACATGGAATGAAATAAGGAAAAGTGATTATTAAATAAGTGAAAAACTCTTGTTGTGATAGAGTCCACTCAGTACTCTTTGATAACTGATCCAAATGTTATTCTTTGAGACATTAAAATTCCTCCTATTTAACAATTGAAATGTCTATTGTTGAAAAGCATAAATCCTGGGTGCTTCTCTGATGGCTCAATGGTAAGTAATCTGCCTACCAATGCAGGATACCCGGGTTTAATCTCTGATCTGGGAAAATCTCACATGCCTCAGAACAACTAAACCTGCGCCACAACTTTTTTTTTTAATTTATTTATTAATTGAAAGATAATTGCTTTGCAGACTCTTATTGGTTTCTGCCAAACATCAACATGAAGCAGCCACAGATATATATATGTCCCTTTCCTCTTGAACCTCCCTCTCATCTCCTTCCCCATCCTACCCCTCTAAGTTGTTACAGAGCCCTGGCTTGAGTTCCCTGAGTCATAACAGCAAATTCCTATTGGCTATCTATTTTACGTATAGTACTGTAAGTTTCCATGTAACTGTCTCCATACATCCCATCCTCTCCACCCTCACCCCCGTCCCTTGTCCATAAGGCTGTTCTCTATGTCTGTGTTTCCACTGCTGCTCTGCAAATAATTTCATCAACTTTTGCACCTGTACTCTGGAGTTCAGGAACTGCAACTACTGAGCCCTCGACCCGTAACTACTGAAGCCTGTGTGCCCTAGAACCCGTGCTTCGCAGCAGGGGAAGCCACCACAATGAGAAGCACTCACGCAACTAGAGTAGCCCCAGTAACTGCAGCTAGAGAAAAGCCTGCACAGCAACAAAGACCCAGCACAGCCAAACATAAATAAATAAAATTATATATATATATATAAAAGAAAAACAAAACATAAGTCCTTCCATGAGAAGATTGAAATTAATGCTATTAGTTATGTTTTATAGTTCGTGATATCTGACTAATCCCCTTATAATATCTGAATATTTAGAAAGGCCTAAAACACCTGGTGAAAATTCAAATAAAGCAGTCTTTTGCTGTTTCTCACCTAGCACTACTGACTGCTTGTTCTAAAAATGTGAAAAATAATTAATTACAGGTTAAAAGAACAAAGTAATATGGTGGAACTTTATTGAATGGAAATAGCTTAATTCAAAATTCAGGAAGTTAGTATTAATCTTTAGGCAACGATTAATACTGTTTTATGAAATAAAAGTATATAATGTATTTTTCATTTGTGGTTTTTCTATTAAAAACACTTTTTTTGAGAGACAGATTTTAATGAACTTACTTCCCCAAAGTTCTCCAAAATCATAAGTAAAATATTGTTACTCTTTTCCCCATTCATCTTTTATTAAATAAACTCTTAACCATGTTGACTTATTCTATTTGGAATTTAAGGATACCAATAAATCAAATAATGAAAAGTTAATAACAAGAGGTAACTAGGACTTTAGCAAAATTTCTAGACGTGCAAGTTTTTCTGTTTTGGGCATCAAAGACTATTATGAGATAAAAATTTAGTTATGACTTATTTTTTTGAGAGAAGGCATAAGTTCCAAAGTAACAACGAGGGAAATTATTGTTAGTTTCTGAACCACCTCAGTCAATGAAATTGTAAATTTCCTCTAGAAATAGAAGCAAATGAGAGTAATGGAGTACAAATTAAATGAAGAAAAAAATGTCAACCAGCAATGGATAGTCTGTTCCAGACAATATATTTTTTAATGTGTTAATAAATCACACTTAAATTTTAAAGAAGTTGCCTTCATGTTATATGCGTATTTGATTTCATCTGGAAGTATTGGATCCTCCTGCAGTATTATCTAGAACTATGCCATCCAGTACATGTACATGTTGAACATGTGGAGTGGGACTGATCTGAATTGAAATGTGCTATAAGAATACACACCAGATATTAAAATCTTAGTTTGGAAAAAATAATATATATAATAATTTATGTAGATTGTGTGTTAATATAAGAATATTTGGGTATATTGGGTTAAATCAAATATTCAAATTTGACTTTTGCCTTTTATAAAAATTTTGTTAGTAGATTTTAAATTAATAAGTGACATTATATTTCTTTTGGAGAGTATGAGCTTGTTTTTCATGGTGCATTGTACCGATTTTTTAGAAAAGTAGTAACTGCCAGTTGTTGAGCAAATGGAGCTATATTAAAATGTGTAGTGAGAGAAGGTGCCAATGTTTGTATTATAAAAAATGAATTTTCTTCACTGATTTTCATTAGTAGTAATGAGTTTGGATTATTCATTCATTTGCTTCTTTATTCATTCAGTAAAAGGCCAGTATATGTAAAACACAGAATCTCTAACTATGCTAATGTGTCCTCAAGTATGAGGACTAAGTCAATATGCACTTTTAAATTGAAGTTTAAAAGTTGATTTACAATATTGTGATTTACAGCATAGTGATTCAGTATTTTTGCAGATTATATTCCATTGCAATTTATTAGAAAATAATAGGTATCATTCCCTGTGCTATACAGTGTATCTCACTGTCTTAGATGTAATTATCTGTGTCTATACATCCTAAACCACTAATTTGTCCCTCCCCTTTTCGCTTTCCCCTTTGGTAACCACAAGTTTGTTTTATCTGTGAGTCTGTTTCAGTTTTGTATATACATTCATTTATTATATTTTAAATTCCACTTATAAATGACACCATGCAGTATTTGAAATATCTTCAAAGGCACTAAAGGTATTTCCAAGAGTTTACTAAATCATTTAGCATTTAAGCAGTCAGGTACTTTTGTCCCTAAAATTATATTTGATTTACTGTGCTATCATGAGGAGCTCACTATTTTCTAGATATTAGTATCAACAATTCCTTGTTGTTAACTGTGAGACAAAAAAATAGGACTTAAATAATATAAACTGGAAACTTTAATAATTTTTATTAAAATATTTGATGAAAGCATCCTGTATAAAGTAAAGTTTATATTATTCAGTTGGGTTTATCTAGTTTTTCTTTTTAATATACCAAGCCCCAATAGAAATTTTATTCAAAAGATTGTTTCTTCTGTATAATATAATCCATGAATAAAAAATTAGAATGGAAAAAAAATAAAAATAAAAAATTAGAATGGGAAATAAAAAAGAAACAAAGTACCTATTGCAAAGTTCTTCACAATATTGCAAAAATTTTCCCATACCAAATTGCAGGATACTTTTTCATTAACTACTGTTCTTTCATTTGTCTACCCTTTTATTTTTTATTTAAAATTTGGTGATCTAAATTCTATTTAAAGTTTGACAATTTTGCTTTAACTTTATGTTCCTTTTATTGCACACATAGGAAAGAGGGAAAACTTGAATCACCTCAGTATAAACAAAAGAATGGAATCTACTATGCAAGACAATGAGTAAGTTTGTTTTTGCTGAAATAATATGCATGTGTCTTAAAAAGGTCATATTTGTTAAAGTGATGTTTTAAGATAAATCATTTCTTTTGAGAAATGAATGGTTTATAGAAATGTTTATAGTTTATAGAAATGAATAAAAAGTCTGTAGAACTATTTTTTCTTAAAGAAGTAACATACTTTATTTTTGATGTGTTTTAACAGTGTTCATATGATGGTGATATGCATGCATGCATGCATGCTAAGTCGCTTCAGTCATGTCCAACTCTGTGCGACTCTATGGACAGCAGCCCACCAGGCTTTTCTGTGCATAGGATTCTCTAGGCAAGAATACTAGAGTGGGTTGCCATTTCCGTCTCCAATGATGGTGATATATGATACCTTAATTTTAATAGCCATTTAGCCCAGTTCTCCCAGTCTATGCTTAAGAAACTAGCTTAGGGTAAAACTGAGGAAAACACCCTCTTTGGATGGAGAAGTAATATATTAATTTACAACATGAGACCATAAGACCCCAATGGATAGATGCCTCATTTTCCTCATCTTTACCCATCCATCACACTGTATGGCACAAAGAAGATACGGCTGGAAAAGTAATGGATGGATGGAGAAGTAATATTTTAGAACATAATGCCTAAAAAATAACTGGTTCAGGAGATAGGAACATAGTGAAGCCAGCAGAATGAGGAATCTAGAGGAACCTAGAAGGCTTATTGGCCATCAGTCAACAATTTTCATATTGGCCTGTCAATAGTGCCTTGAATGAAATCGTTTTGTGTAGAAAGCTACTGCCTGTGTATTCTGGAAAGAATATTTATATCTGTTCACTACGACTTGAAAAATTGAAATAAGCAGAACAGGGAGTTGAATTTTCATAGTAGTTCATGTGTTCAGCTCATTTACTTTTCCAGCTGTATCTTCTTTGTGCCATACAATGTGATAGATGGGTAAACATGAGGAAAATGAAGTATCTACCCACTGGGGGCTTATGGACTCATGTTGTAAATTGATATACCTTCCCTGACTTAGAAGTGGGTTATAGGTTATGGTTCAAAATCTTATTTATTTATTTAAATTGAAGTACAGTTGATTTACAGTCTTGTATTAGTTTCAGATATACAGCACAGTGATTTAGTTTTTTATATGTGTGTGTGTATTCTTTTCAGATTCTTTTCCATTATAGGTTGTTACAAGATATTGAATATAGTTCCCTATGGTATACAGTAGGTCCTTGTTGTTTATCTGTTTTATATATAGTAGTGTGTATCTGTTAATCCCAAACTGCTTATTTATCCCTGCCTTCCTCCCCCACTTTTCCCTTGATAACCATAAGTTTATTTTCTATGTGAATGTGTTTCTGTTTTGTAAATAAGTTCATGTCATTTTTTTTTAATTCCACATATAAGTGATATCATATGACATTTGTATTTCTCTGACTTGACTTCAGTTAGTATCTCTAGGTCCGTCCAATTTAAAGGGCATTATTTCATTCTTTTTATGGCTGACTGATACTCCATTGGGTTATACCACATGTTGTTTATCCATTCATCTGTCAGTGGACACTTAGATTGCTTCCATGTCTTGGCTATTGTAAATAATGCTGCTATGAACATTGGGGTGCATGCATCTTTTTGAAATAGAGTGCTTTCCAGATATATGCCCAGGAGTGGGATTGCTGAATGATACGGTAACTATTTTTAGTTTTTTAAGGTGCCTTCCTACTGTTTTCCATAGTGGCTACACCAGTTTACGTTCCCACCAACAGTGTAGGAGGTTTCCCTTTTCTCCACACCCTCTCCAGCATTTGTTATTTATAGACTTTTTGATGATGATCATTCTGAGCAATGTAAGGTGATATGCACTGTAGTTTTGATTTGCAATTCTCTAATTAGCAACGTTAAATGTCTTTTCACATGCCTGTTGGCCATCTGTATGTCTTCTTTGGAGAAATGTCTATGTAGGTCTTCTGCCCAGTTTTTGATTGAGTTGTTTGTTTTTTTGTTAGCGACTTGTATGAATTGTTTCTGTAATTTGGAAATTAAGCTCATTGGTTCCCTCATTTGCAAATGTTTTCTCCCAGTCTGTAGGTTGTCTTCTCATTTCATTTATGGTTTCCTTTCCAGTGGAAAAATGTATAATTTTAATTATAGCATATTTGTTTATTTTTGCTTTTATTTCCATTACTCTAGGAGACAGATCCAAAAAAAATATTGCTGTGATTTATGTCGAAGAGTGTTCTGCGTATGTTTTCCTCTAAGAATTTTATAGTATTGAGTCTTATATTTAGGCCTTTAATACATTTTATTTTTGTATATGGTGTTAGATAATGTTCTAGTTTCATTTTTTACATGTAGCTGTTCAATTTTCCCAGCACCACTCATTAAAGAGACTGTCTTTTCTCCATTGTATATTCTTGCCTTCTGTATTGTAGATTAATTGACCATAACTGCATGGGTTTAGTTCTTGGCTTCCTATCTTTTTCCATTGATCTATGTGTCTGTTTTTGTTCCAGTACTTGACTGTTTTGATGAGTGTAGCTTTGTAGTATAGTCAGAAGTCAGGGAGTCTAATTCCTCCAGCTCTGTTCTTTCTTAAAATTGCTTTGGCTATTCGGGTTTTTTGTGTTTCCATACAAATTTTTAAAATTATTTGTTATAGTTCTGGAAAAAATGCTATTGGTAATATGATACAGATTGCATTGAATCTGTAGATTGCCTTGGGTAAGTATAGTCATTTTGACAACATCAATTCTTCCAGCCCAGAAACATAGTATGTTATGTCTTTCTATCTGTTTATGTTGTCTTCAATTTCTTTGAATTCAGCATCTTATAATTTTTGAAGTAAATCCTTAGGTAGGTTTATTCCTAGGTATTTTATTCTTCTTCATATGATGGTAGATGGGATTATTTCTTTGATTTCTCTGTCTTTTGTTGTTAGTACATAGAAATGCAACTGATTTCTATATTTTAATTTTGTATCCTACAGCTTTACCAACTCCTTGATGAGCTCTAGTAGTTTTCTTGTGGTGTCTTTAGGATGTTTTGTATACAATATCATGTCATCTGCAAACATTGACAGTTTTATTTCTTCACTTCCAGTTTGGATTCCTTTTATTTCTTTTTCTTCTCCAATTGCTGTGACTAGAACTTCCAAAACTATGTTGAATAAAAGTGGCAAGGGTGTGTGGTTACTGATCTTAGAGGAAATGCTTTTAGCTTTTCACTATTGAGTATGATATTAGCTGTGGATTTGTCATATATAGTCTTTATTATGTTGAGATATGTTCCCCTGTGCCAACTGAGAGTTTTTGTCATAAATGGATGTTGAATTTCATCAAAACCTTTTTCTGCATCTATTGAAATAAATGAAATTTATTATTCAGTTTGTTAATGTGTGGTATATCACATTGATTTGCTGGTACTGAAAAATCTTTGCATCTCTGGGATAAATCCCATTTGATTATGAGGCATGACCCTTTTAATGTATTGTTGGATTCAGTTTGCTCGTATTTTGTTGAGGATTTTTTCACGTATGTTCAACAGTCGTATTGGCCTGTCATTTTCTTTTTGTGTGATATCTCTGTCTAGTTTTGGTATCAAGGTCTTGTTGGCTTCACAGAATGAGTTTGGGAGTGTTCCTTCCTCCGCAGGTTTTTTAGTTTCAGAAGAACAGGTTTTAAATGTTTGATAGAATTCACCTGTGAAACCATCTAGTCCTAGACTTTTGGTTTTGGGCAGTTTTTAAATTACTAATTCAATTTCTGTACTTATGATTGGTCTGTTCATATTTTCTATCTTTTTCTGGTTCAGTCTTGGGTCTGAATAATTTTTAAACCATTTGAATGAATCTTAGAATGCATTTTCCATACAAATTGTGTTGTAATTTGTGGTTAAGACCTCATTTCAGGCTACAAGTATATTTTTTTCATAATGTAGGTAATGTATAGTATTAATCAGTGGTAGTCTGGGTAAAAAAAAAAAAAAATATGGAGAATGCCACATAGAGTATAATAGGGACAAAAATAAGAGTTTATCAAAGAGGTCTCCTAGTTTGACATCTGTATATATCACCTGTACCCCTTTATCTTTTTATAGCTGCTTTCCCTAGTCATACTCCCCCCAGTCCAAATATTTTTATGTGCTCTATCCCACAAATAGTTTTGTTATAAATTACTACTCCTCCTTCCTTTAACCAAACTTCTAGCTTCCTTGGTGAAACAAATTTCAGCTAGATATTAAGATAAAAACATTATTTTTTAACTCACTTAATATATTTTAAAATAGACAATAGATGTACATAATAGAAACTCAAATTGTCCAAAAGGATATATAGAAATCAAGTGGCAAGCAATGATTTTTGAATCACGTATATTCTTAGATTTCCTTTATTATTTTATAAAACCATTCAAAAGACTTATATCTTTTAAATCTGACTTATATCTTTTAAATCTGAAATTAAACTATTTCATGCTTTTAGATAAGTTTTAAGTGATTATAACATTTTATGATTTGTTTTGGCAGTTGTATTAGATTACAGTTTTCCAGAGAAAGAGAAAGAATAGCAGATGTGCATACATATAGTAGTGTAATAATGAGAATGAAATATAGTGTGATATAATAATTATTGATTAATAATGAATTGTATATAATTACACATATAGATAGACTTACTGTGAAGAATTGACTCATGCAAATATGGAGGCTAAGTCCTACAATGTACCGTCAGCAAGCTGGAGACCCAGCAAAGCCAGTGGTGTAATTCCAGTCCAAGTCTAAAGGGCTAACCATCAGGAGATCCAGTGGTGTGAATCTCAGTTCAGGGGCACAAGAGCAATGTCCCAGCATGAGCAGACAGGCAGCAAACTCAACCTCCCATCCTCTACTTTTTCTTCTTTTCAGAGCCTCAGTGGATTGGATGATACCCATTCACATTTGGGAGGACAATTTACTGAGCCAGTAAACAAAGACACAGGAGCCTGGTGGGCTGCATTCCATGGGATCGCAAAGAGTTGGGCATGACTGAGCGACTAACAATTACTAAACTAAGACAGTTACATAGTAATGATTTTCTAACTCCATCATCCTATTAATTGGCCTTTTTTTAATTCATGAATTCTCTTTGTATATGAAATATGTATATTTCATTATATGCAATTTTATCACATCTACCACCACAGTCAAGGCCTTTTTTTAATTCATGAATTCTCTTTGTATAATGAAATACGTATATTTCATTATATGCAATTTTATCACATTTACCACCACAGTCAAGACATAGAATAGTCCTCTTTGCTATATAAAGTGTATTTTCAATCACTGGCTTATTCTCTTGTAGGCAAAAGAGTAACTTATTTCTATACTTATCCAAGTAAAGCCTTTTTAATAGTAATGTTATGCTAGAATCAGGTTCTGTTTTTTTTTGTTTTTTATCTATACAATTTAATTGTGACAATTAACCATATTTCAGAACTCTAATTTTCTCTTTACTGTATTTTAAGTATTTGATCATATGTAAGAATACTGACTTATGTATCACTTTCTGCTTAAATGAAGGTCTCTGGGTAACTTAGTAGAAAATATTTATTGAAAACATAGGAGGGTTCAGGATGGGGAACACATGTATACCTGTGGCGGATTCATTTTGATATTTGGCAAAACTAATACAATTATGTAAAGTTTAAAAATAAAATAAAATTAGAAAAAAAAAAACATAGGATGAAGGTATAATTATGCTTATATTCTGTAGGCAATCAAAGACTAAGAGGGAGACAAGTATTTACTTTTATTTTCAACTGTTTAAAATTCTGGACAGAAAAAAATGGAAACTTTCTTCCAAACATCAGTATTAAGATAAGCATGCTCACTTTCACCACTAGTATTCAATATTTTACTGGAAATTCTAGCCATAGCAATTAGATAAGAAAAAAGAGTAAAAGGCATCCAATTGAAAAAGAAGAAATAAAACCATCTCTTTTTGCAGATAACTTGATCTTCTTGATCCTACATAGAGAGACTCCTGAAGAATGCACAAGAAGCTGTTAGTACTAATAAACAAAGTCAGCAAAATTACAAGGTATAAGATCAGTACACAAAAATCCATTGTGTTTCTATACACCTGCAGTGAACAGTTTGAAAGAATTGAAGGAGGCAATTCTGTTTATAGTAGGATTTAGAAGAATAAATCCTTCCTGGTTTCCTTGATGGCTCAGAGGGTAAAGTGTGTGCCTGCAATACTGGAGACCTGGGTTCAATCCCTGGGTCAGGAAGATCCCCTGGAAAAGAAAATGGTAACCCACTCCAGTACTCTTGCCTGGAAAATCCCGTGGACGGAGAAGCCTGTTAGGCTACAGTCCATGGGGTCGCAAAGAGTTGGACATGACTGAGTGACTTCACTTCACTTCACTTAGAAGAATAAAATATCTAGGAATAAATTTAACCACAGAGGTGAAAGACTTTGTACACTGGAAATTGCAAAGTATTGCTGAGAGAAATTGAAGAAGACCTAAATAAATGGAAAAACAATCTGCTTTCATGGGCAGAAGATTTAATATTGTTAAGGTATCTGTACCTCTACCCAAAGTGATCTATACACTTAATGTAATGCCTATCAAAATTCCACACCGTGTAAAAAATTATTCAGGCATAAAAATGATTGAGGTTCTGATACATACTGTATAGCATGATGAACCTTGAAAACATGGTAAGTGAAATAAGCCAAATACAAAAGGACGAATGTTATACAATTTCAGTTATGTGCAATATCTAGAGTAGGCAACTTTAAAGAGAAAGTATATCAGAGATTACTAGAGGCTAAGGGCTATTGTTTAATGTTATGGAGTTTCTGTTTGTGGTAATGGTAGTGGTTTAGTTGCTAAGTCATGTCTGACTCTTGCAACCTCATGGACTATAGTCTGCCAGGCTCCTCTGTCCCTGGGATTCTCTAGTCAAGAATACTGGAGTGGGTTGCCATTTCCTTCTCCAGCAGATCTTCCTGACCCAGGAATCGAACCCAGGTCTCCTGCATTGCAGGCAGATTCTTTACCAACTGAGCTACAGGGGAAGCCTGAAATAGTTCATTGTATTTGTTTTAGTCTGTGGTAATAGAATGGTTTTGAAAATAGATAGTGTTGATGGTTGTAAAGCTTTGTGAATGTAATTAATACCACTGAAGTGTACACTTTAAAATGGTAAAATGACAACTTTTATATTTTATATGTATATATACATACACACGCACACACTACAATAAGAAAAAATTTTGAATTGAAAAACAACTACAGGGACAACATGACTATGCATTGTTTAACAAGATGGTAGCTCAGACCTTACAGTGAGCTCAGTCCTTACAAAAACATTAAAATCACAGCTCAGTTCAGTTCAGTTCAGTCGCTCAGTTGTGTCCAACTCTTTGCGACCCCATGAATCGCAGCACGCCAGGCCTCCCTGTCCATCACCAACTCCCGGAGTTCACTCAGACTCACGTCCATCAAGTCAGTGATGCCATCCAGCCATCTCATCCTCTGTCATCCCTTTCTCCTTCTGCCCCCAATCCCTCCCAGCATCAGAGTCTTTTCCAATGAGTCAACTCTTTGCATGAGGTGACCAAAGTACTTGAGTTTCAGCTTTAACATCATTCCTTCCAAAGAAATCCCAGGGCTGATCTCCTTCCGAATGGACTGGTTGGATCTCCTTGCAGTCCAAGGGACTCTCAAGAGTCTTCTCCAACACCACAGTTCAGAAGCATCAATTCTTCAGCACTCAGCCTTCTTCACAGTCCAACTCTCACATCCATACATGACCACAGGAAAAACCATAGCCTTGACTAGACGGACCTTTGTTGGCAAAGTAATGTCTCTGCTTTTCAATATGCTATCTAGGTTGGTCATAACCTTCCTTCCAAGGAGTAAGCATCTTTTAATTTCATGGCTGCAGTCAACATCTGCAGTGATTTTGGAGCCCCAAAAAATAAAGTCTGACACTGTTTCCACTGTTTCCCCATCTATTTCCCATGAAGTGATGGGACCGGATGCCATGATCTTCGTTTTCTGAATGTTGAGCTTTAAACCAACTTTTTCACTCTCCACTTTCACTTTCATCAAGAGGCTTTTTAGTTCCTCTTCACTTTCTGCCATAAGGGTGGTGTCATCTGCATCCTGCTGATAAAAAACAATGGAACCTACCAAAAAAGATACTCTGTAACCCAAGACAAAGAATAAGCCACAATGCAATGGTAGGAGGAACACAGTTGCAATAAGCTAGACAATCCACAAACTGGAAAATAATTCTATCACAGAAGTTTTCCCACAGAAGTGAAAGTCCTGGACCCCATATCAGGCTTCCCAGACTCGGGGGTCTGTTAACAGGACAAAGATCCCCCAGAGAATCTGGCTTTGAAGGCCAGTGGGTTTTGATTGAATTTCACAGGACTAGGGGAAACAGATTTTACTCCTATAGGGTGCACACAAAGTCTCGTGCACCAGCTCCTAGGGGAAAAGCTTAAGAGACTGGACCACACCTACCTGCTAGTATTGGAGGGTCTCTTGCCAAGGTGGGAGGCAGGTGTTGCTCACTATGGGGAAGAAGACACTGACAGTGGCAGTTCTGGCAAGTACTCATTAAGATGAGCTCTCCTGGAGGTCACCATTTTCTCCCCAAGACCTAGCCCCACCCAACAGCCTGTAAGCTCCAGTGCTGAGACACCTCAGGCTAAGCAATCAACAGGACAGGAATACAGCCCCACCCATCAGCAGACAGGCTGCTTAACATTTTCCTGAGCATGGCCCTGCCCACCAGGGGGCAGAACCAGCACCCACCAGTGGACAGGAACCAGTTCCTCCCACCAGAAAGCCTGTGTAAGTATCTTAGCCTCATCTACCCGATTTCAAATCATAAAAGCAAGAATGATTGCAGCCTGTGGAATATAAACTGCAATCACAGAAAGTTAGACAAAATGAGACGGGAAAGGAATGCATCCCAGATGAAGGAATAAGATAAAACCCCAGAAGAACAACTAAGTGAAGTGGAGATAGACAATCTAATGGAAAAAGAATTCAGAGTAATGACGTGAAAATGATCCAAGATCTTGGGGAAAAATGGGAGACATATGTTGAGAAGATACATGAAATGTTTAAAAAAGATCTAGAAGAACTAAAGAACAAACAGAAGAACAATGCAGTGACTGAAATGAAAGATAACATTACAAGGAATCAATAGCAGAGCAACTGAGGAAGAACAGATAATTGGCTTGGAAGACAGGATGGTGAAGATCACTCCCAGGAAACAAAAAAGAATGAAAAGAAATGAAGAACTTGAGAAAATATTTGAAGCAATAATAGCTAAAAACTTCCCTAGCAAGGAAAGGAATTAGTCGCCCAAGTCCAGGAAGTGCAGAGAGTCCTAGGCAGGATAAACCGAAGGAGAAACACATGAGACACCTAGATTTCAAACTAATGAAAATTAAATTAAAATTTTAAAAAATATTAAAAGCAACAAGGGAAAAGCAACAACAAAACATACAGGGGAACTCCCATAACATTATCAGCTGATTTCTCAGCAGAAACTCTGCCGCTCAGAAGGGAGAAGCATGATGTATTTAAAGTAATGAGAGGGAGAACTCTACAACCAAGAACACTCTACCCAGCAAGGCTGTCATACGGATCAACAGAAAAATCAAGAGCTTGATAGACAGGCAAAAAATATTAGAATTCAGTACCATCAGACCAGCTTTGCAACAAATACTAAAGGAACTTTTCCAAGCGGAAAAGGCCACTACTAGAAACAAGAAAATTACATATGGAAAAGCTCACCAATAAAGGCAAACATGCAGTAAAGGTAGGAAATCATCCACACACAAACATGATATGGAAACCAGCAGTTGTGAGAAAGGAGAGCTCTTTGAAATGAATTCAAATTTGAAATTAAAAGATCAGCAACTTGAAACAATCTTGTTTATATATAGACTGCTATATTAAAACCTCATGGTAACCACAAACTGAAAATCTACAGTAGATATACGCAAAGAAAGAAAAAGAAATCTAGACACAACACTAAAGTTCGTCATCAAGTCACAAGAGAAGAGAACAAAATAGGGAAGAAAAAAGGCTTACAAAAACAAATCTTAAACAATTTAAAAAACAGCAATACAACCATACATATTG
Source organism: Bos taurus (assembly GCF_002263795.3). NCBI lineage: Eukaryota > Metazoa > Chordata > Mammalia > Artiodactyla > Bovidae > Bos > Bos taurus. The sequence goes on from NC_037330.1 coordinate 82,120,377, forward strand.
ATATTTATATCAATGGATTAAATGCTCCAACCAAAAGTCATAGACTCTCTGGAACGGATGCAAAAACGAGACCCATATATATGCTGTCTACAAGAGTCCCACTTTAGATCAGGGGACACATACAGACTGAAAGTGAGAAGATAAAGATATTCCATCTTTCTTGCAAATGGAAATGAAAAGAAAGCTAAAGTAGCAGTACTCATATCAGACAAAATAGACTGTAAAATAAAGACTGTTGCAAGAGACAGAGGTCCAACAGTCCAAGACAATCCCAGAAGATGTAACAATTGTAATTATATATGCACTCAACATAGGAGAACTCCAATATATAAGGCAAATACTAATAACATGAAAGGAGAAATCAGTAGTAACACAATAATAGGGGGGACTGTGACACCCCACTTAAACATCAGTGGACAGATCATCTTGATACAATCAACAAGGAAACACAGACCTTAAATGTTACTTTAGACCAGATCAGTTCAGTTCAGTTCAGTCGCTCAGACCAGATAGACTTAATTAAGTATTTATGGAGCATTCTATCCAAAACCAGCAGAATACACATTCTTCTCTAGTGCATATAGAACATTCTTAAGGATTGATTATATGCTGGCCACAAAGCAAGCCTTGGTAAATTTTAAAAAATTGAAAGCATAATCAAGCATCTTTTTCAACCTAAATGCTATGAGCTTAGGAGAAACTACAAGAAAAAAAACTTTAAAAAACCACTTTGAGGCTAAACAATATGCTACCAAGCAACCCCATGGATCACTGAGGAAATAAAAAAATACCTAGAGATAAATGATAATAAAAGCATGATGATCCAAAATCTATGGGAGGCAGCAAAAATGGCTTTAAGAGGGATGTTTATAGCAATAAAATCTTACCTCAGGAAACAAAATCACCTAATCTTACACCTAAAGCAACTAGAGAAAGAAGAACAAACAAAATCAAAAGTTAGTAGAAGGAAAGAGATCAGAAAGATGAGAGCAGAAATAGAGATGAAAACAATAGAAAAGACCAATGAACCTAAAAGCTGGTTTTCTTTGAAAAGATAAACAAAACTGATAAAACTTATCAGACTCATCAGAAAAAAATGAAAGAGGGCTAGAATCAATAAAATTAGAAATGAAAAATAAATTACAACAGACACAGAAATACAAAGGATCATAAGCGACTGCTACAAGCAACTATATGCTAATAAAATGGACAATTAGAAGAAATGGACAAGTTTTTAAAAATGTGTAGTCTCCTAAGACTAAACCAGGAAGAAATAGAAAATATGAACAGACCAAGCACAAGTACTGAAATTGAAACTGTGATTAAAAAGTTAAACAAGGAAAAGTCCAGGATCAGATGACATCACAGGTGAATTCTAGAAAACATTTACACAAGAGTTAACACCTGTCCTTCTGAAACTAGCCTCAAAAATTGTGGAGGAAAGAACACACCCAAACTCATTCGTGAGGCCACCATCACTCTGATACCAAAGCCAGACAAAGATACCACACACACAGAAAAGAAAATTAAGGCCAATATCACTGAAGAACACAGACACAAAAATGCTCAACAATACACTAGCAGTCTGAAACCAACAAAATATTATTAAAAGAATCATATGCCATAATCAAGTGAGATTTATCCCAGGGATGTAAGAATTTTCAGTATCTGCAAGTCAATCAGTGTGATGTACCACATTAACAAGTTAAAGAATAAAAAACATACAGTCCTCTCAATAGATACAAAAAAAGCTTTTGACAAAATTCAGTGTTCATTTATGACCAACTTAGCATATTAAAAAGCAGAGACATTACTTTGCCAACAAAGGTCCATCTAGTCAAAGCTATGGTTTTTCCAGTAGTCATGATGGATGTGAGAATTGGACTATAAAGAAAGCTGAGTGCTGAACAATTGATGTTTTTGAACTGTGGTGTTGGAGAAGACTCTTGAGAGTCCCTTGGACTGCAAGGAAATCCAACCAGTCCATTCTAAAGGAAATCAGTCCTGAATGTTCATTGGAAGGACTGATGCTGAAGCTGAAACTCCAATACTTTGGCTACTTGATCCAAAGAACGGACTTATTGGAAAAGACCCTGATGCTGGGAGGGATTGGGGGCAGGAGGAGAAGGGGACGACAGAGGATGAGATGGTTGGATGGCATACTGACTCAGTGGACATGAGTTTGAGTGAACTCAGGGAGTTGGTAATGGACAGGGAGGCATGGCATGCTGTGATTCATGGGTCGCAAAGAGTCGGACACGACTGAGCGACTGAACTGAACTGAACAGAGACAAAAGACCTGTACTCCAAAAGCTATAAGACACTGATGAAAGAAATCAAAGATGACACAAACAGATGGAAATATATACCATATTCTTGAATTGGAAGAATTGATATTGTCAAAATGACTATACCACCGAAGGCAACCAACAGATTCGGTGTGATTCCTATCAAATTACCAATGTATTTTTCACAACTAGAACAAAAAAGTCTTAAAGTTTGTGTGGAGACACAAAAGGTCCAGAATAACCAAAGCAATCTTGAGAAAGGGAGCCTGATTGATCCAGCTCCGTTTTTCTGACTTCAGACTATACTCAAAGCTTCAGTCATCAAAACAGTATGGTACTAAAACAAAAACAGAAATATACATCAATAGAACAGGATAGAAAGCCTAGAAATAAACCCTCACACCTAAGATCAATTAATCTACAACAAAGAAGACAAAACTATGTAATGGAAGACAGTCTCTTCAATAAATGGGGCTGTAAAGACTGTACAGCTGCATGTAAAAAGATGAAATTAGAACATTGTTTAACATCATAAAAATAAACTCAAAATGGATTAGAGACTTAAACGTAAAACTAGATACTATAAAACTCTTAGAGGAAAACATAGGCAGAACACTCTTTGACATAAATTGCAGCAGTATCTTTTTCAAGCTGTCTCCTAGAATAGTGAAAATAAAAACAAAATGAAACCTATTTAAAATTAAAAGCTTTTTCACAGCAAAGGGAATCATAAACAAAATGGATAGACCATCCAAAAAATGAGCAGATGACCTAAATAGACATTTCTCCAAAGAAGACATACAGACGACCCAGAGGCACATGAAGATACACTCAGCATCACTAATTATTAGAGAAATGGAAATCAAAACTACAATGTCACACCAGTCAGAATGTTCATTATCAAAAAAAATCTATACAATAGAAACAATAAATGCTGGAGAGGGTTGGAGAAAAGGGAGCCTCCTTCTTCACTGTTGGTGGGAATGTAGATTGGTACAGTCACTATAGAGAACAGTATGGAGGTTCCTTAAAAAACTAAAAGTAGAGCTACCGTGTGATCCATCAATCCCATTCCTGGGGATATATTCAGAGAAAAACATGGTTTGAAAGGATGCATGTACCCCAGTGTTCATTGCAGCACTGTTTATGATAGCCAGGACATGGAAGCAACCTAAATATCCATTGACAGATTAATGGATAAAGATGTGGTACATGTACACAATGGAATACTCCTCAGTCATTAAAAATGTTGAAATAATGCCACTTCCACCAATATGGATGGACATGGAGATTATCATACTAAGGGAAGTCAGAGAAAGACAAGTACGGTATTGTGTGGAAAGTAAAAAAAAAAAAAAATAACACAAATGAACTTATTTATAGAATAGAAACGGACTCACAGACTTAGAGAATGTAGTTATGGCTATCAGAGGGGAAATGTGGGAGGGAGGGAGGTATAGATTGACCTTTGAGAGTATATAGTGTTAGTAGAGTAGTAAGGGAGAAATCTGAATATTAGAATTTAATTTCAATATGGAGGAAGTGGAGATTGGCTTAAATCATTGTTTTGAGCAGTAGTTTGTGGTGGAGAGAATATTCTTTAAGTAAAAGGAGAGTTAAACAGAGGGAATAAAACAAATAGGTAGAAAGTCCAGGATTATACATTAGAAAGACATGTGTGTAGCAGAAGGTTAGGGGATTGGGAAAATTAGCTTTCTTTTTAAAAAAATTTTTCCAGCTTAATTGAAGTATAACTGAAAAATAAAATATGTATATTTAAAGTATATAATGTGATACGTATTCACTAAAATAATTATGACAGTTTGGTTAATTAACACATCTCACATTGTTACCTTTTTCTCTTTGTGAGAATGTTTAAGATGTACTCTCTTTATCAGTTTGAAGTATCACTTACTGTCTCCAGCACTCTTAGTCGCTCAGTTGTGTCCTACTACTTGTGACCCCATGGACTGTAGCCTGCTAGGCTCCTCTGTCCGTGGAATTCTCCAGGCAAGAATACTGGAGTGGGTTGCCATTTCCTTCTCTTAAGGGATCTTCTCAACCCAGGGGTCGAATCCAAGCCTCCTGCATTACAGGCAGATTCTTTACCATCTGAGCCACCAAAGTATACAATGTAGTATTTATAGCTACCATGCTATGCATGGAATAGCTACCATCAGATCAGATCAGATCAAATCAGTTGCTCAGTTGTGTCCGACTCTTTGCAACCCCATGAAGTGCAGCACGCCAGGCCTCCCTGTCCATCACCAACTCCCGGAGTTCACTCAGACTCATGTCCATTGAATCAGTGATGCCATCCAGCCATCTCATCTGTCGTCCCCTTCTCCTCTTTCCCCCAGTCCCTCCCAGCATCAGAGTCTTTTACAATGAGTCAACTCTTTGCATGAGGTGGCCAAAGTACTGGAGTTTCAGCTTTAGCATCATTCCTTCCAAAGAAATCCCAGGGCTGATCTCCTTCAAAATGGACTGGTTGGATCTCCTTGCAGTCCAAGGGGCTCTCAAGAGTCTTCTCCAACACCACAGTTCAAAAGCATCAAGTCTTCGGTGCTCAGCCTTCTTCACAGTCCAACTCTCACATCCATACATGACCACTGGAAAAACCATAGCCTTGACTAGACGGACCTTTGTTGGCAAAGTAATGTCTCTGCTTTTGAATCTGCTATCTAGGTTGGTCATAACTTTCCTTCCAAAGAGTAAGCATCTTTTAATTTCATGGCTGCAGTCACCGTCTGCAGTGATTTTGGAGCCCAGAAAAATAAAGTCTGACACTGTTTCCACTGTTTCCCCATCTATTTCCCATGAAGTGATGGGACCGGATGCCATGGTCTTCGTTTTCTGAATGTTGAGCTTTAAGCCAACTTTTTCACTCTCCTCTTTCACTTTCATCAAGAGGCTTTTTAGTTCCTCTTCACTTTCTGCCATAAGGGTGGTATCATCTGCATATCCATGCTATGCATGAAATCCCCAGAACTGATTCATCTTACATATGAAGGATTGTACCCTTTGACCAGCATCTCCCTGTTTCCCCCACCCAGCTTTCTCAGTGAGATAACAAACTAATGAACTTTGAAGTCTGTACAGGAGACAGGGATCAAGACGATCCCCATGGGAAAGAAATGCAAAAAAGCAAAATGGCTGTCTGAGGAGGCCTTACAAATAGCTGTGAAAAGAAGAGAAGCGAAAAGCAAAGGAGAAAAGGAAAGATAAAAGCATCTGAATGCAAAGTTTCAAAGAATAGCAAGGAGAGATAAGAAAGCCTCCTCAGCGATCAATGCAAAGAAATAAAGGAAAACAACAGAATGGGAAAGACTAAAGATCTCTTCAAGAAAATTAGAGATACCAAGGGAACATTTCATGCAAAGATGAGCTCTATAAAGGATAGAAATGGTATGAACCTAACAGAAGCAGAAGATATTAAGAAAAGGTGGCAAGAATACACAGAAGAACTGTACAAAAAAGATCTTCACGACCCAGATAATCACGATGGTGTGATCACTCACCTAGAGCCAGACATCCTGGAATGTGAAGTCAAGTGGGCCTTAGAAAGCATCACTAATAACAAAGCTAGTGAAGGTGATGGAATTCCAGTTGAGCTATTTCAAATCCTGAAACATGGTGCTGTGAAAGTGCTGCACTCAGTATGTCAGCAAATTTGGAAAACTCAGCAGGGGCCACAGGACTGGAAAAGATCCGTTTTCATTCCAATCCCAAAGAAAGGCAATGCTAAAGAATGCTCAAACTACCGCACAATTGCACTCATCTCACACGCTAGTAAAGTAATGCTCAAAATTCTCCAAGCCAGGCTTCAGCAATATGTGAACTAACTGGACATGGAACAACAGACTGGTTCCATATAGGAAAAGGAGTACATCAAGGCTGTATATTGTCACCCTGCTTATTTAACGTCTATGCAGAGTACATCATGAGAAACGCTGGGCTGGAAGAAGCACAAGCTGGAATCAAGATTGCTGGGAGAAAATCAATAACCTCAGATATGCAGATAATACCACCCTTATGGCAGAAAGTGAAGAGGAACTAAAAAGCCTTTTGTTGAAAGTGAAAGAGGAGAGTGAAAAAGTTGGCTTAAAGCTCAACATTCAGAAAACGAAGATCATGGCATCTGGTCCCATCACTTCATGGGAAATAGATGAGGAAACAGTGGAAACAGTGTCAGACTTTATTTTTGGGGTGCTCTAAAATCACTGCGGATGGTGACTGCAGCCATGAAATTAAAAGACGCTTACTCCTTGGAAGGAAAGTTATGACCAACCTAGATAGCATATTCAAAAGCAGAGACATTACTTTGCCAACAAAGGTCTGTCTAGTCAAGGCTATGGTTTCTCCAATAGTCATGTATGGATGTGAGAGTTGGACTGTGAAGAAAGCTGAGAGCCAAAGAATTGATGCTTTTGAACTGTGGTGTTGGAGAAGACTCTTGAGAGTCCCTTGGACTGCAAGGAGATGCAACCAGTCCATTCTAAAGGAGATCAGTCCTGGGTGTTCACTGGAAGGACTGATGCTGAAGCTGAAACTCCAATACTTTGGCCACCTCATGCGAAGAGTTGACTCATTGGAAAAGACCCTGATGCTGGGAGGGATTGGGGGCAGGAGGAGAAGGGGATGACAGAGGATGAGATGGCTGGATGGCATCACCAACTCAATGGACATGAGTTTGGGTAAACTCTGGGAGTTGGTGGACAGGGAGGCCTGGCGTGCTGCGATTCATGGGGTTGCAAAGAGTCGGACACAACTGAGTGACTGAACTGAACTGAAAAAGAACAATAAAATGAAAGATGAGCATATTTCACTTGGATCTAGGAATGAATGTTCACTGGATTAGGTCTTTTATATTTTATTCATTGTTCCATCAAATAATATCTACCATACTATAGACACCATGCTAGGTAACTTGGTTTATAACATAAACAAGGTAGACACTGTCCTTACCTTCATGGAACTTAAGATCTAATGAGGAAGAAAGGTGCCAAACAGTTCGAAGTTACAGAAAAGGGTAAATTAGTATCTTTACAGGGCATTATGGCTTTTAGAGGTTTCACATCTTATTCCACTGCATCCACATTGCCTGCACAGTCAGTATAGTAGGCACCATGGGTTGCATGCCAGGGAATCTTGAAGAAATTGATGACCTCCCTTCCATATTTGTGATGGCATAGCAGCAGCTGAGTTAATGCTTGCTAATCACCTGTATCATAAGTTTTCAGTTAGAGTCGCCAATTTAAGGATAACTTCTCCTTGTTCTTTTAGTTCTTCGCTCAGAATATATCTGAGGAGCTTTATGGAGAAAAGGAAAATAACGAAGTTAAACTTGAAGTTAAGAATGGAAAATAATTGAAAGTAGTCAAGATAGGGAAAAAAGCAGAATTGAAGCAGAATGATACTTTTAAAAGTTATGTATCACTTGCTTGAGACTGAAGAAATCACTATGGAAGAAATTTAAAGCATAATTAATGGATATGTCCCTCTATGTATTTTATATGAGCAAAGCCTCTAATTTCAGTTGTTCTTCAGAATAATAAGACTTTCTCTTTGGGGAAAATGAGAAAACTGAATTTTACAGTGAGACTTTTCTAGGCAAATTGGAAAATACATCAAAAACCCTGAATTTGGGGCATGTGGCTTTCTCAAGAGAAAAATGGATATTCATAGTGAACATACCATAAGAATCTGCTCTGAGGAAAGGCAGTCTGGCAAAAAATGTCAGAACTTGAACAGCTTTCTCTTCTGCCAGACCAACTGGATCATAGTTTCTTTTTAAAAACAGAGTACTAGACAATTTAAAAAACTAGTTAACAAAACTAGTTAAAAAAAAGATGTTGCTGAATTTTTACACTGCTGAAACAAAAAAATGATTCATTCAAGAAAGACCAAGATTTCATATTTCTCAAGTTGTACAACAGTGGAATTTGGGCATAATATAGGATTTTATCAAATTTTGTAAGGAGGTCATGAAACAGGCAGCAGCCACTGGATATCTGGATGCCGTACCCATCAACATCTGCATAGTTTGCAGTGGTCATTATAAGATGAAGGATTTGACCCAGTGTAGTCCAGCCAGAGGCAAATCTGTTTAAGAAAGGAATAGTGTTTTATAAAATATGATGGCACCCACTGATGATACTTTCACTTACCAACTTGAATAAAAGGGGCAACAATAACTTGGAAACTTTGTAGCAGAAATGTATTCTGTAGGCAGGTATAAAAGATTGTTGGTTTTCAGAAACAACTAAATTAGTTGAAGGCACATAGAGATAATATTAAAGCAAACAATAATGCTGTCTTAGGACAGCAAAGTATAGTTGAAACTATCCTTTGAAAATATAGAAAATGCTATCCCTGGCAATAAAAATTCAGCTTCCAGCACATGAGATTAAATATAAATATTGCCATTTTGTCTAGGATGAAGACAGTGGCAACCATTCTCCCAAAAGCTGCTCAGCAAGTTGTTTATCTCCAAAGAGTATGACGTCTTGTCTACCATCTTGTCAGAAGATGTAGAAATGGAGAACACTTCCTGAATTTCTCAAAATATAGCAGTTGGATGACAGTTTAAAAGCCATTCTATGAATTTGCTTACCATTGAGATGAGGAAAAGAATTTCACCTAGCGAGAAGTATAATGAGAAAGAGAGGAAAGGAAATTAAAAATGACAAGAGTGATGGAATGTCCACCACTCTAATCGGTCCTGCAGTGCAAGCAAGTTTAGGCATGTGAAGGATATCTTGATACTTGGGGAACTGATCCTCAGTCCAAAAACTCCGAGGCTGTTGAACAGGTTGGTTAGCTGCTGGATAACTGTCTTAGGAGAAAGATTTACTAATAGATTCATTGGGTACACTTACATACCACAGTTCTTGGGGGTGCCATTCACTTCTCGCTCTTTCTGAACAGAGCTTTTTGGAGTCATTCACAATGGCAACACTGCAGGATTTAGCCCTTCCCACACAACTGCCTGGGGGTAGACAGGGAACAGCATCAGTTCCTTAAAGAATGGTAAGACCATGTGAAGAGGCTCTGCCACTCTAATCCTCCCAGGAAAGGGATGCCAGCAAAAGAGCCCCTAGGACTCCTTCTCATAGCAAAGGAGCTTAATTGCCTCAGCTTTGTATTTCTGAGGTACTTAGTGGGCTTAGGAATAATGTAGGGGAAGCTGGAGGTTCCCAGCCTTGAGTGGGAGTCACTGAAGTCCTCCTGCTCCTTCAGGCTTTTGGAGCTTAATTGGAGGAGCCAGAATTCCTTTATGATAGTCTCTCTCATATGGAGGTAGTCTGTCTCATATGGAGGTAGTGTCTCTCATATGTAGGTGGTAGGTGGTCTGTCTCATATGGAGGTGGTCTGTCTCATATGGAGGTGGTCTGTCTCATATGGAGGCTCCAGTGGTAAGCAGCTGGGACCTCAGACAAACAGACAACTTCTAATTTAAAATGTGTAATAATGAAGGAAAATGTTAAGGAAAAAAATATCACTTGGGATTCCACTGTGTTCACATAATTTTTAGCTTTTGCATATCGCTTTCTTTCCATTCTTTGCTCACATACTTATATACATATTTTACTTAGTTGAAACATACTGTTCATATTCATTGTGTATGAACATTTAATGTCACGTTTGTCTTATTTTTATAGCACACACAAATGTTAATGGATAACACTGATGTGATTTTGAAAAGCATTTAAATAGAATTTCTAGTTTCTCTCATAAAATTGGTAGGACAGATTTGTGTTCTCTGAAACAGTAGTCACTAGCCAGCCACACATGGCTAATGAACTTTTATTTATTTTTGGCTAATGAACTTTTAAAATGTGACTATTCTGAAATGAGATATGCTATGAATATAAAGTGTACACTGAATTTTGAAAAAAAGTATAAAGTATCTCATGGATAATTTTTATATTGATTACATGTTGAAATGGTAATACTTTGCGGGGGGCGGAGCGCTGCGCCTCACGGGGCGGCGGGAAAGGGGTAGAGAGGACAGCTCTGAGGGACGGTGGCAGAACCTGCGGGCTAGTTGGGAAGCTCACCCTCTGGGAGGAAGGGAAGCGGAGACCTCCTCTGCCCAGGAGCGAGGAGACGCCTGGAGGCCGAGGGTTAGGCCGCCGCTACCTCCTCCAGCAGCGGTCACCGCAGAGATCACACAGCCGGCGGGCGCACCGGCCACCAACGGCGACCCTTCGCCCTTCGCGCAGGTGGCAGTGTAGAGGCCAAGACAGGAGCTTCCAGAAGTACTTTCAGAAAAATAACAGTGAACCTCAGTACGCAAACACAGGGATCTGAAAAATCACAGTTGAAGAGGGATTTATTTAGCCCCTGCCAATGAGATGTAAGACAAAGTCAGATGCTGTTCTTGAAGAGAATAATATCAAATTGGACATTTACCAGTAGAAAGCAAATTGGGACCTTTGACTTGAAAAGTGTAAATTAAAGACAGAAAGATTGTTTGCTGGAAGGATCCCATGGGTGTGGAGTGGCTTGACAAGAGCTCTCAGTTAGGAACACATAAATTTGCACTGTGTGGGACTCAGATTCATTATCTGACTCTGTAAACTGGGAAGTAACTAATCATTGCTCAGTTTGGCTAAGAAGAATGAGATCTAATCTTCTAAGAAAGGAAAGGAGCAAAGATGAGATTTTACACCTTTCTGGAATTATAGCATTCTCAATATAGAGACATCAGGTGCTTTAAAGATGTGCCCAGGAAGAGCACTGCTTTGAAAATACTGTATTTTATTTTTGAGGTATAACATGGGACTTCCCAGGTGGCATTAGTGGTAAAGAATCCACCTGCCAATGCAGGAGACATAAGGGTTGCGGGTTTGAACCCGGGGTCAGGAAGATTCCCTGGAGTAGGGAAGATTCCCTGGAATAGGGAAGATTCCCTGGAATAGGAAATGGCAGCCTACTCCAGTATTCTTGCCTGGAAGATTCTATGGGCAGAGGAGCCTGGCAGTCTACAGTCCGTGGGGCCCCAAAGAGTCACACAACTGACTGAGTACATACATAAAATAAAGTGTGTACAATGCATTAATCTGAAATGTATTGCTCTATGAACTTTGATATGTGTATATGCTCATGGGACTACCACCCAGGTCAAGAATACAACTTTTCTAGTACCCCAAAAGATTTCCTCCTCCTTCCCCTTCTGGTCAGTTTTTATCCTATTTCTAATCTGAAGATAACTACATTATGATTTTGTTTCCACACTGTAGTATTTTTTAAACTCCATCCATTCCTTTGTTGGTTGTTAAGCTCCATGTAAATAGAGTCATATAGAAGGGACTTGTGTGTGTGTGTCTTCTTTCACATAACATAATGTCTTTGTGGGGGCTTCCCCATTAGCTCAGTGGTAAAGAATCCGCCTGCAATGCAGGAGATTGGGGAGATGCAGATTTGACCCCTGGGTTGGGAAGATCCCCTGGAGGAGGGCATGGCAACCCACTCCAGTATTCTTTTCCTGGAGAATCCCATGGACAGAGGAGCCTGGCGGGCTACAGTCCAGAGGGTCGCAAAGAGTCGGACACGACTGAGCGACTAAGCACACACGCGCAATGTCTTTGTAATTTATCCGTGTTGCTGTGTTAGTAGTTCATTCTAATCGGTTGAGTAGTAATTTATGTTGTATGGATATACCACAATTTGTTATCCATTCTCCTCTTGGATCTTTGGATTGTTTCTACTGTGTGACCAATTTGAATAAAGCAGCTGTGAATATTCTGGAAAAAAAAAAAGAAATGGTAATACTTTGGATATATTGAGTTAAATAAAATATATTATTAAAATTAAAGTTCACCTAATTCTTTTTACTTTCAATGTGGCTATTCAAAAATTTTTAATTATATATATGGCTTGCATTATATTTCTGTTAAATTGCACTGGCATAGATTATCGTATACAAACTGTGAGATCTTAAAATACGAAAAGAAACTAAAGTTGCAGCCATAAGGAAATAGTTAAATCATCTTTGGTATATTTACTAGGTCCAATATTGTGCAGCTTTTAAAAGTATAGACACATGAATGTGGCCAAACATATCTTTCGTTGTCTTCAAATTTAAAAGAGTACCTTGGTGTATTTGTCATTGGAATATATTAAGCTAAAAAACTTATTTTTTAATTTAAAAAAAATTACTGGGTAACACTGATTCATAGACTTCAGTTCAGTTCAGTCGCTCAGTCGTGTTCGACTCTGCGACCCCATGAATTGCAGCACGCCAGGCCTCCCTGTCCATCACCAACTCCCGGAGTTCACTCAGACTCACGTCCATCGAGTCGGTAATGCCATCCAGCCATCTCATCCTCTGTCGTCCCCTTCTCCTCCTGCCCCCAATCCCTCCCAGCATCAGAGTCTTTTCCAATGAGTCCGTTCTTTGGATCAGGTGGCCCAAGTATTGGAGTTTCAGCTCTAGCATCATTCCTTCCAAAGAACACCCAGGACTGATCTCCTTCAGAATGGACTGGTTGGATCTCCTTGAAGTCCAAGGGACTCTCAAGAGTCTTCTCCAACACCACAGCTCAAAAGCATCAATTCTTTGGCTCTCAGCTTTCTTCACAGTCCAACTCTCACATCCATACATGACTACTGGAAAAACCATAGCCTTGACTAGACAGACCTTTGTTGGCAAAGTAATATCTCTGCTTTTGAATATGCTATCTAGGTTGGTCATAACTTTCCTTCCAAGGAGTAAGCATCTTTTAATTTCATGGCTGCAATCACCATCTGCAGTGATTTTGGAGCCCCCAAAAATAAAGTCTGACACTGTTTCCACTGTTTCCCCATCTATCTGCCATGAAGTGATGGGACCAGATGCCATGATCTTAGTTTTCTGAATGTTGAGCTTTAAGCCAACTTTTTCACTCTCCTCTTTCACTTTCAACAAGAGGCTTTTTAGTTCCTCTTCACTTTCTGCCTAGTAAATAAGATGATGGTGGTGTATTTGTTCTTTCAAAATTGTATGAAGGAGAAAGGACAAGCCAACTATATATCTCTTCTTTCCCATTGCTCAGTGGTGATGAGAAAGTGAAATGCCAAAGGATAGGATGGTTGGTAAAATATATTGTTTGTAAAGGAGTGAAAGCTGAAAGAGGAGCATTTACATCTTTTACCACTTTGAAAAATGCAAAGAAAATGATAAAAACTGAATATAAGATTCTTTTAAAAAGATTAAAGCTTTGAAAATGACTTGCCGTGTTCAACTGCTTGATCTTACTGAATATTTTTGTTTTTTTTTTCATTCACAGATTCATGGTGTTGCTATCTAAAGTTGAAAAATCATCAGAAGAATTCATGGAAATAATGCAAAATTTAAGTAGTATACAGGTTTGCTTTTTTTGGCATATAATTTTTCATAATTCTGTTACCCCATTAGAAAAAGCATAGGAGAATCCAATCCTGGAAAGAGTTTACAGAAGATATATTCATTTTACTTTTCATAAGAATTTCTTACATGAACATTAATTAACCATAATATTTTAGTAATACCTGACTTCACATTGAAAAGTAAATTTATCATTATGTTTTGTCTTTGTAGTTAATAGATTGGTTTTATTCAGATATTTTAAGGCTTTAGTTAACCTACCAGAAAAAGTTAAATTTCATTATCACAGAGTTTAAGTTTTTCAGAGAAAGGAAGCAGTGTACTGTATTTTCACTAGAGTTGTCAGTAGTATTATATTTATAGAGAACATAACTCATTTAAAATGCCTTTCTTTTAGGCTTTGAAGGGCAGTAAAGAGCTTGAAAATCTCATTGGTATCCCCCATGCATCATGTGTCTTTAAAAGAGAAATGCAGAAAACAAAAAAACTAAGTAAGAGAAATTTTTGAGTTTGTGGTTTTTTTTTTGTCCCCCCACCCCTAATTTATGAGTTTTTAATGAGTTTCTCTCTATTGCTTGTTTGTAAACTTAGAACAGGAAACCATATATCTTTTGCTAGGATGTGTTGTTTCAGAGATTCTTCCTGAATGTGAGGGAAAGAGTGTTCCTTGGTAACTCATATTAGGCTTAATTTATGTAGTTCTCATTCTTTACATAAGATATTAGGTATTGCATTTTGTACTTGATACTTATAAATATATGTATTTTTTTAAGTTGTTTCTTCCAAATTGAGAAATGATTAATATCCCATATTAATTTTTTTCCTTTAGTGACTAAGGTAATAAAGCAAAAACTATTTAAAAAGAAGAATTCAGGACTTCCCAACAAAGGTAAAGAATTCTGTCTTAGTTTATTGTATAAAGAGATCTTTTCATCTCATTTTACCATTTCAGCCAATTGTCATGAGCCCTGTTCTAGTGTATTCTTTTAAAAGACCACCAATCTCATTGGAAAAACATTATACTGCATTTAGCAGAAGACCATGTCCAGTAAGATCAATTTTCCTGATGACTGAACTTTTGAAATACAGTTTTTAGATTAAGTTATAGTTATTTCTTTTATTAAAAGTTCTTTTTGAAAATACAGACAGATGGGGCAATAATGCATATATGGCAGATTTTAATGGTGATATAGAAAGATACACAAAACATAAAAAGTTACTTTGTAGGCAGTGTTGTGAGATTTTTAATAACATTTGCTCTACTGTGAACTCATACCTCTGAGCATTTCACACTATGGGAAACTAAATTAGGAAACTAAGTTCCCATAACACATGCACATTCACACCTAAGTAAGCAAAATAATCACAGACTATAAAATACTAAAGCCACTAGACCAACTTGAGGGATCATTTTAATATTACTGACAGGAATGCCATTTGGCAATCTCTGCAAACGGAGGTAGGCCTTGAAGTGGGTAGCCATGTGTTAGTCTACCATTTTTGAGTACCAGTGACTTCCCTTTGTTGAGGACTAATAATTACTATGTTCTCAACACTAGGATCAGCAGATCTATACAACAACCCTGCAAGATAGCTGTTATTGTCATTATAGATAAGGAACAAAGACACAATAAAATGTTGAGTAGTTTGCCAGAAGACACTGCTGCCTATGTCAGAGCAGGGATTCCAACTGAAAACCAGTCTCATGTCAAAAAGTTTGGTCTTTGTATTTTTCTGTGTTGTGTCTTCCTAAAACAAATGAAAGCATCCAGCCATCCCAGCTCTCAGGTTCAAACATAAGACATAACTCAACCAATTTAGTCTGTGTTTAGGATCTTTAACAAAGTTAGCGATGAGTTTGTAGGAGGAAAAGCTGAGATTCCCTGCTGGTCAGTTCCAGAGGCCAACTGGGAAAACTCCTCCAAAACTCATGTGGGAAGATATCTGAGCAGGCTTCCTTGGCCCTTTGCTTGGACAGCTACCTCCCATTAGGATCCATAGAATTTAAGTACATACAAGCAGCTCTTCCCTAGAAAAGGATTGAGATCATTTCTCTCCAGTGCAGTGTATCTTGATTATAATGTGTAACTAGCTTTCAATGATTTTAATCTCTACTGACTTGACAAGTTATAGAGGATAAGAATATTTATTATTTCTCAACTAGAGAAAATCTTTCTTTTATTTATACAATAGCAATGATGTAATTTTTTTTAATCTATTAATTTCCTAGAGCTAATTAGAATTAGGCTTTACATTAGGCTTTTGCCAACAGTTTGGAAGAATGAGGAAGGGAAAATTATAGAACAAATAGATGAACTGTCACTGCTAATAGTTAATGGGAAAAAAATTCCCAAAAGTATTATTTCCTTCCGTAAACATGTATTAAGACATTAAAGTTATGTTCACGTGTTAAAACAGTCACCCCCTTTCAGTTATCCAATACGTAGGGATTCTTTGTATGTTTCTGCATGAATCAGCCTTAAATCTATTTTCTAGTATTTTAGGCATTAAAACTGACTTGCCCATTACCAGGTTTTCCCTGAGACCTGAGTGTTTCTTCATGCATAGAGGAGATTGTATCACTAAATCATGTTTTAAAGGTTCTGATAAGCATTGGTTATTTGTTGTGGTTTAAATATAAACTGAGCTAACCGAGCTAAGATACATTAAATATATAATATCTACATAATATAAACTATATGGTAATATATATTATATATATGAGAATATAGAAGTCATTTTCCATTTTGTTTCTTGGCAAGAGCTACATTGACTGTTTATACTTACTGAGGTATTCAAATCTTCATTAGTTTTTAATCTTATTTTTATATTAATATTGCCTGGAAAATAGATTGAAGCTTTTTTTTCTAATTTGAATTTGAGCTAAAATTCAAAAGCATTTTACAGAATGCTTTTCCCTATTTTTTCCTCCAGTTCCTAATGTATATATATATTTTTAATTTTGGTGGGGTTTTTTTTTTTTGGTTAAAGATGAGCACACTAACACATGCACATTATATGTAAATTTCTTTGCCAAGTTAACTTTCACCCCTTCTATTCATACATTCATTTTAACAGGACTTTGTTAGTTTTTTGACAGTCCAAACTAATATGCTTTACATATTCCTTATTTGGGGATCTAGCCATCAGCTTTTTACAGAAATTTCTACTTTACTTTTCTTTTACTATGCTGTTATCCAGAATTATTTAAATTTTAAAATGTTCTGAGAATCTCCATAACATTAGAAATTATATAGTTAGAAATGACATAATATAAAAATCAGCTAATATGTTTTTAATATGTTTTAGATTTGTTATATTAGGTAATTAGTGAAAATGAGAGTAAACACACTATTTATTTCACTATCAGAAGAATGTCCTTCAGATTTTTTTTCCTTCAGATTCTTGTCAAATTTTCCTAGAATAGTTAAAATAGACAATACCAGGAGAATTCCAGCATTTATTTTGTCATTCTGCCTTTGAATTAATCCTTTAGTTTTATTTTTTTCATTTTACTGCTAATTTGTTTAGCAGCAGTTGTAGTTTTTATTATAGTCAGAGAAGTATAATTGTAAAGATAAGACTCTAGTGTTTTAAATAGACATCTGAGACACATTCTAAGGCTTTGTATAACCTATTCCATGGAAATTTAAAACATCCATATTAACATTAAAAGTACAATGAGATTTTCATAATTTTCAGAACTGGACCTTGCAAATTAGGCAATGACTTGATAAAGCGTGTGAATAAAGAAGACCTCCTTTACAGAATACAGATTTCTTAAACAAAAGAAGGCTTCTTTCTTTTTTCAGTTACTTAGGAAGTAAGCTTGTCTTCACTTTCCTTAATAATATTGGCTTTATGACTGTTAGAAAAATAATGAAATGAAAGGTTTTCTTCTGTTATATTTGGATGTGAATTTTCAAAATTATTTTTAATTTGTTATGCTGAAGATTTAAAACATATGACCATTCATTGGGTTGATACAGAAGGACTGTCACATTATCATCACATGAGAAGGCATGAAATTTATTTACTTTACATAGTCAACCTCTGCATAAAACAACTTGATACAAATATTCCTGAGACAATAGGTGGCATTATGTGGTACTGAGTATTTTCATTTTTTCTGAAGATACTAGAAAATACCATCATTGTTTGTCCATGACTAGTACTTCCAGTAAACAAAATGTTTTTTAAAAGAATGTAAGCAAATTGTAGAGCGTTTGCCAAGATATGAAATCTAGACACTTAGCTTCAGTCCAAAACATATTTTATCTGTTTTGAGAATAATTGTGTAGGTTGAAATATGCATATTTTAAAAGAAATGTAACCATCTGAACTTTACATTGTTCAAAAAAGTTGATTGTTTCAGCTGTCTGTAATACTAAATATTTCAAAATTTCTAGCTCTGGCCTTAAAAAGAAAAAAATGCCAACTATAAATGTTCTGATTTTCTTTAACTAGATTACTGTCTTCTTGCATTGTAAAATTAATTTTGGTTATAGGATTTTTGAGGTTTTCAAATTCTTGGTCCAAAGGACAAATTTTAAACTCCTTCTGTCTTAAGACTATATAAATAGTTTGATATTGCCTTTTCATTCTAACCACCCACTGAAGTATTTTTTAACTTAAAAATATGTTGTTCTTTCCCCTACTCAGTCTTGAAAAAGTATTTGTCTTATCAGCTAAATACTTTTACTCCTAGAAAACTACTTCCCTTTTATTTTTTTCTGTTATAGCTTAACATGAAGCAGTATCTTTTTTCAGACAAATACTCCAGTATTAAAAACACAGGTTTGAAGTTTAGACATGTTTCAGAAGAAACAACAAAAATTCCACTATGCTTTTAACATTCTTAGTTTATTTAGAGCTAAAAAATAGAGATGTTAATTTTGGTAACACAAACACACATTAATGTACAACTGTAGTCCTCAGCTCTTTATACGAATTCAGTTGTCACTTATCCTGTATGTGGGTCATACCTTCTCCTCTTATTAATGTTAATGCTTGTGCTTTACACTGTTCATCACTGTTTGGGGCTATATTTCAACTGCTTACTTGAGATGTGTCTAGGATTTAAGGAAACACAAACTGGTTTATTACTTTTCAAAGCCTTTTAAATAATTTCTCCTATGATTTAATTTTTTTATACATTACTAAAAGTATGGTGCTTTTATCTTTTAAATAATCAGTTAAACTTTTTACACCATAGATTTTAACTCACTTAATAGCAATTATGTGTTTAAGAGGTGTAAATAACTTGCTATCAGACATTACAAATATCCAGGTGCTCTGTATGTGCTGATGACAACAAAATTGAAACGGAAGACTGTAATAATTCTGACTGGTTTTCTCTGCAGAAGATATTGATTATTTGTGTGTGGTGAGAGATTTGGAAAATTCAATTAAAGGAGTTGTGCAAAGGTTTCATAAATTTTCCTTCTACAGCGTGTACACAGACATTGTTGCGTATTAAATCAATGCAGCACTTCACAATATATTTTCTTTGAAACATAAAAATAAATAACATTTAAACAGTTCTGCTTACTACAGAAACAAATTTTATTTTCTGTGAAGCATTTAGTCATGTGCTATCACTGACTCATACACATTTGCCAGCTGTAACAAATTTTATAGACATTTTCTCCAGAGACATATCTCACATACTATGAATTTTTAAATGAGCAAATGGTGAAGAAGGGATGTCAGCAATATAAAAATTGATCAGTTAAAAGATAAAAGCATAAGTAAAGAGATTTGTATGGTAGTCTTAATAGGTTTTATTAAATAAAAATACTATAAAAAGACAGTAATGAACAGACTGAAGACTAACTGTTCTTGAGGTGGAGAAAAATTATTCTGGCACATTTAGTAGAAATTGGTTTTATGTCACCTGACAGATGAACATTTTTTTTTCCACTTTAACTCTTAGAGTAGTTAGAAAAGCTCCTTAAAGTGTTAGATAAATTCTCTAAGTGGTTTGTGTATTTTAAACACCTCTACATAATCATAAAGCAGATATTTATAGTGTTATATAATTAATTATATAGTTAAAAGCAGGACTTTGGCAATCAGTAAATAGTAGATGATTTTTTTCCTCTACCTCAGACTTCACATAGGAAGAAAGGAGTCTTCTTCCTTCACACTCTTTATACTATATGGTTTAGTCCTCTGAAATCTCTCCTTCAGGACTCCAGGCTTCTCTATGACCTCCCTTTCTACCTGGACTACAGTTTCTTCCTTCTCTGTCTAGCAAACTCCTGCTCATTCCTTAAGGTCAGCCTTCAACATCACATTCTTTGAAACTCTCCCCAGATAACCTAGGTAAAAAAGAAATTGCTTCATCTTCTAGGCTTCTACAGCACTTGTCTGAATGTTTATAAATGTACCATGCTGTAGTGTATTGTAATTGTCTGGTTACACAGCTCTCTCTGGACTTCTCTCCTTGGCAAACAGACAGTCTTATCTCTATACCGTAGTATTGAACCTGGATGGAAGCTCCACAATACATGTTCAGTGAATGAACAAAAATGAATGGCCACTCTAAGAATTTTTTTTAAGGAATTATCTAGATATTTTCAACTAGGTATAAATGGCTATTTCCTTACATACCTCATTCATTTAATATTTATTGCATGCCTACTAGGAGCCAGGCACTGTTCTAGCATTGTGGATACACTAATTAAGGAGACAGACATAGTCCTGCTCTCAGGATTATAGAATCTAGCATAAAAGATGAATAATTATAATAAAACATAACCACACATTATAATGAGTTTCTTGGTAGTTTTCATCCTAAATTCTTAAATGTGCATTCTGAAACAGAATCAGGCAAATCTGTAGGATGTTGAAACAAGAATTTATAGCCCCAAAGCTTTTATTTATAATGTAAAATAAAACTTTATGTTTAGGCTCTTTATTTTAATTTCATTTTGATTAAGCATTTATTCTGTATCATATACTATGACAACTTACTTTACACTGTTTTCTGGAAAAAAATATTCTTTCTTTCATATAGAATTATATGATTTTGACAGCTGTGAATTCCTTAAAACCATTTTAAACTTAGGTAGTTTCACCTTTATAATTAAGGTTACCCTTGTTATATTTCACTGTTTTTTCTTTCAGTTCAAAACATTTTAATTGTATTATCAAATTTGGTATTGTCTGTAAAGAAAATAGGAACATGAGCTTTGATGCATTAATTAAAATTATATTTAATCTATTCTTATAAATAATAGGAAGATAATCTGACAAGATCTATGAGTTAGAGGCCAATTGAAAGAGAACACTATTGAGCTTGCCAGGCTAGCTTTCAAAGAGGGCATATTTTTAGTATAAAGAAGGCCCTTAATTGAGTAAAAACAGCTAACTTAACAGTGACAGGTAGGTTATAGTTTCTGTAGGGCACATCAGACTGAACAAGATACAAACAAGTCAGTGGATTTGGAAATGTGCTGAATTGATTAAGTGAATAATTGCATATTAATTCATTAATTAGTGTGTTAATTAATTGCCCACTACACAGGAGTAATCAGTGAATGTCACGTTTCATAACTGGTCAAAGGTTTTAGATTCTATTACGTATACAATATATATACAAAGACACAATCATTCACTGTAAGGTTAAGTGTTTTATAAAATTTCTGACCCATATACTATGGGTTCTGACCCATAAACTATGGAAATCCATCACACTATTGGATGGTGATCATAAATACACAGTTCATACATAAATATTCACAGTTATACATTTGGCAGATGAATATACACATTTAATATAGGACAGTCTCATTAATAAATGATTTGGGGGAATCTTAAGAATACTAAGAATAGCTTTGTGTTCATGGATTCTAGTAAAGATCATCATATGTTAGGGGTGTTTTTCTGAGTCTTTTATTTGAGTAGTACTTTCAAAAGACTTGAAAGAATTAAGGTTAACCTACAGAGAAATAATGGTTGAATGTTTTTGACTACCTTGTAAACATTTCCCTGGATTTTTTTTGAATTCTTATTTATTTCTGCTGCACTGGGTCTTCATTTTTGCGTCCAGGCTTTCTCTACTTGCAGCGAGTGGGGCCTGCTCTCTAGTTGTGCTGTGTGGGCTTCCCACTGTGGTGGCTTCTCCTTTTGGAACACGGGCTCTAGGTACACAGGCTCAGTAGTTGTGATGCATGGGCTTAGTTGCCCCACAGCATGTGGGATCTTTTTGGACCAGGGAGTGAGCCCATGTCCCCTGCATCGGCTTGTGGATTCTTAACCATTGGCCCACCAGGAAAGTCCTCCCTAGGTTCTTTTGATATTGTTTTCTCTCACCTTGGACTCTTTCTTCATGACCTCATCCATTCCTTGACTTTTGTTCTCACCTTTGTGTATATGGTTTCCAAATCTATTTTTCACCTTCCTCCTGAGCTATAAACAATCTCAGCTGCTATACATTATTCCCCAAATATACTGACTTCACCCTCCCCCCTCCCATGTTGTCCCTCATTGTACATTTTTAGGGATTACATTCATCCAGTGATAGAGCTGAAAACTACAATTCTGTCTCTCTTTTTGTCCCCACATCCAAACTGATATCAAGTTGTATCACTTCCCAGAACATTACTTCTCCTTTCCATGTACACTGCACTGGTTTATTCCTTCATTAGCGCTCATCCAGATTACTTGCATCCTCATTGTAACCTGCCTCTGTGCTCTTTGTTCTTGTTTCCCTACAGCCTGTCCTGCTACTGAACGAATTATGATTTCAAAAGTATCACTCCACCATATATGTCGTAAAATCCAAATTTATACCATTGTTTAGAATTCTCCCTGATCTGACCACAACTTACCTTTCTAATTTGTGTGTCTCAGTTACTCCACATTATTTGCCATTCATTGCTGAAAACATTCCTTAGAACATCCCTTTCTCGTTTCCTTACTTTTGTTCTTGTCTCCTCCACTTGACATACCTTTTCCCCCCATCATCAAAATTTTACTAATCTTTCAGAACCTGCTTATGAGTTTCCTTACACTAGGCTTCCTTAGATCCTTCTCTTCCATGTTCTTCTTTTATGGATTTGTCACAGCTGCCCAACTGGTATAACTAAGAGAGGATATTAAACTTCCTGACCTTGTCCTATGCCCTAGAAACCTCTGATAATCGTGATACCCCTAACACCACTGTGTGACCAAATTCCCTGTCTACACATTAG
The DNA here is from genome assembly GCF_002263795.3 of Bos taurus. NCBI lineage: Eukaryota > Metazoa > Chordata > Mammalia > Artiodactyla > Bovidae > Bos > Bos taurus. The sequence goes on from NC_037330.1 coordinate 82,143,218, forward strand.
CTTCTGCCCTATTACACTTCAGTAATTATTCATCCTGACCGATTTTGTTCAGTGAGCATAAGCACCCCATATTAATTCACTCTCAAAGCCTTTAAAAAGTGAAGCCTTTATAAAACAATGTTAGAATAAGGGAGACAGCAACCCATAGGCCATAGACAGTATGAAGACCAGCAAAGTGTTAGTTGCTCAGTCATGTCTGATTGTTTGCAACCCAATGAACTGTAGCCCTCCAGGCCCCTCTGTCCATGGTATTCTCTAGACAAGAATACTTGAGTGGGTAGCCATTCCCTTCTCCAGGGGATCTTCCTGATCTAGGGATCGAACCCAGTCTCCTGCATTTGCAGGCAGATTGTTTACCATCTGAGCCACCAGGGAAGCCTCCGAGAAAGCATGATTTTGGCTAATGTTAACTAGGAATACTACAGGGGATGCTGAGATAAATCTTCTAGAAACAATGTAAATCACTTGGTTAGCAAAAGTGTGAGGCTTAGTATAAACAAAGCCCTTTGCATACTGCCCATCTAGTATTCAAACTGAGGATGTAAGGTTTATATACATGAAATGATAATCAAATAAAGCAAGCAAGTGATAACAAGTTCAGACTCGTCTTTCCAGGATTCTGGCCTGTAGCAAGTATAAAAAAGGATTATGAATCCATTGAGGATCAAAGTATCAACTTGACTAGTGGAGGACTTAATAACCTCCAATATGGCAGGCCCTCTGGTAGAAGCTCGGAGTACTAATGTGGACTAAGGCAGAAGTGGAACCTTCTCTCTCCTATAGATGGAAGAAATGCTGCTGGATAAAAGTGCTCGGTCATGTCTGACTCTTTGTGACCCCATGGACTGTAGCCCACCAAGGTCCCTCTGTTCATGGGATTTTCCAGGCAAGAATACTGGAGTGGATTGCCATTTCCTTTTCCAGGGGATCTTCCAGACCCAAGGATCAAACCTGCTTCTCCTGCATTGCAGACAAATTCTTTACTGCTGAACCATCAGGGAAGCCCTCCCTCCCTTCCATATTGAATGCAAATCTTAAAATCTATGTGCTCTCCTGACCTGAGGAGAAAGCTGGATCTTTAAATAGATCCATGTCCATGTGCCTCTATAACTGCAGACATGCCTTATATGCTTGGTTGCAGAAAAGAATGAATGGGCTGCTCTCCTTACAACATGAAATTAAGAAGAGCAAAAGGCCACTGGACTTGAGAGTAGACCGTGAAAGGGAAACTAAATAGTGGGGCACAAGAGTGCTGTGTAAGAATACTGACTGAATATGACTTATAAAACGTGGTCTGCTATTCTGGACGTCAGTCAGTCAAATTTGTCACTTTTCCATGGGCTACTGGAAGCAGAAGAGTTGACAGAAGTTTCTTCCTCTTCAGACTGAGAAGTGTAAAAATTCTTCCCTACTCTAAGTAACAAATGAAGGGTAAGCAGTATGGAAATACACAAAATGGGCCACCTCAGGATGGAGTGATTAGGTCATTATTTAAGGGTTCATGATTTTAAAATCAGTTCTAGTTATTCCACTCTGCATAATCTCTAACAGAGGGCCCTCCAGGCCCTCGTAATGGAAGCTTTGTGTTTTAGTAGGAAGCTGGAATTTGAAAAATGGGTAATTTTGATGGGCTGTGTAAACATTCTAGGCAGAGAGAACACTGAACAGAAAAGGCAGAGAAGCAGAGCGACTGAACAGTAGATTCCAGACACATCATTGACGGTTATGATCACCAGGCTAATAAGTTCAGACTTTATTCTTTAGGCAGAAATGAACCCATGAAGATTATTAAAGAAGTAACAATCTAAAATATGTTTTAGAAAGAATAAAATATAATTGCTATGTGAAAGATGAATTCTGTCAAAATACTGCTCATGAACTGCATCACGGTATCTAAATTTCTTTCCATTTGTGTTCTGAGATCTTCATCTCTATAACAGTATGGCCGTGTAGAGATAACAGACATACTGCTGCTCCCTGCTTCTGTGCTATGATATGTATCACATTGATCAAAGTGTTGATTTTTGCTGGACCCTGAATTTGGCCTCAGAATCTTTCTCGACACAGCTGTCTTGGCAACCATGATCAACTGATGATGATTCTTTGCAGGGCCTGACATTGTAACAGAGAATGGGATTTGGATTAGATGTCCAGCACTAGTTCTACCACCTACGTAGCTGTGTGGCCTTAAACAAGGCACTCGGTTTCCCAAAACCTTAATTGTAAAATGGGACTGGTGATATTTACCTTGTGGATTACATACAAGAATTAGCTTGAGGAATTCCCTGGAAGTCCAGTGGTTAGGACTCAGTGCTTTCACTGCCAGGGCCTAGGTTCAGTCCCTTGTCAGGGAACTAAGATCCTGCAAGCCATGCAGTGTGGCCAAAAATTTAAAAATTAAATAAAATAATTAGCTTAATTACTACCTTTCCTATTCGCTGTTGTTAGTCACTAAGTTGTGTCTGACTTTTTTGCGACCCCATGGACTTTCCACCAGACTCCTCTGTCCATGGGATTTTCCAGACAAGAATATTGGAGTGGGTTGCTATTTCCTTCTCCAGATCTTCCCAGCGTAGGGGTTGAACCTGCAACTTCTACATTGCAGGTGGATTCTTTACTACTGAGCCACTGGGGTGGCCCACCTTTCCCATAGTAATTATTTAATAAATGGCAGTCTTCCTTTCTTCTAGAGTATTAGCTTTAGTTCTGGTAACTGTATCAAAAACCTATAATAATATTAGGGGAGCACTGGAATGCTTAAAATCTTCTGTAGGTATTCTGACCAGACTCAAATGAGTTGGCAAACTATCTTCTTGTAGGACAGGAAGAATATATGTGGACCATCATGCTGCCACTGCTGCTAAGTCACTTCAGTTGTGTCCGACTCTGTGCGACCCCATAAACGGAAGCCCACCAGGCTCCCCGTCCCTGGGATTCTCCAGGCAAGAACACTGGAGTGGGTTAGGGGCTCACCATATATGACTTATTCATAGCTGCCAGTATAAACAAGGAAGGGATATTTCAGGAAGTAAGGGGTCCACATGCCCTGTAGGGATACATGCCATCTGTTGCCATTGGGTGTTTTGTTCAAAGGCTTCATCTCACAAGGATCCTAAAACCAGACAGACAAGAACTTCTATCACCACTAGGAGTCCCCAGAGGGACATACCCTGAATAGGAATGCCAGTAAAGATGGTCTCTTTTTTGGGGGGGCAGCTGTTGGAGGAAACACCTGCTGAAAGGCCCTGAAGGCTTACAGACAAAGGCATGTAAGACTTGGTGTTTTCATTAGGTCATGTTGGAGTTCTAGAACTCTCTCAGAAGTATCTCAAATCCATCTTCATAAAATGAAGTGTGCCATGTCAGAGTAGTCATAGTGACAATTATTTGTGAAGGTGAATCTTGCTTTGAAGATTCAAAAATAAGCAAATAAGATATTACCAATACCTAACTAAATTAGGTACCAAATTACATAGTAAATGGGTGTTTAAGTCATTTCTCAAGTCATGTATGAGATGCATGTTAATTTGGAAACTAATTCTTGATGATTTAATAATCACCTTTTATATCCCACAGGCGTTTAGAAGAAACACACTCACTATGAACACCAACTTCTGTATCTGCCTGATCATATTTAAAGGAACAGAAGAAATGTTTGTAATTAATCTGTGCAGTGAATACCAGATCATAGCATAGGCAGGTGCGTGTCTAGATAAAATTTCTTGAAGCTAATTTAAACTTTCTACACACACCAGTAGATAATCTCAACATAAATAATACATTTCTTCTTGACCCTTTAAAGTAAGCCAACATATAGAAGATCCTGACTTCCATTATGTATCTGGTACACTTCTGTATACTTTTATCATCTGTGGATAGACTTATAGTTTGTATGAAAATGGCACCTTTGGTAGAGCTCTATATCTTAAAACTCAGATTAAACCCAATAGTGAGTGGAAGTAGGTCCTGATTTTCCAACTTAAAGCTCTAGATTTGTACTAATTAGATCCTTTTAAAAGCTTTTAAAATTGTAAGTTTACTTTAGCTTCTACTTCATAGATGTTTTTATTCTAGTTATGCCTATGCTTGTACAGAAAAAATATTTTCAAAGTTTTAAAATTCTTACATCTTTTATAAAATGCTGGAATGCATTTTTCAGTGCAGATATTTCAATGTGAGGTTGTTTTTAAACTGAATTACACAGAATCTCCTGAATATAAAGAAAAGACCTTATCTCATGGGACAACATGTGATTCCCTTCACATTTCGAAGCATCAAATTTTTAATTTTCTCCAGTGTTGTTTTATATTATCTATTTGTCCTGTCACAAAATAAAGGGGAAGAGTGAATCACAGTGTTATAACTTGATAGCACTTTTTTTTTTTTCCATACTTATGCACCTTTCTTTGACCATTTCCATAGGGGGAAAATGCTGTTCCTTTGGTATTCACCCTAAGCCTTGGCAAAATCTGTATATTACCATGTCATTTAATTCACTGTATCATGAAAATAAAAATACTATGTGAAAAATGTGAAACAAAATTTAACAAATTGAAGTTGAAACTAACTTTCCATTTAGAGAATTTCAGATTTGCCTCTTAAAATGAAAATGAATTATTTTTTAAAACTATTAATTGAAATAACTAAATAGTAACTCAATTTATAAAACTAATTGCCTTCACTAGTGATTTTATTGGGACAATCTAAATAAGGTTTTTAAGATAATCTGCTAAATATTAAGAATACTTTGTGATATAGTCCTTAAAATGAGAGTACCTTAAAATATACCAAAAAGGTTAATTTGTTTGTGTGTTCCAGCATTGAAAACTAACCTCAGAATGTAAAGCAAAACATATAAAGACACCTACATTAGTCAGGAAATGAAGGGTTAAGAAGTAAGATTGGTTTCATATGTAATTCAAGTTATGTAGCTATGTGCTTAATGCTATTAAATCAGTTACTGTATGTTTGACCTCTTGATATACCAAGCTTTTGCCTTTCAGAACAGCTGGGTCGGCTAAGAATCATTTCCCAGTTCTTTTCATTGTAGATCAGATGACTCTCGCTTTATCACCCTTGGAGGCCACATGAAGGACAAAGCAGAAAGATCCACACACAAAACTAATGTTTATATGGAGGCAGTGTGGGGGGAGGAAGGCAAAAGGCGGGGGATACACTTGGCCCTGATCTTCCAATGAACATAACAGAAGGACCAATTGAGACTTGAAACTGTTGTGTTACTCCAACCATTATTTAGTTACATCCTATCCATCTCTTACTCTCTTTGTATTGAACAGAGAGGCTCCTTTGGCTGCCTTGACTTTTGTAAATGTTTCACTCACTTAGTTGTGGTTTATCATTTGGACAGAATGCTACATTGGGGATTTTTCTCCCCTCCCTAAGGCTTCAAGGCAAAATGACTTCTGTTGCCTCATATTTGATACATGAACATACACTGTACTCTCTTCATTTTAAGAATCAAACCTAAGTTTATGGCAACAGAGAAAACTCCATTTTTCAGAAACAGCTTTTGCCTATAAAAGAACTTGAAAATAACTTTCCTAAGATCATTTTTTGACAGGGATATTAGTGAATAAAGGGAGGCATCTTTAATAATTTTTATATAAGTAAATGTCTTTATAAAAAAAATATCCCTATTGTTTTTTTGGTACTTAATTGCTCAAAGTGGACTCTTCTTAAATTGGTTTCTAATAGATATGAGATACTTAAAATTGCTACAAATCTCCAGTAAACCTACAGTGTAACTCCATATAACTAAATAGTCTAGAAATGTATTTTTATTTAGAATTTACCTGTAAGATACCTTGAATATAAGTGTATTCTATTTTACTGTTTATATATACTTTCATTTTCAAATAATATTTGTTTCAACTATTTAGAAGTTAGAACTTTCTCATCATTGAGTTAAATCAACATCCTGTATTAAATGCAAGTATTCTATTACAAAAAATAAGACTACACCAGCCAGCCAAGATGCTGACATTTGGGCATGGTGATTATATATGGTGACCATGGACAGCGATGTTCCTGCTGATTCGGCAGCGATTCAAGGCTGCTTTTTCTGTGCTGATCTACCCTTTGAGTCTTTATGCACATTTGCTTTGAGAAAGAAATACTTCTTGATTTTTTGCTTTGTCTAAACCTACTTCCTTTACCGGACTTAAAAACCTATACCTTGTTGCATCAGCTGTCCATGTCTAGAACCAAATTGTCTTATGTGTGTATATGTGTTTGACTTGCATTGTTTTAAAATATACCACTTAGTTAATATGCTTTAATGGCTATCTTACTAAAGAAATATATTCATTAAAAACATAAGTTGGTAGGGAAGTGATTATTTTTTATTAGAGACTAAAGAAAACGTATCTTTACATGAGAAACTATGTGGTTATAAATTATTTTTACCAATTGAATACTATAGTAAAGATGTGCTTTTTCTAATATAGAGTCATACAGTATTAATAGGACTAAGTTAATACGAAGTATGATATGGATCAATGCTTATGGCATTGGTAACCTTGAACCATGTCATAACAAAGAAGAACAGGATGAACCCCTCCCTGGATAAGGCCATTTAAACAGAATGAACCTGAAAGTTTAGAGCCAATGATCATGAAAGACTTCATTCAAACCACTTAAATTCAGGAAAATTCTTTGTTTAATGGCATTCAAATAAATCAGAGTTCTTAGAAATAAATAAAAACACAGTTTAGTCTTTCTGCCTTTCTAAAAAAATTCAAGTTTACACATGGTAATAAGGCGTGTTCAAGCTTTAAACAGTTTAAATTGCCTTCTCACAGTAATTTAAAAGATTATCACAAATTTAATCCCTGAGATATAATTTCTAAAACATTCTAAAATATAAGAAAAACTAAATCTGAATACCAAAATTAGTGATTTCCTTCAAAAATAAGGGACTAAATTCTCCGATTAAGCTCACTGTATCTGCAGATTTTTTTCAAGACAACAAATTATAGAGTACATTTCTTAAGTAAACACTGATTAAGGACACGTTTCTCTTATTTTCCCACGTGAATAACTGAACATAAAAAAACTATAATATGTCTTCGTCACTCAGTAGTTAGAAAATAAAAGCCTTCATTGCTTTGGTGCCATATAGATTTATTTTGGGTCGACAACAATAACTTTGCACCATTTCCTTTCCTATTTCCAGGATTCTCAAAATGCTTCTTTTATTCATACATAGCAGAAAGTCTACAAAGCCTTGCGGCACTGACATTTTCACATTTCTTTGGGGACACAGCTAGCTGATTTTCTTCTGGCTTCTTCCAGTTTTGGAATCCCACATGATTATAATAGTAAAGTATACCAAGAAGAATAGGAAATGTAAGCAGGATACAAAACACACCAATACAGCAAATAAGTCCGGTAGTTTCTGAGGAGGATCCAGTGTGACAGTCATCGTCGTCAGAAGGATCATAGTGATCACTGACATAAGAAACTATAAGAAGGGGGGAAAAAAGTGTTACTACACAGTATAAAAGGTAACAGTTGAATGTACTGGTAACACTGGTTTAGTAAATGAGCAGAACTGAAGGGGACAGCTGGGGGTTCAATCTCCTCTACTAATGGATCTCAACCTAGTTTGTATGTAAGAGTCATTTGGGGTTTAAAAAAAAAAATCTCAACTCTCAGACCACATCCCAGGCCAATTAAATCAGAATCTCTGGGGAAGGCTCTACAAGTGATCCCCATGTGTAGCCAAAGCCTGAGAACCCCTTTAGATTTCATGTCACCCAAGCACTAAAAAAAAAAGGTACCTGGAATAGATAATATTGCTAGTCAGGGTTAAATTCACGGTATGCTCCAAGGGTCTATGGGATATACAATTCTAAGTTAATCCAAGAATTCATCTATGAAGTTTTCCACAGCAAATGAAATATTACATTTCATATTCACTGAATACTTTCAATGAGCTAGTTCTATAGTAGAGCATCGTGGGACACATGAAAGAAAATGTCCTCTGGCCTCAAAGAGCTTCCAATTTAGGGGACTACATGAACTAGTTAAATAAAATCACAAAGTCACATCTTATTAAATGCCAAAATGAGTAGTAGACATAACTGCATTTATTGTAATTGTGCACCAGTTTCCTTGTTCAGACCATACCACAGAACTTTCTGCAGTGTTCTAAATGTGTACTCCCAAAAAGTAGCTGCTAACCGTATATGGCTACTGAGCATTTGAAACGTACCTGCTGTGAATGAGGAGCTGAATTTTTAATTTAACCACATGTGTCTAGTGTCTACTGTATTGAACAATATAGCTATAGACTGAGACAAGGACACAGAAGTTGCTTAAGTAAATGTAGAAAACAAGAAGTGAGAAACAGAAGTCAGTGACTTTCATGATGAAAGTGGGACATAATGGAACCCTGAAAGATTCTTTAATGGCTGGATTATGACAGAACTGATGGGACCTGAAAAAAACTGTAATGCAGTGATCATTCTAGACAGAAGCCCCAAAGACTAAAAGAGTAACCTATCACTTGCTGTGTCTACTCTCCCATTCATTAGTGAACCCACACCAATTAGGCTTTCACTCCATTCTCCAATGACACTGCCTTGGTAAAGATCTATAATGACCTCCACTAAACTAAACCCAGTAGTCAGTTCTTATTACCTTAATGGATCTCTCAGCAGCATTCAAAATAACACATAACTGGTATCTTGAAACCCTTCCTTCACTTGACTTCCATGACATCATTCTCTCCTGGTTTCCTCCCACATCACTAGTTAATCTTTCTCAGAACTTTGCTGGTTCCTTCTCAATCTATAATCACACCTTTGGTGAGCTCACTCATTCAGGGACATGACTTTAATTACTATCTATATACTGAAGACTCAAATTACTGTGTCCAACTTGGACCTCTCTTCCCCTAAACTCTAGGCTCATATATTCAAGTTTTCCTTAAAATCTCTACTTGGGTATCTAAGAAGTACCTAAAACTATACATAAACTATCCTCAGTAAGATTAACATTTGACTTCTCATTAGGAAATATGGAGGCCACAAGACAATGGGATGGATGATGTTCGGAGAGCAAAAATACCCTTCAAAAATGAAGGCGAAATAAACAAAGTCAATAGATTTGAAAATACTGACATAATACAAGGTCTGTTCTTCAAATACATTAGAATTGGAATAGAAAAATGGGAAGTAGTCAAGGAAATCCCCAAATATTTGTAAACTGAACAACAGATGCCTAAATAAATCATGAACCAAAGAAAAAAATTGATTACAAAAAATGGACTATATTTTTAACTAAATTAAAAAACATTTCAAAGTTTACGGAATATTGCTTTAAAATGGGGGTTTTATATGGGTTTGAATAACTATATAAAAATGGAAGAAGGGTCTCAAATCAACAACCTCTAACTTGAACTTTAAGAAACTAAAGAGCAAACCCAAACATGGAAAAGGGTATAATAAAATTAGAACCAAAATCAATGACATAGAAAACAAACAATAGATAAGATCAATAACCAAAAGTAGGCTGTGTAAAAATATTTATAAATGAAACCACCAAACATTAGCTAGACTGACCATGGGCAAAAGAGAAGGTACAAATTCCCCAAGTTGGGAATGAAAAAGTAATATCACTCCTTACCGTATATAAAAATAAAAAAGGATGGTATGGGAATATAATAAATAAATAAACAACCGTTTGCCAACAAATTAGATAACAGATGAAATGGACAAATTCTTAGACACACTACTGAAATTATGTCAAGAAATACAGAAAGTCTCAATAGACCTATTAACAAGAGATTGAATTAATCATATTTTTTAATTGAAGTATAGTTGATGTACAATATTATGTTAGTTTCAGGTGTACAGCAAAGTGATTCCGTTATATATATTTTTTCAGATTCTTTTCCATTATAGGTTATTAAAAGATACTGAAAGTTGTTCCCTGTGCTATACAGTGAAAAACCCTTGTTGCTTACCTATTTTATGTAGTTTGTTAATCCCATACTCCTATTTTATCCCTCCCTCCTGAATCAGTCATCTTTAAGATCCCATGAAGAAAAGATCCAAGAACGGATGGCTTCACTGGTGAATTAAACCCAATGTTTCTAGAAGAATTAATACCAGTCTTTCACAGCTCTTCCAGAAAGTAGAAAAAGAACCCTTCCTAACTCATTCCATGAGGCAACGTTAAGCTTGATTCCAAAATGATACAGATACCACAAAAAAGAAAACTACAGACCAATATCCCTTATGAATACAAAGTGCAAAAGTCTTCTACAAAATACTGACAAACCCAAGAAAGTGACATATAAGAGATTATAGACCATGATCAAGTAGAATTTATCCCAAGACTGCAAGGATAGTTCAGTATATAAAAATCAGTCAATGTAATATACCATATTGATAAAGGAGAAAAAAACACATGATAATATCATTAGACACAGGAAAAGCACTGGACAAAATCCAATACCTTTTAATGATTAAAAAAAAATTCAAACTAGGAATAGAAGAGAACTTTCTAACCAAATAAAGGCCATATATAAAAACCCCACAACTACCATCATAGTTAACGTTAAAGGACTGGATGACTTCCCCCTAAAATCTGGAAGAAAACAAGATGTCCACACTTGTCACATGTGTTCAGCAAACTGTACTGGAGCTGACCAGCCAGGTAATTAGGCAAGGAAAAGAAAGAAAAGGCATCTAGATTTAAAGAGAAGACATAAAACTATCATAATTTACAGATGACATGATCTTGTATATAGAAAATCATAAGGAATTCACTAAAAACTTAACACTAGTTCAATATTTTAAAAATCAGTTGTATTTTTATGCAGTACCAATGAACATTATGAAAACAAAATTAAGAAAACAATACCACTTACAAAAGCATCATAAAGAATAAAATACAAATGAATTTAACAACAAAAAAGTGCAAAACCTGCACACTGAAAACTTCAGGCACTATTGAAGGATGTTAAAGAATAAATAAACGGAAATACATCCTATGTTCACAGGTTTGGAAGACTAAATCGTGCTAAGATGGTAATGCTCCACAAATTTAAATACGCACTTAAAGCAATCCCTATAAAAATCTCAGCTGGGGTTTTAGAGAAATTAATGAGCTGATCCTAAAAAGAATACGGAAATACAACAGATTTAGACCAGCTAAAATGATCCTGAAAATGAACAAAATTGGAGGACTCACATTTTCAGTTTTGAAAACTAACTACAAAACCACAGTAATCAAAACAGTGTGGAAACAGCATAAAGATAATACAGATCAGTGAAACAGAATTGAGAGTCCAGAAATAAACCATTACGTTTAAGATCTGTTGATTTTCTACAAGGGTGCCAATACAATTAGTGCTGGAACAACTGAATAAAGTTGGACTTCAACCTCACACCATACACAAAAATTAATTCAAAATGAATCAATGTCCTAAAGATAACTAAAATTATAAAACACTTCAAGAAAACATCAATCTTCATGACCTTTGGTTATACACAGTTTCTGAAGTATGACATCAAAAGCACAAACAACAAAAGAAACTGCTATTAGGCTTAATAAAAATGAAAACTCTTATGCTACAAACAATACCATCAAGAAAGTCAAAAAGCAACCCACAGAATGGGAGAAAATATTTGCAATTTAGTAAGAGTCCTGCATTAAGAATGTATAGAGAACTCAAAAATACAGAAACAACCGAATTAAAACTGGGCAATGTATGGGAATTCCCTGGTGGAATTCCATGCTTTCACTGCCAACAGCCTGGGTTCAATCCCTTGTCAGGAAGCGAAGATCCCACAAGCCACTCAATGCAGCCAAAAAAAAAAGGGGGGGAAAGGATTTGAATAGGCATTTCTCCAAAGAAATTATTTTTTAAAATACTCAACATTATTAGTCACTAGGGAAATGGAAAAAGTACAATGAGATACCACTTCACATCCATTTGGTGTGGCTATAATAAAAGATAATAACCAGTGCTGTCAAGGATGTGGAGAAACTGGAACACTCATAAACTGCTGGTGGGAATGCAGAATCATGCAGCCCTCTGAAAGATAGCTGGGCAGTTTCTCAAAATGTTAACACAGAATTACCACTCCTAGGTATATACTTGAAGGAAATGGAAACACATGTGTACCAGTAAACTTAGACACAAATCTTCACAGCAGCATTATTCATAATAGCCAAAAAGTGGAAGCAACCTAATGAGCCTCTACTGAAGACTAGATAGATAAAATGTGGTATATCCATATAATGAAATTGGCAGTAAAAAGGAAGGAAGTATTGATACACGCTGCTGCTGCTGCTAAGTCGCTTCAGTTGTGTCCGACTCTGTGTGACCCCATAGACGGCTACAACACAGGTAAAAATCAAAAACACACTAAGTGAAAGAAACCAGTCACCGAAGACCACATTTTGTATGATTCCATGTTACAGAATGTATGTCCCCACAAAATTCATATGTTGAAGCCCTAAGCCCCAATGTGACTGCATTTGGAGATGAGCCGAAATTAAGATTAAATAAATCATATGGGTAGGGCCTTAACCTTATAGGCCTGATGGCATTATAAGAAGAGGAAAAGACACCAAAGAATTCTCTGTCTACACAGATACACACACCAAGAGGCCACATGCGGAGACAGCAAGGTTACCTACAAACCGGGAAAAGAGAAACCAAAAGAAACCAATGCTGATGTCACACTAATTTTGGCCTTCCAGCCTTGTGAAAAAATAAGTTTCTGTTGTTTAAGCTACCTTGTGTGGTGTTCTATTATAGGAGCCCTAAGGGACTAATACATTCCATTTATATGAAATGTCCAGATAGGCAAATCTATAGAGACTGAAAGTAGATCAGTGGATGTCCAAGGCTGGATCTGGGGTGAGGGTGGAATGGAGAATGACTGCTACAGGGCACAGGGTTTCTTTTTGGGGTGATGGAAAACTAAAATTAGGTAGTGTGAGGATTGTAAAACTCTGTGTGTACATATTTAAAACACAAGTTGCATGATTTAAGTGGGTAGATTTTATGAGTGAATTTATGGGAATTATATCTCAAAAATGCTAGGAAGAAAAACAACTTACCAAGTGTTGTATAATTCTGGGAAGAAATGTAAAACATGTAAAATATTTCCTAACAGAAGTGGAAAAACATTTCAGTTGCAATTCTTCTTCAGAAGTCTTTTCAAATATTGAAAAGGAAGTTGCACAAGCTATAAAAAATGCCATCACTGTCACAACTGAAGGCATTAGGAGTTCATCTTTTAATAGAAGAGGTAGCATACTATATAGGAAAAACAAAAGAGAATTGTCAATTCAAACCACAATCACTTTGTAAAAAAGTTTTAAATGAGTTTATAAGTACTATACTGAACATATTATATTGGAAATTGGTTTGACTCACCTAAATGTTGACACAAGTAAAAACCAAGTAGACATAAAAGGAATTTCGCTTAAAACTAAGCAGACTGGTCTAAAATAACAGAGAAAAATATTTTAGAGAATATAATTTCAATGCTTATATGTAAAAATGTGAACACATTTTATCTGATTTTTGACATAGCTAAAAAAACACAAAAATCACAAAACACAGCCAGCAAGGTCTCCATAGGGACTACTGATTTCATTTTTTAAAATAACTATCAATCCAAACTAAGTGAATCTAGACAGAGAGACGGTATCAGCTTGTCATAATAATTGGAAAACTGCTTCTTCCAGTATCATTAATGAAACTTTTTTTTCTCTGTCATACAAACAGTAGCTTAAAGAAAGGATAAACAACTGAACATTCAGAGAATCAAGCTTTTCCATATATTCCATCCAAGTTGGTAAATATGAATACCCTACTTGGTATGAAAGTTTTCAAACTTTTTTATGCTCTTCCGTGTGACCTAATACTCAGCTAAGTTAAAAGCTAAGACAGGATCATCATTGGCCACTGAATAGAGGCCAACAGAAGCAAAGAAAAATGATAAAGGGTTGATGATGGTAGAATAAAAGGAAAAAATGAGTAAGACAAGGCTACATGGAAAGAGAAACAGTATACGAAGAGGAAGATAACACCAACAGATGGACCAACTGGCTTTATTAAAGAGCTGATTAGGGTCACGGGTCCAACATCTGTGACCTCCTGAGCACCAATCACCCCCGGTCGTTATTACCTTCTGGATTCAACTGTGGCTGTGTTCATGAAGAAGGGGACTAGTCAGAAGACCTAAGTCCGAGCCTCATTCCTGACACTTACTTATGACCTTGAACAAATGATTAGTTTAACCTTTTTCTTATGTATATATGGAAATAATAACTTGGATTGCTGAGTAGTTGAACTCTTCCAAGTATTATCTAGTGTTTATTTTTCAGTAAAAAAAAAAATAACTTTACTAGTGATAGTAGTTGTTGAATTATATTTTGTTGTTGTTGTTATTTTTATTAGGGGTCTCCTCATTTTAAAAGATTTTTGTATTCTCATTTCTTAAAAAGGATGACTTCTCATGGCAACTAGCGTATGAGATGTGAAGCCTGGGATTATAACTGACTGAAAACTACTGCACTAAAAGAAAATACTACAGGACTTTGATTGCTTGATGCTTTTAAAATCAGTATGTATTTCTGTTAATTACAAGCATTTAGAAAATGACTCAATAAACATTATTTTCTCTTTCTGGGTCAGAATCCTTTGCTATTTAATCACTTGATATTCATTTATTGAAAATGTATTATGTAAAGTGTTAGTCACTCAGTCGTGTCTAACTCTTTGTGACCGCGTGGACTGTGGCCTGCCAGGCTCCTCTGTCCATGGAATTCTCCAAGCAAGAATACTGGAGTGGATAGTCATTCCCTTCTACAGGGGATTTTCCCAACCCAGGATTGAACCCAGGTCTCCTGCATTGCAGGCAGATTCTTAACCATCTAAGCCACGGAGAGAAGGGGACAACAGAGAATGAGACGGTTGGATGGCACAACCAAATCAATGGACATGAGTCTAAGCAAACTCCAGGAGATAGTGAAGGACAGGGAAGCCTGGCGTGCTGCAGTCCATGGAGTCACAAAGAGCTGGACACAACTTAGCAAATGAACAACAACGCTTATGTCAAAGTGTTGCTCTGAAAGGGATGCAGTGAGAAGACAGAACTCAGCGCTTAGCTTCAAGGCACTTAATATTTGTAACTAAGCAGCAAAATCCTCAACATTCTCAACCTCTTCTTTCACTACCTTGTTCAAAACAAATTCTGGTTCTCTCCCCCCGAGGAAGAAAATGCTGCCCCTCTGCCTTCTCAGTTGTGCCTGTTTTATTGTTCCTGTTTCCCCAACCTTCAAACAGTTTGGCCCAGAGGAGAGAAAGAACCTCCTTGATCTTCATCATGACTTCCATACCAGCTCTCCCTTCTCCCTGCCCTAACAAGCTCCAGCTTTGAATCTCTTGTCGTCAGGCTTTATTCCCTATTATTCCTCATCTTTGTTATCATCCACCAGCCTCAAGAATCACTTCCCTCATTACTCAATAATTTCAACTCTTTACACACTATCTACAAAAAAAATACATGATTTTCAAGTGTCCAGCAGTCATTTAATATTTCCCTAGTCTGTTCCTAGTCTGTGTCTCTTTAGAAAAATAGTTCACACTTTCTCCTCTCTCCTCATATTCCCAACATTTCCAACCTACTCTGACCTAATGACTTTGCCTTCCATTTCAATAAGAAATTTGAAGCAATGAAAAGAGAACTTTCACAGACATCACCATCACATTTGCTCTCTTCCTTAGCATCTTTACTGGTAACAGCATGCTCTTTTATTAAGATGAACCACGAATGCACCTGTCCATAGCCAATCCTTCCATTTACGCTCTAGATACCACTCCAGCTCCCTCTTTGAAGGACACTGCTCCTGCAACTCTTATCTCTCCTGTATCACTGCTGCTGCTGCTGCTACATCGCCTCAGTCATGTCTGACTCTGTGCGACCCCATAGAGGGCAGCCCACTAGGCTCCTCTGTCCCTGGGATTCTCCAGGCAAGAACACTGGAGTGGGTTGCCATTTCCTTCTCCAGTGCGTGAAAGTGAAAAGTCAAAGTGAAGTCGCTCAGTCGTGCCCGACTCTTTCCCTTTCTACTGACCATGTTCTGGCATTCTCTCTTCTATCTTAAATAACAAACCTCTTTGTCCCCAACTTCTCTGCCAGTTTTTGCAGAATTTCTTTGCTCCCCTTTTCAGCAAAACTCATTTAAAGAACTACCAACCTGTCCCACACCATATACAAAAATTAACTCAAAATGGATCAAATACCTAAATGTAATTCTTAGAAGAAATAGGATAAATATTACCTTGGATTTGGCAATGGTCTGTAAGATACATCATCAAAAGCAAACACAATGAAGGAAAAGATAAATTGGATCTCATCAGAATTAAAAATGTTCATGAAAGAACATTATCAAGAAGGGGAAAATTCAAAGAATGGAAAAAAGTATCTGCTTATCATATATGTGATAAAGGTTTAATATCCAGAATATACAGAGAACTTCCAAAACTCAACAAGAAAAAGATAAACAACCACTTTAAAGCTGGGCAAAGGATTTAAATAACAGGCATTCTCTGAAGAAGATATACATATTGCCTGACAAGGACATAAAAAAGATGCTCAACATCACTAGTCATTAAGAAATGCAAATCAGAAGCACAGTGATATACCATTCCATACCTACTAGGATGGCAAAAATAAAAACAGACAATAACAAATGCTGACAAGGTTGCAGAGAAATCAGAACCCTCATACATTACTGCTGCTGCTGCTGCTAAGTTGCTTCAGTCGTGTCTGACTCTGTGTGACCCCCATAGACAGCAGCCAACCAGGCTCCCCCGTCCTTGGGATTCTCAAGGCAAGAACAATGGAGTGGGTTGCCATTTCCTTCTCCAATGCATGAAAGTAAAAAGTGAAAGTGAAGTCGCTCAGTCATGTCTGACTTTTAGCGACCCCGTGGACTGCAGCCTACCAGGCTCCTCCGTCCATGGGATTTTCCAGGCAAGAATACTGGAGTGGGGTGCCATTGCCTTCTCCCATACATTACTGGTGTGATGTAAAATGGTATAACTTCTGTGGAAATTAATCTGGTGATTCCTCAGTAAGTTTACAGAATTGCTATGAGACCCAGAAATTCCACTCCTAGGTATAAACCCAAGAGAACTGAAAATACATGTGTATAAGCGGCACTATTCCCAATAGCCAAAAGGTGAAAACAACTCAAAATGTCCATCAACTGATGCACGGACAAACAAAATGTATATTCATCCATGCAGTATTATTCAGGCACAAAAATGGATGGAGGCCTAATACATGGTACAACAGGGATGAACTCTGAAAATACTATGCTAAGTGAAAGAGGTTGTCTGACAAAATGCCACGTATTTTATGACTGCATTTATATGAAATACCCAAAATAGGCAAATTCACAGAGAAAGCAGATCAGTGGTTACAAGCATTAAGGGAAGGGGAGAATGGGGAATGACTGCTTAATGTGTACAAGATTTCCTTTTTGGAGAGATGAAAATATTCTATGAGTAGACAGTGGTGATGGTTACACAACACTGTGAATGTACTAATGGTGTATTTTACCATATGTATGTAACTGTCCTGGTGGCTCAGAGGGTAAAGAATCTGCTTGCAATGCAGGAGACAGGGATTCAATCCCTGGGTCAGGAAGATCCCCTGGAGAAGGGAATGGCAACCCACTGCAGTATTCTTGCCTGGAGAATTCCATGGACAGAGGAGCCTGGTGGGCTATAATCCATGGGATCACAAAGAGTTGGGCATGACTGAGTGACTAACACTTTGACTTTCTTTTCACTTTCATATATCTTTAAAAAAAGATCTATACTTGTCTTCAATTCTTCTCTTCTTGTTATGTCTTAAACCCACTCTAATCAGGCTTTTCCCTGCATCACTCTATCAACACTAGCCGTTTCAAAGTCACCAGTGACTTCCACTTCAGTACAACAGTCTATTCCTAACCCTTGTTTTATTTGACCTATTCAAAGCATCTGATGCAACTGATCACCTCATTCTATTGTTCCCTGAATATATCAGGCATACTCCCATCTTAGGGCTTCGGCACTGGCTGTCTAGGATGTTACTCACCCAGATAACCATTGGGCTAACCCTCATCTCATCCAGTCCACTCAAATATCTCAACAAGGTCTACCTCAACATCCTCATAAAACTGCAACCTGCACTTGCTCCTTTACCCCACCTCCAATAACTCTCAACTTCTCTTAATCTCTTTTATGTATCCTTTATGGCCTTTATTACCTTCTAACACTTTAATTTCTTATTTTTATTTATTAGTGTCTGTCCTTGAGAATCAAACCTAAGAAAGTAGCAATTCTGTTATGTTTTGTTCACAGATATATCCCAAGTGCACAGAACGGTACCTGGTAAATAGTAGGACCTCAATAAATATTTATTGAATGAAATATTCATTTAATGATAGATTAGCTGGAACCAGATCGAGAAGAACTTTTAATGTTAACTTTAAAATATTTGATCAAAATTAAAGTCACTTACTGTTATAAATAATCGAAATACAGTTGTAGAGTCTGAACTCCCAGAAATTCAGGGACCACGAGCTAACCTCAATGGTCAGATTACAGGTCATCGATCAAAGACATTTCTACAGAGTAGAAATGCTGGGGGAAATTATACATGTTTGAAAGCAGCACCTCTCCATAATTTCATCCCCTGGCACTTGGGATTTGTGTAGGGTCAGCCGAGGCTTACACAACAGGGCTCAGATCTAACTCAAGTTTAGAATTTGTGGGGTGAAATTATTCTGCCCTCTCGGTCTACAATTGTACAAGACTATTTTGTTCAGAGGAAAGAGGCCTGCCCCATAGGCTGGCTTATTCTAAAGCTGTACACTTAGGTTTTAGTCCAAAGCACCACCTAATAAAAGCAATACTTCCTTCCACTAGTCATTGGTCATTTCATACATGTATCTTTCACAGGAACCTAGCAAACAGGGTGAGGTGGGACTGAGCTAGGACAGGATTCAAGTATTCCACGGTGTTCTGGGCATTATTTTAATAGTGGGATAATACACCCGCAACTGCCACCCAATTTCTATGAAATCCGAAAAAAAATTAATGCTCCTAGATTTACAGACTACCAGTAGAGTCTAAACAAAAGTCTTGACAGAAGAACTAGAAAGGAGGCAAAATACTAAAAAAAAACCCTGAAGAGCTTAACAGAGAGAACCAGGCTATTGAATAGTAACAGAAATGAATGAAATGAAAAAGGCAAAGAGGACAAACAGGCTTCAGCCAGAGTACAGCCATCTTTAGAAGACCATTTTTATTAGCAAGTTCAAAATGAAAAAACAGGAAGAAATACTAAGTATGTCAGAAATGATTCTATAAAATTTTACCAGTTTAAAGAAGTAAAATTGTAACAGGTCATCATTCTAAAAAAATGTGATTTTATGAAATAATTTTATGCAACTGTGTTACATTTGTATAGTTTTGATTTGCACTTAGACGATTATATGTAAGTATTAGATTCATGTATATATCATAATAATAAATAAAACACATACTTGAAACCGTTTTACTTACAGTGATACCAAAAGAATGGACTTTTCATGCACTTGGAAAGAAAATAAAAAGAATGATAGTGCACAGCTAACCTTTAAGGAAAAAGGACAGAAAATCAGATACAAAAACTTACAATAGCAATTTAGTATAAGTCAGATTAAAATCATTTCAAGTAACATTTTAGAGTTTAATATAGCTTCTAGCCACAAGGAAAATTATATACAATTGTAAGAGGCATAATATTTTATTCAAATTTAATTATCAAAATATTTTGAAAATTAACTATTGTAATACTTAACCATCTAAAACAAGTTCACTGAGTCTTAGTTATTAATAAACAAAACTACTAAATACTTCAGACACAATAATCATACCTTCATCCTCCCTTAGAATCTCTGACAATTTAAAAAGTATGAAGTCAAGAAGGTCAAAATTTGAAAGTGACAAAATAAATCTATTTGAGTGTTTTTAAAACAGGCACTTCAGTAAAATATATTCAATGTTTTATAAAGTAATCATTTGCTATCTGGGGTTTTAAATTAAAACTTAACTCTATCTTCAGGAGTTTATATTCTGCATATTAGACATCTCTCTATATACACCCAATCCAGTTGCTCAAGCAAAAAACCTGGCTCACTATCTTGTACATGCTTCACATCTAATCCATCAGCAAATTCTACCTACACCATCTCCTAATACAATATTCACCCCACTTCTTTCCATTCCACCCGGCTGATGGTGGCAGAGGTGGTCTTAGCCACCCCCATCTTCCTCCTGGACCACTACAATGACCTCCTAAGTGGTAATGCTCTCGTCCCCTATAATCCATTCTCCATTTAGCCACAATATCAGATCATGTAATTTCCCTGGTTAATATCTTCCAATAGCTTCCCATTACACTTAGAATTAAAATCTAAACTTCTACATAATCTGGGTCCTGCCTTCCTCTTCCAATCTATTTTTTAATGTCTCCCTCACTCATTTCACATCAGTTATTTCACACTTGTCCCTTTAACGTCTCGAACTTGCCTTAAGGGAAAAAAATTTACTTTTTATCAAGTCAGAGCCCAGATCGTCTTGTAGTTGGTTACTTCTGACCAGTCATTCAGTTCAAGGCTCAAATGTCACTTCCCTAGAGAAGCCTTTTATTCAACCTAAAGTAGTGCTACCCTAACCAAACCCCACCAGCCCTCTTTTCACATAAACCTACTTTCTTCATAGTCTTCATTATGCCCAGATATTTTCCTATTAACTGACTCATTTTATTTACTGTCCTTGTGCCAACTAGCATGAGTGTCCCCAGTTAAGAAAGCAGGGATAATCAGCTGTCACTCATTGGCATGCCAGCACCGAGGAGAGGACCTGGCATGCTACAGGGCACTTAAAAAATACGTCCTGAAAATAATAGGTAAAAATCACTTGGCCACTACAGATTTATTAGTATTCGTACTACCAATTACCTCAGTTATAGACCTATATTAAGAAATAATTCAATCTAGACTGAAAGGAAAACACTTTAAAATTATAATGGGAAATGTTTTTAAAGCTAGTCAGGAAGAATTTAAAACATCAACAAAAGTAACTCACTACATTTTTTTTATTTTTTAAACACAATGGTTGGTATTAAAACACAATAAACAAAATTAGAAAATTAAGAGAAAGAAAATGTTTTTTTTTCTGCTTTTAATCCTAAAAGTAATCATCTCTAATATTGCTACAGTTATCAACACTCTGAAATCTCATTTCAGCACCTTTGAAATATAGTTATTTAGCATGGAATAACAATTTTACATAAGCTTGCAAATATTTCAAGTTAGGCCTACTGAAGACATCAGAATATTACTAACCACATCCCTCCTATTCTAAACATCCAACAGAGTATTAACTATGGATGACTTACTGTGCTCAGAGTTCATTCACAGAAACAAACAACAGAAATCATCAATAAGAAGGTAATTAAAAAAAAAAAAAGGAACATGAAACTATGCTTTTTGCACTGTGGAACTGATAAGCACTTCTGAAATTCCTGACTGATATCTCTGCTCTGGCTTGCTTTTAGAATGCAATGTAAATAAGTGGCAGTCCCAGAATTGAAACCCTAATTTCTAAAATGTTGTCCCTTTAGAGAATCCCCTGGCAGTTCAGTGGCTAAGACTCCACACTTTCACAGCCAAGGGTACAGGTTTGCTGTCTGGTTGGGAAACTAAGATCCTGCAAACCACGTGGCATGGCCAAAAATAAGAAAAATAAAAAATAAAACGTTGTCCCTTTAGAAGTCCACTAGGACTATTTTCATAAACTAAATTTTCTTGATATTTTAAAAAGATAGTCTTTAAATGTCATTTTGTAGACCAAGGTACATGGAACCAATTTTAAACACCACAGAAATACAACCAGGAGGAATTTATAAACCCACTCAGAGAAACCCCAAATGTAGAATATATACCCAGTCTATGTTCCAACTGACACAAGTCATCTTCCTAAAAGGGTGATCTGTCCCCTTTCCTCCAAAATCTTTTTTGCTCCTCTTGCACACAAATCAAACCCCAAATTATTCAAGCCAATATACAAGGTCTTACACAATTTGATCCTTTCTGACTCTTCTCTCTCCCTATATACTCTCCTAACCTCGACACACACACACTCCTACATCAGTCACACAAATCTCACTGGCTAACAGTTGTTCCCGCATGATTCCTTATCCTTTCCCACATCTGTACCTTCAAGGTCTTCCTCCTGTCTTAACCACCTAGTCCAAATCTTGCTCAGTTGTCAAAATTTGGCTCCAATCCCGCTTGCTTTAAGAAACTGTCTAAAATCTGCCTTCAAAGTAATGTCTCCCTTTCCCACACTATCATAGCACTCATTGTACCTGACAGAACTTAATACCCCAGCTTTAAAGCATAACAATTTAAACATGTCCATCGCCATTGTTTTCTTCTTTGCATTCCCTTACTGACCAACACGAGGAAATTAAATTAAACTGAAAGATTCTGATTGCTCAGCCTACTCCAAAACAGCACCTAAGTGTGTCAAACGCTCAATAAATGTTTGCC
Source organism: Bos taurus (assembly GCF_002263795.3). Taxonomy (NCBI): domain Eukaryota; kingdom Metazoa; phylum Chordata; class Mammalia; order Artiodactyla; family Bovidae; genus Bos; species Bos taurus. The sequence goes on from NC_037330.1 coordinate 82,165,871, forward strand.
AAATAAATGAATGTCTTATATCTCAATCCAATAAATCCTGTTCAAAGCAGGAATATAATTATTTATATTTTTAAAAACTCAATTGCAGCAAGAATTAAGTATCTAAACTAATGAGCAACTTACCAGAGTAAATCTGAATCCTTTAGGAGAGGGATGAAGTGTCAATTTTATACATGCAGGAAGCAGGCTCAAAAATGTAAAACAAAAGCTAAAAAAGTAACAAAAATCAAACATTTATTTTCTTTATAGAAGTATACAACTAAAGCAAAGAAACATTTTTTAAAATGTAAGGATCACATTACTTATCAACTTAAATTGATTTCTAAAGTTTTTTTATGTATTAAGTAATAAATTCAAGACCAAATAACATTTAAATAAAATCCAGACACTGAAAATGTACACGCTTTAATATATATGTGATTATATAATACAGAACAAAACACTGTAGAACTAAATATTGCTTATGTTATTTTAGTATTTAGTATCTATTCTGGGAAAGATACAAAGATAGACAGCTAAAAGTCAATCAGCAAACACTCAAAACAGATATCATGGACTCAGTGAACATGACTGAGCAAACTTCAGGAGAGTGAAGGACAAGGAAGCCTGGTGTGCTGCAGTCCATGGGATCACAGAGTCAGACACGACTTAGTGTCTGAACAACAACAAAACAAGAAAATAAAACCAGGTATAAAGAAACAATTCTGTATTTGTTACGCAAACATTCATAAAATTTACTCACAAGAGAACCTCATTAGCCCTCATTTCACAAAAGTCGATTATCTGATTTTCAACCCATGGTAAATCATAAAGAACAAGCTGGAAAGGGAGTGGGAAGGTGCCAGAGCTTCTCCTTGTGATGACTGATGGGCAAGGAGGAAAAAGAACTCAGCAATAAGCACAGTTGGAGCCACTTAGTACCAAGGCAAACAGCCTTTGAAAGCCCTGAAAACAATAGTCACAAGGCAAAATAACAGCTGACTTTCCCACTTGAGGGAGCTTTGTGGCTGGTCAGCTTTACTAGTCTGCCTCCTGTTAAGGTGGGCTACAAAGGATATTCTCCAAAAGAATGGAAGGAAAGAGGCAGGCAGCACACACACATACACACACACCTCCCAGTCATTCAAACACTAATGATGGTGCTGCAGGAAAGAGATCTGCAGATTAATTGAAGTCCCTTTTCAACTGATTTTAAGTTAATCAAAAGGGTGCTATCTTGGGCCTGAATCACTTGGAAGCCTTTAAAAGAAGGCTTAGCGGACTTCCCTGGTGATCCACTGGTTAAGAAACTGCCTGCCAACGCAGCAGGCGTGGGTTCAATCTCTGGTCCAAGAAGATTCCACAAGCCGCACAGCAACAAAGCCCTTGCGTCACAACTACTGAACCTGTGCTCTAGAGCCCATGTTCCGCGATAAGAGAAGCCACCTCAGTGAGAAGCCCATGGAAGCCCCACTCTTCACAACTAGAGAAAGCCCACAGGCAGTAACAAAGACCCGGCGCAGCCGAAAATAAGTAATAAATAAATTAAAACCTTCAATGCTTTATTAAAAAAATTATAAAGAGGGCTTAGGCCTTCCCTGAGCTCAGACTCCAAACAGCAGTCGGCGGGAGGGGGTGGGGGGTGAGGGGGCTGGGGGGGGCGGGGAAGGGGGAGGAGGAGGATTGGAGGGATTGGTACAGCTCTCCCTTCCCCAGAGACCCTCTCCTGAATGCCTGCCTTGCGGACTTCCAGTTTGCTCAGCCAGCTCCCACAACTGTATAAGCCAATTCCTCGTAATAAATTCACACACACACACACACACACGGACCTACTACTCATTTTACTTCTCACCCTGACTGATACACCACGGAAACTCGTGACTCTTCAAGGTCATGGTAAATCATGTTTAGTATACTCTGTTTAAGGAAGAGGGAAGTAGTAACAATAACTTTCACATAAAATGTTTCAAATAAAAGACTTCTGTTATACAGCAGCATAAGTTTACGTTATGTGGACTATTCACTAATGAAGTGGAGAAGGAAATGGCAACCCACTCCAGTATTCTTGCCTAGAGAATCCCAGGACAGAGGAGCCTGGTAGGCTGCTGTCCATGCGGTTGCACAGAGTCAGACGTGACTGAAGTGACTTAGGATGCATGCATGCATTGGAGAAGGAACTGGCAACCCAGTCCAGTATTGCCTGGAGAATCCCAGGGATGGAGGAGCTTGGTGGGCTGCCATCTATGGGGTCACACAGAGTTGGACACGACTGAAGCGACTTAGCAGCAGCACTAATGAAGAGTACCTTACTCCTATGATGCCAGATAAATGAGGTATTGCCATGACACTTTAAGAGTAGCTTATAAAACACTATATACAAACTTCATGTCTCTTACCTGATCATTATCTGGATGTGATGTGGCAAAATATCCCTGATCTTGAAAAAGACACTGAAGCTGCACCAAATATTGGCTACTTTATCCTTAAAAGAAATTTGTTAGTTTTACCTTCTAGTATGATTAAAAGAAATATTAAACTCCACAAAGTCCTAAATCTCTAAAGAGATAAACTTTTGGGTCATGGGAAATATTTGCTCACAATTTCATAATTAAGTTGATTAAACTCTCCAAAGAACACACACACACTCAAACAATGGGAACTTTCATTTTTCGCATGGGAGGTGATCTAAATCACTAGTCAATCATAATTTAGATGCTCCCAAAAAATACTTAATATTTTTCAAAGAGCAGCCCATTGTCCCTAAATACAGTTATTCATCTTTGGAAATGTATCTAAGAAATCTTTACTTTTTGTATTCTAATTGTATTCTGATTTGTAGAATACACGTTGTTTGACCCATTTACCACATGCCTACTAGCTACTAGCAATGGTAAGATAATGACTGCTAGCTACTAGCAATGGTAAGAGTCAACTGTTAATGAATCAACAAGTTTAAAGACATTAGCAGCTGTGCTAGAATCACTTTCAAAATCATACTTGTAACTACAGTTCTCTGATCATGAAACCCATCCTCTGCAGAGCTGCTTAACTCACAGCTATGTAGGCATAACATCAAGAAAGTAACTATCACTGACAACTGTACCATCCTACTTCCCTCTGCTGGGCCAGTGAAACTGCTCTTCAGATTTTGAGGGCAACAAGTGAATGAAGGTGACCAACACCACCATAAAAATGCATGACACTCGTTTTTATAATTACCATGGTAAACACCATTTCTGAAATAGAAGCAAAGGCAAATAACCAGGCAGCTTACATGGAGGATTAAACTTTTCTTTATATAAGTGTTAAGGTTAGAGGATATATAAAGAAGTTAGGAACACCATTCTGAGTTCAAACTACAGCTCTGCCATGCACTAGCTATATGAACCTCTGACCTCAGTTTTCTGATCTGTAAGAATGGGTATATATAACTATCTCACCACTATGGCAAAGAATCAAATAAAATTACATGTGAAGTGTCTGGTACCTAGTAAGTGGTGGTGATGGCAATAATGATTGTTTATGATTCTCAGTACGGTCACTATCATTATCCCAAGTGACATACAAGGCATACATTTCTGTTCCTTCACAACACCAAATTCTCTTAGTCTCTTTCTCTTCCATCCTCCCACAGACTGACTGAAAGATATTCTATAGAATTTTATATATTCAAAAATTAGAAAGATACATATGCTTGTCTAATTCTTTTTAAAAGAAATGTTTATTCAAAAGCAAATTATCTATAAATATGTTGTCTCTAACTTTATTAAAAGACCTTTTTGTTTCAGAAAAATGGTTTGTTTAATTTAATTACTGACTCTAAATCAAATTATCCATGCAATAAAAGTTTAACAACAGTGATTAAGCTAGCATTAAATGAAATGAATGATTCTCATTAAAAATTACTATGGATGAAGGTTATATATCTCATAAGGAATTATGAGATCTTTCTGAACCAAACATGATTATTAGTTTAATAAATAATTTCCTAGGACTAAAAAGAGAATATAACCCCCCCTCCCAAAAAAACCCCACAAAACTGTTAACTTTATAGCTGCAACTTTTCATGCTGTCTTTCATTATGGACTCTATTTCATTAGAAAAATGTATAACTGAATTATGGATCTCATGGAGGCATAAATACTACCTACTCATGTAATGTACTAGAACATGCCAGCTGAGCTAGAGGTTGTGCACAGATTAAACAAATGGCAAGGAATGACTGCAGGAAGAGAGCAGCTGAAGTCACTATTCCTTGTGAGTCTTCTACATGAAATCCCCAGAGGTCACAGAGAAAGGCCTGTAACAGAAGGGAGTGAGAGAAAAGTCCTTAAACATGCCTCAAATAACCCACGATCAACCGGAAAGAGTCTTCTTAGAACTTGCAAGGTTTGTTCCCTCTCTGTAAAGAACGGCAGCCAGCAGAGAATGAAGGAAGCCACGACAGTACAAGCCAGCTTAATTAACAACACCAACCTGGAACACAAACAGAGGGAAACAGTAAGATAAAGAGAGGTCAGTAATTCTGAGAAATCAGTCTGTGGCTCACTAACTATAATAAATGCAAATGTACAGTAATGATAAATCTATGCTACCAACACAGGTTTAAGATGAATGAGAGTCTACTTAAATCACGGTTAAGAAATTTACAACTATTAATATGTGCAATTCCTCAACAAAAAGACTATCACCATCCTTATTAACATTTAACTTAGATGCCACTCCTAGGCAGCCATGAAGAAAAATGTCAAATTGGGATGTCTTTCTAATAAGTATACAACATGCTCTAAAGGGATGAAATCCTACAGCAATGTTCTACCAAGCCAATCCACATTACCTCCAGTAAATATATGTATTTTAAAATATTTATTGGCCACAATGCATAGCAAGCGGGATCTTAGTTCCCCAACCAGGGATCAAACCTGCGAACTTCCCTTAGAGTGGAAGTGCAGAGTTTTAACCCCTGGACCACCGGGGAAGTCCCCATAAATATTCATTGATCAAAATATTTTTCTCATTAGGAAGATTTAAAATACAATAGTATAGAACATAACAATCTCTCTTTCCAATGGAAAGAGAGCCAACACAGCCACCAACACATTAATAAGAAATCACCAAGGGGCAAAGACCACCCTCCTCCAAGGTAAGTATGCCAAATAAATTAGCTGATGTTTTGAATTCTGCTATTTAAAAGCTACTCACCCCTTTCCTTTGAGGCCTTTTTTAAAACACTTGCCAAGTAAAAAACAAAAAAATGGCAAGGAGTGGTAAAGTTCCATCTGCTTATAGTTTATAGCTAAGCAAAATGCCAGGGACCCTAGCAGGTCCCAGTCATAAGATACTCCAAGAATACCCCACAAAGCAAAGCCGAGACTCACAGAATTATATATGTTCTCATGTCAAGGAAATTATCTCAATAAGTAAAAGAGATTTTGCATTTTAAAGAACATTTTACTTATGTGATTCTGTAATAATATGTATAATCAAAACAATTTCTAAATAAAAGCTGAAAGTATTGAATTGATAAGCAAATTTGAAATTATATATAGTGGTCTCAAATATATTAAATCTACTACTAAACAGAGCAACTGATTTGTTTAGGTTTAAAGAACTCTAAATAAGTAACACATAGCTTTGTTTCTGCTGGGTTATTTTACCATATTACTGTAACAACGTACCAAAATCAATGCTCCAAAAGTTAAAAATACACAAAAACACTGAACTTACTAATATCACTATCCTTCCTCTATAATATGCATCAATAATATGAATTAATACATGTGCTTGATTGGAAATTAACAACACTGCTATGTGAAAACAGTATCACAACTAGATTTTCATTTGAAAATGGGGAGCTGAGCACTCATGTTTACCTCCTCTCCTTCCTGAGACCCCCTTAAAATGGGGAATTTTTAAAAGTATACATCTACAGCCATAAGGCAATGGCACCCCACTCCAGTACTCTTGCCTGGAAAATCCCAAGGACAAAGGAGCCTGGTAGGCTGCAGTCCATGGGGTCGCTAAGAGTCAGACACGACTGAGCAACTTGACTTTCATTTTTCACTTTCATGCATTGGAGAAGGAAATGGCAACCCACTCCAGTGTTCTTGCTTGGAGAATCCCAGGGACGGGGGAGCCTGGTGGGCTGCCATCTATGGGGTCGCACAGAGTTGGACATGACTGAAGCGACTTGGCAGCAGTAGCAGCTACAGCCATAAAGAGAACAGGGGTCGGTTATAACAGATAAAGATTTCAACACATCTGTAGAAGACAGAAAGAGGACAGAGAAGTGGCAACCAATAAAATACACTAAAAGAAGCCACAGCTTAGTGAACACACAGAGGAAGCTCAGGCTAGCAAGGAGCCTATCCGCCCTGCACACCCTCAGAGAACTCTGGAAACAAGTAGGTTGGAGTACTTGAGGATGTTAAAAAGAAAACAAGGATTAACTGAAAATTCCAAATGGAGAAGGCACATCCCACCTCATGCCTCTGCAAAGATTATCTAGGAGCCAAAGCATTTACCGCTGGGCAACGAAAAGGAATATTTCTCTCCCCCAAAATGGAATAAACTATCCAAGCAACTAAGTTAACACTATCATGCAAATTCCTCCGCACTGTGACATTTAAGGATCCCAGAGTGCTGGCCAGAACCCTACCATGCACCCCACAGTGGACTAAAAGTATAGAGAGCTCACATGCAGCTTTCTCTTCTGCCTTATTCTTAGAATAAACACACCAGGATCAAATAGACATTTAAGGAACACCTATGACAGAAAAGGCCTTCCCTGGTAGCTCAGCTGGTAAAGAATCCACCTGCAATGCAGCAGACCCTGGGTTGGGAAGATCTGCTGGAGAAGGAATAGGCTACCCAGTCCAGTATTCTTGGGCTTCCCTGGTGGCTTAGCAGGTAAAGAATCCACCTGCAGTGCGGAAGACCTGGGTTCAATCCCTAGGTTGAGAAGATCCCCTGAAGAAGGGAACAGCTACCCACTCCAGTATTCTCACCTGGAGAATTCCATGAACTGTTTAGTCCATGGGGTTGCAAAGAGTCAGACACAACTGAGTGACTTGCACTACTACTATGAGAGAAAAAGGACCAAAGTGGAAAGGAGAAAAGACTGACCTAGGAGAATAGAAATAATTCACAGAACAGTGGGGTAAGAAAGTAAACTGAAATTTAAGATATGCTTAACAAATGAAATTTAATACAAGTGTTAGACATAAAGCAAGATAATCTTCAAAAATATAAAACAAAGACAGATGCTCAAGATGGAGATGAAAGATCTAATATCTGTCTAACAAGCTTCAGAAAAAAGGGAGAGAATTATAAAAAAATATTATTCATGAGAACTCCCAGAACTGAAGAACATGAGTCTTCAAAACGAATGATCCATAGTGTCCAAAACAACTGTCAAAAATGCCTCTGCCCAGACTAATATCAAATTTCAGAGCCCAAAAATTAAAAAACAGTAATAACAGAAGCAATAGCAACAATACAAATAATAACAGCAGTAAATACTTACATGATATTTAGCACCTCCCAAGTAGGGTTTTAAATGTTTAACAAATGTGAATTCATTTAATTCTCAAGAAGCTTAAAAAGTAGGGGTTTTATCATCTCCATTTTACAAATGATGAAAGTAAAGTAAACAGTATTTTAAAAAAATGTGTTCCTATAAAATGACATAATCCTAAAAGTTTTAAGAGTTTGATTCAAGTCACAGAGAAGACGCCACTACAAATTTACCAGAATGGTGAAAAGGAAAATAACTGACAATTGCTGAGGATAAGCACCTATACCATTGCTCACAGGAGTGTTACTTGGTAGATTACGCTTAAAAACCATATGAGAATACTTAAACATGTGCATACCCTATAATTCAGCAATTCCACTCATAAGAATTGTGAAATAAGAAATATATTTACATGTGTACAAAGAGATCCTTACAAGAAAGTTCAAAGCAGCATAGTTTCATCATAGCCAAAACCTGGAAACACTCCAAATGTCTATCAGAAATAAAATCACGTGTACTCACGCAGTGGAATCTTACAAAGCAGTGAGAAAGAGAAGAAACCACAACTACATAGACCTGCGCGGATAACTCTCACAAAGACGATGCTGCACCAAAAACACCTAAGGCAAAGGAACACCTCCTGTGCTGTCTCTCTCATGTTAAATTCAAAGAAGGGGGAGAAGCAGACTATAGTGTTCCAAAAGTCAGTATGTGGCTGTCTTTGAGAAAGGAGGAGGGAGCAGTGCCAGGGCCGTGCACAGGGTCATTTTGGATACTAGCAATGTTCTATTTCTTGACATGGGTAACAGCCGATTCATTTATGCTTTATGGATTTTTCTGAATGAGTGTTAACATTTCAAAATAAATATAGTTAAAAAAATCTTATAAACAACTTCATGTTTCCTTTCTTTATCTTGGTGTTCCTATTAGACTATATGAAAGCCATGATTCTACAAAGCAAAAAAAAAAAAAGAGCTCAATTAGGAAAGTGGACAGAATAAAAAACATGGTGGAAGCAACTACATATCTGAATATCTTTCACAAGTCTTTTGACATATATGTATTTTAATTTTATTACTAAAATAGACTAGAGACAAAAGGAAAAACGATTAATTAAGCAATCATGGTATGGATTTTTTTTCCTTTGGGACAGATGGAGACAACCAGCAATATTTAATGCATTAGAAGACAAACTGGAGAGCCATGTACAGATTTTATCAACTTTCCTCTACAATCTGTTTACTTGAGTGTTGCTTATTTTAGGTATCAAAAATTAAACACACCAAATCCACACAGATTTAATCATTAAATTTTAGTTTCCCGAAGCTTCCAGTTACCACTATTTGTTAGAAGAACATTTTGTTTTAAAACTCAAAAACTGGAAGTCTTTTTGTCAGTGTCAGATAACGTTTACAAAAGATAAAAGATGTTTTACCTTTTTAGTATTAGGAGAGCATCACTGTACTTGGCATTCTTTTTCTAACTTTCCAGAAGAGCTAATCGGTTACCAGTGTTCTATTCCCAAGCCAAATGGGTGTGAAAAAGCATTTCTACTTTTAATAAATCTGAACTTTACCCATCAAGTAAACACCTGGTGAAGAGATACTTTTATCATTTTTAAAAGGTTTATATAAGCAAGAACCCTAGTAAATAAGACATTGTAGATGACAACATTATACAAACGGAGCCTAGATTTCATGATGTGCATCTGACTTCATTTCTAAATCAGTAAAGGATACTGAAAATGTCCATAGTCGATAAGAATAAGGCCTGGGTATAGCAATATGCATAATGCAGTAGCAATCTGTAAAGAAAATTATTATGAAATAATAATCTGTTACTTGAATCAAACAAGGTAAATGCATAGTTTCATTTAACACAGTAGCAAATATTCCATTCTTACCTTCTATTTATCAAAATATTTCATTTTTATAAAACAACTCTTTAAATACTGAAGTTTTCATGGAGGTGACATAGCATACTCCAGTAAAAATGAAAAAAAAAAATCACTAAAAGGTATTTGTTAGAGAAAGCACTTTTAGATATACAAATCAGATAAATTAATCTAATAATTAATCTATATAAAATGACCAAAGAGAATATTCATTAACTGTGAATATGAGAATATATAGCAACTTTTCAAAATGCCTTTCAGTTGTCATTCTCCCAAGCCAACCCAACATTCAAATTTACCAGTTAAGCAATAAATTTAGAATTCTGTGTAACTCAGAAGTATATAACTTCTAAAATTCAATGCCTCTTATTACTACAGTTGGGCATTAAAATAATTACTCTAAGATAAGTTAATGTTTCTAAATGAAAATTAATTGACAGAAGATATACTGTTCCCTATTATCTATTCCCAAAAGCATAGCTTCCTTAAGCTCTACACTTAATAGCTAAGCTAATAAAACATTTCAGAGATGAAACGTCAAGTTATTTCAAAACCTACCTTTTTCTTAGTTGAGATTTCTTTTAAACAACAACAGTACAGAACCACTGCAGGTATGTATATCAACAAATCAGCAATTAACACTGAAAAAACAAACAAATGATTTTAAGCAAGAGTTCATCAAGATTTACTATAACCTATTAGTCACCTCCCTCCAACCTTGAGTGGGAATTCTATTAACACAAGGTTGCTACCCACTCTGGATGAGTCCTTTCCACATGGAGCCCTTTCCATTCCCTTCACCTGTGCCTAATTTCAACTGATATAGGACTAGAGAGTGTCTTAATTTCCTCTAATAAATTCACACATTAAGTTAATGTATCTAATTCTCTCTTTGCCCTGACCTGAATTTAAAAATTAAGAATACTCAAAGCAAGGGAAGTAAACTTTTATTTTCCCCTCAATATCTATATGCTCCAAATTTTCTGATGCAAACAATACCTCAAATGTGGAGATGCGTAGGAGAATCTTTTTAAATGTGAATATTTATAAAAATTCATAAAGTTTTGCTAATTAATGCATACAAAGACCTTGAGAGGCCAAGGTGAAGAAGAAACTGAAAAAAAGTGGGGAAAAAATAAAGCAATTCATAATTCTGAATGTTCAGTCCTTTCAGAACAAAGAAAAACTAATATATTAAGTTCTTCAACAATACAACATAGCTATCCAAAGAGCCTATTTTTCTCTTGTACCAGAAAACATATATTTAAGTTCAAGAATAAGGTAAACAATAGTAAACATTCAGTGTTAGATACATGCAATCTATTTTCATCCCCAGATTCTATATTTAAGATGACACTGAAAAGCTGGAACATCTTCAAAGGAGTACAACCAGAGGCCTCAAAACCATGATTACATTCAAGAAACTGGTCATCTAATAAGAGCTGAAGTATCTAAGAATGTTTAACCTGGAGAGGAGATAACTTCACATGTCTGTCAGGTGTTAGGTATAAAAAGGACCAGACTTGTTCTATGTGGCCCAAGGAAACAGAACTTCATATGACTTGTGAAAGTTCAATATAAGAAGGAAATTTCTAATAATTGGAGCTCTTTGAAAATAGAACAGACTATGTCTAAAAGTCGTGAGTTTCCTCCAGATACAGGTACTGGCTCAGAAGCTAAATATCATGAGGTGAGTATGCAGGTCAGATGGGATTAAAGCATTGGAGCGGGGGGTGGGGGGGGGGGTGGGGGGTGGGGGGTGGGGGTGGGGGGTGGGGGTGGGGGGGTGGGGGGGGGGTGGGGGGGTGGGGGGGTGGGGGTGGGGGGGTGGGGGGTGGGGGGGGTGGGGGGTGGGGGGGTGGGGGGGGGGGGTGGGGGGTGGGGTGGGGGTGGGGGGTGGGGGGGGGGGGTGGGGGGGGGGTGGGGGGGGGGTGGGGGTGGGGGTGGGGGTGGGGGGGTGGGGGTGGGGGGTGGGGGGTGGGGGGGTGGGGGGGTGGGGGGGTGGGGGGGTGGGGGGTGGGGGGTGGGGGGTGGGGGTGGGGTGGGGGGGTGGGGGGGAGGGCAATGCAGGTTCTCTCTTGGACCTGAGAGTCTATCATGGCGTGAATGGTAAAGAAAACAAATCTGACAAGACTTAGAGTAATTAAGGAAAAGACCCATAAAAGCCTAAGTCTTGTAAAGGTTTAAAAAAAAAGTAAGCTCATTACTTTCAACTCTTAGCATACAAAAAATGCTCAATAAACATTTGTTATAAAGATTAGTTCAGCAACACTACACAGCAACACAATGTATGATATACAACTGTTGTTGTTTAGTTGCAGTCATGTCCAACTCTTTTACAATCCCATGGACTGTAGCCCACCAGGCTCCTCTGTCCATGGGATTTCCCAGGCAAGAATACTGAAGTGGGTTGCCACTTCCTTCTCCAAGGGATCTTCCCAACCCAACGACTGAACCTGCATTTCCTGCATTGGCAGGTGGGCTGTTTACCACTGAGCCAGTGGGGAAGCCCATACAACTGTAATTTACTTTAAAAGTGAAAGGGATTTATCAAAGCAAAGGCCTAAACAACTAAAACTTTAATTCAGAGCTAACCAACTTCAGGTGAGCTAATAATATTGCCCTCACTCAGCTTAACAACAGTATTTTACCTCATTTGGGTGTCCATATTATTAAGTGAGATAATAACAAATGTAAAGCACCCAGAGTTATTCGTTTCTACTGTTGTGTGTCTTAGTTTACATACACATTTGCTCAAACAGTATACATATATATGCATATGTACAGTTACACAACTGTAAAAGTCAGTAAGGACAATAATAGAACCAGTTCAAAAAAATGTTTAATTCAATGTTACATTCAACATCTACTGCTCTTTTACCTGTTGCACGCATGAAGAGCTTATGTGCCTGACTCTCATATCCACGTGATGAATGGAGAGCAATCCAGTCTGGATTTATAAACTTTGCCCTGCAAATCAAAGCATATATACATGCACTTTATGCCCCATCACTTTTAGCAATAAGGACACCTGAGGACATATGAATCTATGTTGAGAAGTGGAGCAATAGAGTTAAGGCTTAACTCTTTGTATTTAACCATGTGAAACTGACTAAAGCTAAAAAACCGAGTCCACCTTGCTCATCTTCCAACAAACTCATGTAACATTTTAACTGAAAGCCCTACCTTCATGATACTTTCAGTGTGAAAACAATCTAATGTGTCACCTTTCGTTTACTAAACACGTACTTTGTAAACAGCAAGATACTAGGACTGAGGATCATAGCTTTATAATTTATCATCTTTTCAGTTATCATAATAGGCTGCAATAAATAGCTGTTAATCATAAATCACTGCATAAAACTGAACATAATTATTAAAGATACATTAAGTTTTCAATAGTATTACATTTTCCAGAACACTGAAAAGTACAACTAGTTACCATGAAGTTTGGAGACATATTTTTAGTCCAGGAAGCTAATTTTTTAAAAATATGAAACGGTAAAATAAATAAGTTCAGAAGATACTGTGAAGAAGTTCCTCAAATTTCTACTGACACACTGCAGGTCTGAAATGGAATACCACTACAGAGTAGAACTGGGTCTCTACTAAACAGAAGTGCCTTATCATCTATAAACCATTCCATGCCTGTAAAAGAAGGAATTCCAATCCGATCTTAAATCATAAGTGAAACACTACAGTACTTCTAGTTTCTAACTTGACTGGTTAATCACAATACCATTTAGACCTTTATTTTTCATTTACTTTGGGCCATTCCAGGAAAAAAGCTTTCCTATGCACAACTAATCATATTAGATATATTTCTCAGTAAACCATGCATAATTGGTAACATTTCTACTTCAAAACAAAGCTAGATTTTTTTGCATCTCTTTCTAGCATTTCCACCAAAAAGATTACACAAATATTAAAACTCTGATAGTTAACTTTCCTACAAACCAATTATAAAGGCATGGTGCTCTACAAACCATAATACAGTAATAGCTACAAATGATCTCTCCTCTAATCAACAAACTGTTCCTTACTGCATCTGCTAAGGGCATAAATATGTAGTTATGTTAAGGAAGAAAAACTTACACATATGCACATAAAAAACTATGATAAGCTGTAAGAGGTGGATAGTCCAATCCCCAATACTGTAAATTGTTATCACTGCTGTTAAAATACCTGGAAAAAAAAAGAAAGCACCACTCCATCAATCAATATTCAAGAAATAGACTTGTATTCAATATATCATGTCATTTAACTTGAAAAAACATATAAGGTAAAAAAAAATCATCTACATTTTTTCTTTTCCTCTTCTCTCAAAAACTGTTGTGAACTCACAATTAAAGTTGTTAATGAGTAGTGTGACTAAATTATTATCTAAACCGAAGTACTCTTAAGAGTGAAAGAGGAAGCTATTAATAATTAAGCCATAACAATAGAGGTAAACCAAGATTGTCACAGGCAAATTGGAACTTGTTGTCATTCTACTATTAGTAAACTTAAACAATGACTAATACTTATACAAAAGAAAATATGCAACGAAAAAGAGAATTTGCTTCTGACAGTCTAAAAATTACAGAAACAATGTGAAATCACAATTTTAAAAAGTAAAAAATGAATGTTAAAACCATGTAAAGATTTGGTTTGCAAAGAAAGAAATACTGCGTGAAACAGGTAGACTTATTAATATCACTTTGAACACAATTCAACCAACATTTAATGAGAGCCTATTACATGCAAAATTCTGTGAATTAAGGAAAAACACTATATGTAAAGTTCATAAATTAATAGTTGGTTAAACTATTTAAAATAACTGGTTAACCAATTAACCAGTTGGTTAGAAAGGGAAGAAACTATATATGAATACTGTGACTCAAGAAATGAAAATTTACATAGACTACATAGACTATAATAATTTACATAAGACTCCTTAATTATAATCTTTATAACTAGACAGCTTCTTCTATCCAAATAATTTTCTCAATCATTACAAGAATTTATAATAATGGACACCAAACTACATACAATATAAATAATCACTATCCCTAAGCCTGTTTCAGTCAGTTCAGTTGCTCAGTCGTGTCCAACTCTGCGACCCCATGGACTGCAGCACACCAGGCCTCCCTGTCCATTGACAATTCCCAGAGTTTACTCAAACTCATGTCCATTGAGTCAGTGATACCACCCAACCATCTCATCCTCTGTCATCCCCTTCTCCTCCCGCCCTCAATCTTTCCCAGCATCAGGGTCTTTTCCAATGAGTCAGTTCTTCGTATCAGGTGGCCAAAGTATTGGAGTTTCAGCCTCAACATCAGTCCTTCCAATGAATATTCAGGACTGATTTCCTTTAGGATGGACTGGTATGATCTCCTTGTAGTCCAAAGGACTCTCAAGAGTCTTCTCCAACACCACAGTTGGAAATCATCAATTCTTTGGCACTCAGCTTTCTATATAGTCCAACTCTCACATCCATACATGACTACTGGAAAAACCATAGCTTTCTAGCCAGACCTTTGTTGGCAAAGTAATGTCTCTGCTTTTGAATATGCTGTCTAGGTTGGTCATAACTGTTCTTTCAAAGAGCAAGCATCTTTTAATTTCATGGCTGCAGTCACCATCTGCAGTGATTTTGGAGCCCCAAAAATAAAGTCTGACACTGTTTCCACTGTTTCCCCATCTATTTCCCATGAAGTGACAGGACCGGATGCCATGATCTTAGTTTTCTGAATGTTGAATTTTAAGCCAACTTTTTCACTCTCCTCTTTCACTTTCATCAAGAGGCTTTTTAGTTTTTCTTCACTTCCTGCCATAAGGGTGGTGTCACCTGCATATCTGAAGTTATTGATATTCCTCCCAGCAATCTTGATTCCAGCTTGTGCTTCATCCAGCCCAGCATTTCTCATGATGTACTCTGCATATAAGTTAAATAAGCAGGGTGACAATATACAGCCTTGACATACTCCTTTCCCTATTTGGAACCAGTCTGTCATTCCATGTCCAGTCCTAACTGTTGCTTCCTGACCTGCATATAGATTTTTCAAGAGGCAGGTCAGGTGGTCTGGTATTCCCGTCTCTTGAAGAATTTTCCACAGTTTATTGTGGTCCACACAGTCAAAGACTTTGGCATAGTCAATAAAGCAGATGTTTTTCTGGAACTCTCTAGATTTTTCGATGATCCAACAGATGTTGGCAATTTGATCTCTGTAGGGCCACCCAAGACAGACGGGTCATGGTGGAGAGTTCTGATAAAACATGGTCCACTGGAGAAGGGAATGGTAAACCACTTAAGCAGTCTTGCCTTGAGAACCCCATGAACAGTATGAAAAAGCAAAAAAAAAAAAATCCTGTTTCAAATGGGTCACAATTTTTTGACATCACAACCCCTTACTCTGAGACTGAAAAAAAAAAGTTTTAAGTTGGCATTTCAGTTAAATAACCTACTACAGTTGACCCTGAACAACATGCAGATTAGGGGCACTGACTCTCCATGCAGTTGAAAATCCAAGTATAATTTACAGTCAGCCATCTCTCTCCGAGGTTCCTCTGGATCTAGGTTCCACAACCTCGGATTCAACCAACCATGGTTTCTGTAGTACAGTATTTACTATTGAAAGAAATCCAGGTATAAAGGGGACTGCACAGTTCAAACCCATGTTGTTCAAGGATCAACTGTATTCATCTTCAAAAGGTCTACTTTTCTTAGTGTCTGATACACAATATGTAGGTTTGTATGCAGGGAGTGAGGATTAATAAAATGATCAGGGCATGCTAGACAGCCATGGGCACAGTACAGCATGGTATCTTCTGGTGACAGTTATCTACCGCAGCAGCAACATCCATGTGAACAATCCTGGGTCCTGTATCTATCTGGCTGGAACTCAAAATCAAGATACAGTGAACCCAAGACTCCATATAAGTCAGAGTCCCTTTCAACAGCTTGAAACTGGGAAGCTGGGCCAGGCCAATAGTGGAAACCAGAGGACCCACTTCTCTAAATAGGGTTACCTGAACACAGGTACCAAACTGCGTTATTTCCAAATTCACGTAATGACAGGGCGCATTAGCACAAAGTTTTATTGTATTTACCCCAAAGAGTTGTTGAAGGAATGAATTAAACATGTAAAACTGTGAAGCAACTGCCTGACACAAAGTGAGTGTGCAACAGTAGTTCTAAGTGGTCATTAGCTACAAAACCACTGGGATGGATACAGTAGTGGCAAAGCATCAGATAATTCAAAAATCACATTTTGAACAATATAATTTGATTTGTTTTTCAGCTTCTTCTAAGGCAAAGGCTATTTTTCATTTACTTTAACACTGAGGTCCACTGGAGATAGCAAAGGAGGCATGGGTGGTATGCAAAGGTATACACTAACAGTAAAACCACCGGTTGGACTGGGAAGAAGGAATAATACAGCCAACGACTGTGCTACCTACTTTATGGAAATGCATAAGTAAGAAGAGAGAAATTTGTGGAAAAAGATAACTTAAAATTGTTTCAAGTAAAGCTTCAAAATCTACCCGTAGAAACAAAGCAAATAGTTAATTCTCCTGCTTTATATGTATCAGATCCACCTGAAAAGTTGGATAAATACCACTGGAATGGAATGTCCTTTCCCACTGAATTCCCATGTAATCTCAGTAGATGTTTTATCAGAAAAAAACTCTAGCTGCCACAGCAAACTACAAAATTACTCCAAATGTGTTATCATTAACTTCAAAATGTAATTTTTTCTAATATATTGTGGCTATTTTTGCTTTGTACAAAAATATATTCTATTTTAAAACAGTTCCAAACTTAAAGTTAAGTTTCAGGAACAGTTCAAAGAATGTCTATATATCAAATGTAAAAATTTAATAAAAAACACCTTAAGAAAAATTCAAAGAACAGAAAGAAGATATTTATTTTATACATATACACACACTAAAACAAATGATTAAACTGCAGAATACTATTATACACTGCCGAATACTACGGCAGACAAGACTTTAAAATCATCCCTGTGAACCCATCTCCTGGTATTCCTGCCACGTGTGTGTACATTAATTCCCTCCCCTTGAGTATGGACAAGACATGTGACTTGCTAGTAAACAACCAAGTACAAAAAAAGTGACAGGATGATCATTCTTATGCTTATGTTTTACATATATGGAAGATTCCATCTTGCTGGCTAAGCTACAGAGTACTCCCTTTCACTGACTTGGAAGAAGAAAACTGTCATGTTTCAGTAAGTGGGCATAGTGGAGAAGCCACATAGCAAGAAACTGCAGGGAGACTCTAGAAGATAAAGATAGATTCCAATAAGAAACCAAAGCCCTTAGTTTTATAGATGCAAGGAAATTAATTCTGCCAATAACTTGAGGCAACTTGGAAATGGTTCTTTCCCCAGCTGAGCCTCTGATAAGACTGCAGTCTCAGACAACAACTGGACTGCAGCCTCCGGAGACTCTGATCATAATACTGAAATAAGCTGTGCCCAGACTTCTATAATAAATGTGTGTTTTGGACTTCCCTGGAGGTACAGTGGTTAAGAATCCTCCTGCCAATGGAGGGGACACAGGTTCGATCCCTGGTCCAGGAAGATTCCACATGCTGTGGGGCAACTGAGCCTGTGAACCAGAACTACCGAAGCCTGTGCACCTGCAGCCCACGCTCCTCAACGAGAAGTCACTGCAGTGAGAAGGCAGCACCACGAGCAGAGAGCAGCTCCCACCTGCCACAACCAGAGAAAGCCCGGCACAGCAATGAGGAACACAGGGCAACCAAAAATGAAAAACAAGTGTGTGTTTAAGTAATCACCGTTTTTGTGGTCATTTGTTACACAGGAGAGAAAGTTAATGTAATTTTTTATCTTAAAATCACACAAATCATTACAAAAAAGATCAGCAATTCATCAGTAACATGGGGGAAATATATAAATATGCAAATTTGAGAAAAATATGATGATCAGTAAATACACCAAGGGCTTCACAGGTAACACCGTGGCAAAGAATCTGCCTGTCAATGCAGAGACACAAGAAACGTGGGTTTGATCCCTGGGTTGGGAAGATCCCCTGGAGCAGGAAATGGCAACCCACTACAGTATTCTTGCCTGGAAAATTCCACGGACAGAGGAGCCTGATAGGCTATATGGTCCATGGGGTCACAAAGAGTCGGACATGAAGGAAAATCAACATCACATGTACTCAAGGAAATGGAAATTTTAGAAGTCTGGTATTGTTATTATTAAATATTGGTAAGGATAAGAGATATTCTGGTATTGGTATCTATTATAACTGGCTACTTTAGAGATTCCACTTCTAGGAATCTACCTAGAAAAAAAATGTACACATGCATATAGGAGAAATGTACTTTAGTTAATCATTCCCCTACCAAAATATATTTAGGCTTCTCATAGTTATAACAATGCTGAAATAAACAGTGGTTCCCACAATTCCTCACTTATAAAACTGTGATCTTGTTTTAAAAAGCAACATACTCAGGGTAGGTGGACACTTCTCCTACCCCAGGTGATAAACCATGCCTGCACTAAGCCAGGCATTTCTATTAATGATTGCTTTAAGGGTGGAAAAGATTTTGCTCCATAACAAAAAGAGATGTAAAAAATAAGGTATTTTTATTATTCCTGCCTTGAATATGATTGTACAAAGTCACAGTGCTGGTAGCCTTGGCAGTCATCTGATCTTGAGGTAAAAAGCCTCAGGATGAAAAGCCAACATGCCAAGAAGAGAGGAAAGGAAGAAAATGGAAAAGCCTGAGTTCTTTAACTGCTATCATTGAGCCACTTTACCAGCCCTGCAAAGACCTACTTATGGAGATAATTATTTTATTGCTTTAACTACTATTAGGTTTTCTACTGCTGCTAAGTCACTTCAGTCGTGTCCGACTCTATGCAACCCCATAGATGGCCTCCAACCAGGCTCCCCCATCCCTGGGATTCTCCAGGCAAGAACACTGGAGTGGGTTGCCATTTCCTTCTCCAATGCATGAGAGTGAAAAGTGAAAGTGAAGTCGCTCAGTCATGTCTGACTCAGCGACCTCATGGACTGCAGCCCACCAGGCTCCTCCGTCCATGGGATTTTCCAGGCAAGAGTACTGGAGTGGGGTGCCATTGCCTTCTCCAAGGTTTTCTACTACTTAATGCCAAAAGTGCTTCTGACATCACACATTAAGGAATTGTCATTATAAAAATTATAAAAATTGTCATTTAAAGAAAAAAGTTGCTTGCATCTATCACTTTCAACTATGTATAATGAAATGGAATAAATCAGTTTTTAAATTTAGAATTATAAAGCTGACATTTTAAAACTTTACCTGATAGATTCTGATTTCATATTTCAGACAACTATATCACTTGAAAGTTTTGACTATAACTAACTTTCTAGATGAACACAGAAAGACTTCACACTTGGAAAACTGAAGTTAAAAAATAAGAAACCATTCTTCAGTCACATTACTAGGTAACAAAAATGGCAAACTAATCAAATTTGACAAAATTAGACAATTCAAAATATTAGAAATGTTATTGCCAACACAGATTTATATCCACTGTAGAAAATAGTGAACCTGTCAAAAGTATATATTTTCTGTTTTGTAAACTATGCCACTGAGATATATCTTTTTCAATGACAGTCATTATGAATGATATAACAATAAACTTCAAACTACGAAAAAAAAAGAAATCACACCATTTAAACATTAGAACTTGGTGCTTTCACTGCCATGGCCTCTGATTCAATCCCTGGTCAAGGAACTAAGATCGTACAAGCTGTGCAGTGAGGTCGAAAACAAGCAAAAAACAAATATGCACACATCTATTAAAAAAAACAAGAATATCAAATATTTAGCTGATCTCTATTATAAATACTCCAAATTTGGAGTAGGTAGAGCCAACCTGTTAATAGAGAGTTCAATGTGAAGTTCTTATATATAACTCTCTTTCATAAAGGAGTTAAATAAAAGCAGTGACCAAAGCAATCA
The DNA here is from genome assembly GCF_002263795.3 of Bos taurus. Taxonomy (NCBI): domain Eukaryota; kingdom Metazoa; phylum Chordata; class Mammalia; order Artiodactyla; family Bovidae; genus Bos; species Bos taurus. The sequence goes on from NC_037330.1 coordinate 82,186,247, forward strand.
AGAGAATGATAAAAACAGTTTGTACAACCAGGTTTAATCAAATAATCTACCAGGCACATAATAAGTAAAAAAAGAATACTATCATCAATTATCAGAACATGTTCAACAAAAATGGCAATGCACAGATTTTTTGAAGACATAACTACAGCTAACATTTACTGAGAGCTCATTACACTTCAGGCACTGGTGTAAGTGCTTTAAGTGAATCATTTTATTCAGTCTTCACAATAGCCCAGTGAAATATGTATTCTATTATTTCTATTCTGTGAGTGATAAAACTGTGGCAGAGACAGTTAAATAACTTGCCAAAGCTCACACTGCCAGTAAAGAATACAGGCTCCGTCTGAACACTAACACACACACATACACAGGCAGTCTGACTCAAACATCTACATTCTTCATCACTAAGCTACTGCTTCTTTACATCTCATACGTTCCTAACAGAGAAACTTGGAGGAACCGCCAAAAGAAATATTCTAAGCCCATAAACTTTCACAGTTTATATCCTGAGGAGCTTTCATGGCATACAGTGTCCTATCCTTAAAGTTCTAGTTTTGTATCATATTCCAGCTGGTAGTTGAGTATATGGTAACTTTCAGGAGGATAAAATTTCAAAATGAGCTGACAATATACAGGGTAACATATGTGACTTCAGTAAATAGGAAGAGGATGCTAAAGATGAAGAAACAGAGTATTTTCCTTTTAAGTAATTTCAAATAATCTACATTAACTGACTGATAATAAAATCAAGTTAAAATTATCCATACCATTGTTTGATGGGTAAATTAAAAGTAATCTCTTGCCAGTGTCTCTGAGCTTCATAATCACCAAACATAGGGGGCTTTCCAGCACCTAAAATAATAAGGAAAACAAAGCAAAATAAATTTATACTTCAATTATCATTGTCTTACGGCAATCACATTCAAGGAATGAGGAAGGGCAGACACTGAGGTTACAACTGGGATAATGTTAGGGGAGCGCATGAAGCTGAGTGGGAACCAATAGGTGTTCACTGCAGAGCACTCACCTTGTGAGCTCCACTGCCTTCCTTTGCCCTAATAAACAAAACAGAACTTCCTGTCCCACTGTCAGCTACATAAGCTTTTTAAATTAGCATTTTCTGTTTAAAAGAAAGCCAATTTGTGTTTATTTTCAACTCCCCTCCCCAGTATTTAGAGTATATAAGTACCTCCCTTAACACAATCAAAATAAATTTCCCAAAGTTGCTTGTAAATTGGAATTTTGTAACTCCAGTTCACTGAAAGACTCAGTATTTTTCTTAAATGGTAAAAAATTCTATAAAGCAAAGAATCTTTAAAAATATATATATATATATACTTTAGTATACTAGTGATTTTATTTCCTCATGAAAATTTTCTAAACTATAAAGATAGTATAGATGGAAGAAAAGGACACAGAAGTGACTTCAAAAGTCAGAGATGAGGTCTGAATTGTGGCCCTGCTAGCACACTGAGTGACACTGTGTCCCGGAGCAAATGACCTTAGCTCTCTAAGCCTCAGCACATTAAAAACAGAATCAATACTATCACACCTAAAGGACTGCTGGAATAAAGAAGATAATGAACATAAAATGCTCTGTGTAGTACCTGGTACACATAAACATTCAATAAATATTAACACTAATTAGGTTTCTTTTATTTTTATTTTTTTGGGCCATGCCGTGCAGCATGTGGGATCTCAGTTCTCTGACCAGGGATGGAACCCACACCCTATGGGCTAGAAGCACCCAGTCTTGACCACTAGACCACCAGGGAAATCCTTTACTTAGTTTTTAATTAACCAGTTGATAATACTAATCACAAGATATCCAAGTTTATTTTTACTTCATGAGAAACACTGTAAACTATACTGTCCAATAAGTATCATAAAACAATTGTAATAACATATGTCTGTAATTTACAAAGAGCTTTTATAAACTAACTATAATAACTTAAGGTCAAGTATAGAACCAAAAACCAAAGACATTGATTAGGTCAGGGTTTGATGTCAAATGAATTATATTAAAAACTGCCAGTTTATAGTTAACTTCTAAATTGCAAATAAGGGATAATAGATCTTTAATAACTATCAATAGACAGTGTCTACTACATGCCAAATACAACAATGAAATAGGGATTATTATCATCCCCAGTTCATAGCTGGCAAACTGGAAACAGGGTCACCGAGGTAATGAGTAGCACAGTCTGGTCTGGAACCCAGGCAGACCGGCTCCGTAATTCATGTTCCTAGCTCCTGTTGTGTATTGCCTCACAACTTGGTTAAGTTGTTGCCTCAACAACTAGGTTCTTAACCCTAAATCATTTTACATGACATAAAGGTAATTCCACTTAGTAAATAGTAAACAAACCACTCTTTAGCTAGCAGTTGATTACAAAATTTTATGAGAAAGCCCGAATAGGTACAGTACAGACACAGGTTTCTCAATCAGCAAGTAAAAAAACCACATGTAGTCATATATTCATTAATCCATTGGGAAGGTGTACCACACTGGTGAAGGACATATTATCACTTTTTACTCTAACCCAGATATTCTCTAGCTTTGAAACACAACATTAAGTAGATTTTTTGCATTTTAACAGCCATATTATACCACTATTCCTTAAATGCTAACATCTCCACCAAGGAGATACTCCCTATAATTATGGGGAAAGCAGATTAACATCTCCAAAGGGTATACACAGTGAGTGACTGCCACAAAGAACTGCCCACAGTAGAGACACATGGATACACACACAAAAACCTACCCCTGTCTCTCTCTCTTGGAAAGTACTATGTCTTGTTCATTTTTGCTTTCTCCGGATGTAAATGCACCTAGCAGATTCTCTGTGAATGATGATGTAGCAAGGATGTCAATATTATCAATATGATATAACAAGGATTTTAAGTTAAAAAAGATTTGAAATTTTGAGTCTCTGATTTTCCACTTACTAAATGTGCAACACTAAGCAGTTTGTGACAGACCAATTAATTACACCAAGGCTACTTTAGCACAATGCCCATACATTGGTTCCTGCCTCAAAACATCTTTAAGTTACTATCTGACATTTTGAAATTCCAAGCCTCCGTTCATGCTGCTTACTCTCTCTCCCTATTCATATAACTCTTGTTTCAACTCATATCCAACGTTTAAGAACCAGCTCAACTGCCAAATTCGCCACAAAACCTTCCCGTATAAATTAAAAGCACACTGATTATTAATTATTGACTTCTCAGAAGGGCAAACTATAGACATCGTACTTATGTAGATATATAATATGGTTAGATAGCATCACTGACTCAATAGACATGAATTAGAGCAAACTCCAGGAGAGAGTGAAGGACAGGGAAGCCTGGTGTGCTGCAGTCCATGGGGTCGCAGAGTTGGACATGACTTAGTGACTGAACAACAACAATATATTTTAAGCATTACTCATCAAACCTCTATATTATTGTTTTATTATTCAAACAAGTGGTGAAATACTTATTTTCCTTACATGAGGCCAGGGATTCTCAGTGTGATTACGGAAAAAGAATTATTAGCAACTTCAGTAGTGAAAACATTTCTAAGTACTTAAGAGCAAAATAAAGTGCCAAGAACTTTAGATGTAATTCATTTGATCCTCAACCTATGATTTTATCAGCATTTTACTGATGAAGAGACTAAAACTCTGAAATTTTAAAATAACTTGTGCACCGTCACACAGTCAGTAAGACACAGTAACATTCAAACTCACAGGTGTTTAATCTCAGTGCCTGAGTCCTTGTCAGAGCAGAAATGATTTGAATATATATAGAATCATGAGTTGAATAAGAAATAGAAGACAAGAGACATTACAAAAAATTAACACCAAAGGAAGTGTATCAATTGTTTAGTGAACTGAAAACCTGTTACCACAATATCTCAGAGCATTATCTCCTCCTTTTGTTTAACAAACAGCATATAAAAAAAGCAGAAATCAAAATAGGTAAGTAAAGCAGGTTTTTAAAAAGGAAAAAAATTGACTTCTCATGATACTTATGTTTTCAGTATCATATATTTGGTCACATGATTATACTATTTTCTAATAGCGACCTAAATGAGAATTTTAGTTCCAATGGACACAGAATGTGATTTTTCCAGAGTTCAAAGGAAACATATTGTGAGACATACAGTATATACTTTCAATTAAAACTTGCTCCATTAACTGAACAGAATGGGAAATTAACCTACAATTTTTTAAAAAAAGGAAAATAATTCCCCAATGAATTAACTGCATCCTTGCATGTGCATTTTATAGATGTACGTATGTACGCTGGTGGGTATGCTTCTCTTTTTAAGCATACAGCTACTGTCTATAGGAAGATAGGAATTGACTTTTATTGTTTGTTTTTCTTTGCTTTTTGGTCCACTGGGATAATAAAAGTCATAGAGAATCTTAAGTAATTTCCTATACCTGAAAAAATCCAACTATCTAGATTTTCTGAAATTGCTCTAGACTTGTGGTCAATGTGGAGGAATTTACTACAATTCTCTAACAAATAGAAGAATGGATAATGACTCTCTTTAGGGTTGAGAAACAAGTTTCTATCCAGAGTCTGACCTACTTCAATAAATTCAGCTGACACTGGCTATGAAATTAGTACTTAAGTTTTTAAAACTGCTAAAGTGCCCTTAAAGCAACCCAGAAGGACAACCCAACTGCACCTAAGGGAGCTTCACTTGGGAAGGGCAAAAAGGATTCCTTCTACTGTGATTAATTCTACAAATTCATTTACATGAAATTCAGAATTACATAAAGAAAACATATTAATGTACATTTACAAAGCTCCAATTTTGTCTCATTCTTAGGAAAATGAGCTTAAGCACCACTTAAATGTTCATTTTATTAATTGCTGAATTGTTCAGAATTATGTAGAATTTAAAAAACAAGTAGTTTCTTTGATAACAATATGTACTAATTGCCTTTACATTGAAATTTTAAACATGCTAAGAGAAGAGAATATGGCTAAAATTTTCCCTAATAATTCCCCTTTTATATGTTCCCAGTGAGTAAGAAGAAACATTACAAATAACAATGGGTAAGCGGAGAGAAAGTATACAGTATGTGCATCTCCAAAGAAGAAATAATGGCCAAATACTAAGCAAGCTCACCTGAGCTTCCCCGCTCCAGGGTTTCCTAATTACGATCTGAAGCAAAACGAAAGCAAACTAAAATAAGCACGTTAAAAACAAACTATAATCAAAAAAGTATTTCAATTATAGAGGGAAAAAAATCTCAACAGAATCACAGACGTTACACTCTTAAGTAATTCTCCCAATCTCCAATGATACAGAAGTTTGTCACATGCGAATATTGTTAACACTCTTTATGACAGAGTTGGGAACTCTGACAGAATAACCATTTTGGCATTTCTATTTTTCTCATCTGAAAAATGATTTAAAAAAAAAATGTAACAACCACCTACAAAAGATGCTACAAATATTTCCATTTACAGTAATAATACTCTTCTTACAGAGTAATCCAAAAGTACTTTTGTTGGCTTTCTTAGAAGACAGTTTAAGAGTAAGGTTTAACTTTTTTTGAAGTACAGTTGATTTACAATGTTGTGTAGTTTCAGGTGTACAACAAAGAGATTCAGCTATACATACATATATATCTACTTTTCCAGATTCTTTTTCCTTATAGATTATTCAAGATATTGAATATAGTTTCCTGTGCTATAAAGTATGGCCTTATTTATTATCTATTTTATACATCAGATCAGATCAGTCGCTTAGTCGTGTCCGACTCTTTGCGACCCCATGAATCGCAGCAGCCAGGCCTCGCTGTCCATCACCAACTCCCGGAGTTCACTCAGACTCATGTCCATTGAGTCAGTGATGCCATCCAGCCATCTCATCCTCTGTCGTCCCCTTCTCCTCTTGCCCCCAATCCCTCCCAGCATCAGGGTCTTTTCCAATAGTCAATTCTTCGCATGAGGTGGCCAAAGTACTGGAGTTTCAGCTTTAGCATCATTCCCTCCAAAGAAATCCCAGGGCTGATCTCCTTCAGAATGGACTGGTTGGATCTCCTTGCAGTCCAAAGGATTCTCAAGAGTCTTCTCCAACACCACAGTTCAAAAGCATCAATTCTTCCGCACTCAGCCTTCTTCACAGTCCAACTCTCACATCCATACATGACCACAGGAAAAACCATAGCCTTGACTAGACGAACCTTTGTTGGCAAAGTAATGTCTCTGCTTTTCAATATGCTATCTAGGTTGGTCATAACTTTCCTTCCAAGGAGTAAGTGTCTTTTAATTTCATGGCTGCAGTCACCATCTGTAGTGATTTTGGAGCCCAGAAAAATAAAGTCTGACACTGTTTCCACTGTTTCCCCATCTATTTCCCATGAAGTGATGGGACCGGATGCCATGATCTTCGTTTTCTGAATGTTGAGCTTTAAGCCAACTTTTTCACTCTCCACTTTCACTTTCATCAAGAGGCTTTTGAGTTCCTCTTCACTTTCTGTCATAAGGGTGGTGTCATCTGCATATATGAGGTTATTGATATTTCTCCCGGAAATCTTGATTCCAGCTTGGGTTTCTTCCAGTCCAGCGTTTCTCATGATGTACTCTGCATATAAGTTGAATAAACAGGGTGACAATACACAGCCTTGATGAACTCCTTTTCCTATTTGGAACCAGTCTGCTGTTCCATGTCCAATTCTAACTGTTGCTTCCTGACCTGCATACAAATTTCTCAAGAGGCAGATCAGGTGGTCTGGTATTCCCATCTCTTTCAGAATTTTCCACAGTTTATTGTGATCCACATAGTCAAAGGCTTTGGCATAGTAGTACATATATGTTATCCCCAACCTTCTGAGTATCCCTCCACCCTTTCCCCTTTGGTAACTGTAAATTTGTTTTCTGTGTCTGAGAGTCTGTGAGTTTTTAAATAAGTTCATTTTGATTCCACATATATATGATATCACATGATATGTCTTACGTATTTCCAAAGACAACTTTTAATTGGGTTTTTCCTTAGTCCTCCATAACCCATTCCAGCTACCAAGTAACTCCCTCCTTCCATTCACTAACAAAGCTCCTAAAAGTTGCTGTCTACTTATTAATTCCAGTCATTTGTGGTCTGATAATTAGGAGGCTCACAATGGCCTCCTAGTGATCCTCTATTTTAAATTTTCATTCTATTTGACATGTCTAAAATTTGACAGTTAGCTAGTCCTTATTTTTTAAAATTCCCTGATTTCCTGGCTTCCAGGATAGTAACTTCTCTAGGCTCTAATCCTACATCGTTTCTTCTCAGTCACCTTTAATCATTTCCCCTTCTCCATGGTTAAATCTGTTTTCTCAGTGGTTAAATCTGTTTTCCTCTTGCAATAACAGACACTCCCAACTCTGTGGCTTCAACCATCATCTGTATCGACCTTTTGTAAACATCAAAATAACCTGTGGGTCTTTCAAAAACACCAATGAAACTAATTTCCTGCAACATGGCAGAAACAGAAAGTCAGAAAAAATGCCTCCAGTATAGGAAAAGTACATATTTTTAAATTATTTATTTTATATGTTATACATATACAATTTTAATGTATGGCTGAATTAGCAGCAAAATAATAGAATTCTTTAGAGTCCAGAAACAAACAAACAACAAAAAAAAGGATAGACCCAGAAGAGTAAGCATTTGTCCTGAGGGTATCCAAACATCTTTAAGTGGCCACTACCCAAGGTACTGACCAGCTCAATGCCATGAGTAAGGAAGTAAAGCTTTGTACTTGAACAGACAGGAATTCAGTGTCAGAAAAACCTCTACTAGAATAAACCTTTGACGAGATGGTGAAGATAATATTTATCTCTAGGTTGGCTCTTAGTAGTACATGAAAAAAGAAGTCTCCCCAAAATTCCTAACCATATGCCGACACTCACCCTGTTTGGGACCTGAATTCATGTGAAGTATATGCCAAAGAAATCTTGAGATGAGAATCTGGTTTGACTTTTGCTAAAAGTGCCCAGGTACCTGGCAGGAAGCAACACAAACCCTCTGTGAAAAAATACACAGTAAACTCAGGCCTCAAAGAATTTCCACAAGATATAAGTACTAGGTAATATGAGCTCACAATTCAAAAAAATCACTAACCTCATGAAGAAACAAAGTACTATGAGCAAGAGTCATCAGAAACAAACTATGAAATCAGACGGCAGAAACTGGAATTTTCTGATAGGTAATATAAAATAAGCATGGTTAGTCTATTTAAAGACAAAACAGAACACACTGAGAGTATGCTGAGGAACAAGAGATGATCAGAAAGATCAAGAAGATACAAATAGGAAACAAGCAGAAGTTGTGGAAATTAAAAACATAATAGCTGAAATCTGAAAACTCAATAGACAAGTAAAAAAACAGATCAAACACAATTAGAAAAGTAAAAATTAGGAAGACAGATCTGATGATTATAAAGAAAGCAGTGTGAAGACACGGTAAGATGCTAAATAAAAGCAATTATAAAGTAGAGGAAAGAATGAAAAGACCCAACATATATCTAATAAGACTTTGCACAGGGAGATTAGAAATGAGAGAGAAGTATTTGAAGAGATAACAAAATTATTCTCTGCTATACCACCTACACTTGGCACAGAGTGAGTGACCAACACATATCTGTTGAATGATTAAAAGAACAAAGATATAACATATTTCTACCAGAGTTCTATAAGAAAGAAAAAGAATGAGAAGGGACAATGGCTGAGCATTTTCTCAAGAAACAGAAGGTACAACTCCCTAGAGAGAGAAATCAAAAATCCTAAGAGGATAAATTCTTTAATATTCACATGTAGATATACCACAGTGCAACTGCAGCAAGAAAGAAAAGACATACCATCTACTAAGGAAAGACAATTAAAGTGACAGCTGATGTCTGAACATCAGCAACAGAAACTAGAAAACAATGAAAGATTTTTGAAGTATTGATATTAAGAGAAAATAACTGTCAATACAGAATTCAATACCCATAAAAACTTCACAACAAAGAGGAAAATGTATTTTCAGTCAAAAATGGAGTTTGCCAACAACAGACTCTCAAAAAAACTCTTCTGAAGATGTACCTCAGGAAGAAAGAAAAGGATCTCAAAGAAAGATATACTATGTAAGACGGACAAACAAAGAAAATGAGGGTAAACCTAAGAAATATTGATTATATAAAGCAACAGTGACTAACACCTAAAATCATGAAAGAAATAAAATCTTGGGCAATAATACCATTTTAATTTGAGGCAGGAAGTAAATATTTGTAACTATAGTTAAAATGTTTCTAAGGCCCTAGCATTGTTCAAGACAGCATTATAGATTTTGTTAAGCTAATGAGTAAGTCCTGAAAGGACAAAATAAAGTATAGCCTCCAAGTCAGGAAGAGAGACAAAATGGAATTAGGGAAGGGAATTGGTTAGACAGATTTGAATCACAGGGATTCAGAGGTAGAGGGTAAAAGAATAGAAAAAGATATATCAAGCAAAAAATAAGCTAAAGAAAACTAGTAAAGCAATATTAATTTTAGAGAAAACAGACTTTAAGACAAAAGCATTACCGTAAATAAACAAGGACATGACAGTGATGTCATAAAATTCAACTCACAAGGAAAAAAATTCTAAATCACCTAATTATACTGATTCAAAATATTCAAAAGGAAATTGACAAAACTACAAAAAGAAACTGCTACTCTCTCAATAACTGGTAGATCAATTTGGCAAAAATCAGTAAGAATATAAAAAAAACTGCATCAGAACACTGAGTAAATGGGTATATGCAGATTATTGAACTGGAGAATATATACATATTAAGCACACAGAGCATTTAAAAAAATTGATCACATACTAGCCCAAGTTTCAACACATTTCAAAGAATTAGTCCCATACATAAAGACTCTCTTTCTGTTGTTATTTTCTACTATACAATTAAATTTAAAATATCAAAGAGATCATTGTTAAAGCCTAAATATTTAAAAATTTTTAAATATACTTTCAAATTATTCATGAGTCAAAGCAAAATCACAATAGAAAGTACAAAATATTACCTCTAGGGTGGTACTTGAAAGAAAATGTATAGCCTAAATGACTTAATTAGAAAGAAATGACTGAAACTTAATAAGCTAAAGCATGTGCTAAACAGCTAATGTAAGAATAAAGCCAAGCATACTACTGAGAGGATAAGAAAAGCTCAAATTAATTTTTTGAAAACACTAATAAAATCAATAAATGTCTAGTAAGGCTGATTTTTTAAAATGAATCAACATAAACCATATCTGAAATGAAAAAGGAACCATAACTAGTTATACAGGAAAGATATAAAAAGTAAGAAAACATAATAATTTATATCAATATATTTTATTTTTTATTTTAATTTTTATTGGAGAATAGTTGATTTACCGTGTTGTATTACTTTCTGTTGCATAGCAAAGTGAATAAGTTATACATATACATATATATATATCCACTTTTTTAGATTCTTTTTCCATATAGGTTATTACAGAGTATTGAATAGAGTCCCCTAAGCTATACAGTAGGTCCTCAATAGTTCTCTCTTTTATATATAGTAGAGTGTATATGTCAACCCCCGTCTCCCAATTTATCCCTCTCCGTCTAGTCAAGGCTATGGTTTTTCCAGTGGTCATGTATGGATGTGAGAGTTGGACCATAAAGAAAGTTGAACACAGAATTAATGCTTTTGAACTGTGGGGTTGGAGAAGACTCTTGAAAGTCCCTTGGACTGCAAGGAGATCCAACAGCCCATCCTAAAGGAGATCAGTCCTAGGTGTTCATTGGAGGGACTGTTGTTGAAGCTGAAACTCCAATACTTTGGCCACCTGATGCGAAGAGCTGACTCATTTGAAAAGACCTTGATGCTGGGAAAGACTGAGGGCAGGAGGAGAAGGGGACGACAGAGGATGAGATGGTTGGATGGTATCACCAACACAATGGACATGGGTTTGGGTGGACTCCGGGAATTGGTGATGGACAGGGAGGCCTGGTGTGCTGTGGTTCATGGGGTCGCAAAGAGTCGGACACAACTGAGCGACTGAACTGAACTGAACTGAACGACACATTTTGGGGCTTCCCTGATAGCTCAGTTGGTAAAGAATCCGCCTGCAATGCAGGAGACCCCAGTTTGATTCCTAGTTCGGGAAGATCCCCTAGGGAAGGAACAGGCTACCCACTCCAGTATTCCTGGGCTTCCCTTGTGGCTCAGCTGGTAAAGAATCACCTGCAATGCGTGAGACTGGGGTTCAATCCCTGGATTGGGAAGATCCCCTGGAAAAGGGAAAGTCTATCCACTCCAGTAGTCCATGGGGTCACAAAGAATCAGACACCACTGAGCGACTTTCACAACACATTTTAAAACTCAGTTGAAATGGGCAAATTCTTAGAAAAATATGAATTATAAAATAAATCAAAAAGAAACAGAAAGCCCAAATGTTCTATAACCATTAAGGAAGTTAAATCACTGAACATTTTCCCACAAAGAGAATTTTAGACCCAAAGAGTTTTTTTAGCAAGTTCTAGCCAAGCATTTAAACTACAGACAATTCCATGGGACTTCCCTGGTGTTTCCACAGGACTGTACTTCCACTGCAGTGGGGCACAGGTTCAATCCCTAGTCAGGAAACTAGAACCCTACAAGCCACATGGCACAGCCAAAAAAATAATAAATGAATCACAAACAATTTCAATTCTGAATACTATTCTCAATTGTAGGAAAAGAGGGTATGCGCCCTAATTCATTTTATGTGGCTAGCTGGCTAGCATATCCTTGATAAATTTGACAAAGGAATTTCAAAAAGTAAAACTGTAAGCCAATTTTATTTGTGAGCATGGATGATAAAATCATAAATAATTAATAAGCCAATCTGCAATATACTTTTTAAAAAAGGTACTATATCACAAATAGAGTTATGCCAGGAATGCAAGGTTGGTTCAATGCTAGAAAGAACAAATGATAAATTAAAAGCACCTGTTAAATTTAAGAACAAGATAAAGATGCCTGAATCATTACTTCAACACTGTAATAAACTACTAGAATTAAGAAGACAAGAAAAAAGAAAGAAAAAGGATAGGGAGTAAAAAAGAGGAAATAATACTCTAATTCACAGATCACTTTTTTTTAACACAGAAGTTTCAAAACATGGGCTTCCCTTGTGGCTCAGCTAGTAAAGAATCCACCTGCAATGTGGGAGTCCTGGGTTCGATCCCTGGGTTGGGATGATCCCCTGGAAAAGGGAAAGGCTACCCACTCCAATATTCTGGCCTGGAGAATTCCAGGGACTATATAGTCCATGGGGTCACAAAGAGTCAGACATGACTGAGCAACTTTCACTTCACTTTAAAACATACTTCAGATAAATTATCATTTTTGGAAGGTTGCCAAATATTAACAAATCAACCACATTTTCATTCCCCTGGAACAGACATTTAGATAAGCAATTTTTTAAAAGATACTATCTACAATGGGGAGGGAAAAAATATACAGGGTATCTAGCAATACACCTAAGAAAAGATAAGTAAAACTTTCATGTAGAAAACTATAAAATTTCGTTGAAAAACATTAAAGATTTAAATAAATGGAGAAACATACCATCTTAATGAATTAGAAGCCTTACTATGTTAATGATTGCCAATTCACCCAAATTAATCAATGGTATAGTATATAACTCCAATTAAAATCCAAACAGAGTTTTTCATAGGACTTTAACAATCTGATTTTTTAAAAAACATATACGAGGAATTCCCTGATGGTCCAGTGAGTAAAGACTTGGCACTTTCACTGCTGTGGCTCCGGTTCAATCCCTGGTATTGGGAACTAAGACCCCATAGAGCAGAGGCAAAGCACTGACTATGGAATAAAATATTTTTGAGTTACAGTTGTCATTTATCAGTTGTCTCATTTTCCATTTGTAAGTTAGAAATAATACCTATCTTCAGTGGTTGTGATATTAAGGAAAGTACTCAATGTCTAGCATTTGGTAAATACTTAGAAAATAGTAACTCTACCTCTATTATTATGATTGTCTCATTTGTCTCTTTACATCCAACTTTCTTCCTACAATCGTTTTTCATGATAATAATAAAATAGTAAAAAATAAGTTATTTTTCTACAACACAGCTAACTACATAGCCAAATCTCCAGCCATGCCTCCCTATCCTTTCTTTCCTTCTTTTTATGCTATCTAATACCAAATACTTTCTGTGAGTATGGATTCACTGTGTCTGCCCTCTGATGCCCTCTTGCAACACCTACCATCTTACTTGGGTTTCTCTTACCTTGGGTGTGGGGTATCTCTTCATGGCTGCTCCCAGCAAAGCGCAGCCGCTGCTCCTTACCTTGGAAGAGGGGTATCTCCTCACCGCCACCCTTCCTTACCACAGCCTTGTCTAACTCAATGAAAATAAGCCATGCCCGTGGGGCCACCCAAGACGGGCGGGTCATGGTGGAGAGATCTGACAGGATGTGGTCCACTGGAGAAGGGAATGGCAAACCACTTCAGTATTGCCTTGAGAATCCCATGAACAGTATGAAAAGGCAAAATGACAGGATACGGAAAGAGGAACTCCCCAGGTCAGTAGGGGCCCAATATGCTACTGGAGATCAGTGGAGAAATAATTCCAGAAAGAATGAAGGGATGGAGCCAAAGCAAAAAGAATACCCAGCTGTGGATGTGACTGGTGAAAGAAGCAAGGTCCGAAGCTGTAAAGAGCAATATTGCATAGGAACCTGGAATGTCAGGTCCATGAATCAAGGCAAAATCGAAGTGGTCAAACAAGAGATGGCAAGAGTGAATGTCGACATTCTAGGAATCAGCGAACTAAAATGGACTGGAATGGGTGAATTTAACTCAGATGACCATTATACCTACTACTGCGGGCAGGAAGCCCTCAGAAGAAATGGAGTAGCCATCATGGTCAACAAAAGAGTTTGAAATGCAGTACTTGGATGCAATCTCAAAAATGACAGAATGATCTCTGTTCGTTTCCAAGGCAAACCATTCAATATCACAGTAATCCAAGCCTATGCCCCAACCAGTAATGCTGAGGAAGCTGAAGTTGAACGGTTCTAGGAAGACCTACAAGACCTTTTAGAACTAACACCCAAAACAGATGTCCTTTTCATTATAGGGGACTGGAATGCAAAAGTAGAAGTCAAGAAACACCTGGAGTAACAGGCAAATTTGGCCTTGGAATACAGAATGAAGCAGGGCAAAGACTAATAGAGTTTTGCCAAGAGAATGCACTGGTCATAGCAAACACCCACTTCCAACAACACAAGAGAAGACTCTACACATGGACATCACCAGATGGTCAACACCGAAATCAGATTGATTATATTCTTTGCAGCCAAAGATGGAGAAGCTCTATACAGTCAACAAAAACAAGACCAGGAGCTGACTGCGGCTCAGATCATGAACTCCTTATTACCAAATTCAGACTTAAATTGGTGAAAGTAGGGAAAACCACTACACCATTCAAGTATGATCTTCATCAAATCCCTTATGATTATACAGTGGAAGTGAGAAATAGATTTAAGGGACTAAATCTGATAGATAGAGTGCCTGATGAACTATGAAATGAGGTTCGTGACACTGTACAGGAGACAGGGATCAAGACCATTCCCATGGAAAAGAAATGCAAAAAAGCAAAATGGCTGTCTAGGGAGGCCATACAAATAGCTGTGAAAAGAAGAGAAGCAAAAAGCAAAGGAGAAAAGGAAAGATATAAGCATCTGAATGCAGAGTTCCAAAGAATAGCAAGAAGAGATAAGAAAGCCTTCCTCAGTGATCAGTGCAAAGAAATAGAGGAAAACAACAGAATGGGAAAGACTAGAGATCTCTTCAAGAAAATTAGAGATACCAAGGGGACATTTCATCCAAAGATGGGCTTGATAAAGGACAGAAATGGTATGGACCTAACAGAAGCAGAAGATATTAAGAAGAGGTGGCAAGAATACACAGAAGAACTGTACAAAAAGATCTTCACGACCCAGATAATCACGACAGTGTGATCACTCACCTAGAACCAGATATCCTGGAATGTGAAGTCAAGTGGGCCTTAGAAAGCATCACTACGAACAAAGCTAGTGGAGGTAATGGAATTCCAGTTGAGCTATTTCAAATCCTGAAAGATGATGCTGTGAAAGTGGTGCACTCAATATGCCAGCAAATTTGGAAAACTCAGCAGTGGCCACAGGACTGGAAAAGGTCAGTTTTCATTCCAATCCCAAAGAAAGGCAATGCCAAAGAATGCTCAAACTACCGCACAATTGCACTCATCTCACATGCTAGTAAAGTAATGCTCAAAATTCTCCAAGCCAGGCTTCAGCAATACGTGAACCGTAAACTTCCTGATGTTCAAGCTGGTTTTAGAAAAGGCAGAGGAACCAGAGATCAAATTGCCAACATCCCATGGATCATGGAAAAGCAAGAGAGTTCCAGAAAAACATCTATTTCTGCTTTATTGACTACTGCAAAGCCTTTGACTGTGTGGGTCACAATAAACTGTGGAAAATTCTGAAAGAGATGGGAATACCAGACCACCTCACCTGCCTCTTAAAAAATCTGTATGCAGGTCAGGAAGCAACAGTTAGAACTGGACATGGAACAACAGACTGGTTCCAAATAGGAAAAGGAGTACGTCAAGGCTGTATATTATCACCCTGCTTATTTAACTTATATGCAGAGTACATCATGAGAAACGCTGGACTGGAAGAAACACAAGCTGGAATCAAGACTGCCGGGAGAAATATCAATAACCTCAGATATGCAGATGACACCACCCTTATGGCAGAAAGTGAAGAGGAACTCAAAAGCCTCTTGATGAAAGTGAAAGTGGAGAGTGAAAAAGTTGGCTTAAAGCTCAACATTCAGAAAACGAAGATCATGGCATCCGGTCCCATCACTTCATGGGAAATAGATGGGGAAACAGTGGAAACAGTGTCAGACTTTATTTTTCTGGGTTCCAAAATCACTGCAGATGGTGACTGCAGCCATGAAATTAAAAGACACTTACTCCTTGGAAGGAAAGTCATGACCAATCTAGATAGCACATTCAAGCAGAGACATTACTTTGCCAACAAAGGTTCGTCTAGTCAAGGCTATGGTTTTTCCTGTGGTCATGTATGGATGTGAGAGTTGGACTGTGAAGAAGGCTGAGTGCGGAAGAATTGATGCTTTTGAACTGTGGTGTTGGAGAAGACTCTTGAGAATCCCTTGGACTGCAAGGAGATCCAACCAGTCCATTCTGAAGGAGATCAGCCCTGGGATTTCTTTGGAGGGAATGATGCTGTAGCTGAAACTCCAGTACTTTGGCCACCTCATGCGAAGAGTTGACTCATTAGAAAAGACTCTGATGCTGGGAAGGACTGGGGGCAGGAGGAGAAGTGGACGACAGAGGATGAGATGGCTGGATGGCATCACTGACTCGATGGACATGAGTCTGAGTGAACTCTGGGAGTTGGTGATGGACAGGGAGGCCTGGCGTGCTGCGATTCATGGGGTCGCGAAGAGTCGGACACGACTGAGTGACTGAACTGAATACCAAATACTTACAACCATGGTCTCATGCCACGTACCGTATCTCTGCACATGTTCTACTGTCTAGAATACGTTCCCCATTTTATTTGCGTAGCAAATTCCAACTTATCTTTCAAACCTTGAATTCAAACACCATCCTGTGAAAAGTTTTCTGCAGTGCATCCTGATCATTTTCTATGTTAACATGGAAACTCACACTTCAACATTTAATTATCACATTGTATTGTGACTCAAAATTCTCCAAGCCAGGTTTCAACAATACGTGAACCATGAACTTCCTGATGTTCAAGCTGGTTTTAGAAAAGGCAGAGGAACCAGAGATCAAATTGCCAACATCCGCTGGATCATTGAAAAAGCAAGAGAATTCCAGAAAAACATCTACTTCTGTTTTATTGACTATGCCAAAGCCTTTGACTGTGTGGACCACAACAAACTGGAAAATTCTGAAAGAGATGGGAATACCAGACCACCTGATCTGCCTCTGTGTTCAGGTCAGGAAGCAACAGTTAGAACTGGATAGCGAACAACAGACTGGTTCCAAACAGGAAAAAGGGTCCGTCAAGGCTGTATATTGTCACCCTGCTTATTTAACTTATATGCAGAGTACATCATGAGAAACGCTGGGCTGGAGGAATCACAAGCTGGAATCAAGACTGCCGGGAGAAATATCAATAACCTCTGACATTCAGATGACACCACCCTTATGGCAGAAAGCAAAGAAGAACTAAAGAGCTTCTTGATGAAAGTAAAAGAGGAGAGTGAAAAAGTTGGCTTAAAGTTCAACATTCAGAAAACTAAGATCATGGCATCTGGTCCCATCACTTCATGGCAAATAGATGGGGAAACAGTGGAAACAGTGACAGACTTTATTTTGGGGGGCTCCAAAATCACTGCAGGTGGTAACTGCAGCCATGAAATTAAAAGATGCTTGCTCCTTGAAAGAACAGTTATGACCAACCTAGACAGCATATTCAAAAGCAGAGACATTACTTTGCCAACAAAGGTCTGGCTATTCAAGGCTATGTTTTTTTCAGTAGTCATGTATGGATGTGAGAGTTAGACTATAAAGAAAGCTGAGTGCCAAAGAATTGATGCTTTTGAACTGTGGTGTTGGAGAAGACTCTTGAGAGTCCCTTGAACTGCAAGGAGATCATACCAGTCCATCCTAAAGGAAATTAGTCCTGAATATTCATTGGAAGGATTGATGCTGAAGCTGAAACTCCAATACTTTGGCCACCTAATGCGAAGAACTGATTCATTTGAAAAGACCCTGATGCTGCAAAAGATTGAAGGCAGGAGGAGAAGGGGATGACAGAGGATGAGATGATGTGGATGGCATCACCTATTCGAAGGACGTGAGTTTGAGTAAACTCCGGGAGTTGGTGATGGACAGGGAGGCCTGGTGTGCTGCACTCCACTATGGGGTTGCAAAAAGTTGGACACAACTGAGCGACTGAACTGAAGTGATTGTGACTACTTATCTACTAAAATGGAGACCCCTTTAAGTATTAGATATTCACCTTAAATTTCTAGCCCTTAGCATAGTGCCTGGATAGGAGAAGTATTAAATAAATACTCACAAGGTTAAATTTAATCCCACCCCCAATCTCCAGGACCAGACTCCATTAATCCCACCCCCACTCCATTTTTCTCACATCATTCTCAATCTTATTCTCCACTGCTGTCTTCCTTTCACGGTAGTAATATGCCTTCTCTACCCTGGGCTTTCCAGGTGGCATTAGTGGTAAAGAACCTGCCTGCCAATGCAGGAGACGTAACAGACTCAGGTTTGATCCCTGGGTCAGGAGGATCCCCTGGAGGAGGACATGGCAACCTATTCCAGTATCTTTGTCTGGAGAATTCAATGGACAGAGGAGCCTGGCAGGCTACAGTCTATAGCATCGCAAAGAGTCAGACACAAGTGAAGGAACTTAGCATGCATATAAAAGCCTTCTCTACCCTAAACAATCAAAAAAGCCTTCTTTGATTCAGCTCCCTCTTTGAAATACTAGCTCATTTCTCTCTTCAACAGCTAAGAGATAACTGTTTCTCAATTTGTCTTCTTCCCAGTTAGAATACATCTTTCTTTTCTCATATTACAAAGCCTATGCTTCTATTTAGCTCTTATACAAATTCTATTTATTAGCCTTAGATGTTTAAGTGCCTTTTCTTGACTACACTAATAAAACCTGAAATTCTTCTCTGTCTCGGTCAGAAAACTATAAACTGTTACCAAAAACAAAAAACCTCAAAAAACAGACAAAAAAAAAAAAAACAGACAAAAAGAAAGATTCAAAAAAAATTCACCTATTAAATGAAAAATGTGTTACCTGAGTAAGAATTAAGAGAAACTGTCCACCGTACTGTTAGTCCTAGTAAGACTGCAGCTGTCATCAAGTACCATTTCTCCATATTTTTTCTTCGAATTCAGGAAGAGGAAAAAAATACAGGAATACTAATACAGGAATACTTTTAACATGCAGTCAATCACTTCTTTTCTTGATCAGAGAAATATTATCAATTATTTGGAATTAGGAGTTTGAGAGGATTTTAATTGATGCTTCGTTTCCAGTTAAACATTGATTTTTATCTCTAGGAAGAAGTAGCCTGCAGGGAAAACAAAAAAAGATACCAAGATTTAGCTGAGCATAGTGCCCAAACAACAAACATTAAACCAAAGAGAAAGACGGAGAAATGGGGGAAGGGGACAGTCAAAGAAAACAGATAATTTTAAGTTCCTTATTCCTAGTCCTCCAGTCAGGAAATGAACCTCAAAAGATTAGCTCTCCGGGACTTCCCTGGTTGTGGTCCAGTGGTTAAGAGTCCATGCTCTCAATGCAGGGAATTCGAGTTTGATCCCTGGTCCTTGGGGAACTAAGATTCCATTTGCCAATCAGTGAGGCCAAAAATAAAATAAAGGAAATTTAGAGAAACTAGGACTTGCTAGATTAGAAAATAAAACAGTTTCATACTCAAAAGATTAATCAATTAATTAATTCAGGCAATTCCCTCATGGTCTAGTGGTGAGGGCTCCATGCTTTCATTGCCAAGGGTACAGGTTCAATCCCTGGTCAGGAACTAAGAACCCACAAGCTATGCAGTGCTAAATTTTAGGGGGAAATTGGCACATTTAACCTATAGGTCAAAAAAGTATTTTTCTTACTTAAAAATAGCAAGGAACAACTCTAGAATTAATAAGTCTAGCATCTCAGTAAGTTAGAATGACTCGAAGCATTTAATAAGGCTATGTGAATGTATTATTCAAATTTTATTTATACAAATTCCCTTTTTCTTTCCTCCCTCTTACTGCATCCACCTTTGATCATTTCATTGATCACAAGATATTCTACAAGAGGCAAGGGAGGAGGAAAAATGAAAATAAATCAGTTTCTCACATTGATTCCAGGTTTGACACAGTTTATGGGCCATTATAAACTTTTCAAATCCTTTTTGTGTGTGTGTGTATGTGTAATAAAGTTTTATTAAAGTATAAAGGAGATAGAGAAAGCTTCTGACATAGGCATCAGAAGGGGGCAGAAAGAGTACCCTCAAATCCTTTTCTAATCCAACTCAAAAAGCCCCTTTTAACGTGTTGCACTATATATTCCAGAATTGCAACACAACACTCTATTTCCAGAGATATCAAGTTTAAAATTGATTTTACAAATGCTAGGTCCTGGATTTAAAAATCCATAACTTAACTGATATTCCATTGTCGAAATTTTAATCAGTAATACAACCAAGTTAAATGAATTATCCACAGTTCCGGATGATCATATTTAAATAACAAAAATAAGACAAAATCAATGACCCTTAATAATCATAATGAACTTTAAAAAAAAGAAAAACAATGCTTAACTAATAATACGCTGATCAAGTTTTTTGTTTGTTTGCTTTCTGGCCTCACCAAAGGGCTTGTGGGATCTCACTTCCCCAACCAGGGACTAAACCCAGGCAATGGCAATGAAAGCCGGAAATCCTAACCATTAGGCCACCAGGGACCTCCCTGATCAAGTTTATTAAGAACACAATGGCGGAACTGCTGACAGATGAAAGGATCATATCCAAAAGATTTAGACAACATCTATGATGGGCCAAATCTAACTCCAGAAATCATTGCAGGGATAATAAATTCAAAGTTCTGCACTTAAACGTCAAAAAAAAAAAACAAAAAACTGCTTGAGTAGTGAAAGGGAGGCAACAGATAACAGATCAGCTCTGGATGGACCCAGATGACCCTGATGACCAGTGTTAGATTAAATATTAGGAAAACTTTTCTAACACCTAGAGTTGTCCAAAAATTAAATGAGCTTCTTCTTAAGAAAGGAGTTACTCTTTCAAAGGCTCAAACAAGGACTTCCCTGGTGGTCCAGTGGCTAAAATTCTGCACTCCAGATGCAAGTGACCCAGGTTCGATCCCTAGTCAGGGAACTAGATCCCACATGTTGCTTCCTGATTTAAGTGGTTGTTAAAAGATGTGTTTACTTAATGATAAATCAGTTAGTTAAAATTTATGATTTGTGGACAGTATTTTCTTTTACATGTTATAATAAAAGTTACAAAGGAAATAACATTTATTTGTCAACTAGAATATAAGCTCCAAGCAAGCAGGGATCCTCCTATCTTAGCCGCTGCCCAGTTCCCTGCTCATAGAACAAGGCTGGTACAGAGCAGGTAACTCAAAAGTATCTGCTGAATGGAGATCTTCGGGTGAAGAAGGGAGGTACCTAATTGTACTGAGTCCTTTGTGGTTTAAAGATATTATCATATGAAATTCTTAACAGATCTGTTCTCCTAGAACAGTAAAAAGGGTTGTTTTTGTTTTCTGTTTTATTTTACTATTTTTCCTTTCTGTACAACAAAAAGTACAATAGCTTCCTAACCCATTCTCGCGGGCAGCAGAGAATTCTTCTGTCCCAGTTTACCCAGAGGGTGCGTCTCAGCAGAAAAAATGTCTGTCGTCCACGTCCCAGGGCCAAACTTGTTCCTTTCGGTGCGAAAAGGTCCCTCCCCCAGGTGAACAGCACAGCCAGGGAGTGTTGCTATCCCAGGAGAGGACATCTCGCCAAAGAGCCCCCTCTTGGTGTGTCTGCCCCTTTCTCCGGCGGGCCGGACCCTCAGGACCGCAGGAACAAGGGTGCCAAGCTTTCCAATCCAGGATACCCTCCATGATCACCGCATCCCCCACCCGGCCCCCAGTCGAGCCTGCGGGCGGGACTGAGGAGGCTTCGCTTCCCCAGAGCGGAGCGGAGCCGGGAGCCAGACAGCCAAGCCCCAGGCCCTCCCCCCTCCCTCCAAGCGCCCCAGAATTCCAGGGACCCGGCCTCTTACCCCACCGCTCTCCGAACGTAGGGATTCGCGCCGCAGCAGGTTTCAGGAAGGCGCCTGCGCGCTCGCCCCCGCGGCGAAGAGGCCTGCCGGCCTGCCTTCCGCGTCCGCGTACTCGCGCACCGTCCGCGTGCCCGGAGCGGGAGCGAGCCCGTCGAGCGTGTGGGGAGGGGCGGGGAAAAGGCGCGGAGTGGAGAAGGCGGGCTTCGGAGGCGAAGCACGAGCCGCTGGAATCCGAGAGGCCTGGTGTCTGGGTGAGGCTTGGGGCAGGTGGAAAGCCCCTTGCTCTTCTTTCCTGGGATCGTGGCCAAGGCCTGAGCGGCTGCTTAGTCCACGGATTCCTGTTAGGGGAGCGTCCTGGCGCGCTTCACACAGTGGACAACCCATGGCTAGTCCTCACCAACGAGCAGGAGATCTTCCTCTGGACCTATGCCCTTGAGGAGCCAGAAAGCCAATGGGCTTTACTTTCTTCAGGCTGCATGCCTGCAGAGAAGTAGGTATTAAGCTGGGAAGCCACTTCATGGAGGAAATAGTATTGAACTCCAGGCATCTTCAAGAAACTGTGGGGGATGCTAAAGAACAGCCTTGCCCTCCAGTAGGCATCACACCTTCCCCATCAAGCAGCTTGGACCGCATATTCCCAAACTTGCAAATAATAACCACATTCCCTTACTTTGGTCAGGGAAATGCCCTCATATCCCCCTTCTGAATCCTGCCATTCTGTAAAGCCAGTCCCGCTATAATCCCTGAAAGTAACCACACACCATGAACATGAAAATGTTAGTTGCTCAGTCGGGTCCGACTCTTTGCAACCCCATCAACTATAGCCTGCCAGCCTCCTCTATACATGGAATTCTCTAAACAAGAACACTGGAGTGGGTAGCCATTCCCTTCTTCAGGGGATCTTGTGGACCCAGAGCTTGAAGCTGGGTCTCTGCACTGCAGGCAGATTCTTTACAGTGTGAGCCACTAGGGAAGCCCAGTTTGGCTTTTTGTTCTTCAGTAACTAAGGTTAAGTCATATCCAACTCTTTGCGACTCCATGGACTGCAGCACGCCAGGCTTCCCTGTCCTTCACTATCTTCTGGAGTTTGCTCAAACTCATGTCCATTGAGTCAGTGATGCCATCCAACCATCCTGTTCTTTGTTGCCCCCTTCTCCTCCTGCCCTCAATCTTTCCCAGCATCAGGGTCTTTCCCAATGAGTCAGCTCTTTGCCAGGTGGCCAAAGTATTGGAGCTTCAGCTTTGGCTTTGGCTATGGCTTTATACTGGGGCCACTCACCAATGGAGGAGATGGAGGTTCAGTCCCTGGGTTGGGAAGATCCCCTGGAGAAGGAAATGGCAACCCACTCCAATATTCTTGCCTGGGAAAATCCTATGGACAGAGGAGCCTGGCGGTCTATAATCCATGGGACTGCAAATATTCAGACACAACAGCAACTAAGCAACAACAACATGGCTTTATAACAAAGTGGCTCTGAACAACTCTCTGGATCATGCTTTCTTCACCTGTGAAATGAGTGAGTGGGCTAGATAAACTTTCAGACCTAAAATTTTATCCTACTATATTTTAAAGACCGTCAGCCCTGGAAATATGAAAAAATATGGCCAAGTGTCTGCCTTCAAAAAATTTTCATTCTCATTGGAAAAGCATAAAAGGATAGAACAGATGCTAAACGTCAGATTACTAGTATATGCATTAAGTACTGTAGGAGTTCAGAGAAGAACATTCATGTAAACTAAAAATTATCAAGAAACACTTTCCCTAGAGAAGTCAGCTGAGCTTTGAAAGAAAGCCTGGGCCAGGAGAATGGGAGAAAGACTCTTGACAAAGGAATGGTTCAAGCCAAAATTGTGGCAGTTGGGACTTCCTTGTCAAGACTCTGCACTCCTAATGCAGGGGCCTAGGGTTTGATCACATATTGATATTTCAGAAATATCAATATATTGTAAAAGATATATCTTCAAATAATGACAATTGGTATCAGTCTCTTCTTTCTTCCTCCCAACCTGATAGCTTCTGATATAGTATTCAGAGCAAAGTTGGTGCTTAAAATGTTCATTGAATAAATTGTGGAAGGAACTTCAAAACCTCTAATTCACAGCTGAACTGCCCCACCAATGCATCTATATACCTACTCCTGCTCTTTCCCTCCACTAGGTACAAGTTGGTGATACAGTGCTGAGCATAACTGCCTTGCTCCACTAGGTACTGTCACTCTCTGAATGTCCAGTGTCTATACGTAACACTCAGTAAATGAGTTTGGGATGAGGTCATTAGGATTCACTGTCACTGGTATCTTTATAAGACGAGGAAATTTGGCAATGGACATGCCCACATGCAGAGGATAATGTGAAGACATGGAGAAGATAGAAGTGTACAAGCCAAGGAGAGAAGTCTTAAAAGACACCAACGCTGCTGACACCATGATCTCAGACTTCTAGCCTCCAGAGTATGAGAATACACATTTCTGTTGTTTAGGCCACCCAGACTGTGGTTTTCTCTATGACAGCCCTAACAAACTAGTACACACCTTATCATTGGTACTCTGAATACTCGGAGTAGGCCAATTCCCTCACACAAATCATACTTTTATAGTAATTTTCTAGTCCCTTCCCTAGATCACTTCCACCTATTAAGAAAACAGGCCCTTTTCTATATCAGGCCCAGGACTTTCCTCTTCTGTATCAGGCCCAGGACTTCCCTGATTCTAGGTGAAAATCATTCACCTGATCATAGCTGTTCAGGTGGCACTAGTGGTAAAGAACCCACCTGCAATGCAGGAGACACAGGAGATTTGGGTTCGATCCCTGGACAGGAAGATCCCCTGGAGGAGGGCACATCAACCCACTTCAGTATTCTTGCCTGGGGAATCCCATGAACAGAGGAACCTGGCAGCTGCAGTCCACGTGGTTGCAAAGAGTTGGACACGACTGAAGCAACTTAGCACTCACGCACGTTGTTGGAAATAGATTTTTTTTTCTATCTGTATATCTTCCTCAATTGACCCTTACGTGTCATTTCTATTCATCTGAAATCTCCAACATTCATCATACCTTTGTCTCCTCCAGGGATAAGTTCACCTAAGTAGCATAGAGTTAGAGTGAATCTCCAAATTTCCATCTAGCTATTGGCAAAATAGTCTCCTCCTTCATATGCTAAAAGTTGTTCATACCCAATTCACTTCATCATCACAATAACCCTGAAAGAATATTAGAAAGGTATTATTATCCCCTTTGGACACACAAGAAAACTTGACAGCAACATTTCACAAAGTATGTCATTCAGTGGGATAACTACTGTCCAAAAAAAAAAAAAATGTGAAAAAAGTATGAGAGAACTTCCCTAGGGGTTCAGTGGTTAAGCCTTCATCCTTCCACTGCAGGGGGCGTGGGTTCCATCCCTGGTCAGGAAACTAAGATCCCACATGCAGTGCAACATGCCCAAGAGGTAATAATAATAATTTTTAATAGCATGAGGATGATCTCTTGATACAGAGATAAGTTTGAAAACAATGGGTTACACAAATCTAAAAAGAATTCTTTACTTCAGGTTTTCTCAGAGGCTTTTGTGTGTTATTACATATCAATGTAAAGGAAATCAGTCCTGAATACTACTCATTGGAAGGACTGATGCTGAAGCTGAAGCTCCAATACTTTGGCCACCTGATATGAAGAATTGACTACATTGGAAAAGATCCTGATGCTGGGAAAGACTGAAGGCAGGAGGAGAAGGGGATGACAGAGGATGAGGCGGTTGGATGGCATCACCAACTCGATGGACATGAGTTCGAACAAGCTTTGGGAGTTGGTGATGGACCTGGAAGCCTGGCGTGCTACAGTCCATGGGGTCACAAAGAGTCGGATACGACTGAGCGACTGAACTGACTGATACATCAATGTTACTATACATCATGACCCTCCAAAAGAATATAGAATTTCAGCTTTGCTGGTGGTCCAGTGGTTGAGAATCTGCCTTGCAATGTAAGGGACACTGTTTCGGTCCCTGCTCCAGGAAGATACCACATGCCGCAGGGCAACTAAGCCCATGCACCACAACTACTGAGCCCTGGCTCTAGAGCCCCTGATCTGCAATAAGAGAATCCACTGCAATGAGAAGCCCTCACACAGCAATTAGAAAGTAGCCTCTGATTGCACAACTAGAGAAAGCCCAAGTGCAGCAACGAAGACCCAATGTAGCCAAAAATAAATAAATAAAAATTTTAAAAAAGTTATCACTAAACTTAAAAAAATATAGAGTTTTCAGACATTAACCATGAAATTCTATCCCCACACTCCATCCCAAATCTAACATTACATCCTACAGAGTGGTTCATGAATCACACTTGTTGGAAATTCTGGTTAGTGACTTTCGCCTAATTTCTCTAAGAAATACATGTCTTCCGGGTCCATCACCAACTCCCAGAGCTTGTTTGAACTCATGTCCATCAAGTTGGTGATGCCATCCAACCGTCTCATCCTCTGTCATCCCCTTCTCCTCCTGCCTTCAATACAAGAAATAGATGTCAGGACTATACAAACATGAATTTTAGTTACTTTCATTCATTTTCATGTCATTTTCATTTTTTGCACCCCTTAAAAAAAAGACAAAATATTGACATGATGATTGTCCTTAATATGACTATGAACTTTGAAAATTAAGTTAATTATAAAACAAAATTAAATGGGAAAAAATAAATCCCTTGAAACCAGAAATAGAATGAAACAAAAGAACTTAAATGGGTATCCAACTGGTGGCTCAACTACACAGAGAATAACTGTTCCAAATGACTTTTTTTTGGCCATGCCCCATGGCTTGCCAAATCTTAGTTACCTGACCACGGATTGAACCTGACGCCCAGCAGTGGAAGCTCTGAGTCCTAACCACTGGACCACCAGAGAATTCCCTCAAATCACTTTAAAACCCAATAATTTAATGATGTATCCCAAGTGCAATATGCCCTAAGAAAAAAAGATCTGTTAAAAAAAATATAAAATGATTGCTGTGTTGTTGGCATTAGGATTAGTATTATTATTTTAAAAAATGCATGTGTGCTAAGTCACTTCAGCTGTGTCAGACTATTTTTGACGCTAAGGACTGTAGCCTACCAGGCTCCTCTGTCCACAGGATTCTTCAGGCAGGAGTATTGGAGTGGACTGCCATGCCCTCCTCCAGGGGATCTTCTGGGCCCATGAATCGAAACTGGCATCTTCTATGTCTCCTGCATTGGCAGGCAGGTTTTTTTTTTTTTTTTTTTACCACTGCTGTATGTGTAAAGTGGGATAAAGAAAATAAAGATTTATGTGATACTCAGATTCTATCATCCCAGTATTTTGATACTAGGATTCTTGGTGTGGGGAAAAGGAGTAAAAGGCATAAGATAGAAATATCCATATGAATTTATGATTTATTTTACTTAATTATTGAAAGGAAAAATGGGAGGGAGAAAGAAGGGGAGGAAGGGAAAAAGTGAGTCAGGGAAACGGAGCAAGGAAATATTTCCTAGCTCTTAAGAAGGCAATGCCAAAGAATGCTCAAACTACTACACAATGGTACTCATTTCACATGCTAGTAAAGTAATGCTCAAAATTCTCCAAGCCAGGCTTCAGCAATACGTGAACCGTGAACTTCCAGATGTTGAAGCTGGTTTTAGAAAAGGCAGAAGAACCAGAGATCAAATTGCCAACATCTGCTGGATCATGGAAAAAGCAAGAGAGTTCCAGAAAAACATATTTCTGCTTTATTGACTATGCCAAAGCCTTTGACTGTGTGGATCACAATAAACTGTGGGAAATTCTGAAAGAGATGGGAATACCAGACCACCTGACCTGCCTCTTGAGAAACCTGTATGCAGGTCAGGAAGCAACAGTTAGAACTGGACATGGAACAACAGACTGGTTCCAAATAGGAAAAGGAGTACATCAAGGATGTCTATTGTCACCCTGCTTATTTAACTTCTATGCAGAGGACATCATGAGAAACACTGGGCTGGAAGAAGCACAAGCTGGAATCAAGATTGCCGGGAGAAATATCAATAACCTCAGATATGCAGATGACACCACCCTTATGGCAGAAAGTGAAGAGGAACTACAAAGCCTCTTGATGAAAGTGAAAGAGGAGAGTGAAAAAGTTGGCTTAAAGCTCAACATTCAGAAAACGAAGATCATGGCATCTGGTCCCATCACTTCATGGCAAATAGATGGGGAAACAGTGGAAACAGTGTCAGACTTTATTTTGGGGGGCTCCAAAATCACTGCAGATGGTGACTGCAGCCATGAAATTAAAAGACGCTTACTCCTTGGAAGGAAAGTTATGACCAACCTAGATAGCACATTTAAAAGCAGAGACATTACTTTGCCAACAAAGGTCCGTCTAGTCAAGGCTATGGTTTTTCCAGTGGTCATGTATGGATGTGAGAGTTGGACTGTGAAGAAAGCTGAGCACCAAAGAATGGATGCCTTTGAACTGAGTGTTGGAGAAGACTCTTGAGAGTCCCTTGGACTGCAAGGAGATCCAACCAGTCCATCCTAAAGGAGATCAGTCCTGGGTGTTCATTGGAAGGAATGATGCTGGGGCTGAAACTCCAATACTTTGGCCACCTCATGCGAAGAGTTGACTCATTGGAAAAGATTCTGATGCTGGGAGGGATTGAGGGCAGGAGGAGAAGGGGACGACAGAGGATGAGATGGCTGGATGGCATCACCGACTCGATGGACATGAGTTTGGGTAAACTCTGGGAGTTGGTGATGGACAGGGAGGCCTGGCATGCTGCGATTCATGGGGTCACAAAGAGTCAGACACAACTGAGCAACTGAACTGAACAAGCAACAAGATGGGTAGCTAATTTCAGGTTTGGAAAAGAAATATATAAATCTGGAACATTTTGTTCTACCAGATATCACAGAAACTATCAAACACTACTAGAGTCAATGTCAGAAGGACTCCAAAACCACCTTGAAGAGACTCCTATGGGCCACGGATGGGACACACGGAGCATTAGTAAGCATAATAACTACAAAGAATAGAAACATGTCAAACGTGAATTGTTTGTCTCATTGTCCTTGAACTTGTAAAGATACTTTAAAAAAAGAAAAGGTCACCAATGGAGGAAGCTAGCAAATCACTCATTATTTTGAAAACTGGTAAATAAAAAAAATTAAGTAGTTATTCTCCCTTTGTTATATAAATTATTCCAGTGAGAACCCAAGAGGGAAAGATTCTCTTTATAGAGTATTTAACTTACCTCTCTTCTTCTCCTTCCTCTCCTTTCCCTTCCCTCTCTCTCTTTACACACACCAAATAGCCTTACAGATGAAATGAACTGCTTTGGGAACTTCAGAAACTAGCCCCTTATGTGAATGGGACCAAAGTGGAATCACCCTAAATTGCATTATCTATTGTGAATTAGAATTATTTAAATTTCTTTATTGCTTAAATGAATCTAGTCAAGTTTATTTATAATTACTTATGGATATATTCATTTATTCAACAAATAGTTATTCAATAAATAACCTGCCCTTAAGGTATTTATGCTGCTGCTAAGTCGCTTCAGTCGTGTCTGACTCTGTGCGACCCCATAGACGGAAGCCCACCAGGCTCCCCCATCCCTGGGATTCTCCAGGCAAGAACACTGGAGTGGGTTGCCATTTCCTTCTCCAATGCATGAAAGTGAAAAGTGAAAGTCAAGTCGCTCAGTCGTGTGCGACTCTTCGCGACCCCATGGACTGCAGCCCACCAGGCTCCTCCATCCATGGGATTTTCCAGGCAAGAGTATTGGAGTGGGGTGCCATTGCCTTCTAGACCCATATTATATATAGCCCAGAAGAATATAAATCATTATTTTTACCCCCAATTTCAGATGCCACTTGGAATTATTCTCATATAAATACAGATTTTTCAACAGTATATATGTACATAATCACACATATAATGTCATCGATTTGGACCATAAAAGAAATAGTACATGTTCCTGCCACTTAGTTCAAATAGTGTTATTGTAACAGAGTCTAGGAACAATCCTAAGAACATCATTTTTATATCTTTATTTATATCCAGATATAAAAAAGACAGAAGGAATGTAAATATATAACAGTCCACAGATATAATTTGGTGTGGGAGTCTGAGCTTCATAAATGCAGAAGATTTTTTAAAATTCTGTTTTTAAAAGTTATTAAAATATAGGATGGTGCTTATATCATTACAGATATAAAGAGATCTTTAATGTGGCAATGTAATGTATTCATTGGTTCATGGACCCAAAACCTCCAAGGAGTGTCACAAATCTACATCTCTCTCAGCCCAGGACTTTGAATTTAAACTTAAATATGTGATATATGATATAACTTAGACCAATATATTTTGGAGAATTATAAACATCTATAGTTTCCAATAATGAGTAACACCATGGGTCAATGTTAAAGTAGATTTGTAAAGCCAATGGGATAACACAAATGCTACTTTATTACTTTATCGCCAGTGTCTTTCACAACTGAGTGGATTGTCACACTCTATTATGTGGTACACAGATCCATGGGCTAGAGCTATCATGGCACTTGTCTAAAACAGTCTTTGAAAATGAAAATTTGGGCTAAGTATAAAGGAGGCAACCTGCCAGTAAGAACTATTCAAACCAAAAAGTGTTCCCGAGGGAAATGATAAGAACTCCATTTTAAAATCATATAAATCAAGATGGCAGTAGGTTCTAACTTGTAAATTTTACAGTAAATACATCAAGATTTCAAGTCTGATTTTTAAGTAAATTTTTATTTATAGTAAAGAATGAAAGTCCCTACCAGAGAAAAAGGATAATTCAAAAAATAAAGCCTTTGCTTCCTACTTGGTTTTCTGCTTTTGCTCACCAATTCTTAAAAAAGATTGCCAAACTAAAAAAGAGTGCTGAGAAGAGGGGTGGGACACAAAATATGTAGGGTGTGATTTTTTATCACCATTTTGTTTTACAGTGGGTTTGGGGTTTGGTTTTAATGAGAAGGGAGATGGCAGATATTGTCAATAGTAGCACTCTGCCTCTAGGAACATGGATTTAAAAATCTAAATGAGATACCACATGTGCCCAGTAATAGTAGCTACCACATATCACCTGAATGATTCTCATAAAATGAAGGTAAGAACGTAGGTGCTTTGATGGTGTGAAAGAAAATAATCCTTCCTGGATATGCACTGAAGATAGGTTTGGAAAAAACTATAAAAATTTATTTTCTATAATTGATGGAGTTAGTTTTCTGGAATAAGAGCTGAACTGAACAGAACTAAACTATTATTGAATCCACAGTAGTTCATAACCTCTAGGTGCCCTTCCTCCTCCATGATTTCTTTCAGGATCTGGAGAAGAGGGCTAGCAAAAGGAAAACATCCTCTCCCTTCCACTGACACCTATATCTGCCACCCAAGAATATATGACAAGGAAAAATTAAAAACAAACAAACAAAAACAACGAACAAGTTTTTCCCCAAACTCTATCCAAAGCTATAGTGGAGTATCATTGTGTTCACTTTTCAAATACTGGAACTCCTGTTCTTTATAATAGTTCTTGGAAAGGAGTGGAACTATGGTATTACCCTGGGTACACACTTGAGCTGATTATGAGGGTGGGGCCAGAGAGTACTAAATCCTATTTAAATAAATGTGCGGGTCTGAAAAAGAAAAGTGTGAACGGTTATTCTTCAAAATAGACCCCAGTGAACTGCAATTACGATTTATCAGATAACCCTGCATTTACCTCTCCACAGAATTCTACAGAACATTTGTGGTTTAAAGGAAATGCACCACGGCTGGTATCTAGTTACATTAAGCCCCAATTTGACTACTTGGTTTGTTCTCTGCTGGAAGCTGTATACTTCTCTTCCCAAACGAATGTTCCCTAGAGGCATCAGAGAAGTGGCAAGTCTTTCTCTGGAGACTCCTTTTCTAGTTTTTGCCTCTTACTTTCTGTAAAACACTTAGTTCCTTTAAGCCATTTCACAGTGTGAGATTTAATTACATTCTGGGTTGCTTTTTTTCTGGTCCCTCCTTGGTGTTACTGATTTGATCAAATCCACCAAATAGACACTTTATTGAGTCTTAAAACCTAAGATACCCAGATCAAATTTTGGAAAAACTTGTGGTCTTAACAAAGTTCTCTACTTTCTCAGCACACTTATTTTACATTGAATTAATAAAGTTTTGGTAGTTGTTTCAATAGATTAAATGTCGCGCTTTCAATAGAAAGAGAAGGCTCTACCTAACTGACCTATTTTTCATCTGTGATTTAGAAAAAGGCGAGATTAGCATGGATATTGCATTTTCAAGGACCTCACCACTATTAAATAGACTGTTAAGTGCATTTTATGGCTGAAGAGTCTGTTCCCAGTTCAGTCTACAAGACGTGCTAAGTTCATCTCTACCTGCTACATTGAACATTCACTGACTAAAATACTTTCTGTGGATGTAATACCTATGCTCTGTATCTTTTAAGTACATAACTCTAAATATTTAAAGACTAGTAAAACGTAACTCAATAAAAGTCCCAAGAATATGTGTTGTCCCTCAAGAAAAATAGTGTTCTTATTTATCCAATGATATACATCCTGTGCTCCATTAGCAGCTGCATATCATAAGGTAACCAGATGTTGAGAAATAACACAGGCACTCATAAAATGAGATTCCAAGTCTTATTTAAACCAAAAAAGCAACAGTAACTGGTTAAAACTCCATCCTCACATCAACTCAACTTGTTCTCAGGGTTTCAGGGCTCTGAAAGGAGTAGTTTATAGGCTTCTAATGAACAGAAATATTTAACCATTCATTATTACTGCAACATGGGCCAACTTGAGCCAACTTGAGCATTTTTCTCTTGTCCTTTAAGGAAGTTCTGCCTGTCTGCTTACCTTTTCATTTAGGTGATCTTTGAACACAAAAGAAAATGCCAGTGAATGAACATGAGATAAATTTTAATATGAAAAGTAAAGATACTTACATAAATTAAGAAATTATCTCCCTATGTCTCCCTCTCTTTCATCAGAGTATATAAGCATTGTACTCTTGCCTGGAAAATCCCATGGGCAGAGGAGCCTGGTAGGCTGCAGTCCATGGGATCGCTAAGAGTCGGACACTACTGAGCGACTTCACTTTCACTTTTCACTTTCATGCATTGGAGAAGGAAATGGCAACCCACTCCAGTGTTCTTGCTTGAAGAATCCCAGGGACAGGGGAGCTTGGTGGGCTGCCATCTATGGGGTCGCACAGAGTCAGACACAACTGAAGCAACTTAACAGCAACAGCAGCAAACCCCCAAAGAAAGAAGTCTCTGTTAACGGAGAATTCTGTTCTAAAGGCTACTTACATGCTTTTGCTTCCTTGGCACACCAGAACTTTGTTTTAAATTGATCAGTAGTCTCCATCTAATCCAGATATCCATACATGATGGTAATTACAGGGATTCTTCCATTCAGAATTTTATGTACCCAAAAGATCCCATTTTAGGGAAAAAGTGACTATCTGTTTCAAGGGTTCCTAATACCGCAGACATGCATCTTTAGCATTTAAACGTTTTAAATTCCCCAACTTTAACTTTCTGTGAAGAAAATCTGTTAACCACTCTATATGTAGAAAAAATTTCTTCTGGTTCTTCTTCCTTTCTGCCACAAATGATTTAGCCTTTCCCACTCCGCCCAGCTGGAATGACTACAATTGTTCTTCTATATTCTTATTCCACTTTGCTAATATCTCCCTTACAGCATCTAATTCATTTCTCTTTGTGTTGTAGTTAGTTATATATATGTTTGCCTGCAAAAAGATGTTAAGCTTCTTAAGAGAGTAAATTCTATTATCAATTTTCAGCACAATATTTTGAATTGGTGGGTTCACAATAAACATTTGCTGAATTAATTAAAAAATTCATTAACCAACCAATTAATCAACAAGTTTACTTTAATCAAAAGATGAAGACCTATTAGTGAACTTCTAATTTCCCAGTGGGACCAACAAGAATAACTTGAATATACTTCACACTTGTTTTTAAAAATATCCCAAAATGGAAAAGAAAAATATCCCAAAACGAAAAATCATCTAGACCCATTTTATACAGCAATTGTAACCAAATTTTTTATGACTTGGTAAATGATTTATTCTACAGCTACACTAGACTATATTTCCTTAAAAAAAAGAATGAAGCACTGACAGTAGATAACCTGGATAATTCAAATTCCTTTTTTTTTTTTGTTTTAGACAATAGTCTTTATCTTTTACACAAAGCAGTACAAAATGGGGCAGTTCCCCAAAGAGTGACTTGGAGCTGGAAAATCCATTACTGTTAGTCGCTCAGTCATGTTCGACCCTTTGCAACCCCATGGACTATAGCCTGCCAGGCTCCTCTGTCCATGGGATTTCCCAGGCAAGAATACTGGAGTGAGTTGCCATTTCCTTCTCCATCAAATTCCCATTTTACTTTTCTCAGAATTGCTTGGATTCTTTTTCTAGTCTTTTCCTTTGCCTGCCTGAGCTATAACCTTTAAAGTTCTTAAGAGCAATAGGGCTATGTTGTCAGGTTCTCTAGATCAAAGATCATTAATAAGCTTCATTTGCAAAAGGAACTCCTATTGGGGAATTAAGAGAACAAGACTGGGAGGCAGAAGACCTGGTGCCTGATTCTGTTATTATGTCATCTTAATCCAAAACACTTTCCCTTTCTGACTTCCAGTTTCCTTATTTATGCAACCAGATGGTTTTTATACTAATCTCCAAATTTCCACCAAATTCTTAAAATCCTATGAATTCATTACAAATAGCATTGGTACTTATTTTTTTATTGAAGTATAGTTGATTTACAATATTGTGTTAGTTTCAGGTTTACAGCAGTGATTTGGTTACACAAATACACACACATACACACATATACACACACTTTTTTTTCAATTCTTTTCCATTATAGGTTATCACAAAATGTTGAATACAGTTCCCTGTGCTATACAGTGGATCCTTGTTGTTTATCTATTTCATATATGACACTGTGTATCTGTTAACCCTAGACTCCTAATTCATCCCTCCCTCCCCCACCTTCCCCTTGGTAACTCTGTGAGTCTCTGTTTTATAAATAAGTTCATTTCGACTATTTTTTAGACTCCACATATAAGTGATAGCATATGATACTTGTCTTTCTCCCTCTGAGTTACTTCACTTACTATGATAATTTCTAGGTCCATCCATATTGCTGCAAATGGTGTTACTTCCTTATTTTTATGGCTGAGTAACATTCCATGATGGACACTTACGATGCTTCCCTGTCTTGGCTATTGTAAGTGCTGCTATGAAACTTGGGGTGCATATATGCTTTTGAATTAGAGTTTTTTCCAAATATATGGTCAGAAGTAAGATTACTAGATCATATGGTAACTCTATTTTTAGGTTTTTAAGAAACGTCAATACAGTTTTCCATAATGGCTGCACCAATTTACATTTCCACCATCACTGTAGGAGGAGTCCCTTTCTCCACATCTTCTACAGTATTTATTATTTGTAGACTCTTTGATGGTGACCATTCTGAGTCGTATGAGTTGATACCTCATTGCAGTTTTTGATTTCCATTTCTCTAATGATTAGCAATGTTAAATATCTTTTCATGTGTCTATTGGCTGTCTGTCTTCTTTGGAAAAGAGTCTGTTTTTGTTTTTTTCTTTTTTTGGTCATACCATGCAGCTTCATTCATTCATTCATTTCAGATGCTCAGTCGTGTCCAACTCTTTGCGACCCCATGAACTGCAGCACGCCAGGCCTCCCTGTCCATCACCAACTCCCAGAGTTTACCCAAACTCATGTCCATCGAGTCGGTGATGCCATCCAGCCATCTCATCCTCTGTCGTCTCCTTCTCCTGCCCTCAAACCCTCCCAGCATCAGAATCTTTTCCAATGAGTCAACTCTTAGCATGAGGTGGCCAAAGTATTGGAGTTTCAGCCTCAGCATCATTCCTTCCAATGAACACCCAGGACTGATCTCCTTTAGGATGGACTGGTTGGATCTCCTTGCAGTCCAAGGGACTCTCAAGAGTCTTCTCCTACACTCAGTTCAAAAGCATCAATTCTTTGGTGCTCAGCTTTCTTCACAGTCCAACACTCACATCCATACATGACCACTGGAAAAACCATAGCCTTGACTAGACGGACCTTTGTTGGCAAAGTAATGTCTCTGCTTTTAAATGTGCTATCTAGGTTGGTCATAACTTTCCTTCCAAGGAGTAAGCGTCTTTTAATTTCATGGCTGCAGTCACCATCCGCAGTGATTTTGGAGCCCCCAAAAATAAAGTCTGACACTGTTTCCACTGTTTCCCCATCTATTTGCCATGAAGTGATGGGACCAGATGCCATGATCTTAGTTTTCTGAATGTTGAGCTTTAAGCCAACTTTTTCACTCTCCTCTTTCACTTTCATCAAGAGGCTTTTGAGTTCCTCTTCACTTTCTGCCATAAGGGCAGTGTCATCTGCATATCTGAGCTTATTGATATTTCTCCCAGCAATCTTGATTCCAGCTTGTGCTTCTTCCAGCCCAGCGTTTCTCATGATGTCCTCTGCGTAGAAGTTAAATAAGCAGGGTGACAATAGACATCCTTGATGTACTCCTTTTCCTATTTGGAACCAGTCTGTTGTTCCATGTCCAGTTCTAACTGTTGCTTCCTGACCTGCATATAGGTTTCTCAAGAGGCAGGTCAGGTGGTCTGGTATTCCCATCTCTTAAAGAATTTCCCCCAGTTTATTGTGATCCACACAGTCAAAGGCTTTGGCATAGTCAATAAAGCAGAAATAGATGTTTTTCTGGAACTCTCTTGCTTTTTCGATGATCCAGCGGATGTTGGCAATTTGATCTCTGGTTCTTCTGCCTTTTCTAAAACCAGCTTGAACATCTGGAGGTTCACAGTTCATGTATTGCTGAAGCCTGACTTGGAAAATTTTGAGCATTACTAGCATGTGAGATGAGTGCAACTGTGTAGTATTTGAGCATTCTTTGGCATTGCCTTGCAGGATCTTAATTCTCCCATCAGAGATCAAACCCAGGCCCCTAGCAGTGGAAGCACGGAGTCCTAACACTGAACCACCAGGGAATACTCCCATTTTTTGATTGGGAGTATTTTTTGATATTAAGGTTTTTTGATATGAAGTTACATAAGCTCTTTGTATATTTTGGAAATTAATCCCTTGTCAGTCACATCATTTGCAGTTATTTTCTCCCAATCTGTAGGTCATCTTTCATTTTGTTAATGGTTTCCTTTGCTGTACAAAACTTTGTATGTTTGATCAGGCCCCACTTGTTTAGATATGTATTTCTTTAACTAGTTTCTTATTGGAAAAAGTAATATGTGTATATAATAGATTAAAGTGAACGTTAAGTCGCTCAGTCGTGTCCAACTCTTTGCGACCCCATGGACACCAGGCTCCTCTGTCCATGGGATTTTCTAGGCCAGGGTACTGGAGTGGGTTGCCATTTCCTTCTACAGGGAGTCTTGATAGAGTAAAACTGGCCACAAATTCTTTGACATTCCTCCCTGTAAGAGATAGAGTCTATTTCCTCAGTCCTTGAATCTGGGCTGAGCCATGTAACTTTCTTTGACAGAAATATGGCAGAAATGTTGTGTGAGTTCCTCTGAGTCTAGGCCTCAAGAGGCCTTGAAACTTCAGCTCTTGTTCTCCTTGAACGCAGGCATCGTGTCAATAGGCTGAGGCTGACCTGCTGGAGACAGACGGCATATATGACAGCCAGCATCCATGGCCAGACACCTAAGTGAGTCCATGACAGATTGTCCAGCTCTTGTCCAGTCACCAGACAACTGCAGCCCATGACCAAGAGAAGACCAGGAGAACTATCCGGTGAGCCCAGCCCTAACTGCTGATCCTTACACTTGTAACCAAAGAAAATAGTTGGTTAGCCACTAAGTTTTGAGGTGATTTATTACATATACCAATAGATAACTGGTAAAAAAAAATTCAGAACAAGCAAAAGTATGTCTTTCTTCCTCCTAAACACGAGTCTCATCTGCAAAGACAACAGTCCCCACAATGGGAGTATATTCCACACACTGCTCTGAATCTTGCTTGATTCCTTTAATATAATATGGAATTTATATCAGCCATACATAAATGGCCTTGGAGCATTCCATTACATGGATAATATAGCATAATTTATTTAATCAGTCTCTATCAGATAGACTTTTAGGCTGTTCTACTTGTTATTTACAAACATTGATATAATAATCATCTTTGCACATAGATAGTTATACATGCATATATACCTATATATATATATGAAATAGGCATGGGAATTAAGGATGGTGCTCTCTCACTCAAATATGTGAAGTATCCACCCCAACAAACAAACTTCTATCCAACAGCTAGGACTAGTAAGGCTGTCTTATTGTCCAGTCAGTGCCAATGAGGGTGATCCCTACAAAATGCAATTTTGTATAGGCAGAATGGGGTAAGAAAACTTGGGTGAGTGTTTCTTCACCCTTACAACCTCATTTACTTCCAGAGACCTTATCTCCAACCACAGTCATTTGGAGGTTAGAATTTCAACACATGACTGTTGAATGGGACACAGTGTAGTCCATAGCATGGCCTCATTAAAAGCTAAGAAAAAAAAAGTGTCATCTCAGAAAATGTCTTCACCTGCTTTCCCAACTCTTAGTGAAGTCTTAATTATGAAAATAATTAGCTATAAATAAACTCTTAAGTTTTCTTTTAATAGGGCAAAATAACTTGCAAATCACCTAACAATCCTTGAGTGCCTACTGTGTGCCAGGCACTGTTATCAAGACTTTACATGTATTAACTAAATTCATCTTCACACCATCTTATTAGGTAGATACTATTTCAGTTCCCATTTTGCAGATCAAGAAATGGAACCTGACCAATATTACACAGCTGGTAAGGGGTAAGGCTAGGATTCAAATGCAGATAATCTGGCTCTGAGCCTGTGTTCTTAATTATAACTCCACATAGCTTATACTTATTATAGTCATTTCCAATTTATTTATGTTGTAAATAAACATGGTTATACAAAATAATTGGAAAGTAATATGTATGAATTATACTTGTATAGCTTATTCATGTACAGTGCTTAGAAATATCATTCTAAATTAAAAGGAAAAATAAAAGCAATAGAAAATTATAGCCAACTCAAGGAAGTAATGCACAAATAAAACATCTCTCCTAAAATTTTGGGGAGTTCCAGCTATCTACTTATGTCATATATAATGGGAACAATGAAATATTGCGAAGTCTTGCCTTTATTAGTAGAATACTAAATTAGAATCCTCAATATACCCTCAGTTCACTTCAGTTCAGTTCAGTCGCTCAGTCATGTCCGACTCTTTGTGACCCCATAAATCGCAGCACGCCAGGCCTCCCTGTCCATCACCAACTCCTGGCGTTCACTCAAACTCATGTCCATCAAGGCGGTGATGCCATACAGCCATCTCATCCTCTGTCATCCCCTTCTCCTCCTGCCCTCAATCCCTCCCACCATTAGGGTCTTTTCCAGTGAGTCAACTCTTCGCATGAAGTGGCCAAAGTATTGGAGTTTCAGCCTCAGCATCAGTCCTTCCAATGAACACGCAGGAATGATCTCCTTTAGGATGGACTGGTTGGATCTCCTTGCAGTCCAAGGGACTCTCAAGAGTCTTCCCCAACACCACAGTTCAAAAGCATCAATTCTTTGGCACTCAGCTTTCTTCACACCAACTCTCACATCCATACATGACCACTGGAAAAACCATAGCCTCGACTAGACGGACCTTTGTTGGCAAAGTAATGTCTCTGCTTTTCAATATGCTATCTAGGTTCCAAGGAGTACGCGTCTTTTAATTTCACAGCTGCAGTCACCATTTGCAGTGATTTTGGAGCCCAGACAAATAAAGTCTGACACTGTTTCCACTGTTTCCCCATCCATTTGCCATGAAGTGATGGGACCAGATGCCATGATCTTAGTTTTATGAACGTTGAGATTTGAGCCAGCTTTTTCACTCTCCTCTTTCACTTTCATCAAGAGGCTTTTGAGTTTCTCTTCACTTTCTGCCATAAGGGCAGTGTCATCTGCATATCTGAGGTTATTGATATTTCTCCCAGCAATCTTGATTCCAGCTTGTGTTTCTTCCAGCCCAGCGTTTCTCATGATGTACTCTGCATAGAAGTTAAATAAGCAGGGTGACAAAAGACAGCCTTGATGTACTCCTTTTCCTATTTGGAACCAGTCTGTTGTTCCACGTCCAGTTCTAACTGTTGCTTCCTGACCTGCATATAGGTTTCTCAAGAGGCAGGTC
Organism: Bos taurus; assembly: GCF_002263795.3. Taxonomy (NCBI): domain Eukaryota; kingdom Metazoa; phylum Chordata; class Mammalia; order Artiodactyla; family Bovidae; genus Bos; species Bos taurus. Next base: position 82,226,422 of record NC_037330.1, read on the forward strand.
AGGTGGTCTGGTATTCCCATCTCTTAAAGAATTTCCCACAGTTTATTGTGATCCACACAGTCAAAGGCTTTGGCATAGTCAATAAAGCAGAAATAGATGTTTTTCTGGAACTCTTTTGCTTTTTTGATGATCCAGTGGATGTTGGCAATTTGATCTCTGGTTCCTCTGCCTTTTCTAAAACCAGCTTGAACATCTGGAAGTTCATGGTTCATGTACTGCTAAAGCCTGGCTTGGAGAATTTGGGGCATTACTTTACTAGCGTGTGAGATGAGTGCAATTGTGTGGTAGTTAGAGCATTCTTTGGCATTGCCTTTCTTTGGGATTGGAATGAAAACTGACCTTTTCCAGTCCTGTGGCCACTGCTGAGTTTTCCACATTTGCTGGCATATTGAGTGCAGCACTTTCACAGCATCATCTTCCAGGATTTGAAATAGCTCAACTGGAATTCCATCACCTCCACTAGCTTTGTTTGTAGTAATGCTTTCTAAGGCCCACTTGACTTCACTTTCCAGGATGTCTGGCTCTAGGTGAGTGATCACACCACTGTGATTGTCTGGGTCATGAAGATCTTTTTTGTATAGTTCTCCTGTGTATTCTTGCCACTTCTTCTTAATATCTTCTGCTTCTGTTAGGTCCATACCATTTCTGTCCTTTATCGAGCCCATCTTTGCATGAAATGTTCCCTTGGTATCTCTAATTTTCTTGAAGAGATCTCTAGTCTTTCCCATTCTGTTGTTTTCCTTTATTTCTTTGCATTGATCACTGAGGAAGGTTTTCTTATCTCTCCTTGCTATTCTTTGGAACTCTGCATTCAGATGCTTATATCTTTCCTTTTCTCCTTTGCCTCTCGCTTCTCTCCTTTTCACAGCTATTTGTAAGCCCTCCTCAGACAGTCATTTTGCTTTTTTGCATTTCTTTTCCATGGGGATGGTCTTGATCCTGTCTCCTGTACAGTGTCACAAACCTCCGTCCATAGTTCATCAGGCACTCTATCAGATTTAGTCCCTTAAATCTATTTCTCACTTCCACTGTATAATCATAAGGGATTTGATTTAGGTCATATCTGAATGGTCTAGTGGTTTTCCCCACTTTCTTTAAGTCTGAATCTGGCAATAAGGAGTTCATGATCTGAGCCACAGTCAGCTCCTGGTCTTATTTTTGCTGACTGTATAGAGCTCTATCTTTGGCTGCAAAGAATATAATCAATCTGATTTCGGTGTTGACCATCTGGTGATGTCCATGTGTAGAGTCTTCTTTTGTGTTGTTGGAAGAGAGTGTTTGTTATGACCAGTGCATCACACACACAAATATATATATATATACACCCTAACAACATATACCCTAACAACACTTAAATAATTTTGGTAAATATCAAGTATAATTCGGAGAAGGCAATGGCACCCCACTCCAGTACTCTTGCCTGGAGAATCCCATGGATGGAGGAGCCTGGTAGGCTGCAGTCCATGGGGTCGATAAGACTCGGACACGACTGAGCGACTTCACTTTCACTTTTCACTTTCATGCATTGGAGAAGGAAATGGCAACCCACTCCAGTGTTCTTGCCTGGAGAATCCCAGGGACCGGGCAGCCTGGTGGGCTGCCGTCTATGGGGTTGCACAGAATCGGACACGACTGAAGTGACTTAGCAGTAGCATCAAGTATAATTGGAAACAGAAGACCATCCCCAAGTAGCATGACCAACTTTTCCCAGTCTGTTTGGGCCTGTCCTTGAGTTATCTTCTCCTGCATTGAAGGCAGATTCTTGACTGCTTGGCAAACTCAGAAGCCCCTTGAATTCTCTTCTAGTCCAGAAAATTTGTATCTCCTCTAGAACCAGAAACAACTGTACTCATCAAAACATGTTTTTGTTTTTCCATGTCTTTGGGTTTTGGTGCTCAAAAGCTAAATACTTAATATTTTCTTTCTTACGGTTTCCTTTTTCTAAGGCAGTGGATAATGTCCTAGTCTGAACTGAAGAGATGGATGGGATTAAAAAAAAAAAGATTACATCGTTTAGAGTCCAAAAAATATTAGCAGGAAGCAAAATTCTCTGCTATCAAATTCCCAAGTTCATCCACAGGGACATTTATCCCAGCTCTGGGAATCAGCCTGGCTTGGGGAAGGTCCCATTTACCTTCATTAGCTTCTCTCTGGTTTCTGCTCCTCTCTCCTCTCCAAGGCTAAGAAAATTTATACAATTTGGCCAGCTGCGAGTCTTTATCTGTTGTTTCGAAATCAATTGTTAATGATGCAATCTTCGGTGTTTAACAAACAGCTCAGTTTCTTTCTAAAAACCTTTATTCCTTTTTGCTATCAACTTCAAAATGTCTGGTTTAAAACTCAAAACTAAGCAGACACTTTTTCCCTCTGAATTTCTGCTATAACAAATAATAATAGCTAACATAGGCTAGGCTAGTCTAGATTAAGTCGCTTCAGTTATGTTCAACTCTTTGTGACCCTATGGACCATAGCCCGCCAGGCTCCTCTGTCCATGGGGTTCTCCAGGCAAGAATACTGGAGTGGGTTGCCAGGCCCTCCTCCAGCGGATCTTCTCAACCCAGGGATCGAACCTGCATCTCTTGTCTCCTGCATTGGCAGGTGGGTTCTTTACCACTAGCACCACCTGGGAAGCCCAATAGCTAATATGCAATATATTTAATAATAGTGGTACTACCCCCATGGGGTTTAGGTGTTACCAAAATGAAAGAGAATTAAACACATACATTGTCTAACATGAGATGGTACTCTGCAAGTGTTTGCTAGCCAAGCACTGTTGTAAGCACTTGACATGTATTCTCACAGCAACTTCAAGAGGTAGGTACTATTATTAATCTCTTGTTACAAATGAAGACACTAAATAACAGTAAGGTTACACAGTCACATTACTAGTAAGCGGCAGAACTGGATTTCAAGCAGTCAGGCTTCAGATTCATTCTCTAAGCTACACTACTTCTGCCTCTGAGAGGAAATTGAGGAATTATACGAAATTTCAAGGAATAAATCAAAGGTTAGCATTTCAGAATATTATGGCAACACGCTACTTTGAAATGCCTAAGAAAAGTAAGATGGAATGATGGATGGATCAAGGATGAATGACTGGATCAATTACATGATAGAGCAAGTATACTAAAATGTTACTGGTAAGATGATGAGTATACAGGTGTCTATTGCAACAGTCTTTCAACTTTTCTGTATGTTTGAAATTTTCCATGACAAAATATTAAACATTCCCCCCCAAATATAACTGCAGCATATTTGTATCCTAAGAACAGCAGCTCAGGTGTTTCTGTCTTTTTTTTTTTAAATTTTTACTCTATCTAGCACCCCATTACATATGACAGCATATATTTTATTGCTAAATTACATAGAATTAGCAAAGTGATTCTGAAATAAGAGTGAGTACAGCAGACTAGCATGAAGACCTCATGAAAGAAGTCTAAAAGTGTCCCTGGGACATTCCTGGTGGTCTAGTGATTAAGAATCTGCCTTGCGGTGCAGGGAATGCAGGTTCGATCCCCGACTGTGGAACTAAGATTCCACCTGCCACAGAGAAACCAAGCCTGTGCACCTCAAATACATAGAGTACATAAGCTTCAATGAAAGATCTGCATGACATAATGATGATCCTGAGTGCTGCAACTAAGACCCGACACAGCCAAATAAATAAATAAAAATTTTAAAAACTGCCCCTAAGGAATGTCACTGTGAATCCCATTTCTACCGATTGTGACAAGTAGAGAAGAAAGACTAAATTACTATGTTTAGCACAGAGAATTAACCAGGAGAAAGGCCCTGTGATGACAATCAGTAAATCAACATCTTTTAAGGAGGGAAGTTAGAAGCTGAATGCAAATTATTTGCAAATATTCAGGTTGTATCTTTGGGTTATTAGTATTAATAATGAGAAAAGCTAACATTTGTTGCATGCTTACTGTATGAAGAAGTGAAGTGAAGTCGCTCAGTCGAGTCCGACTCTTTGCAACCCCGTGGACTATAGCCCACCAGATTCCTCTGTCCATGGGATTCTCTGGGCAAGAATACTGGAGTGGGTTACCATTTCCTTCTCCTGGGGATCTTCCCGACCCAGGGATCAAATCTGGGTCTCCCGCATTGGAGGCAAATACTTTAACCTCTGAGCCACCAGGGAAGCCTGTATACCAAGGACTATTCTAACCACTTTACATGTATTAACTTATTTAATCCTCTCATCAACTGTATGAAGGTAGGTACTATTATTGTCCCCGATTCACAAATAAGGTAACTAAGACAGAGAGTTTAACCTGCACAAGGTAACACAGCTGAAAAGTAATGCAGCTGGAATTTGAAATCTGGCAATCTCCTTTCCACACATGTGCTCTTAACCACTCACTCCCTTATACTGTTAGGGTTTTAAGTAGCTAATTCATAACTCTTCTCTTCCCTATCCACCTAGATTTAGAAATAGTTAAGAAGTAGACACAGGTATCAGAGTTAAGTATTAGCTTTATTTCTAATGAAAGCTACATTAAATGATGTGCAACTAGGGCCTTCCCTGTTGGTCCAATGATTAGGAATCTGCCTTGCAATGCAGGGGACACCGGTTCAGTCCTTGGTGCAGGAAGATCCCACATGCTGTGGGGCAACTAAGTCTGTGCACCCCAACTACTGAGCCTATGCACTGCAACAGCTGAAGCCCACGTGCCTAGAACCTGTGCTCTGCAACAAGCAAAGCCACTGCAATGAGAAACCCATGTACCTCAATGAAGAGTAGCTCCCACTCTCTGCAACTAGAGAAAGCCCTCGCACAGCAACAAAGACCCACCACAGCCAATAAATAAATAAATAATCTTTTTTAAAAAAATTATACGCAACCAGGTGAACTTGCTTATAGTTTAGGAACTAGTCAGACTTACCTACCCAATCATATGCATCACTAAACAGATGCAGACCTCAACCACAAGTACAGCACATGTTCTGCTAAGGTCATGGCATGGAAGACACTGAAAGCCAGAAGGCAATGGCAACCCACTCCAGTACTCTTGCCTGGAAAATCCCATGGATGGAGGAGCCTGAAAGGCTGCAGTCCATGGGGTCGCTAAGACTCGGACACGACTGAGCGACTTCACTTTCACTTTTCACTTTCATGCATTGGAGAAGGAAATGGCAACCCACTCCAGTGTTCTTGCCTGGAGAATCCCAGGGATGGGGGAGCCTGGTGGGCTGCCGTCTATGGGGTCGCAGAGTCGAACACGACTGAAGTGACTGAGCAGTAGCAGTGAGCAGTCAAGTCCAAAATGTGCAGGAATGGCTGGTCCACAAATGCCTGGTCCTTTTTTCTAAACTCACCATTTAGATGTCATCCTCCTCCCTCACGAGAGGAATAATAGAGAAAGGCTCACATGTCCTCTAGCAAAATTCCTTCACATGGAAACACACTGAGTTAGGAAATAAGTATTTTTCTCACCTAGCACTTCTCAGTTATTAAATTCAGCAATATACAAAGGGGAAAAACACACACACACACAAGTAATGCAGAGGCATCCCAGAAAGTGTACGTAATATTTGAATTTGGAATGTTTTAAGAGAGCCAATGGCACCCCACTCCAGTACACTTGCCTGGAAAATCCCATGGATGGAGGAGCCTGGTAGGCTGCAGTCCATGGGGTCGCTAAGACTCGGACACGACTGAGCGACTTCACTTTCACTTTTCACTTTCATGCATTGGAGAAGGAAATGGCAACCCACTCCAGTGTTCTTTCCTGGAGAATCCCAGGGACGGGGGAGCTTGGTGGGCTGCTGTGTCTGGGGTCGCACAGAGTCAGACACGACTGAAGCGATTTAGCAGCAGCAGCAGCAGCAGCAGCAAGAGAGTCTAGAAGGATAGAAACCTAAGAGGAAAAACTCGTCCCAAAGCACTCTCTAATTGAGATAATCTGCTTGAAGCATGAAACACATTTCCTGGCAGGTACTATGTAGTCAATTTATCTTCTTAGCTCCTATCCTTATTATTATTATTGTGCTTACCGTTCTGTGCTCAATCACAATTCACTTTCTGTGTGAAAACACAGGATAAAACCTTTTAAATGGATTTCTGGCCAAGTCTTGTCCAGAGGACAGAAACATTTTATAGCACTGTGTATTTTGCAAAGCACTTTAACATATATTATCTCATTTGATTCCAAGAACAGCTCTGGTAAGGCAGATAGTATAGTGGAAATTGCATTTTGTGCAGAAACTAGATTTTAAAGTAACATGTAAGGTAAAAACAAAATCAAATATAATAAAAATAAGTCACAAAATCCCTTAAATTCGCCCTTACAATATACAAGCATATCATCACTTTCTGGATCTAATTATCAGCATTTCCACTGTTGGAACAGGTTGATACCTCTTTGGTTGAACTCTAGATGAAAGAGTTGTTTTGCATTTAGGGTCCATGCTGTACAAAAATATAAGGACAATATATTTAACCATCAAGATATACGATTTTCTGAAGCAAAATGCTTACATTGTAAAATGCATAAGTGAATAGAGACTAACCAGAACTAGCAACTTCATGCCATCCTTGCTTCATTTCCCTCTGTCCCATGCCCACTGAATGGAATTCATGACAACTTCACATTTAAATGGTTTTCCATTCTCTCTTTTGTCTTTTTTCTCTCTCTCTCATACTTTTAAAAATGGTTCATTTATTTACTTATGTATTTTTGGCTGTGGCGGGTCTTCACCACTGTGTGGGCTTTCTCTAGTTGCACCGACGGGAACTACTCAGTGTAGTTGTAGTGTACCAGCTTCTCACTGAGGTGACTTCTCTTGTTGCAGAACCTGGGCTTTAGGGAGCACGGGCTTTAGTAGTTTCGGCTTGTGGGTTTCAGCAGTTGCAGCTCCCAGGCTCTAGGGCACAAGCTCAATAGTTGGGGCACATGTCTGCTGCATAGTCTGCTGCATGTAGACTCTTCCCAGACCAGGGATCGAACCTATGTCTCCTGCACTGGCAGGTGGATTCTTTACCACTGAGCCACCAGGGAAGACACTTTCATAAAAAGTAATGTTGGGTTTAATTCAAGCTAAATAGACGCAGACCGTCCCCAGTAGAGTACCATAATTTGAGGTTTACAGCTTCAAATAACTTAGCTGCCTTCAAGTAACTTAGCCAAAATCATCAGGCTGCAAAACCCTATCAGCTGACTTCTGTCCCAACTTTCTTTAACTGTACAACATCACATCCTCCCATTAACCAGATAATATAACTGAGGTAGTCTTTATAAGCTCAAAATTAGGCATTTCCCCGATCAGATACAATGCAGACAATGAGTAACTTCTTTTAGTATAATTGTAGTGTAGATCTAGAAAAATGTTAAAATTAGTCCACCTAGACCCAGAGATCAGCAAAGACATAAGGCACATGTCCTTGTTCTTGTGAAAGTGCTATCATGTCTTTAATGACTATTGTCAAGACCTCTCATCCACAAGACTGAAAAATACTCTGAAAGTGAAAAAGTGATTTACCAAGTGGCACTACAGAGTAAATTGTTTCACATTTGTTAGGTTGTGAGAACACAAAAATGATACCTAGTTCAAACAGATGGACGGGACAGTGGCATCATCAATATCATTTTAAAATACGAAATGTGACAAGTATGGTTATATAATATTAGAGGGAAACAAAAGGTAGCTTCATGAAAATATGACTGCTATTAAATCAGGAAAAACTGTAAAGTAATAATAGCCACCATTATTGAGCACTCCAAATGCATTATCATAGTAAATCTTCATATTGTGGTCCCATTCCCATTTCATAGATAAAAAAATTGAGATTCAGAGAACCCAAATGCCTTTGATCAAAATCACATTTTGGAAATGACAGGCCCAGAATTTGATTGACCGTAGGAAACAGATCCAAAAATCCATGCTCTTTCTAGACAATCATTCTGCATCTCAAACCCTTCCCAGAAAGGGAATCAATTTTGAAAATACAGTACAGCTATCTCTTACACAGTAAGTTTTTAGCTCTTATAATTTAATAAAGTTTTTTTTTCTCACACTTCATCTCATTTATAAAAGGATATTTAAAGCAACAGATAAATGAATGTAACCCATTAAGACTTCCCTGGTGGTCCAATGGTTAAGACTCCGCACTCCACACAAGGGGCATTTCCTTAGTCAGGAAATCAAGATCCTGCATATAGTGAGGAGTGGAAAAAAATATTTTTTTAAGTAACCCACTACATATGTGTGTACGTATTATACACACATATGTAGTGGGTTACTTTATTTTGTGTATATATATATATATATATATATGTATACATACATTTTATACATATATATTTTTTTTTTCTGTACTAGAACGATGGCTCCCAACATACCTCAGTCGGTAAAGCATCTGCCTGCAATGCAGGAGACTTGGATTCAATTCCTGGGTTGGGAAGTTTCCCTGGAGAAGGAAATGGCAACCCACTCCAGTATTCTTGCCTGGAGAATCCCATGGATAGAGGACCCTGGCAGGCTACAGTTCATGGGATCGCAAGAGTCAGACATGACTTAGCACTATCTTTCTTTCTTTTCCCAAAGTAAAGAGCAGATTTGTTCAGTTTCCTGTGGGGCTTCCTCACTTTATTCATGTGACCCCCATGGGTGGTGGTGGTAGAGGTGGGTGATCCAGTCTCCTCCCCTGAACTATCATATACACTACCAATATCAGAGTGAAGGAGTCATCAAACTACTGGAGATTTGAACAGCAGATATCTTGATATAACAGATACCTTAAATCAAGACAAAAGTGAAACTAAGGTTTAAAAAAAAAAATCTCTGAATTTTTAAACAGTTACTCAAAAAGATCTGTTGCCTGAATCGTTAAAATGATAGTTATAATACTAAATTCCTCTCTTCTCTTTCAGCTACATTTTCAATAGTGGTCTTTACAGAGAAAGACAATTACTGAATGATAGCACTTATATGTGGAATCTAAAAAATACAACAAACTAGCGAATATAATAAAACAGAAACAGACTCACAGATATAGAGAAAAAATTAGTGGTTACCAGTGGGGAGAGAGAAGGGAGGAGGCAATATAGGATTAGAGAATTAAGTACAAACTATTATGTATAAAATACACTACAAAGATATATTGTATAACACAGGGAACATAGCCAATATTCTATAATAAAAAAAATTGTGGTCTTTATGTGGGCAAATATAGAGTCCATCAGATACTTCCAAGTTCAATGTCAGGCCTAGGACTAAGAATTACTCTTGTCTTTTAATCCAATCTATTAACTCTTGTACTCGATTCCCTCCAGCAGCAAGAGCAACTTTATCATAAAGTCATAATTCCTGATGTATGTGGAAAGGTGATGCTGTTGAAGTACCATCAATAAAGCAGATGTTTCACAGTGGTTGTGATTAATTTGTGCTGATCTTGATACCACCTTGTTCTTGTAACCAACATTTACATTTGCAAGATGGTAGAATTTGAGAGATGGCTTACTGGTATAATCTGTAACAATGGCAAAGAAAGAAGTTAACTGAGCTATATAAAGGCTAAATCAGTAAATCAAGTATACATCAGTAACTAAAAAAAAAAAAACCCTAAATCAATAGGGACTACACAAACTAGATATAAGTTTGCAAAAAAAAAAAAAAATCCATTAAGTGTATAACACTAAAGAACATAGTATCTTGATCTCAATTGGAAGGCAATGGCCAAATAACCTAAGATTTTCTTTCTTCTTCTCTATATTAAATAGTAGAATCTGTATGAATTCTACATATAGGGAAGCCATCTAAGTTCCTAGTTTCATATGGTGAATGGGTTGGATAACTGACAGTTAAGAGATTAATATTTATGCCAATGTTCACAGCAACGAAAGAGAAATTAAATAATTTAACTTTTTAAAACTAGGTTTTTTTCTGGTTTAAAAACAAACAAACAAACAAAAAACCCCACGAGATCCTAACAACCATCCAACAAAACTTTTACTACCAGTATAGTCTGAACTCAACCCTGGGGGAGGTGGCAAACAAAGTGAGCTCTCAAAATAGATCTCAGAACAGACCCCATACAGGCCTGGAACATGTATACTCAATACAGAACACCTTCTCAAAGCTTTAGCTGTTGCTCAGTTTTCTCCACAAACACAGAGGTCAAACCATGGTGAATTCTTTGGGCTTCAAGATAGAGAAACCCAGCACATGACAATATAACATCTTCAGTATTGACAACTAAGCAAATGACTCTCAAATTCTCTAAGGAAATAAAAGGTCTATAAAAGAAAAGCACTCTAAAAAATAAAGCTGTCTCTATGTGCAATGGATATTTCGTGAGGTAGTGAATGCTCTTCTACTGGAAGAACTGAAGCAGAGGGACTGAAAATCCCAAGGTATTCTAATGGAGCTTTCTTCCTTAGGATGGAGGTGGAACTGTCTGTAGGTATATTTTAGGCTAGGCCAAGAAGTTTTCAACTAATTTCACAATGGCAGAAAAAATATTGCATAAAATCCAATTATTTTATGAACATTGACATGTTATACTTTTTAGATCTCTAATAAGCACTCTTTAAAATTCCTTTAACATGGTATTTATAAAAGCATTTATTATAGGGAAAAAAGGGGGGGGGGGAGGGAGACTGAAGGAAACGAATGGGAAGAAAACCGCCCCCAATCTCGAAAAAACCTCATTCGATCAATTAACAGCCTTCAAGGTTCCTCATCCCCATTCCCATGGTCCTAGTTTGTCTTTTATTAGACAAATACTTTTGATCGTTCCCTTTGTGCTCAGCAATATTAGATAGTAACGAGATCACAGGGCAACGTAGGCAACGATTCATTAGTTGGCACCGTGAACTCCAAGAAGGCGCAACTGACCTGAGCTGGGAGGCTCAAGAAGGCTTCCCGGAGGAGGCAGTGCCTCCCAGGTGGCGCTTGAAAGCAAACAGAAAAGTTAAGGTTTGGGGTTGCTAGCCCGCTGCGTTCCTCTGCATGCGCCCCTTGTAGATAAGTGTAACTGGCAAAAATGTGTTCTTGATCTTTTGGAGAAAACAGTCTCGCTCACCATCTGCAGAGAAGAGAGAGTGGAGGGCGAAAGAGAACTCCCCTCTTCGATAAGGCGTGCACTTCAGCTCCTGTGCAGGATCTCGCGAAGGAGCATCCCAAACGTCAAGTCCGCTGAAGCGGGAGCAGAGGGGCGCGCGGATGGCGGAGAAGAGACCTCTTGCCACGCGTTGGCGGCCGGACAAACAGGCCCAGGTCGAGGGGCACTCCAGTCCCAAGATCCTGGCCTTGTTGCCCGACTTCTCTCGATCCTCCTTACGACTCCTAGGATTGCGCCCTAACTTGTACCTAGTACCTAGTACCCCGGGTTCCCTGGAGATCCTGGGCTCGGGCGTTACGGCAGTCCGGGTGCACACCGCGGAGATTTGTCCTCGTCACGAGCTTCCCAGGCGCGGGCCAGTGGGGCGCCGCAGGAGCGGGTGTCTTTTTAAGGATGGGTTTCCTCCCTAATCAATTCAAATTCTCCTCTCCCCCCAACCCCCTCTCTCCTCTCCGCCCTCTCCCCTCCAGTCCAGGGGAGCTGGAGTCCCTCAGGCCAAGCCCTAGTGGCTGGCGCCAAAGTGGACCCGGCGTGGGAGGGGCTGGGGACACCGGTGGGGACCAACTCGTGGGGACCTGAGCGATATGGCTGGACCTCTGACCTCTGAGCTTCGGGCCTGGAGTTTCCGCCTTCGTCCTTCCCTTCCCAAATCACGAGACCGGGAGATCCAGGCGTAGGTGGCCGAAGAACCGCCTGGCTCTGGGCGAGAGGCGCGGCGCGGCGCGGATGGGTCTGGGCGTAGCGGGCCTCCGGGGCCGCGCGGGGTGGCACTGGGTCTAGGTCTTGGCCTTTGCAGAACTGAGTTCAGCTCGGCCCAGTGTTTCTCTGCGTTTGTCTTTTTTTCTTTCTCTCTGCCCCCCTCCCCGCACCCCCAGTCTTTCCAGTCTTCTTTGTGCCACTGTTCGCTTTTTTCCTTTCCTCAAGTGCGGCGTCTTTCCAGGATAGAGAACAATTTTTCCTCCGCTGAGCATTTCTAAGGCTTATCCTTGGGCTGCCCAGTGACCTTGGGAAAGTCACAGAACTTTCAGGGCCTGTGTGGAAAGAAGAGAGGGTGTTCTTTAGGGCTGTTTTTCTGAAGATGCCCCTGAAATTTAGACCCAGAGGGCTCAGACAATAGAATGAACACCTCCCCATCTCAACTGACAGGACCGAGCTGTGTGCTTTAAGCACAAAATAATCTGAAGAAGGAGGAAGGGAGGTGACTAATTTCCTTCTTATTTTGAAAAATTCGGATATAAGACACCCTCTCAAGAAAAAAAAAAAAATAAGATAATGCTTTCTACGACTCCTCCGCTGATTTTGCAACATTTTTTTTTTTTTTTACAAATTTTGTTCTGCATACCCGCCTTTCTTGGCTGGTGTTGCCCTCGGGGAGCAAAGAATGGCTAGTACATTCCTAAGAGGGCAAGGGGAGGGGGTGGTGATGATTAAGAGAGAGAAGTTGGCTCTGGGTGTATCTCTGCCAACTGTCGGAGGCAGGCAAAGGGAGGGTGGTCTTTCACGTGGGTCTGAGATCTGGTTACCTTTAATTCGCCCTGAGGCTGCGCGTTGCGTTAATGGGCGTCTGTCAGCGGAGGGCTCAGGTTTCCCCACTTGCCTCGGACAGTGAAGCAAAGGGGCAAAGAGAAAAGTAGACGACTCAACAGAAAGAAATAGGCCAGGCCTCTAGAGCTGGGACTGCGGACTGAGAGCAGGTGGGCATCCCGGCCTTGTCCTCAAGCCCAGGGCGGGGTCGAAGGACTCTAGACCAGGACGAGACCCCTCCTTTGAAAAGCCCATTCTGACTAGCCTCTCTTTTGCTCCATCCTTTCAGACAGCGGGTGGGGGGGCGGGGGGAGGGGGGAGGGCTGAACTGCTCATCTTTTACATCTAAAATCTAGTGGTGCAAAACCCAGCCCAACACTGCAGGTGTTTGTAACAGAGTTGTTCGTCTTTCTGTCGGTTGGTGGTTTAGTCGCTAAGTGGTGTCGGAACCCTTCCTATGCTCATGGGATTTCCCAGGTAATAATACTGGAGTGGGTAGCCATTTCCTTCTCCAGGGGATCTTCCTGACCCAGGGATGGAACCCAGGTCTCCTATATTGCAGGCGAATTCTTTATTGACTTTATGGAGCCACCAGGGAAGTCCGTTTGTCTTTCTAGAAGCCACTAACAAACCACCTTACATCCCCTTAGGTCTTTACAGTTCACAAAACACCACCCCTCCGCCCCCCACTGACACCAACTCACCTAGTCCTGCAAGCCCAAGCTAAAAGTATCATTCTCTCTCTCTTTGTAGAGACAAGGGAATGGACAGACTCAAAGAAACCAAGCAGTTTGTCCAAGGTCACAGTCAGTAAATACCTATGTCCCGATTGGGATGTTCTCTTCCCTCTGGAAGACCTCTCTCTTTCCACTGCTTCCTATCATTCCCTCCCATGAAATAGACACACACACACACACTCCACCCGGGCACTCTGAGACCTTCCAACCTCCCATCCACCTCTCAGAGAGGAGTTTATTCACTAATGATGCTGCAACTTGCCACCATCACGGACACGAGTGCAGTCTGATAGGCATGGCTCTGGAACTGGCTTTCTTTCAGATCATAGTCTCTTCAGGACAGTTCTTCAAGGAACCTGCGTTAAAACATGCATGCGCGCGCGCACACACACACACACATACACACACACATCAGCCTTTCATGGTCCTTTCACTGCCAAGACTCTTTCTATAAACCGTATAAAATAAATAACCTCAAATATAACTCTTAATTGCTTCCAAGTCTATGTTTCCTCATCACTAAACTTTATTGCTTCCCAATCTTTAGGGCCAATTCCCCTCGGGACTCGGTCCCTTCCAAGAGAGTGATCGAGAAAAACAGCTTTTCTGAGATTCGACCTGGGTGTCCCAGGCCGGGAGGATGAAAAGGGTAAGAGGGTCAGGGTGCTCGGAGCCTGGAAGGGAAGGTCTCTCAGGTTTGGGTCTGGGACCCTCGGAGACAAAACTGGGAAGTTTTGCATCTGCTCATCGCCCCCTACAGGCCACGTCCGCCATCGCAGCAAGAGCCCTGAAAAGAGCGTGCATATATTGTAGCCTTGCTTCGCTTTTCCCTGGACCTCCGAATTCACCCTCCATTCCCGGAGCAGTGACTAAGTACCGGGACCCCCTCAGGGACTCCATCCAGGGGATGTTCTAAGGGCCACAGCCCTCGGAACTGGATGGACTTTTTAGAAATAAGTGCCAGAGGAAGTGGAAACCAGTTTAAATTGGTGTGTAGCCGAAAGCTAAAATCCGCCCCCCGCCCAAAAAAAAATCCGCTTCCTCTTTTTATTACAAATAAATCTGCCTACGTGAAATAAAAAGCTGATATCAGTCGTGTTGCCTTTAAATCTCAGTGTAAAGGGGATTTTCAGTGCCTTTCGACGCCGGTGGTCGCGTTCGCTCATATAAAATATGGGTTTCAGGCCCTCCCTTGAAGCCCAAGTGCTTGTGTTCATTATATATGATATTTGCATTTTCTTCTGCTGCTCTAAGGCTTCGTGGTCTAACAAGCTTAAACCAAAAAGAGCTTTTCGGGGGGAATGGCCAGGCCTATATCCCTGACATCTGCCTGGACTTTTAAAGAGTCGCTGGTCGGTTTGAGGTCTGGGGCTAAGAGTCTCCTACCCACCCAAAAATAAAGAAAACGGTCATCTTTAAGCTCTAGTTCAAGGCTAGGAAGTGTCTGGAAGGAAAGTTGCCGGCGGATCTCTCCTCTACACTCCATCGCCGAATATATCAGGGGGGGAAAATGCTCCGCGGATCTCAAGCGGCGGCTTGTGGCCGAGTGTCACGCCGCGGGCGCAGGCTCGGCCGGTATTGCTGCTATGCGCGGAAATATGAGCGAGTAATTTTATAAGTAACAAAGGATCAGGGATGGAATGAGGCCCCTGTTATCCAATGTCATTTAGAAGCCTTGGATCAGCAGCTTCTTGAGGCTAAAAGTGAATTCAAGAAGCCCGGCCTTTCCCTTTTCCCAGGGGTGTAAGCTAAATTTAGAAATAACCTCTATGTGTTTGCACAAATCATGTACCATTTGCTGTTTGTGTAAAAACCGATTAGCCAGACACAACTGTGAAACAACTTGTTACTTTTATAGCTGCAACACACAAACAAATTTAGATCCGTTTAGTTTTCCTTGTAAAAAGAGATTAGAAGGGACCCGCCCGTAGACTGTGTGGTCCATAATCTCTTCTTCGTGAAGGTTACTGTAGCTCCTCTCGGTGGCGGTTGATTATCAAGTTCTTGTTTATCAAGTTAAACGATCTCACCCCCGGCAGCTTGTTTTATTTTAGGACTCTGATCCAGAAGGAATGTTTACTCAGGACACAATAATGTTTACTGTTTACCAGGAAGACAAATTCGGTATTTGCGAGGAAGTGTCTTTTAAAGTGACGCCCTAGCCCACGCCGACAGCAGAGAAATAAGGCTCGGATCAGCAGCCGGGAGCCATCTCCGCGACGAGGGAGGCGAGGTGGACGTCAGCGCCGGGGACTGACGGTGTTTTGCAAACAGCACCCGCATAGGGCCGAGCTGACAGTACTGCTACCCGCTCCAGTTTTAAAAAGCAATTTCGCATACGTAATTGCAACAGCTAAATTAATTACGAAATAATTAGAATTGATGTCATTTGAGGATGTGTTGGTGGTGATGGGAACTGACTTTCCGCATCTAGATGTTTCATTTCTACGTTAATACTTATGGTTGCAACAGCTGAAATGCACATTAAAAATAATCCACAAGGACATTTCTCCATTCCTGCTTTGTGATCTCCCATTTCATACCAAACTAGCCTAAGGTACTTTTTTAAAGTTTAAGAAACGGGGTGAGGTGTATCTGTTTTAAGAGGATATTAAAGGTTTATTTCTTGGCCTTTGGAAAAGCTGTGGGTTGGTAAGAAAACAAACATTTACAGGAACCCTTCAGATATCGAAATTATGTTGTGGATTGATTATTGCCATAGAAAAGAGGCATCTTATTTGAAAATATTATGAAAAAACAAAACAACTATGTATCATCTATGAAGTTCATATAGGTAATACAACTTCACTACAAAATTTAAAATGCTATTACATATGTTTAAAAAGTTAACTGGGTTTATTACCACTTCCACTTAGGGTATGAAAATAGTTTGGAAAAAATCAAGGCTTTAAATGCTAAGATGAGGGAAATGTTTGGAATTAACATTCTTTTGAAAGGTTAACTGAAATGATTAAGAACTCTCATTTGGAAAGTTTCCATTGTGAAAGATGAAGTCTGATGTTTAAAAATAATTAAAATTGTGCTGAAGTTTAGAATTAGGTTGGTTTTTTAAATGGCAGCTTACTTTATCTTCAGAAATATCTAGTCATTTAGATGTAACGTATTGATAGGAAGAAAATCACCACCTACACACCCATGTTATGTGAAAACTAAAAGAAAATATTAGTACAATTTAAATTAGGCATATTTTTCCAATTAAATTTTTCTTACACTCAAATTATGAATTAGCAAAGTTTGAAAAGGTCATTCCTTGAAACTCATCTGGGAAGAATAAAATGCAAATATTATTTTAAAATCTTGTCATTTACCTCAGACACCTAAATGAAACATTAAGCTGAGCCTTTAAAAATTTTATTTACAAAGTTGTGTACAACACGATGGAATAACATTTAGAATACCATATATATTCATTATATATAAACAGACTTTTATATAGAATGACTTTCGTCTTCTGAAAATTTTATATTTAAAATCTCCCAACGTCTCTATACATTTTTTCTCACATAAAACTGCGGAGAGTGAACCTTCAGAAAAAATGAAAGTTCAGAGCTCTAAATCTACTGAATTTTTTTTTCTTAAAAAAATAAAAACCCCAAAAGGAAAGTCAATAATTTTTATACAAATATGTACAAAGAATTTCCCTCTCATCCCCCAGGTACTGAGAGCAGGCGCCGTCCGGGTACAGTTTTGGAAAAATCGGTTTTCGGTTTTACCTGTACGGAAAGATATTCCCCGCGGGCGCGCAGTGAGAGTTTGCTCCGCCAGCCTAGGTGTGCAGGACTGGGTGGAGGCCGCCGAAGGTCGGTGTTGAGGGGTCGAGGGGGAGGAAATGGAAGAGAGGCAGAGTCCAGGATTGGGCAGGGGGGCCAGGAGCGGGGCGGGGCGCGCAGCTTGCAAATTGCAGCCGACAATCCAGGCCGCTGCCAGGCCCCGCATCCCGGCCACCAGCGCGTCCCTATTGAGCGGGCCACTTGGCTTGAGCAGCGGCGGCGGCAGCAGCGGCAGCCGAGGCTGCAGGCTGCAGAAACTGTCCAGAGAGCGGTACGCTCAGAATCGGCGCGATGGTCGCCGTCGTCCGACTCAGTGAAAGAGGCTGGTGCGTGGCCATGAGCGCTGCCGACTGCACGGTCCCGGGCGGCCGCAGGAAGGACTGCGCGGCGCCACCGCCTCCGCTACCCGCGGTGCCCCCAGTTACCCCGGCGCCCCCAGCACCCGCGGCCGAGCCCCCGGGCGCCGCAGGGCCCCCTCCGATGATATTCTCGATGCTGAACGACGGTCGCGCGCTCGGCTCGGACTTAATGAGCGACGCCGTGGTGCCCGCGGCGCCCGCCGTGCCTGCGGCGGCCGCGGCGGCTCCTAAGCTGTTGAGCTGCAACTGCAGGCCCGGGCCGAGTTGCGAGCCGAAGGCGGCCGCTTTGCGGCCCAGCTCACCCGAGGGCAGCAGCGGCACGGCGGGCGGCAGCACGGGGGCCACGGGCGGCAGCGCGTACGGGTACTGGAGCGCCGCGGCCGCCGCCGCAGCTGCCGCGGCCGCCGGGTGCGAGTAAGCGCCAGCCGCGGCCGCAGGGTGCAGGCCGTAGGGGCGGCCGTAGGGCCCCGCGGCACCGGCCGCCGCCGCCAGGCTGTAGGCGCCGAAGCTCTGCATCATGAGCGCCGTCTGCTCACGCAGGTGCTCCTGCTGGTGGCGCTTGAAGCGTTTCCGGCGCCGCAGGAAGCTGCCGTTGTCGAACATGTCCTCGGACTGAGGGTCCAGGGTCCAGTAGTTGCCCTTGCCCGGGTTGCCCGGTTCACGGGGGATCTTGACGAAGCAGTCGTTGAGCGAGAGGTTGTGGCGGATGCTGTTCTGCCAGGCGGGGAACTTCTCCCGATAGTAGGGAAAGCGGTTGCTGATGAACTCGCAGATGCCGCTCAGAGTCAGCTTCTTCTGCGGGCTCTGCAGGATAGCCATGGTGATGAGCGCGATGTACGAATAGGGCGGCTTCACCAGGCTATTCTTGGGCTTGCTCGGGGCCAGGCCGCCCGCCGCACCGCTGCCGGAGCCGGGCCCGCCACCGCTCCCGCCGCCCTCCTCGCCGCCAGCGCCGCTCTTGCAGCCGTCGGCCTCGGATGCTCCCGCCTCGCCCCCTGGCCCAGCCCCGGCTCCAGCCACCTCTTTGGGCAGTGCCAGGGGCTGCTGGTGCGGCTGCTGAGGCTGCCCGTGGTGGGGTGCCACCGGCGTCACCTCGTCCGCCTCGTCCAGGCGCAGCTCGGGCGGCCCCGCGGGACTGTCGCAGCCCCCATCGCTGTCTTTCTCTTCCAACGCGTCGTCGCCCTCGCCCACCACATCGATGTCCACGTCCTCGGCCGTTAGCACCGTCTGGCCGGACATGTCGCTGGCGCTGCCGCCACCGGAGAGGGTCATCCCTCCTCGGGGTTGGTGGCGGCGGCGGGGAAGGAGCGGCGCGCGATGGGCGTCTTCAGGGGCTGCCGCCAACCTCAGGAAAGGGGTTTGGGGCGCCCCCGAAAGACAGGGGATTAGGAGAGGGGAGGGGGGCGTAGGTGGTCCGGGGCCCTCCCGGTTTGGCTCACAGTCGGCGGCCGGGCATCGCACGACTCGGGCTGTGCCGTCCGCCCCGCGTGTCAGCGCTCCGCAAACTCCAGCTGTCCCTGGCGCTCGGTACTAGGCGCTCCCTGCTGCCCCCGGCAGCGGCCCCGGACCCGGCAGCTTCTCCACGCCGCGCCCCCTCACTTCGCCTGCCTTCCTCTGCCTCCGGCCCGGGCGTGGGGAGCAGGAGCGGTGCCGGCGGGCGCGGGACGCGGGGCGCCGAGCAGCTCAGGAGGGCGCGGGCAGGGGCAACCGGGGGAGGGGGTGTCAGGGACGCCGAAGCCCCCGCAGTCGAAAGTCCCGTTTTAAGGACTGGCCTGATAGATTACTTTCTACTTAAAGATCCAACGGGAGGCGGGGCCACGTGACCGTGCGTGACGTCAGGGCCGCCGCGGAGCCGGCCAAACTCAAGTTGGTCGAGAGAATTGTCAACAAAGGGACAAGGGACGCGCAACTCCGCGCCGCACCGTGCGCCAGCATCCCGCGGGGCCCAAGGGCGCCTGGGACCGCCCTGGGACCCCACCCTGGGCTGGAGCCTGGCGAGGGGGTCGAGGGAGCCTGTGGGTGTGAGTGAGGGTGGGTGCGTGTGAGCTAGGGAGGGTGTGGGCCCGGGAGCCCCCGCCGGATCCGCGGCTCTGCTTCCCTGACATATCCGCCCCCTCTCCCTTCCCCGCCCCCCCTCTTGCCACCCGCCCTTTGCCAAAGCTCCCTAGGCATAGAATGTAGGACAAGATTCACATCCTTTTTTTTTTTTTTTTTTTTTAAGAAAAACTTGGTAGTCTCAGTTTTGTTTTTTTGATTCTTTTTAGCTCTAAAGATTAAGGGCAGCGCCCCGGTTCTGTCTTGCTAATTAGACTTAAGAGCCTCTCCTGCCTCAGTGCTTAGTCGGCGGAGACACCTGCTGAGGGGAGGCGCTCCTCCCGCTAAAGTCAAACCACAGGGTCCTGTCTTCGGTTTCCTGGCTCGATGTGGGCGTGTTTATATGTATGTGTGTGTAATAATATATTCCCCCCCCCTCCCCCGCTCGGCCACAGCAGCATCAGTTGGGATATCCGAAGGTCAGAAAATGGCTATTGATTAATCTATCAGAATAGTTGCAGAGAGAAATAAAAAGGACGTAAAATAACGGAGAACCTATAAATAAAGCCGCAACTAGCTGCTCGGAGTTGTTAAACGACTTAGCATGTGAAAAAGTCGGAAATGAGGCGCTGGGGAAGGAGCCGGCATTGGCAGCGGCCTGGGTAAGTCGAGTGGGGACGGGAAGAGGCTTCGGGCCTCTAGGTTAGACGCCGCGCCCTGTTTGGGATGGCTGACCTCAGGGGGAGCGGGCGGTGTGACTTCTCAGGCTTCTGGGCCCAGCCTCCTGGGAGCGAGCTTGTTGGCGGCCTAGACTCTCCTTGCGGCTAACTAACGTGGATTCTTTCCCCTTAGGGTATAGACAAACCCTCCAAGATTTTAGTTCCTCAGAGACCGGCAGCAGAGGAGGTGGAGGAGGAGGCGAGGATATGGCCAGTGCACACCGAGTTTCTTTGGCAAGGAAAGTCAGTGATGGTAGGAAAGACTATCGGCATTTAACTGGGATGGAGGGTTGGGGGCGCAAACCGACCCCGGATGCGTGACATTGCTGGGGCGCGCTGACCGCGCACTTCGGAATAGTGTTCCTGACCCTGTGAAGCCGCGATGCGCTGCTTTTTTTCCTCCTGCATTTTTAGGCAGCCTCCTTGTGAGCCGCGAGTGCCTGCCGGGTGTTAAGGGCTCCTGGAACCCAAGCCCAGTCTGGCCACTGAGGCCTGAGAAGGGAGTGCAGGCCTTACCAGAGGAAGGAGCACAAGGGGATATAGTCTGAGAAGAAATAGTGAAATACAGTATTTACAGATGATACTAAGAAACTGATGTATTTCCTGGAGGACAGTAGTACTTACGATTCCCTGTCTGTGTCTCTCTCACCTACCACCTCTCTCATTCCTTAGCCTAGATACACACGTAAACTTGCTTCACTTATAGGCAGTGCGACACACAGATTGACTTCAATTTTCACTAGATAATTTCCCGGATAAAACACTAGCACATTGCATACCCCCACTTCGCAGGATGTTTCTGGTTGAAACCAGGGCAGTTCCTCCATCTTGAGACGCCCAGGTAACTCCACGATTTTTCTGTATCTAAATGATATCCCGGTTGCACTTGACCCTAAAATGCATCTGAGTTCATTCCCGCAGCTGCACCGCTTTGTCGCCCGCAGGCTCCGAACCATTTACGATACCTTCTAGACAGCTTCCTGCAAAACCGACTGCAGCGGCGAACTGGCTGCCCGCTGTCCCTCGGCAGCGGAGGTCCCGGTGAAACTGTCTCAAAACCCAATAATTACAAAAAGAACGTCCGAGGGGCACGGAAAAGAAACTGAATCCACAAATTCCCTTTGCTCAGCTTCGGTTGTCCAGCCCCAGAGGCAGGCGCGGGCCGGCAGGAGCCCCACCGCAGCCTAGGAGGCTGGGCCCGCGTGGACGCGTTGCACGTGTGTGTGTACGCGCGGAAGGTTAGCGGCTCCCGGGGATGCCCTCCGCAGTCTTCTTGAAGCATTCTCCAAATGAGCCTAATTTCAATTCCTCGGCCCGCCAGGGCTGGCTCTCAGCACTCCCTCGGCGCCGCTGTTTACTGCCTCTGAGCCTCCCTCGGCCAAGACCTGGCCCGATCCGTCCATTCCCCCGTGTCTCTTTGGGACCTCCCTGGGGAAAGGGGTGGGGGTGAACAACTCCCAGCCGCCAGTTCCATTTGTTGCGCTTTTTTCTTTCGACACAATAAAAGTCAAATTAATTGATTCATACCATTAATTACGGCACGTAGCGTGAAAAGCAACGCTTCCCCTCGGTTAGAGATCTATTGTGCTAATCTCTTGTTCAATCAGTGTTACCATCTGATGCCGGGTCTGGCCCTTACAGAAACTTTTCGACTCGATTAGCTAAATGATGAGACGTGCGGGACCTACTGGCTGAGCCCCCGACGTCCTGCGCCGGTGCCGGCCCAACGGCTTAATATCGATTTCCAGCGGAGACGGCGGATTTCTCCCAACAGCTCTAGGCTGGGCAGCCCGTCGCCCTTTTCCTTCTTCTGGGCGGACAGAAGCGCCGCGCAACCTGCCGTGGCGGGAAGGAGGCTAAGCTGCAGCCCAGGTGGGAGGCAGGAAGGTTCCCGCTGCCATCACTGCGGGACACCGCCAGGGCGGAAGGGCGCGAGCCCGACATGGTGCAGGGTCCTGTCCTAGGCCAACTAGATTCCGGGTTTAGTAAATCCTGTTTGCCGCATGATCCCAGTTAGCGGCTAAAAGCCCACAGGTCGTCAGTTACCGCCAACTTTGGAACAGAGATGGGAGAAGAGAGACAGATACAGAGCGACAGTGACACACTTGGGGGCGGGGGGGGGGGGGAGATGTGATAGAGGGAACGGAAATATTGGGGGTAGGGGTGGGAAGGAGAGAGAAATGTGGATAAAACATCTTCTGAGTCTCGGTTACTGGGGAGATAGTAAGAGGGAGAATGAAAAACACAGGCACAAACAATTAATATGAATGAGAGTGATTATTTGGGTCACAACAATCGAACTTCCCAGGAGGGATTTAAAGAAGATGGCAGCCAGCTGTCTCACCTGTTCAAATGTTTGGAACGTTTCAGCCAAAAGAGAATGTAATGAGGCTCCCTCCGTTTCTCCTGGGGTGGGCAGAATCCGTGGTACCCAGCTGCAGAAACCACCAGGACAGGGTCCGTTGGGGGCGGGGATTGGTAGTGGTGGTGGAGGGGACCGAGGTTCTAGCAACAGGAAACAAGAAAAGTGGAGTTCGGATCGATAGGAAGGAAATTGAGACGTCTCGGGGGAGGGGAGATTTAGTGTGTGTGTCCTGGGGGGTGAGATGGGGATGGGGGAGACAAGAAGAGGATGAAACAATTTATGACGGAGAAGGGGAAATTAATTACAACTCAATTTGGGTTCTTAAGTGGTCAACACAGGAGGAGGGGCACGGTCAGCGTGTTCGGAAAGCTGGAATGGCCCACCTACCCCTCGTCAGGCGCGGGAGAAACCAGGTGCCCTCTTCCTCGCCCTTTAAGTCAGAAACTATGCCCGTGGTTGAATAAATCGTTGGCCGGAGGTGAGATAGAATCGTTACGGCCAGGCGCGGGTGCACTTTTCTTATTATACGGGGAGAAAGGACCATGTCGCGCAGTAAGGGGCACGACCCCCACAGACAGCAGCCACCCTTCCTCTAATGCAGGGGAAACTAAACGTGGGCGGAGTCCATCTGGAATATACCCCTCTCCCCACCCCCCAAAAAACAAAGTTGGCTCTTTATTGACAGTCTTCACCGATATGTTAAACTATTATCAGCCTCTGCCTGGATGACGGCCACCGAGGGAGGTGGGAAGGGCTGAAAGGACATCCCGGGCCCCCACCCCACCTAAGTTATTTCTGTTTCCAAGAGGGTGGGATTTTCAACTCATTTCCCACCACCCTTGTATACCTCTCCGGATCTCTTTGGTGGGCGGGGGGGGTGGGGTGGGGTGGGGATTAATTTAATGTTCATGTTTGGATTTGCATCTCAAAACTTCATTTATTTTTAAGGTGTCCGCCACTCAGGGCCCATGAGAAGAAGTGCCTTCTAATGGCGAGAGACCAAAGGAAGAGGAAGAGAGACAGAGAGGGAGAGAGGATGGCTTCGAATTTATTTATATTGGAAATGTATAAACATCCATTCTGTAAAAGGCAACACGTTTAATTAACGATGAGAGAGCAGTTAGGGGCAGAAAGCTAGTAAAATTGTGTGATAAATTTATGGCATTGTTAGCGTGCTTTTAATTATGGCTATTATGTTAATTATTTCACATTAGCATGGAGTTATCAGCAGCATGTCAGATTTAATCAAAACGAGCCTTTCTCTCGAAAATTGTTCTTTTCATCCGCGAGGAGAAAGGTCCTGGGCAGGATCGGGGCTTAAAAATGACTTGGCATTGAAAGCTCGAGTCTTCCCGACACGGTTTGGTGCGATGCGGCGGGGCCCGGCTGTCCGCGAGTCGCTCCGGGCTACCGGCAGCTCTCGGAGGAGCCGAGGGCCGGGTTTTTAGGAATTCACCATTTTCACCCCCTTCGGAGCCGACACTTCATCATATGGGATCATTCTGTCAAACAATATGATGCTGCTCATTTTTATCTGTCCCGCTTTACAAAACCCCCATTCAGCCCGCCGAGGAGCAACAAAAGCCTCGGAGCTGTTCGGCGGCTGCTGCCGGCCACGGCCTCCCCCGCGCGCAAAAGAGGCGGCGAGAGCGGCCGAGAGGGGCCGAGGAGCGCGGGCGGCGGGCGCGCGCCCCTCGCCGCCCGAGGGAACGCGGCCTGGCGGGGCCCGCGCGCCCAGGTTGCGGGTCCTCGGGTGTGGCCCCCTCGGGACACGCCTCTCCCAGGCCTGCACCCGCCCTCTGCCTCCCCGCGAGCTCAGGGCAGAGGCGCCTTTCCCTCCCCGAAAGCGACGTCGCCCACCCAGGCCACATCGATTTCTTAATCACTGCGGATCGATTTATTGGGAGCAAATAAATAGCCCGTTTTGGAAACGTTTCAATTGTGGGCTTCATGGTTGGGGCGCTAACGCGGGAGGTTGCAGGGCCGAGGGGCGTGCGCCGGGAGGGGCTTGTGGGTGAGTGTAGGGCGCTAAGGCCGAGCACCAGTCGCTGCGGGAGCCTCGAGTGTGCACGCGCGGCCACTGCCGCACGACCCCCACTCTCGGATCCCCGGCGACGCCGCGGCCTTCTCGAGGGTTCTGCTTCCCCCGCTTGCCCTCAGCTCCCTCTGGCGGCGGGGCGAGCAGGAGTTCAGCTCTCAGCCCTTCTGCCTTGTCACGTCCAGGCAAGTTCTCCCAGGGTTCTGAGTCTTTCAAAAGATGCCTCTCGGGCCACCGAGCGACGCTGACTCCAGTCCCTGGGACCCGCACTTGGCTGCTCGCGCCCATCCCGCTGGCCTTCCGTCCCAGGCCCGCGGACGCTGCTGCCTCCTCGTCCCTGCGCCCGGAGCGGCCTTCCTGCACAAGACCACTCAGGCCCCCGCCCTTCCCGGGACCGGGCTGTGGACCGGCCAGCTGTTGCCTTATTTTTAGCGCTATTCCATTCGCGCGGTTATATTTAACTCGATCCACTCCTCAGAGGAGGTCGCTGGGACATCGAATTCTCTACATCGCAGCTTGGGCCCGCCCGCCTAGCTTCAGGGGCAAGTTGGAAAACCCCAGCTTAAGAATCTTTGACATCTCCGGAGCTTGGCTAGGAGAGGGAAGGTTGAGAGGACTGGTCCGAGAAGCAGTGGCCACCGTGCCTGCACACACACAGTAGACGGTCAGTCCTGGGTGGGGGAGGGGAGTGTAGAGGAGGATTCAGTCCCTAGGGGAGAATTCTCTGCGGGAAGTATTGGGTCCATTTCCTACTTATGCATGACCCAGAGCACCCAGATGACCTGGAAGACCTTTTACAACTCCGCCCTTCAGCAAGGTAATGATTTTTGTATTCATGCAGAAATCCCCTTTCCTCCCTACTCCTGAACACAGGGCAACAGCATACTTAAGTTTAAACCAGCTTCTCAGTTTCAGCCTAGTCTTGCTCGTCAAAAATCTCCAGAAGACCATGCCACTGGCTCAGTCACATCCCAAGGAAAGGACCCATTTGGATAACATATAGAAACACCGCCATAATACATACTTTTTCTGTCAGACTGAATTTACACACACACACAAAAGCAAAAGTCACATATTAAAAGAACACAGACAGATGTGACAAGACCTGGGATACACTTTTAAATTTTTAATTCTTCTCCTAATGCTTTTAAAGAAAGGACTTTCTTAGCCTTGGGTCCAAAGCAGTTATTTCTGTCTGCCTCTTTTTCTAGGTCTCCCTACAATGTATAGGAGAAGGATGAAAGTCATACAGCTGAATTCAGGGAGGGAAAAAAAAGTGAAGTCGCTCAGTCGTGTCTGACTCTTTGTGACCCCATGGACTGTAGCCTGCCAGGCTCCTCAATCCATGGGATTTTCCAGGCAAGAATACTGGAGTGGATTGCTATTTCTTTCTCCAGGGGATCTTCCTGATCCAGGGATCAAACCCAAGTCTCCTGCACTGCAGAGAGACTCTTTACCATCTGAGCCACCAGGGGAACCCTGGAATTCAGGACCAGAGGATGTTCTAACCAAACATTCTCTGGGTGACTAGGGGAGGAGTGGGGAACCGACTGGCAACATTCAATAAATATTGGTTCAGTAACTGAATCAGTAAGACACAGCATCACTGATGCGTAACTTATTGAAGAATGTAGTTAAAATGGGATGTAATTAATTGTATAAATATTTATCATAAAACGTTAGAGGATCTCAGAGTAGACATACCTAACTCTGCCTGGAAAAGAGGTATGTGGAAGAAGGTTTCCCAAAGGAAATAAAGCCTGAGCTCTCTTGAATGATGAGTAACTGCTGTTAGGTCGATGAAGGGAGGAACCTTGTCCTAGGCAGAGAAGACAGACTTATGCAAGACAAGAGGAGGAGCTTATAGTTTAATTGGACTGAAACAAGGTAGTTGGAATTGATACAGTGGAAGCAGACAAGAGTGAAATCATAAAGATTCCTGAATATTGTGTTAAAGAGACTAAATTGATAAAGAGCCACTGAAGGCTTTTAACTTTATTATTGGCAGTTCAGTTTAGTAGCTCAGTCCTCCGACTCTTTGCAACCCCATGGACTGCAGCATGCCAGGCTTCCCTGTCCATCACCAACTTCCTGAGGCTGCTCAAACTCATGTCCATCCAGTCGGTGATGCCATCCAACCATCTCATCCTCTGTCGGTCCCCTTCTCCGCCTGCCTTCAATCTTTCCCAGCATCAGTGTCTTTTCCAGTGAGTCATTTCTTCACATCAGGTGACCAAAGTATTGAAGCTTCAGCTTCAGCATCAGTCCTTCCAGTGAGAGTAAAATTTTGCAACAATGTTTTGGGGCCAAGTGAAAAATAAGCTAAAAGAGTAAGACCGGAGGTAGTAAAGAGTCTATTTCTGTTGTCTCAGTAAGAGGTGATAAAGATGTGACCTCAGTGCAGTGGGACTGGAGAAGAAGGGGTGAATTGAAGAAAGATTTTGAAGGTAAAATTGATAAAACTAGGTGTCTGATAAGAGAGGAGGAGTTCACAGTAACTCTCACATAGAAAACTTGGGTGTCTGGAGGAAGAATACAGATGGAGGAACACTCTAGTCTCTTGCTCCTCATCCACATGACTACCCAAGTTACCTCCTTAAATATCAGTCAGAGTATGCCAATCACATCCCGGATCAAAACCCTCATTGTTTATAGAGGAAAATCCAAACTCTTTAGGAAAGCATTTCAGGTATGTTGTGATCTGGCTCCAACTTATCTTCTAGTTTCATTTGTACTCCATGCAATAGGCCCATGAGACTATACTCCCTTCCAGGACATACCATGAACTCCATTATATACCAGTTGTGTGACCTTGAGCATATCCCTTACACTTCTGTGTGCCTTATTTCCTGTAAATAAGGAAATAATTTATCTGTAAAATGGGGATAATAGTACCTTCTTTGGGGGATAATTGTAAGGATTAAGAATACCCAGAACACTTAGAACCAGGTTTGACACATAGTTTTAAGAATCACTGGAAAAAAATTTTTTTTCAGTGAATTGTGTTTTTGCGATACCTTTTTCTGTTTTCTGGTTGAGACTCATAGTATAGTCCCATCTTTCTTAGAGTTTTCAGTCTAGTTGTAAAAAGTGAGAGAGGAGACATTGTAAACCCTTGAAGGTAGAGATTGAGAGGCTTAGATTATATTTCGTTTAATCTTGAAAGTGACTATTGTAGAATTTTGAGCAGGGAAGTGGTGTGACTGGATGTGTGGTTTAGCAGTATCACTCTATTATTGAGATAGAGAATGGACTGAACACAGAAGTTGATGAGTTCTGTTGTTGCAGATACTAAATTTGAGGTGCTGGTGGAATTTCAGAGTTGAAATAATTAGTAGGAGATAAGGCTCTAGAGCACTGATGTCTAATGGAAATAAAATGTGAGCTACAAATGTGAATTGTGTATGTACTTTTATCTGTTAGGTATGTCTAATAGTCACTTTTTAAAAAGTAAACAAAAATAAAAAAATAAACAGAAACAGGTAAGTTAATTTCAATGATAAATTTCATTTACCCCAAGGTATCTGAAAATATCGTCATTTAAAAATGTATATAAAATATACATGTCATGTATATAAAAATATAAAAATTACTGAGATATTTTCTATTCACTTTTTTCCTGATGAAGTCTTTGAAGTACAGTGGGTATTTTATCCTTATAGCCATCTTACTATGAACTAGTCACATTTCAGGTGCTCCATGGCAATAAGTAGCTAATGGCTGTCATATTGGATAGTGCAGGTCTAGATCTTAAGAGAAGTTGGGACTACAAATACTTAGGAATCATCAGTATTTAAACGTGATAGTTCAGGTAATGAGAGTTTGTAAGCTTAGAAAATGGGAGTGGGTGCAATGAGAAAAAGACCAAGGGAATATCAGAGCAGGAAGAAGGAAGAAGAACCCATTAAAGAAAGAGAGAAAAGAAATAGAGCATAATTGGAAGCAAGTACCACCGTGGGAAGCAAGGAAGAGGAACTTTTTTATTTAACTGAACGATAATTGCTTTACAATATTGTGTTGGTTTCATTGATAAAACAACTCGAATCAGCCATAAATAAATAAATATATATCCTATTCCTGTTGAGCCTCTCTCCGCCCATCCCACCCCTCTAGGTTGTCAGTGTTAATATACAATATTTGTTTGTCTCTTTCTGATAACAGGCTCTAGGCTCATCCACCTCAGTTCAACTGACTCAGATTTCTTTTTATGGCTAATGTACGATTGTATTTAATATATGTATACTATAACGTCATTTAAACTAAACTCATTTAAACTGAACTCATTTAATTTTGTGGATCTTGGATGTTAAGCTTTTAATTTTAATTTTTTGTTTCAGCCCATCTTGAAGATGGCAAACAATGGGCTGAAACAAAAAATTAAGGTTGAGAGCTTGATGTTTAAAATTTACAAAACTTAATGAGTTTGGAGGAAATTCAAGTGGACTCTCAGGTGATGTTTTATAAGTTTGTAGCATTTATACTTCTACAAGTATCAGAGCTTCCAATTGCATAAAGACTTCAGGAGGATATCTTGTATCTTTATAGACTTGGCCACCTCTTTTTAAAATAGTCCTTTGCCTGGCTGGGTTTATCTGCTTGAGCACTGAAGTTTCTTTTTTCTAGATTTGGTAAATGAATTATGAACAATAGCATTAATTCTCCTGTAATAAATTGAAAGGAATTGGACCCTAATAGTACTCTTGCCTGGAAAATCCCAGGGACGGAGGAGCCTGGTAGGCTGCAGTCCATGGGGTCGCAAAGAGTTGGACATGACTGAAGCTACTTAGCAGCAGCAGCATAACATCTTTATCAATTCATCTGTCAATGGATGTCTAGGTTGCTTCCATGTCCTGACTATTGTAAATAGTGCTGCAGTGAACACTAGGGTACATGTGTCTTTTTAAAAATATTTATTTATTTTTGGCTGGCGCTGAGTCTTCATTTCTGTGAGAGGGCTTTCTCTAGTTGTGGAGAATAGGGGCTACTCTCTAGTTGCAGTATGTGGGCTTCTCTCATTGCAGTGGTTTCTCTTGTTGCGGAGCACGAGCTCTTCGGTGCATGGGCTTCAGTAGTTGTGGCACATGGACTTAATAGTTGTGGCGCATGGGCTTAGTTGCCGCCCGCACGTGGGATCTTCCTGGACCAGGAATGGAATCAGTGTCCCCTGCATTGCAAGGCAGATTCTTAACCTTTGGACCACCAGGGAAGCCTCATGTGTCTTTTTGAATTATGATTTTCTCAGGTTATATGCGCAACAATGGGATTGCTGGGTCATATGGTAGTTCTATTTTTAGTTTTTTAGAGAACTTAGTGATCTCTATAGTGTCTGTTCTCCACAGTGTATCAATGTACATTCCCACTAACAGTACAAGAGTGTTCCTTTTCTCTGCATCCTCTCCAGCATTTATTTTTTGTAGATTTTTGATGATGGACATTCTGACTGGTGTGAGGTGACGCTTCATTGTAGTTTTGATTTACATTTCTCTAATAACGAGTGATGTTGAGCATCTTTTCATATGTTTGTTGGCCATCTGCATGTCTTCTTTGGAGAAATGTCTGTTAAGGTAGGAAGAGGGACTTTTGAGAAGATAACAGGTGTCAACAAGGTCAGGTGTTTCTGAGATGTATTTTTATTATGTGTAATTGTTATATTGTTATAAGGGTTTGGCCATCTCTGAAAGGAATTATTGAAATTCTGGCAAAGCAGTTATTAAAGTAGATACCATTTCTTTATTCTGTGCATAGATGGCAAACTTGTTTGATTTCATTAAAATATGCATGTTGCCTCTATGAACTTGTGCCACAGTCACAATGACCAAAATGTTCGTTACTCCTTGTCTGGAATAGTTTCGGTTTAAGCCTATTTTTCACATATAATTATATCTAGAGCCTATTTTATTCTCAGAAGTGTCCCAGTCTATTTGTGCACTCCAAGAGCAGAGTCTCTGTTTCCCCCAGACCTGTGGAAGTCTGGTAATCAAATCCTGCTGACCTTCAAAGTCAGATTCCTAGTCCCTTTGCCGGATCCCCAGCTGGGGAAGACTGATGTGATTCTCAGAGCCTTCCCAACAGTGCAAGAATTTCTTTGGTATTGTTCTCCAGTTTGTGGGTCACCCACCTGGTGGGTATGGGATTTGATTTTTTTATCATGATTGTGCCCCTTCTACCATCTTGTTGTAGCTTCTCCCTTGTCCTTGGATGTGGGGTATCTTTTTTTGGTGGGTCCCAGTGTCCTCCTTTTGATGGTTGTTCAACAGTTAGTTGCAATTTTGGTGCTCACACAAGGAGAAGATGAGTGCATATCTTTCTACTCTGTCATCTTGAACCAATCTAGAAGTGTCCAAGTTTGTATAATAAATTATTTGGGTCACTCCATACATTGTAGATGTAGCTTTCAATACTAAGAACCTATTCAATCTGCTTTTTTACTGATGGATAGAGAAGTGCTTAATGCAAACATAGGTGCCACTACATTGGAAGGACTGATATTGAAGCTGAAACTCCAATATTTTGGCCACCTGATGCAAAGAGCTGACTCATTTGAAAAGACCCTGATGCTGGGAAAAATTGAAGGCAGGAGGAGAAGGGGACAACAGAGGATGAGATGGTTAGATGGCATCACCAACTCAATGGACATGAATTTGGGTAAACTCTGGGAGTTGGTGATGGATACGGAGGCCTGACGTACTGTGGTTCATGGGGTTGCCAAGAGTTGGACATGACTGAGCAAGTGAACTGAACTATAGTTTTAATTGCCTCCCAGTTAGATTAGGGCTTCTCTTTGCACTCTGCTGAGGTTTTCTGAAGGGAAATTAAAGCAGCATAACCTGCCAAGTAAGTAAGACTGTGACTGAATCTTCTTTGTAACTCAAAATACATCTGTCCATTTCCATTCCATCCACATCTCCAGGATGATGTAAGTGATTTTATTAAGTACATAGTATGTTCTGGGTGCTCTCCTGTGTACTCTACATGTATTTAATCTTTATAACAATCTCTTGAGGAAGGGACTATCATTATTCCCGTTTTACAAATGAGGAAGTTCACTCAGTCAGGATTTGAAGGCAGTTTGGCTCTTAACCACTACACTGCACTACTCTTTAGTAGCATCTTTCTTTTCATCTGCCTGTTTTTTCCCTTCCTCATTCCCAATGGCTTTCTCACTGCCACCCACAACTGAATTAAACCTTTCAGTGTGGGCATGTTGATTAAATGCCTCTATAATTTTAATATTAATTATGTTCATTATGGAAGATGATGCACAAAGAACAGAGCGCTTTACTGTCTAATTATTACTGTAGAGTTTGATGTTTTGCTCTTTTCTGGGATGAAGATATGTGTCAACCATTTTGTTCTATTTTCTTTTAAGAGGGACTCTAATACTTTTTTTTAGTTAGTTTGTTTTTGTCTTTGCCGTTTGGCATGTGGGATGTTAGTTGCCCAATCAGACACCAAGCCAGCCCCCTGCATTGGGAGCGGAAGTGTTAACCCCTGGACCACCAGTGTTGTCCCCCTAATACTTTTTCAATAACTGGTTTGAGAGTCTTTCTGAACAGCCTGTCTTTAGGGAAAAAATATTATAGAGCTTTTAAGTAACAGCAACTTAAATTGTTATTTATCTCTGCATTATCCCCAAATTTAGAAATTTAAAATATTAAATACTTATGTTCTCACAGTTTCTATGGATCAGGCATCCTCAGGGCGTAGCTTGGTTATTCTTACCCTGTATCTCCCTTGAGTCTGCAAATAAGCTGTTGATGGGGGCTGAATTCGTGAGAATACTTGACTGGAACGTACTCACATGACTGAAGAAGGCCTCAGTTCCTTGCCATGGAGACCTCTCCATAGGACTGCTTAAGTGTCCTTATTTCATGGTAGCTGGGTCCCCTAAGATAAAAAGAAAAGCAGAAGCCACAGTGTCTTTTATGATCTAGTCTCATCACATGCTGTCACTTCTGCAAATCTATTGGCCACGAAGAACAATGCTGATACAATGTAGGAATGCACTGTGTAAGGATGTGAATACCAGAATATGGCGATTTTTGAGGGCCATCTCGGAGGCTGGTTACCACAATCCACTCTCTGCTCCCTGGTTCCTGTTGTTCCTATATGTACAGTGTACTTTTTTCTTTCCAAAGTCCCTGAAAGTTTCATTCCATTACAGCATCTCCTCAGAGTTCAGAATCTTCTCATGTAAGTCAAGTATAGACAAAACTTCTCAGGTGAAGTTCCACAAAACGTAGAGCTCCTTGAGTACAGTTTCTCTTGCTCTGAAGACTTGTGAACTAAAGAGCCAAATTATTTTCCTTCTTGTACACTCAACATATAATGGTAGGCTAGGCATAAGATGGAGAAGGCAATGGCACCCCACTCCAGTACTTTTGCCTAGAAAATCCCATGGAAGGAGGAGCCTGGTAGGCTGCAGACCATGGGGTCGCTAGAGTCGGACACGACTGAGCGACTTCATTTTCACTTTTCACTTTCATGCATTGGAGAAGGAAATGGAAACCAACTCCAGTGTTCTTGCCTGGAGAATCCCAGGGACGCGGGAGCCTGGTGGGCTGCCATCTATGGGGTCGCACAGAGTCAGACACGACTAAATCGATGCAGCAGCAGGCATAAGATAACTGCTATACAGACTCTTATTCAAAAAGGCGGAATAGGGAGTCACACAAGAGTCACTGGTCTTGAGCAATTCTTATGTTCAGTTATGCACAGGTTGACATTTCCTTGGTTAGAGCTCAGTGTTTGAAAATAATTCTTAGTGGCTGTTGGCTCTATCTTCTGGGTTCTTATTTCCATTCTCCAAGTTACCCTTCCTTTCTCATGAAGGATAGCAACAAGTTTGCAGCTGAAGTAATTTTCTTAACCTGCTTGCTGCTTGTAGAATACTGGGGGATCAAAAGACCTCTTTTCATTTTGTACTGTTTATATCCCTCTTAGACCAATCTAGTGATGTTTCTGACAACCTAATTCTCTTCTGCTAATATAATTCTCCAGGTATCTCCTGTCATCCTCCTGGTCATGTATATTGAAAGAGATGAACCCCATTCTAGGGGGGTGAAACTTGATTGACTTCATTCAGCTAGGATGGTTTTATCCACCTTACCAAAGACTAATGAAGACGTGGTAAAGTAATACCATTCTGTTTAGTGAGAAAGAAGGGGAAAATTGTTCAGGGGCTTCTAGGAAAGGTTTTCTTTGCTGACAAAAAGATCTCCAGGTAGGGAAATGTTCCTCTTTCTCTACTTGACATTATGTCTGTGTGATACTTGCAGTTGTCATCTTTTGCCCTTGAGTTTGACCAAAGAAAACGATGGGGAGCACTTGTATTTTCATTCTGTAATTGAGAAACTGAATGAAGTAAGGCCAGAAAAACAAATTTTCTGTATTTTTAAACCAGTTGCTAGTTGTTTTCAAGGATTTAAAGTGAAACCCAATTAGCATGGCTGTGTGTTTTTTTGTTTGTTTGTTTGGTTTTGTTTTTTGGGCTAATCGCTCAGGTCAAGGCTGGAGAGAAGTAATAGATAATGGTGGGATGAATTAGGAGATTGAGACTGACACAAATACATTATTTGGTACTATGTATAAAATAGAAAACTAATGAGAACCTACTCTATTCAATGTTCTGAGGTGAGCCAAGTGGGAAAGAAATCCAAAAAAAGAGTGGATATATGTATACATATAGCTGATATACTTTACTATACTGTAGGAACTAATAAAACATTGTAAAGCAACTATACTCCAATTGAAAATATCATTAAAGAAAGAAAAAAGTAGTGGATACTGGGATTCAAGCAGGTTTTGTTTACTTTTATTAGGGTTAGGGTTTGCTGAGTACAGTGGATATACTTTACAAAGGCATGATTATTATAATTATGGCTCCCTCTCTCTCTCCTTTACCAAACTTTTCCTGGCCCCGACCCTCTCTCCTATTCCTTTCTTTTCCCCTCACTTTCTATTCTCCCTGCCCCTTTCTCCTTCCTCTTCTTCCTTCTGCACAGGTTGCTTCCTGATTCTCAGTCTTATTTAAACTACCATTTATATGTATGAATTGTCTTAATCTTTATAATAGCCCTATGTAGCAGGTACTGATTAATAATCCCATTTTCTAATGGAGTGATTAGATTAAGGAACTAGTTCAAGGCCATACAACTGGTGTCAGCTCAAGCCTATATGATTCCAACCTCTGTGTTTTAACCAGTGGTAGTGGTGATGATTTAGTCACTAAGTCATGTCCAACTTTTGGGAGTTCATACACTGTAGCTCACCAGGCTCCTCTGTCCATGGGATTTCCCAGGCAAGAATACTGGAGTGGGTTGCCATTTCCTTCTACAGGGATTTTCCTGACCCAGGTCCAGGGAACAAACCTAGATCTCTTGCATTGCAGGCGCTCCCCTGCATTACAGGTGGATTCTTCACCAGCTGAGCCACCAGAGGTTTTAACCAGTATGCAGGAGTGAAAGGAACACTTCTAAAGAAAGACCATTCACAAACTCTCAGTATTAAACTAGTTGAGCCCTGGTGGATATCAGTTCAGTTCATTTCAGTCTATCAGTCGTGTCTGACTCTGTGACCCCACGAACTGCAGCATGCCAGGCTTCCCTGTCCATCACCAACTCCCGAGGCTTACTCAAATTATGTCCATCGAGTTAGCGATGCCATCCAACCATCTCATCCTCTGTTGTCCCCTTCTCCTCCCACCTTCAATCTTTTCCAGCATCAGGGTCTTTTCCAAAGAGCCAGTTCTTCATATCAGGTGGTCAAAGTATTGGAGTTTCAGCCTCAACATCAGTCCTTCCAGTGGATATTCAGGACTACTTTCCTTTAGGACGGACTGGTTGGATCTCCTTACAGTCCAAGGGACTCACAAGAGTCTTCTCCAACACTGCAGTTCAAAAGCATTAATTCTTTGGGGCTCAGCTTTCTGTATTGTCCAACTCTCACATCCATACATGACTACTGGAAAAACCGTAGCTTTGACTAGACAGACTTTTGTTGGCAAAGTAATGTCTCTGCTTTTTAATATGCTGTCTAGGTTGGTCATAGCTTTTCTTCCAAGGGGTAAGCGTCTTTTAATTTCATGGCTGCAGTCACCATCTGCAGTGATTTTGGAGCCCAGAAAAATGAAGTCTGTCACAGTTTACATAGTTTCTGCATCTATTTGCCATGAAGTGATGGGAGCAGATGCCATTATCTTCATTTGCTGAATGTTGAGTTTTAGGCCAGCTTTTACACTCTCCTCTTTCACTTTCATCAAGAGGCTCTTTAGTTCTTCTTTGCTTTCTGCCATAAGTGTGGTATCATCTGTATATCTGACGTTATTGTTATTTATCTTGGCAATCGTGACTCCAGCTTTGGCTTCATCCAGCCTAGCATTTCACATGATGTACTCTGCGTGTAAGTTAAATAAGCAGGATGACAATATACAGCCTTGTCATCTTACTCCTTTCCCAATTTAGAAACGGTCTGTTGTTCCATGTCCGGTTCTAACTGTTGCTTCTTGACCTGCATATAGAATTCTCAGGAGGCAGGTAAGGTGGTCTGATATTCCCATCTCTTAAAGAATTTTCCACAGTTTATTGTGATCCACACAGTCAAAGGCTTTGGCATAGTCAATAAAGCAGAAATAGATGTTTTCCTAGAACTCTCTTGCTTTTTCTATGATCCAGCGGATGTTGGAAGTTTAATCTCTGGTTCCTCTACCTTTTCTAAAACCAGCTTGAACATCTAGTTCATGGCTCATGTACTGTTGAAGCCTGGCTGGGAGAATTTTGAGCATTTCTTTGCTAGCATGTGAGATGAATGGAATTGCATGGTAGTTTGAGCATTCTTTAACATTGTCTTTCTTTGGGATTGGAATGAAAACTGACCTTTTCCAGTCCTGTGGCCACTGCTGAGTTTTCCACATTTGCTGGCATATTGAGTGCAGCACTTTCACAGCATCATCTTTCAGGATTTGAAATAGCTCAACTGGAATTCCATCACCTCCACTAGCTTTGTTCGTAGTGATGCTTCCTAAGGTCCACTTGACTTCACATTCCAGGATGTCTGGCTCTGGGTGAGTGATCACACCATCATGATTATCTAGGTCATTAAGATCTTTTTTGTATAGTTCTTCTGTGTATTCTTGCACACCTCCTCTCAATATCTTCTGCTTCTATTAGTTCCATACCATTTCTGTCCTTTATTGTGCCCATCTTTGCATGAAATGTTCCTTTGGTATCACTAATTTTCTTGAAGAGATCTCTAGTCTTTTCCATTCTATTGTTTTCCTCTATTTCTTTGCATTGATAACTGAGGAAGGCTTTTTAATCTCTGTGCTATTCTTTGGAACTCTGCATTCAAATGGGTATATCTTTCCTTTTCTCCTTTGCCTTTCACTTCTCTTCTTTTCTCAACTATTTGTAAGGCCTCCTCAAATAACCATTTTGCCTTTCTTTTTCTTAGGGATGGTCTTGATCCCTGCCTCCTATACAATGGCATGAACCTCTGTCCATAGTTCTTCAGGCACTCTATCAGATCTAATCCCTTGAACCTATTCATCACTTCCACTGTATAATCATAAGGGATTTGATATAGGTCATACCTGAATGGTCTAGTGGTTTTCCCTACTTTCTTCAATTTCAGTCTGAATTTGGTGGCAAGGAGTTCATGATCTGAGCCACAGTCAGCTCCTGGTCTTGCTTTTATTGACAGTATAGAGCTTCTCCATCTTTAGCTGCAAAGAATATAATCAGTCTGATTTTGGTATCAACCATCTGGTGATGTCCATGTGTAGAGTCTTCTCTTGTGTTGTTAGAAGAGGGTGTTTGCTATGACCAGTGTGTTCTCTTGGCCAAACTCTGTTAACCTTTGCCCTGCTTCTTTCTGTACTCCAAGGCCAAATTTGCCTGTTACTCCAGGTATCTCTTGACTTCCTACTTTTGCATTCCAGTCCCCTATAATGAAAAGGACATCTCTTTTGGATGTTAGTTCTAGAAGGTCTTGTAGTTGAACAGACCTGTTCAACTTCAGATTTCCCAAACTGGGGATCTGGCAAAGGGACTGAGAACCCCCAGGGAATTTGACTTTGGAGGCTAGCGGGATTTGATTACAGAACTTTTGATTACAAGATTTTGATTTTAGGATTTTGATTACACAGGACTGGGGAAACAGACTCTTGGAGTGCACCAACAGAAACTTGTGCACACCAGAACCCAAGAGAAGGGAGCAGTGACCCCACAAGAGACAGACCCAGACTTGCCTATGTGTGTCCAGGAGTCTCCAGTGGAGGTGTGGGTCGGCAGTGGCCTGCTGCAGGGTCAGGGCACTGAGTGGGGCAGTGTGCAGGAAACCTTTTGAAAGAGGTTGCTATTGTCTTCATTACCTCCACCTCAATCTGGTCAAACAACAGGGAGGGAACACAGCCCCGCCCATCAACTGAAAATTGGATTAAAGATTTACTGAGCATGGCCCCGCCCATCAGAGAAGACCCAGTTTCACCCTAGTCAGTCTCTCCCATCAGGAAGCTTCCACAAGCTTCTTATCCTTATCCCTCAGAGGGCAGACAAAATGAAAACTAATCAAACTGATCACATGGACCACAGCCTTGTCTAACTCAATGAAACTATGAGCCATGCTGTGTAGGCATGGACCCAAGATGGACTGGTCATGGTAGAGAGTTCTGAAAAAACATGGTCCACTGGAGGAGGCACTAGCAAACCACTTTAGTATTCTTGCCTTGAGAACCCCATGAACAGTATGAAAAAGCATAAAGATATGACACTGAAAGATGAACCCCCCAGGTCGGTAGGTGCCCAATATGCTGCTGGAGATAAGTGGAGAAATAACTCCAGAAAGAAGAGATGGAGCCAAAGCGAAAACAAAGCCCAGTTGTGGATGTGACTGGTGATGCAAGTAAAGTTGGATGCCATAAAGAACAATATTGCATAGGAACCTGGAATGTTAGGCCCATGAATCAAGGTAAATTGAAAGTGGTCAAACAGGAGGTGGCAAGAGTGAACATCAACATTTTAGGAATCAGTGAACTAAAATGGACTGGAATGGGGGAATTTAACTCAGATGACCATTATATCTACTACTGTGGGCAAGAATCTTTTGGAAGAAATGGAATACTAGCCCTCATAGTCAACAAAAGAGTCTGAAATACAGTACTTGGGTGCAGTCTCAAAACCAACAGAATAATCTCTGTTCATTTCCAAGGCAAACCATTCAATATCACAGTAATCCAAGTCTATGCCCCAACCTGGTGGATATAGATAAACAGAAAACTGATCTAGGCCTCTAATTCTTGTGGAAGCCAATATTGTAACTATAAAATAATCAAAATTTCAGTGTTTATTTTCCTTTAAAACAAAGGAGATTAAACCCTAAAGTTTAAAGCATGATCAAGATTCTAATTTCTCTAAGCAGTCCTAGCCTATGAAATGAGCTGGTTCCAGGGAGACCTGATTAGTTTGCCACCTTTAAGTAGCTAGACAGGAGGAAGAAGTCAGCCCAGTCCCTCTCTCCCATCACTACCTATAATGAGCTGCTAAAAGGGTGGCATTGAAAAATATCTGATATTGATCTTTTTTCCCAGAGTGTTTTATACCAAGCGATGGCCAAGAGATCATTCTGTGAGGCCTGATCATTCTATGAGAATCAGTCATTCTGTAAGGAAATAATTTCTTGTATATTAGTTTAGATATCTTCACATTTACAGTCTTGATTTTACACTTGTTTAAAGGGAGTCATATTTAGTTTTGTATGTATCTTTCAGGAATAAGAAATTAGTCTCAAAAAAGTCCTGAAATTTGTCTCTGGCAGTCATATCAATCTGTAACTCCTTGGGACCTCTTAGGAATTTGAAAATTATTGAACACAGTACCTTTAAAGAGGAAAGAGTTTTCTTTGTGCTCTGATTTGGGTGTTGTTGAGAGAAAGTGATCTTTAATTTGGAGACGGGCAGTCCTCTTGTCCTTCTGGAGACCTGTGGTGATAGCTCACAGACAGCCCTGGTGCCCTCAAGGCATTTACCTTTTTTTTGAATATTCACTCCTACTTATTTAAAAGACTTAGAGAAAAACAGCTATGCTTACTCTTTTATTATGTTAATCTCATTTACATACTAACTGGAATTGTTTATGTAGGGGATTTTGACTGTGGTATTGTTTGCCTAAGGAAGAAAACTTGGTAGCAATCTTGTCATGCAATATTTACAGTCTGCATGCTGTATATATTTAGGGAATCTTGCTAAAATATTACATGACAGGAAATTTCAACAAGCATGTTTAAATGAATTCTAAGAAACCAGACAGAAAGGAAATATGCCTCTGTGGTTCTGAAACATTTATCTCCCTGGGTGGAAAAGGGTAGGGGTAAGCCTTTGAATGATAGATTGGCTGAGAGAAAAATGTACATTAATCTGTGGTTTAATGTGTTCCCTAAATGTCTTAATTGCTTTTAAAGCCATGTAAATAAATAACATTCAAAGGATGTGAATTAATATCCTAAGAAATGACTTTCCTGATATAGGGGCTCCTATTTCAAATAATATTTACAAGGCACTACAAATAATTTTTCAGTTCAGAAGAAGCCTGAGGCTGGGAAACCTGAATTTAGCAACTGTTAAGGTAGGAACATTTGTTTGTTTTGTTTTACAATGAGGTTAATCCTTGCCCTAGGTATTACTTGTTAGTTTATAAAGGAAGGAAGGATCACTCTCCCTGGGAGGAGACAAAGGATCTTGGATTGCTAAATCTTTATGGTGATTAAGGTACTTTAAAGCTAGAAATTGAATCTGAAGATAAACTCAAAATGCATTTAGTTTTATTTCTGAACAGAGCATTTTATGTCTAAGAGAAAGAGAGGTTAAAGGTTTGTTTTAAACCAGCATCAATTTTAATGCTTCTCACTCAAATGATTAATAAAACAAAAATCTATAAGCAGATTATCATTTTGAAAGTTTTAATATCAACTTTATTTGATTTATAAAACTTAGCTTTTCCTCTCACTTTTGCACCTACAAGTGACCCGCTCCCTTACTCCTCCCCAACATATGAAGATTTCATAGTATTTTTATCTTTAATTCATGGAAAAAATTATTGTTGTTCAGTTGCTCAGTCATGTCCTACTCTTTGTGATCCCATGGACTGCAGCATGCCAGGCTTCACTGTCTTTCCCTATTTCCCGAAGTTTGCTTAAACTCATGTCCATTGAGTCGATGATGCCATCCAACCATCTCATCCTCTGTCATCCTCTTCTCCTCCTGCCTTCAATCTTTCCCAGCATCAGGATCTTTTCCAATGAGCAGGCTCTGGCTCTTTGTATCACGTGGCCAGAGTACTGGAGCTTCAGCTTCAGCATTAGTCATTCCAATGAATGTTCAGGGTTTATTTCCTAAAATGGTAAAAAATACATGACCTCATATATAAATACATATAACTAGGTTGATATACATACATAAAACACACATTTCATAAAATAAATTTCACACTGTGTGTATGGATTATGATTTTTTTTTCCTATTCTGGGGAGAAGATGCTTGTTATGACCAACAAAATCAATCTCGTGGCCCATGAATGAGTTGCAACCAAGAGTTTGATTAAACACTGTCTAGCAAGGAGAGATAAGAAAACCTTCCTCAGTGATCAATGCAAAGAAATAGAGGAAAAAAACAGAATGGGAAAGATGAGAGATCTCTTCAAGAAAATTAGAGATACCAAGGGAACATTTCATGCAAAGACGGGCAGAATTAAGGACAGAAATGGTATGGACCTAACAGAAGCAGAAGATATTAAGAAGAGGTGGCAAGAATACACAGAAGAACTGTACAAAAAAGATCTTCACAACCCAGATAATCATGATGGTGTGATCACTCACGTAGAGCCAGACATCCTGGAATGTGGAGTCAAGTGGGCCTTAGAAAGCATCACTACAGACAAAGCTAGTGGAGGTGATGGAATTCCAGTTGAGCTATTTCAAATCCTGGAAGATGATGCTGTGAAAGTGCTGCACTCAATATGCCAGCAAATGTGGAAAACTCAGCAGTGGCCACAGGACTGGAAAAGGTCAGTTTTCACTCCAATCCCAAAGAAAGGCAATGCCAAAGAAGGCTCAAACTACCCCACAATTGTACTCATCTCACACGCTAGTAAAGTAATGCTCAAAATTCTCCAAGCCAAGCTTCAGCAATACGTGAACCTTGAACTTCTAAATGTTCAAACTGGATTTAGAAAAGGCAGAGGAACAAGAGATCAAATTGCCAACATCCACTGGATCATGGAAAAAGCAAGAAAGTTCCAGAAAAACGTCTATTTCTGCTTTATTGACTATGCCAAAGCCTTTGACTATGTGGATCACAATAAACTGTGGAAAAATTCTTCAAGAGATGGGAATACCAGACCACCTGACCTGCCTCTTGAGAAACCTATATGCAGGTCAGGAAGCAACAGTTAGAACTGGACATGAAACAACAGAGTGGTTCCAAATAGGAAAAGGAGTATGTCAAGGCTGTATATTGTCACCCTGCTTATTTAACTTCTATGCAGAGGACATCATGAGAAACGCCGGGTTGAAAGAAGCACAAGCTGGAATCAAGATTGCCAGGAGAAATATCAATAACCTCAGATATGCAGATGGCACCACCCTTATGGCAGACAGTGAAGAGGAACTCAAAAGCCTCTTGATGAAAGTGAAAGAGGAGAGTGAAAAAGTTGGCTTAAAGCTCAACATTCAGAAAACTAAGATCATGGCATCTGGTCCCATCACTTCATGGCAAATGGATGGGGAAACAGTGGAAACAGTGTCAGATTTTATTTTGGGGGGCTCCAAAATCACTGCAGATGGTGATTGCAGCCATTAAATTAAAAGACGCTTACTCCTTGGAAAGAAAGTTATGACCAACCTAGATAGCATATTCAAAAGCAGAGACATTACTTTGCCAGCAAAGGTCCGTCTAGTCAAGGCTATGGTTTTTCCAGGGGTCGTGTATGGATGTGAGAGTTGGACTGTTAAGAAAGCTGAGCACTGAAGAATTGATGCTTTTGAACTATGGTGTTGGAGAAGACTCTTGAGAGTCCCTTGGACTGCAAGGAGATCCAACCAGTCCATCCTAAAGGAGATCAGTCCTGGGTATTCATTGGAAGGACTGATGCTGAAGCTGAAACTCCAATATTTTGGCCACCTCATGCGAAGAGTTGACTCACGGGAAAAGACCCTGATGCTGGGAGGGATTGGGGGCTGGAGGAAAAGGGGACAACAGAGGATGAGATGGTTGGATGGCATCACCGACTTGATGGACATGAGTTTGAGTGAACTCTGGGAGTTGGTGATGGACAGGGAGGCCTGGCGTGCTGCGATTCATGGGATCGCAAAGAGCTGGACACGACTGAGCAACTGAACTGAACTGAACTGAACTGAGACTCTAGAGAAGTAATAGAATTGAAGAGCACATTCTTCTTTCAGGAATTATGAAACCAAGTGAAACCAGCCTCCTTCTTTTACATTGTCTTCCGTATTTTCCTTCATGTTATACTTTTCTTTCTTGTTTGCTTTATTTAGACCTGAAATTTTAAAGATCGAAAAATGGAAAGATAATATTTATTATTGCTAGCTTCAGGAGCAGAGGAAGTTGTAGCTAGGAAGTATCTCATAGAATAAATTGTTAAGGAATGAAATAGCTGTAACTTGTGTTATGACTAATGGATCCTTGTTGGTTACACTTTAAACCTATCGTTCAATCAGTTCAGTTCAGTTGCTGAGTTGAGTATGACTCTTTGTGACCCCACGGACTGCAGCACACCAGGCTTCCCTGTCCAAGACCATCTCCTGGAGCTTGCTCAGACTCATGTCCATCGAGAAAGTGATGCCATCCAACCATCTCATCCTCTGTTGTCCCCTTCTCCTCCTTCCTTCAAGCTTCCCCAGCATCAGGGTCTTTTCAAATGAGTTAGTTCTTCCCATCAGATGGCCAAAGTACTGGAGCTTCAGCTTTAACATCAGTCCTTCCCATGAATATTCAGGACTAATGTCCTTTAGGATTGACTGGTTTGATCGCCTTGCAGTCCAAAGGACTCTCAAGAATCTTCAATACCACAGCTCAAAGGCATCAATTCTTTGGTGCTCAGCTTTCTTTATAATCCAACTCTCACATCCATACATGACTACTAGAAAAACCATAGCTTTGACTAGATGGACCTTTGTTGGCAAAGTAATGTGTATGCTTTTTAATATGCTGTCTAGGTTGGTCATAGTTTTTCTTCCAAGGGGTAAATGTCTTTTAATTTCATGGCTGCAGTCACCATCTGCAGTGATTTTGGAGCCCAAGAAAATGAAGTCTGTCACAGTTTTCATTGTTTCCACCTCTATTTGCCATGAAGTGATGGGACCAGATGTCGTGATCTTAGCTTTTTGAATGTTGAGTTTTAAGCCAGCTTTTACACTCTCCTCTTTCACTTTCATCAAGAGGCTCTTTAGTTCCTCTTTGCTTTCTGTCATAAGGATGGTGTCATATGCATATCTGAGTTTATTGATATTTCTCTCAGCAATCTTAATTCCAGCTTTGGCTTCATCCAGCCTGGCATTTCACATGATGTATTCTGCATATAAGTTAAATAATCAGGGTGACAATACACAGCCTTGTCATCTTACTCCTTTCCCAATTTAGGACCAGTCCGTTGTTCCATGTCCAGTTCTAACTGTTGCTTCCTGACCTGCA
The DNA here is from genome assembly GCF_002263795.3 of Bos taurus. Classification (NCBI taxonomy): domain Eukaryota; kingdom Metazoa; phylum Chordata; class Mammalia; order Artiodactyla; family Bovidae; genus Bos; species Bos taurus. The sequence goes on from NC_037330.1 coordinate 82,270,762, forward strand.
TACAAATTTCTCAGGAGGCAGGTAAGGTGGTCTGATATTCCCAATCTCTTAAAGAATTTTCCACAGTTTGTTGTGATCCACACAAAGGCTTTGGTGTAGTCAATAAAGAAAGAAAGTGAAGTTGCTCAGTCGTGTCCAATTCTTTGTGACCCCATAGACTGTACCCTACCAGGCTCCTCCATCCATGGGATTTTCCAAGCAAGAATACTGGAGTGGATTGCCATTTCCTTCCCCAGGAGATCTTCCCAACCCAGGGGTTGAACCCAGGCCTCCTGCATTGTAGGCAGATACTTTACCGTCTGAGGCACCAGAGAAGTCTTTCTAGTCAATAAAGCAGAAGTAAATGTTTTTCTGAAACTCTCTTGCTTTTTCTATGATCCAGTGATGTTGGCAATTTAATCTCTGGTTCCTCTGCCTTTTCTAAATCCAGCTTGAACTTCTGAAAGTCCTTGGTTCATGTACTGTTGAAGTCTAGCTTGGAGAATTTTGAGCATTACTTTACTAGCCTGTGAGATGAGTACAATTGCATGGTAGTTCGAGCACTCTTTGGCATTGCCTTTCTTTAGATTTGGAATGAAAACTGACCTTTTCCAGTCCTGTGGCCACTGCTGAGTTTTCCACATTTGCTAGCATGTTGAGTGCAACACTTTCACAGCCTTATCTTTTAGGATTTAAAGCTTAGCTGGAATTCCATCACCTCCACTAGCTTTGTTTGTCGTGATGCTTCCTAAGGCCCATTTGACTTTGCATTCCAGGACGTCTGGCTGTAGGTGAGTGATCACACCATTGTGGTTATCTGGGTCATTAAAATCTTTTCTGTATAGTTCTTCTTTATATTCTTGCCGCCTCTTCTTATTATCTCTGCTTCTGTAAACCTGTTGTAGAGTTAGGCTTTAATTATAGATATATTCACTTCATGTTTACATGGATCTACAGCCTTGCTTTTTAAGCACAGTGTATGCCACCTAGTGTGAAGAAGTGACTCACTAGAAAATACCCTGATGCTGGGAAAGATTGAAGGCCTGAGGAGAAGGGGACGACAGAGGATGAGATAGTTGGATGGTATCATCAACTCAAAGGACATGAGTTTGAGCAAGCTCCAGGAGATAGTGAAGGACAGGGAAGTCTGGCAGCTGCAGTCCACGGGGTCACAAAAAGTCAGACATGACTGAGTGACTGAACAACAACCACAGTACTAGATATAGTTGGTTTCTGCTCTTGCGCATAGGATCTGATAGAGCAGATAGATGATGTAGACAAGTTCAGAAACAAATAAAAAAGTACACATTGTGATGAAGAAGGAAATGGAGTACCGTGATAGGGAAACCTATGGTGACATTTTAAAATGGCATTGCCTGGTGGGTCTTTTAAGCTGAGATCTAAAGGATAAGGAACCAGTCTACATAAGAGTTTTGGAGTAGCTGTTGTGTGGTGAGGAGGCAAGGAGGCTGGTGGAGAGGAGTGTTCCAGGTGGCAGAATGACCAAAAATGGCACGTCGTGAGGCAAAAAAGAGCTTGGCTTGTTGGACAGGAACTTTTTGTGGCAGAGGAACAGGAAATGCAGCTTGACATCGAACAGTGTCTTAGAGGCCATGGAGAGGAGTTTGGACACATATAAAAAGAGATCAGTCCTGATAAAGTGATGTAATGAAATATCTAATTAATTAGCATGTCTTACTATTATCCAGCCTTCTAATACCCTTTTCAAGAATGCATGTATTTTCTTTGGTAATTTTCCATTTGGAAATGCCCAGCATTTTATTTTTTCTATTATCTATCCCTATAATCGACCTGATTGGCTTTTAGAAAGAATGTGTTGAAGTCTTACAAAGAGATTCAGATATGGATCCTAAGCTAATGAAGTTGCAGAATATTAGCAGAGTTAAGATACATAAAATATTATAAAGTAGAATGTATTAAGTGGGCTAAAAGATATAAATAAAATACTCCTGGGAGTTCAGAAGAGAGATTTATTGTAGCACTGGGGGATTGAGGGGGAGGGGAGGGGAGGATTAAGAAAGACTTCCTGAAGGAGGTAGCATTTGCTCCTGGTTTTGAAAGGATAAATGGGATTTAAACATTAGGAAGTTGAGTAAAGGACAAAAAGTCCTGTTAAAAGTTCCAAGTATAAATGAGTGCCTGTGTGTTTAGCGTGGTCCTTACTACATTGCGGATCCTCAATTTGATATGATTGTCACCAGACCCCTGGGAGACATCCAGGACTAAAATAGTTTGAGAGTGTTATGCAGTAGGATTGAAGTTCATAACCCTCTGCAGGAAATTATCTGTAGATTCAGCCAGGGCTGTTTGTCTTGATTTTCTCAGCTGCTTAAATTTATTAACAAATTATATGGAGGCCTAAAGAATTAGAGAGGCAGTTTTAAAAGCACTGAATGGGGAAATGAAGAGTCCAGTCTTCTTATTTTCTTGTCTTGATGTGTGATCTGTTTCCTCTGCTGGTAAAATGGAAAGTGATGTTTCTGTCCCTCTACCCTCTTCCTTTGAAGGCAGAGATGACTACAAGTGGTTTGAAAAAATTCAGAAGAAAGATACTGCATAAATCAAATCAATAAAAACAACAATTAAGAAAGCACTATGATGCAAAATGTTGTTTAAACTCTTAGGCAGAAGGCTTTGTATAGAATCATGGGATAATTTGAAATTCTCTGTTCCCTTTTTTAAACAAAATATCTCAGTTAGGAAGTTAAAAGACAACTGGAGATATTTAAATTTGTGGCTAAGTGTGGTCAATTCTGAAGGGATTTTATAAGGCTGTTTGTCCTGACTAACTGGGTGGGGAGGATGGGGGTGGTGTCCTTTGTTAAAATCTGAAAGTGGAAAGCTAAATTCAACACCAGTTTAAAAAGCAGCATTCACAATAATTTCAGGATGCAATTACATCAATTATAGCGAAAGCATAAAAAATATTTGGAGTAAGGCTCTAGAGGCTGTACAGAAGAATTTCTTAGAAAATAGGGATTTCTTGAAAACTAAGATGCAACATTGTTTTATTTTATTTTGAAAGCCATCGCTGTATATCTTGAAAAAAAAACTACAGTTGAAGAATGGTAAAGTATATTGTGATGAAGCATTTATTATATTCACCAACCTCCCAATTCTCTTAACCTTAATATATTTAAATAATTATGATTACTACTTGAAGGAGATTATTCTTTCTGATCCTAATTTGAAGTAATTCTGACTGTAAATACTAAGAAGACAAAAGAAAATTAAGACCTTTAGTTAATTAATGAAGCTATTTCCTAAAGAATTTAAAAAACTCTCAATACATATTAACCTTTCAAAATCATAGCAATACCATCAACTATATATTTGTTTTATATGTTATTTAGTGATTTCTGATATCTTCTTCAGAGAAAATATTTTGAATGAAACTTTAACTTTTACTTATTATTTTATAGGTAGACCCTAATCCCAAACCAGGGTTTCTAGAGGTTATGTTCTAATGTGTAAAATATTTAGAAAGGTTAAAAAAAAAAACATATATTGAAAATAACTATTTTGTCTTTTAAACCAAAATTTTGATATTAAACTGGGTTGAATGTGGACTGACCTTATGGGAATGAGAAAATAAGCTTTCTTGGAGATGGCATAGCAAGAAAAAAGTTGACTTTGTGCATAATTATACTTAAGTACTTACGTCCAGCTTTAAGATACTACATTAATGATACCAATTATACAAATGTTTCACCCTTTTAAATATATTTTTCTATGTTATAACAAACAGCTTCCCTGTAGCTCAGACAGTAAAGAATTTGCCTGCAATGCGGGAAACTCAGGTTCTATCCCTGGGTTGGGAAGATCTCCTGGGGAAGGGAATGGCTACCCACGCCAGTATTCTGGCCTGGAGCATTCCATGGACAGAGGAGCCTGGCAGGCTATAGTCTATGGGGTCGCAAATAGTTGGAAATGACAGAGCGACTTTCACTTCATTTCATGTCATGGTATAATAAAACTTGGATTATTCTACACATGTGTGTATGTATGGGGGCTTCCCAGGTGGCGCTAGTAGTAAAGAACTTGCCTGCCAATGCAGGAGACATAAAAGAGGAGGGTTCCATCCCTGGGTTGGGAAGATCCCCTGGAGGAGGCATGGCAACCCACTCCTATATTCTTGCCTGGAGAATGCCATGAACAGAGAAGCCTGGCGGGCTGTAGTTGATAGGGTTGCAAAGAGTCAGACATGACTGAAGCAACTGAGCACACATACATGTGTATATATGAGCCTCTGAATATACATATTTTAATTCTTGCTTATTGTCTTGGACCAGATAGATCCTTAAAATGGGTCCAGTTAGAGTTATTGGTAATCGTACTTGATGTAAATAATGAATATTGTAATTTAAATGCTTTTGTTTCTTTCTCCTCTAAGTTTTCTTTGTGATACCATATATCATTTTCAAATTCTCTTCTGTAAAGTACTCCAAAATAATTATGAGGTGCATGTCTGCTCAGTCACTTCAGTAATGTCCAACTCTGCGATCCTATGGACTGTAGCTTGCCAGGCTCCTCTGTCCATGGGATTCTTCAGGCAAAGATACTGGAGTGAGTTGTCATGCCCTCCTCCAGGGGATCTTCCTGACCCAGGGATCGAATCCGAGTTTCTTATGTCTCCTTCGTTGGCAAGCAGGTTCTTTACCACTAGCACCCCCCTGGGAAGCCATTTATGGGGTAATGTGATAAAATTAATAAGCTATGTTATAGATAACCATGAGAAGAAAATCAGTCCCATTCACTTTACACTCACATCTAATTCTTGACCCGTATTTAGTACTGGCTTGTTTATCCACTTTTCTACAACTTACTCTTGGAGGCTATTGTCTAAAATAAGAGCCAGCTTCAAATAATGATAATTTCTTATCCTTAAAGATGATTGAAAGAATGTGCTTTAGTCTGCAAAGACCTTTTGAAACAGAATTCTAAAATGTTTTGAGTATTTGAAAATAAACATACGATCTGCCAAGATGAACTCTCAGAGAGACAACACGCCTCTGGAAAGAGAACAGCTTTATGTAGCACTGCTTTTCTCTATCTCAGAAATATTTTCCATGTGAATATAATGCATCTTACTGGGATTTAACTCCACACCCCCAGTCCCCACCCCCAAGTTTTGTGAGCCATTACACACTCTTGGCTACTGAACTCAGGAGATATTTGAACTCTGGTCACCTGCTCTGATTCTCGGAGCTCTTTATCCTGCTCTCCTGAGTTGAGTGTGTTTTGCAGTGGGAGTACTCTACTGTGGTCTCCCTCTGCTGTTTATCCTGTATTCTGGCAAATCCATCACAGCAGACAAAAGATATACATGAATAGTATTTTGTTAATAAGTCACAAAGGGAGGGTGTCATACTGGGTATTAAGATGAATTTTTAAGGTAGCTTGAGGTTGTCTTCTCTTGGCAAAACTCTATTAGCCTTTGCCCTGCTTCATTCTGTACTTCAAGGCCAAATTTGCCTGTTACTCCAGGTGTTTCTTGACTTTCTACTTTTGCATTCTAGTCCCCTATAATGAAAAGGACATCTTTTTTGGGTGTTAGTTCTAGAAGGTCTTGTAGGTCTTCACAGAACCATTCAACTTCAACTTCTTCAGCGTTACTGGTTGGGAGATAGCTTGGATTATCATGATATTGAATGGTTTACAAACAGAGATCATTCTGTTGTTTTTGAGACTGCATCTAAGTACTGCATTTCGGACTCTTTTGTTGACTATGATGGCTACTCCGTTTCTTCTAAGGGATTCCTGCCCACAGTAGTAGATATAATGGTCATCTGAGTTAAATTCACCCATTCCAATCCATTTTATTTTGCTGGTTCCTAGAATGTCGATGTTCACTCCTGCCATCTCTGGTTTGACCACTTCTAATTTGCCTTGATTCATGGACCTAACATTCCAGGTTCTTATGCAATACTGTTCTTTACAGCATCCGACTTTACTTCCATCACCAGTCCCATCCACAACTGGGTGTTGTTTTTGCTTTGGCTCCATCCCTTCATTCTTTCTGAAGTTATCCTCTGATCTCCACTGATCCACTGATCTCCACTGATCTACAGTAGCATATTGGGCACCTACTGACTTGGGGAGTTCATCTTTCAGTGTCCTATCTTTTTGTCTTTTCATACTGTTCATGGGGTTCTCAAGGCAAGAATACTGAAGTGGTTTGCCATTCCCTTCTCCCGTGGACCACATTCTATCAGACCTCTCCACCATGACCTGTCTGTCTTGCGTGGCCCCACATGGCATGGCCTAGTTTCATTGAGTTAGAGAAGACTGTGGTCCATGTGATCAGATTGGCTAGTTGTCTGTAATTGTGGTTTCAGTCTGTCTGCCCTCTGATGCCCTCTCTCAGCGCCTACTATCTTACTTGGGTTTCTCTTACCTTGGATGTGGGGTATCTCCTCACGGCCACCGATCCTGACCTTGGAAGTGAGGTATCTCCTCTCTGCCGGTCACCACTCCTGTGCTACTCGCCACTCAGCAGCCATGCCCTCTCTCAGCACCTACCATCTTGGACGTGGGGTATCTCACGCACTGGTCATAGCAAACACCCTCTTCTAACAACACAAGAGAAGACTCTACACATGGACTTCACCAGATGGCCAACACCAAAATCAGATAGATTATATTCTTTGCAGCCAAAGATGGAGAAGCTCTATACAGTCAGCAAAAACAAGACCAGGAGCTGACTGTGGCTCAGATCATGAACTCCTTATTGCCAAATTCAGACTTAAATTGAAGAAAGTAGGGAAAACCACTAAACCATTCAGGTATGACCTAAATCAAATCCCTTATGATTTTACAGTAGAAGTGAGAAATAGATTTAAGGGAGTAGATCTGATAGAGTGCCTGATGAACTATGGATGTAGATTCGTGACATTGTGTAGGAGACAGGGATCAAGACCATCCCCAAGAAAAAGAAATGCAAAAAAGCAAATGGCTGTCTGAGGAGCCCTTACAAATAGCTGTGAAAAGAAGAGAAGCCAAAAGCAAAGGAGAAAAGGAAAGATATACCCATTTGAATGCAGAGTTCCAAAGAATAGCAAGGAGAGAAAAGAAAGCCTTCCTCAGCAATCAATGCAAAGAAATAGAGGAAAACAATAGAATGGGAACAACTAGAGATCTCTTCAAAAAAATTAGAGACACCAAAGGAACATTTCATGCGAAGATGGACTCAATAAAGGACAGAAATGGTGTGGACCTGACAGAAGCAGAAGATATTAAGAAGAGGTGGCAAGAATACATAGAACTGTACAAAAAAGATCTTCACGACCCAGATAATCAGGATGGTGCCTGACATCCTGGAATGTGAAGTCAAGTGGGCCTTAGGAAGCATCACTATGAACAAAGCTAGTGGAGGTGATGGAATTCCAGTTGAGCTATCTCAAATCCTAAAAGATGATGCTGTGAAAGTGCTGCACTCAATATGCCAGCACATGTGGAAAACTCAGCAGTGGCCACAGAACTGGAAAAGGTCAGTTTTCATTCCAATCCCAAAGAAAGGCAATGCCAAAGAATGCTCAAACTTCTGCACAATTGCACTCATCTCACACACTAGTAAAGTAATGCTCAAAATTCTCCAAGCCAGGCTTCAGCAATATGTGAACTGTGAACTTCCTGATGTTCAAGCTGGTTTTAGAAAAGGCAGAGGAGCCAGAGATCAAATTGCCAACATCCGCTGTATCATGGAAAAAGCAAGAGAGTTCCAGAAAAACATCTATTTCTGCTTTATTGACTATGCCAAAGCCTTTGACTCTGTGGATCACAATAAACTATGGAAAATTCTTAAAGAGAATGCATGTCAAGAAGCAACAGTTAGAACTGGACATGGAACAACAGACTGGTTCCAAATAGGAAAAGGAGTACGTCAAGGCTGTCTATTGTCATCCTGCTTATTTAACTTATATGCAGAGTACATCCTGAGAAATGCTGGGCTCTAGGAAGTACAAGCTGGAATCAAGATTTGCCAGGAGAAATATCAATAACCACAGATATGAAGATGACCCTACCCTTATGGCAGAAAGCGAAGAAGATCTAAAGGGTCTCATGATGAAAGTGAAAGAGGAGAGTGAAAAGTTGGCTTAAAGCTCAACATTCAGAAAACTAAAATCATGGCATCTGGTCCCATCACTTCATGACAAATAGATGGGTAAGCAGTGGAAACAGTGGCTGACTTTATTTTTTGGGCTCCAAAATCACTGCAGATCATGATTGCAGCTATGAAATTAAAAGACACTTGTTCCTTGGTAGGAAAGTTATGACCAACCTATAGAGCATATTCAAAAGCAGAGACATTACTTTGCCAACAAAGGTCCGTCTAGTCAAGGCTATGGTTTTTCCAGTGGTCATGTATAGATGTGAGAGTTGGACTATAAAGAAAGCTGAGTGCCGTAGAATTGATGCTTTTGAACTGTGGTGTTGGAGAAGACTCTTGAGAGTCCCTTGGACTGCAAGGAGATCCAACCAGTCCATCCTAAAGGAGACCAGTCCTGGGTGTTCATTGGAAGGACTGATGCTGAAGCTGAAACTCCAATACTTTGGCCACCTGATGCAAAGATCTGACTCATTTGAAAAGACCCTGATGCTGGGAAGGACTAAGGGCAGGAGGAGAAGGGGACGACAGAGGATGAGATGGTTGGATGGCGTCACCAACTCAATGGACATGAGTTTGAGTAAACTCCGGGAGTTGGTGATGGACAGGGAGGCCTGGCGTGCTGCAATTCATGGGGTCGCAAAGAGTCAGACACAACTGAGTGACTGAAACGAACTGAACTGAACTGAGGTTGTATTCAAGTGAAGGGTGACTGTAAGAGAGTAATGAATAGCCAGAGATCTTAAGGATTGGTGGAGCCTCTTGAGATTGTCAGAAAGTGAAAGTAGAAGTCACTCAGTTGTGCCCAACTCTTTGGGACCCCATGGACTATACTGTCCATGGAATTCTCCAAGCCAGAATACTGGACTGGGTAGCCTTTCCCTTCTCCAGGGGATCTTCCCAACTCAGGTCTCCCTCATTGCAGGTACATTATTTACCAGCTGAGCCACAAGGAAAGTCCAAGAATACAGGAGTGGGTAGCCTAGCCCTTCTTCCTGCCCCAGGAATCGAACTGGGGTCTCCTGCATTGCAGGTGGATTCTTTACCAACTGAGCTGGATTCTTTACCAAATTGAAGTTGTCAAGAGCATTATAAAATCGCTGAAGCCTTGCAGGATTGATAGCTGTAGGAGAGGTAGCAGAAGACACCTGTTATCTAAGGGGTAGAGTGACTTCAGGGGATTTGGAGAGAACAATTGCTGACCTAAAAATCATCTCCACAGGGGCTATGCTAAACCAACTACATATAGACCGATTTCATTTGCACACCTATCTCAGGAATGCAAGCCACCAGAGCTACCGGGACTAAACAAGATATTCATGCAATTAAGCTTTACTCTGACATTAAAAATCAAATAATAGTGTGTGTTGTAGAATGGGGAAGGTATCCAGATTTGCTGTTTTTGCCAACATTGAGGACAACAATATATAATTTATTCTTTCGTTTGCTTTGGTGATTTAGAATAGTAGTCTCCTAAGTGGAGGAAAGTGTAAAACAGGGAGATGAGGGATTCTGAGAGATGAGAGTCGGAATTGTACGGTACAGAGGCTTTCCAGGGACTTTGGTTTTTTTGTTTGCTTCCAGTTTACTGTGAGGTGATTGCAGCTGGCATTTGTTGGGTTAAGTGAAATTTATAGATTATATTACATAGTTAAATTATTTTAAATAACCTGACAAATTGTGCATATAATTTAAGCATGAAAAGATTCCTGCAAAGAAACTTTGAAGATATTATTGATGATAAAATGGTAGTACTAACTTTCTCCTCCTCCTAGTAGAGGTCTTCCTTAGCCGCATTACAAGGTAAAAATAATTACTATCTAAATAGAGCTCTTTTTAGCACATTACAAAATAAAAGCAATGCATTGATAATCTAATTAGAGCTGACAAGAAATTGGCCAAAGAAATTAGCCAAAGAACTTTTTATCAAGAAGAGTTTTTGAAATATGGGTTTATTTTCACTATTGTTGATGATAAACTTCATCCTAAATGTGTATTATGCTTTGAGAGTAATAATTTTAAAAATCTTTAAAAAGTACTTGTTATAGGGCAGTCCTCTCCTCCAGTTCTGACGGTAAAGCATCTGCCTACAAAGCAGGAGACCCCGGTTCAATCCCTGGGTCAGGAAGATCCCCTGGAGAAGGAAATGGCAATCCACTCCAGTACTCTTGCCTGGATAATCCCATGGACGGAGGATCCTGGTAGGCTACAGTTCATGGGATCGCAAAGAGTCGGACATGACTGAGCAACTTCACTCACTTTGTTATAGGGCAGGTGGTCTTCCTAGGTGGCTCAGTGGTTAAAAAAAAAAATCTGCAGTCAATGCAGGAGACACAGGAGACACTGGTTTGATCCCTGGGTTGGAAAGATCCCCTGGAAGAGGAATTGGCAACCCACTCTGGTATTCTTGCCTGGAAAATTCCGTGGACAGAGGAGCCTCTTGGGCTATAGTCCATGGGGTCACAACGAATCAGACACAACATAGTGACTGAACAACAACAATTCTAATGGAGCTTACTTTCTATCAAGACAACAAAAATATCACTGTTGGTACATTACCTTAGAAAGAAATAAGTGTTAAAGGGAAGAGGAACAGGCTAAAGGAATTAGGAGTGCTAGGAGTGGGGCATAGGTGTAACTTTAAACAGAGTTGTCTTGGTAGGCCTTAAAGGAACATTTGCATGGACACTGGAAGGAGATGTATATTTGGTATACTATCCTGTGGTCCAGTGATAAAGAATCCGCTTGCCAATGCAGGAGATGCAAGAGACATGGGTTCTATCCTTGGGCCCAGAAGATCCCCTGGAGTAGGAAATGGCAACCCTGTCCAGTATTCTTGCCAGGAAAATTCCATGGACAGAGGAGCCTGGCAGGCAGGCTACAGTCCATGGGGTTGCAAAGAGTCAGACAGGACTGAATGACTAGGCATACACACACACACACACACACACACGATATCTGAATGCCATGAATTCTTTAAATTGGGATATATTTATAGTTGTTGAAGATAATATGAAAATGCCAGGCCCATAGTATGTACTAGTTTCAATAGCAATATGGAAAAAAGAAAGACTAACATTTATTAAATGGCTACTTGGGCTACGTACTGATTACATTATTTTATATAATCCTGTAAGGCAAATATCATCAGCCTCATTTTATAATCAAGGCTTAGGGGTGCAAAGTACCTTGCATATGATCACAGCTAAGTAGGTGATAGAGCTGGTGCTAGACATTAATTCCTAATCTTGTTCTCTGTTACAGTACTAGGTTCAACATTTGCTAGAATTGTGTTCAGAAAGATTCTGGGCCAAATCCAAGATCCTACAAAAAGAAACACTTCTATCAATGTCATAACACAGGAATAGAGAGTAGTATATCTCTACACTGCCATGCTAGTTCTTGAGATAGACACCTCAAAAACAAATGAGAGTCAATTTGGATACTTTATGATGTAGTTTGCAAGCAATATTTTGAAAGGATCCCTCTTATATGAATCATGTACTTTTTCTAAAACATGACACTTCCCTAATAATCTTTTGTACTCTACCTTTGTCTAATGAATAAACTGTCACTGATGTGACCCTAATCTACCTTCCCATAATTTTATTTTTCTGACTTATTTGTTGGTGTGTTTTTTTTTTCTATCTAGCGTGCTTATACAATCCATTAAAATTACCCATATTTCAAATTATGGCTTTCTAGTAAAATAGAATGTTTCTATTATTAGGAATACCTACTCAGAGACAAGTGTGTCACTGATAATGTAGAAGGAATGAATGTACTATCTTATGGGGCATACAATTTTTTAATATTTAATTAAACATTTAATAGAAATGGTATAATGAGAGACTTCACTTTCACTTTCCACTTTCATGCAGTGGAGAAGGAAATGGCAACCCACTCCAGTGTTCTTGCCTGGAGAATCCCAGGGATGGGGAGCCTGGTGGGCTGCCGTTTATGGGGTCGCACAGAGTCGGACACGACTGAAGTGACTTAGCATAGCATAGCAATGGTTATTGTTAGAGACCATGAAGTCAACCATGTACTACCTAAGTGTATGTTCTGGGGTACATTACTTATAAACTCAGTGAAATTTCAGTTTCTTCATCTCAATAGCATCAGATTCTTCAGTATTAGAATTTGCTCTTTAGTGCCTGGTATGTATGTATGTATTAATATTTATATTAAATATTCCACATGTACTTGAAAAGAAAGAGTTTTCAGAGTTCTATCATTAACCCAAGTATATAAATTGTGTTCTTTAAAACATCTGTATCTATACATATCTGTATCATTGCTGGGAGAAGTAAGTTAGAATTTAATAACGTAACAGTAGGGTTGGAGAAGTAGGTGTTGGAGAAGACTCTTGAGAGTCCCTTGGACTGCAAGGAGATCCAACCAGTCCATTCTAAAGGAGATCAGTCCCGGGTGTTCTTTGGAAGGAATGATGCTAAAGCTGAAACTCCAGTACTTTGGCCACCTCATGTGAAGAGCTGACTTATTGGAAAAGACTTTGATGCTGGGAGGGATTGGGGGCAGGAGGAGAAGGGGACAACAGAGGATGAGATGGCTGTATGGCATCACCGACTCGATGGATGTGTGTTTGGGTAAACTCTGGGAGTTGGTGATGGACAGGGAGGCCTGGAGTGCTGCGATTCATGGGGTTGCAAAGAGTCAGACATGACTGAGCGACTGAACTGAACTGAACTGAGAGTTGGAAGTACTCTGCATGTTTGCTTTCTATATTTTAAGGCCATGTTTTTAGGTGTGGCTAAATTCAGAACTGTTGGAGCTTCTTGGTGAATTTATCTTTTCATTATGTAGTGATTCTCTTTTGTACCTGTGCATATTTGCTTTAAAGTTTATCTTAACTAATATTTATAGTCTACATCAACTTTCTTTTGGTAAGAATTTGAATAGAAATAACTTTCCCACTCCTTTACTTTCAACCTTTCTATGATATTATATTGTTTTATGTTTTAGGTGTTTCTTTTACAAATACACATGCAAAGTTTTATTTTATTAACTCAATATGAATTTCTGTTTTTTACTGGCAAATTTAGTTGATTTATATTAATTGCAATTTTGGATATTTATTGTTATCATCTCCTTTCATGCTTTATAGTTATCTTAGCTTTTCTTTGTTCCTTCTCCTTTCTTTGCTCTTTTTCTACATTCTATTGCTTTGCTTACATTTTTTGTGTTCTTTTTCTTTCCTTTCTGTTGTTTTGAAAGTTATACATTCAGTTCTCCTTTACTGGTTAGCTATATATTTTATTGAAATTTTTATTGTGAAATATTTTAGACACACAAAAGAATATATATAATGTACATATAAGTTATAAAAATAATGAAATTAACACCCATATAACCATCACACAGATTAAAAAAGAAAGACTGTCAACAACTCAATTGAAGCCTTCAGTGAACCATTTCCTACTATCTTTGCCAGAGATAATTACAATCCTGAATTTTTAAAACCATATTTACCTTGCTCTTTTAAAAATACTTTATGTATATCACACATACATATACACATTTTACATGTTTGTGAACTTAAGCAGAGTCATACTGTGTATATTCTTTTGCAACTTGCTTTTTCACCTCTACATTATGCATTACATTTATGAGGTTTATCTGGGTTGATATGGTTGGTTTAGTTGCTAAGTAGTGTCCGACTTTTGTGACCCTATGGACTGTAGTCTGCCAGGCTCCTCTGTTCATGGGATTTCCCAGAAAAGAATACTGGAGTGGGTTGCCACTTCCTTCTCCAGGGGATTTTCCTGACCCAGGGATTGAACCCACATCTTGTTCATTGGCAAGCAGATTCTTTACTACTACTGAGCCACCAGGGAAGCCCCTGGGTTGATATGCACCCTTCTAATCAATTAATTTTATACTCTTAAATTTTCCTGATCAATATAGCTAGAAATATATCAGTTTTACTGATTTTTCTCATCATTTGATTTCACTGATTTTTTTTTATTGGTTTTTGTTTAGATCTTTATGACTTCCTTTCTGTTTCTTATTTTTGGTTTAATTTTTTTTTTTTTGGCTGAAGTCATTGGTTTGAAATCTCTTTTTTTTTCTAATATAGATGTTTTAGTGCTGTAAACTTTCCTTTGAGTATGGCTTTATCTACATCCCACAAATTTTGATATGCTGTATTTTCAGTTTTATATAGTTGAAAACAGTTTGTATTTTTTTTATATCTTCTTTGACTTATGGGTTATGTATTAATAGAAGTTTAGTTCCCCAACAGTCAGAGATTTTCTGCATGTCCTTGTTATTGATTTCTAGTTTAATTCCATTGTGCTTACTCTGTATGACTTGAATATTTTTAAATATAAGAAGACATTTTATTGCTCAGAATGTGGTCTCTATCATAGTAAATGTTCTATGGTACACTTGAAAACAGTGTGTATTCTGCTGTTGTTGGGTGGAGTGTTCTATTGATATAAATATTAATTATATTAGGTTGGTCGACAGTTTTTCAAGTCTTCTATATAGTTGCTCATTTTCTTTCTAGTTATTTGACCAGTTTGGGTAGAAGGAAATTGAAATCTCTGATTAAGATTGTAGACTTATTTACTTCTTACAGCTCAATCAGGTTTTTCTTCATATATTTTGATGCTTAATTATTAGGTTTATAAACTTAAGATTTTTACCCTCTTAATGAATCAACTCTTTTATCTTTATGAAATAACTTTTTGTATTCCTGGTAATAGTCTTTGTTCTGAAATTTACTTTGATAGCACTTCCAGCTTTTCATTAGTATTAGCATAGAATAACCTTTGCCATTCTTATACTTTTAACCTATTTGTATCTTTATATTCAAAGTGGGTTTTTTTGTAGGCAGCATATAGTTGGGTTTGTTTTTTTACCCAATTTGGTAACCGATACCTTTTAATTGGGAGTTGTTATACCATTTACATTTAATGTGATTATTTGTGATGGTTAGGTTTAAATCTGCCATCTTATTTTTTGTTTGTTCTTCCTTTCTTCTCCTTTTCCTCTTTTACTGCTTTTTACTGAATTGGTATTTTCTTATAATCTTATTTTATCTTCTTTATTGCTTTATTAATTCTACTTTTCTTTGTTACGTTAGTGTTTGATTTAGAATGCATTGTGTTCATCTAATTTATAACAGTTTACATTCAAGTTATAGTCATATTAATATAACTACCTTATATTAATATTCTAGTATATTTCCATTGCTCCCCTCCCAGCCTTTGTGCTGACGTCATGTATTTTGCATACTATATACCTTCCCACCATATTGTTATTACTTTTATTTATATTATAATGAGATTTAAATAAGAAAAAACATTTTCTCACACAGTTATCATTTCTGGTGCTTTTCTTCATTTTTTTTGAGTAGGTCCATATTTCTATCTGGTATCATTTTGTTTTTCCATGAAGGGCATTTCTTTAACATTTCTAGTGGTGCAGCTCTGCTGATGATGAATACATTCATATCTTCTATGTTTGAAGTAGTTCTTATTTCACCTTCATTTTTTTTAAAAACAACTTTTAAAAAAAGAATTATTGGCCTGTGCCAGGTCTTAATTGCAGTATATGGGATCTTCAATCTTCGTTGCAGCCTGCAGGATCTTTTTAGTTGCAGTGTGGGAGCTCTTAGTTGCAGCATGTGGGATCTAGTTCCCTGACCAGGGATTGAAACTAGACCCCCTTGAATTGGGAATGCAGAGTCTAAGGCACTGGACCAATAGGAAAATCCCCAAAAACAGCTTTCTTGAGGACTAATTCACATGATTCACTCATTTAAAGTGTACAATTCAACAGTTTTTAGTATCTTCACAATTATGTGCAACTATTACCATAGTCAATTTTAGAATATTTTCATCACCTGAAGAGAAACCTGGTATTCTTTTTTTGGCTATACTATGCTATGCTATGGCACGCTATTCTATGCCATGCTGCTTTTTCCTGACCAGGTATTGAACCGAAACCATGGCAGTGAAAGCTTGGAATCCTAACCACTAGGCCACCAGAGAATACCTGAAACCTGATGTTCTTTAGCTATCACTTCTCACCCCCTTGTTTCCCCCGCTTCCCAAGGCCTAAGTAAACACTACATTGCTTTCTGTCTCTATATGTTTCCCTATTCGAGACTTTAATATGACTGAGATCATGTAATAGGTAGTCTTTTGTTACTGGCTTTTTTCACTTAGCATAATGTTTCCAAGGTTCATCTATATTCCAGCATGTATCAGTTTATTATTTCTTTTTATGGTAGAATAGTGTTCCATTGTATGGATATAGTATATTTTGTTTATTCATTCATCCATTGGTGGCCATTTAGATTGTTTCCACCTTTTGGCTATTGTGAATATTCACCTTCATTTCTGAAAGATATTTTCCCTCTTCATAGAATAGTAGTTTGATAGTTTTTTATTTCAATACTTTATAGCTCTTGTTCTGACGACTTCTTGATTACATTTGCTGTGATGAGAAATCTGCAGTTATTTTTATCTTCGTCCTCTAAGTAAGGTGGGCTTCCTTGGTGACTCAGAGGTTAAAGTGTCTGCCTCCAATGCAGGAGACCTGGGTTCGATCCCTGCTTTGGGAAGATCCCCTGGAGAAGGAAATGGTAACCCACTCCAGTATTCTTGCCTGGAAAATCCCATGGACGGAGAAGCCTGGTAGGCTACAGTCCACGGGGTTGCAAAGAGTCGGACACGACTGAGTGACTTCACCTTCACCTTCTAAGTAAGGTGACTTTTTTACTCTAGCTGCTTTTAATATTTTTCTCTTTATCACTGATTTTGAGTAATTTATTATAATGTGCCTTGGTATAGTTCATTTTTATGTGCTTAGGGTTTGCTGAAGTTCTTGGATCTGTGGGTTTATGGTTTTCATCAAATTTCAAAAGTTTTAGCCACTATTTCTTCAAATATTTTTTCTATTTTTTTGGAATTCCAGGTATACTAGATCCTTTGAAGTTATTGCACAACTTACTGATATTATTTCCTTCCTTTTTTCCTTCCTTCCTTTCTTCCCTCTCTCTCACTCTCTCTCTTTCAAATGTTTTTTTCTATGTTTATTTTTTGGATAATTTCTATTGCTATGTCTTCCAGTTCACTGGCGTTTTCTTCAACAATGCCAAATCTGATGTTAGTCTCATCTAAAACATTTTTCATTTCAAATATTACAGTTTTTTAATCTCTGGAAGTTTGATTTGTTTTTTTTATTAGTACCTTTAATGTCTCTATTTAACATATTAAACATTTTCTCTAGCCTTTTGAATATATGAAATGCAGTTATAGTAACTCTTTTAATGTTCTTATCTAGTAATTCTAACATGTGTTAGTTCTGAGTTGATTTTGGTTGATTGATTTTTTTCTCATTCTGGCACACATGTAAAATTTAAACATGTATATTTGACTTAATAATCTCAATATTTGTCAATACCTTTAACTTTCTTTCAAATAATGAAGAAACCATAGAACAATTTAATTTTAGTCATTCTCTTGCATGACACATGATATTGTCATGTATTTTTGTTCACTTTGACTGTAAATTAAAAGTATTATTTTTGTTTTATATCATCGGTTCTTCTTTACTGTTATCCATACATTTACCAACTTCTTTGTCCCTCACTGTTCCTTTAAATTTCTCTTAAAGTTTTGGATTTGATTTTTCTTCTTTCAGTAATATGTATTAAATGAGGATTTATTGAAAATTTTTTGACAAAGTCTCTGTCTAATGATAATATCTCTAATATGTTCTCATTTAAATATAATTTAGTTGATTATATTGATAGAATTATGCATTCATAAATATTTTTCCTTGATGTTTTGAATATATTATTTAATTTCTTCTCACTTCTGTTTATGCTGTTGAGAAGTCTGTTTTCAGCTTAATTATCGTTCCTCACTGAATAATTAATGTTTCTTTTTGGCTATTTCTGTTTATTTTCAGTGTTCTGTGGTTTCTTATACTCTAGTAATTGTGTCTTTAATTTCCTTTATTCTTTTTGAGATTCATTGTGTCTTGAGTGCATCAATTCTGAAAATTCTTGGCTACTGTGTTTTTTCTTCTATTTTTTTGACCATGCCTCATGGCATGTTGGGAGAAGGCAATGGCACCCCACTCCAGTACTCTTGCCCGGAAAATCCCACGGATGGAGGAGCCTGGTAGGCTGCAGTCCATGGGGTCGCTAAGAGTCAGACACGACTGAGCGACTTAGCAACAGCAGCATGGCATGTTGGATCTTGGTTCCCCAACCAAGGATCAAATCCATGTGCCCTGTAGGATTCCCTGCAGAGGAAACAGGATTAACCATTGGATTGCCAGGGAAGCCCCTTGGTTACTATATTTTTTAAGTTATTAAAAAATTGAGATATAATTCACCTACCAAAAAATTCACCCATTTAAAGTGTGCATATAATTCATTGATTTGTAGTATGTTCACGAAGTTGTGCAACCATCAACACTTTCAAAGCTCAGAACATTTTTATTGTCTGGAAATGAAACCCTGTATCCATTAGCAATTACTCTCCATTCCTTTCTCTCCCCAGCCCTTGGCATCCACGAGTTTACTTTCTGTCTCTGTGGATTTACCTACATGCCAATTCTAGATATTCCTTATAATTGGAGTCATATAGTATGTGGCATTTTGGGTTTACTTCTTTCACTTCATGTAATGTTTTAAAGGTTCATTCATGTAACATGTATCAGAACTTCATTCCTTTTTGTGGACAAATAATATTCCCATCTATGAATATAATACCTTTTCTTCACTCATCAGCTGAAGGCATTTGGGTTGTTTCTACTTTTTGGCTATAATGAATAAAACTGCTACGGATATTCATGTACAAGTTTTTGTGTGGACATATGGTAATTATTCTTAACATTTTGCAAAGCTGCTAAACTGTTTTCCAAAGTGGCCGCGCTATTTCAGTAGCCATAATCTTGACATCCCACTCCAGTACTCTTGCCTGGAAAATCCCATGGATGGAGGAGCCTGGTAGGCTGCAGTCCATGCGGTTGCTAAGAGTCAGACACGACTGAGCGACTTCGCTTTCACTTTTCACTTTCACGCATTGGAGAAGGAAATGGCAACCCACTTCAGTGTTCTTGCCTGGAGAATCCCAGGGACGGGGGAGCCTGGTGGGCTGCCGTCTATGGGGTCTCACAGAGTCGGACACGACTGAAGCGACTTAGCAGCAGCAGCAGCAATCTTTTGAATATTGCCTTTCTCCTATTCTACCCTGTCCCTTTTTGTGGAACTCTTATCAGAGATATGTTGGAGCTTTTTATTTTATCCTGCATGTCTCTTTAGTTCTTTTTACACTTTCCCAGTTTTCAGCTCTTGTGCTTCATTCCTCAGATCTATCTTCCAGTTCATTAATTCTTTTATTCAACTGGTTTAATCTTTCATTCAACTCATGCCTTGAGTTTTCACTTTAAAGAGTTTAATTTTTCATTTCTAAAAGTGTTATCATTTTTTAAAAATATAGTTTTATTTTCCTCTATAATCAACATATTATTTTTTATAGTACCTCCTTTTTATGGCTTTATTTCTTTATCCATATTCTCTTTCAGAATGTTGTTTTATTTTGAGTTCTTAAATGTGGACTCTTGCTCACTGTGGATTGTTTCCTCATGTATTTTGTTGTGAGATTATCTTTATTGAGGCTTTTTTGCTTTTGTTTCCACCAGTTGCTTCAGACAGATCACCAATCTTATCTCAGTTCAGTTCAGTTCAGTTGCTCAGTCGTGTCGGACTCTGCAACCCCATGGACTGCTGCACGCCAGGCCTCCCTGTCCATCACCAACTCCCAGACTTTACTCAAACTCATGTCCATTGAGTCAGTGATGCCATCCAACCATCTCATCCTCTGTCGTCCCCTTCTCCCACCTTCTAACTTTCCCAGCATTAGGCTCTTTTCAAATGAGCCAGTTCTTCACATCAGGTGACCAAAGTATTGGAATTTCATCTTCAGCATCAGTCCTTCCAATAAATATTCGGGACTGATTTCCTTTAGGATAGACTGGTTTGATCTTCTTGCAGTCCAAGGGAGTCTCAAGAGTCTTCCCCAACACCACAGTTCAAAAGCATCAATTTTTCGGCCCTCAGCTTTCTTTATAGTCCAACTCCAACTCTCACATCCATACATGACTACTGGAAAAACCATAGCTTTGACTAGACGGGCTATTGTCGGAAAAGTAATACCTTTGCTTTTTAATATGCTGTCTAGGTTGGTCATAATTTTCTTCCAAGGAGTAAGCGTCTTTTAATTTCATGGCTGCAATCACCATCTGCAGTGATTTTGGAGCACAGAAAAATAAACTCAGCCACTGTTTCCACTGTTTCCCCATCTATTTGCCATGAAGTGATGGAACCTGATGCCATGATCTTAGTTTTCTGAATGTTGAGCTTTAAGCCAACTTTTTCACTCTCCTCTTTCACTTTCATCAAGAAGCTCTTTAGTTGTTCTTCACTTTCTACCATAAGGGTGGTGTCATCTGCATATCTGAGGTTATTGATATTTCTCCCGGCAATCTTGATTCCAGCTTGTGCTTCATCCAGCCTAGTGTTTCTCACGATGTACTCTGCGTATAAGTTAAATAAGCAGGGTGACAATATACAGCCTTGATGTACTCGTTTCCCTATTTGGAACCAGTCTATTGTTCCCTGTCCAGTTCTAACTGTTGCTTCCTGACCTGCATATAGGTTTCTCAAGAGGCAGGTCAGGTGGTCTGGTATTCCCATCTCTTGAAGGATTTTTCCACAGTTTATTGTGATCCACATAGTCAAAGGCTTTGGCATAGTCAATAAAGCAGAAATAGATATTTTTCTGGAACTCTCTTGCTTTTTCGATGATCCAGCGGATGCTGGCAGTTTAATCTCTTGTTCCTCTGCCTTTTCTAAAACCAGCTTGAACATCTGGAAATTCACAGTTCATGTACTGTCGAAGCCTGGCTTGGAGAATTTTGAGCATTACTTTACTAGCATGTGAGATGAGTGCAATTGTGTGGTAGTTTGAGGAGTCTTTGACATTGCCTTTCTTAGGGATTGGAATGAAAACTAACCTTTTCCAGTCCTGTGTCCACTGCTGAGTTTTCCAAATTTGCTGGCTCATCCATCATGTTAATGTCTCAGTTTGAAACTTCCTAAGTCATGCACATTATATTCATTTTATCCCCAAATTTATATGAGGCACAAACCAGAAAATTTGAATTTAAGGGAAGGGATTTTCCTCAAACTTAAAGCTCAAAAGAGATGGACAAGTGTCTTTGTTACCTTGTCCTGGCTAATATTTCTTTTCTATTAATAGTTCATCTCTTCCCAGAAAAAGCAGCCACTTGGTAGTCTTGGCTTTATCTAAAGATTCTCAATTCCTCATGCACAAGCACATTCTCATTTCTTTTTTCCTGTATGAATATTAAAACCTAAGCTTTTAGGTTACTGAGACTAATTCTCCTCCAAGTAAATTAAAACTTCACTCTATTGTATGAACCTCTTCATTTTGGGCACCTAAGATAGATGGGGTTTTCTCTTCCTTCCCTCTTTATCAGTCATGCTTTAAAAATAATGTTTATTTTATTTCTTTTAGCATTTCTGTGTCTTTGTCCTGGGCAGTTACTTTTGGGTATCTTGGATCATTGTATTATCAGAAGTCTCAATTTCCTTACCATTAATGCGGGGAAAGTTATTTACTTAATAGTGTTTTTAGGATTAAATGAGATAATGTATATAAAGCACTTAGCTTAGTGCCTGATATGTAAGTGGTCAATAAATGTTAGTTACTATGCTGCTGCTAAGTCGCTTCAGTTGTGTCCGACTCTGTGCAACCCCATAGACAGCAGCCCACCAGGCTCCCCCATCCCTGGGATTCTCCAGGCAAGAACACTGGAGCGGGTTGTCATTTCCTTCTCCAATGTATGAAAGTGAAAAGTGAAAGTGAAGTCGCTCAGTCGTGTCCGACTCTAGCGACCCCATGGACTGCAGCCTACCAGGCTCCTCCGTCCATGGGATTTTCCAGGCAAGAGTACTGGAGTGGGGTGCCTACTAACTAATGCTGACCAATGTTTTGGTCATCTGATGTAACAGAAGGCTCATAGGAAAAGTCCTTGATGATGGGAAAGATTGAAGGCGGGAGGAGAAGAGGGCATCAGAGGATGAGATGGATGACTGGATCCAGTCATCAGAGGATGACTGGATGGTATCACAGATGCAAACTCTGGGAGATGGTGAGGGACAAGGAGGCCTGGTGTGCTGCAGTCCATGGGGTGGCAGAGTCAGACATGACTGTACGACTGTACAACAACAATACTGATTGAGAAATTCTAGATAAGAGTGCAAATCTGCATAAGAAAAATTAATAAAATGAATTTTAAAATTAATATTTTGGTCCCCTCTTAGAATGTTATGGATCATTTAAGTTAGTTCTTTTATTTGATAAAAAAGGAATATACAAAACTTATTGCTTAAATATATATTATTTTGTATGATATATCCTTGAGTGTCTCACCTCGTATTTATCTTACTCAGCATGTGGGTGGTCATGGAACAGTATTTATAGATATTTGATGCCTGATTCAATTGACATATATATATATTTTCATTTTACAGTTGCATTTCATTTCCTCAGAAGGTGGCTTATATTATAAACATGTTTATAGTTTCCATATTAAAAATGCTTACATTAAGCTGACATAAAATTAGATCATTTTAAATTCATTTTATTGAGAAAAATTAATCTCTGTCTTGTTCTAAAATATTTATTTCCCATAAAATGTACACTTTTGAGGAACGTTGCATGGGTTATTAATAGGCTATTTGGTTTGATTATTTCCACTTAGGAATATAATTCTTTGGAAAGAAAGGCATATCTGATTAAAATCCTGTGTGGAAGTGACCTTTTTCTTATTTTTAAAAGAGGAATGATGGAAGAAAAAAATAATATTTTTAATCTGAGTCTTCATGAGATCTAAAATGGATGTTATTCTTTCTGTTTCCTCTCTGTAACAGATATTGTGTTTGTCATTCTGTATGTGTGTGGTCTCACTTTTGTTAATGTGTCTTCACTTCTCAGTGAAATGAAAGCTGACCTAGAACCGTGGTCACTCCTGTGTCAAAGTTGCAACAACTGTGGTCACTGAGCAATTACTATGGCCATCCAACTAGTCCTGAAGGGATAGTTGTGTTAGATCAAGATCTAAAATAATCTGTGGAAGGGAATGAACTGAGGATTCAGACTGCAGTGTAATTTGATCTTGTGTCTGTATTTAACCAAAAGAACCACATTTGTAAACAACTTACTCTGCAGAAGGATAAAAATCCTATAAAACATTTAAATGCTGTTTATTTTACTCAGATGCTTTTTCTTGATAATTTTATTTATTTTAATGCTGAAACATTGGTAGAGCTCTAAAAAAGATGGTATGGTATCTATGTTCAAGTAAAGCACTTTTTTTTTTTTTAGAACCATTAGGCTTTTTTGAACTGATACACAAATAAAAATGTTATTCTTTTTTCTTTTTTTTAAACATGAGATCCTAAAATACTTAGGAGGTACTTAACTGATACAGATTATTAAAATACGGAATAAAATTGGAAAAAGTTACAAAGTATGTAGCAGTAGAACATGTGATTTCATTTTTTTTTTTTCTCCAGAGGTGTAATAGGTTTGTACTAATCTGTTTACCTTCTCTCTCTTGCTCATATCTATTTCTTCAGTTGTGAGATTTGGGGATGGAGTAAGCACACAGCTCAAAGCCAATGAATATCCTACTTTTTTCCAAGCTGTTCTTTGTTGCGTTATCTTCATTCTTTCACTCATTCAGCATCTACAGAGCACCTGCTCTGTACCAGGCACTGGGCTAGGCGGTAGAGGGTCTTTATTGAATAAGACCATCAGGGCTCCCTTGCTGAGTGTCTAGTCCTGGACAATTTTTTTTTGCTCTCTTTCTTTCATCCTTACATTTTTCGGTCTCTCTCTTTCTCTATCCCTACGTTTTCTACTTTTATTCTTTCCCTCATTTTCTTACTTCTCTTCCATTCTTTCTTTGGAAATTGTTAAAGGGCTTCCCTTTCGACTTCAGATTTGACTAAGATGAATACGTGAGACTTCTTTCTTTCTCTACACTTTTTCTTGTGGGAATCCAGGAACATTCATAACTTCTGGCCTTACTTAGCTGTGTCTGTATTTCCTTTGAGGAAAATTGGTTACCAGCTGATGAGCAGATCATTTCCTCTACTGCCATGGAATCATACTCCTTTGCTTTTTATCAAGCTGCCAAACCTCATGAAGAGTGAATCCATTGGGGAAAGACATCTTCCTGTCTTTCTACAAGCCATCATTTTTTGGTTAAAACAATTTTTTAAAAATTGGTTTTTATACCCATGCACCTAAATTTATCTCCAGTTTGGTTCCATTGGTCACAGAATAGTTTTACCTTACTGGCTGAGTATTTTCATTTCTGCTGAGCTTCCCACAGTGAATATCATAGAGCATTTTCCAGCAGTATTTTTGTGGAGGGGGAGGGATGGATAAAGGCTTAATATAAATTCTGATGCAGCCATTTTCCTATTGCTTTCTGATACAATGTAGTAGGAAATCAATGCAGTTAGAGTCATTATTGACAGTAGATAAGGGTAAGCAAGCTGGTCATCTGAAAGCACAAATGAATCGGAATTATAGGATTTTTTTTAGCCTCGTAAGACTTTTTTTTTTAATCCATTTCTGTTGAAGAGCAGAGATGTCAAGTGACTTATTAGAGATCACACAACAAGTTAATAGCAGAGCTGTACCTGGAACCCAGGTCTCAATTTCCAGTTTTCTTTTTACCCGACAGGATATAGAAATAGGGTCTAGGGAAAATTATCTTTTGAGGGAGGGGGAGAACTCTTGTTTGTTTGGAGAAGGATTTGTCAAATCCACAGGTTTCAGACTTTTGTACTCTTCAGCTGACAACCCAAGTTTCTGGTTTCATATGATCTTTGTAACCAGCTAAGGTGTTGAAGAGAATTGGTATAAAAATTAAGTGCTTCCCACAGAATATCTAGTCCATGTCTGTTAGCTCCTATGTCTAATGGGGTTCGTTTTTGTCTTGGTTCTTGATGTTGGTTATCGTGTACGAGAAATATGATTTTCGCCCAACCTCAAGAGCTGCAGTTATAGGTAAAGTTGGCCAAGTGAATTTACTTTTGGTGAGTTGTTTTGATGGAGGAATTAAAGCTTGAATAAGGAGTCAGAACCCCAAGTTCATCCACTTACTTAATGCATTATTTCCAGTGGGTTGCTGCCTGCCTGCCAAGTCGCTTCAGTTGTGTCCGACTCTGTGCGACCCCATAGACGGCAGCCCACCAGGCTCCCCCGTCCCTGGGATTCTCCAGGCAAGAACACTGGAGTGGGTTGCCACCTCCCTCTCTAATGCATGAAAGTGAAAAGTGAAAGTGAAGTCGCTCAGTCGTGTCCGACTCTTCTCGACACGAATCCTATGGACTGCAGCCCACCAGGCTCCTCGGTCCATGGGATTCTCCAGGCAAGAGCACTGGAGTGGGGTGCCATTGTTAGTAGAGTTTAATCTCAGTGCTGAGGAAGTCATTTGAACTCTGGCTTTCCACCCTCTAAACAACTAAGAATCATTTCTTCCCTTCTTCTCCTTTGCTAAGAGAACGCACTGGTCTTAGCAAACACCCTCTTCCAACAATACAAAAGATGACTCTACATAGGACATCAACAGACGGTCAATGCTGAAATCAGATAGATTATATTCTTTGCAGCCAAAGATGGAGAAGCACTATACAGTCAGCAAAAGCAAGACTGGGAGCTGACTGTGGCTCAGATCACGAACTCCTTATTGCCAAATTCAGACTTAAATTGAAGAAAGTAGGGAAAATCACTAGGCCATTCAGTATGACCTAAATCAAATCCCTTACGATTATACAGTGGAAGTGACAAATAGATTCAAGGAATTAGATCTGATAGAGTACCTGAAGAACTGTGGATGGAGATATGTAACATTATACAGGAGGCTGTGATCAAAACAATCCCCCCCAAAAAAGAAATGCAAAAAGGCAAAATGGTTGTCTGAGGAGGCCTTACAAATAGTTGAGAAAAGAAGAAAAGTGAAAGGTTAAGGAGAAAAGGAAAGATATACCCATCTGAATGCAGAGTTCCAAAGAATAGCATGGAGAGATAAGAAAGACTTCCTAAGTGAACAATGCAAAGAAATAGAGGAAAACAACAGAAGGGCAAAGACTGGAGATCTTGTCAAGAAAGTTAGAGATACCAAGAGAACTTTTCATGCAAAGATGAGCACAATAAAGGACAGAAATGGTATGGACCTAACAGAAACAGAAGATATTAAGAACAGGTGGTAAGAATATACAGAAGAACTATACATAAAAGATGCTCATGACCCAGATAACCACAATAGTGTGATCATTTACCTAGAGCCAGATATCCTGGAATGCGCAGTCAAGTGGGCCTTAGGAAGCATCACTACGAACAAAGCTAGTGGAGGTGATGGAATTCCGGCTGAGCTATTTCAAATCCTGAAAGATGATGCTGTGAAAGTGCTGCACTCAATATGCCAGCAAATTTGGAAAACTCAGCAGTGGCCACAGGACTAGAAAAGGTCAGTTTTCATTCCAATCCCAAAGAAAGGCAATGCCAAAGAATGTTCAAACTACCATGCAATTGCACTCATCTCACATGCTAGCAAAGAAATGCTCAAAATTCTCCAAGCCAGGCTTCAACAGTATGTGAACCGTGAACTTCCAGATATCCAAATTGGATTTAGAAAAGGCAGAAGAACCAGAGATCAAATTGCCAGCAGCCATTGACTCATAGAAAAAGCAAGAGAGTTTCAGAAAAACATCTGCTTCATTGACTATACTAAACCCTTTGACTGTGTAGATCACAGTAAACTGTGGAAAATTCTTCAAGAGATGGGAATACCAGACCACCTTACCTGCCTCCTGAGAAACCTGTATGCAGGTCAAGAAGTAGCAATTACAACCAGACATGAAACAATGGACTGGTTCTAAATTGGGAAAGGGGTACGTCAAGGCTGAATATTTTCACCCTGCTTATTTAACTTATATGCAGAGTACATCATGCGAAATGCCATGCTAGATGAAGCACAAGCTGGAATCAAGATTGTTTGGAGAAGTTTCAATAACCTCAGATATGCAGATGGCACCATCCTTATGGCAGAAAGCAAAGAGGAACTAAAGAGCCTGAAAGTGAAAGAGGAGAGTGTAAAAGCTGGCTTAAAGCTCAACATTCAAAAAACTAAGATCATGGCATCTGGTCTCCTCACTTCATGGCAAATTGATGGGTAAACAATGGAAATAGTGACAGACTTTATATTTTTGGGCTCCAAAATCGCTGCAGATGGTGACTGCAGCCATGAAATTGAAAGATGTTTGTTCCTTGGACGAAAAGCTATGACCAACCTAGACAGCATATTTAAAAGCAGAGACGTTACTTTGCCAACGAAGGTCCATATAGTGAAAGCTATGGTTTTTCTAGTGGTCATATATGGATGTGAGAGGCTGATGCTTTTGAACTGTGGTGTTGGAGAAGACTCTTGGACTGCAAGAGAGTCCCTTGGACTGCAAGGAGATCAAACCAGTCCATCCTAAAGGCAATCAGGCCTGTATATCCATTGGAAGGACTGAGGCTGAAGCTAAAGCTCCAATACTTTGGCCTTCTAATGAGGAGATCTGATTCATTGGAAGAGACCCTAATCCTGGGAAAGATAGAAGGCCGGAGGAGAATGGGACTACAAAGGATGAGATGGTTGAATGGCATGATGACTCAATGGACATGAGTTTGAGCAAACTCTGGGAGATGGTGAAGGACAGGGAAGCCTAGCATGCTGCATTCCATGGGGTCGCAGAGTTAGACAGACTGAGCAGCTGAACAACAACAGCAAAAGAAGTAAGAATCATTTCTTCCCTCCTCCATTGATGTGAATATTAATTTTTAAAACTATTTATTTATTTATAGCTGCACCGGATCTTTGTTGCTGCTCGTGGGCTTTCTCTAGTTCTATAACTAGAGAACCTGCAGGATTCTCATCACAATGGCTTCTCTTTTTGCAGAGCATGGGCTCTAGGGCGCTTGGGCTCAGTAGCTGTGGTACATGGGCTTACTTGTCCGGCAGCATGTGGAATCTTCCTGTACCAGAGATTAAATCCATGTCCCCTGCATTGGCAGGCAGATTTATAACCACTTGACCACCTGAGAAGTCCTCAATATTCATTTTTATTGCTGTTTTAGCGAGGATCCAGGATGGTCCCCAATGGTCCCTTAACTCCTGGCAGTCATGGCTTTTGTATATCCCCTCCCACGCTGCATTAGAGTTTGTCTATGTGACCATTAGCATATGGCAGACATAATGCTATATCACTTCTGAGGCAATCTCAGACACTGTGACTTCTGCCTTGTACTCTTTGTATCCCTCACTCTAGGAAGCCAGCTGCTAGGTTATGAGGATGTTAGGACAGTCCTATAATATTAGTAGTTCCATGTGGCAAGGAACTGAGGCTTTCTACCAACAACCAGTGAAGAACTTGTTGAGGTCTTCTGCCAATCCCCATGTGAGTGAGCCATCTTAGAAGGATGCTCCAGGTCTGGTCAACCGTTCAGGAGACTGTAGCACTACCTGATTGGTTGACCGCAACCTCATGAGAGACCCTGAGCCAGAACAACCCACCTGATCCACACTGATTTCTGATCCCAGAAACCACGTGGGAAAATATATGCTTGTTGTTTTAAGCTGCTAAATTTGGGGGGTGATTTGTTACACAGCAATAAGTAGCTAATACAATTTACAGAACAAAAGTTGAACATTTACAGTTTAAAGTCAAGTATAGGGACTCTCTCTCCCGCGTGCATGCGCGCTCTCTCTCTCTCTATCTCTCTTTCTCTCTCTCTCTCTCCCTCCCCCTCCCTCCCTCCCCACGCACTCCTCCACTCTCTTCTCTTCAAGTCTTGGATTCTCCTGCTATCTTCTAAATAAAATAGAGCTGTAACACTGAAAAAATAAATAAATAAAAATAAAGTCAATTATAATAACAGTAGATGTAGATGTTTTTATTATGTTTTTGACACTTAGGAGCAAAAGCTAAATCAATACGTGACCTATATTCAGCAATTTTAGTTTATTAAATAGGTAACTGAAGAATGGAAAAATTAAATGATTTAATAATCGGAGGGAGTGGTGGTAGCTAAGAATTGAAACACACTTTTTTCTCTTTCCACTTCTCTTTAAAATACAGCTCTATCAAAATACAAGTAAAGACTAAACTCAAAATGACACCAACGAATTCAAAAGAGATATGTTTGAGGAAATTTTTATTTAAGGAAAAGTTTACTGAGAGCTATTGTGTTTTCTTATTTTTGTTTATTTTTACTTGAAATGTAGGTGATTTACAATGTTTCAAGTGTATAAGTGATTCAGTTATACATACATACATAAGTGTATATTAATATATTTTTTCAGATTCTTTTCCATTATAGGTGATTACAAAATATTAAATATAGTTCCTTGTGCTATACAGTGGGTCCTTTTAATTTATTTTATATATAATACTGTGTATCTGTTAACCCCAAATTCTTAAATTATTCCATCCTACCTTCCCCTTTGGTAACTGTAAGTTTGTTTTTTATGTCTGAGTCTATTTCTGTTTTGCAAATAAGTTCATTTGTATCATTTTTAAGATTCAATATATATGTAATATCATATTTGTCTTGTCTGACTTACTTCACTTAGTATGATAATCTCTAGGTTTAGTATCACTAAACCTAGTATCACTTAGTATGATAATCATCCATGTTGTTGCAAATGGCATTATTTTATTCTTTTTATGGCTGAGTAATATTCCATTGTGTGTGTGTGTATGTATATATATTCCACATCTTCTTTATCCATTCATCTGTCAATGGACATTTAGATTGGAATGCTATTGTTTTAATATGAAATCATCTCAAGGAGTCTGAGTCATTTTATTTTTACACACAGGTGGTTATGCTTCCTTCAGTTAATCAACTTGGAGAGGGTTTCAATGGATCCTTTAACTCAGGCCTAGATATGAATATTTTTGATCAGTTCAGCAAAAGTTTGTCAAGATCACCAGTGCTGGCCAGGGAATACAAAAGTAAACAAGACATCTCTGCCCATGCATGGTTTATAGGTTAGTGATGGGGCAGGTGATGTTAGTAGTGAGGGAAGAGTTCTGCTACAGGTATTCACAGGAAATTTGCAGAGTACGGAGGAGGAGCACCTAACTCAGTGTGCAAGGACAAATGACTTCGTCAAAGTTGCATAGCTACTTTGTAGCACTTTGAATCCATTTTGGCAGTTTTCTAGACACTTGGAAGGGGTAATAAGATTGTATGCTGCCTGCCTATTGATTTTCATGCATTGGCGAGGTCTCTGTTTTTCTACAGAGACCCTTTCTTCAACCTTTATTTTTTTTTAAACTTTTAATTTTTATATTGTATAGCCAGTTAACAAACAATGTTGTGATAGTTTCTGGTGAACAGTGAAGGGACTCAGCCATTCATATACATGTATGCATTTTCCCCAAACTCCCCTCCCATCCAGACTGCCACATAACACTGAGCAGGGCTCCCTGTGCTATACAGTAGGTCCTTGTTGGTTTTCCATTTTAAATACAGCAGTGTGTACATGTCCATCCCAAAGGCCCTGACTATCCCTTCCCCATCCTTCCTCCTGGCAACTGTAAGTTCATTCTCTAAGTCTGAGTCTGTTTCTGTTTCATAAGTAAGTTCAGTTGTATCATTTCTTTTTAGATTCCACATATATGGGGTGTGAAATGATATTTCTCCTTCTCTGTCTGACTTACTTCACTCATTCTGACACTCTCCAGGTCCTCCCATGTTGCTGCAAATGGCATTTCATTCTTTTTAATGACTGAATAATATTCCATTGTATGTATGTACCACATCTTCTTTATCCATTCCTCTATTGATGGGTGCTTAAGTTGCTTCCATGTCTTGGCTATTGTAAACAGTGCTGCCGTGAACTTTGGGATGCATGTATCCTTCAGATCATATTTTTCTCTGGATATATGCCCAGGAGTGGGATTGCAGGGTTATATAGTAGCTCTATTTTTATTTTTTTAAGGAACCTCCATACTGTTCATCACAGTGGCTGTACCAATTTACATTCTCATCAACAGTGTAGGAAGGTACCCTTCTCTCCACACCTTCTCTAGCACTTATTGTTTGTAGATTTTTTGATGATAGCCATTCTGGCTGATATAAGGTGATATCTCATTGTAGTTTTGATTTGCATTTCTCTAATAATTAATGATGTTGAACATCTTTTCATGTGCCTATCGGCCACCTGTATGTCTTCTTTGGGGACATGTCTCTAGGTCTTCTGCCCATTTTTGAGTGAGTTCTACAACTTTTTTCACTGAGATATTATGCAAACCTCTTTTTAAAAAGAACTTAAAAAAAAGAGAGACTTCCTTTTTCTTTCAAACAGGATAAATGGAATGAAACAGAGACACTAAGAAAAAGAAAACTTGAAGTACAAAACAAAACCCAGGAAGTATGGAAGTATCGAAAACATGAATTAGCATGAATTAGGAGAAGGCAATGGCACCCCACTCCAGTACTCTTGCCTGGAAAATCCCATGGACGGAGGAGCCTGGTGGGCTGCAGTCCATGGGGTCGCAAAGAGTCGGACATGACTGAGCGACTTCGCTTTCACTTTTCACTTTCAAGCATTGGAGATAGAAATGGCAACCCACTCCAGTGTTCTTGCCTGGAAAATCCCAGGGACAGGGGAGCCTGGTCGGCTACTGTCTATGGGGTTGCACAGAGTTGGACACGACTGAAGCGACTTAGCAGCAGCAGCAGCAGCAGCAGCAGAAGACTGAACCACATGATGTCAAGCTGTAATAATAAAATATTTAGGATGTGGGATTCTAAAACAATTCATTAAACAAATCTTAGTGATCCGTCACAATTGTTTTAGCTACTGGTCCGAAAGAAATTTGTGGCAAAGTGCTGATTGCCCTGGAAGGAATGATTGCACCTGTGGATCAATTTGGTAGAATCTGGAACTTAATTCTGTCAGTTTGAACAAGCAAATTTCAGACATTCTAAATCCAAGGGAACTTCCAACAGTCTTTCATGAATGAGGCAGTAAGAATGAAAAGACCTTTTATAACTTCATTTTGAACTCTGCCTGCAAACCAGAGGTCAGCAGGCCCTTCAATCCCAGGGCCTGGGAGGTGCTGGTGGTGCTGGTGGTTGGTGCTGTGAAACTTGGTGGGGGAGGGTAGAGGGAGATAGAAGACAAAAGGAAGAGGAGGCAAAAGACATAAAGAACTGGACATAAACAAAAGAGAAGGAAAGGAAGAATTAGTAACCATAGTTTGTGGAGCACTGCTAGCCACTGTGCTAAATGCTTTTCCAATCCTTACAACAGCCCTGTGAAGTTAGTACTGGTATTACTTCTGTTTTACTGGCTAGGATACTGAGCCTCAAGTGAGGTCATTTGCCAAAAGTCATATTGTTAGTAAGTAGCAGAGCTGTGATTTGAATTCAGTTCTGTCTGACTCCCAAATCTGGCATTTCTAACCACGAGGCCGTGAAGGAAATATATTCATCTACTGCAGTGTAAAAGAGGACCACTGAAGACTAGCACCTGGGCTGTTCTCTGGCTGGCCCTTGGGTTTTCTTTTTTTAAGTTTGTAGACAAGTCTTTAACAGAATGAAGATCCCTTAATTGGATTTGCCTGTTATCTAATATTGCCCACCACATTACATGCCGTGCTTCAGTTCCTTCCTTCCATGAATCAGTGGGAACCTTCCCATTTAGTCTAATGAACCCTAATTTCAGACAAAGGTAACTGTCCCCTTTTGTTTCATCCTGTGCTTTTATTTTTCAAATACCAGAGCCGACCTCTGAACTCAATCTGCACTTGCCTATTGATGCATAAATATCTATAATATCACAGTAAATTAAATTCTATTTTAAAGGGTTTCTATTTAACAATCTGTCAGAACTTTCACAGCATTTGATTTCTGGTCTCCTCTGTCCAGTGACAGGTTTATCTCAATATGGTTTGATTAATGAAACCTTTTATTTGGTGTAAGCATACTTATTATTACTATAATCTCTTAATGCTTGCTTGGGCAACACTGGAATCTGGTGACAGGGACTCTCAAAACTTCTGGCTTCTTTAGTTCCCTCCAAACACTGGGTGAGATTGACAGGTGGGAGACCCATGCCCTCTTAATGGGAAGCTTGGTAATGTTAGTGTCAGCTGAATGATATAGCACTCTGTCTTAGAGGCTTGGCCAAACTCCCTTTTAACCTCTGGGGTTTAAGAAATGCTTTTGACTTCATGCCAGCAAATCCGCCTTCTTCTCCACTGCTACCTTGTCCTTGCATGCCAGTCACTGGGGGGCGTGGCTAACATCTCCCTCGGGAGCTGAGAAATTGCAGTGTGCACTGTGTCACTGAGAAGTGGGATGAAATCTAAAATAAAAGAATGTATTGAAAAAGAGTGTCTTAATGAAGCCAAGGGGCCAGACACTAATAGCTCTTAAGAAACAGAAATGACTTTATGATGGATATTCCACAAGCAACCTTTTTGAAAAGAAGAGTAGAATTGAATTATGTTTTGTTCCTAACAAGTATTTACCTCCGTGAGGGGCTGCTGTTGCTGCTGGATTATCTTCCTGGTGTCCTACATGCTTCCAAAACACTGGAAAAACAATGTCTTGGATTTCACATAGACTCAACGTTGTCACTCTGTTTTACTTTGCTATTAAATATTTACTAACGTTAAAAGTGAGACATTGAAAACAAAATCAGAAACTTGTGCTGCAGAAATTGTTTTCTCTGCAGTTTTCCTAGCTAGTATTTTCTGCGCTGGTAAAATGATAGACTTCTGCCATGTATTATACCGTTCTTTATTTGTACACCTGTCCACCTCTAATGCTCAAAACATGTCATACTTTTTTTTCTTTCTTCCTTTTTTCAGTTTGTGGTCATTGTGGTTTTAAGTGCAATAAAATCCACCTGGAGAGTTTTGCTATTGTTTCTAAACAACCTGAAGTAGGAAGGAGAACAAGGTAATGTTAATAAATATGATTCAAGAGTCTAATAAATAATCAAATCAGATAAAAGAAACAAGTCTGTTATGTAAAAAGAGCATTATAATAGTTAATATTCTTTGTTAAGACTTGAATATTCAAAGGGCAAGTAACCTCTGAAAATAAAAATATTTTATCTAAGGACCATACTAGCTTGATTGTTAATTTGATTACTTGAGATTGTGATTTGTTATTAAATTTATACGCTTACATAGACTTAAAAATGAAAGTTTTCTTTCTGGAGTTTTAAAAGAAAAATGCTATAGGAAGTATTTCTTTTTAAGGGGGTAACATTAGATTTTTATTGTCACTTTAGCTTTAATTGGATTAATTGAAATCATACTGAAAAATAAAGTATGGTTTAACTGTACTTTCGGAATTAGAGATATGGTTTAAGAATATCCATTCAATAAAATAAAGAAGTAGAAAACCTAGTATAATTTAAAGTGATACTGCAAGTCAAATAATTTTTAATAACATAATTAATAGTAAGAATTGTGTGTTCTGCTTGAAAAATATAGAATATTTTTGTTCATGAAAAGTGTTCTTTTGCAAGAAATTATAGAAATATCTTAATGAGATACTGAGTAGAGGATTATTACAATTCTCCAACATGTTTCTTGTTTTTAGTTTATTTCACATCATGCTTTTTAACCTTCGACAACAAATATTGTTGTACCATGAAGACAGCAAATCCAAACAATTACATATGTAGTCCAAAGGCATACACAAGAAAATCAATATTTGACATCTTTGCAACTCCCTCTTTGCAGTAGCGTTCAATAGCTCTTATTCATTATACACTTATATCTCTTTCAGATTCGCCTTTGTCACTAGAAACCCATTTTTTTCCTCTCCTTTGACTTCCACATAACTTCTTTGCCCTGTACTTTTACAGATGCCTTCTGGCTATAAATACTAATGAAATCTCTTTGCTTAATTCAATTTTGCTGGTACACTTACAGTTATGACCTAACTTTCCCACGAGAGAGACTGATTGAACATTCCACTACCTTATGGATGGGAGCAAACATTCTTACAGAACTGGACTGACAATTTCCATAATTATAGAATTCACAGCCTAATGACCTTAAAAAACAATAAAAAGATCTCTTGTTAATTCCATTTCTGTTACTGACATTCAAGATATTTCATTTTTCACGGGACAACAAATTTACTTTTTTATTTTCCAAAGAGCAGTCTATCCTTTCCCCCCAGATTAAATTTTCTGAATATTGAAGTATTCCATTGAATATTTAGCATTTCTTTGTCTTTTAAAAGTTAGAATATTTATGATCCTTAGAATGCGTTTGACTGATTTATAGCAATCAATTATAAGAGTACGTTTTCAAATAGCCCTTTTAAAAATGAAGAATAGAATAATTAAAAAGATCACAAGTCCTCCCTTGCATATAATTATTTCATTATTTCATTACAGTGCAGAAATTATTTTTGCTGACTGTGAGCAATTTTAATTGAGCAAGATCTGTGTTAATATACGATAGCAGGCAGTTCTTCCTAAGAAATAAGATTACTAATTGCTTAAATTTTTATTCAGCACAGTGAGTCTTATGAGTCACATTGCAATATAAACCTAATCACTAGGTAGAGTGGCTACAATACATTTTCTGTGGTGTGATATCCTAAAAGCATAACTTGCCTGCTAATTTATTCCTTCAACAGGTTTATTGCTGTATTAAGCATTTGTTTTGTAGAAAATTCTTATTCTATCTAGTTATGACAGAACTATGATAATGAAACATTAAAATTCAGACTTGAAGTATACAAAAGCCAGCATAAATAAGCAAAATTAAAACATAACATCTTGAATTCTTCCTAAAAACCAGAATGCTCAGCACCCCAGCCTGTATTATGGAGGCTTTTGGCTTATAAACAAAGACGGCTCCTCAGGAATAGAAATCTTGAGTGTGCAAGATAGCATGCTGCTAAGTGACGTTAAATTAAATGTTAATGAAAACCGTTTTCTTTCAAAAATTTAACACTCATCATAAATGCTATGGTATCTTTGGCATATCTAAGATATTTTCTTCTCAATAAATATTTTATGTATATTTATTGCTGTGGGAGAATATATAAATTATAATAAAATTCATCAGAACCACTGTCTTAACAACATAGGCTGTTTTGATAAAATCTGCATAAACATTACAAAAACTATATGTTTTAATGTATAGTTTAGTATTGAATATACTGTTGCTGATTTAACTTAGATCTTAAGTGAAAAGTACTATAATTGAGTGTATTCTTAAATATAATTTTTGAAAGTGAAAGCAAAAATACTTGAAAAACTCTGTGATATTTATTAGTAATTCACTTGTTCATTCAGTAAATATTTATTAATAGTTTATAATGAACTTATCAACAATTCTAACTTACTAATACTATTTTCTCATACTCTTTCAAGACAAGTGCTAACATTTTGCCTTCTTTGCTTGGATTCCAGTATGTTCACTTGCTGCGAAAAGGGGAAGTTGACCAGATTGGTATTTAGTTGACCAATGCAGAAGTTACAGAGTTGTTTACAATTCTAATTTCCGGATTTCAACATCTAATGTGTCAGTGATAACTAAAACCTTTTGGAGATCTCTAAGTAATTAGTTACTATTGTGCATAGAACAGATTTTGTATTTGGATCTTTTTCACTGGAGATTAACATTTGTGTGTGATATGGAAAGTAAAGTAAACTGTTGACTGTAAAAGGCTTCCTTATGGTGAAGGAATTTTATGGTAATACAGTACGTGGTCAGTGTGATCTAGAAGAATGACTGAAGCATATGGAACTGATATAATATTGTATGTTAAATATATGTCAGTTAAAAATAAAACTAGACTAGCCCAGGGTCCTGGGTTCTGCTACTGCTATTAACTAGCTTTAAGACTACGGGCAAGTCTTGCAACTTCTCTTGACTCTTAACCTTAATTTCCAGATCTGGAAAATGTGGATAATAATCCTTACTCTGCCTCCTGGTGTGGATGCTTTCATGATAAATAGTAGCTTCTGTGTTGATAAAATGTGAGCTGCAAATTAGACAGTTCTTAACCTGGGGGTGTTCCAAGAATCCTCTTGAAACTATGCAAATTTGTATGTATGTCTTCCTAGGTATGAGGTCTGTAGCTTTTATCGGATTCTCAAATGGGCAAGTGACCTAAAGAAGGTGAGGAAACACTGAATTTGAGAATCTCTAACATCCTTTCTTCTCTTAAATTCAAATTCCATTCTCCCTCTCTGAATAATATATATGAAAGCACTTTGAAAGACTGCTAAACAAATGCAAAGTATCATTCTCCATCTCTCTTTATGGATCTAGTCTATGTAAAAGTCATAGGCATACTTGAAAAAGTGATATTATATTATGTTGCATGGATTATTGAATAAACATATTGCCCGAAGGCATCTTTCAAATAAAAGGTTCAGTATTAGAACCCTAGGAGAATTGAAGTGTCACCCACTCAGAGAAAATAGAAGGCAATCTAGGTGAGGGTGGAAAAACATTTTAATATATGTTTAGTGTAGCTTAGTGGTCAAGATTTACAAGAGTAATTAAACTGGGATGAGGCTTTTTGATTTTGTTCTAATCTAGATTATGATAGCTGTGTCTCAATTTCCTCCTCTCTAAAATGATTTTAGTGATTTGGGGAAGATTAAGTTAGCTAGTTAGATTAGTTTTGTTAGCATAGGTTAAAGTGTTTTTAGTTAACAGTACAGCAATATACCAAAGTAATAGTGTGAATTCTCCATTCAAAGGAGGAAAATACCACTGTTAAGGATTTCTTAATAGTTTCTTCTTTGTTTTGTGACTTTATTTTGTCCTGTTACATATTTAATAATAGATGGGAAATCAGAAATAAAATGTAGCAATTAAGATACATTGTAATTTCTTCTGAGTTTTTCTATCCCCTTTTTGATACTTTAAAAAGGAGTGGTCATTTATCTCTTTAAAGATACATCTAAAATATGTTAACTTTATGGCTTATCAGTAATTTTTAAGTTTTCTACACTTAATGAGCAAAAATATAGCTATACAAAACATTAAGAATATCTTTAAAGAATTGCTTTATAACCTTGTTTTACCATTGTGCTGTATTAAAAGACTGTGCTAATAGTCTATTACAGAGTACTTAGGAAAAGATTAGAGAAAGGGAACTTTTTTTCCTTTCTTACCTCTAAAATGAGGGGAGTTGAAATTGTTTTCTTTCTTTGTTTGTGTTTTTTTAAATTGGAATATAGTTGATTTACAATGTTGTACCAGTTTCAGCTGAACAGCAAAGTGAATCCATTATGCATGTATGTTTATCCACTTTTTGTTTTTTTGATTCTTTCCCCATGAAGGTCATTCCAGTGTACTGAGTAGAGTTCCCTTTGCTATACTTGTTAGTTATCTAATAAGTATATTCGTTATCAACTTTATATATAGTAGTGTGTAAATAAGGATTTCTTGATTACGGAGGGGAGGCAGGTTGGAGAGGGCACACTGAGTTGGAGTATCCTTAGCCATAGTGAAAAAAGCTGACCACTTAAGAAGGATTTTCACCTAAGAAATAGTTGATGTGGGTCTGAGTTTACCCCTTTCTTTCTAGATTTGCATCAAAATGGAGTGAAGAGAGCATTTGGTAATAGAATTTGTTTGCTTTCTTACTGAGTGTGAGTTCCTAGACAGAAGGCAGAGATTGGACCTTACACATTTTTATATTCACAGCTCTATTCAGGTACTCAGTGAAGTCTATTCACTGAATGTTCTTGGGCTGGTTCCTTTCTCTAAATGATTGTTTCCTCTATTATATTTCTAACAATGATAATAATAATAATAAAGCTAGCTACCATTTATGGAGTACTCTGTACAAAGTACATTACATGTTATTGTTCTAGCCTCACAACAACCTGGAGAAATATTATCCTCATTTTAAAGGTGAAGATTCTGAAGTCCACAGAAGTGACTTAAGACCATAACCACCTGACAAATTTACTGGAAAGATATTTTTGTTTCATTAGCTGCTCTAGCTTCAAAGATTTTGCCTTCTTAACAGCTTCCTCATTGAACTGAGAGAGTGCTTTGATAGAAGATTTAAGGTACATGGCACTCCCAAAATGCAGATTTGGTGATGACAGGAAATGTTGTTAGGTCATGTTTGACTGGGCTAGATGCTCCCATTTTGTTACTAAGTAGCTGCTGCTGGGAGCTGAGAGGAAATGAAGAAGAGGAACCAGGAAAGTTTGATGAATAAGCCCCTTTATAAATATTCTTCCTGAAGCTCCTCCTACCACCTCAGTGTTAAAATAGATTAACATAGGAACACCAAGTAGTTCAGATGTAAAGTTGAGATTCAAAATTGGACTATTATCAGCCTTAACTGATGAATACAAAACCAGTAATCCCTGAGGGACCAGACCATGAGTTTGCTCTGAATTTCTTGGTTTCTGTGGAGCTGTGATTCATATTCTCTATAATATACAAAGTTGAAATATCTTTAGCATAACAAAAACAGATTCATAATTATAGAATAGCAGTATTTCCCACCAGTCATTGGAGGAGTGGTAAACTCAGGTTAGAAGAAAACTGCTGGTCATCATGGAGAGTTATATTTCATTTCTGACAACTATATTTCTCCTCAGTTTTGAAAATACCTTTTTATAGAGCAGTTCGTGTGCAACTTTTCCTGCTTAAAAAAATTAATAGGCAACCTGGAAGAGGAATTTGATCATTTATTGCACATCTACAAATTCAATAATAATGATGAAAGATTTGTTGATTGTCTTGTTTATCTGAGAGAGACATGAGATACACCATAAGAGAGGGTGGGGAATCTGGGCTCAGTGCCCAGAATTTTTCTTTGCTATTTGGATCACTGTGTTTGCTAGAATATTTAATTAATCCCACTCTTGGAGTAATGCTTATTGCTGATGGCCATCACTGAACTGAAATATTAAACCATATGTAATATATCTTCAATAAAATTTAGATTTAAAAGTCCCTAAATGATGTATGTGTTTGACAGTCCTTAATGAAAACTGACTAAAGGAATTTCAGAGAATGAATAGGCTTAATGGTAACAATTATTTTCATTCATATGGAAGGAAGTGCTAAATTATAAAATTAAACGTAAGCAATTAGCACAACATTTGGGGTAGGATTGTACCAATTCTTGGATTTATAGTTTGTTTTATAGTTATTGTTATTGTTGTTAAATATTTGTATCTTCTGCTATGTCTCTAGTGAAGGTCCTTCCTGAAATTCTGTAAGACTAGTTCTTTTTGGAGTATAGTTTAGCCATGGTTAGACCATCAACTCTCTGATAATTCTCTTTTGAGTAATTCAGTACATAGCATGATTTTCTCTTATTATTGAACCGATGCCTCAGCAAAGGGTTAGAGGAATTCTGCTGTTTGTAGCGAAAATCTTGTGCCAAGAACATTAACCTTGAAGTTCTATACTTTTTGCAGGTCAGGCAATTACCACAGTTATCCTATTTACTTATTTAAGATGTGGCAAGAAGAGCTCCCCAAAATGGACTGATAAATGTGGGTGGAGGGAAAAAATCAATTTCTCTTCTGAAAGAATAGATCCAGAATTGTAATGATGGAAAGAATTCTAAGATTCAGTTAAAATGTCTTTTGAACAGGTCAGAACAAATAGTCTGACATATTGGAGTGTGCCTGTGCAGTCAAGAGGGACAGAGTATTTGAAATGAGACAGTACTTAAGAGTTTGATCAAATCCAGTGGTCTTCAAACTTTGTAAAGCCTCGAGTTCCATTATTTCAACAAAATCTCATATACTTAATATGTAAAACAGGTTTAAGGGGAGCTACTCTCCTTGAAGCCAAAGAGGTCGCACCTGTTCACATGCTTCCCCTTCTTCCTTCCTTCTAAGCACGGTTTGAAAATCATCTGATCCAACTCTTTCATTTGAAAATGTGAGCATTCATTTCCAAGAGGAGTGGACCAACTTATCCAAGGTTATATAACTAAAAGGGGTCAGGGCTGCTTCTCAGACTGTGTTCTGCTCTATTACACACTTTCTCTCAGACACTCTTTCTGCTTCTTGTGTGGAACCCTGAGAGGAGAGCCGCCCTCTCTACTAGACTACTAGGGAAAAGTCACACGGTCAGGGCTTTTGAAGGCGGGTGGGAATACGGATCCCAAGAGCTCAACCGTTTGTAAGACAGGTATTTATCAATTGTCTATTATGTGCAAGGCATGGTTTGAGGCTTCAAAGGAAGTGCAGAATTCCAAAATAAAGAAATCATATCTTTACTATTCTTCGCCTTCTATTTTCTCTTAAAAAATGTGAACAAAATGATTATTCAGAGAATGCATGTTGTTCATTCATCATAGTGTTTTTGGGTATAGACTCTGGAGTCAGCCTGCCTAGTTTTGAAGTCTGGCCCTGATGCTTACCTTGAGCAAATTACTTAATTTCTCAGCGCCTCAGTTTTTCTGTAAAGTGTGTGTGTGTGTGTGTGTGTGTGTGTGTGTGCGCGCGCACGCGTGCTCAGTCATGTCCAACTCTTTACAATCCTATGGACCATAGCCCACCAGGCTCTTCTGTCCATTGCATTATGCAGGCAAGAATACTGGAGTAGGTTGCCATTTCCTTCTCCAGGGGATCTTTCAGACCCAGGGATTGAACTCGCATTTCCTGCATTGGCAGGTAGATTCTTCATCACTGAGCCACCTGGAAAGTCCAGGTGTAAAGTATATAAAGCCCATCTATAAAATAGGGATGAGAAATTACTTGCATCATAAAATTGTTGTGAGGATGAAATATATATTTATATGTAACTTAGAATAGTACCTTGCACACAATAAATACCAGGCAAATGTTAGCTATGATTGTAATTATGATTATTGTCATATCTTATGTCACTCACAGTGATAATTCAAAATCATTATTTTGGTTGTACTTCTGATGTATATTTTAAAACTAATCATATAGAAATTATATTATTAATACTTAAGTTACCAAAGCATTGTCAATTCAATTTGGTAATATTCATTTCTTATTCTATAAAGTGATATGGCTAACTGCTATACACTTACATAAGTTTGGGATGCAATAACAAGGTAGATTGAATGGCTAATAAGCAACAGAAATTTCTCAGTTTTGGAGGCTTGACGTCTGAGATCAGGATGCCAACATGGTTAGAATCTGGTAAGGGCCCTCTTCTGGGTTGCAGACTGGTGCTTTCACTGTATCCTCACGTGGAGGGAAGAGCAGAGAGAAGGAATAAGCTCTCATGTGTTTTCTTATAAGGGAACTAGTCCTATTCATGAGTGCTCCACCCTCAAGACCTGTTACCTCCCAAAGGCCTCATCTCCCAACACCATTACACTAGGTGTTAGGATTTGAACATACAAATTTGGGGGGAACATAAATATTCAGTCCATAACAACACTGTAAATTTAGCAATAGTTCTTCCAGTATATATAATATATACAGTATGATGTATTTCACTTACTCATTACTTCTAAGATGCTTTATGCATCTTAAATGGGAATCTTGATGAATAGAAATATAGGCATTGGCCCGTGATAACCTTATATCGTTACTTAGCTTCCTTTCAATACATGTGCTATCTCTTCAAACAAATAGGAAGACTGTGGGCATGCACAATATCATATATATCTCTTTGTGTTCCTAGAGTTTAGCCTTGTACCTTGCACATAGAAGGCCATCAAAAGGTGTTTCCTGTGTCATGAGTTCTACTTTTAATGGCAACATCTCTTCTCAATTTCAGTTTTTCTTTTCTGATTTTAAACTGTCAACCTAATTATAATATTTTCTGTACTAATTTTACTTTGTTCCATTGGATCTAAGGTTCATAAATTTGTTGAACCATGACTAAAAGCAAAAAGCTAGCACATGTAGGTAAGAGCCATATGCATTGCTTTAATGAATAGTCATCACGACATATGGAGGAGGACTGCCCGATTAATTACTGGGTTTGATGGAGTTTCTTCCTGCCTGAACGAGTCAGTCCAGGGGCCAATTTATAGTGGCAAAATCCTGTAATGGGCTGGTCTGACCGATAAACAAAGTAAATAAATGAA
Organism: Bos taurus; assembly: GCF_002263795.3. NCBI lineage: Eukaryota > Metazoa > Chordata > Mammalia > Artiodactyla > Bovidae > Bos > Bos taurus. The sequence goes on from NC_037330.1 coordinate 82,314,076, forward strand.
CCAAGTTGATTCAGTAGCCCAGATAATTTGCTAGAATAGCATGACAGTATTATACTGCTTCTTAACAAGAATACTTGTAAATTTTTTAGAAGTATGTAGAGTCTCATGGTGAAATTCCATTTACAAATCTTTTTAGTAATTTAATAAATTCCTTCAGCACATATAAAGCAAACATTTTTGTTCCTGTAGAGTCAGTGCTGCAAACTACAAGTCATGCTAATAGTCACATAAACAGGTGTTTTTTAGACTTTTTAAAGCCATAAAAATCATGTGTATTTAGGTAAACAAATTAAAATCCCACAGGATACAAAGTGAAAAGTAAATGTCTTCTTCCTTCTTCTTTCTAACTCTCTAGTACTTCTTCCCCAGCAATAAATAGTATTACTCATTTTTTGGACATTCTTCCATATATTTTTTACATATCTACATGTGCTGTTTACTTGCTCAGTCGTGTCTGACTCTCTTTGGGACCCCATGGATTGCAGCCTGTCAGGCTCCTCTGTCCATGGGATTCTCTAGGCAAGAATATTGGAGTGGGTTGCCATCTCCTTCTTCAGGGGATCTTTCCAACCAAGGATCGAACCTGCACCTTCTGCTTGACAGACAGATTCTTCACCACTGAGCCACCTGGGAAGCCCCATGTATCTACATAAGCAGGACCAAATTTATCTATTTTTTTGCAATTTGTTCCCTTTACAGCATATCATAGACTTATTTCCATATCAGAACATATATATCTACCTTATTAAAACATAACTGTAATATTTCCCTATGAATATAATAATCTAACAACTTTCATATTAATGGACAGTGTTTTGCTGTGTTACAACTGTTGCTTCAATGATCACCCTTTAAATTAAATCCTTGCACACTGATGTGATTTATGTACAAGATAAACTTCTAGGAATGGAGTTGGGCAAAAAGAATGTGCATTTGCCAAATTGCCCTCTCAATAATATATGAAAATGTCTGCTTTTTTATTTGCTGTTTTGCTATTAGTTTGTTACAAAGATTTTATCTTCTAATAGATATTTGGTTTTTTTGCTCTTCCTTTTTCTGAACTCTACCCAGATGTCCTTTAGAGAACCATTTCTTTCCATTGTAGTTGGTAGGGCTTCACCTGGAATAGATCTTGTGACTCAGTCCTGGCTAGAGTATTTAAATCCTTCTAATAACATTGTTTATTTTAGTGTTTTATTTTCTCCCAGTTTTATGAGAAATTGTATATATTTAAACTGTACAACATAAAATGATTTGATATACATATACATTCTGAAATTCTTCCCACAATTGAGGTAAACAACACATTCATCACCTCACACAGTTGCCATTCCTAATAACATTGTTTTTCCAGTATATATAATATGTACAGTATGATATATTTCACTTACTCATTACTCCTAAGATGCTTTGACATTGTTCCAAAGTCCCAAACTCAGATGGGAGTCACCAGGAAGAGCTGATATTTTTTCCGCTGGACCAAAACCTGGGAGAATTGTAGGCATGGCGTTGCGGAATGGCACATTGCCTCCTTGTGGCACATAATGTGGAGGGGAGTAAGGCTGAGAGTGGGAGGCAAATGATGGGTGCCTCTGGATCAAGTTTAGATGAAAGCCGGAAAAGTTTTTTCAGTTGTGTGGGCTAATAAGGATTTTTCAGTTGTGTGAGCTAATTCTACTTTTTGCTCAATCTGGTTTGAGTTGAGTTTTTGGTTGCTGACAACATAAAAGAGTCCTATTGGATGTTTATACCTGTTTTTCCTAGCCTTAATACAGTAAAAAATTACAGTAATATTAATAATTCTCTTTTATTGAGTACTGGTGATGTGTCAGGTATGGTAGGGCTTCCCAGGGCTGCTAGTGGCAAAGATTCCTCCTGCCAATGCGGAAGACATAAGAGGTGCGGGTTCGTTCCCTGGGTTGGGAAGATTCCCTGGAGGAGGGCATGGCAACCCACTCCAATACTCTTGCCTGGAGAATCCCATAGACAGAGGAGCATGGCGGGCTACAGTCCATAGGGTTGCAAAGAGTCAGACATGACTGAGGCAACTGAGCACGCTCGTGGATATGGAACTAGATGCCTAACATGCATTATCTCAATGCTTTCAGCTATTCTAGAAAAACATTATTACCTTTTTACTTTACCAGGGAGGAAATGCTTATTTCATGTGCACCTTGAGTCTCCAAGGTGGCAGACAGAGAACGCAGTGTTTCCAAAACACAGGTATTAATGTAACTTCCCAAACCCTGTCCTCGAGAATTTTGCCAAATACATTGAGAAATCCTGATTCTGTAACAACAGCCTTGTTTGGCGAGATAATCCAAATGATGGAGAAACTGAGGTTGAGGGAGATTAAATGACTCACCTGAAGTCTCATGGATATTTATTACAGAAAAGATAGTCCCTTTGCATCATTGGCTCCAATTGCTTGTTCACAAAATCTTGATTTCTCTGCGCAGGCATCATTCCACTTTCCCCCAAAGATTCCCTTGTTCTACAAAGAAGACCACAGGGGTTCTGCACACCCACAAAGGCATATGATTGTTTGCCCTATATCTAGACTTGTTTTTTTAGTGACTGTTGTCAGGAAATGTGTTCTCCTTGGCACCTCTTCCTCCATCTCAGCCTGTATTTTGTATGAATCTGTAGAATCTGAACTGCCTATAGCCTGGGGCCAAGTTTGTGTCTGTGCTGTGCTGCAATGAATGATGTGACCCTGACACTTTCCACTCTGGGCCTCAGTTTCCCGCACTTAAAAAATGAAGGAGGGGTGGAAGCTAGCTGTAGTCTCAGAGCCCTCCCTTCCAGCTCTGCCATTCTAGTCTGTGTCTCCCTGGCTTCTGATCCAGTTAGGCGCACTTTGTTTGCATTCTGTGCTGTGCCAAGCTGATTGTTTGCTTTTTGACCTCTCTACCCTGTTCTTCTATCTAGATCCAGTGATATTTTTTGTTTTATCGTACATGTTAGTGCTTTTAGTTTTATTAGTTTTAAAGCTGCAGAAGCAGCATTGCTCCTCGGTAATAAAAGAAGAAGTATGTAGCACATCCCTGTTCCCAATTATAATTCCTTTCCTATTAACAATTGGCTAATGAGATCTCCATATTTGTCTATTAGTATTTTTCTTTTTCTGTCTTTTCTATTTTTCCCTTGGAGTCTTCTGTTTCTTATCAATTGAGTCCTCTGACCACTTGTTTTGCCTTATTCAGTGATATTTGTAACCTCAAGTTGCTGCCTCTTTACTTGTTTGTTGCCCAGTGCTTTATTTGACCCTTATTGCTCTAGGCTTGGAGAAGGAATTGGCACCCCACTCCAGTACTCTTGCCTGGAAAATCCCATGGATGGAGAAGCCTGGTGGGCTGCAGTCCATGGGGTCGCTAAGAGTCGGACACGACTGAGCGGCTTCACTTTCACTTTTCACTTTCATGCATTGGAGAAGGAAATGGCAACCCACTCCAGTGTTCTTGCCTGGAAAATCCCAGGGACGCGGGAGCCTGGTGGGCTGCTGTCTATGGGGTTGCACAGAGTCGGACACGACTGAAGCGACTTAGCAGCAGCAGCAGCAGCTCTAGGCTTAGCAGCAGCAACAGCAGCAGCAGCAGCAGCAGCTCTGGGCTAGTCATTTTTCTCCAGGCTTCTTAGCTTTAATTTGAGTGCCAGCCTCCATAAGTGTTCCTGTCCTGCTCCTGCTGCTATTCCCTGGCTTTTCAGAGCACCCCAGTGCAGAGAGCAAAAGTGTGGTCTCTAGAGTCAGGCTCCTGGTTTCAAGTTATAGCTCCAGCACTTACTGGCTGTGTGACCTTGGCCAAAGTACTTCACTTTTCCAGACCTCAGTTTCCTTCTCTGTAAAAAGAGATACTATTAAAAATGATCTCATGGTTCTTGTTAGTGTTAAGGGGGTTTTGTATGTAATCTTTTCCCAATCTCCTCACACCTTCCAACTCTAGTTCAGGTCCCAGCACTTGCAGTTTCTTAAAACTGTTGATTCTTTTTGCAAAGCACTTCACCTTTGCAAATTCAATAATCTACTTTGGCAGATATAAAAACAGTAATGAAGTCCAAAGAGGTTGAAATAACTTGCTTAAAATTACATAAATAGTAAGCAACAAAGTTAGGATTCAAAATCAGATTTTTTTTTCAGCTCCAATTGTCTGTGCTTCTCCCTACTCTCAGCAGTGTTAGTCCATATCTGATTTACAGGGGGTCTTTGGTACTCTCCTGATACTTGTGGAGCTTTCCTTTTATCTTGGAATCTGGTTTGTTCATTATTTCTTAGGCATGTCTTAGTGGTTTTCTGCTTCCAGACCCATTGCTTTCTGCTAGGTAATCGAGTAAGAAAGTCCTCCCACCCTCCCCAAAGAGGATTGGGTCTAATATTAAATCCAAAGTTTACTCTGATTTCAGAATCTTTGTTTTTCAAGGCAGAGTGGTTAGTTGAAAGAGTATTGACTTAGAAGTTAAAGTCAGCGTTGGGTTCCAACACTGATTCTTTCCTTTAGTAGTCGTATGGTTTTTGACCAACTCAATTAATTTCCCTGAGACTTAGTTTCTTTATTTGTCAAATGGGCATGATAATATTAACAGGACTTGTCTTACAGGATAATTGTGACGCTGGAGATCAAATATATGTGATTGGATATTGTTTGTGTTACTTCAGTCTGTGAAAGGCCATGCTGTTACAGGCCCTGAAGATATCTGATATTATTCGGGGGGGCTAATCTTTGAGTATATTGTCTTGCTGTTGTATTTGGAAGGGACGGGGGAAGCGAGAAGCCTGCTGAGGACACACATTTTGGATTTAGGTAGGCCTGGATTTGGATCTGGGTTGTGGTAATTACCAGTTGTACAAACAAGCAGGTTGTTTAATCACTTTGAACTTCAACCTCTTCACTTGAAAAAACGAGTAATCATATCAATCTTATAGAGGCTTTTGAGACTTACCTGAAGTAATATATGTAAGGCATGGCAGCGATTTTAAAAATATTTGTTCTCCGTAAAACATTGCTACAGAATGTCCCAAAGCTTATGATATGTGTCACTGTATTCGTATTTGTGCTCTTAGCATTTAGCATTACCTTCGCATAGTAGGAACTAAAACAATGTTTGCTGGACTGAATGGGCCCTTTAGTTGCCTAATATAAACACATTACAACCAACATTGTTTTGTCTTGTTTTGAAAGAAACTGCTGTTTATTTTCTATCCACCTTATTTCTTTTCTGCGTAAGAGCCTGGAGAAGGGCAGCTGAGGACCACTCAGTGGTTGTTCCTACCCATTCAGTCACCTGAGCAGTGGGAGCTGCAGACCAGTCCACAGTGGTGGCTGAGGTCTCCTGTCTTCTGCAGGACCCGCTGGGCAGGCACACTGGTGCCTGTTCCTTCAGACCCGTCTGCAACCTCAGGTGAAGGTGGGAGCTGGAGCGGTCCATTCACCCTGACATTCCTCCTTGTGGCCTTCTCAGCACATCCTGCTCATTCTTTTCCATCTCTCCAGCCCCTCTGTAGAAGCAGAGGTGAGGCGTGACCTCCAACAGGTGTGCACCCAGGATGGTACCATGTGCATGCAGAACTTACTGGGCAGCATCCATCTCCTCAGACCCACTGAGTGAGCTTCCTTCTTGCTGCAAGGATGTCAGTGTCCACAAGGCACAGAGGAGAATCTGTGTACAGGGCACAGTAGTCGGTGGGTTAACACACAACACCTCCATGAGAGGCTGGTTGTCAGCCCTGGGATCGGTGACCACCAGAAGAAGCAGCCCCTGGAAGCTGCCAGGGTTTGGTTAGTGAAGGTTCTGGGAGTGAAGTGGGCCGCAGGAGGGGTGGCTGCAGTGGCAGCAGCAAACTTCAGCACAGCCCTCTGGCCTGTATTCCTGAAGGATGTGACACTGGTCAGCTGGTTTTTAAACAAGATGGCACAAGCCATCTGCAGAAGCTTCTCCCAGGCCCCCTTCAGATCTAGAATGTAGACACCATCTCTTTTCCTTTAGCAGATGCACTCTTCCATTTGGAAGTCACGGTTGGTGCCACCTAAGTGGGTTCCTGCTGCTTGGAATTTGAGGACATCCTCCCCCTTCATCTGTAGGACATCAAGGGCTCTGGACATGGTGAATGTTTCCCTTTAAGTTATTATGGAAACCCAGGACAGCACCATCTGGACCCCTCTCTGGGTAGTGCAGAGTGGCACACCCAAAGTTCCACTGCTAGAATACCTACTGTTCTGTGGCTGGAAGCCCTACAAAATAAAATGTTAAGGGAATTTTATGCTGAGTAAAACCCCCAGGCTTAGGTACCAGTGTGCCTAAGACCTCAAATTTCTTTCTGGCTCTCAGTATGAAAGTCATGATTATTTCCCTTGCGTCATCCTCCGCATGTGGCTTTTCATCTTACATTCTGGCTTTGCTCCAGGAGACGACATGCTGCCTTATGCCAGGGACCTAGTGAAAGGTCACACCCAGAATGGCCAGGCTGAGAGGAGCTCACTAAACAGTGTGGGTCCCTGACTGCATTCTTTGGTGCTCCACCTCAGTGGGGTAAAAGCAAGAGTGAAAAATTCCAAAGGGGCCTAAAATTTAGAGTTTGGTCTAATAGTATAACTAGAAGGTTTTTGTTTTTTTTTTTGGCTCTGAATTGCTGTAACCAGGAGTGAGTAAGTTTCTGTCATTTCCCCACCAAATGAAAAATGGAATTTATGATGAATGGTTGTTAAATAGAGTGATCTGGACTTATTCTTTCCAGCCTAGTGAGACCCGTCCCAACCTTTTACAGACAGTTTCTTAATAGACAGTATGAGAAACCTCAGTGTCCTCTGGAGGTTTTTATAAATGGATGCCAACCCAGCTTTTATTAAACTGGGTTTATATATGTTATCCTTGCCCATCTTGACATACCTCTTCCAGACTCCGCTTGAGCAAGGACAAAATGAGTTGAGGGTTCTTCTGCTGCTGATGCTGAGCTTGAGTGTTTTGTTGTTGTCGCTTCAACTTCATCATTTTTCATATTGTCCCTGAATTTGTTGAAGTTTCTCCCTTTCTCCATTTTTTTTCCATCCCTACATAGATTATGTCTAATGTGGTTGATGTTCACCTCAATCCAACTCAAAGTACTAAAGCAAACATCTATTGAGCACCTGATCAATACAAGGCATGGTGGTGCTGTTTTCTAAAGCTTCAACATGGAATCTTGAGAGCTGTAGCATTCAACACTGTAGCCATTACCCACACGTAGCTATCGAAATTTAATTAATTAAAATTTAATGAAATTGAAATTGAACTAGCCATATTTCAAGTGCTCCACAGCTATATATGGGTAGTAGCTACTGTATTAGACAACTCAGATATAAAGCATTTCCATTCCTGTGGAAAGTTCTACTGGACAGTGCTGTTACAAAGATTACAAACATAGCCTCTGGAGCAAATTCATCTTTATAATTCTCAGTTTCTTCATCTGTAAAATGGAACTAATAATAGCAGCTACCTAACAGGGTATTTGTGAGGCTTGAAATAAGACGAGGTATTTAGAGACTTAGCACATTGCCTGGCTGATAGAAGGCCTCTATGGGCGGACCTGGGGGAAAGGGAGGTTGCAGAATACACGATGTTCAAGTAGTGGCTGAATCCAGTGGCTGAAATAGGATAGAAAATAATTTCCCTTTGAGTTAAAAATCTGGAGGTAGACAATCCAGTATCAGTATGGCGTGTTCCAATGGGCAGGATGAGGCGTGCGTCTGCTGTCTGTTCAGGTTCCAGAAGCTTCCTCCTGACATTTTCACTTGTGTCCTATTGGCCCGAATTGTCATCTGGCCACATCTAGCTGTAAAGGAAACTGGGAAATAATTTTTTTATCTGGGAAACTGTGTTTCCAGCTAAAATTTTTATTGCTGATAGAAGAAGGGAAAAATGGGTATCAGAAGACACTAGCAGTTTCTAGTCTCTAGACTGAAGCCAGAGTACAGAAGTGTTTAATGCAGTCTAAGGAGTTTGTGCTTTATTGCTTGGGCTCTGTGGAGCTGTTGATATTCTCAGTGTAGAGGGTCAATAGAATTAGAGGCTGTTCATGGTAATGGACTCTGACGTGGTTCCTCATACCAGCAATATTCTCCCCAGCAATATTCAGAAACTTTCAAGAACAGTTACTTTCAATTAAAAAATTTCCCTCTTCATCTTCCAACATTCTTTCCTACTCTGCCTCCTTTTTAAGTAAGGGGAAAGGTAGCCTGAAGGGAGGAAATGTGAGCATGCAACCCTTCCACCCGGTAGTCTCCTTTAGACTTCCTCCAGGTTATCACTTCCTCCAGGCCCTCTCAAAAAGGGCTGAGAACCACAATGAAAGCCCGTGCAAAGCAAGGAAGACCCAGGGCAGCCAAAAATAAATCAATAAATAACAGCAACAAAAAAAGGCTGAGAGTGGAAACTAGTTCTTCTTCCTAGAGGGTGGGGAGTACTGAATAGAGGGAGGTGGTGTCTTTTTGTTATCAAGACAGTGTATGCTCTCTCTGAGCACTTGTGTTTATCTCAGACACTGCACTATTGATGGTGTGCCCTGCTGCATTCTAAGCAGCTTGAGGACAGCATTCAGGTCTCACCTGAGTCCATATCCTCTGCAATTAACACAGTGCCTAGGGCAAGGCATATATAAGGTTATGGAATGTCTGGATAAATGCTGAGCCCATGAATGCTGTCTAGATTGCATTAGCCTTAAAGCAGTTGTACTCTAGCTGAAATTCTCATACAATCGATTATTGTTGAGTTTCTGGTGAAAGCATTTCAGGAAAAGGCTAAGAGAAAGATTTGGGTAAGGTAAAGACAATTGTGTCCTCCTGGAATGTGATTCTTTTCAGAGAACATCGGACAGTGTAACAATCAGATAGGCCAAATAGTTTGTATTAAACCCTGAAAGAAGTCCTTCTTTTCTTTCTTTGCCTTTGTCATTTTAGGCACTGGTTTACCAACAGTTCAGTCGCTCAGTTGTGTCCAACTCTTTGTGACCCCATGGACTGCAGCATGCCAGGCCTTACTAAGACAATAAAAAATATACTGAATTTGTGTGCTTATAAGATGTATCCTTAGGTAAGCCACTCCAATGAGATTTTTAAATCAATGAATATTTATTGTCTGTGTGAAGCACTATGGTAGGGGCCATAAGGACTAGAAATAGATAAATAAAAGAACCAGTCCTTGCTTTCAAAGAATTTACAATCAACAAACACTGCTAGGTTGTAGGAATCTAAATATGGTTGACTAAGCCTCACAAGGGGCTTACAATATGGTATGAAAAGCAGGCAGATAAACATGACTACATGTACTATGATTTAGTGTTTGAACCTTTCTCAGGGCCAAAGGTACATATTTTGGTTAAAAATTTAAAGAAATTGTCCATTTGAGATATTGTAAAATCTGTAGACACCTTCTAGTTACTAGTATGTAAACTGTTTTTGGAGAATTTTGTATTTTAGGGGTGGCAGGGATATGATATGCAACTGGAGGTGGGGGGCAAAAAAAAGAGGGTTGGTCATTTCGAAGTGACATTAAATTATCTTTTGACACCAGCTGTATCTTTTTTACAAAAGAAAATGGAAACAACTGTGTCCTTGACCTTCAAAAAGAAATTGACTTACCTAGCTTAACTATTCAAACAAACAACTGTGTACTCTCTTCAATTCCTATGATGATTTTGATTTACTGTAAATGACTGAATTTAATGAACTAAATTATGCTATTTAAATGCATTTTGTGAATGGTATTGTAGTTTGTTACAAAGCATTATGTCTATGCTAAATTGTGCTGTAAATGATATGGTATGGAACATATGTGCTGTATTCATAATTTAACTGTGGCTATGGAGTGCCTTCTTGGATAGGACATACTGAAAAAGGAGCCTTTATTTACCTGGTGAAATGAAGGTGATATCTCAGCAAATCACTAGGTCTTACTGACCTTGGCAGAATTACAGTGCTAATATTTTCACATGGATGAACTGTTCTTGAACAATTTCTCTAATGTATATGGCAGAAATAGGCTTTCCATTAAAACTAGGTATATATGGTGTATCTTCTCTTTCCATTTTTTTCCCCTTCAACAAATATTTACTGCAGTCATAGCAAGGATAATTCCACCTCCATTAAGGTTCATGTTTTCTCCTGGCCTCTCAAATGGTAGAGATAATAGAAATCAAAGGTTTGTCCTGCAGTTATGCTGGACATGTTCTCTGAAAGGAGTTGGCATTAGATAATACCCTGCTCTACTTCTTTCAGAGTAATTTGAAAGGTTTTCTTTTTTATAAGAGTAAATGCTGAGGCCAAAATAGCATCTTTATTACTGATACAGGCTATGTTGGCTTAGTGTGGGGGCTGAATGGAATTTCTAACAAAATCCTGACATTAGATATAATTACCCAGTTGGTCCTGGGCTTTCTTACATGGAAAGACAGCTTAGGTAAGACTTTTAACATGGTAACACAGAAGAACTGTACAAAAAAGATCTTCACGACCCAGATAATCATGATGGTGTGATCACTCACCTAGAGCCAGACATCCTGGAATGTGGGCAAGTGGGCCTTAGGAAGCGTCACTACGAACAAAGCTAGTGGAAGTGATGGAATTCCAGTTGAGCTATTTCAAATCCTAAAAGATGATGCTGTGAAAGTGCTGCACTCAATATGCCAGCACATGTGGAAAACTCAGCAGTGGCCACAGGACTAGAAAATGTCGGTTTTCATTCCAATCCCAAAGAAAGGCAATGCCAAAGAATGCTCAAACTACTGCACAATTACACTCATCTCACACGCTAGTAAAGTAATGCTCATAATTCTCCAAGCCAGGCTTCAGCAATACGTGAACCATGAACTTCCAGTTGTTCAAGCTGGTTTTAGAAAAGGCAGAGGAACCAGAGATCAAATTGCCAACATCCACTGGATCATGGGAAAAGCAAGAGAGTTCCAGAAAAACATCTATTTCTGCTTTATTGACTATGCCAAAGCCTTTGACTCTGTGGATCACAATAAACTGTGGAAAATTCTTCAAGAGATGGGAATACCAGACCACCTGACCTGCCTCAGACCTGAGAAACCTGTATGCAGGTCAGGAAGCAAAAGTTAGAACTGGACATGGAACAACAGACTGGTTCCAAATAGGAAAAGGAGTACATCAAGGTTGTATATGCAGAGGACATCATGAGAAACGCGTGGCTGGAGGAAACACAAGCTGGAATCAAGATTGCTGGGAGAAATATAAATAACTTCAGATATGCAGATGACCCTACCCTTATGGCAGAAAGTGAAGAAGAACTAAGAGCCTCTTGATGAAAGTAAAAGAGGAGAGTGAAAAAGTTGGCTTAAAGCTCAACATTAAGAAAACTAAGATCATGGCATCTGGTCCCATCACTTCATGGCAAATAGATGGGGAAACAGTGGAAACGGTGTGAGACTTTATTTGTTTGGGCTCCAAAATCACTGCAGATGGTGACTGCAGCCATGAAATTAAAAGACGCTTACTCCTTAGAAGGAAAGTTATGACCAACCTAGACAGCATATTAAAAAGCAGAGACATCACTTTGTCAACAAAGGTCTATCTAGTCAAGGCTATGGTTTTTCCAGTGGTCATGTATGGATGTGAGAGTTGGACTATAAAGAAAGCTGAGCACCGAAGAATTGATGCTTTTGAAGTGTGGTGTTGGAGAAGACTCTTGAGGATCCCTTGGACTGCAAGGCAATCCAACCAGTCCATCCTAAAGGAAATCAGTCCTGGTGTTCATTGGAAGGACTGATTTTGAAGCCACCACCCCAATACATTGGCCACCTGATGTGAAGGGCTGACTCATTTGAAAAGACCCTGATGCTGGAAAAGATTGAGGGCAGGAGAAGAAGGGGATGACAGAGGATGAGACAGATGGATGGCATCACTGACTCAATGAACATGGGTTTAGGTGGACTCCGGGAGTTGGTGATGGACAGGGAGGCCTGGTGTGCTGTGGTTCATGGGGTCACAAAGAGTCGGACACGACTGAGCAACTGAACTGAACTGAACTGAAAACAAAGAATTTGTGCTTTCTCCAGATAGGCTCATCTCAAGAGAAAGAGGAGTTGAGGTAATGTAAACACTCTTTACAAAGTTTATCAGTTTGGTTCAAATGGGTAAAGGGAAAGAGCGAGGCCTTAGTTATCTCACAGGAAGGAAACATTAGGCAAAAGAAAAAAAAAATCATTCCCCAATAATAAGTAGACTTTTCAAATAAAGGAATTAGTTCGAAAGTTTATTGCTAGGGAGAAATCCATAGGATCTGTTACACAAATGATGATGACTTTTATGATGATAACTCCATTTTTTTCCCCCACTGAAGGATATCTTCATGATAGCAATACTTCTATCATTTTCTAGATGAAGAGACAACAGCTTGGGGCCAGGAAAACTTGTTTAAAAAATTCAAGTGGTCATTTTCAGTATTTAAGTGCTGGCCATTATACACTGTTGACATAGCATAAGACTAAAAGTAAAGAGACTTTGGCTCTCAGAGAAGTTACATGATCATTAGCTCTGTCTTAGCTCAAGCTGTAATAACAAAATGCCATAGACTGGGTGGCTTAAACAGCAGACATTTATTTTCTCACAGATTGGAAGGCTAGAAGTCCAAGACCAGAGTTTCAGCAAGATTGGTTTCTGGAGAGGACTCTCCTCCTGGCTTGAGCATGGTGCCCTTCTTGCCATGTGCTTATGTGACCTCTTCTTTGTGTGCACTCAGACTGAACAAGCTCTCCAGTGTCTCTTCTTATAAGGAACTAATACTATTATGTCTGAAACCCTCCCTTATGATCTCTGTGCTTAGTCACTCAGTCCTGTCTGACTCTTTGCGACCCCATGGACTGTAGCCCTCCAGGCTCCTCTGTCCATGGAGATTCTCCAGGCAAGAATACTGGAGTGGATTGCTATGCCCTCCTCCAGGGAGGGCAACCCAGGGATCAAACCCAGGTCTCCTGCATTGTGGGTGGATTCTTTACTGTCTGTGCCACCAGGGAATCCCATGAATACTGGAGTGGGTGGCTTATCCCTTCTCCAGGGAATCTTCCCAACCCAGGTATTGAACCTGGATCTCCTGCATCACCTGCATTGTAGGCAGATTCTTTCCCACTGAGCCACTGTGGAAGCCCTCATTATGAGTTCAGTTCAGTTCAGTTCAGTCACTCAGTCATGTCTGACTCTGCGACCGCATGAAGCGCAGCACGCCAAGCTTCCCTGTCCATCACCAACTCCTGGAGTCCACCCAAACCCATGTCCATTGTGTCGGTGATGCCATCCAACCATCTCATCCTCTGTCGTCCCCTTCTCCTCCTGCCCTCAATCTTTCCCAGCATCAGGGTCTTTTCAAATGAGTCAGCTCTTTGCATCAGGTGGCCAAAGTATTGGAGTTAAGGCTTCAACATCAGTCCTTTCAATGAACACCAGGACTGATCTCCTTCAGAATGGACTGATTGGATCTCCTTGCAGTCCAAGGGACTCTCAAGAGTCTTCTCCAACACCACAGTTCAAAAGCATCAATTTTTCAGCGCTCAGCTTTCTTTATAGTCCAATTCTCACATCCATACATGACCCCTGGAAAAACCATAACCTTGACTAGATGGACCTTTGTGGACAAAGTGATGTCTCTGCTTTTTAATATGTTGTCTAGTTTGGTCATAACTTTCCTTCCAAGGAGTAAGCATCTTTTAATTTCATGGCTGCAATCAAAATCTTCAGTGATTTTGGAGCCCAGAAAAATAAAGTCAGCCACTCTTTCCACTGTTTCCCCATCTATTTCCCATAAAGTGATGGGACCAGATGCCATGATCTTAGTTTTCTGAATGTTGAGCTTAAAGCCAATTTTTTCACACTCCTCTTTCACTTTCATCAAGAGGCTCTTTAGTTCTTCTTCACTTTCTGCCATGAGGGTGGTGTCATCTGCATATCTGAAAAAGTGAAAGTGAAATCGCTCAGTTGTGTCTGACTCTTTGCAACCCCTTGGACTGTAGCCTATCAGGCTCCTCCATTCTTGGGATTTTCCAGGCAAGAGTGCTGGAGTGGATTGACATTTCCTTCTCCAGGGGATCTTCTTGACCCAGGAATCGAACCCCGGTCTCCCGCATTGCAGGCAGATGCGTTTACCGTCTGAGCTACCAGGGAAGCTGGGTGTCATCTGCATATCTGAGGTTATTGATATTTCTCCCGGCAATCTTGATTCTAGCTTGTGCTTCTTCCAGCCCAGCGTTTCTCATGATATACTCTGCATATGAGTTAAATAAGCAGGGTGACAGTATACAGCCTTGACGTACTCCTTTTCCTATTTGGAACCGGTCTGTTGTTCCATGTCCAGTTCTAACTGTTGCTTCCTGACCTGCATACAGATTTCTCAAGAGGCAGATCAAGTGGTCTGGTATTCCCATCTCTTTCAGAATTTTCCATAGTTTACTGTGATCCACACAGTCAAAGGCTTTGGCCTCAATTACCTTTAATTACTCCTTTTAGCCCTACCTTTAATTACTCCTTTTGGCCCTATCTCTTAATACAGTCCCAACCCAGGGATCGAACCTGAGTCTCCTGCATTAAGACAGATTTTTTTTTTTATTGTCTGAGCCACCAAGGAGCCCTCTGTATACAGTCACACTGGGGTTAGGGTCCAACATATGAATTGGTAGGGGGCACAATTCAGTTCACAGCAAGCTCATTGTGTGCACAGTAAGAAATGTTGATTTTTCCATAGTGACTTCAAACATTCAGCAAGTAGAATTCACAACTAACCAATCCTCTGGCAACAAATAATAGTTCAGTTTTATTTTGACTTTGTTTTTGAAGTACAAATTTTTTGGATCAAATGCATAAAAGGTTAAGGGAAAAATGGGCCTATTTCTAATTTGACTGCAAAAGAATGTAATACTGGGATTAGACAGAGAATATTAAGATGGTGGGAGAGTTTTTTTCAGTTAATGAGAATGAGTTTTGCAACTTAAGAGTGAGGTATATGCAAATGACTTGATAGTTTTGATGGATTGCTGTAAGAAAAAGATTCATTTTAGAAATTTTTCTGTGCTGTATTTGGCATTTTTGTCACAATGATTCATTTAATATTTCCCTTGGTAGTATTCTTTCGGTATTTATTTTAGAAGTAGCAGTAAATGATACAACTAATATTCTAAAATATTGTAATGGAGATGAACTTGGAGTTCATCTATTTGCGCTTTCTTAGTATTATAATTGGAGAAGGCAATGGCAGCCCAATACTCTTGCCTGGAAAATCCCATGGACTGAGGAGCCTGGTAGGCTGCAGTCCATGGGGTCGCTAGGAGTCGGACACGACTGAGCGACTTCACTTTCCCTTTTCACTTTCATGCATTGGAGAAGGAAATGGCAGCCCACTCCAGTGTTCTTGCCTGGAGAATCCCAGGGACGGGGGAGCCTGGTGGGCTGCCATCTATGGGGTCGCACAGAGTCAGACAGGACTTAAGCGACTTAGCAGCAGCAGCAGCAGCTGTATTATAATACAAAGAGCTGCTTTGGGATCAGGGGCGATATAATTCTTATCAGAAATATAAAACTTCTTGGTAGCCTTTTTAAAAAAAAATTAATTAATTTTGTTTTTTGGCCATGCCGCACAGCTTGTGGAATCTTAATTCCCTGACTAGGGATTGAATCCGGGCCTCAACAGTGAAAGCACTGGTCCTAACCACTAGATTACCAGGGAATTCTTGATAATAGTCTTTCAGTAGAATGTTTGAGTGGGTGTGTGAAGGCTACTGATGACTAGAAAAGGTCCTGGGACCTTTCTTTGTGATTGGCAACCATGAATGGGTATAGGTGGAGCAAGCAGTCAGTAACGACTGTGGGATTTCCCACATAAGCAACATGAAATTATAATGTTAGAGATTTTACATTCTTCTGAATGTCAGAAACAGAATTTTGGCTGGTTATTCTAGCAAGGTGCTGGACTTATATACAACTAGAGTCAGAGACTTGGAGAAGCAAAATCTATAGAGTGAAATCTTAGGACATGTCTTTAGGGTTCCAGGACCACACTTGCAGATGACAAAACAAAAACCAAGGTCACCCAACAAATAAGCAATTAAGCCAGATACCCTAGATATTCTTCTAGTATGTTATTTCCTATATGCAATATTGGGGCAGGTATTAATTACAGTCATCTTATAGAGGAATTAAGGCCAAGGAAGTTCCTTGTGTGACCACCAAAGTATTTTTATTGTTGTTTAGTCACTCAGGTGTATCTGACTCTGCGACCCTGTGGACTGCAGCACCCAGGCTTCTCTGTCATAAACTGTCTCCTGGAGTTTGCTCAAACTCAAGTTCATTGAATCAGTGATGCCATCCAACCATCTCATCCTCTGTTGTCCTCTTCTCCTCCTGCCTTCAATCTTTCCCCGCATCAGGGTCTTTTCTAATGAGTTAGCTCTTCCCATCAGGTGGCCAGAGTATTGGAGCTTCAAGTTCAGCAACAGTCCTGCCAATGAATACTCAGGTTTGATTTCCTTTAGATTGACTGGTTTGATCTCCTTGTTGTCCAAGGGACTGTCAAGAGTCTTCCAACACCACAGTTCAAAAGCATCAGTTCTTTGATGCTCAGCCGTCTTTATGGTCCAACTCTCACATCCATACATGGCTACTGGAAAAACCATAGCTTTGACTATACAGACCTTTGTCAGCAAAGTACTGTCTCTGCTTATTAATATGCTGTCTAGGTTTGTCATAGCTTTTCTTCCAAGGTATTAAGATCATATAATTAGATCATCTGAATGTTTAGAAATATGTAAAGATTAGATCTTTAAATGTTGTCTAATTAAATCTCCTATGCAACACTTGAATCCAATCTGCAAGTGAAAGTGAAGGTGTTAGTTTGATCCTGTCTGACTCTTTGTGAGCCCATGAACAGCAGCCTGCCAGACTCCTCTGTCCTTGGAATTCTCCAGGCAAGAATACTGGACTGAGTAGCCATTCCCTTGTCCAGGGGATCTTCCCGACCTAGTTTGCACACTTAGAGTGATGGGAAACTTGATCTTTGTTTAGTTCAGATTGTTAGAAAGTTTAGTCTTATGTTGGGTCTAATTTGTGTTCCTGCCACTTCAAGTCTGTTTTCTGGTGCTTCAAAAACCAGTACTTAGCCATGGGACTGTGTTATCCTATATCATACATATTACCCTCTTGTCTTTCTTTACTTTCAACATTCTGTGTTTTAGTAGGACCTACTGAAATGTTCACTGGGTCAATCAAATCTGTAAGTATGCCTTTTTGATAAAAATTTCAAGTTCATTGTATAAAATAGGCCTGAAAAGTTTCAAAAAGTTTAAGGAAAAGGAAACTAGAATCTCTTATAATTCCTTTAGGCAAATTGTTTGATTTTCTTGAGGTCTTTGCAAATGCTGGTTCTCATGTGGGTCTCAGTATGACTAATCTAATCTATTTGGCCAGCTTGATTCAACCCATTTTATAAAACTCATGCATTTTTTATCTGTATATATTTTTGTGATACATGTCCCATTTGTGATACATTTCTCAATGTCCATGGATCAGATCAGATCAGTCGCTCAGTAATGTCCAACTCTTTGCGACCCCATTAATCGCAGCACGCCAGGCCTCCCTGTCCATCACCAACTCGCGGAGTTCACTCAGACTCACGTCCATCGAGTCAGTGATGCCATCCAGCCATCTCATCCTCTGTCGTCCCCTTCTCCTCCTGCCCCCAATCCCTCCCAGAATCAGAGTCTTTTCCAATGAGTCAACTCTTCGCATGAGGTGGCCAAAGGACTGGAGTTTCAGCTTTAGCATCATTCCTTCCAAAGAAATCCCAAGGCTGATCTCCTTTAGAATGGACTGGTTGAATCTCCTTGCAGTCCAAGGGACTCTCAAGAGTCTTCTCCAACACCACACTTCAAAAGCATCAATTCTTCAGCGCTCAGCCTTCTTCACAGTCCAACTCTCACATCCATACATGACCACAGGAAAAACCATAGCCTTGACTACACGAACCTTTGTTGGCAAAGTAATGTCTCTGCTTTTCAATATGCTATCTAGGTTGGTCATAACTTTCCTTCCAAGGAGTAAGTGTCTTTTCATGGCTGCAGTCACCATCTGCAGTGATTTTGGAGCCCCCCAAAATAAAGTCTGACACTGTTTCCACTGTTTCCCCATCTATTTCCCATGAAGTGGTGGGACCGGATGCCATGATCTTCGTTTTCTGAATGTTGAGCTTTAAGCCAACTTTTTCACTCTCCTCTTTCACTTTCATCAAGAGGCTTTGTAGTTCCTCTTCACTTTCTGCCATAAGGGTGGTGTCATCTGCATATCTGAGGTTATTGATATTTCTCCTGGCAATCTTGATTCCAGCTTGTGCTTCTTCCAGTCCAGGGTTTCTCATGATGTACTCTGCATAGAAGTTAAATAAACAGGGTGACAATATACAGCCTTGACGTACTCCTTTTCCTATTTGGAACCAGTCTGTTGTTCCATGTCCAGTTCTAACTGTTGCTTCCTGACCTGCATACAAATTTCTGAAGAGGCACATCAGGTAGTCTGGTATTCCCATCTCTTGAAGAATTTTCCACAGTTTATTGTGATCCACAGAGTCAAAGGCTTTGGCATAGTCAATAAAGCAGAAATAGATGTTTTTCTGGAACTCTCTTGCTTTTTCCATGATCCAGCGGATGTTGGCAATTTGATCTCTGTTTCCTCTGCCTTTTCTAAAACCAGCTTGAACATCAGGAAGTTCATGGTTCACATATTGCTGAAGCCTGGCTTGGAGAATTTTGAGCATGACTTTACTAGCGTGTGAGATGAGTGCAATTGTGTGGTAGTTTGAGCATTCTTTGGCATTGCCTTTCTTTGGGATTGGAATGAAAATGCACCTTTTCCAGTCCTGTGGCCACTGCTGAGTTTTCCAAATTTGCTGGCATACTGAGTGCAACACTTTCACAGCATCATCTTTCAGGATTTGGAATAGCTCATGGATAATACTCAGTAAATTATGTAAGGTATTCCCTTCCATCCAGATCTGCAAATAATACTATTTAGTTTTGTATACCTTGTATTAAGTAAATTTGATATATAAAAATCAGATTTAGATTAAAAATTCAGAAAATGATTAATTCACTCAAAGAATTCTTTTAAATAATAAATAGTTCCTCAAATGCTCTTTAAGTTTAATTAGATCGGAAAAGAGTTGTGTTTATACCTAAGATCTCTGGAATAGTTTGCATACATGAAGCAAGACAGAGACATTTGAAAACTGACTGAGGGAGAAAAGAATTACAGAAACAAATGAACAAATAGAATAGAGAGGTGAAATTCAGTACAAAAGTCTGTCTGAATAATCCTACATTTGGTGGCTTACAGACATGCTGCACGATGCTGGAGAGCTAGTGGAGCTTGTGGCTCAGCCTAACAAGTTCAACTATTATTTTAAACAGTCAAGTGTTAATAGACTGATAGAAGAGATAGGTCAGGTGTATGCCAGATTTTGCTAGAATTATCCAGAACAGAACCTGAATTAAAAACTTTAAGAAAATTCTATTTTTGTTTTTAATCTATTCCAGCGTTAGGAATTTTTTTCCCTAAGCCTCTAGTTTGATTCTCATGGAAGAAAAAGTTACAACTGGTTATTATCACTTCTTTCTAAGGACCCACCATTTAGGTAGGCTCCATGAATTATGGATTATAATACTCTCTGGATTATGATGTCCTGAGCTCACCACTAATTTTGTAATTTTGTGAGGGCCTGATGAGTGGGAAGATTCTCTCACTGATCTTCAGTTCAGTTCAGTTCAGTCGCTCAGTCATGTCCGACTCTTTGCGACCCCATGAATCGCAGCACGCCAGGCCTCCCTGTCCATCACCAACTCCCGGAGTTCACTCAGACTCACGTCCATCGAGTCCGTGATGCCGTCCAGCCATCTCATCCTCTGTCGTCCCCTTTTCCTCCTGCCCCCAATCCCTCCCAGCATCAGAGTCTTTTCCAATGAGTCAACTCTTCGCATGAGGTGGCCAAAGTACTGGAGTTTCAGCTTTAGCATCATTCCTTACTGATCTTATTCCCTCTTTTATTGAAGTGAGTATAAGCCAATTGAGGGATAGAGGTAATGCTTTCTAGGACTTGTTTGGTTCAGATTCTTGCCTCTTCACTTGCTGAGGCTCAATTTGATATTTTATGTATTGTTTTGGGAGTTATAAGACTAGGTAAACTTATAATGATAATAAGAATAGGAAACATCTCTTTACAGATTCAAAAAGCAAAGAATAGAATTCAACATAAAACTTCTGAAATATCTCTCATACTTAGTGGCAAAATTGACTGTTTATATTAGGTTAAAAATTATTCTTAGAAAATGTTGTGTGCCAGTGTCTTAGGAACCAAGTACAAGACTAACTATAGATCAGGTTTGGACCAATAATTTTTTTTTTTTTGCTAAAGACATTAAAAGGTATCTAAAATGCATTTTAAAGTCAGTTTGCTTTAGGCTACTTGATCTATGATATGCCTTGGTATAGCTTCATGTTTCTTGAGTATATAATTTTCATCAACGTTGGACATTTTTTGGCCATTATTCAATTTTTTTTTTTTCCAGATAGTTTTTCTCTTCTCTTTGTTTCTCTTTTCTTCTTTTGGGACTCCTATTACTCTATTACTCATGTATTAAGATGATTGAAGGTGTCCCACAGTTCACTGATGTTCTGTTCATTTTCCTTTTCCAGACTATAATGTCAAACTACAGTTAATTCTATCCAGCATATTTTTCATCTTCGACATTGTACTTTTCACTTTTAGAAGTTTGATTTAAGTCATTTTTGTATCTTTGATGTCTCTCCTTACTTGTGCTTATGCTTTCCTCTATCTTCTAGACCATATGGAGTATATTTATAATAGTTGTTTTAATGTTCTTTCGCCCTGATTTCTAATCTTTAATTTCTGGGTCTGTTTCTACTGATTGATTTTCTCTTCATTATGGGGTCATGTTTTCCAGCTTTTTGCAGGACTTCGTGAATTTTGGTACTAGACATCATGAATTTTATGTTGTTTAGAGCTGGATTCTTTTGAATTTCTATAAATATTTTTTAGCTATGTTTCAGGACACTCAAATAACTTGGAAATAGGTTGATCCTTTTGAGATTTGCTTAGAGTTTTGTTAGGGAGGACTAGAGCGACTTTTAGTCTAAGGCTAATCTACCTGCTGCTGAAACATTATCCTTCTGAGTTTTTACCTGTTGCTTTATATAAGGGTTGTTTTTTTTTTTTTAAACCCTGGCTGTGGGAATGTGAACTATTCCCAGCCCTGTGTGAACTCTGAAAATTGTTCCACCTGCTTCTTTCCAGTGGTTCATTTTCCACCTTGGGCAGTTTCCTCATATGTGTATGCCAATCAACACTCAGCATGACACAGCAGATCTTCGGAGCTCTCTTGTCCGGTGCTCTGGTGCTGTATCCTCCATGGTGCTCTGTCCTGCGAGTGTAGCCACCTGGCTTGCCCACATTTCAATTCTGTCTCTCAACTCAGGAAGACTACCTCATTTATTTTTGCCTTCTCTCAGAGCTCATTGTCTGCACTGCTTGTTTTCCCAAGTCTCGAAACTAGAATTTCATGTATTTCTCTGTGGTTTTAGTTACTCCATCATAGCCAGAAATGGCATCCAGAAAGTCAGTATATTTTAGGACTCTTAAGTGAGAAGAATGTTTTCCAACTTTTTATTTATATACCCTAAAAACGTCTGATGCACAGTATTCAAAGGCATTTATATGGACAATTGAAATCTTTCTTTGGGGAAATTAAAACAACAAAACTTGATTGCATATCATGATTTCATATTTTGCAGATGTTAATATTTAATCATATGCAGAGCCATTTAGCTTAAGTGCATTAATGTAACTCATTTAAAAGAGGCCAGTAATTGTCCTATTAACTCCCAGCCTGGATGTTATCTGCTGTGCCCTGCAAGTAAGGCCAGAGGGGGACTCTTCTATTGGCACCCACAGAGATTGCTCTGATCTGTTGAAAATCCTGTTAAAATCTAATTACTTAGGAGAATCAGCCAGGGAATATCTAATGAGCTCAAGGAAACCCACTAGAAGAAATTCTGTTACTAACGAATGAAATGTCTTCTGTCTTTCAATTATATTGGTACCATATGAACATAATTGCTGCCTTATAAAATGTGACTCTTGTTTGTTGTTTTTTAATTGTGTGTCATGAATTTTTTTGATCATGTGAAAATAGCTTAATTTCCTGTGGAGGACAAATGAGAGTTTAGAGCTTAAATAGGCATACTTTATGTCTTCACGAATATTTGATAACTTTTTATCAATGCTTTAAAATGTACATTTAAATTAATGAAACTACTATACAGGTGTACAAATTTTGTTTCTTAGAAGAACTTGAATTTTTAATCTAGAATGAAAAACATGTTCATCAGGAAGCTTTGAAAAGATTTATTCTTCGCAGTCATCTTTAAAATATTGCCAAAAGAAGTTGACTTACTAAAATTGAAAATTTGTTTGTCTCATCATTTTGTCAGTGTATCTTGGAGACTTAGTATAGTTTATATTTGTTTCTCTCTTTAATAATTAGCAATTTCTTTTTTTCCACAGCCAACTTAACTTTGTATTTCACTTCCCACTTACCTATATTTAGAACTTTTTTTCTTAAAATTGGATGATTAGTTAAGACTTGGTCTTTAGAGTCAGATAGACCTGAGGTATTCAAATCCTAATTCTTCTATTGAGAATGAATTTCTTAACCTTCTCAGTCTATTTCATTTCTATACAGTGGGGACACTAATTAAAATGTTAAAGTTGTGAAGATTTTGTGAAGGAAAGCATGTAAAGTGCTTAGCATGGCTATCAGTCATGTTGTAACTGCTCAAGAGATGGTAGTTATTATTTTTGAAGACTAATTAAAATTTGGTATATGAAAGAATTGTGATATCTAAGATTCATTAAAAACTAATGTAGGGTGAATTTCTATTATCCTAATGTATTTCTATCACCATGTTCATATTAAATTTGTTGAAAAAATTAAAAAGGGTCTATTTTTAGGAGCGTGTCGGTGAACTTCATTCCAAAGTTTATCAAGTTTTTAGCCAATGTGTCATTTTTTAACGTGGATTGATTTCAGCAGATGACACCAGAAACAAAATGTGGTTTGATGATACATTACTTAGAAAAATACCTGTCTTAGTGATAAATTATTATTGGAATATTATATGATTTTAATGATTGAGGAGAAAAAAAGACTATTACATATTATTTCAACAATTAACAATGTAACTATTATTTAAAATTATTATCTGGCCTATAGAATTCTGGCAGTTAAAATACTTAAATTGACAGTGCTTTTACTTTCAATCATTTGATAACAAGTTAAAATTAGATTTTCTCTTTTGCCTAAAACATGGATTAAAACATTTTTTAATCAACCTATTTAGACATTGATATACAAATAGCCTTATAAAATGATTCTTGTGTATTATAACTGGATGAGGATATAGAATTATAATAATGTTTTCACTTAGAATATGATTTTATACTTAAAATCCCTTTCTTATATAATTTGTTAATTCTTACAGCAGTTTTAAAAAATATATATTTATTGATTTATTTGGCTGCACTGAGTCTTAGTTGTGGTGTGCACAATCCTTAGTCGCAGCTTGTGAACTCTTACTTGTGTCATATGGGATCTAGTTCCCTGACCAGGGATCAAACCCAGGCCCCTGCATTGGGAGCATGGAGCCTTAGCCACTGGGCCACCAGGGAAACCCCCATTATAGGAGTTTTATGAAGTAGCCTTCAGTACTGTATTGTAAGCAATAAGAGGAAACAGAATTGTTGTATACATGTAGCTTTGATTATATTTCTAGCATAGAAAATGTACTTCAAAGTATATCATACACATTAGAATGCTTCAATAAAATAATATGTAAATATTTAAAATAATTTGCTAGCATTTTGTTAATTTAATACTTTAGATAGATTTGATCTTCTTGACAAGATCTGATTGAGAGGTAATGAATGGTCTTATTTGGCGGGAGAAGTTAGAATGAATGTATGGTAACACACTGTTAAAAGCTTAAATGTAATAAATAAGCATGTTGAGCTTATTTTATATGGCAAGAATTATTATGTTATAATCAAAGACAAAACACCAGCTAATTTGTTCATTTAACAAATATTTGTTGAGGGCTTATTATTTACCATAATGGGAATATAATGTTGAACAAGACAGGCAGGAAAGAAGAATTAGCAGACTCATTATTAAAGCTAATATTTTGCCACAATGTCAGTTCATGAAACTGTTCACTCAACTAAAGCCCCTGACAGAAAGTGCTTTGGTTGTTGATTTTAGCGTATGAAGCTACCTGCTAAGCCTGGCTTTGCTGGGGAATTTGTATGCATAATTTGATTAAAGTTAGCACATTTTCATTAACCAGTTTCTATTGATAACAGAAACAAATACTTCATTTTGACAAATAGAAGTAAAAATAACAAAGAAGTAGTCTTACATATTTTCGTTTTTCCAAAGTTAAACTCTGTTTGGAGAACTTCAAATGTCAAAATCTCTGTGAAGAGTGTGACATTGCTCTCCCTACCCCCATCTCTACCCTGTCCACTCCCCTACAGACACACACACTTCCACAGCTTTGCCTGGCATGTGGTAGCATACAGTAAGTGCTATTGAATTCAATTATATAATTAACAATTATTTTATTCCATTAGATTATTTTTCTAACTCTGTGGTTGATTTCCTTTTGATAATCTGGCATAAAGCCAAGTCACAGGACTGCCTTAATTCTCCTAAATAAAAATGAAAGCTGTGTTTTCTAAAAACCTAATTAAAATATACTGAAGATTGTGAGATATTAGTTTAAGCTGTATGACATTTTGATATTTGATCATTTTACTGACATACAAAAAATGATTTTTTTCCTAAGCTGTTTTAACTTGACCAAAGATGTAATTAGCAAAATAATCACAACTACAAATACATTAGTCATATCACTGCTTTTAGTTTTCTTTATACCTTTCTATTTCACCTTGATTGCTGATTTTGGCCTTGCTTTTTTCACTGAATGGTATTTTATTACCAAAAAATTAATTGCATAATATACCTGTCACTCCAAATAATAAATTAAATATTTTTTAATGTTACTGTGCCTAGAATCCAATAGGCTAAGCCTAGAAAGCAGTATTATTTGACTTCTTTAAGGACTTTTAGGTAGGGGATGGGGGTAGTGTTTAATTTCTAAATTTTGCTATAGTTTTTAAAAATATCAGGTTTTTTTCAATTTTAGAAAGTACATATAAAACTAATTTTTATTGTTTCTAACAAATTGGAAAATTTTGTTAGTCTATGATTTGAAAATTATAGACTCTGTTTACTCTGAAAACTAAAATTTTAAGCCCTGTTCCATTGATTTCTGATATATTCTGATAAAACTGTGAATAAACTTATAATTTTCACAAAATATAGTTTCGATAAAATTATATTCTCCAGAAATTATTATTCTATCTGAAGAAACTGGACTATTCCTAAGGTATCTTTTTTTGGAAAAGCCACAGATGATCCTTCTTTTCTTTTTAAATAGAAAGCAACCCCACTGTATAAGAGGTTACTCATACAGAGCTAAAGCTCTTCTAAGGTAAAGTCTGCACTGCTATGTTTCATATCTTTTAAGGAAAGGTAATATAATTTAATTTGTTCAACACAAGGCATCTGGAAAGATAGCTGGAGTAGAGAGATGTAACCTGGCTCTTAATGCAAATACCAGGGAGCCCTTATAGCTACTTAATCCAGGAACTCTGAGCAAGTAACTCAAATGAGCAGTCCTCAAATTAGGGGCTGTGACAAGGTTTCCCCTGGTTGGCAGTACAAAAAAAGGGGACAACATAAATTTTTCATGAAACTAAGTTTATTAAATTGAAAGAACATTCAGTCAGTTCAGTCGCTCAGTTGTGTCTGACTCTGCGACCCCTGGACTGCAGCATGCCAGGCTTCCCTGTCCATCACCAACTCCCGGAGCTTGCTCAAACTCATGTCCATCGAGCTGGTGATGCCATCCAATCATTTCATTCCTACATTGACCCATCATCATCAGCCAAAGTCCATGGTTTACATTAGGGTTCACTCTTGGTGTACATTCTATTGGTTTGGACAAATATACTGACGTATCCACCATTATAGTATCATGCACAGTAGTTTTGGCTGTCCTAAAAATCCTCTGCTGTGCCTATTCAGCCTCTCTCTGCCTACCTAGCAACCACTAATCTTTTTACTGTACCCATAGTTTTGCCTTTCCCATAATTTGCATATAGATGGAATCATATGGTAGGTAGTTTTTTCAGATTGGCTTCCTTACTTGATAATATGCATTTCCGTTTCCTCCATGTATTATAGCCTGGCTTCTATGAAATTATAGTAAATGATTTGTTCAGTGTTCCTATTTGCCAAAAAAACAAAACAAAACAAACCAGTAAGACTTCCTATGTGACTCTCCTAAATATTTTTTAAAATGTCCTTGGAATCTGAAAATCTTTGAAATATCTATTTTATATACTTGGTTTCTTGCCTGTTAAATGGGAGTAATGATTCTTGTTTTATTGGATTAGTGTGAAGACTGAATGGGATACATAGGTGGAAGTGCTTGGGGTAGCACTTAATGCTCTATGGATGCTTCTGATTTTAGTTCAATCTGAAACTCTGATGTAAGGCCCATGATTGTATCCAGTTTTTCTTTGAGGGTAATAAAGATAGTAAGCTCAGATTGGGACATTTCTTCGCACATAGAAGATGTGCGGGGACATACTATAGTAGGGACATACTATAATGATTTCAAAGCCTCTCCAACATATATGCAAAGGAAACATGAAGGTTAGGACATCTTACAGTGTTCTCATAGCAGTTGTTTTTTTCCATGTCCTTCTTTATTTTGTAGACTTTCCCTCCTAGATGAAAGTGTGAAAGTCTTTGGACTTTGCCTGTTGAATCTTTAATTCCAGAGCTGGAACCTCTTTTCTGTGAGACCTTAGCTACGCTGGGTGCTGTTGGCACTAGGGATAATCCTTTAGGGGGAAAAATATGTCAGACTAAGAGATTAGGGACCTTAGAGTCACCTTGGGTTACTTCCTAATAATAAATATATTGTCTGAAGAATGTGTATGTGTGTGCTCAATTGCTCAGTTGTATCCTGTTCTTTGTGACTCCATGGACTATAACCCAGTCCTCCAGGCTCCTCTGTCCATGGGATCTTCCAGGCAAGAATACTGGAGTGGTTTGCCATTTCCTCCTCCAGGAGATCTTCCCAACCCAGGGATCAAACCTGCATCTCCAAGGCTTCCTACATTGGGAGGTGGATTCTTTACTGCTGAGCCACCTGGGAAGCCTTCTTTGAAGAATGGTCTACCTTATTAGAGAATCATGCCTTCCTTGACACATGTATGTCAAGGAAGAGATGTATGTGGAAAGGTAAGGAAGAAAGGAGACACTTGCCTAGCCAGCCAGAACTAATAAAGCTAGCCTGGCAATCAATGGCATGACAGATGTTGCAACCAGATCACTCTCACACTCAACAGAGATGTATGGTTTTCTAACTCGTATGTAAAAGGACAGCCAGATAGACCTTTGTACAGCCTGGCCTTTGTTACCAGCTGTCTGGCGGTTGGTGGGACTTGTCTCTGTTCATTGTACCCTCCCCCTTTTGTCCCAAGGGATACATTTACTCTGTAAACCTCATTCTTATGTGGTTGATCAGTCTGTCCACTAGAGTAGTTCTAAAGTTTCCTTGGCTTGATTTTAATTCCTGAACTTTTTGTTACTGAGAGTGAGCCCTATCTAAGCTGTGATGTTGGCAAAGTTCATTGTCTACATCTCTAGGATTTTTTTCTGTGCCCATTATTCTCCCTGGCTCCTGAGGTCTTCTCCCTTTCAAGAGACGGTATTTATATAGTTCCTGCCTTAAGGGATATCAGAGAGACAGTGTGAGAAAATAGCAAGCTATAATATTTCTGGTGAATGCCGCTTCTTTAGAACATTAACAAACTAATCTGTGTTCTTACCCATCCTTTTCTTCCAGTTTAAATGTAAGAGATGCTCATCCTTAAATCTAAGGCTAATTTCTCTGTTTGTGCTCTGGATCTCATATCCTCCTCCAAGCTTAGGTTCTTCACTTTATTACTGATACCCCCTCTCTCCTGTACCTTGTTTCTCTTCCTGTCTTAGAATATCTAAGTTCTAACTTTGGTTTTGCCTCCTGTTAACTGTGTGAACTTGGGAAGTACTTTCACCTCTCTAGGCCATAATTTTCTCTAATTTTCTCATCTGTAGAATGAAAGAGTAAGGACTAAATGATCTCTGAACTCCTATTTGTCTCTAACCTTCTGATCTGAAGGTATAGATTTACATGGCTGGAGTTTATCCTTGTATTCTAACATATTGACCTACCTGACTTGGTGATAAATTATGATTGGAATATTATATATTCATGATTGAGGAGAAAAAGGCTATGGCATATTATTTCAACAATTAACAATGTAACTAGTATTTAAAATCATTGTCTGAGTTAGGGGAAAATTTTCCTGGCCTATAGAATATAAGAAACATTTGAATTGACAATAACTCTGAGGTATTCACACTTTAATATTTTTCTAGTTATTTTTCTTAGAAAGTAAAATGATTTTTTTTTAAAAAACTGACACCTTTTTTTTTTTTTTTTTTAAATTTTTTTTTGGCTGAACTGCGTGGCTTGTGGGATCTTAGTTCTCTCCATGTAGGAGCAAAAATGGCTGCAGGCAACCACAGGCTCAAATCCTTCTAACTTATCAACCTCCGTGGAAGAGCCTATCTTTCCAATCAGCTCCAGCAGAAAAGCCCCATCTGTGGATTGAGTGAGGCTAGTGGAATGGATCACACTAGTTGGCCAGACCTTCTTCAGCATCATCTCTACCCAAACTACATGAATGGGTTACCCCAGACAAGAGGGGTTCTGCAAACTGAAAACTTAGAGAAAAGATTGCTGCATAGGGAAGAGCCAAGGTGTGGACACACTACCTCCCTCTTAGGAACAATGCTCATTTTCATTTTGTTAAAGTATTTCTTCAGTGCTCATGTCTTGACAGTCTGTAAACTGTAAACTGCCTCTTCTTTCTTCTTCTTGCTCATTTCCTTCCTTGTCATTTGCACTGATATTTGAACTTATTTATCTCACCAAACAAATGAGTACAGATGGGGACAATATATTTGAGTAGATGTATGCCAATGTCATTCTGAAAAATGTTCCCAGAAGTACTGTCACAAAGACAAGTGTCTTTAGGATGTTATGGGAAGAGAATAATATAAGGGCAATGCTTATCCCATAAAAATGAATTTTTAGTGGTAGAACTTTAGGCCCCTGATTGGAGAAGATGCTTTGTGTTGAGTTGCTGCTTTGAAACCTTCAAATCAGACCACACAGGTGACCGTGCTGATGAAAGGGCAGTGACAGAGGTTTCAGTGTCTGAACTGGCTGCACCGATGGACCACGTTGCTTGTATGGAGGAAGTTTACTTAGGGAGACTGATGGGATTTATGAGTAAGGGACTGGGTTTCTAATGCCCACACAGAGATAAGAAATTTGGCTAAGAAGTCTAGCAAAGGTAGTGAACCTAGAACTGATGCTCCTGGATAGAGCGTAGAACTTAGTTTTTACACTCAAATGCTAGAAAAACTCACTGTCCCAGATATGTGGAAAGAATATTGGCATCTGTCTGGGAAATTAAAATCCCAAACTTGTGCTATAAGTATGTGTGATGCCGAAATTTATTCTCCCTGTGCAATGTAGGATACATTACCCAAGAAGTAGTCCAGGGCCATTGATACCATTGAGAGAAACACGTTTGCAGAAAGGAGCCTAAGAATACTGTATACCTTTCTTACTTTCACAACAGGGGTACATATGGTGGCTATAGAATAAAAAAATTCCTTGAAATGGAGTAGAAAAAAATTACAAACCATATAAAGAAAAAAGCTTCCATAATGGAGAGTTAGCAGGTGCAACCAACAGAATTAGCACCCACAGATCCAGAAATAATGGATTTGAAAGAGATTACTAAATAAATGCTTATATACTGATTTAAAAAAAAAGGAGAAGTCACTCTGAAGTAAGAGTGTTGTATTAAAAATGAGCAGGTAACAAAATATGTATAAGACTGGAGTAAAACTATAAGATATTATAGTATCTATCATATCAAAACTATCATGATATGTATAAAACTATAAAACTTTGATGAAAGTAAAACTGTTAGTAATAAGTGAACTCAGGAAAGTTGTAGGATACAAAATCAGAAGACTAAAATAAGTTGCCTTTCTATACACTGATAATGAACGATTAAAGGGGAATTAAGACAATTCCATTTATACAAACATGGAGGAAAATTAAACACCAAGGTTTCTTACCAAGTGAAAGAAAACAGTCTGAATAATCATATTTGCTGTATGATTCCAACTATATGACATTCTGATTAAGGAAAACTATGAAGACAGTAAAAGAAAGTTGTCAGAGTTTAGGGATTAGGGAGGTATGAACAGGCAGAGCAAAGAAGATTTTAAGAATAGTGAAACTCTTCTGTATAATACTATAAGAATGGATATATGTTATTATACAATAGTCAGTCAGTTCAGTCGCTCAGTCGTGTCCGACTCTTTGCGACCCCATGAATTGCAGCACGCCAGGCCTCCCTGTCCATCACCAACTCCCAGAGTTCACCCAAACTCATGTCCATCGAGTCAGTGATGCCATCCAACCATCTCATCCTCTGTCGTCCCCTTCTCCTCCTGCCCCCAATCCCTCCCAGCATCAGGATCTTTTCCAATGAGTCAACTCTCCACATGAGGTGGCCAAAGTACTTGAGTTTCAGCTTTAGCATCATTCTTTCCAAAGAAATCCCAGGGCTGATCTCCTTTAGAAGGACTGGTTGGTTCTCCTTGCAGTCCAAGGGACTCTCAAGAGTCTTCTCCAACACCACACTTCAAAAGCATCAATTCTTCAGTGCTCAGCTTTCTTCACAGTCCAACTCTAACATCCATACATGACCACAGGAAAAACCATAGCCTTGGCTAGACAAACCTTTGTTGGCAAAGTAATGTCTCTGCTTTTGAATATGCTATCTAGGTTGGTCATAACTTTCCTTCCAAGGAGTAAGCGTCTTTTAATTTCATGGCTGCAGTCACCATCTGCAGTGATTTTGGAGTCCAGAAAAGTAAACTCTGACACTGTTTCCCCATCTATTTCTCATGAAGTGATGGGACCAGATGCCATGATCTTAGTTTTCTGAATGTTGAGCTTTAAGCCAACTTTTTCACTCTCCTCTTTCACCTTCATCAAGAGGCTCTTTAGTTCTTCTTCACTTTCTGCCATAAGGGTGGTGTCATCTACATATCTGAGGTTATTGATATTTCTCCTGGCAATCTTGATTCCAGCTTGTGCTTCTTCCAGCCCAGCGTTTCTCATCATGTTCTCTGCATAGAAGTTAAATAAGCAGGGTGACAATATACAGCCTTGACGTACTCCTTTTCCTATTTGGAACCAGTCTGTTGTTCCATGTCCAGTTCTAACTTTTGCTTCCTGACCTGCATATAGGTTTCTCAAGAGGCAGGTCAGGTGGTCTGGTATTCCCTTCTCTTTCAGAATCTTCCACAGTTTATTGTGATCCACACAAAGGCTTTGGCACAGTCAGTAAAACAGAAGTAGATGTTTTTCTGGAACTGTCTTTCTTTTTCCACGATCCAGCAGGTGTTGGCAATTTGATCTCTGGTTCCTCTGCCTTTTCTAAAACCAGCTTGAACAACTGAAAGTTCGTGGTTCACATATTGCTGAAGCCTGACTTGGAGAATTTTGAGCATGACTTTACTAGCGTGTGAGATGAGTGCAATTGTGCGGTAGTTTGAGCATTCTTTGGCATTGCCTTTCTTTGGGATTGGAATGAAAAGTGACCTTTTCCAGTCCTGTGGCCACTGCTGAGTTTTCCACATTTGCTGGCATATTGAGTGCAACACTTACACAGCATCATCTTTCAGAATTTGGAATAGCTCAACTGGAATTCCATCACCTCCACTAGCTTTGTTTGTAGTGATGCTTCCTAAGGCCCACTTGACTTCACATTGCAGGATGTCTGGCTCTAGGTGAGTGATCACACCATCAAGATTATCTGGATCGTGAAGATCTTTTTTGTACCATTCCTCTGTGTATTCTTGCCACCTCTTCTTAATATCTTCTGCTTCTCTTAGGTCCATACCATTTCTGTCCTTAATTCTGCCCATCTTTGCATGAAATGTTCCCTTGGTATCTCTAATTTTCTTGAAGAGATCTCTGGTCTTTCCCATTCTGTTGTTTTCCTCTATTTCTTTGCATTGATCGCTGAGGAAGGCTTTCTTATCTCTCCTTGCTATTCTTTGAAACTCTGCATTCAGATGCTTATATCTTTCCTTTACTCCTCTGCTTTTTGCTTCTCTTCTTTTCACAGCTATTTGTAAGGCCCCCTCAGACAGCCATTTTGCTTTTTTGGATTTCTTTTCCATGGGGATGGTCTTGATCCCTGTCTCCTGTACAATGTCACAAACCTCTGTCCATAGTTTATCAGGCATTCTGTCTATCAGATCTAGTCCCTTAAATCTATTTCTCACTTCCACTGTATAATTATAAGGGATTTGATTTAGGTCATACCTGAATGGTCTAGTGGTTTTCCCTACTTTCCTCAATTTAAGTCTCAATTTGGCAATAAGGAGTTCATGATCTGAGCCACAGTCATCAGTCTTGTTTTTGCTGACTCTATACAGCTTCTCCATCTTTGGCTGCAAAGAATATAATCAGTCTGCTTTCGGTGTTGACCATCTGGTGATGTCCATGTGTAGAGTCTTCTCTTGTGTTGTTGGAAGAGGGTGTTTGCTATGACCAGTGCATTCTCTTGGCAAAACTCTATTAGCCTTTGCTCTGCTTCATTCCTTACTCCAAGGGCAAATTTGCATGTTACCCCAGGTGTTTCTTGACTTCCTACTTTTGCATTCCAGTCCCCTGTAATGAAAAGGACATCTTTTTTGGATGTTAGTTCTAAAAGGTCTTGTAGGTCTTCATAGAACCATTTAACTTCAGGTTCTTCAGCATTACTGGTTGGGGCATAGACTTGGATTACTGTAATGTTGAATGGTTTGCCTTGGAAACGGACAGAGATCATTCTATTGTTTTTGAGACTGCACTCAAGTACTGTATTTCAGATATTTTTGTTGACTATGAAGGCTACTGTTCCATTTCTTCCAAGGGATTCCTGCCCATAGTAGTAGATATAATGGTCATCTGAGTTAAATTCACCCATTCCAGTCCATTTTAGTTCGCTGATTCCTAGAATGTCAACGTTCACTCTTGCCATCTCCTGTTTGACCACTTCCAATTTACCTTGATTCATAGACCTGACATTCCAGGTTCCTATGCAATATTGCTCTTTACAGCATCGGACGTTACTTCTATCACCAGTCACATCCACAACTGGGTATTGTTTTTGCTTTGGCACCATCCCTTCATTCTTTCTAGAGTTATTTCTCCACTAATCTCCAGTAGCATATTGGGCATCTACCAACCTGGGGAGTTCTTCTTTCAGGATCCTATCATTTTGCCTTTTTATACTGTTCATGGGGTTCTCAAGGCAAGAATACTGAGGTGGTTTGCCAGTCCCTTCTCCAGTGGACCACATTCTGTCAGACCTCTCCACCATGACCCACCTATCTTGGGTGGCCCCACATGGCATAGCTTATTTTCATTGCGTTAGACAAGGCTGTGGTCCGTGTGATTAGATTGACTAGTTTTCTGTGATTGTGGTTTGTGTGTCTGTCCTCTGATGCCTCTCCCAACACCTACCGTCTTACTTGGCTTTCTCTTACCTTGAACGTGCCGTATCTCTTCACAGCTGTTTTACTATTATACAATAGTAAAAATCCATAAAATGTACAACACCAAGTATTGAACCCTAGTGTAAGCTTTGGGCTCTGGATGATAATGATGTGTCAGTGTAGTTTCATTGATTGTAGCAAAGGTATTCCAAGAAAGAATATTACAGAACTTTCAGAAATAAAGAACTGCATGTAAGTATAGTAATCGCAACCATATGCACCAACATTGTTTTCTGGGCATAGGGAAAGCTGTATTTCTTAGACCCGTTTTAAATAGGCAGTGTCATATAACTAGTTCTGGCTAGTTGGCTCTGAGAGGAGATCACTTCTAGGTTCGAAGCATCTAATTGCAGATATAAGAAATGTCAGTGCTCGTTTCTTTCTTATTAACCAAGGAAGTCATTTATTTGAGATGGTGAGGCTTCCACCATCTGAGGGGTTGTATCCTGCCTGTCTTGTTTCCCCTTCCCATATTCTTGTCTTTTAGTTGCCCTGTAGCTTGGGATGGCCACGGGATTGACTCATTTAAACAATGAGACATAGGGGAATGCCTGATGAAAGACTTTCAGTCAGTTCAGTTCAGTCACTCAGTTGTGTCTAATTCTTTGCAACCCCATGGACTGCAGCATGCCAGGCCTCCCTATCCATCACCATCTCCCAGACCTCGCTCAAACACATGTCCATTGAGTCAGTGATGCCTTCCAACCATCTCATCCTCTGTCGTCCCCTTCTCCTCCTGCCTTCAATCTTTCCCAGCATCAGGGTCTTTTCAAGTGAGTCAGTTCTTCGCATCAGGTGGCCAAAGTATTGGAGCTTCAGCTTCAGCATCAGTCCTTCCAATGAATATTCAGGACTGATTTCCTTTAGGATTGAGTGATTTGATCTCCTTGCAGTCCAAAGATTTTGGGGAAAGTTTTTCTTCTTGGGTGAAGGAACTTGATGAGGAGAAAGTCTTTTATCCTCTTCTTTTCTGCTTGGAACAGTGATGTGATGATGTCATGTTTGGAATGGGAACATTTCTATCTTGTGACCAAGCATGAGGACCAAGGAGAGTAAGGAGCAGAAATATAGAAGCTATGTCCTTGGTATCACCATTGAGTTACTGCTCTTTCAACCTTAGAACATCTAAATTCTAGATTTCTAGTTGTGTAATAATTAAAGGTCTTTTTGCTTAAGTCACTATTAATGGGCTATTCTGATACATTTTGCATTGTCTTCAAGCTGACATATAATAATTCTAAATATTGACCCACATTAGGCCAAAGGAAGTTCAATGTATTCTAAAGGCCCAAAACCATACAGAACAGACTTTCTAGTTATAGTGTAATATTATAATATAACATCAATATAATATATAATAAAAATGAACATCAAAAGTTTAAAAAATTCTTACATTGTGGAGTCTTAAAAACATACTTGTAAATTCATAGATCTAAGAAGAAATTATGATAGAAACTATGAAATATTTAAGTAACAGTAGAAGAATAACACCATATCAAAACATATAGCAGCAGAAATATACTTAGAAGAATATGTGCAGCTTAAATGCATATATTAGCAAATAAGAGATATTAAAAATTAATGTACTAGAAATAGTAAAATAGTGTTTGCTGGGGCCAAGGGCAGGGGAAATGAAGAGCTCTCCTGTTTAATAGGTACAGAGTTTTTGTCTGGGAAGGTGCAAAAAGTCCTGGAGGTAGTTGGTGGTTGGTGATGGTGACACAGCAATGTAAATGTGCTGAATGCACTGAACAGTACACTTAAAAGTGATTACAATGGTAGATTTTGTGTTAGGTATATTTTACCACAATAAAACATTTTCTTAAAAGATTAATAAACTAAAGAGTGAGTTCAAGAAATTGGAATCAGAATAAACCCCATAAGAGCAGAAGGAAAAATGATAATAAAATAACTTAAATAATAAAAATTGAAATAAATCCACAAACTAGAAGACGGTTCTCAGAAAGGGCCAACGAAAGATTTATGAAAAGAAAAAAGATAACAGGAATGATGAAGAGAATGGCTCATTGCATTAATCACTTCAGGGATGTCTAGCAAAGAGGACTGTCAGATGTCCCCTTGAATGAGCAACAAGCATAGAATGACAAGGGCGGTCTCAGCAGTACAGTAAAGTCGGAAGCTTCATTCTCTAGTTTTTGAAATGAGTAAGTTGGGAAGAATTACGAACATTGAACACAGATTATTCCTTTGCAACTTGATTGTGAAGGAAAGGAGACGATGAGAGAGAACAAGTATGAAAGAATACTAGCTTGAAGGGGAAAGAACAACTCTAGTCACTCATTAGTTGAGAGATTTCCCCCCAATTGTGTTCAGCAACCTTTGTGAAAGAAGGAATTAGTGTAGAATAGTGTTTGGGTGTGCCTGCTCTGCTCATATTCCCTGCTTAGGTGCAAGATTTGGCAGCTGTATTTTTAAAATATGACTCTACCTTTTCTGGACACAGTTGATTAGCAGGGGTGGGGTGATCACTGATACTCCCTTTCTCTATAGAGTTCATCCCAAGAGACAGAGATGATAGCCTACTGGTGGTAAAGGTAGACCTTTAAGACATAGATTTAAGGCTGGCAGCATGCAGGGGTTGGTACATCCAGAGGAAGCTTGTTGGGAGAAGATGGGGTGGGGGTGTGGAGGTGGAGGCAAGAGAAGAGAGGAGAAGACAAGGGAAGGGATGTGGAAGATAGAAATAAGCAGAGAAGAGAAATATTATATGAGCTGTAAAAGAAGTTTTGATTTATTTTTTTCAAGCTTTCTTTCTAGCTCTTGTTTCAGTGAAGCCTGACTCTATGAATATCTGGGTCAGAAAATTTGCCCCCTTTAAACCCTATAATAAAGTATTCATTAATTGAACTAGATTTAGTAACAATCTATACCTTGCAACAAAACAGCTTGAAAAATATGGTTGTGTTATCTTAGGTGGTGGGAATAGCATGAATAAAGCCATAAAGGGGGAGGAATTAAAATCCAGTTGAACCAAGTAGAAACCATAATGGGAGTAGTATCTAAGGGCAAAGAAAGTTAAAAAGTAGTAGGAGTAAGCCACCACAAGTTCACGGCAGAAGGAAAGTGAGTTATGAATTTACTAAGCAACTAACCAATCCACCTATCAATCATTCTCAGTGTAACTTTAAGCAGGATGGCTCTGGCTAAATCTTGCTATACCATCTACCTTCTTGCTACTGAACAAAACTTGGGTCTACTTGCTCATGTGCAGTAAAGTCAATCTGCTGGTACCAGTTTGTGATGTAGGAAAGTGCAGCATTTATTGCAATGCAAAGCAAGAAGGATGCATAACTATTGCTCAAAAGGCTCAAACTCTGAATCCCTGATGGCTTTCAGGAAAAGGTTTTTAAAGACAGGATGAAGAAGGTGGTTGCATGGTGAATGATTAGGTCATGAACGTTCTTCTGATTTATTGGTGGTGAGGTGATCAGGGGTCAACATCATTGGTCTGCTTGTTCCAACTGGTTTCAGTTCTATGTGCTTGTGGTCAGCATACAGTTAACCTCTTCCATCTGGTCGGAATTATAGTACCTGCAAAACAGTTCAAAGGATGAGGCTCAGAATCTTATCTATGACCCTTGAGGAGAAACTAAAGTCCTTAACTTTGTTTCATGACTAAACTATCATTATTTTGCCTTGCTTGACTCTTTTCTTTTGCTTTTGCATTTTCTTGCTTTTCCGAATAAAGTTATTCTTTTGAACTTGGCAAAAGTCTAGGAGAGTAAAGTTTTTGTTTTTGTTTTGTTTTTACAAACAAGAGGTAGGTGGAGAATATGGGAGGGAATCTGTCCTGGGAAGTCTCCTGGGAAAGTCCTGCTCAGTTACATTCTTACTAAATCAGTCTTTCTTTTTTTGTTTAAAAATAGTTGAATAAATTTTTTTGACAAAGGACTTTATGGAAGACAAAGTAAATGTCAGCCCCAATTAACAGCAAGCTTAGAAGAGGGGGACAGAGTAAGCTAAAAGTTTCAGCAGTAGGAAATACTTTGAATTTCCTTGATTATAGTAGCATATTATGTTTTGCAAAGATGCTCACAGTAATACACCCCTCCTTCCACATGTTCTTCTTACCATGAGATGATGACATTTTTTTCCATTGAGAGGTGGGATCTGTGCATTGAAACTTCAGAAAAATTTGTATAACTGCCTTGACCAATAAAATGCAAGACAAATGATTTACTTTTGATACTGGTCATAAAAGACAGTTTTCACTGAGCTCTCTCTCTTGAGATGCTTGCTTTTGGAGCCTTGCAACCATGTTGTCAGGAAGCCCAGGCCGGAAGGAGACTTGTTCCAGACTTGGATGGGTGTTCTGGCTGACAGCCCCTGGTGGACCCCTAGCCAATAGCCAGCATTAGCTGATAGCCTTTAGATGGTTCCAAATTTCCAATCTTCTGGCTGAAGCTGCAGAAATCATAGAGCAGTTGCTGTCGAAATTCCTGACCCATAGAAATTGTGAGATTACATGATTATTGTTGTTTTAAGTTCTCTAGCTTTGGGGTAACTTTTTATGCAACAGCAGATAACTAATCCATTACTTATATCATAAACCCAAATCATAAGGCTGGTGCTGACCAAGACAATGCCAAGCTTTTTTGAACGAAAAAAAGATTTTTAAAAATTATTATGGAATGACTATTTAAATTTTAGGGAAATTCCTGTCTTTGGGGGTTGAAAACACTGTTTGTTATTTGGACCTAGAAAATCAGTTGCTATTATAGCCCTTTATTACAGAATCCAGAATCTAGTTAGCAATCATTGCTTAATGAATTATTGGACTTTTAAATTTCTTTATCCCAAGATTCTCACTTAGTACTTTGCACATAGTAGGTATATAATAAACACTGAATTAAATTGAAATTTTCAGTATGAAGCACATCATTTTACAGAGCACAGACAGTGAAAATGCCATAATTGCTGTGAAAAAGAAAGGTTTGTAAACGAAGCCATGAATTTTGAGCAGATTCAGTGGCAACACCAAAAGAGTTGCCTGCACTGGCTTTGAAGTCACTTCTTTCATAATTTCTTTTAGATAGCCTCCAGAAGCTCTCCCAAATAAATACATTCTAATTAAAAACAGTGTGCTTGCCGTGCAAATGCAGCTTCAAAACAGTTTTCCTAGAGTTACCTTCTCTTCCAACCTGATTGCCAACTCTAAACCCCTCCTACTATAGATATTCTGAAACTACTGTAGATAGACTTTATTATTATTATTATTGTTTTTAGTTGCAGCATTTGAATTCTTTCTTAGTTGCAACAAGTGGATTTAGTTCCCTGACCAGGGATCAAACCTGGGCCCACTGCACTGAGAGTGCGGAGTCTTAGCCACTAAGACCACCAGGGAAGTCCCATAGTTAGACTTTATGGCTCTACACTATAATGTTAAGTTCCTCTCCCACTTTAGTGTATATGGGGGCTTCCCAGGTAGCCCAACTGGGAAAGAATCTGCCTGTAATTCAGGAGACCCCAGTCCACTTCCTGGGTTGGGAAGATCTGCTGAAGAAGGGATAAGCTACCCACTCCAGTATACTTGGGCTTCCTTGGTGGCTCAGCTGGTAAAGAATCTGCCTGAAATGTGGGAGACCTGGGTTTGATCCCTAGGTTGGGAAGGTCCCCTGGAGAAGGGAATGGCTACCCACTCCAGTATTCTGGCCTGGAGAATTCCATGGATTGTATAGTCCATGGGGTCGCAAACAGTTGGACGTGACTGAATGACTTTCACTTTAGTGTATATGAGCTCAGATCAGTGTTAAAGAGAAAAAAAAAATAATTGTATGAGAGCCCTGATTATAGATAGTTTAGCTTTTTAATGGGGGAGGAATAAGATAGACAAAGACAATGAATTGAATTAAAAATTTTTTTGTTAAAGTATATAAAATAAAAATTTCCTTTTAATTCATTTTTGAGTGTATGTCTCTCGCTCAGTCATGCCCTACTCTTTGCAACCCCATGGATTGTAACCTGCCAGGCTCCTCTATCCATGGGATTTCCCAGACAACAATACTGGAGTGGGTTGCCATTTCCTTCTCCAGGGGATCTGCCCAACCCAGGAATTGAACCCGGGTCTCCTGCATTGCAGGCAGACTCTTTACTAGCTGAGCCACTAGGAAAGTCCTTTAAGTGTACAATCAGCGGCATTAATTGCATTCACAGTGTTATGCAACCAATCATCACTATCTATTTGCAAAGTTTTTATTGTCACCCTGCTTATTTA
Organism: Bos taurus; assembly: GCF_002263795.3. NCBI lineage: Eukaryota > Metazoa > Chordata > Mammalia > Artiodactyla > Bovidae > Bos > Bos taurus. The sequence continues at coordinate 82,354,224 of NC_037330.1, forward strand.
ACTTATATGCAGAGTACATCATGAGAAACGCTGGGCTGGAAGCCAGCGTTTGGAAGAAGCACAAGCTGGAATCCAGATTGCCAGGAGAAATATCAATAACCTCAGATATGCAGATGACACCACCCTTATGGGAGAAAGCGAAGAGGAACTAAAAAGCCTCTTGATCAAAGTGAAAGTGGAGAGTGAAAAAGTTGGCTTAAAGCTCAACATTCAGAAAAACGAAGATCATGGCATCCGGTCCCACCACTTCATGGGAAATAGATGGGGAAACAGTGGAAACAGTGTCAGACTTTATTTTGGGGGGCTCCAAAATCACTGCAGATGGTGACTGCAGCCATGAAATTAAAAGACACTTTCTCCTTGGAAGAAAGTTATGACCAACCTAGATAGCATATTCAAAAGCAGAGACATTACTTTGCCAACAAAGCTTCGTCTAGTCAAGGCTATGGTTTTTCCTGTGGTCATGTATGGATGTGAGAGTTGGACTGTGAAGAAGGCTGAGCGCTGAAGAATTGATGCTTTTGAAGTGTGGTGTTGGAGAAGACTCTTGAGAGTCCCTTGGACTGCAAGGAGATCCAACCAGTCCATTCTGAAGGAGATCAGCCCTGGGATTTCTTTGGAGGGAATGATGCTAAAGCTGAAACTCCAGTACTTTGGCCACCTCATGTGAAGAGTTGACTCATTGGAAGAGACTCTGATGCTGGGAGGGATTGGGGGCAGGAGGAAAAGAGGACGACAGAGGATGAGATGGCTGGATGGCATCACTGACTCGAAGGACATGAGTCTGGGTGAACTCCGGGAGTTGGTGATGGACAGGGAGGCCTGGCGTGCTGCGATTCATGGGGTCGCGAAGAGTCGGACACCACTGAGCGACTGAACTGAACTGAACTGAAGCAAAAACTTTTAACCATTTGGGCAGGAGGAGAAGGGGACGACAGAGGATGAGATGGCTGGATGGCATCACCGACGTGAGTCTGAGTGAACTCCGGGAGTTGGTGATGGACAGGGAGGCCTGGCGTGCTGCAATTCATGGGGTCGCGAAGAGTCGGACACAACTGAGTGACTGATCTGAATTGATCTGATATGAATAACTCTCCATTCCTCTCTCTATTCAGTCTTTAGTAATCTCTAGTCTACTATGTCTCAATGAACTTGTCTGTTCTAGATATTTCATGTAGGTGTAATCATACACTGTTTGCTCTCTTATGTCTAGCTTATTTCACTTAACACAATGTTTTAAAGTCTTATTCATGTAGTAATATATACCAGAACTTCATTCCTTTTTCTGGCTGTGTAATATTCCACTGTATATATGTCCTGCATTTTATTTATCCATTCATCTGTTGATGGACACTTGGATTGTTTTCATCTTTTGGTTATTGTGAATAATGTTTCAGTGAGCATTGATACACAAATATTTGAGTCCTGTTTTAAATTATTTAGAGTATATACCTACAAATGGAGTTGTTGAATCAGATGGTAGTTCCATGTTTACGTTTTGAGGAATGTTTTCTGCAGTTACTACACCATTCTATTTTCCCACCAGCAATGTACCAGGATGCTAATTTCTTTACATTCTCTGTAACATTTTATTTTCCTTTGTTTTCAGATCAGATCAGATCAGTCGCTCAGTCACGTCCGACTCTTTGTGACCCTATGAATCGCAGCACGCCAGGCCTCCCTGTCCATCACCAACTCCCGGAGTTCACCCAGACTCACGTCCATCGAGTTGGTGATGCCATCCAGACATCTCATCCTCTGTCGTCCCCTTCTCCTACTGCCCCCAATTCCTGCCAGCATCAGAGTCTTTTCCAATGAGTCAACTCTTCACATGAGGTGGCCAAAGTACTGGAGTTTCAGCTTTAGCATCATTCCCTCCAAAGAAATCCCAGGGCTGATCTCCTTCAGAATGGACTGGTTGGATCTCCTTGCAGTCCAAGGGACTCTCAAGAGTCTTCTCCAACGCCACACTTCAAAAGCATCAATTCTTCAGCGCTCAGCCTTCTTCACAGTCCAACTCTCACATCCATACATGACCACAGGAAAAACCATAGCCTTGACTAGATGAACCTTTGTTGGCAAAGTAATGTCTCTGCTTTTGAATATGCTATCTAGGTTGGTCATAAATTTCTTCCAAGGAGTAAGCATCTTTTAATTTCATGGCTGCAGTCACCATCTGCAGTGATTTTGGAGCCCCCCAAAATAAAGTCTGACACTGTTTCCACTGTTTCCCCATCTATTTCCCATGAAGTGGTGGGACCGGATGCCATGATCTTCGTTTTTTGAATGTTGAGCTTTAAGCCAACTTTTTCACTCTCCACTTTCACTTTCATCAAGAGGCTTTTTAGTTCCTCTTCACTTTCTGCCATAAGGGTGGTGTCATCTGCATATCTGAGGTGATTGATATTTCTCCTGGCAATCTTGATTCCAGCTTGTGCTTCTTCCAGCCCAGCGTTTCTCATGATGTACTCTGCATATAAGTTAAATAAGCAGGGTGACAATATACAGCCTTGACGTACTCCTTTTCCTATTTGGAACCAGTCTGTTTTTCCATGTCCAGTTCTAACTGTTGCTTCCTGACCTGCATACAAATTTCTCAAGAGGCACATCGGGTGGTCTGGTATTCCCTTCTCTTTCAGAATTTTCCACAGTTTATTGTAATCCACACAGTCAAAGGCTTTGGCATAGTCAATAAAGCAGAAATGGATGTTTTTCTGGAACTCTCTTGCTTTTTCCATGATCCAGTGGATGTTGGCAATTTGATCTCTGGTTCCTCTGCCTTTTCTAAAACCAGCTTGAACATCAGGAAGTTCATGGTTCACATATTGCTGAAGCCTGGCTTGGAGAATTTTGAGCATGACTTTACTAGCGTGTGAGATGAGTGCAATTGTGCAGTAGTAGCAGAAAGGCATTGCCTTTCTTTGGGATTGGAATGAAAACTGACCTTTTCCAGTCCTGTGGCCACTGCTGAGTTTTCCAAATTTTCTGGCATATTGAGTGCAGCACTTTCACAGCATCATCTTCCTTTGTTTTAGGTTATAGTTATTCTAGTGGTTGTGAAGTGGTATCTCATTGTGGTTTACATTTTTTTCTGATGATTAATGATGTTGAGCATCTTTTTAAACATTATGATAAGGATGCTTGAGTATTCACTCTTAACAAATTTTTAAATGTATAATATTGTTAATTATAAACGCAGTGTTGTACAGCAGATCTCTAGAACTTTTTCATCCTGAATAACTGACACTCTGTACCCATTAAATAGCAGTTTATTTCCCCCACTCTGCAGCCCTTGGAAACCACAATTCTACTTTCTGTTCTTATAAGTTTAAGTACTTTGATTTATTTTTTAAATTTAGATATAATTGACGTGTAACATTATAGTAGTCTCAGGTGTATAATATAACAGTTCCGTATTGTATATATTGCAAAATGATCACCATAATAAGTCTAGTTAACATCCATCACCATATATAGTTACAAATTTTTTTCTTTTATTCTTAATTTTTATTGGAGTATGGTTGATTTACAATGTTGTGTTAGTTTCAGGTGTACAGCAAAGTCAATCGTTATACATATACATCTATCCATTCTTTTAGATTCTTTTTCCCATATAGGCATTGAGTAGAGTTCCCTGTGCTATACAATAGGTCCTTATTAGTTATTTATTTTATATATATAAAAACATAAAGGGTACTGCAGTCATGTCCGACTCTGTGCGACCCCATAGACCACAGCCCACCAGGCTCCCCCGTCCCTGGGATTCTCCAGGCAAGAACACTGGAGTGGGTTGCCATTTCCTTCTCCAATGCATGAAAGTGAAAAGTGAAAGGGAAGTCGCTCAGTCATGTCCGACTCTTAGCGACCCCATGGACTGCAGCCTACCAGGCTCCTCTGTCCATGGGATTTTCCAGGCAAGAGTACCGGAGTTGGGTGCCATAGTAGTGTGTATATGTGAATCCCAATCTCCCAATTTATCCCCACCCTCCCCTGGTAACCATAAGTTTGTTTCCTAAATCTGTAACTCTATTTATTTTATAGATAAGTTCATTTGCACCCTTTTAAAAGATTCTACATATAAGTAAATATTCCACCAATATTATATGGTATTTGTTTTCATTTGACTTACTTCACTCAATATGACAATCTCTAGGTCCATCCATGTGGCTAAAATTTTTTTTTCTTGTGATAAAAACTTTTGTGTTTGACTACTTTAGATCCTTCATATAAGTAGAATCATGTCATATTTGCCTTTGATGTTGAACATCTTTTCATACATTTGTTGGCCACTTGTTTATCTTCTTTGAAGAAATGTCTATTTAAGTCCTTTGCTCCCTTTTTTAAATTGGATTTTTTGTTGTTGTTGAGTTGTAGTTCTGTAGTTTTCTGAATGTTAAACCTCTTTCTGATATATGATTTGCAAATATTTTCTCCCAGTCCGTGGGTTTTGTTTTTATTTCCTTGATAATGTCTTTTGATGAACAAGTGTTTTACATTTTGGCAAAGTTAAATTTTTTTTTCATCTGTTACTTAATGTTTTTTGGTGTCATATCTAAGTATCCATTGCCAATCCCAAATCAGGAAGGTTTATTACTCTGTTTTCTTCCAAGAATTTTATCGTTTTAGCTCTTAGATATATTTTGAGTTAACTTTTGTATATGGTATGAGGTGAAAGTCTAACTTTATTCTTTGGCATGTAGAAATTTAGTTGTCTCAACACCATTTATTGAAGAAACTGTTGTTTCTCCAGTGAATGGACTCAGCACTGTTGTACCAAGAGATCAGTTGGACATAGATGTATTGGTTAAGTCTGGACTGTTCATTCTATTCCACTGATGTATATGTTTATTTTTATGCCAGTACCACACTCTTTTGATTACTATAGCTTTGTAGTAAGTTTTGAAATCAAGAAACATGAGTTCCTTGATTTTGTTTTTCTTTTACAAGGTTAATTTGACTCTTCAGGATCCCTTTTGATTTCATGTGCATTTGAATTTAGCTTTTCTGTAAAAAGGCTGTTAGAATTTTTATTAGGATTGTGTTGAATCTGTAAATTCCTTTGAGTAGTGATGATGTGTTTACAATTTCAAGTTCTTCCTATGAATGAACTTGAGAAGTCCTTCTATAATCTTAATTCTGAAGATTTATGTAAATCTTCTTTAGTTTCTTTCAGCACTATTTTGTAGTTTTTTGTATACAAGTCTTTCCCACCTTGGTTAAATTTATTTCTAGGTATTTTTTTTTAGATGCTATGAATTTGCTTTTATAATTTCTTTTTTGAGTTGTGTATTACTCATGTATAGAAACAAAAATAACTTTTGCATGTTGATCTTGTATCCCACAAATTTGCTGAATTTATTTATTAGCTCTAGAATTTTTCTTGTGGATTTTTTTGGGGTATTTTCTCTATATAGGATCATGTTATCTGTGAATAGAGTTAGTATTACTTTTTCCTTTCCAATTTGGATGTCTCTTATTGCCTTTCTTGTCTTTTGCTCTGCCTAGAACTTCCAGTTCATTGACGAACAACTACGGTGAAACCAGGCATCTTTTTTTTGTTGTTCCTAACTTTAACTTTCAGTCTTTCACAGTTGAGTATGATGTTATTTGTGGGTTTTTCTTAAATGCCCTTTATCATCTTGAGAGTCCCTTGGACTGCAAGGAGATCCAACCCGTCCGTTCTGAAGGAGATCAGCCCTGGGATTTATTTGGAAAGAATGATGCTAAAGCTGAAACTCCAGTACTTTGGCCACCTCATGCGAAGAGTTGACTCACTGGAAAAGACTCTGATTTTGGGAGGGATTGGGGGCAGGAGGAGAAGGGGATGACAGAGGATGAGATGTCTGGATGGTATCACTGACTGGATGGATGTGAGTCTGAGTGAACTCCGGGAGTTGGTGATGGACAGGGAGGCCTGGAGTGCTGCGATTCATGGGGTCGCAAAGAGTCGGACACAACTGAGCAACTGATCTGATCTGATCTGATCATGTTGAGGAAGTTCTCTTTTTCCCTTCTATTCTCTTCTATTTGGGAAAACTTAACAGTAATTAGTGTTAATTCTTCTTTAAATGTTTGATAGAATTCCCCAGTGAAGCCATCTGTTACTAGATTATTTTGTTGGAAGTTTCTTTCTTTTTTTTTTAATCTTAAAACAATATTTATTTTCTTGCAGTATCTGTGGGTCAGGAATGTGATGTGGTTTAGTTGGGTCTTTTGGATCTGGGATTCTCACTATCTCATGACTCAGTTGGGAAGCTTCTCAAGGCTCTGGTGGTTGCTGGAATAGTTCTTTTTCTTGCAGGTTGTTGGACTGAGCTTTATTTCCTTCACAAGGAAGATTTTTGATTACTGATTTAGTATCTTTATTTGTTATAGGTCTGTTGAGATTTTCTATTTCTTCTTGTTTCAGTTTAGGTAATTTGTATGTTTCTAGGAATTTGTCCACTTCATTTAGGTCATCTAATTTGTTGTATAATAGTATCCCCTTATAATCATTTTTATTTCTATGAGCTCAGTAGGAATGTCTCCACTTTTATTTCCAATTTTAGGTTTTTAAACTTGTGTCTTTTCTCTTTTTTTGGGGGGGTGATCTGGAACCTTCCTTCACCTTTATTGAGGTATAATTGAAAAGTAAATTATAGGGTATGTATACAATGTGAAGATTTGTGACGATTTGATATATGTATACATTGTGAAAGCATCCCATAATCAAGTTAATCAACATTTATTACAGCACATATTTACCTTTTTTGTGAGAACACATTCTACTCTCTTCAGTTCAGTTCAGTTCAGTCACTCAGTCGTGTCCAATTCTTTGTGACCCCATGAATCACAGCACGCCAGGCCTCCCTGTCCATCACCAACTCCCAGAGTTCACTCAGACTCACGTCCATCAAGTCCGTGATGCCATCCAGCCATCTCATCCTCTGTCGTCCCCTTCTCTTCCTGCTCCCAATCCCTCCCAGCATCAGAGTCTTTTCCAGTGAGTCAACTCTTCTCATGAGGTGGCCAAAGTACTGGAGTTTCAGCTTCAGTATCATTTCTTCCAAAGAAATCCCAGGGCTGATCTCCTTTAGGATGGACTGGTTGGACCTCCTTGCAGTCCAAGGGACTCTCAAGAGTCTTCTCCAACACCACACTTCAAAAGCATCAATTCTTCAGTACTCAGCTTTCTTCACAGTCCCACTGTCACATCCATACGTGACCACTGGAAACAACATAGCCTTGACTAGACAGACCTTTGTTGGCAAAGTAATGTCTCTGCTTTTGCATATGCTATCTAGGTTGGTCATAACTTTTTTTCCAAGGAGTAAGTGTCTTTTAATTTCGTGGCTGCAATCACCATCTGCAGTGATTTTGGAGCCCCCAAAAATAAAGTCTGACACTGTTTCCACTGTTTCCCCATCTATTTCCCATGAAGTGATGGGACCAGATGCCATGATCTTCGTTTTTTGAATGTTGAGCTTTAAGCCAACTTTTTCACTCTCCACTTTCACTTTCATCAAGAGGCTTTTTAGTTCCTCTTCGCTTTCTCCCATAAGGGTGGTGTCATCTGCATATCTGAGGTTATTGATATTTCTCCTGGCAATCTTGATTCCAGCTTGTGCTTCTTCCAGCCCAGCGTTTCTCATGATGTACTCTGCATATAAGTTAAATAAGCAGGGTGACAATATACAGCCTTTACATACTCCTTTTCCTATTTGGAACCAGTCTGTTGTTCCATGTCCAGTTCTAACTGTTGCTTCCTGAGCTGCATACAAATTTGTCAAGAGGCAGGTCAGGTGGTCTGGTATTCCAATCTCTTTCAGAATCTTCCACAGTTTATAGTGATCCACACAGTCAAAGGCTTTGGCATAGTCAATAAAGCAGAAATGGATGTTTTTCTGGAACTTTCTTGCTTTTTCGATGAAAACCAGCTTTCAAAACCAACTTGAACACCTGGAAGTTCATGGTTCATGTATTGCTGAAGCCTGGCTTGGAGAATTTTGAGCATTACTTTACTAGTGTGTGAGATGAGTGCAACTGTGTGATAGTTTGAGCATTCTATGGCATTGCCTTTCTTTGGGATTGGAATGCAATCTGACCTTTTCCAGTCCTGTGGCCACTGCTGAGTTTTCCAAATGTGCTGACATATTGACTGCAGCACTTTCACAGCATCATCTTTCAGGATTTGAAATAGCTCAACTGAAATTCCATCACCTCCACTAGCTTTGTTCGTAGTGATGCTTCCTAGTGAAGGTCCACTTGACTTCACACTCCAGGATGTCTGGCTCTAGGTGAGTGATCACACCATCATGATTACCTGGGTCGTGAAGCTCTTTTTTGTATAGTTTTTCTGTGTATTCTTGCCACCTCTTGTTAATATCTTCTGCTTCTGTTAGGTCCATACCATTTCTGTCCTTTATTGAGCCCATCTTTGCATGAAATGTTCCCTTGGTATCTCTAATTTTCTTGAAGAGATCTCTGGTCTTTCCCATTCTGTTGTTTTCCTCTATTTCTTTGCATTGATCGCTGAGGAAGGCTTTCTTATCTCTCCTTGCTATTCTTTGGAACTCTGCATTCAGATGCTTATATCTTTCCTTTTCTCCTCTGCTTTTCGCTTCTTTTCTTTTCAGAACTATTTGTAAGGCTTCCTCAGACAGCTGTTTTGCCTTTTTGCATTTCTTTTTCTTGGGGATGGTCTTGATCCCTGTCTCCTGTACAATGTCACAAACCTCCGTCCATAGTTCATCAGGCACTCTGTCTATCAGATCTAGTCCCTTGAATCTATTTCTCACTTCCACTGTATAATCATAAGGGATTTGATTTAGGTCATACCTGAATGGTCTAGTGGTTTTCCCTACTTTTTCAACTTAAGTCTGAATTTGGCAATAAGGAGTTCATGATCTTAGCCACAGTCAGCTCCCAGTCTTGTTTTTGCTGACTGTATAGAGCTTGTCCATCTTTGGCTGCAAAGAATATAATCAGTCTGATTTCGGTGTTGGCCATCTGATGATGTCCATGTGTAGAGTCTTCTCTTGTGTTGTTGGAAGAAGTTTGCTATGACCAGTGCATTTTCTTGGCAAAACTCTATTAGCCTTTGCCCTGCTTTATTCCATATTCCAAGGCCAAATTTGCATGTTACCCCAGGTGTTTCTTGACTTCCTACTTTTGCATTCCAGTTCCCTATAATGAAAAGGACATCTTTTTTGGGTGTTAGTTCTAAAAGGTCTTGTAGGTCTTCTTAGAACCATTCAACTTCAGCTTCTTCAGTGTTACTGGTTGGGGCATAGACTTGCTTCACTGTGATATTGAAGGGTTTGGCTTGGAAACAAACAGAGATCATTCTGTCATTTTTGAGATTGCATCCAAGTACTGCATTTTGGACTCTTTTGTTGACCATGATGGCTACTCCATTTCTTCTGAGGGATTCCTGCCCACAGTAGTAGATATAATGGTCAATACTCTCTTAGCAAATTTAAATTGTACAATATGGTATTATTAATTATAATTATCATACATTAGATCACCAGACTTTATTCATCATACGACTGAAAGTTTGTATTCTTTTATCAACTTCTCACCATTTCCCAATCTCCTCCCCTCTTCAAAACCACCAAACTACTTTGATATTATGAGTTCAACTTTTTTTTATTTCACTTATAAATGGTACCATGCACTATTTGTCTTTCTCTGTTCAGCCCATTTCACTTTGCGAAATATGCTCCAGTTTCATCTATTTTGTATTAAATAATAGGATTTCCTCTTTTTTAAGGCTGAATAATATTTCATTGTATATATAAGTTCAGTTCAGTTTAATTGCTTAGTCGTGTCCGACTCTTTGCGACCCCATAAACTGCAGCACGTCAGGCCTCCCTGTTCATCACCAACTCCCGGAGTCCACCCAGACCCATGTCCATTGAGTTGGTGATGCCATCCAACCATCTCATCCATCCATATATATAATTTTAAATAATGCTGCAACGATATAGTTATCTTTCAAGGTAATGATTTTGTTTCCTTATACCCAGAAATGGGATTGATGAATCATATAATTATTTTTATTTTTAATTTCTTGAAGGAAAATTCATATTGTTTTCCTAGATGATCCTGCTATTAATGCAGGAAATCACTTGTCTAATAGTTGCCATTCATTGAATTATTAGCATTTATGCTTAGAAATTAATAACACCTCAGTTAATTCTCACAAGCACCTAGAAGGGGTTATCACTATCCTTACAGAATAAATGAGGAAACCAAGACTCAGGGGGATTCCATACATTTCTTAAGGTCACATATCTGGTAAGTGATAGAGCCAGAAGTTGAATGCACCATGTACCTATTCCTTATATTTAAGGTTTCTTCAAGGGCAAAGGCATACTGTAGTTTTGGTGTAATGAAGTTTCCCGGTTGAATTTTGTACAGAGTCTGGCAGGTATAATGAATAGGCATTTCTCTTACAGTGAGAGTTTTCACAATACAAGTAGGATATATTGAGGTAGAGTAATTAGAGACATGATTTGTATTACATGCAGCTGTTGGCTATACATCAGTTGCAGGAGAAAGGTTGTTATTCATGTAGCTTTGGGAACACATGCATGTTTGTTTTTAGTGGCTGGCTGTTCATTTGGCAGCTTATTCTTGCTTATTCTTGTGGTTCTTTTCTGGCAGCTATGAACTGTGCCGTTTATTTTGAATCTGTGTTTTTGAAAATACCATCTTATTAAAATTTTCCGCCTTACTTCTCATTTTATAATAACAGATCTAACATCTCATTTATTTTGATCTAGTCTTATATGCTGTTTAGGATTTGCCTAGTGATGATTTTATCAACTAATATAATCTTTCCTTTCAAAACCAAAATTATGTATGCACTGTAAATTCCTTTATTCCCGCTTGTTGCTAGGAACCTGAAACTCTGCAAACCCCCTTCCTTTTTACCCATTGAAATTGTTTGTATAATCATTTCTTAAATATTAATAACATTCATATGAATGCATATATTGTACAGTCACAGAAAAGAAGCTGTACTTCCAAAAAAATACATATCAGACACAGGAGAAAGACCTCATTTTTGTGAAGACCATGGAAGGTTCTTTTCAGAAATCTTTCTGAAAGTCACTAGGTTCAGAGATCTGGTGAAAACCTTATTCTAGTTCTTGTTTGTTAGGAAAAGAAAGTTTACCATGGCTTTGGAGTCTACTCAAAGAGTTAAATCTTGAGGTCTTCTTATCAGAGTCAAGGAAATATACCAGCTAAAACATTATAAAAAGAGGAATTTTTATGCTTTCCTTCTAAGAAGTTAATCAATGAACCTAGCTGAGTGAGAACCTCTCAATTTGAATGTGTAATTAATTGTGTATACTTCTCTTGAAGCAATGAATAAAATTGTGAAAGCCAGAATTATAAACATGAGGGCACTTGTAGTCATGCCCAGTCCCCTTGGCTTGTCTTTTATCCCACAGATGCATCCCAGCAAACAGACCTACTTCTACATGGAAAACATTGAGTACAGTGCCTAGTATCAACAAGACTATCTGAAGGACTTTGCTTTGGCCTTCAATGAAGAGTGTAATTATGAATAGAGAAGGGAAAAGGGTGGTGGATAATTGCCTGTGGATTGTGATGGGAAGGGCAAGAAGAGGATCTCTGTTTTTCTAGGGTGGGCAAGTGTGAAACGTAATGACTGCTCTCAACATGCTGGCACAGCACTATCACAACCGGAAGCATGTTGTAGAATAAAGAAAAAGCAACTATAGACATCACCCTTCCCTGTGCTCTCTTCTGTTCATCAGTGAATGTCTCCTAGGTAATTTTATTCGGAAAGAATGTTCATCAAACTTGCAATACTTATTTTTGAGGCCAAACATTCAGTGACATTCCTACCCAACCAGTTTTGCCCTGATCCTGTAGCCTGAGAGTAATTTCAAATGCCTCATTGCATGTCCCTCCTCTACAGTTAGACGTTTTGCTGAATCTCTTCTTCAAGGTCATTTTATCCAGCCTTCAGCACTTCTTTCCACACCTCATAGTTCCCAGCATTCCTGTATTTCAAAGTGCTAGAAAGTGTGTGAATGGCCATAACTGATAATCATAAATTGAAAGGAATGAAGAGAAAAAAGCAAGATAGTAGGTGTTCAAAAAATACTGGCTTAAGTCTTCTCATCCAATGGCCCTTTATACTTTACATGATCTCTTTTGATTAATACACTAACCCTGTAAGGAAGCCAGAACAGATGGCATTATCTGTATTTTAAGGATGAGGAAACAGAATCTCAAAGATATTATATGACTTCCCAAGGTCATTCAGCAAGGAAGTGTTTGGGTTTAAGACTTTAGTGAATTCTCCTATAAAGTCCGTGCTAAGTCGCTTCAGTCATGTCTGACTGTTCACAACCTTATGGACTGTAGCCCTCCAGGCTCCTCTGTACATGGTATTCTTTAGGCAAGAATACTGGAGTGCGTTGCCATGTCTTCCTTCAGGGGATCTTCCTAATGTAGGGATTGAACCTGCACCTCTTATGTCTCCTGCATTGGCAGGTGGGTTCTTTACCATTAGTGCCGCCTGGGAAGCCCCCTAATAAAGTAGACATCGAATATATGAAATAAGAAAGTGCAGTAAGCCAGTAAACCTTTGCTATAGGTTGTCATCATTCCTTGTGCTTATCTGTGTTTTATCTCTTAATTAATTCATTTAAGAAGTATTGATGTGGAGAAGGAAATGTGAACCCACTCCAATATTCTTGCCTGGGGAATTCTTTGGACAGAGGAGCCTGTTGGGCTACAGTCCATGGGGTGGCAAAAGAGTCAGATGTGACTTAGTGACTAAACAACAACAAGTCTTATACAGACATTTCATGAAAAACATAACTAAATCCCTATGTCACTACTAACAGTAAATTCTCAGTCAGTTCAGTCAGTTTAGTTGCTCAGTCATGTCTGACTCTGCAATCCCATGGACTGCAGCACACCAGGCTTTCTCGTGCATCACCAACTCCTGAAGTTTGCTCAAATTCCTGTCCATCGAGTCCGTGATGCCATCCAACCATGTTATCCTCTGTCATCCCCTTCTCCTCCTGCCTTCAATCTTTCCCAGCATCAGGGTCTTTTCCAAAGAATCAGTTCTTTGCATCAGGTGGCCAAAGTGTTGGAGTTTCAGCTTCAGCATCAGTCCTACCAGTGAATATTCAGAACTGATTTCCTGTACGATTGACTAGTTGGATATCCTTGCAGTCCAAGGGACTCTCAAGAGCTTTCTTCAACACCACAGTCCAAAAGCTTTCTTTATAGTTCAACTCTTAAATCCATACATGACTACTGGAAAAACCAAAGCTTTGACTAGATGGACCTTTGTTGGCAAAGTAGTGAATGAACAACAAACAATAAATTCTAATTGTACCTAATATTTAAAAGCTATATCATAAAAATTCTTGAAGAAAAAAGAAAAAGAAGTATTGATGGAGTGCCTATTATATGCTAAGCTCTACTCTGGGTGCCGAGAATACATCAATGAATAAAAGAGACAAAAATTCCTGCCCTCTTAGAGTTTATGTCTTTGTTTATTGAGATATAAATGCCTGGTGACTTACTTATCATTACTAAAATAAGTTGATTAATGAACATACTGAGTTAGTCAATATTTATTAACTGAGCAACTACAGTGTGCCAGGTACTGTGATAGGTGCTAGAAAAAATATAGTGGAGAGCAAAAACAGGCACAAATCTGACTCTTATAGTACTATGATTCATTAGAGGAAATAGCCAATAATCAAATCACGAGTGCTAAGTGCTAAGGAGATGTTCATGGTGGTTTAAGAACACATAAAGGGGGATTTGACCAAGTAAGGGAGGGCAGGGAAGGTTTTCCTAGAAAGTGATGATTGTGCTAAGATGAATAGTAGTTTAACTAGGGTAAACAGTGAGAAAATAGCATGCTAAAAGCTCTGTGATGACTAGAGGGACCTGTGGTAAAATTAACCTGAGGTAACTGTGGTGAAGTGCTTCCCTTGTGGCTCAGCTGGTAAAGAATTTGCAGAGGAAGATGGTGCAGTAGAAGGACATGTGCTCATCTTCTCCTGCGAGAACTCCAAAATTACAACTCGCTGCTAAACAACCATTAACAGGAGAATGTTAGATCCCAACAAAAAAAGATACCCCATGCCAAGGGCAAAGGAGAAGCCCCAGCAAGATGGTAAGAGGGGCGAAATCACATTTAGAATCAAAGCCCATACCCGCCAGAGACACTCGGAAGGCCCAAACAAACCTTGTGCACACCAGGACTCAGAGAACCCATGAGACTGAGCCAGAACTGTGTCTGAGTCTCTCCTGTGGAGGTACATGTCAGCAGTGGCCTGCTGCAGGGCAGGGGCTCTGGGTGCAGCAGGCCTGGGTATGGCATAAGCCCTCTTGGAGGAGGTCGCCATTAACCCCACCACAGAGCCACCAGAACTTACAAGGACTAGGGAAACAGACTTTCAGAGGGAACAAACAAAGCCTTGTGCACACCAGGACCCAGGAGAGAGGAGCAGTGATCCCACAAGAGACTGACCCAGACTTGCCTGTGAGTGTCCAGGAGTCTGCGGCAGAGGCATGGGTTAGCAGTGGCCTGCTGCAGGGTCGGGGGCACTCGGTGCAGCAGTGCATACATGGGACCTTTTGAAGGAGGTCGCCATTATCTTCATTACCTCCACCATAGTTGGCCTCAGGTCAAACAACAGGGAGGGAACACAGCTGTGCCCAGAAAATTGGATTAAAGATTTACTGAGCATGGCCCCACCCATCATAAAAAGACCCAATTTCCCCCTCAGTCAGTCTCCCATCAGGAAACTTCCATAAGCTTCTTATTCTTATCCATCAGAGGGCCAACAGAATGAAAACCACAATCACAGAAAACTAATCAAACTGATCCCATGGACCACAGACTTGTCTAACTCAATGAAACTATGAGCCATTTCATGTAGGGCCACCCAAGATGGATGGGTCATGCTGGAGAGTTATGACAAAATGTAGTCCACTTGAGAAGGAAATGGCAAACCACTTCAGTATTCTTGCCTTGAGAACCCCATGAACAGTATGAAAAGACAAAAAGATATGACACTGAAGATGATCTCTCCACGTCGGTAGGTGCCCAATATGCTACTGGAGATCAGTGGAGAAACAATTCTAGAAAAAATGAAGAGACAGAGCCAAAGCAAAAATAATGCCCAGTTGTGGATGTGACTGGTGATGGAAGTAAAGTCCAATGCTATAAAGAACAATATTGCATAGGAACCTGCAATGTTAGGTCCATGAATCAAGGTAAATTGGAAGTGGTCAAACAGGAGATGGCAAGAGTGAACATTGACATTTTAGGAATCAGTGAACTAAAATGGACTAGAATGTGTGAATTTAACTCAGATGACCATTTTATCTACTATGTGGGCAAAAATCTCTTAGAAGAAATGGAGTAGCCATCATAGTCAATGAAAGAGCCTGAAATGCAGTACTGGATGCAATCGCAAAAATGACAGAATGATCTCTGTTCGTTTCCAAGGCAAACCATTGAATATTACAGTAATTCAAGTCTATGCCCTGACCAGTAATGCTGAAGAAGCTGAAGTTGAATGGTTCTAAGAAGACCTATAAGACCTTCTAGAACTAACACCCAAAAAAGATATCCTTTTCATTATAAGGTACTGGAATGCAAGGAAGTCAAGAGATACCTGGAGTAACAGGCAAATTTGGCCTTAGAGTACAAAAAGAAGCAGGTCAAAGGCTAAAAGAGTTTTGCCAAGAGAATGCACTGATCATAGCAAACACCCTCTTCCAAAAACACAAGAGAAGACTCTACACATGGACATCATCAGATGGTCAATACTGAAATCAGATTGATTATGTTCTTTGCAGCCAAAAATGGAGAAGCTCTATGGGGTCAGTAGAAACAAGACTGGGAGCTGACTGTGGCTCAGATCATGAACTCCTTATTGCCAAATTCAGACTGAAATGGAAGAACACTAGGGAAAAACACTAGACCACAGTCAGGTATGACCTAAATCAAATCCCTTACGATTATATAGTGGAAGTGACAAATAGATTCAAGGGATTAGATCTGATAGAGTGCCTAAAGAACTATGTATGGTGGTTTGTCACATTGTACAGGAGGTAGTGATCAAGACCATCTCCAAGAAAAAGAAATGAAAAAAGGCAAAATGGTTGTCTGAGGAGGTCTTACAAATAGTTAAGAAAAGACAAGACATGAAAGGCAAAGGAGAAAAGGAAAGATATGCCCATTTGAATGCAGAGCTCCAAAGAATAGCAAGGAGAGAGATAAGAAAACCTTCCTCAGTGATCAATGCAAAGAAATAGAGGAAAACAATAGAATGGGAAAGACTAGAGATCTCTTCAAGAAAATGAGAGATACCAAAGGAATAATTCATGCAAAGATGGGCAGAATTAAGGACAGAAGTGGTATGGACCTAACAGAAGCCGAAGATATTAAGAGGTGGTAAGATACACAGAAAAGCTATACAAAAAAACCTTCATGACCCAGATAATCATGATGGTGTGATCACCATCTGGATGATGTCTGGCTCTGGAATGACACCATTCCAGAGCCAGACATCCTGGAATGCAAAGTCAAGTCGGCCTTAGGAAGCATCACTACGAACAAAGCTGGTGGAGGTGATGGAATTCCAGTTGAGCTCTTTCAAATCCTGAAAGGTGATGCTGTGAAAGTGCTGCACCCAGCATGTCAGCAAATGTGGAAAACTCAGCAGTGGCCACAGGACTGAAAAAAATCAGTTTTCATTCCAATCCCAAAGAAAAGCAATCCAAAGAATCCTCAAACTACGGCACAATTGCACTCATCTCACAAGAGTTCCAGAAAAATATCTACTTCTGCTTTATTGACTATGCCATAGCCTTTGACTGTGTGGATCACACAAACTATGGCAAATTCTTCAAGAGATGGAAATACCAGATCATCTTACCTGCCTCCTGAGAAATCTGTACGCAGGACAAGAAGCAACAGTTAGAACTGAACATGGAAGAGCAGACTGGTTCCAAATTGGGAAAGAGTACATCAAGACTGTATATTGTCACCCTGCTTATTTAACTTATATGCAGAGTACATCAGGTGAAATGCTGGACTGGATGAAGCTCCTGCTGGAATCAAGATTGCCAGGAGAAATATCAATAATCTCAGATATGCAGATGACACCACCCTTAAGACAGAAAGTGAAGAAGAACTAAAGAGCCTCTTAAAAAAGTGAAAGAGGAGAGTGAAAAAGTTGGCTTAAAACTCAACATTCAGAAAACTTAGAGCATGACATCCAGTCCCATCATTTCATGGCAAAAAGATGGGGAAATAATGAAAACAATGAGAGAGTTTATTTTGGGGGGCTCCAAAATCACTGCAGATGGTGACTGCATCCATGAAATTAAAAGATGCTTGCTCCTTGGAAGAAAAGCTATGACCAATCTAGACAGCATATTAAAAAGCAGATACATTAGTTTGTCAACAGAATCCATCTAGTTCAAGCTATGGTTTTTCTAGTAGTCATAAACAGATGTGAGATTTGGACTATAAAAAAGCTGAGCACCAAAAGAATTGATGCTTTTGAACTGTGGTTTTGGAGGAGACTCTTGAGAGTTCCTTGGACTGCAAGGAGATCCAACCAGTGAATCCTAAAAGAAATCAATCCTGAATATCCTTTGGAAGGACTGATGCTGAAGCTGAAACTCCAATCTTTTAGCCACCTGATACAAAGAACTGAGTCCTTGGAAAAGACCTGATGCTGGGAGGGATTGGGGGCAGGAGGAGAAGGGGATGACAGAGGATGAGATGGCTGGATGGCATCACTGACTCGATGGATGTGAGTTTGAGTGAACTCCAGGAGTTGGTGATGGACAGGGAAGCCTGGTGTGCTGCAGTCCCTGGGATAGCAAAGAATTGGACACGACTGCGTGACTGAACTGAACTGAACTGAACTGCGGTAATGCATGTAGAAAGACACCATAGGAGTTTATATGCCTGAAGCACAAAGGAGGAAAAGAATTGATGAGGCTTGAGAAGTAGGTAGGAACAGGCCATGTAAGCTCTTATAGGTCATATTAAAGAGTTTTGTATTTATCTATTGAACAGCTAGAAGTAATTGATTTATTTTAAGCATAAGGAATGACAGGAAAAGGTTTGGGTTTTGAAAGAAATCACAGTTACTATACAGGCCACCCAGGAACATGGGTGGTCTAGTTACTAGGTTATGATAGTAGTCTATGCAGAGATGATGAAATGATAGCTTCTTGGACAAGGGTGGTGGCAGTGAAGATGGAGACAAGTGGATTATTCAAAGTAAAAATGACAGGCTCTAGTATTGGTTTGCAGCCAAAGATGGAGAAGCTCTATACAGTCAGCAAAAACAAGACTGGCTCAAATCATAAACTCCTTATTGCCAAATTCAGACTGAAATTGAAGAAAGTGGAGAAAACCACTAGACCATTCAGGTATGACCTAAATAAAATCCCTTATGATTATATAGTGGAAGTGAGAAATAGATTCAAGGGACTAGATCTGATAGACAGAGTGCCTGATGAACTGTGGATGGAGGTTTGTGACATTGTACAGGAGACAGGAATCAAGACCATCCCCAAGAAAAAGAAATGCAAAAAAGCAAAATGGCTGTCTGAGGAGGCCTTACAAATAGCTGTGAAAAGAAGGGAAGCAAAAATCAAAAGGGAAAAGGAAAGATATATCCATTTGAGTGAAGAGTTCCAAAGAATAGCAAGGAGAGATAAGAAAACCTTTCTCAGCAATCAATGCAAAGAAATAGAGGAAAACAACAGAATGGGAAAGACTAGAGATCTCTTCAAGAAAATTAGAGATACCAAGGGAACATTTTATGCAAAGATGGGCTCAATAAAGGACAGAAATGGTAGGGACCTAACAGAAGCAGAAGATATTAAGAAGAGATGGCACGAATACACAGAACTATACAAAAAAGATCTTCATGACCCAGATAGTCATGATGGTGTAATCACTCCCCTAGAGCCAGACATCCTGGAATGTGAAGTCAAGTGGGCCTTAGAAAGCATCACTATGAACAAAGCTAGTGGAGGTGATGGAATTCCAGTGGAGCTATTTCAAATCCTGAAAGATGATGCTGTGAAAGTGCTGCACCCAGCATGTCAGCAAATGTGGAAAACTCAGCAGTGGCCACAGGACTGAAAAAAATCAGTTTTCATTCCAATCCCAAAAAAAAGCAATCCAAAGAATGCTCAAACTAACGCACAATTGTACTCATCTCACATGCTAGCAAAGTAATGCTTAAAATTCTCCAAGCCAGGCTTTATCAGTACCTGAACCGTGAATTTCCAGATGTTCAAGTTGGATTTATAAAAGGCAGAGGAACCAGAGATCAAATTGCCAACATCCGTTGGATCATAGAAAAAGCACAAGAATTCCAGGAAAACATCTACTTCTGCTTTATTGACTATGCCAAAGCCTTTGACTGTGTGGATCACAATAAACTGTGGAAAATTCTGAAAGAGATGGGAATACCAGACCACCTGACCTGCCTCTTGAGAAATCTGTGTGCAGGTCAGGAAGCAACAGTTAGAACTGGACATGGAACAACAGACTGGTTCCAAATAGGAAAAGGAGTACATCAAGGCTGTATATTGTCACCCTGCTTATTTAACTTATATGCAGAGTACATCATGAGAAATGCTGGGCTGGAAGAAGCACAAGCTGAAATCAAGATTGCCAGGAGAAATATAAATAACCTCAGAAATGCAGATGACACCACCCTTATGGCAGAAAGTAAAGAAGAACTAAAGAGCCTCTTGATAAAAGTGAAAGAAGAGAGTGAAAAAGTTGGCTTAAAGCTCAACATTCAGAAAACGAAGATCATGGCATCCGGTCCCATCACTTCATGGCAAATTGATGGGAAAACAATGGAAACAGTGGCTGACTTTATTTTTCTGGGCTCCAAAATCACTGTAGATTTTGATTGCAGCCATGAAATTAAAAGACACTTACTCCTTGGAAGGAAAGTTATGATCAACCTAAACAGCATATTAAAAAGCAGAGACATCACTTTGTCCACAAAGGTCCGTCTCGTCAAGGCTATGGTTTTTCCAGTAGTCATGTATGGATGTGAGAGTTGGACTATAAAGAAAGCTGAGTACTGAAGAATTGATGCTTTTGAACTGTGGTATTGGAGAAGACTCTTGAGAGTCCCTTGGACTGCAAGGAGATCCAGCCAGTCCATCCTAAAGGAGATCAGTCCTGGGTGTTCATTGGAAGGACTGATATTGAAGCCTTAACTCCAATATTTTGGTCACCTGATGCAAAGAGCTGGCTCATTTGAAAAGACCCTGATGATGGGAAAGATTGAGAGCAAGAGGAGAAGGGGATGACAGAGGATGAGATGGTTGGGTGGCATCACCGACTCGATAGACATGGGTTTGGGTGGACTCTGGGAGTTGGTGATGGACAGGGAGGCCTGGCGTGCTGTGATTCATGGGGTCGCAAAGAGTCGGACACAACTGAGCGACTGAACTGAACTGAAGTATTGGTTCGAATGTGGGTAGTGATGGAGAGGGTGTGTTAAAGATGACTTCCTTAAAGCTGAAGCTGAATCTTGTTCAGTGAAGTATCTCTATGTCCTAGCACAATATTTGGCACATAGTGTTCTGTCTGCTAGCAGAACTGGAACTAGCATAAACTCACATGACTCCCAATGTGATTTATTGCTCTTCCCTTCCTGTTGGAGTTTCACACTTTTGTGGTTTTAGTACACTTAGGTGAAGCAAGGTACTCATCACTGGGGTTGGTAAATGGCAAGAGGTAAGGTCAAAGTTGGGAACGGCAGGGGAAGGAGAGAAGAAATGGAATTATGAAAGATACTTTATCTTGGGTATTGTTGTTTTTTAGGAAAAGAGGCCATTTCTGTAATTTCCAGGGGATAACATATACAGTTAATTCCAAAATATATATATTCTAAATATATAATTCTAAAATATATATATTATATATGTATATATATATATTATTGAGTACAGAACCTGGTGTCTATATTTTCAAATGCTTTCATTTGAATTTCTAATTTGAGCTTCACAGTAACCCTAAGAGATGAATAAGGCAATAATTATCGCCCTCATTTTCCAATAGAAGAAATTGTGTTTCAGAGAGATTTCATGTGCCAGAACTATTGAATGGAACTTGAATCCATACCTTTGAATTACAAGTTCAACATACTTTTCACTGGACTATACCCGGTATAGACTTACTGTTTTTGATGCTGTTAAACTTGGAAGTAAATTTATTGCAGGAGTTTTGAAGATAACTTGTTGAAATTCTAGTGAGTCTGTAGAGACCTGATCATGATCAGAAATGTGAAATCATGTGCTATATTCATATTTGCCTTAAAGTTGATTTGGATTTTCAGAAATATCAGTTGATTCTCCCAAGCAGAGCACTTGTATGGTATGTTGTGAGTAAACCAGGTTTGCAAATAGCCTTGTGCAGAATAGATTATTTGGCTCTCACTCAAAGGTTTTAGATTCAGAAATCCTCTTTTATGCAGGTATAACTGCTAGGCGAAAGGACCAAGGTGACAGCAGCAGGAAACAAAGGGCTCTTTGGCAAGTTTTCTGTTTCCACAGACAATGCTTTGCCTTTCCATTCCCTTTCTCCTTTCTCCCAATGAGCTTTCTGTTGCAGAATGACCTTTCCCCTGGACAAGTCAGGCTGCTGTTCACCAGCTTCTGCTGCCTTCCAGGACTCATGGAAGTTGGAAGGACCTAGACATATTGTGATGAACTGTGCTGGTAAGTGTGTTAGCAACTCAATTTGCTACCACTGAGAGATCCACACATTTTAATTATGAGCTTAGTTTCCTAAGCTTTGAAATTATAGTATCTGCGTGTATCACTGGTTTGCAGGTTTAGAGATGTATTCTCATCTCAGTTTCCAAGAATTTATGTGCACAATTCCCATTAATGGGAGTTGGATATATAAATTGATGGGCATCAAAATGAAAATATATCCTTTAGTCTGAAAGATGAACTAACTACGTGTCTCTTTCCAGCTCTTTTTACTAGGTGATCTTTGGAATTTTAGGGGAAATTTTTGACCATCTGATAGTTAGATTGTGGGATAAGCCCTAAATCTAGCACAAAATCATTCTACTTTACCAGTTTTATAAAAATGATTTTCAATATATGCATAAAATATTTTTTGGTGCTTATTTTAGGAGATTCTCCAAATGCCTTATTAAAGCTAATTGTTTTATTATTTTAAATATAAAAACATTATAAAATACATTAAAGTTATTAATAATCACCATGGAATGTATTTTCATTCATTTAACTAACATTTACTGAATTGCTACTCTGAGGTTCTGTGCTAAGCTTTGGGAAAACTAAGATACAATGTCTCTTTAATGGGGAAGACATATATAAAAACAGTGACTATTGTTAATAATACTGTATTGTGTATTTGAAAGTTGCTAAGTGGAGAAGGCAATGGCACCCCACTCCAGTACTCTTGCCTGGAGAATCCCATGGATGGAGGAGCCTGGAAGGCTGCAGTCTATGGGGTCGCTGAGGGTCAGACACAACTGAGCGACTTCATTTTCACTTTTCACTTTCATGCATTGGAGAAGGAAATGGCAACCCACTCCAGTGTTCTTGCCTGGAGAATCCCAGGGACGGGGGAGCCTTGTGGGCTGCTGTCTATGGGGTCACACAGAGTCGGACACGACTGAAGCGACTTAGCAGCAAGTGTAGGTCTTGGAATTTCTCATCACAAGAATAAAACTTTTGAAGCTGTATCGTGACAGATGTTAACTAGACTCATTGTGGTAATGATTTCACAATATATACAAATATCAAAATATCATTTACACATCTGAAACTAAGGTAATGTTATATGTCAGTTATATCTCAATAAAAATTAAAAACAATAATAGGCTTTACAATACAAAGCTAATAACGAGAGTAAGCAAAGCATTCTAAGAGAATGAGGAGAGACATACTATCCGAAAAAATAGGAAAGGCTCCACACAGGATATACCATTTGAACCCAGTCTTGCAAGTTGAATAGGAATTCTCCGCAATGAGAGGTTGAGACAGGTCATAGAGGATAAGAACATTCCAGGCAGAAGAAACTGAATATTCAAAGACTAAATGAAATTATACCAGGTATAGCAGTATCCAAAGGGGACCAGAAAGAGATGAATCTAAAGACAGATTGAGATTAGATTAAGAAAAGTGCCCTGAAGAACTATATTCAGTGGGGAGCAATGGTTATTTTTAAGAAGAGTTATGGAACTATCATATATTTTAAAAGTCTATTCTGAGGGCAGAGCAAAGAATGAATTGGCGTGAGAAAAGGTGATTTAACTGAAGTAATTGGGAGGCCATTAATTGAGTATCAGAATGGTTTGTTCTTTGGGATATATATGGAATATATATGTCTTTTGACTTTCTTGAGGGTGTCCTTTGAAGAACAAATATTTTTTTATTTTGATAGAGTTTAAAATTATCCATCTTTTCTTTTGTCACGTGGCACTTTGACATTGTATCTAAGAAACCACCACCTAATCCAGGGACATGAAATTTCATACTTATGTTTTCTTCTATGAGTTTTAGTTCTTGAAATCAGGTCTTTGGTTTTTTTGAGTTCATTTTTATATACGATGTGAGGTAAGAGTTCAAATTCCTTCTTGTGCATGTGCATATATTTTTGTCCCAGCACTATTTCTTGAAAAGACTATTCTTTCTCCATTGAATTATCTTGTCATCCTCACCAGTAATCAGTAGATGTGGACTTATTTTGATAGTCTCAATTCTGTTCCACTCGCCTAAATGTTTATCCTTATACCAGTACCACAATAGCTTGATTACTGTAGCTTTATTTTTTAAATTTATTTTTATTTATTGCTTATTCAAAAAATTTTTGTTTCAGATTGGATTATAGTTGATTAACAATGTTTTATTAGTTTTGGGCGCACAGCAAAGTGATTCAGTTATACACATACATGTATGTATTCCTTTTCAATTCTTTTCCTGCTTAGTCTATTGAACAGTGTTCCTGTGCTGTACAGTAGGTCCTCCTTTAAGTATGGCAGAGCGCATTTATAGTAGATTTTGAAATCAGGAAGTAGATTCCTCTTAGTCCTTTTTTGCTCAAGATTGTTTCAACTATTCTGAGTTCCTTGAAACTTTATTTCCTTATGAATTTTAGGGTTGGCTTGTTAATTACTATAAAAAGGCAATCTGGAATTTTGATAGTGTTGAGTTGAATCTGTAGATCAATTTGGAGAGTATTGACATCCTGATGAAATTAAGTCCTTTGATCCGTGAACATGGGAAGTCTAATTTATTTAAGTCTTCTTTAATTTCTTTCAACCAGAACTGCAAATTATTTGTGAATGAGATTGGAAGTCATTAGAGGGTTTTGAGCAGGGGAATGATATGATCTGACTTATGTTTTAAAAGACTGAGTGGGATGAATGGAGAAACCATTGACATATACATATTGCCATGTATAAAATAGATAGCTGGTGAGAAGATGCTATATAACACAAGGAGCCCAGTCTGACACTCTGTGATGACCTAGAAGGGTAGGATGGAAGGAGCAGAGGGGAGGCTCAAGACAGGGAATATATGTATAATTATGACTGATTTGCAGTGTTGTACAGCAGAAACCAACACAGCATTGTAAAGCAGTTTTTCAATTAAAAAATAAATTGAAAAAGAAAAGAAATTACTTTGGCTGCCTTTTGTAGAATAAACTGTAGGAGAGGAAAGTAAAGGACAGAGACCATTTAGAAGGCTACAACAATAGGCTGTTAGGAAAATGGTGGCTTGGACTAGTGTAAATAGTAAGGAGTGTAAGATCTAGTGTCTATTTTAAGGCTAGACTGACAGGATTTATTTAAGAATTGGAAATAGGAGAAGAAGAAAGATGTCAAAAAGTGTTTAACTGGAAGGATGGAGTTTCCACTAAGATAAGGAAGACTGTAAGAGGAACATATTCATGGTAATTGGGGCAGGGATCTATCAGGAGTTCAATTAAATGTGAATGTTAAGTGTTAGGTATGAAATGCCTATTAAACATTCAAGCTGAGATGTCAAATTGGCATTTGGTATATGAACATAGGAATTTAAGAATCCAAATAGTGTATACAGATGATGTTTAAAGTCCAGAATATAAGATATCATCTAGAGAAGGTGTCTAGATGGAGAAGAGATCTCAGGGCTGAACCTTGGGGACACAAGTGTTACGGGTTAGGGAGATGGGATGAATTCACCAAAAGAGACTAAAAGGAGCAATGAAGTAGGAGAAAAATCAAGAGATCATGATATCTTAAGAGTTACGTTTTTAGAAAGTGTTTCAAGAAGACAGACTGATCAAGTGTGTCAAATGCTGCTGATAGGTTGAATAAGATGAGCATTAATCATTGTATTTGTCTATATGAAGGTCATTGGTGACCTTGACAATATCTGTTTTGGTGAAGAGACGGGGACTTAGCTCATTTGTAGTAAACTTGAGAAAGAATGGAAACTGCATATAGACAACTCTTTAAGGAAATTTCCAAAGAGGGTAGAGAAATTTCCCTTTCATGTTACCTTGAAAAGGACATGCTATCAACCAGGCATTTTAAAAGAACTTCTACTCTAAAAAAATTTCAAACCTAGAGAAAAGTTGAAAGAATCTTAACAATGAATAACTATATATCCTTCACCTGCTGCTGCTGCTAAGTCGCTTCAGTCATGTCCGACTCTGTGCGACCCCATAGACGGCAGCCCACTAGGCTCCTCTGTCCCCGGGATTCTCCAGGCAAGAATACTGGAGTGGGTTGTCATTTCCTTCTCCAAGGCATGAAAGTGAAAAGTGAAAGTGAAGTCGCTCAGTTGTGCCCGACTCCTATTGACCCCATGGACTGCAGCCCACCGGGCTCTTCCGTCCATGGGATTTTCCAGGCAAGAGTACTGGAGTGGGGTGCCATTGTCTTCTCCTAGATTCACTGATTTTGAATATCTTTCCACATTTGCTTTCTCTCTTCAAGTGGTTTGCTAAACCATATGAAAGTGACTTGCAGACATCATGACACTTTATCCATAAATACTTCAGCTTCATGTCCCAAGAAAATTAGTAATAATTCCACATTGTCTGATATTCAGTCATATTTATGTTCTCCCAAATATCTCAAAAGATCTTTTATATATATATATATACATGTATTTTTTTAAATCCAGAAGCCAATCAAGGTTTAAATGTTGCATACTGCTATGTCTCTTTAGTATCTATCTATAGAAAAGTCCTCCTGTTCTTCTAAAAATGATTTTTATTTTTTGAAAGTCCAGGCCAGTTGTCCTATGGAATGCTGCTACTGTGTGCGTGCTCACTTATGTCCGACCCTTTGCAACCCCATGGACTGTAGCCTGCCAGGTTCCTCTGTCCATTGGATTTTTCAGGCAAAAATACGGAGTGGGTTGCCATTTTCTCCTCCAGGGGATCTTCCCAACCCAGGGATCAAACCCACATCTCCTTCATCTCCTGCATTGGCAGGCAAATACTTTACCACTGTGCCACCTGGAATATCCTACATTTAATTGTTCAATGACAGATTTTATTTTCTTGGGCTCCAAAATCACTGTGGATAGTGATGCAGCCATGAAATTAACAGATGCTTGCTCCTTGGAAGGAAACCTGTCACAAACCCAGACAGTGTATTAAAAAGCAGAGACATCACTTTGCCAACAAGTCATATAGTCAAAACTGTGGTTTTTCCAGTAGTCACGTATGGATGTGAGAGTTGGACCATAAAGAAGACTGAGTGCCGAAGAATTGATGTTTTCAAATTGTGGTGCTGGAGAGGACTCTTGAGAGTCCCTTGGACTGCAAGGAGATCAAACCAGTCAATCCTAAAGGAAATCAGTCCTGAATATTCATTGAAAGGACTGATGCTGAAGCTGAAGCTCCAATACTTTGGCCACCTGATGTGAAGAGCTGAATCATTGAAATAGACACTGATGCTCCGAAAGACAGGCAGGAGGAGAAGCGGGTGGCAGAGGATGAGATGGTTAGATAGCATCACTGACTCAATGGACATGAGTTTGAGCAAACTTCAGGAGATAGTAGAGAATAGAGTAGCTTAGTGTGCTGCAGTTCATGGGGTCCCAAAGAGTCAGACACCACTTATGACTGAACAACAAAATTGTTCTTGGTAGCTTGTTTCTTTTTTACATATATCCTATGAACTGGAAATTAAGTTTAAAGGCTTAATTAGATTTAGGTTAAATGTTTTTGGCAAAAATGCCTTAAGTTATATTGCATGCTTCATATGATATTTCATCAGGGGGCATATAATGTTAGGTTGTCCATTGTAATGATGCTAAATTTGATCCCTTAGTTAAAATGGTGATTGCCAGATTTCTTGATTATAAAGTAACATTTTCATTTTGTACTTTGTATAAAAAGTCTGTGGATAATGTTCTAGTACTATGCAAATATCTCAAGGGAAGCCTTTTAAAAAATGAAAGTAATATAGCATGTTTATTCACTGATGAAAATGACAAAACATTAAAAAAAATTGATGATACAAGAGAAAGAAGAGATGATTCCTGGAGTATTGTTCTTGGATACATGAGAGAGATAATAGGATGCAGTGCATAGCTGAAGAACTTGACTTTGGAGAGATGCATAAACATTCTCCAAGGTATTTGGTGGGAAGTAGATGATATGAGTACAGATGAAGGGAGAATGGTATGCATGATGGTGGGAGCTTTTGGAATTTCCTTCCTAATTGGTTGTATTTATCACTAATTATATAGGGATTTTTTTCAGATGTAAACTCAATCAACTTTGGGGTTCCAGCCTTGCCCTTCTGTCTTCCTAGGGTGACACTAAGTCCTTTAGGGTCTGAATTTTCCATGGTCTAAGGAAAAGGGAGAATCTTTCATCATTAGTCATTTGCTTCAATATCTGTGGTCGTATCACAATTCTCAGCTTATACAGTCCATGCCTATGGTACCTCCTTGTCCTTCAGACCAACTGACCTTCTGGCAGCCATTTATGAGGTCAAGGAAGGTGTGGGAACTATCACAGATTCTTTCTTCCTACACTTGGTTGCGTTTCTGCTGAACTGTTGCCACATATTTCTGGTACAGGGGTTTTGCTTATAAAACTTACGGTCTTTCCTTATGGTCTTTCTGTACTTTGCCCAGGAAGCAAAGTACAGATCTTTGTTCTTAGAATCTTCCAAGCTTGTATGACATGTCTATTGTCAATCTACACAGGGCAGACTTCCTTCTCGAAGACTCACATCAATGCTAACTTCTTTGCTCTTATTTTCAACCATAGATCTTTCTTCAGCCTAACTTTCATAGATCCTCTCTCATTTTGCCTTCTTTACCATTCTGTTGTTTTGATTAGGACTTCATGCTCTGAGAACTTCATGACCCTAATTTTTCAAAGAAATTTTTTTTCTCTCAAAAAACAACTATACCAACAAAACAAAACATTTGTAGACTTTCAAGATTTCTATATCTGTCAGGGGATTAAGAGGTTTTTTTTTTTCAAACAAAGAGAACTTGACTCTGCTGGATTTTGCCTTCCCTTGAGTACATAAGTGTTAGCGTCAAGGTTTCGTTTTAATGGTAGAGAATAAAGGAATTTCTGAGAACAAAAAAATCATTGAGTAATATTTAAAATGTTATTCCACACATGCATTATTCAGACATGTATTTTCCCACAGTTAGACTCTGTTGTGGTGTATTAATCAGAATATTGAATCTTTACCTTTAAAAGACCTAACGAAGCATTGCAGAGTGTCTTAGGTGACAATGACAGAACAGGAAGTTAAGCTCTGAAAAGAATTCAAATTGGGATTTAAGGTGGAAAGGAAGATGCTCTGCTTATATATACTTGACTGATTTTTAATCACTGTTGGTCTGTAGAGTGGCAAATATGGAAGGGATGTTTTGAAATGTCATAAATTCACCAAGAAATGGACAGAGTTCTTTTGAGACCACATTTTATCCTGGTTCTTCTAAAACAGAGAAAGCCAAAGTCATAACACTCTTCTGATTTGCTGAGGAAAACGACCAAACTCACCATTTGATTCTGTTAATCCTTTTATTATGTACCTAAGTGATGTGACTCAGTGTCATATTAATTTCAAAATATGGACCATCCTATTTATGTGATTTTTTTTTGCAGGCAAGAAGAAATAAATTCTGGGTTTAAGGTCAGTTTAGTGATATTTTATTAAAAAAGAATAATGTCAGTGATTTGGGAGCTTGTTTTAGAGAGGGCACTGAAAAGTGACAATTCACTTTTAAATTTAGAGTGAAATTTCGGTATCATGTCTGTTCATACATAAATATTAGCTCTATCAGCATATTTATACATGCATATGATGTTACTGGTTATATTATACTTATGTGGTAGTATGTATTTGTCATAAGACATATTTATGTAGATGCCCTAAAGTTATGGAATCTTGGAGGACACTGGGAGTATAAATCAGTCCAGTGCTTCAAGATATGTTGCTGAATAGTGGAGCAGGTAGTCTCTCATAGAGAGTTCACTTGAATGTTCTGTCCTAGAGGCAGCGTTTGTTTCTTAGGTACCTGATTGATTTTAGGGTTGCTTCTTTTACTGCAGAAGCACTTGTAATACTACCTGGTTGAAAACGGTCAAAGCAACTTTTCTCAGGGTGTGTAAAACTGCTTATGTAAGGTCTTTTATAATGTATGTATACTGAAAGACACATTTGAGAGTGTCTATTATTTGTTCTTATATATGTATGTGCTTAAGATGAATGTCTCCAAAAATAGTTTGCATGTGGTGATTGTAAATACAACTTTTTGCTAGATGAAACACAGTTGTGGGTCGCAGCTTATACTTGAAACACCACCTCTCTTTTCTGTATCCATGTAAATCCTTTCCATCCCTGTAGGCACGGCTTCATCTTCTCAATGAAGCCTTCCCTGATTCTGTTAGTCCTCAGAGATTTCTCTTTCTTTGATCTCCAAGAGTGTTCTATCTGACTCACCTCTTTGGTTTTTCTCATTTAGGCTTTGTAACTAGTTCTGTTTGTATGGCTTTTTTTTTAAAAAACTCTTTCTGCTTTTATATCATGTCTTTTCCACTGGATTGCAGACTCCCTGAGATCATAGACCATGTACAATAAGTATTCACATCTTCTTATACTGCTTAGCACGTGGTAAATACTCAAACCATATTTGTTGAGAGAATACATGAAGCAAATGTCAGTTTTGAGCACCACCACAGGACCATGTACAAAAGTGGCCTATGAACTAAGATTAGCATAAGGTACATTTTCAGAGGATCATGGACGCTCAGGATGAGAAGACACTTGCAGAGACTTTATCTTCAAGTTTATCCAGCACCCTGATGTGCAAATCTCCTCTTCAGGGCAGAGTTGTCTCCTTCAGATGGAACATCTCCCATGATTCAGAATGAATGCTTTAAGGAACATGGAATTTTCAGGTACCATAGTAAATTATTAAACATGGCAAATTTTCAGCCAAATTGTCTGGGTTCAAGTCCACTGCTCCTTATTAACTCTGTGGCTTTGGACACGTTCTTTAGTTTTAGGTTCTTCACCTAAAAAACTGGGATGATCATACAAACTCAGTCTTTTATTTGTAATTCTAAAACATATAATCTCTGAAAACCAAAAGATTTTGCTACTTATTTGCCCAGAAAATCTGCCCTGATCAAAACTAGAGAAGAATCTGACTTAAATGGCTATAACGTTACTTATAGGTTTTTGTCTGCTTGTTAATTGGTGAATATTCATGTTTTAGTCATGAATAATCAGTCCTGAATATTCACTGAAGGACTGATGCTGAAGCTGAAGCTCCAATACTTTGGCCACCTGATGTGAAGAACTGACTTATTGGAATAGACGCTGATGCTGGAAAAGATTGAAGGCAGGAGGAGAAGGGGACAACAGAGGATGAGATAGTTGGATGGCATCACTGACTCAAAGGACTTGAGTTTGAGCAAGCTGCAGGAGTTAGTGAAGGACAGCAAAGCCTGGCGTGCTTCAGTCCATGGGGTTGCAAAGAGTCAGATATGACTGAGCGACTGAACTGAACTTATTCATATTCCTCTGCAAAAATAATAATGTTTTTGGCTATGAGGTACTGCCCCAAATCCTGCTCCATATAGTTTATGTTCTCTATTATAATTTTCCAAAAAGTTCTGAATGCCGAAATGTATTTAGCCTTCAAGCAGGCCAGGTAAGGAGTTGTGGACCTGTATTACTTAGTCGTAAGATTGGAGGAGGAAATGGCAACCCACTCCAGTATTCTTGCCTGGAGAATCCCAGGGATGGGGGAGCCTGGTGGGCTGCCGTCTACGGGGTCTCACAGAGTCTGACACGACTGAAGTGACTTAACAGCAAGATTGTGATGAGGATTAAATGATATAATAGATGGGAAACATTTAGCACAGTGTTTTGCATACAATAAGCCCTTAATAAAAGTAATAATAATGAATGTCAGATAATGTTATTGGTATTTACATTTTATACTATAATCACACCAGACATTTTGGAAAAGTTAAGTTTCTTTCTGTTGCCATTTTGTGTTTGTTATCCATCGAAGTATGTCTACTTTTTCTTACTGCCTAGTGAATAAATGATTTCCCCAGGAGGGTAGACTTTGAAACATCTTTAAAAATAGAATTATATTCATGATTGAATTTTTATTATTGACTCCTTCTTTCAGAAGATTCCTTGGGAATGTGTTCATTCTTAATCATTTGTCTGTGGACTCACTCAACAAAAGCATATTGGGCAGTTTGTTAGGTGCTGGTGATGTGACAATAAACAAATAGACATTGTCCCTACCTTCCTACAGCTTACAGTCTAGTGGAAGCTAATTAATGTTATTTTTTGTCATTTGTTCTTTTGTCTGGTCAATAAATTATTGAGTACTTATTTTATACCAGACAGTGTTCTAGGCACAGGGCATACAGGCAGTTACCAAAGTAGACAAGGTCCCAGCCACCATAAAGTTTATTTTTTACTGGGGAGAGATAGGTAGTAAACAAACTGTTGTTGTTGTTTAGTTGCTAAGTCGTGTCCAACTCTTTGTGAGCCCATAGACTGTACCCCATCAGGCTCCTCTGTCCATGGGATTTCCGAGGCAGGAATACTGGAGTAGGTTGCCATTTCCTTCTCCAGGGGATCTTCCTGACCCAGGGATCAAACCCACATCTCCTGCATTGGCACACTCTTTACCACTGAGCCACCTGGGAACCCCTAGTAAACAAATAGACAAACAAATAACACAATATTTTCAGATGATGATAAATTCAATGAAGGAAATAGGGTAGACTGATGTGAGACTGACTTGGTATATTTGAGGGTGGAGCTACTTTAGATGGGTTAGTCAGAGAAGGCGTGGTGAGGAAATGTTTGAACCAAGACCGTGTATTAGATATAGATTTGACTGACTATCAGAAATAATGGAGGCTTAAAACATGATGGTTAATTTTTTTCTAACCAAATTTTTGGTAGTTCTGCCTCACCAAAAGTTATCTTGGGCTTCTGTATCCTCTATCTTGTTGTTCTACCATCCCTTGAGTGTCATACAAATGGTTCCAAAATTGCCAACCACTAGGTCCATCCGTGAACTTCCAGATGTTCAAGCTGGTTTTAGAAAAGGCAGAGGAACCAGAGATCAAATTGCTGACATCTGTTGGATCATCAAAAAAGCCAGAGAGTTTCAGAAAAACATCTCTTTCTGCTTTATTGACTATGCCAAAGCCTTTGACTGTGTGGATCACAATAAACTGTGGAAAATTCTGAAGGAGATGGGAATACCAGACCACCTGACTTGCCCTTGAGAAACCTATATGCAGGTCAGGAAGCAACAGTTAGAACTGGACATGGAACAACAGACTGGTTCCAAATATGAAAAGGACTATGTCAAGGCTGTATATTGTCACCCTGCTTATTTAACTTCTATGCAGAGTACATCATGAGAAACACTGGGCTGGAGGAAGCACAGGCTGGAATCAAGATTGCCAGGAGAAATATCAATCACCTCAGATATGCAGATGACACCACTCTTATGGCAGAAAGCGAAGAAGAACTAAAGAGCCTCTTGATGAAAGTGAAAGAGGAGATTGAAAAAGTTGGCTTAAAGCTCAACATTCAGAAAACTAAGATCATGGCATCTAGTCCCATCACTTCATGGCAAATAGATGGGGAAACAGTGGAAACAGTGTCAGACTTTATTTTTTGGGGCTCCAAAAATGGTGATTGCAACCATTAAATTAAAAGATGATTACTCCTTGGAAGGAAAGTTATGACCAGCCTGCTGCTGCTGCTGCTAAGTTGCTTCAGTCGTGTCCGACTCTGTGTGATCCCATAGACGGCAGCCCACCAGGCTCCCTGGTCCCTGGGATTCTCCAGGCAAGAACACTGGAGTGGGTTGCCATTTCCTTCTCCAATGCATGAAAGTGAAAAGTGAAAGTGAAGTCGCTCAGTCGCGTCTGACTCTTAGCGACCCCATGGACTGCAGCCCACCAGGCTCCTCCGTCCATGGGATTTTCCAGGCAAGAGTACTGGAGTGGGGTGCCATTGCCTTCTCATGACCAATCTAGACAACATATTAAAAAGCAGAGACGTTACTTTGTCAACAAAGGTCCATCTAGTCAAGGCTATGGTTTTTCCAGTAGCCCTGTATGGATGTGAGAGTTGAACTATAAAGAAAGCTGAATGCCAAAGAACTGATGCTTTTGAACTGTGGTGTTGGAGAAGACTCTTGAGAGTCCCTTGGACTGCAAGAAGATCCAACAAGTTCATCCTAAACAAGATCAGTCCTGGGTGTTCATTGGAAGGACTGGTGTTGAAGCTGAAACTCCAATACTTTGGCCACCTGATGCAAAGAGCTGACTCATTTGAGAAGACTCTGATGCTGGGAAAGATTGAGGGCAGCAAGAGAAGGGCACGACAGAGAATGAGATGGTTGGATGGCATCACCGACTCAATGGACATGGGTTTGGGTAAACTCTGGGAGGTGGTGATGGACAGGGAGGCCTGGCATGCTGTGGTTCATGGGGTCACAAAGAGTCAGACATGACTGAGTGACTGAACTGAACTGAGGTCCATCCTCTCACCATTGGGAAGGGAAAAGAGAGAAGAAAGAGGACATCCCTTAATCAAAATGTATCCCCTATAAGGAAGTCACCCCCAAATTGAATACATCATTTTTGTTATACCCCATTCAGCTGGTAAAGAATCCACCTGCAATTCAGAGACCTCACTTCAACTCCTGGGTTAGGAAGATCCATTGGAGAGGGAATAAGATGTTACCCACTCCAATATTCTTGGGCTTACCTGGTGGCTTAGCTGGTAAAGAATCCACCTGCAATATGGGAGACTTAGTTTCAATCCCTAGGTTGGGAAGATCCCCTGGAGAAGGGAACGGCTACCCATTCCAGCATTCTGGCCTGGAGAACTCATGGACTGTATAGTGGCAAAGAGTCAGACAACACTGAGGGGCTTTCACTTTCACTTTCATTGGCCAGAACAGTCACAGAGTGACAGCTAATTGCCCACCATGAAATTTCGTTTTTTCTTAGGGAATCATGTACTTAGCTAGACATCCTGTTACTATGGCAGAAGAGGAGAATGGGTATTGGAGGACTAGCCACATCTGCCACAGACCTGAATAATTAAATGGAGCCTGGGGAAGAACATCTACGGCAATAACATTCTGAGCAGGATGAATAGAATTTCAAAGACTCTTGAGAGGAGGTAGATTTTCCATTAAGATAAATGACACTTAAGTATCAGGGCCCTCCACTTGCCTCAGTCCCTTCCAGTGTTCTGCACTTAATTTTATGTAATTAATCCAAAATCGAATAAGCTTAGGCTCTACAAAACATTGATCAGCCTCTTTCCCTGAGCAAGGAAAGTGACTGGCAAATTAGGAAGTGAAAGAGACCAGTATGTGTGGAGCAGAGTAAGAGAGAGAGAGAGGAGAACTAAATGAGATGGAGGAGATAAATGGGGACCAGTCCGTATAGGATGTTATATGGAAAGAACGTTAGATTTTATTTTAATGTAATGGGAAACCATTGCAGAATTTTAATAAAGGAGAAATGAAATTTGATTTATGTTTACCTTGAAGGAGACACATGAGAGAAGGTTCACTGAAAAATTTAAAACGATCTAATGTACATCAATAGAGAATGGATTAACAAATTGTGGTATATTTATAAGGGGAATATTTTAGAGTAATGAGAATGAATAAGTTGTATCAGTGTTGCTGCTGCTGCTGCTAAGTCGCTTCAGTCATGTCCGACTCTGTGCAACCCCATAGACGGCAGCCCACCAGGCTCCCCCATCTCTGGGATTCTCCAGGCAAGAACACTGGAGCGGGTTGCCATTTCCTTCTCCAATGCATGAAAGTGAAAAGTGAAAGTGAAGTCACTCAGTCGTGTCCAACTCTTAGCGACCCCATGGACTGCAGCATACCAGGCTCCTCCATCCATGGGATTTTCCAGGCAAGAATACTGGAGTGGGGTGCCATTGCCTTCTCTGGGTATCAATGTTAGTGAAACTCAAAAATATGATGTTGAGCAAAAGAAAAAAGCAGATGATATATGATAACCAGTATAATTTCCTTTACATATGATTTTATGTATATAAAGTGTTAAAGCATTCAAATCAACATATTCCTAAGGAAACAAACTGTAGAAAGGACTGGAAGTTGCCTAACCAATATTGTTTCTCCTTCCTTCATAGTAGCATAACCGTACTTTTATTGTGGTGAGAATGTGTCCAAGTAAAAAACTACATTTTTAAGCTTCTCTTGCAGCTATGTAGGTTGTTATATGATTCTGAAAAATAGGATAAAAGTGGAAATTGTTGGATAGGGCTCTTGGGAAAGATCCTTAAAAGGAAGAAAGAGTCAGCTGACATGTGCCCCTTTGTCACTGGCCTTATCCTCTTGCATTGGAAATGGGTCACAATGATTGGAGCTGGAGTAATCATATTGCTACCATTATGGGAAAAATCAGGAGAATCCCAAAAAGTTTGACCTTGACACCAAACCAACTTCACTGTCTCAACTGCCTACCCCAGGTTTCTCAGTTGTATGAGAAAAAACAAACAAACAAACATCCATTTCTCTTTGTACCATTGTTATTTGGATTTTCTTTTACATGCAGCTGAACTTAATCCTAATTGATATGCATGAATCTAAATATTTAATAAAAATAAAATCCCATCCATAAAAATGAGAATCACTAAATTGACTAAATTCAGAACATTTATTACCTCTGGAGTGGGAATAATGAGAATGGAATATGTACACAGATCCTTCAGTTATATTTTATTTTTTAAAGAAAAAGAGTCGAAGCAAATATGACACAATGTTAATATTTTTAAAAGGTGGGTGGTTGATCCATTGGTATTCATTAATCTTGGCCGAGAAAGAATGGAGACATAGAAGTCGAGGTTCTTGTCACAATACAGGTGAGAGATGGTGATGGTTTGGATTAGACTAGAAAATGAAAATCTGTATTTGGAATATAGTTGGGGGGTAGAACCTACAGGATTTCATGTTAAACTGGATAGGAGTTGTGAAAGAATGAAGAAACTCAAGAATGACCAATGTTTCGTTCTAAGCAACTGAGTAGATAGTGGTGCCACTTACTGAGGCAAGGATGGTGGGAGGAGGAGCAAGTTCAGGAAGGGTGACAATGAAGAGCCTCATTTGGGATAGTAAACACTGAGATGTGTGAGTGGGAATATCAAATAGGCAACTTGATACAGGGAACTGCAATTCTAGGGCTTGTTTAAGGCGTTCCAGAAGATGGAATCAGATGGTGCATCCACGTGGAGTCTTGTTCATTATCTCCCCCTTAACTTCTCTGATGCAGATTTGGAACTTGGAAGAAGAAATGGCTTCTGGTAGGGCAAAGTCATTTGTGACGGAGTTCAGGTAGTTCTCTGTAAGGCCCAGGTGGCTCAGACAGTAAATGCTCTGTAAGGCCTGCCATCCTCTTTCTCAAATGGCTCCGTGGAAGTGAGTACAAGACAATAATTCAGAGTTTAATAATTGGTGATTGTCAGTATCAATTTCACTGCATTTTTTGGTCATTTAGATAGGATCAGGACTTTTAACCTTGGAAATGTGAAGGAAGAGGCATTAGCCTGATATTCATTCTGCTGTGCTTGTGTTTAGCTAGTATGTTTTCTAAGTACATGGGGGTAGAGTCCAACAGTTAACAAATATTGTAGTCAAAATTGTGTACAAGTGTTCAGTGATGTTAAAGTAAAATTTTCACTAAATTAATCCCCAGTCTTTTAGGAGAGCACTGTTTGTGATACAAAAAAACAAATGTAATCATTTATTAAAAGTCTAGTATATGCCAGACACTTCACATACAGTAGATAATATTAATCCTTGTGAAAGTTTTATGAAGCAGTCACTTTTATTGTCCTATGTAACTTAACCTTTTGAGTATTTAGTTTTCTTATTTCAAAAACAAAGTTTTGTAAGAATATATATGTCAAAGATTTTTGCCACAAGTAAATTTTGATCAAGCCAGTACCTGTGGAATATTTTAATGCCATAAATAGAAGCTAATAAAGAAATGAATTATATGGGGTCTGAGAAAAGTGATAGATGGAAAAAAAATTTAGGCTTGAGTGAAGGGCTCTAATTCTTTTCCAGAAAGAGCACTTTTATTGAAATACAGACATATACAATGGCACATTCTTAAATAAATGGCTTTAATGTGTAAAAATCCAGTGTAGGAAAACCAAACTGTGATTAAAATTTAAAAGGTTTGATAAATAGCTTTTAAATTAATTGTGTGTGTGTGTTATTTCTGGGTAAAAGTTTTCTGGTTAATGTAGAATTTTTTTTGCCCAAATAGTCATTGATTT